>NC_069361.1:26982500-28232500 GCF_021730395.1 Mercenaria mercenaria | reverse complement strand
TGTTAAAACCTATGCCGTGTTTCACTGTTGACTCGTACTTAAGATGGTATAATTCTCATATCACTGTTATTTCATACTTTGATGTACAACAAACAGCACTGTTCAAAATTCACTCTTCCAGGTTATTTATTCTTCTGGAAATATTCTTAATATTCATGAGTGTTTTGATACATGTGACTCCGAGAATACAGTCGAACTTTGTTTGCTTTATCTCAAAAGGAGCAGCACAATTTGAGCTGGTCGCAAAACGCACTATGTTGGTTTACTCATGGTGCGGCTCATTTAATGAGTTTTCAGTAGTTTCAGCCATTGAACAAAATACATTATATTGGGATTTTGCTCAGACCTGACGATAAGTTCGAGTGAAGGATGGTGTCTGAATTATCCAAGTTTAAGCAAACAAAGTTTGACTGTATTAAATTAAAATCCTTCCAGGCATATAGATTTCAGGACAAAATGTCCCGGATGGGACGGGACGCGACGGGACATGCCAAACTGACTCCTATATAGCCCCCCCAAACATGTTTGGTGGGGGTATAACAATGTAATAATTGACATACCCAGTCACAATATTCTGCTATGTAAAAGTAGGGTTCTATTTCCTTGCAGACACCCAGCAGCTTTATAACATTATTTTGGTCAAGCTTTGAATACATTTCCATTTCCCGCTGAAACTCGTAGTAATGTTGGTCCTCTTTTGACAACAGTGACTTGACTACAACTTGGGTCTCTATTTCTCCTGACCGTATACCACGAGCCTTGGCCAGAAATACATCTCCAAACTGACTTTTTCCTGTGTTAAAAACAAACAAACAAGAAGTTAACTTTATTTTTACTGAAAAAGGTTCTTTTTTTATAAAAACTGAAGTGAACAAGTTAGCAAAAAGGTCTGCACTAAAACTGTTTGTCTGAAGTAATATTCATGTTGTTTCAAACAGAAAAAAAAACAAACTTATTTGCCGTCTAATCTTTTTGCACACATCCCAAAGTTCTAAATAAAATTAATATGATTTTTAAATCAATTTTAATGAATTACTTATCAGAAAAGTCTAACACTTGTCCTAATAAAACTGCACAATCCTCCAAATCAGTTGTATACTTCCCAAAGTTCTGTTTAAAACTGCTTTTATTTTCGAATGAGTTAGGAAAATTTCTGGAACCAGGACAAAAGTCTAATAAAAAAAATTAATTTCTGAGATTTTAAATGTAAATACCTAAAATTCCTATTGTCTGCAACTCCTGTCTCGGAAAATAGAGTCTGTCTACGCTTGTCTTTCCGGCACTACGTTGTGACTGCTGAGATAAATTTTGTGACTGTGTGTGAGAATTGGAGTGCGAGTTTGAGTGAGATGAATGTGAAGGGTGAGAGCTGAGAGCAGAAACATGAGAGCGGTTGTCACTGTCACTACGGCAACCATGCGTTCCACCAGAATCCCGATCACCCTCTTTCATCAGTAGTTCATGTTGTTCAGATTGAGGCACACCGCCATTCTGTTTCTCACCATTCACTGTAAAATGCGTATGTTACAATACTTGTTATTCAGCTAACAGTGCTTAAAACACACACAATACATGCAACAAAGTGGAGTAAAAAGGTGTGATAAATGTTGCCCTCTTGTTATTTACTGTCTGCTCACTTTACTCAGTACCAAGAACGCGAGAATACCAACCTGAAGCTCATTAGCTCTATCCCTGCATGAGGTGAATATTTCCATGACAATCTGACAGAAGACTGTTCATTTGTTATATTTGGTATTCAGTCTCACTGACACAATGTAGGTACATTGCTTATAATACGTTGCTTATAATACCACAGGTACTGCTACAGGCATAAGGAACTGCAGACCTTCTGTAAGCAAGATGGATGGTTTCCTTTACATGAAAAATTCTACATCCCAAGCAAGGTTTCCAATCCAAACTGGCTACAGATGTTTCGAAGTAAGCAATCTAAACCATTGCAACATATTTATATACTTCTCAGGAATATAGAAACACTGCTACAATGGATACATAAGGGACCACTGTATTATGACTAGACTTCTGTTGGAAAAGAAAATTTTAAAGGAACAAAAACAAAGAACAAAAATTACTTACATATAGCCTTTCTGTTACGCCTCTGTAGCAGTAGTCTGTAACTACAGTACGCTGTCAGTCCAATAACAAGTGCGAGGTACGCTCCCGCACTGCACACAGCTATAATCACTGTACGCATCATATCAAACCCTTCTTCTTCCTGTGCATTCATCTTGGTGTATTCTGATCCACCTGAAAAAAGGTTAAAAACTTAAAGAAATGTAAATAGTTACGAGAACACATTCTACATATTGAGAGGAGCATAAAGTAAACAATAATGCAGGAAATAATAAAAATCCATTTCAAGTTAAAAATCATAAAAGAATATCAATATACCGACAAGTATAATATAAGTATTTTCACCTAAAAAATATCCACTTCTTGCTTTCTGTTTTTGTTGCATTTTATGCCAAGCTACCATGTTCAGATGGATGGACCATTATCACTTGTGTCAGTGGATAACATAGTTCTTCAGAATGTATATTTTCCTAGTTAAAACAGTCAACCTGGCTAAGGCAGGCATCCTGGCAAAAGTGGTCTACCTGGCTAAAGCAGGCAACCTGTTTGTTTGTCTATGTAACAGGCTACATATTTATCTCCCTACCTGTTTAAAGCAGGTGATACATTTTTCTATGTCAGCTTGCTAATGTCAGCCTGACAATGCTGGCAACACATAATTCTAATGTCAGTCTGCCAATGCTGGCAACACGTAATTCTAATGTCAGCCTGCCAATGCTGGCAACACGTAATTCTAATGTCGAACTGCAAATGCTGGCAGCATGTAATTCTAATGTCAGCCTGCCAATGCTGGCAACACATAATTGTAATGTCAGCCTGCCAATGCTGGCAAAACATAATTCTAATGTCAAATGCCAATGTTGGCAACAAATAATTATACTGTCAAACTGCCAATGGTGGCAACAAGTAATTCTAATGTCAAACTGCCAATGCTGGCAACACATAATTATAATGTCAGCCTGCCAATGCTAGCAACACAGTCATAATTCTCATGTCAAATGCCAATGTTGGCAACACGTATTTCTAATGTCAAACTGCCAATGCTGGCAACAAGTAATTCTAATGTCAAACTGCCAATGCTGGCAACACATAATTATAATGTCAGCCTGCCAATGTAATGTCAAACTGCCAATGCTGGCAACACATAATTGTAATGTCAGCCTGCCAATGCTGGCAACACATAATTCTAATGTCAAACTGCCAATGCTGGCAACACATAATTGTAATGTCAGCCTGCCAATGCTGGCAACATGTAATTCTAATGTCAAACTGCCAATGCTGGCAACATGTTATTCTAATATACAGAATATTAACCTCATAATGCAAACCTGCTAATGCTGGCCACACATATCTGTGTGACTACAAAAACAGACAATATAACAACGTCACTTCAACTAGAAAGTGGCTCACTTGTTCTTCATGTCAATACAGTTTGCCACTTTTCATGCTAAGGTGTCTAGTTATTATCTTATAATGCCAACCTATCAATGCTGGTAACCTTGCTAAAACAAACAACATGTGTAACTATGCCAGCCTGTTCAGCACTACTATGTCAGAATGCCAACCTGCTAATGTAGGAAACATTTACCTAAGTGCCTACTAAAAAACAGACATCTATGTTACCCTCCTAAAGGTGTCAGCCTGGCTAAAATACCTATTTCAGACTGGCAACTTGTTTATATTGCCCTGCAGTAACAGACAACATGTAAGACTGGATAAAACAGGCAAAATATACCTGTGTGAATTGCTAAATTAGACAACATAATTATATATGTCAGCCTGGCTAAAGAAGCCACCATGTATATGTGTGGCATGCTGAAACAGACAACATAATTAATGTCAGCCTGGCCAAAGCAGGCACCATGTGTAGATGTGCCTTGCAAATCTATGTTACACTGGCTAAAGCTGGTAACATGTAAATATGTGTGCCTTGCTAAAACAGTCAACATAATATCAGCCTCGCTAGAGGCTAGAGCTGACAACATGTATCTATGTGCCTTGCTAAAATGGTTGTAATGGCTAAAGCAGACAACAAACAGATGTCAGCTCAGCTAAACCTGTCAAGATGTATCTGAGTGTCTTGCTGAAACAGACACGACCAAAGTAGCAACATAATTTGCAAAAACTATCAAGCAACACTTATCAATAATTTAAACAATTTATTCATCATTTGTAAAATGACTAAATCTATACTACAGAAAAATCCCATCATTTAATGATGATATGCTAGCTGTACAATGTTTCATTTGCAACAATTACATATGGCTATAAAAGCCTACCTTGATATGTTATTTTGGAGGAAAATAATACCAAAATAATTTAAAGCTAGAGCACAAAAGCGGAAATGTACAATGTGGACTTCTTTTTGTAGTAGCATTATGTAAGTTATTTATTCCAAATTATTCATTAATAACACTTGAAGAGCAACAAGACACTGAATGTCTATGACATTGACTGAAGTGCTAAAATCTTTATCCTGAACAGCAAGACATAGTCTGGCTACTGACTAAATGATTTTTTTTTTTTTTAAATCATTTCTCATATATATTCCAACAAATCTTTCATGGCTCTATCCAGTGTTTTGAGAAGAAAAGGGACGTTAATATACAAAATATGAATAACCTTAAGAGTTATCTCCTTAGAACAAAACACAGGGTCTGAACACAGACTAAGCAAGACATTGAATGTTTATGACATTGACTTAAGTGCTAAAACTTTATCCTGTTGAAAACAACAAGACACTGAATGTCTATGACATTGACTGAACGCTCCAAACTTTATCCTCTTTAAGAGCAACAAAACACTGAATGTCTATGACATTGACTGAAGTGCTCCAAACTTTATCCTGTTGAAGAACAACAAGACACTGATGTCTATGTTACTGACCAAGTTGCTCAAAACATTACCTACTGTCAGCTGTCTACTGACTAAATATTACTGAATTACTGAATGACATTACTCCTAAAAACAAACAAAGTCAAGACAAGGTAGACTAGAAGACAGTTGTGGACTGTTTTTTGTGGATTGGTACCAGCTGTGGATTGTCTATTTGTTGTGGATTGGTATCAGCTGTGGATTGTTTATTTGTTGTGGATTGTTTACTGGTTGTGGATTGTTTATTTGTTGTGGATTGGTATCAGCTGTGGACTGTTTATTGGCTGTGTATTGTTTATTTGTTGTGGATTGGTATCAGCTGTGGATTGTTTATTTTTGTGGACTAGTACCAGTTATGCATTTTTTATTGGTTGTGCATTTTTTATTTGGTTGTGGATTGTTTATTTGTTGTGGATTGGTATCAGCTGTGGACTATTTATTCGCTGTGGATTGTTTATTGGCTGTGGATTGTTTACTTGATATGGATTGTTTATACACTGGATAAAGTTTTGAGAAATCTGACTCTGTTCTTCACATCTGTTTCATGTAGATAAGTTGTAAGTTACAAATTACACAAATCTGTAATAAATATTTCTAAACAGTTTTCACATAATACAGTCAATGTTCATACATCTAACAGTCACATTCTACAGATAAACAGCCATGGTCTGTAAAGTGTGACTTATTTCCTGCTTCAAGACTTGTTAATTGTTCCAAAAACATATGAATTCAGGGTATCACTTACAACCCAGAAAGACTTGAGAAATTTTATGACTTGTGGAAATAAGATACTAACATTCAAAAATGTTTGTAAATATGACAAGAGATCACAGAGTGATCTTGGCGCCCACCAATGTGCCATTTTTGAGTGCTCCAAATTTCAAGACTTATTGACTAGCTCAAGGTCAAATTTCATTTCAGTACACAACACTGTGCATGTGGTCCGAATTCGAAAGCTGTAGCTTGAGAAATGTGAAAGTAGGTCACTAGGTCAATGTCAAGGTCAAAGTTTGTTTCGGTACACAATCTTATGCATGTAGTCTAAATTTGAAGCCTGTAGCTACAGAAATGTGAAAGTAGGTCACTAGGTCAATCTTAAGGTCAAGTTCATTTCAGTACACAAAACTATGCAAGTGGTCCAAATTTGAAGGCTGTTGCTTGAGAAATGTAAAAGTAGGTCACTAGGTCAAAATCAATGTCAAATTTTATTTCAGAATACAGAACTATGCATGTGGTCCAAATTTGAAGCCAGTACCTTCAAAAATGTGAAAGTAGGTCACTAGGTCAATGTAAAGGTCAAAGCTCATTTCAGTACACAAAACTATGCATGTGGTCCAAATTTGAAGGCTATAGCTTGAGAAATGTAAAAGTAGGTTACTAGGTCAAAATCAAGGTCAAATTTTATTTCGGAATACAAAACTATGCATGTGGTCCAAATTTGAAGCCTGTACCTTAAAAATGTGAAAGTAGGTCACTAGGTCAATGTAAAGGTCAAAGTTCATTTCAGTACACAAAAATATGCAAGTGGTCCAAATTTGAAGGCTGTAGCTTGAGAAATGTAAAAGTAGGTCACTAGGTCAAAATCAAGGTCAAATTTTATTTCGGAATACAAAACTATGCATGTGGTCCAAATTTGAAGCCTTTACCTTCAAAAATGTGAAAGTAGGTCACTAGGTCAATGTGAAGGTCAAAGTTTTTTTTGGTACACAAAACTATGCATGTGGTCCAAATTTGAAGGCTGTAGCTTGAGAAATGTGAAAGTAGGTCACTAGGTCAAAATCAATATCAAATTTCATTTTGAAACACGGAACTACGCATATGGTCCAAATCTGACGCCTGTACCTTCAAAAATGTGAAAATAGGTCACTAGGTCAAAATCAAGGTCAAAGTTTTTTCCAGTGCACAAAACTATGCAGGTGGTCCAAATTTGAAGGCTGTAGCTACAGAAATGTGAAAGTAGGTCACTAGGTCAAAATCAAGGTCAACTCATGTCAAGGTTCATCTTGCCACTCAAAAATATACATGTGGTCCAAATTTGAAGGCTGTAGCTACAGAAATGTGAAAGTAGGTCACTAGGTCAAAATCAAGGTCAACTCATGTCAAGGTTCATCTTGCCACTCAAAAATACATATGTGGTCCAAATTTGAATGTTGTAGTTATTGACAAGAACATTTTAAAAGCTTTTCCCTATATAAGTCTATAATGAACCATGTGACCCCCGGGGCGGGGCCATTTTTGACCCTAGGGGGATAATTTGAACAAACTTGGTAGAGAACCACTAGATGATGCTACATTACCAGTATCAAAGCCCTAGGCTTTGTGGTTTGGACAAGAAGATTTTCAAAGTTTTTCCCTATATAATTCTATGTAAACCATGTGACCCCCGGGGCGGGGCTATATTTGACCCTAGGGGAATAATTTGAACAATCTTAGTAGAAGACCACTAGATGATGTCACATACAAAATATCAAAGCCCTAGGCCCTGTGGTTTTGGACAGGAGATTTTTCAAAGTTTTTCCCTATATAAGTCTATATAAACCATGTGACCCCCGGGGCGGGGCCATATTAGACCCCAGGGAAATAATTTCAATCATCTTGGTAGAGGACCACTAGATGATGCTTCATACCAAATATCAAAGCCCTAGGCTCTGTGGTTTTGGGCAAGAAGATTTTCAAAGTTTTTCCCTATATAAATCTATGTAAATTATAGAAATAAACAAAGGGCCATAACTTACTAAAAATTTGTTGAACCAGTCTGATTTTCAGGGGGACACAACTAGGGTACCAATACATCATTCTGACAAAGTTTGGTCAAAATCCCCCTGGTAGTTTCTGAGGAGATGCGATAACGAGAAATTGTTAACGGAAGGACGGACGGACGGACGGAAGGACGCCGGACCACGGACGCAGAGAGATTTGAATAGCCCACCATCTGATGATGGTGGGCTAAAAATGTGTCTAAGCTATTTGGTTTAAATGCTAATTACACATCTTGTTTAACCTGCATTTGCAAAGAATTTTTACAACAAGAAAGAAACAGTTATTTTCACATGATGTTGTTCTAAGTAGATGAGGAACAATAAAATCACACGTTTATTCTAGCAAACATTGAGAGTAAAAAATACCAGCCCTTTTTCATTGCAGTTTCTGACATTATTGGCACGTGTCAGTCATAGCTAAACATATGGGACTACTTTTTATGTTACTTAACTTACATACATAAATCAAATTATAATGCAGTTAGGAAGCTGTGAGATATTAGACATATAGACATAAGGATCAGCTGAGATCAAGAAGAAATTAGATTAATGGCTGTTTTTTGTCATCCATGTAAATATTCCACAATGTTTGGATAATCTGTACTCTGTAAGCATATCCTAGTATTTGGCTTAGTTCTGAAGACACTCTGGCATAGCTACACCTTTTTTCTGAGAAACAGTTAAAGAAGGAAAACGAAACTTTTTGTGGAAGGACTTCTCGGACCCCCTGTAAAGGTTTTGCTTTGGTATTTTTCATGTCTTGCTATGTCTCTGAGACAGTGTATATAAATCATCCCACAGGCAGACTTCACATTACAGACATCGTAAGATGGTTCATAGGAAATGTCCAAATTCTTGTTTTCTTAACTATTACATAGGCTTTCATTTTCTTGCTTTTAAAATTTGGGCAATATAGAAATTTTTACAACTTTAAAGCACTCCAGCTTTAATATATAGTGTATCATAAACATATGCATCAATAGCATCTCAGCAACATAGTGGATCAGAGGTCAGCCACTAAATAAAAAGGTTGCAAGTTTGAACCAAGGCAGGGTCAAGATCGTACAAAGCTTGTAAGACAACAGTACTAATTTTCAATGATGCAAGTTGGTAATGACTCTGCAAGGTTCATGCTTTCAATACAATTTACACAGTAAGTCTTCTTAAATGACCCAGACAAAATCTTATCACATAACTTATAACTGAATATTAAGAAATATAATTTTTGATATAAAAGTTAACCCAGCTATTGCGAAGGATTAAATACCAAATCTAACCTGTTCACTTTAATCACTACATGAAGAGACAACTTCCTGGTATAAAGGAGTTGTGGATAGACTTTGCACACACCATGTTTGGTCTAACTTTCAATCAAAACACAACTAGATCAGTAGTCTGAAAATCTATTTCCTGAGCTTTCAGTTAGGAAGTGTAGTGTTATTAGCTTCATTTAAAATAGAATAACTGAGCTATATTGTCTACACAAGGTTCAAACAGCCTCATATTTTATGGATGTCATTACCTAACTAGTCTGGCACGTATATTCTTATTGCAAATACTTGCATCCTTTATTGGCAGAGGATGACTGATGACACTTGTAAGGGTAAAATGTTAATCAGACAGACAGCTCATAAATAATCTTTTTGGCCCTGATAAGCCTGCATGTATTACATGGGATTTTAGTATGTTAGAACTTAAGCTATATCATAGCATCTTAAGCTAGTATGCATGAAAGTCTAACTGTCTACTGATAAAATCTGCCTCTATGATAAGCTTGTCTTCACATACTCTATCTGAAAAGCATTTTAGATATTTTTCTATAGTTAAAACTATTTGTAACTAAAAGCATTTTTCATTCATGGAAAAAACAACTGTAACCATTTCAACCCTATATTACCATAATGGACTTGTCCATATAGTGTGATGGAATAGTCAAAACTTGAATATAGGGGGTGAAATGGTTATCGACTACTACAATACTCCTGGAAACCATTCATGCTGTAAGTTGAAGCTTCTTAGCGGCCATGCATGTATGCTAACATTTCAAGTTTTCAAAGCAGAAATATGGAAAATAAAGACATGAGATGAGGTTCCATAGCAAAGTCTCCCCAAGGGGAGACAACAGTACTGGAATGTAAAGAAAAAATGATAGAAAAAAAGTTTTTTGACGCATTGGTCAGAAAGTGGACTCTCAGCAGACGCACAATTATCACAAAATTAACACAGTCCTAAATCTGCTTGATCACTCCATTGCACTAGATATTAATGCCATATAGTCACATATTTATTTAACATATATCCAACTGTTATTAGCATGAATGGTTTGAGGAATGTTGTTGTTGTTGTTGTCGTTGTTGTTGCAGCAGACGGAGCTGTTTCTTTTATTAATAACTTGTAATATGTCTTAACATATTTCTCGTCTGAAAAGGAAAACACACACAGGAGATTCACGTAACAGAACAGACACACTAGACATACATCACATAAACTACAAAAATTTTTCATTCTAGATGTTTTGCCTTTACTTTTCAAATTTAAACAAATGAACATTATGAATTTGTATTCCTTTTTGAGTATGCATTTTTTAAGAGTAACATTGTTAATTTATAAGAAAGGCACTCCTTGTTTTTATTGCCTTTCCAGAGAAATGGCAGTAATGACCAAAGGTAAGAAACTTAAGTTAACACTGTCGACTCATGTTCTGTCTAATTAAGATGGATTTCATCTGGAACGAGTTTCAAGAGTGGTCAGATATTGAAATAAGCAAATAAACATTAGGTCAGCTGCTGAAACTGAGCTTGAGAAATAGTTAACTGTGGTTTATGAACACTGTCTTGCTTTGGTGTGCACTTGACAGCACTTGACAGTTTCTTGAAAATCATTCAAGAGTTTAGGAGATATTGATAAATCCAAAGTCCGACTTTATGCATTCAGTACAGACTTGTGTCAGTCAGTCTGTTTGGAACACATGCCTTACATACCTGATCAATTGGGTAAATATTTTACACAGGCCAAATAAAAACATGTCCAGATATTAAAAAAAACATTGATGAGACTTTAAATCCAAGGCACAAACATTTGGCATTAGTTGTGACCTTGGATTTGCATTATTGGAAGATGGATTCTGGACATAATCCTACTTAAATATGTCTGATATGCAGTGGTTTGATGCAAGTGTTATAAAATCCTACTCAAATATGTGCAAGATACAAGGAAGATTATGTGGTTAAATACAAAGATTTTTGGGGGAAAAAAAAGGATTAGACAAAAAGACTGACGCAGGAATAGATATCAGGGTAAATAGGTGAACCAAACCAGACAAGGCACATATTTAAAAAACTTTCTCTTTTTTTTGTTGTTGGTTTTAATATCACACCTATGTCAGATGGCGACTTAACAACTTTTCATGGTGGAGGACAACTCCAGGTGCCCTTCTGGGCATTATTTCATCAGGAGCAGGTGCTGGGTAGAACAAATGACCTTCCATAAGCCAACTGGATGGCTTCCTCACATGAAAAAGTCTACGCCCTTAGTGATGCTCAAACTGACATCTCTGAAAGGCAATTGATTTGACCTTAATCAGAGCCCCAGAAAATGAAACAAGTCAGTACATTCATAGCTTACTGTTTTTGTTTACTTTCCACAAAGACAAACACCACATTTTATACTTACTGGCAACATAAACGTAAGCAGAAGTGTATATGGAACCGGCACTGTTATTTGCTGTACAACCATACATTCCCTGATCCATCATGTAAACCTTTGATATTGACATACTACCATTGGGATAAAACTGTGAACAAAAAAAACAACAAAAAAAAAACATTGTGAAAGTGTCTACTCCACATATTATTTACTTCAGATACAAGAAAATTTTAACAAAAGCTGTCTAATGACAACATGCTCCACTTTTTGAAGTCCATCTACCTAATACTAGCTTATATACAAAAGCTGAAAAAGGGGCATAATTTTGCTAAAATGTAAACCAGAGTTATCTGAAACTGTCACAAATTTTTGTAAAAAAATAAACTCTAAAGTAATATAACCTGCCCCTTTAGCAGGGCTTTGGAAATTTGCCGGTTTGTCGGTTTTGGACCGATTTTTGACTTTTCAGACCGATTCGTGAAGTGAAAAAACGAAAAAAATCGGTCCCGTAAAAATGGAGAAAAGTATAAATTTCGGTCTTATATCTCAATACACGATCACCTGCCAAGTAGGAAATTGTTGGTCGCACCTTCAGATAATCAATAAAAGTGTCAATCGGTCTGATTGTCACTTTGATAATCGGTCCGTAATTAGCGCGTGACGCAATCAATGCTCGCGCGGCACATCCTTTAATGTTTGCAGACAGCCGACTGCGGTGTATTAAACATTTTTGACTGGTTTCCTAACGTTTCTTACTGGATCCAAATCATTTCGACGGGGATCCACTTCTTTTATTTAGAATCCGACGGATGGTTTATTTCAAATGGCTATGTTTGATCACGGTAACAAACAAATGGTCGCTGCATTTAATCAAAGAGCTATAATTGTACATTATAGGTCTTTGATTTAATGAGACATCACATGGAAAACCGATAAAAATAATTTTTATAATTACTTGATTTGAAAAAATTACATGATTCATTTGTTGGGGCTCCAGTTGAAACAAATGCAGAAAATCGTCTTTGCAACCCGACTGTACAAAAAAGAAAAAAATGGACGGGCAACCACGAATGATAAAGAAAACCGGAGTGGCACTGTTAATCAAATCGGTCTTTTAAAAAACGTTTCAAAATGAAATTTTGTTTACATCAGAAGAGAACATATAACTTTATAAAATGTAGTTGCTTATTGAAGTACAATGTAAGTGAAATGAAATATCCGTGGCCAACCCGCGTGACGTTTTGGTACTATACATGCGGGAAATTCGATCTCAGCGTTCAAATAACGTACACATTCGGTCCGCGGCAGAGTATTCTTTAAAAACTGAGGCTGTTTAGCAGAGAATATGTGTCGTGTAACTCACTTTGACGCATTGTATTTTATAGAATTCCGTCAGAGAATGAGGAAACATCACAAAGTATCTGCCGTGTATACGGTAATGAAGTCACGTGCGTTGGCTTTTAGACTAGTTACGCACACGGTGTCAATGCCTCGTATTATCTCGGAAAAACATCGAAATTTAAACAAAGTAACGATCACACATAACACTGAATAACTGTCTTCATTGTATGGTAACGCGCGGTGACTGGTAACTCAGTTTTTATGCATGACATGCTTATTTCTTTACCCTATCACGTTTTACAAAAGGAAGTGGCTATTCCTACGGTCCCGTAAGAATAGCCTCACAGGCTATTCCTACGGCTGTCCCGTAAGAATAGTGAAATAGCCCGCAGGTGGCTATTCCTACGGCTCTAAAGACAGTTTTGTATGTCCATCTTGAATTGCATTGTACTGAATTAATTCAACTGGTATATTTTCGAACAAATTGTTTAAAAGGCTAATTTAAGTCTATGTGTAATATTGTTGTTATCGAATGATATATATGTATAGATATATGCAACAAATCAATCAATTCAATGAATGTAACGATAAGGCCTACCTTGAAAAAAAATTGTTTCCGGTAACTTGCTCAAAAAAGTTATGGTAGGTAGGTCGGATTTTTTTTTTTTTTTTTTTGATTTTTTTTTTCTAAGGGAGACTTTTCGAGAGAAAAAATTGTGTCAAAAACTGAATAAAGATAAGGGGTTTATGCCTTTAGAGCATCATTAAGTTGATTTCTAACATCACTGATCATGTTTAAAGCATAAAAAGTGCAGTTTTGCAACTTTTTGTTAAAATGTAGGAAAAAATATTCTCCAATGCCATAAAAACATTTAGGGTCGGGCCAAAAAATTAGGGTAGGTCGGGATACCAATACAAAGATGGACATACAAAACTCTCTTTAGGGCCGTAGGAATAGCCACCTGCGGACTATCTCACTATTCTTACGGGAGAGCCGTAGGAATAGCCTGTGAGGCTATTCTTACGGGACCGTAGGAATAGCCACTTCCTTTACAAAATATGTAATATTGGGAATGCGGTGGGTGGGGTAGCGCCGATATCAGGATTTTCGTTTCGGACCGATTGAGTTATCAAAATTTCCGGAGCCCTGCCCTTTAGGCCATGTGGAAAGTTTGAAGCATTTAGCCAAGTACTTTTTGAGAAACCTGCTTTTTAAACCTAATTACATGCAAAACTTTCTTAAAATGGATGACAATGCTGACAAATTTTAAAGGGTTACAACAATAGCTCTGCTTTTAAAAAATTCAAATAGTCAAGCAAAAGCCTGAATCTGAAGACAATCACAATGGATATAAAGATTATATAAAGACGGTCAGTTTAACTACCAGTGTTCCTGAATAACTCACAAGAAATAACTTGAACAGACTAAATCAGTCTACAATCATTTTGCTTGGTTGCATTCTATGCTTCAAAAGGATTGATCATTGTCTGCTAGATTTACATAACTCAGTCTTGAAGACAAATGGCTACTTTATTAAGCTGTCTGTAAGCCGCACCAACACAATTTAGTTCATATCATGACTTTCCAGATCTAACTGTACAGGAAGACCCTTGGTGCCCCTCCAGGCATCAGGCACAGGCAAGCACCTTGGCAGAACCATAGACTTTCTATAAGCCGCCTGGATAGCTTCTTCACAGGATAGAATCTATAACCATAGCCATTTTTCAATCTCACAGTTGAGAAGAGAAAGGGATTGAAACCAACCAATTGACCAAACAGGCAAATGGACTTTATGTGGTTTGTTAGCCAAGCTGAGAACAAGCTAATTAAAGAGGGTTCAAAATCCAAATGTCTGGAACGGCAAACCGAAGCTTACACTATTGGTATTACTTTACAATATATCACAAAATTCTTGATCTGTTGGGGAAAAAATGAACTAATATTAAACAAAGGCTTCTCACTGTATATCTACTGGTATCCCAGAATTCTCTGATGCCATTCTTGTCCCAGATTATGGATGGTCTAGGATCTCCTGTGGCAACACAATGTAGCATCATAGAATGTTCTTCATATGCTGTTGTATTCAAAGGGCGTATCTGGAACTTCGGACTCTCTGAAATTCATGTTTGTGTAAATCAAGAAGCATACCATTGCTTAAATTATTGTCAAAATTATTTTACACTATCTATTTTAATTAAAATATTGTGATAGAAGTTTTATGCTGTGGCACTAGAAAGCAAAGTAAAACTAAAAGCAGTTAAAAGACCTATGCGAACTGTTAACAGATTTGTCTGTCTTATCTAATGGGGATGTTATTGTTTTATATAATTATCTATTTTACCCCTCTTAAAGCTGAAATGTTTCCATCTTATAATACTTAAATCTTGTTGAACCAAAGTATTCCACATGCTTCAGTTTTGTTTCACATACTTTGGCATTAGTGGCTGCACACAAAATCATTTTCACTGCATTTTTATAACACTGCTGTAGTATTTAGACATGAAATACAAAAACTGCCTAAACTGTTTGATCTGTTTTGAAATCATGCCCTTACATTTATTATGTTAAATACGTACCAACAACATATATAAAGATGGTCTTATTGATGTATTCCTGTGTAATTCCTTTGCTCACCATAGCAACACATGTATACGGTCCAGCATCATTTCTCTGCACCCCACGGAAGTAGAGAACACCGTCAGCATCTATAATGTGTTTAGTATAGTCCAGATTCTTGTTGTCTACCCATTTTCCTGTCAGCAGCCCTTTAATCCATTTAACCTTTGGTGTGACTTCTGCCTCTGCTTTACAGGTAACCTCCGCGTCAGAGTTCAATTCCAAATACCTACTCTCTGGCTCTGTACTGAACTTCAGTTTCCCTAGTGGTGATAAAACAATGCTTACAAATTATTTTTATGCATATATTTTTACAGGTATCAAATCATTTCTAGTATATTTTGTCAAAATGTTACTACCAAGGGAGGTAATTTGTTCAGACTAGTAGTGCAAACCGAATTAAAGTATTTCTTCTTGGTCACAAAATGGTTATTTACCACACAAATCACAAATTTTCCATTACAACCACTAATTTATTTCTGGATGTAGATAAGAACTGACAAGAATTATTTTTCAGGCTATGATCATTAAGTATAAATTTCATATTTAGCAATAACAAGAGCCATGATGGACATGGGTATGCCCCCTACTTGGGGCATAAACACAACAGTAGCAATGAAATACTCAAAGGCACATCTCAAGTAAATGGAAAAATCTGCTCACTTTTAACTCTGAGTCTTGCAGGAAGTGACTGTACCAGTTTCTGTCCTGTTGTGTTAGCAATACAATAGTACTCTCCCCTGTCTTCTTCTGTTACCATGGAAATACGAAGTTCTCCTGTCCTTAGGTTCATATAGTGCCTTGATGACCCCTGAAGAAAAGTGAGGATAGTATCTGAAGATAATGCTACCAATAAAATCAGTAGAAAACCAGGCCCGGGTCCACAAATATTTGACTTGGGGTGGGGAAGGCACCAGTCTAGAACGAAGATGTCACCGCCAAGGCACATAGCACTGAGAGCGGATAGTTACAGGAACGGGGAAGAAGGACTTCTGCCCATGTTAGGGGGGTCAGGGAGGTCTTACCCTAGCTGGAAAGTTTTGAAATACAGGTATGAAATGGTGGCCTCTGGGGCATTAACTGGGTACTCTTCTCATTTTAGGGGCGTCAGGGGGTCTCCCCGTGGAAAGTTTTGAATTTTAGGCATGAAATGGTAACCTCTGATGCGTTTCTGAGTCTAAATATTTAGATAATATTATTCCTTTGCCGAAAAAGTTGGGTGCATCTTTGATAAGTATAGGTCACTTCTCAGCCAACTGGGGGAGGGAGGGGGAGGGGCAGGCTAACAGAACAAGAACTTTCTGGAAATTGATGTATACTTCCTGGATATCCTGGACATAGGTGAGCACAGGTAATAAATAATAGGAAAAAAAGAAAGGTGATGTAATATGGCAGCTAATTCTGATATGTTATGGTTTGAAATGCATTTTAACTTCTACCATTATGTAAGTTTTATTCAATTTTCATCTTCATAACTATTGTATTACCATAATTATGAAAAATAACAAAACAGCACATAAAAAGGAGATCAACTGAAAAGAGAGATATGTTTCATATCAAATTTAACAAATTCTGTTCTGTAGTTACAATGATATCAAAATGTAAAATTCAGTGTAAAGGGTAGATAAATCAATTATTATCATATTTAGTAATAATTATTCATTTACTACTAAGATAAATTTGTAAAAAAATCTATAGCTATAAACTGAAAAAACTAGAAACTAGTACTGTGTCCATAGGACACAGATGCCCCCCACCCCTCCCCCACATACTGTGCCATCCTCTAAATAGCAAAGTTTTTAGTACAGACCATCTTCACATGAAGGATGTTCGACCAAAGTCAGTCTAATAGTGTGGGTGGAGTTCGACACACAAGATTTTTTGCTATATTCTATATAGCAACACTATCAATGGGCCATAACTGCAGTAAAAATAGTCACTTTCTTCAATGACATTGTCATCTACACATCAGGGCTCGTTCATCTGTGAAAGTTTAAAGCAAATCAGGCTAAAAGTATGGGAGGTGTTGGACACACAAGACCTACAGACAGCAGCAACACTATTATGCCCTCCCCCACCCCACTTCCCCTACATAAATGTGGGAGCATAAAAAATACTTTTGGGAAAAATAGGATTGTGGTGCATTTAGGGGAAATCAGAGGCAATCAGGCTGAGGAATAAGCTGAGGTAAATGTAAATCTTGACAATATGGAAAAAAAAAACAGGAGAAGGTGAGGGTGCATGAAATAGGCAGGATCATTAATTTCATACTTAAAAATACCATAGTACAATCATGTATATCCCGGGAGTATGAGCAAGTCCATTTAACAGCAATGCAGACTTCATACTGATATATTTTGTAAGTTTAGGGCCAGATCCATTGAAAACTGTAGAAATTGTCTCAACAAGTTTTATGTAAAGTATTGAACAATATACAGAAGTTGCTAAAACTTCAATCCTGCATAACACCTTAACCAGACATGGTATATTCATATCCCGACGGTATGTGTATTATATTCACTTCATAGTAATATTTTTCTGTATGTCTGGGCCAAATCCCTAAAGACTGAAGGAGTTTTCAGGACAAAGATCAAGTAGACAGATGGACAGACAAGGCAGGAAAATATTTCTGGCAGCAGAATAAAAAGATTAATCCCTTTTTAAATTAGCCCTGGATTATATATGGCTTGTAAAGCAACATCAGTATAGTTTATACATAATCATTAACTTTATTTTTTCTAATGAATTTCTGATATGAAATTCAGAACAATTAACATTATTACTGAATTTGTATTGAAATTTATGTATGTCAAATTTTAGAAAGACCGGACATCAAAAATGCTTTTTATAGGGCGAGTCCTGGAACTTTTTGACTGTACCTCGTACATTACATATTTTCCAAGAAAACTACCAGTACTCTGATATCATTATAACAAGATAAACTGAAAGAAACTTAAAACAAGATAAGTTGCCGCCTCTTAAATCTTGAAAACCCTTTCATTCTAATTTATGTTGCATATCAAGACAGAATTAATAAGAAAGTACTTCAATAATTAAAATTTGGTTCTTCACCAAAGAATCTAGAAGTGTAATGTACAGTCTGCGGCTGCCATAAATATAAAGCTTTATATAATGAAAAGATTAATGAAAGCGGGCATCATAAAAATAAATACTGGAATAATATACTTAGGACGAATTTCATCTGGAAACAAGCATAATTGAGCCACGCCATGAGAAAACCAACATAGTGGCTTTGCGACCAGCATGGATCCAGACCAGCCTGCACATTTGTGCAGTCTGGTCAGGATCCATGCTGTTCGCTAACAGTTTCTCTAATTACAATAGGCTTTGAAAGCGAACAGCATGGATCCTGGCCAGACTGCGCAGATGCGCAGACTGGTCTGGATCCATGCTGGTCGCAAAGCCACTATGTTGGTTTTCTCATGGCACGGCTCAATCATTTCTGAGACAAATAGCTCAGGGGGCTCCTTTGTTCTCCTTACGGTAATCACATGAAGACTGGCTTGAAACATTAGCCGCAAGTACCGCTAACATTTTACTGTCTGTTCAGATTAATGGAGATTTACTTAATTTGTACTTTATTTCATACAATTACATACATTAATATCTTTTCATATAAAAATATCTTTCTAGTTCTTTTGAATAACATAATCTGTAAACAGCAGACGACAATCTCAGAAAGGATAGTAGGAGATTTCAGGCCTAAGTACTTATCAAAGAGATTTGGATTTTTGCTGTTCTGTTTAATCAGCCGAATAATAAACAATTTCATTAAGGAAGCAATTATACAATCACATATCCAGTTATTTTACTGAAAGAACTTCTTTATTTCTCTGATATTAGAGTAAAAACGTGGACTGTTTTATCTGTTATAATCTGTTTAATGGGCCCTCAGTGATATCACACTAACATTGTGACTGAGATTTATGCATATTGGAAATCCTAATGATTTTGCCAGGCTTACAAAATAAATGAAAGCCAGGTAGTCTATCTATACTGTTCTACAAAAGCTTTTTTTTCCTAACAAATTAACCGGCAATAGTGTCAGAGGACCATGATGCCTAGCCTTTTAGAGTTAAATCCTTAAACATGGCAAAATTTTACTTGTAAATTTTTCAACCAATGACACAGCATTTAAAAAATCATTTTAAAGTTAGTACTAGTAGGTTTACTGTTTCATTTAAACAATGGAAAAATGTTATGGAAGCTGGCATTCCCATTACAAGAGTCAGAATAAGTTTTTATGGCATCAGTTCTAAATGAATTATAATCATCATACAAAAGAAACATTTGCTATGAGTATTTAAAGAACAATTCTCTATGAAATGAATAATTTTACATCGTTTCAGGAACCCATATACCAATTCATTAATTTTTCATAATATTATGTGCAGTTACTTTTAAAGAGAACTATAAAACTGCAAAAAAATGCCTTTATCCAACACAGGTTAAAAGAAATGTAGTTACAGTTTTTAATGCTACATTAACCTCACAAAAAACTAACACATAAACAAAAAAATGATACTTTCTGTGAATGTTATCTTGTGGAAAAAACATGACTTTAACATAATTAGTATTTATGTTTTTTTATTCCTGACATTTTGTAATCCTTTACCATAGTAGCTGTGTGGCGTGTAGAGACAAAGAGGTAATTAATTATATATTATTAACCTTTGATTATAGCAGACTAACTGGCATGCAGGATATTAGGTTAGCTGTTGCATTAACACTAGAAAATTAATTACTGTAAAATTATCATTTTATCTTTTACCTTTTAAATATTTATTTTTTAATTTTAGATTTATCATACACTTTTTGTCAAGGGTTCAGAGAATTTTCTGGACTACCCTGATTCATGGTATATTACTATATTTTGAATGTTTTACACTAATTTACACAACGATTATGCATTTCCAAGAGCTTGTAGTAGTCTACAGTTTGTGAATGGGGTGTTCTAGAGACTAAATGTATTACTATTAGGGTCTCATTGATGGTAATGGAAGCATACACCCAAAGTGGGGTTTTGAATCAATAGTGGTGCAGGACCAGTGATCAGAGTTCAGGGATCTTAACCATTTGGCCACAGAAGCTGTGTTTTATTTCTTTTTTTTTTGCATTTTCCCCCAAATAATTTGGTTTTAAAACAGCTCTTGCCAAAATTCTATGAAATTTGTTCAAAAATTCACTATTTTAGCCAATGTAAACACTTTATCAATATAAAAACTCTTTCAATGTACGAGTGGTTTTAATATATTTCACAAGCTGTGTTATATGTACAACCACAAAGATTTGAAATGGATAGACAGAGTTTTTATAAAACCACTTCAGAGGGATATTATAACACTCAATGTTCTTATGGCAATTTTTACATATTGTACGTGACTGAAGTTACCAGTTTAATATATTTGTCATCCTTCTGCCATAAAATGGTTGTTACGGGATATGGTGTACCGGAGATCTGACACGTGAACTCCACATCTAGTCCCTCTGATGTCTCTTTAGACTGTGGCCCTCTTCGGATAGTTGGTGGCACTGTAATATGCAAAAAACATACAACATTTACTTATGACAAAAAATTACTTTAGATCAAAAATTACATAAGATTGCAGGAAAATGCTTCTTACACTAATTAATGGTTGTATTTTTTTACATGTTGGATAGATTAATTTTGCAGACTTCTGTACTGTCATCGTTCTCATGATGCAGGCAGGCCCTGTATATAGGAGGGGCGACCATTTTGGGCGCAAACTTTGATAACTCACTGTCTGTGTAGAGTCTGGGTTATAAAAAGCATTATTTTAACTCCCCGTCTGGTAATTTGCTATAGATTTCATATAAAGATAACCAAGACAAAAAATTGCACAAGACCAAGCCTCTGACTGATACAGAGGAATAATTTCCAATTAGTCTAGGAGCCTGTTCTCAATATCACGGCTGATAAGGCAACACTATTCTCTGGGTAGTGTTTGTCAACACATACACTATGATATATACCAACTTTCAGCCTACTGTTCACTTACCAGTACACCAGAAATGGATTATTTGATAACAATGTCAGAAATGTTTCATCACTCTGGAGTTTCAAGATTTACTGCTACATACACTCCTGTGTATATTATAGATAAAGTTTCAGCATTGTGATACAAAAACTTGTTGGATTATGATATTTAATCTGGGTAGGTTAGACTGGTAGATTGGGTTTTAAGAAGATGCCAGTACATTATATTGCTTTGTTGCTGCATGGGTAAAAGATAAACACTTAACAGCATACAATTTCTCTCTCTCAGTATATGCACAATAGAAACAGGACTAATTTCTCCCTCTCAAGATATAAATTCCTATATTTGTTATAGATAATAATTTTTTCTTTTGGCACAATCATGTATAATTTTTATTCTCACTTCATAATTCCTCGTCTTGAAATTAAATTTCTACTTGGGATATAACTTTTCTGTTTGGAGTTATAATTTTCTTCAACATATAATTTCTCCCACTTGAGGTAAAATCCACCCCCCACCCCCACCTCCCCCCGTTATGTAATTTCTACCTCTTATGCACAAATGTCCAGTCCACTCACTTGAACTAACTTTGCAAAACTATATTTATTTGTGGCGAAACAGGAACTAGCAAATCCAGCTAGTTTAAAACCACAATTAAGCCATATAATGTTTTACAACCACCTGTTTCCACTATTGAATGGTAAAATCAAATAACTGGGCTAATAAATGTAAGCTGAAAATAGTGACAAAGCATGCTTTATGCATAATCATTAATTTCTGCGAAACATAACTATTAAAACCAAAGCACATTTCTCTGCCACACATTCATTTTAATTTCTCAAATTTCATAAAA
Source organism: Mercenaria mercenaria (assembly GCF_021730395.1). Classification (NCBI taxonomy): domain Eukaryota; kingdom Metazoa; phylum Mollusca; class Bivalvia; order Venerida; family Veneridae; genus Mercenaria; species Mercenaria mercenaria. The sequence continues at coordinate 28,210,300 of NC_069361.1, read as the reverse complement.
ACAAGAGCTGTCTCCGTAGGATGACACATGCCCCCGATGGCACTTTGAATGAATAGTTATGGCGGATGTTAGAGTTTAGGACCTTTGACCTACGGAGCTGGGTCTTGCGCGCGACACATCGTCTTACTGTGTCACACATTCATGCATAGTTATTTTAAAATCCATGCATGAATGACAAAGATATGGACCGGACATGCCCATCAATGCACTATCATGAAAAATGATCTTTATCGTCTAAGTGTGACCTTGACCTTTGAGCTACGGACCTGGGTCTTGCGTGTGACACGTCGTCTTACTGTGGTACACATTCATGCCAAGTTATTTGAAAATCTATCCATCGATGACAAAGATATGGACCGGACACGCCCATCAATGCACTATCCTTTAACATCTAAGTGTGACCTTGACCTTTGAGCTACGGACCTGGGTCTTGCGCACTGCACGTCATCTTACTGTGGTACACATTCATGCCATGTTACTTGAAAATCCATCCATCGATGACAAAGATATGGACCGGACACGTCCATCAATGCACCATCCTTTAACGTCTAAGTGTGACCTTGACCTTTGAGCTACGAACCTGGGTCTTGCGCACTGCATGTCGTCTTACTGTGGTACACATTCACGCCAAGTTATTTGAAAATCCATCCATCGATGACAAAGATATGGACCGGACACGAAAATTGCGGACAGACCGACAGACGGTTCAAAAACTATATGCCTCCCTTCAGGGGCATAAAAATTATCCTTCATGCAATTTCTACAGACTTCATTTACATATCAAATCAAACCAAGTTCTTTGTAACTAAGGTATTTGATATTCAACAGGTTTTTGCCACTTTTCTTCATTTTACTATAAACCATTTATAACGCAATACAATGGAAATAATCTAAATAATCCTGCAGTATTTTAGAGACATTTAAAAAACATTCCAGTAAGAAGAGCAGCCCGATTTTACATTTTTTCTGATTATCTGATCAAAGGAAATGCATTAAGAGTCAGTCTACATGCAATTTCCTGTCTTGCAGATAAAATTACACAAAAATAAAACCAATTTATTTACTCATTTTTTAAGAGGAAGCTTTTAAAATACACATCAAGAAGAGTGCAAAATGAAACAGATAAAAACACCCCTGCTTAAAAGAAATTCTGGGATTTAACGTTTACTTTGAACAAACATGAAATCTGACGTAACTGTTTCCTTATGAGAATTTCTGTTGTTTTTTTTTCAGAATGACTGGTTACCAAAATTCTTAGTAAAGCTTTCATCAAATTTGACTGGCACCATAGTTCACATGAATATGACTGGTTACCAAAATTCTTAAGACTTGTTAGCTTATTTATAGCTGCCACTGGTAACCTATATGGGTAACTCACCCTGAAGACTTAGTGCTGTAAATGTAATGGGAGGATAGTGCAAGATACAGAAGATTCTCCCAATGTTAGTATTTTTAGTTGGAGGAGAAGAGGATTAAATTCAAGACCCCTGGTTTTGTAGTCAGACAGTGTTACCATTAGCTGGACAACTGCATCCACTCTAGTCTTAAAGTTAATCATGTTCTCTCTTTATATATGCACAACTGTATAGTATTGTATTGCATTCATCAACTTTGACTGGTATCAAAGTTCACACACAAAAATGAGTCACATAAGGTCTTAACAAAGCCATTATGAAAATTTGACTGGTACCAAAGGTTATGACACAGCATTATAGGCATTAGTTCTCTTAAACAATACAAACCTATAGATAGCACAAAGATTTATTTTGAAAACAAAGAATGTACTTTAAGTTTTGTAATGAAACAGAAACTGTCAAGAACACCCAAGGTTTATTATCAAAACATTATTTTTTGCCTATCACATATCATACTCCTGCATAAATCTATTTCCACTCTTTTTATCATAAAATACATAGCGAATGAAAATTATATCTTACGAATTAGCATAGCATATAGCAGTTTTATGAATCTCTGACGGATTTAATGTCACAAAAAGTTGTAACTGACACATTTCAGTAGTTTTTGGTTGTTTTTACTTGTTGAGAACATGTTCTCAAATATTTTGACAGGTAACACAAGAAATGGTTATTATATCACTGCCTGTCAATCAACGATGCCTCATATCTCTGCAGAATGATATAATAACTGATATTTCTGCATCAAGTTTCTGTTTTTCTATTTTATTTATTAGCGCGTGCCAATTATGTCTTGCAGTGGCATACCAGGGTCTGCCAGGCACAGCTTCATCGAGGTAGATCATTGTTACAACCCTTTGACCTCTAACATCTTCTACAAATCTCACAAAAATATGATAACTTGCTCATGTTTCAAAGGATTGTACAAGTCATATTTTTATTTTAACCATGCAGTGCACTTATAACTGATTTTCTCTTTTGTAATAATAGCAGATCCCGTACTCTTATTGTTCTACTAAAAATCTGGAAACTTGTAATCAGTGTAAATGTTATCATAATTTTTGGCTCCAAGTGATTAGAAACATTACATGGAAATGCAGGAAATTTCGAGAAAAAATAGTTGGCTGCAAAACTGTTGTAACTCACTGAATTTAATGGATAAGTTACGACAATTGTACATTTGACACTTTATATGACCCTTTTAATTGCCAAAATTTCATTGCTTTAAAAAAAAAGAGAGTAATTTTAGATAGTAACAAATGCTGTCACTAATGGTAACAAATGCCGCCCCCCCCCCCCCCCCCCCCCGCAGCACCTTGACCTTTGACCTGGTGACCCCAAAGTCAGTAGGGGTCATGTACTCAATAAATTCTATCAGCACGTGAAGTTTAAAGGTCCCGGGTGCAGTGGTTCGCGAGTAAAGTGCCTTCATGCAAAAAGTTCACGTTGTGACGAACGAAGGAACAAACTAACGAACGGGCGGACAGTTGAAAAGTAATATGCCTCCCTTCGGAGGCATAAAAATCAAGGTAAACAAGAGACAATTTCAAACCTGAAACAATAATCCAAACACTTTGTTGTTTCTGGCCAGCTGTATTGTTGACGATAAACGTGTAGTTTCCTGAATCAATCTGCTGGGGATCTTCGAAGTATAGGTTGCTTTCTACAGTCCTTATAGCCCCTGTATCTACTATTGGCATGTCATTCTTGTTCAACCATCTGCAAGTATAGCAAACATCAGTAAATATTTCATTATATATTTATTAAACACTTTTCTACTTGTAACTTTGACCAAAGTCAGCAAACAGCAACAATACCATCATTAACTGTAAAGTTAAACTACATACTTAACTACTGGAAAAACTTAGAACTTTAATACCTATTATAAATATCGCATAATAAACATCTATACTGTTGTGAGACTGCTGTTTTCAAAATACTTCATTATGATAAAAGAATTGGTGTATTACTAATTTTGAATACAGTAATGGTTTCTATTGTAGAATTACACAGAATAATACTTGCAGACACAGAGCTACAGCTTCAGAAACTATTAGGACTAAACGATTTCAAATACAAAATGGCTGACTGATGTATATCTGAAGAAATGATATGTTTAAAGATACTACATCATGATCAACTCATCTCCCGATGGCTCATCAGCACTTATCTTCATTGTAAACAGTTCACAATTTCCAAAATAACAACCAACACCATAAAAACAACAAATATGATACCCTTGTGTTCACAATTCCCACCCAAATGCTTCCCAGTATCCAGGCTTACATCTACATTCATATCAAGTAATGACTCTTAAATCTCAGGACTATGGTATTAAATGAGATATTTTGTGATTTGTTTTATTTTCTCTAACCAAATGGTCCAGCTCTACGGCTCTCTCAGTTTACGTTTATACTTCATCAGCTGGGTTCATAAAACTAATTTGTTAATAAATCATATTTCTGCCTTCAATTTTAATGACCATGTTGTAAGTGGGAGGTTTGTTACAAATGTTAACAGGCGATGCTGTAGATCCATTTGTTTCCAATACTTTTAAGCTGTAATGTTTACGAATTCTTGGAAACATCTTTCATTCACTCACAATTAGATGCATTTTTATTCAAGGTTGATGAAAGTAATTCTTTTTATTTTTTGAATGCTGTCTGATTATAAAATAACATGAACTTCTGCAACAGCACCTATAAATTCTTATCACTACTTAGTTTTGTTAATTAACACTTTTTAATCCTGAATATATAAATGGACTATTCTGTACAAAGAAATTTTTTATACGTGGGCTAAGTCGGCCCGGAATCAGGTCAAAAATCTTGCTCAAACAATTTTCTTCATCCATAAAAATTAACAATTCAAAAACATAAAGCATTAATCTAAGTGATAAATTGCACCAACAAGGTAAACGGTTAACCATAATCCTATATATCATAAAAGTTTGTATTTTAAACGTCAAGATTAGAAGGCCGTGAGTAATGGTTTCTTTCCATGGCTCCTTTTAAGAGTTATTGTTCAAGAATTAATGTGTTCTTCTGAATTATGTCCGTCCGTAATGCATGATGAAGAAGTTGCATGTAAACCTATCGTAAAATAGGTATCTAATACACATTATCTTTTATCGCATAGGATTTATTAACCATTTATGTGCATTAAATCAGTCGCGCCTTTCTCTCTAATGCAAGGACTTTATACTTATCATTGCATAAAGCCGACAGCTAACGCAAGGCATTCAAGTCACAACTCGGAGAGAATTAATTACTCTAACATAGGACTGAATGGATGATTCCATCATGCTATAGACTTAATTCTATAACTATCTGATATTTTACTCAAAATTAATCACGTGCACTCAATGATTGTAAGTAATACTGTGTACAATGTGATTTTAAAAAGCTTTCAAAAGTTGAAATACAATAAATTAATGTAAATTTTTCAAGTTAAGCAGATCTGTGAGTGTTTCCAACTTAGGCAATTTTAGAACTACCTTTAATATAAACTGATTTTAGTTTATTTCAATTGTTCCCTTGTTGGTTTTAGCATTACACTGACACAATAATAGGTAGCATGACAATATTCTAGTTTTTGACTGGGGTGAAAGACCCCAAGAGTGGCACCTGGGTAAACTACAAACCGTCCCTTTATAAGCCAAATGGACAGCTTTCTCACATGAAAGAATTCTACTCCTAACAGAGGCTTTGAGATGCAAGTCACATTGACCATTTGATCACAAGTTTAGTTTAGTATCAATGATCATGACAATATTCACTATTTAAAGACTGAAAATGTTTATGTTTTTTAATTAGTAACAGCTTTGTGTAGTTTTTGAAGAAAGGGAAAGCCAGAGTGGGAAGCTCTGTAATGCTGATTCTGGGGTTTGGTTATGGTGAAAGTCTGACAAGCTTTTTGCAAAGTCTTGTAGAGGTATATTTTTACTGTACTGTTTACATATTCAGACTTTTTCAAATAGCATGATCTGTAGAGAAATTAAACATATGACCATGCTGAACAACATAGTGGTTTGCGACCACATGGATCTAACCACTGGATCACGCAGTTGGTCAGGACCATGCGTTCGCATTTTAAGCCATGAAATTGAGAACGTAGCGACAAGGATCCTGACCAACTGGATGCGATGGGATTTGTTTCTCATGCGCGTCATATTCTTTCTTATAAAGCATAGACATGATTTGCATATAATTACATGTCTATCTTGCAATCTTATTAAAGGAAAAATACATATCAGTATATGATTAATACAAGTCTTATTTCCTCAAATTCTTTGATAGAAATCCTGTTTATACATCGTTTCTTTGACGTTTTAATTCCTGAAATCTCGTTATAATTTCTTAAAGCTCAATCTTTATTAATTTCAGGGTGGAATTAAATACCCTTAACTGACAGTAAACCTGATAAGATTTATCCATCTTGATAAATTAATTGATGAAAATATTTAAATTTGATACGAACATTTAGTTTTTTCTCCCCAAATATTCTTGCAATCATGTTTTTTTTAGAACTCTGCTGAGAAATCTTCAATCATTTAAAATCCCATTAAAATACATATAATCTGTTCATTTTTATTCATATTTCAGTTTGTTCCATTTTGCTGTTTTAAGCTCTAACTGTTCAGTATAGCAACAGTAAAAGGTCTGCTATGCTTTGTTGTAACGATATAATAGGGTTATTATAACAGTAGCTCGATCTGGGATGCTTTATTCGGCTCAGGAGTATTTTTGCCAGATCGGATCTCACGAGGCGCTCAAGCACCGAGTGTGATCCAACCTTGCAAAATCCATGAGAGCCAAATACAAAATCCCAGATCTAGCTACTCTTATAATGACCCTTTTATTATATACCTTTACCTTTTTATTTGTTGTTTTGTTATTGAACAAAATCTTCAATGTTTATTGATATTCAAATGGAACTAAGTGAAGTTTTTATGTGCGCTTTTTAAAGAACTGTGTCAGGTCATGCATTTTAATGAAAGTAGTCCGGCAGCATACAATACAAAAGGTACAATATGGAATTTAAAAGGTACAATATGGATTTTTTTTCAGCCTGTTCATATTTGTGAAAAACAAGCCATTTTTTACAGAATTTATATAGGTATATAATAAAATAAAATATTGATGAAAAAGGAAATGAAGCACTGTCAACAGTACTGTCAATGTGAATGTAAGTTTGAATCTCAGCATAGGCTCTTACTTTATAATTACAGCAATGTGTTGGTCACAAAAGATCTCCAAGTGCTTATTACTAGGGTTGTTTATGATATGTTCACAATCAAGTGCCAGACTGCGTGTTGTTATCAACATGTTCACAATCAAGCACCAGTGCTGTTATCAACATGTTCACAATCAAGCACCAGTGTTGTTATGAACATGTTCACAATCAAGCACCAGTGTTGTTATCAACATGTTCACAATCAAGTACCAGTGTTGTTATCCACATGTTCACAATCAAGCACCAGTGTTGTTATCAACATGTTCACAATCAAGCACCAGCGTTGTTATGAACATGTTCACAATCAAGCACCTGTGTTGTTATGAACATGTTCACAATCAAGTATCAGTGTTGTTATCCACATGTCCACAATCAAGTACCAGTGTTGTTATCCACATGTCCACAATCAATTACCAGTGTTCTTATCAACATGTTCACAATCAAGTACCAGTGTTCTTATCAACAGGTCCACAATCAAGTACTCACCTAAATGATGCAGCAGGTTTACCATCTGGAACAAATGTTTTCACAGTGAAGGGCTCATGTACTGGAATGACCATCGGATAACTTGGAATCAAGCGAGGTTCAAAGGTGTTCACATCAAAGTCCTCTAAATCTGCAAGTACAAAATATACATACAGTAAAACCTGTTTCTACAGCCACTTTGTAGCAGCTATTTTCCTTAATACATATATACAGCAAGCTCCAATGTTCACACTTTCTACATAAACTGCACAATTAACCTACTCACTGAAGACACATAGGTTAACCACAGTTCGGGCTATATTCCCAACACCTTTACAATATATTATGCAAATTTTCAATGTTTTCCTTTCAAATTTACTCCCTTTCTAAAGTATTACAAAAAGTCAAAAGCAATCTAATATTTTGTTACCATGGTAATACAAACAGTTAATAATTAATCTGCAATGCTGTCTGAATACAGGCTAACTGCTGCATACAAAGAATTAACAATAATTACCAACTATGGAGACTAGACTAACCACTTTTATTCAAGTAGACAACTCTAAAAATGCAAATGTTAATCTATCCAATTTTTCCATTTTTTTGTGTGTGATTTTGCACCTTTCAGTAATTTTTTCAAGTATTTGATATGTTTTTAACGAGCTTTTACTTACAGCACTTAAAAAGACTCATTATGGCTTAGGTAATTTTCATAATTCTAACTGGGGTTGATGAAATATGTTTTGCTATGCGATCAAAATATATTCTATTATATCATTAATCATGTCAAGTGCCAAGTATCTGAACATTTCCAAGCACAAGTTTCTGCTCAGATTTTAACATTTTTGCACCAATAAAATTGATGCTTGTATCATATGCAGGATTCTCAAACAAGCAAGATTTAAGTTTACTGGAGATGTGCAGTATTCACTGTTGTATCAGTTTTATGACTGTTGGTTGGTTTTGGTATATACATAAACAGTAATACAAATCATGTGTTTTGAATATTATCATAAGTTCAAAAATAAATATTTTCAAAAATTATCTGAAGAAATAATAATCAATGTATTTATTTGATTTCTCATGTTGCTGAACAGTTTATATCATATCTTACAAACCTGTCAAAACAGAGCAGTCTACTTTAATAATTGCTGTATTCCTGTTAATATAAGTGAAAATTGCAACCGAGCAGAATATAAGCTAACTTGGTTTGACTGAGGCTATTAACCCTTACCATGCTAAATTTCTATTATGGACTGGTCCATCTTCCAGTTTGGGCAGTACCATTTATCATTTGAAGGGGTGTTTACTAAACATTTACTGACTGAATAGCGAACAGTGCAGACCATGATCAGACTGCACGGATGTGCAGGCTGATCTTGGTCTGCACTGGTCGCAAAGGCAGAATCACTTGCCGCCAGCAGGCTAAGGGTTAATGAGAGGTTTGTGCCATTACATGATGTTGGCTAAAATGCCAATGTTTTGTTTCACATTTTTATCTACAATTTATTTTAAAAACTATCAAGTAAACAAATCAAGAAATTTGTTAATGGAGAAAAGTCCCTTTAATTTTTGTGAGGTTGTTTCAATTCATTACAGCTGTACATTTAGATTCTTTTTCGTCATTTCACTTTAATCAAATAGTTGCTTCTGCATGGGATAATTTAGTTATAAATCAGAATGTAACATGGCTTTAAGTAATAAATATTAAATGACAAACACTAGCATACAAAGGTGAGATTTAATGTGAAATGCCATACACTATTAAACGCTAGTCTTAAAGACATCTAGCATGCTAACATTTTAAATTGTAATGGATATATAAAGTCAAGATGAAATGCATTCACACAATTATTTCTTCACCCTCCTGGCTTTCATTAAATAAAAGTCTCACATTTTTCACAGTTAGTAATGAAATAACAAGCCCTACATTGCTTGTAACTTGTACATTGTAACGGTTTCTTTATTCTGTTATGATGAGTAACTTGTACATTGTAACGGTTTCTTTATTCTGTTACGATAAGTAATTTGTAAATTGTAACGAAGCTGCTTAATAGTATTTATAAACATTATAAAGAATGCCCTTTTTTTTATAAATGAAGATCCCTAACTTAGACTATTACTACTAGTCTGATTGGTCCAGAATGAAACTTGACCAAGAATTTAATGTTGAGATTTTAATATTGTACACATTCTACATGTAAGTATCATAAGGATATAGTGAAGACATGGAGGTATTGCAGTGAAAGAATGGTCAACTATGACATTTAATATAAATCAAGGGCCATAACTACTGACCTAATGGTCAAACTGTTTCTGACTGAGATTATAACAAACCAAAGACCAACAATCCTAAAATACAACTTAAACCAAGCACTTGCTATAACTAAGCTTCAAAGTTGCTCAAGTAGCTAGATACATGAGATGAAAAATTGGCACTGCAGGCTCTTGAATCATTTTAGACAGATATAATACAGGACTAGTACCTATTTAATTATTGTACATATTTTTCTACTTGAGGTAGGTGTTTCAGTGCAGTCTGTTTAGAATTTTCTGCACAGAGTCATTCAAGCTCCCCTCCCACTTTTTAACTACAGATTAACTGGTTTAGATTTGTGAAAAAAATGCATATGGCAGCAACTTTAAAGTCCTACAAGGTGCAACCCAACATTATCATCTACTGGTTTAAATTAATGAACCTCTTCACTTAAACCATATCCTAGAATGAAACATTTTGCTTTACCAAATATAAATTAAAGCTCTATTAGTGAAGTTACAGTTGAACACTGCTCTAATAGCGCTCTCTTGTATTCTATAAATAGAACATACCGCAGATATACCATAATGCAATGCGCGAATTGCGGACAAGGGAGCGTTGTTTATATATAACACATGCATACTAAATTTATACAGTAAACTTTCAGTAAACTTCGAAGAGAATTAAAAAAGTGAAATACGGAAAATTTCACTTTGCCTGCATAAAATTCCTTGTAAAACCTGCTAAATAAAGGAATCAGTAAGCATAATATTATATATTGAAATGAACATAGGAAATATATAGACATATTATTTGAGCATTTCGTTATATAGACCGGGGCCATTCAAAAGATGTGTTCAAATAAAAAATCTTTTAAAAAGTACAGTACATTGCATACAAATTACTCAATATTCTGCAAATTACATCAATAAAGTATAGCATCAGAAGGACTGGCTTAAAGTCTTCATCACAAATAAACAGTATTTTCGGATTCGAAACACCGGCGGTCGAAAAAGTAAGTGCAAGATTATAATGTTGATTCATGATTTTCAAAGCATATATCAGCACAATTATTAATACATGTACTTCTTTTCATACATTTGGTTCACACAACACCGCGCTGAGCCGCAATGAGGTGCTTGAAAGCTTGGTCCATTAAATACTTTCTAATTGAAACAAGAGCACCGCCTTGCGGGTGCTGACGCTCATCTGATTTTTTTTGTGTAATAGAAATATTGTCCTACCCATGATTTTCTAAGTCTAAAAAGGGCCATCATTCTTGCAAAAAGCAGGATAGAGTTATGTTTCTTGATGTACAGTGTCCACTTATGATGGTGAAAAACTGTTGCAAGTTTTAAAGCAATAGCTTTGATAGTTTATGAGAAAAGTTGACTTAAACATAATACTCAACCAAGAAAATGATTTTCTAAGTCCAAAAGGGGCAATAATTATTGCAAAAATCAGGATGGAGTTACGCTGCTTGCTGTATAGGGTCAGCTTATGATGGTGAACAAGTGTTGCAAGTTTCAAAGCAATAGCTTTGATAGTTTAAGAGAAAAAGTTGACCTAAACATAAAACTTAACCAAGAAATCTGATATTTTCTAAGTCCAAAAGGGGCCATAAATCTTGCAAAAAGCTGGATGGAGTTATGTTTCTTGCTGTACAGGGTCAACTTATGATGGTGAACAAGTGTTGCAAGTTTTAAAGCAATAGCTTTGATAGTTTAGGATAAAAGCTGACCTAAACATAAAACTTAACCAAGAAAACTGATTTTCTAAGTCCAAAAGGGGCAATAAATCTTGCAAAAAGCAAGATGGAGTTATGTTTCTTGCTGTACAGGGTCAGCTTATGATGGTGAACAAGTATTCCAAGTTTCAAAGCAATAGCTTTGACAGTTTGGGAGAAAAGTTGACCTAAACATAAAACTTAACCAAGAAATCTGATATTTTCTAAGTACAAAAGGGGCCATAAATCTTGCAAAAAGCAAGATGGAGTTATGTTTCTTGCTGTACAGGGTCAGCTTATGATGGTGAACAAGTATTCCAAGTTTCAAAGCAATAGCTTTGATAGTTTAGGAGAAAAGCTGACCTAAACATAAAACTTAACCAGGCAACGCCGACGCAGACGCCGACGCCGACAACCGCTCAAGTGATGACAATAACTCATCATTTTTTTTCAAAAAATCAGATGAGCTAAAAATGTATGACAGGACGTAGGTAGAACTGTATGGTGTTGCATTAAATTAGCACCATGTTTTATCAGATCACATCTAAATATCATTGCTAGAAGTCAAATATCTGCATGTCACACTAAGGTGTCATTTGTAACATATCATTACAGATGCATTTCACAGAGATGTTAATTGTTTTAATGAAGAACTAGATCTAAGTTATGAAATATTGCTGACTTTCAGTTATACATAATGTTCATGACATTTCGAAATTTCAATAGGATTACTAGGACGTGATCATGTGATAACATATATTTACATTTTGCAAAATACGCAGAATAGTGATAAATGTTTGAACACTTGCGAATGAGGTAAATAGCAAATAGATATAATTATATTGACAAATGACCGTAACTGGAATATGTAAAAAAATAATAGAACAACATCATCCTTTCAGATACTGATGACATGACTGATGTGTTATTACTGATATAGATTTAAAAAATTCAAAACTGTGCTGTCAACATCTTTAAGAATTTCTTTGCATTGGAAGATCTGTTCAGTATTTAGGCCTAGTATATAGAAATTGAAAGCTATGAGAAACACATTCGTTTGATATGCATCAACTTGAATATACATAAGGAAATAAATGCAGATCTGTGATTTACTGATGCTAATGTACAGGGAAAGCACCGATTGTTTGTCCGCACATTGAGACCTGTGCTATTTTTAGATAGCAGACATTGTCGGTGACATCACAGATCCTTACATACGAGACAGCGCTATTCATGTAGTCTCTGCTTGTTTTCCATATACTTTGTTTGCATTGCATGAAACCAAGGATAACTTGAGTATTTTGTTCATCCTCTTGCAACCAATTAAACAAGAGAGACATCAACATTGTATCACACATGCCCCTCTGAAAATGTTTGACATAATATTCTAACACAATCCGATTCATTTTCCTATAAACAAAGAAGGCAGAAAACAGTGAATTATTATACAACAAATCACTGTTCTGACGTCACAATTATTACGTCATGGCGTCAAACGGCATAGCGGCGCGCTGGAAAAGAAACCGATTGAAAACGAGCAAATTTTTAATGAATGTCGTCAAGGATGTACTTAAAAATCCTTGGTAATGTGTTAGAATCGAAATAATATATCTCATTTAGTGATTTGCTCTTGAATAAATCATTGTTTGTCGTTCAGATGCGTATTATTATATCACTCGGGCTGCGCCCTCCTGATATAATTCCTTCGCATCTGAACTCCAAACAATGATTTATTCAACGACAAATCACTGGATGAGATATATTATTTCTTAGATAAATAAAGTTCATAGTAGGGCCCTCCAGAGAAAATAATCGGACCTTGAATTCCTCAAAATGTGCAAATGTCCATTTCATGTTGATGATTGATCATTTCAATTAGACTGAACCTGTGTGAGGAGTTGAGTAATTCAGAATTATAAAAGACATGAAAGTCTGGGTAATATGTGCATGTCCATTTTATGTTGATGAAGTACAACAAATTTCATTTCAATCAGACTGAATCTGTAGGAGGAGTTGGAGTTCAAAATGTTCTGATGAAGTTGTAATATGAAGAAGTGACCAAAAGCGGCCATAATTCAAGAAATTATAATCAGACATGAAAGTCCGGGTAATATGTGCATGTCCACTTCATGATGATGATGTATACAAAGTTTCATTTCAATTAGACTGAATTTGTAGGAGGAGTTGAGTTACAATGTTATGATGAAGTTGTAACATTACGAAGTCCAAAACGGGTCATAATTCAAGAAATTATATTCAGACATGAAAGTCCGGGTAATATGTGCATGTCCATTTTATGCTGATGACGTATACAAAGTTTCAGGGTCTTTGACACCCGGGGCATAAAAATAATGTGGTAAACATTTTGCCTTCATCATTCTTACACCCATGTATAATTCAGACAGTTGTTATGGAACAGAATCTTTCTATTATCATTATTCAATTAACTACATGATTCAGTCATCTTTGTTTAGAAACTGCAGCAGATATTTTTTCTACAAAAAATCTTTTCATGAGGTTTTCTATTAGCCACTAGTTCCCAAAACATTGTTAATTATCTCAGCTAGATTGTGTAAAGTCACGATCATCCCTAAGCCATGTCTATCCTTTCTTCACCAGTCTCTCGTTTCTCCTTGACAAACAAAAACAGAACAATCATAATATGCCTAGTGAGAAAACCAGAAAAAATGTTTATAATTAGTAAAAGTTAACTTCATGAGCAGAAAAAAATGGTATCTAAATGGGATTCCAGCATGAACAGATTTGTCGGTTTTATTAATACTTATGTCATAATGGGTACCTTAATGATAATACATTGCACAGTATCATGGCTTATCAGAAGCAAAGAGAAAAAAAAGAAGAAAAAAAGGCATTTGTAAGTCTAGGAATGTTCTGAGCTGTATTAACCCCTTGTCTTGACATTACCTCTAACATTACCTCGGATTCAGCCAGACTTCTATCTCTGTTATCAAACATGCATTACAATATCAGAATATTTTCTGACAATTAGGTAGCAAGTCACCTTCTATAAAAAAAAAAAAAAAAAAAACAGGGAAAAAATGTGCAGAGACGTCATTTTTCTCCCAAAAGCTTTAGCTCCCAAACCACTCTGACCGAAACACTTGCAGCAGCCTGCATTTTGTCATACTTGGCCTTTCGTTTTTCAACCTGGTTTAAAAAGAATTCAGTCAGTTTATGTACTGCACAAATTTATCCAAACATCTTCAGACCATGCTTGAAGTCTCTACAGTCTCTGCCTAGGTGACTGAATCCTAAACCTCTGAGATGAGACAGGACCAAAATCTGCAAAATTATCTTTTAGTCTCATATTGAATGGCCATGCAATGTAAACTGAGGTATTATCAGATAAAAATTATTAGACTTTATTAAAGGCATTGGCTTCAAGATCCTATGGAAACAAAAAAAAACAAGAGCACCGCCTTGCAGGTGCTGACGCTCATCTGATTTTTTTTGTATAATAGAAATATTGTCCTACCCATGATTTTCTAAGTCTAAAAAGGGCCATCACTCTTGCAAAAAGCAGGACAGAGTTATGTTTCTTGATGTACAGTGTCCACTTATGATGGTGAAAAACTGTTGCAAGTTTTAAAGCAATAGCTTTGATAGTTTATGAGAAAAGTTGACTTAAACATAATATTCAACCAAGAAAATGATTTTTCTAAGTCCAAAAGGGGCAATAATTATTGCAAAAAGCAAGATGGAGTTATGTTGCTTGCTGTACAGGGTCAGCTTATGATGGTGAACAAGAGTTGCAAGTTTTAAAGCAATAGCTTTGATAGTTTAAGAGAAAAAGTTGACCTAAACATAAAACTTAACCAAGAAATCTGATATTTTCTAAGTCCAAAAGGGGCCATAAATCTTGCAAAAAGCAGGATGGAGTTATGTTTCTTGCTGTACAGGGTCAGCTTATGATGGTGAACAAGTGTTGCAAGTTTTAAAGGCAATAGCTTTGATAGTTTAGGATAAAAGCTGACCTAAACATAAAACTTAACCAAGAAAACTGATTTTCTAAGTCCAAAAGGGGCAATAATTCTTGCAAAAAGCAAGATGGAGTTATGTTTCTTGATGTACAGGGTCTGCTTATGATGGTGAACAAGTATTCCAAGTTTCAAAGCAAAAGCTTTGATAGTTTAGGAGAAAAGTTGACCTAAACATAAAACTTAACCAAGAAATCTGATATTTTCTAAGTCCAAAAGGGGCAATAATTATTGCAAAAAGCAAGATGGAGTTATGTTTCTTGCTATACAGGGTCAGCTTATGATGGTGAACAAGGATTCCAAGTTTCAAAGCAATAGCTTTGATAGTTTAGGAGAAAAGCTGACCTAAACATAAAACTTAACCAGGCAACGCCGACGCAGACGCCGACGCCGACGCCGACAACCGCTCAAGTGATGACAATAACTCATCATTTTTTTTCAAAAAATCAGATGAGCTAAAAAGGAGGACATTAAATAATGCTCTGTGTCATATGAACGCTTAAGATTGAATTACTGAAAGACTATTATGTTATGGAATAACATGAGAATTTTCTAATTTTTACATTGAAAATTGAAAAAAAGTTTGTAAAGTTTTTACACGATGTAAACTGCCTTTAGACAGCAGCCGGGAAAGCTTTTACTGCTGCAGAGACCCAGGTTTGATTCCTGCCTCGGTTTAGTTTAGAAACAAATATTCATATTTTGATGTTCATAATACAACCAAACTTCAATTTTAAAGAAAGATCATTTTCATCCAAAGTCGGAGTCAGTGCCTTTAAAATCTAGAAAATTCTTAAAAATCCATTTTTAGTTTAAAGCCACATGTATACTTATCATTAATTTTCTAATGCAGTTAAACTTGCTGGAGAGACCACTTGCATTAAGCGACTTATACTTTTTCAGTTCCTTTTGTGTTTTTAAAGTATCAATTAAGAGACCACTTGTGTTAAGAGACTGCACTTTGCTCTTCTCTTATAAATAACCCCTTCTTACATCTTGTTTGAAGTTCAAAACAACAAGATATTTAGTATAATTACATTTGAGTACATCTATATAAAATTGTTTCCTATCATTATTATTTTTTTCACATTTTATGTGCGAGTGTGTGGCTGAAAATATTATTCAAACAATTGAAATGGCCGAAGTCCAAACCTGATAAACAATGGCTGTAATACAAGATAAATTTATCTGAACAGAAGTTTTAAAAACTTTCTTGCAACAAAAAATATTTATATAATAGGCACGCACCTGATGTGAAAAGTCTTCCAAAACAGACATCGAGATGATACAAGTATGCCAAACAGAAATAAACTGGAAAGTTTTTACAGTGCCGTTTGTTGTCAAAACTGTAATGGGTTCTGAATGAATTGTAAATGAATTTCAAACCAGACCACTAATTGATACCTATATATATGGGATCATCAAAGGAACGTACTAACATTCCGCATACTTCTTATTTCCTTTCTCTAAATATATAAATGCTTCGCTTTTTTACATCGTGTCTGTATTTTACTTTGCAGTGCCAAACCTTCCCTTTTTATGTACATCTAATGCACTACAGTCACACCTTCCTATTCTGTAGCTGCCCTAATCATCTTCCACAGAAAATTGCAGGTTCAAGAATAGGTAATAAACAGGTCACACATGAGATATATGACAGCCACAATAAATGACTTTTTCCTTTGTAAGCAAATATGGTACACAATACCTTCAAAAAATAATGATCTTATTTCGCGAAATAATTGTAGCATCTTGTGAAATATTGCAAACCTTCACACCAGTCACTCAAACATCAAAACGTCTACATACAATTAACTTACAAAAATACAAAATATGAAAAAAACACTGCATGTAAAAAACCTAATGCTCAAAAAATATCCCCAAAAAAATAATGCAAAAATTACAGATACCATTCTTACGTTAATAAATGCTAATTAGAGAATGTAATAAAGCTGATTCCAGATATACAAAGGAAGGATTCCAGTCTCTTACTTATTCTATGAATGTTGTTTTTTTCCTCATGTAAAACACATTAAAGGGTCTGTTTATGATACAATCCTGTCAAACTATATTATTGTGATATAATATACCATTTCCTTTATTGAATTTTACTATTGACTAACAGCATGTGGTAGCATGAAAATGCACTCAGCATATTACCTTGCAAAGCTGGCAGTTAAAGCATAATTTTGTCAGTGTATAACCAGCACTGTTTTATTGTCAGTTAATCAGTCTATGCTTTCACTTTTAGAAAGGTTCTTTAACCCTTACCCTGCTAAACTTCTATAATGAACTTGTCCTTCTTTCAATTTGGACAGTACCATTAGCTGTTAAAAGGGATGCGTACAAAAAAGATACTGACTGAATAGCGAACAGTGCAGACCATGATCAGACAGCACGGATGTGCAGGTTGATCTTGGTCTGCACTGGTTGCAAAGGCAGAATCACTTGTCGACAGTAGACTAAGGGCTAACTTCTAGCCTAACTTGTAAATCCATTCAGAAGTTACTGCAGACCAGGTTTGATCAACATTCTTCTTAAGGTAGTTCTGCATGTTTGATAAACCAGAAAAAAATAGCATGTTAGTTTTTCTGAAACCAGGACACTGCATGCATACAGGAAGGAAAATCATTTTATGAATTAATGGCGACCTGTGAATAAATTTATTAAAACAGCAATGTTACTATCTTTCTAAAGATAAAATATATGACATTAGAAATTCCAAATAATGTCTTAAAATCAGTTTGAAATGTGCAGACCTCTAAATATCTCAAAACAAAAACAAGCACAGCAAAGTTTTGAAATCTCAGGGTTTAATCAAATTCTAAAATTTTTTATCCAAATGTGCAGAACCACCTTAGCCAAAAGTTTCACATAAGTCATAGTTCAAATTAACAAACTTTCACCAATTTTTACTGTCACATTTCTAAAAATTTCTTTTACTGAAGCTGTAAATTAAAGACTCCAAACTAAGTATGTATTAAAATGTTTCAGCTATTTAGGAAATATGCAAGATGTTTTATTAGCAAATTCCATCTGCCAATTTAAACAACTTCTCGTACATTTAAAAAGACATATCACTTGATAACAGACAAATCTATGGTTCAAAAAAACTTACTGAAGTCAGCTCTAATATAATGTCTTTCACAATTTATCTCATTCCTAATAGAAATGGTATGAGAAACATTTAAAGTCAAATTTTTGCTTTGCTATATTTCTTACTTTCTTAGCATTTTCAAGAAACTATATCTTAATTTTAGAAGGAATCCAAGCTACAAGTTTTAATACTCAACAAAAAAATAGATAGTAAGTAATAGAATGTTCTTTATGGAAATTTATGGAATTTTATGGAATATGGCATTTTCTTTAAGAAAAAAAAACACACCCTAAAATCCTGTTTCAGAGCTATCCAAAAGATGAAATCCTGTGTTTGGAAAAAGACACTTTTTACTTTCTTTGGGTCTCTGAAACATTTCTATCAATGTCTACATAAGCTATGAAAGCTGTAAATGGTGGAAGGTATTTCTTTTTTAGCACTGCTCTGACATCTTTAAATGGTAACCACATGAAGCATGTGCTTCCTGGAGAGACATGTAATGTAAAAATCCAGTTTATGCTAAGATATGATGAAACAAATCCACTAAAATCTGTAGTTTATTCCAGTAAGGTGATTTGTCAGTCTGGACCAGAGATTTGTTGTTCAAACAGTTACTGATCTGCACCAAAGAATGAAAAAGGCTACTGTTACAATTTTTCTGATGCTGTAACTGAAACTAGAAAACTTAATGCCACGTTGGAGAGATTTTCTACACCATTTTACAGGTTAGTACAATTACAGGAATGTCTTATGAAAACTGCCTTCTTTTTATTATGGTAACTTAATGAAATGACTGCATTTTCAAAAATTTTCAAAATTTGACATAATCTGGAGGCATGCTCCTTTAAAATGTTCATTTCTTCAATTAACTTAGGCTGATAAATAAAGTTTGATTTTTTAAGTGCATAAATAAATGGCAGCTATAAATATTGAAACTGTAAAATATCTGCATAGAAAACACCTATCTGCTACAATGAAACTGCCTCTTATTCTGCAAGTGTTTGATGTGTATTTTAGAAATAATAGTTTGGTGCATGAAGAACACTTCTACCATTCCATAAATAATAGACAACATTAACTTAATCCTA
The DNA here is from genome assembly GCF_021730395.1 of Mercenaria mercenaria. Lineage (NCBI taxonomy): Eukaryota > Metazoa > Mollusca > Bivalvia > Venerida > Veneridae > Mercenaria > Mercenaria mercenaria. The sequence continues at coordinate 28,191,019 of NC_069361.1, read as the reverse complement.
TGAAACATTTTTATGACAAAAGGCTTGAAAATTAATATGCCATAAAACTTTCAGGCTGTCAATACTTTGGTATAAATACATGGCTCCATTTCTTTCCTGAAAGGAAAAGTAATCATTTTGTTTCTTGATAAATATCTAGATTAGGTGAAACAGTAAATAAATTGGGCCCAGGAGAATTGAATCTGTCTGATTATTCTGCAAGAAATCCACTGTAATTTCTATATCAGCTATCTGCTGGTAAAAATATGTCCCTGTGGGTGGTTTTTGTCATTTTTTATCCCCATTAACTGTTGCCTGTCTTAGAGACAGTGGATGGAATTTTGGAGACAGAGACAAAAAAAATAAACTATTTTGACTTAATTCTTAATAAATATTCAACAATAAATCAAGAGTAGAAAATGAGAAAATTATTCGTATTTGTATACTGTAGTAACAGTTATATTGTTGTTAAAATAAACAGACAATTTCCCTCGAATGTGACACAGCAGCAACAATTGGCTCACTGTTTTTGAGAAGTTTGAATTTTTTTGTTCCCAAGTATGTTGGATTTGCATTTTTGAACAGCTGCGCCTTTAAAAGTAAAATATTTGACAGACACATGTACATTAATTATACTAGACAGCAGCTCATAAGAAACAATATTATAAATTATGAGGATGGGCAAATTTAAAAGAGCTTATTTGAAACATGAATCTCACTAAATATGGCATAAGCCTATAAATATTAATGCAAATTTTTACAGTAGCAAATTGAATTTTATTTGTTTATAACCGGAATATCATATCAAAGTTTTAAATGAAACAGTACTCTTGTATATATAACCTGGCAATGCCTTAATCCTACTGACAAATGAATAATTACCTACATAACAGAGAGCAAGCAATATCTGCAAATCAATAAGTCGGTGGGATTAAAGAATTTCCTAGAAGATTCAATGTTGATATACAGCTGATAGTGTAACCTAGAATTTCAATTAATTTACAGTATTAAAATCCCGAGTTCAAATGCCTTGTTCCTCAGGTTTTCATGGAAACAGTCTGTCACACTGTGATATTCTGATAAAACTTACTTTACTGGCTGGGAACCAGATTCCAGACAGGACCAGTCTAAGGAACCAGATTCCAGACAGGATCAGTTTCTGGACAAGTAGAGCAACCACTTTACTTTGGGCATTTAATCATGACCCATTTTTCCAAAATAAGTATTTACTTAAAAGTCTAAAATGTTTACAAAATAATCTTCCATAGCATTGGGGCAAGAAGACTCCATTGCACATGTGTAACAATCTCAACTTGTTGCTAAGAAGAATCAAACTGGTTTTTTTTTTCAATAAGGAGTATGGAACAAGTTACTTTTTAAGTACATAGCTTTATTTTTTTATTTTGCAAGTTAGACGACTTTGTTCTATTTTAATACAATATCTTCTTGCTAATCACGTTAGACAAAATTTGAGTAATAAGAGAGTTTGCGTATCCTGTTTTCATTGAGTGTTTTTTACAATCTGGTAACTAATTAAATGTATTGTTGAAATGATTACATAATAAGAAAATCAAAAAAAAAAGTATGTTAGCCATACTATTTCCTTCTTGAATACGACAGGCACTCAACCTCAAAGTATTTGTTAGGATACTGGTTTACCCTACACAATGAATACCTAGTCCAAGTTTCATGACTATCGCCCTACTGGCAATTTTTAAAAAAAAATCTGTTGGATTTACACACAATCTTTGGTAAATTTTCCAGTCTCTGATGGTGGAAGAAGACCAAAGGTGCCTCTTCTTCAGGCATTATAATATATTACAGGCAAGGGCCGGTACAACCACCTACCATCTGTAAGCTAGCTTGAGGGCTTCTTCATATGAAAGAACCCTATTACCCAAGCAAGATTTTGAACCTACAGCGATGAAGACAAGTGATTTGAAGCCAATGACCTTAACCACTCAGCTACATTCAGAGATAACGGAAGCAACCTTAGCTGTGGCATGGTGGTGCAGTGATTCTGACCAACACTTACAGGCAATAACAAGTTCTGCAGTGAATGTCTGCGCTGTGTCTGGGTGGTTTGACAAACCCTCACACCGGTACCCAGCCTCATCTGCTTCTTGAACCCTTGGAAAGTACAGGGAACCATTGTTGAACACTGTATGTCTGAAAAATGCAAAACAGAAGCTGGTAATGATATTTCAAAATGCAAAAATTCTAATGATTGTGCAAAGTAGACAATCAAACATGCATTAGGCACGTCTAGTACTAGATTTCTCCCACAGCTTTGTAAGTTTTGTATTGTCTTTTTGCATATTAATAACTCTTTTAGCTAAGTGTTTTGCTTTTGTAGATGAACTAACATCAAACAAAATTCTGCCATCAAATTGTCATTCTGGAGGTCTAATACATTTATATATATGGATTTTATTTTTTTGCAAGAAAGCTGTAAGTTGACAATTAGGTCTTAGAAATAATAGTTTCCCCGAATAATACTATGGCATCAGACCACTATATAAGATCTTGTATAGTTAATTCACTGTCGTACTTCGGTAGTCAATTATATATGAGGATGAGATCCAAAGACTGTCTGTATGTTTATGTATTGTCCATTTTTGTAGATGGAGGATATATAATTACAGAATGAACTTGACCAATGATCGGAGCATGCCGTAATTTGCAAATAGACTCCAGTTCTAAATATAACAATTACAGACAAAATTTGATGTTTGTCAGTAATTAACAGCCAATACTGACACCAGTAATCAGCTACTACCATAAGAAACCTTGCAAACATCTAATTAAGGCTGATCTAACAGTAACTTTAACATACACCTTGTTTTTTTTTCTTGCCAGCTGACAATTTTGCACATGTTGGCACAGCTGCTAAATCAACAGCATTATCTAGAAAAAGTTTACAAAAAGTTCCTTGCTGGCTGCAGCTCTACCACAGGAGATAAGGAAAAATAGAGATTAATTTTTCTAACTGCAGGATCCTTCTGCATCTTATTACCAGTTTAATCCAAATAACCTGACCAGAAAATATTTTATAATATTTTATCTTATGTATAACAATTATGAATATAATATGTAGTTCTGAAGAGATAATATGATATGTACTTCTGAAGAGAATGATATGAAAAGTAGTTCTGAAGAGATAAAATGATATGTAGTTCTGAAGAGATAATATGATAACTTCTGAAGAGATAATATAATATGTAGTTCTGAAGAGATAATATGATATGTAGTACTGAAGAGATAATGATATGTAGTTCTGAAGAGATAAAATGATATGTAGTTCTGAAGAGGTAATATGATATGTACTTCTGAAGATAATTGATATGTAGCTTCTGAAGACAATAATGAAAGCATTCTGAAGAGATAATATGATATGTATTCTGAAGAGATAATATGATATGTACTTCTGAAGAGATGAATGAAAGGAGTTCTGAAGAGATAAAATGATATGTAGTTCTGAAGAGTAATAGATAACTTCTGAAGAGATATTAATATGTAGTTCTGAAGAATAATATGATGTAGTACTGAAGAGATAATGATATGTAGTTCTGAAGAGATAAAATGATATGTAGTTCTGAAGAGGTAATATGATATGTACTTCTGAAGAGATAATATGATATGTACTTCTGAAGAGAATGATATGAAAAGCAGTTCTGAAGAGATAAAATGATATGTAGTTCTGAAGAGATAATATGATATGTACTTCTGAAGAGATAATATAATATGTACTCCTGAAGAGATAATATGATATGTACTTCTGAAGAGATAATATGCCATGTAGTTCTGAAGAGTTAATATGATATATGTAGTTCTGAAAAGAATGATATGATATGTAGTTCTGAGGATAATGTTACATTCATGATATGTAGTTCTGAGAGATTTGTATATTATGTATTCTGAAGAGAAAGTAGTTCTGAGAGAATGTATGAGTAACTATGTAGTTCTGAAAGAATGATTGTAGTATTCTGATGGTAAGTTACTCATGAGGAAAGTAGTGTTCTGAGAGAATGTTGTGTGTATGCTATGTAGTTCTGCAGAGAATGTTGAGTGTATGCTATGCAGTTCTCCAGAGAATGTTGTGAGTATGCTATGTAGTTCTGAAGAGAAAGTAGTTCTGAGGAGAATGTTGAGTGTAAGCTATGTAGTTCTGCAGAGAATGTTGTGAGTATGCTATGTAGTTCTGCAGAGAATGTTATGAGTATGCTATGTAGTTCTGAAGAAGAAAGTGTATGCTATGTAGGAGAGAATGTTGTGTGTTGCTATGTAGTTCTGCAGAGTATGCTGTGAGTGCTATGTAGTTCTGCAGAGAATTGTATTGTAATAGTTCTGCAGAGAATGTTTGTGTAGCTATGTAGTTCTGCAGAAAATGTTGTGTGTATGCTATGTAGCTCTGCAGAGAATGCTGTGTGTATGCTTTGTAGTTCTGCAGAGTATGCTGTGAGTATGCTATGTAGTTCTGCAGAGAATGTTGTGTGTATGCTATGTAGCTCTGCAGAGAATGCTGTGTGTATGCTTTGTAGTTCTGCAGAGAATGCTGTGTGTATGCTTTGTAGTTCTGCAGAGAATGTTGTGTGTATGCTATGTAGCTCTGCAGAGAATGCTGTGTGTATGCTTTGTAGTTCTGCAGAGAATGTTGTGTGTAAGCTATGTAGCTCTGCAGAGAATGTTGTGTGTTTGCTATGTAGCTCTGCAGAGAATGCTGTGTGTATGCTATGTAGTTCTGCAGAGAATGTGTATGTTAAGTAGTTCTGCAGAGAATGTTGTGTGTAAGCTATGTAGTTCTGCAGAAAATGTTGTGTGTATGCTATGTAGCTCTGCAGAGAATGCTGTGTGTATGCTTTGTAGTTCTGCAGAGTATGCTGTGAGTATGCTATGTAGTTCTGAGAGATGTTGGTGTTGCTATGCAGTTCTCAGAGTTGTGAGTATGCTATGTAGTTCTGAGAGAAATAGTTCTAGGTGTTAGTAGTTCTGCAGAGAATGTTGTGAGTATGCTATGTAGTTCTGCAGAGAATGTTATGAGTATGCTATGTAGTTCTGAAGGGAAAGTGTATGCTATGTAGTCCTGCAGAGAATGTTGTGTGTATGCTATGTAGTTCTGCAGAGAATGCTGTGTGTATGCTATGTAGTTCTGCAGAGAATGTTGTGTGTTTGCTATGTAGTTCTGCAGAGTATGCTATGTAGTTCTGCAGAGAATGTTGTGTGTTTGCTATGTTGTGTGTTTGCTATGTAGTTCTGCAGAGAAAGTAGTTCTGAGGAGAATGTTGTGTGTATGCTATGTAGTTCTGCAGAGTATGCTATGTAGTTCTGCAGAGAATGTTGTGTGTTTGCTATGTAGTTCTGCAGAGTATGCTGTGAGTATGCTATGTAGTTCTGCAGAGAATGTTGTGTGTTTGCTATGTAGTTCTGCAGAGTATGCTGTGAGTATGCTATGTAGTTCTGCAGAGAATGTGTATGTTAAGTAGTTCTGCAGAGAATGTTGTGTGTAAGCTATGTAGTTCTGCAGAAAATGTTGTGTGTATGCTATGTAGCTCTGCAGAGAATAATATGAGTATGCTATGTAGTTCTGCAGAGAATGCTGTTTGTATGCTATGTAGTTCTGTAAAGTATGTTGTATGTATGCTACTTAGTTCTGAAGAGAATGTTCTGTGTATGCTATGTAGTTCTGCAGAAAATGGTGTGTGTATGCTATACAATTCTGCAGAGAATGTTTTGAGTATGCTATTTAGTTCTGAAGGGAATGTTGTGTGTATGTTATGTAGTTCTGCCGAGAATGTTGTGTTTATGCTATAAAGTTCTGCAGAGAATGTTGTGTGTATGCTATGTAGGTCTACAGTGAGAGTTACGTGCATAATATGTAGTTCTGCAGAGAATGTAGTTCTGAGATGAATGGTGTGTGTAAGCTATTTAGTTCTGCAGAGAATGTTGTGTGTATGCTATGCAGTTTTAAAGAGAATGTAGTTCTGAAGAGAATGCTGTGTGTAAGCTATGTAGTTCTGCAAAGAATGTGTATGCTATGCAGTTCTGAAGGGAATATTGTGTGTATGCTATGTATTTCTGCAGAGAATGTTGTGTGTAAGCTATGTAGTTCTGCAGAGAATGTTGTGTGTATTCTATGTAGTTCTGCAGAAAATGTGTATACTATGTAGTTCTGAAGAGAATATTGTGTGTATGCTATGTAGTTCTGCATAGAATGTTGTGTGTAAACTATGTAGACCGGCAGAGAATTTTATGTGTAAGCTATGTAGTTCGGCAGAGAATATGTATACTATGTAGTTCTGCATATAATGTTGTGTGTATGCTATGTAGTTCTAGGAGTGAATGCTGTGTGTTTGCTATGTAGTTCTGCATGAGTATGCTATGTAGTTCTGCAGAGAATTTTTGTGTATGCTATGTAGTTCGCAGAAATATGTGTTATGTATTGTCCTGCATAATGTTGTGTGTTGCTATGTAGTTCTGGAGAGAATGTTGTGTGTATGCTATGTAGTTCAGGAGTGAATGCTGTGTGTTTGCTATGTAGTTCTGGAGAGAATGTTGTGTGCATGCTATGTAGTTCTGCAGTGATTGTGTGCATGCTATTGTAATTCAGGAGAGAATGTTGTGTGCATGCTATGTAGTTGTGGAGAGATTGTAACATGATGCTATGTAGATTTACAGAGAGTTTTTGCATATGCTATGTAGTTGTGGAGAGATGTTATGAGTATGTAATGTAGTTGTGGAGGGTATGCCCATATATGTCGCAATATCTGCCTATTCAGCAAAATGCTGGATATTCTAATAAATTATATAACTCACTTAACTCTTGACAGCACAGTGGTATATGATATAGACCAAATCATATTACAGACCAGACATCAGCAGATATCCAGACACTAAGATAATAGTAAAATCCCTTGATACTGAGAAAAAGAAAATATGAGCCACGCCATGAGAAAACCAACATAGTGGCTTTGCGACCAGCCTGGATCCAGACCAGCCTGTGCATCCACGCAGTCTGGTCAGGATCCATGCTGTTCGCTAACGGTTTCTCTAATAACAATAGGCTTTGAAAGCAAACAGCATGGATCCTGACCAGACTGCGCGGATGCGCAGGCTAGCCTGGTCAAGATCCATGCTTGTCGCAAAGCCACACTATGTTGGTTTTCTCATGGTGCGGCTCATATAATATCCTTACAACAAACAGATATATGAAGCAATATTCTTCCAATAAACTTCCTACAAGTCTCGCCACCCATCCATTCTGCTTGGAGCATTTATAACGATGCATACCACATTAAAACATCTTTCATTCATTTATTTCAACATTTTTCTTATTATATAAAACACTCCTAACTGCAACCTCTTAACAGAATAAATAACTCAGAATTATAATTTTCCATAAATTTTAATTTTCTCTAATAGAGAATCTCTATTACATTTATCTACATTAAGATAGGGGTGTTTTTTTATCTGTGATAATTTATTAGACTACTCACCTTGTGCTGTTTGTCAGCTTTTCATGATTTGCAAACCACTCTATTTTAGTGGCATTTATAAATGGGCAATCAAGACGTGCTGCATGTTTTTTCAACACCAGCTTGTATGGAGTGAAGAGGCTTTCTACCAGATGTGGTGTGTTTGGTGCTGAAAAAAAAACATAATTTAAATGTATTTAATTAAACACAGTCTTGTTCACAATGTAGGTATCAGACAACAAAATTGCAAATTTTAGAATCATGTGAATCACATGATTCTAAAATTTGCAATTTTGTTGTCTGATACCTATGATAATGGGCAATGTTTTACTAGGGGCCTGTTACCTAGCTGTGTACCACTCATGTATGTCATAACCTCTTACACTAATTGTCACTATCCACAAGTACTGCAAGAAAACATCCTCCAAGCAAGACTTGAATAGGCTACAGTTATGGGAAAGTAAGTGGGACATGGAGTTTAACCCCTCAAAATGTACAGTTATGAACATAACAAGATCAAAAAACCCTTTCCAATCAAAGTATACACTCCATGGCCAAGTCTTGGAAACAGTTCCTGATGCAAAGTATCTTGGGGTCACTATATCCTCAGATCTTAATTGGAATAAACACATCAATTTAGTCATGTCCAAAGCTACCTGAACACTTAACTTCATTAAGCGAAATATCCTATGCAAAAACCCAAAAGCTCGGGAAGTAGCGTATAAAGCTCTAGTCAGGCCACAGCTGAAATATGCTAGCTGCGTCTGGAACCCTTATACCCGACATAACATCCACCAGAATGAAATGATTCAGTGGAGGGCAGCGCGATGGGTTAATCATGACTACTCCCCTTACAGCAGTGTCACAAAGTCAGCTGAGATGGCGTACCCTTGAAAATAGGAGATCTGATTCATGCCTCCTTATGTTCTACAAAACAGTGAATGGTTTGGTTGCTGTACCACTTCCTCCCTATGTCAGCCCCACATCCCGTCTAACAAGACATATGCATCCCCACTCCTATACCCAGATCCTCACTCCCTGTAATTACTATAAGTACTCTTTTTTTTTCAGCCACCATAGTGCTTTCGAATTCCCTTCAAGTAAAACTTGTGCAAGCCCCCACCCTGAACCAGTTTAAGCAGGGTGTGACCAAACTTGCACACAATGCTTAACATGATAGACCTGTTTTTAAACTGCTTTTATCTGTTAATCCTTGTTTTTAACACTATATATCTACTGTATTCATGCTTGTATCCTGTCCATTCTATTTTTAAATTTCTTGTACAGGCAAGCAGCTGCACCTAAAGAGGGGTGATGCAGTATAAATAGTATAAATTGATAGATAAGTTTCAATTGAACGGGAAGAAAATATTGTACTTCCTAATACTAACATGGACACCAACAACAAAGTGAGTGCAATTAAACCCTCTTTATTCTTTGAAAAGTCAAGCAAAAAAAATCAACACTAACATCTGTTACCTTGAGAGGATCTTCAGAAGAGTCTGACATTATGAAATAGAGTGTCAGTAGAGAGAGTTACTGCTGCAATGACAAGATAACCAGGTGTTCCAATACCTGACACCTTAAAGTGATTCTTATGCAATATAAAGACATTAAAATATGCATAAAGGACATTAAAATATCATTTTTCAGCCTGTTATTGTGGGACATATTTTAATTCACAGATAGGAATTCAATCTTGCCAGTCTGGTGTATGCTATCGGAACATCTGAAAAAATGTAACAGCAGAACCCTTTTAGTTCAGCTGACACAATTTGCATTCATCTTCATACATAATCTTTTAGTTCCAAGAACTTGTAAGTTAACACTTTTTTAAATGCATTTTCACAAACAAAACCACATGTATTTCTCCCATCTTAAATGAACAGACACATTAAGTAAGATAATTTGCATTACAATTTATCCAGGTACAAACAAACAATAAGATAAGGCTTTAAACCATGGTGAAATTCACAAAATTAAGGATTTGAAGATCAAAGGCAAGTCTCATGAATTCTGTCTACTGATCTACATTACATAATGCTACAGTATCTTATCCTAATGTTTTTATAGACTAATAACTCACTACAGAAAGAAATTAACCTAATCCTGGTTTATTTTCAATGTACTGGTTATATGGTTTTGACTTCATGTAACTGAACATTTTATAACTATGTACTATTTATCTGATGAGGCTTTATCTGTGCTAATAAATAAGCTGGGCATATTTTTCCCCAAACTCAACCACCCCCTGCTAAAAAACAGAACAAGAGGACCATGATGGTCCTGAATCGCTCACCTATCCCCACAAGACCCAGTGTTGAACTGAGTATGACGTCGTTATTTCTATTATTTGACATAGTGACCTAGTTTTTGAGCACATGTGACCTAGATATGCACTCAAGATATAAAAAATTCTGACCAATTTTCATGAAGATCCATTGCAAAAACAAGCCTCTAGAGAGGTCAACAAGCTTTTCTATATTTGGACTAATGACTAGTTTTGAAGGCACGTGACCCACTTTTAAACTTGACCTAGATATCATCAGGTGAACATTCTCACCAATTTTCAAGAAGACTCATGAAAATATGGCCTCAGAGAGGTCACAAGGTTTTCTATTTTTCTGACCTACTGACCTAGATTTTTGACGATCATGACCCAGTTATGAACTGACCTAGATATCATCAAGCTGATTTATTCTCACCATTTTTCATGAGATCCATTGAAAATATGGCCCTCTAGAGAGGTCCAGGTTTTTTTTTTTAGACCTCTGACTAGTTTTTGACCCCAGTGACCAGTTTCGAACCTGACTAGATAACATCAAGGTGAACATTCTGACCAATATTATGAAGATCTCATGAAAAATATGGCCTCTAAGACGTCACAAGGTTTTTATTTTTAGATCTATGACCTAGTTTTTAACCCACGTGACCCAATTTCGACTTGATCTAGATATCATCAGGTAAACATTCTGACCAAATTTTCTGAAGTCCATTGAAAAATATGGCTGCTAGCGAGGCACAAGGTATTGCTATTTTAGACCTACTGACTAGTTTTTGACCGCATGTGACCCAGTTTCGAACTTGACCACGATATCATCAAGGTGAACATTCTGACCAATTTTTCATGAAGATCCATTGAAAAAAATGGCCTCTAGAGAGGTCACAAGGTTTTTCTATTTTTAGACCTACTGACCTAGTTTTGATCCAACATGACTCAGTATTGAACTTGACCTTAGATATCATTAGGTGAAACAAATTCTGACAAATTCATGAAGATCATGAAAAATATGGCCTCTAGAGGTCACAAGTTTTTCTCATTTAGATCACTGACCTAGTTGTTTTACCCCTCGTGACCCAGTTTCGAACTTGACCTAGATACATCAAGGTGAATCATTTGACCAATTTTCATTAGATCCATGAGAAATTGGCCTTAGAGGTCAAAAGGTTTTTTATATTTTAGACCAATGACCTAGTTTTGACCCCACCTGACCAGTTCGAACTGACCTAGATATCATCAAGGTGAACATTCTAAACAATATTCATGAAGATCTCATTGAAAAATATGGCTCTAGAGAGTTCACAAGTTTTTCTATTTTTGAACCTACTGACCTAGTTTGACACCACGTGACCAGTTTCGAACTTGATCTAGATTATCATCAAGGTGACATTCTGACCAATTTTCATGAAGATCTGTGAAATAATGCCTCTAGAGAGATCACAAGGTTTTTTATTTTTAGACTACTGCCTAGTTTTTGATGGCACGTGACATGTTTCAAACTTGACCTAGATATCATCAAGTGAACATTTGACCAATTCATAAGATCCCTGAAAAATGGACCTCTAGAGTGGTCACAAGCAAAGTTTTACGGACGCACGGAGCACGGACGCACGGACGGACGACGGACGACGGACGCCGCCCATCACAAAGCTCACCTTGTCACTTTGTGACAGGTGAGCTAAAAAAAAAACATAATTCATAAATCTCTATTTTACATTTTCATCTTGAAGAAGTGGCCTTCCTTAATTTTTATGGTAGTATTGTGCGTTTCTGTAAAATTTGAAAACTGCCTCAGAGATCTCATTTCAGACAACATAGTATTCTGGTGCCACTGTATCTATTCTCCTTTGTTTTTATAAGTGATATTGGCGATATGAGAGGGTGAAAATTGATTACAATACAAAATCAAGATAAATAGACAACAAACTTTAAATAGACAACAAACTTGTAGCAATCTGTTGCTTTGATGCTTCTTTGAAAATGATTGATACATTTATTATTTTTCGGCATAAGTGGAAAAAAGTCCTCTCTCAAATGAGGAAAACTGGCTGTGAAGCTGTACTGTAGAGATTGCCAGGGTTTTCATTATTGTTGCCCCTTTTTGTTGCCCGTTCCATTGTACTGTAGAGATAAGGTTTTCATTGTTGTTGGCCCTTTTTATTGCCCGTTCCATAAGTTAAAAATTCTGTTAGGTGACCTAAGAAACAGGAGTTATCTGATTACCCCAACCTAGCTTATTTCGAAACATTAGTACACCCATCTACACATCCTTAATCCAATTTTTTCTGTCAACGAGTGAGGCAACTTTGAAAAAGTTACTTAGAAACCTGCTAACAAAATCTTTGTAATACTACCCCTAACACAAAGGTAGAATGCTGGCCCCACTGAAATGGTGATATTTATAGCTCTACTATTTGAACAAATAGAAAATAGTCTAGCTAACAAAATGCACTTAATTGAAAAAAAAAACTTTATATGTTGGAATTATTTTATTTGTACAGAAAATGTATGTTTTTGTAATTTATTCCTGAGAAATTGTACTGTTGGAAGACTTCACAACAGATGAAAATTAATCATCATCGTGAGGACATCTGCAATAAATATTGCACAATGTCTTGCAGCCATGTAATATTTAAAGACGTACATCAAAGGCAAGCTGTTAATATTCTAATAGCTTGTATTTCTTCCATGATTACTGCACATATGTACAATTCCCACAATGCACCACTATTTAAACCAGGATTGCTATATTTTGAATTTTTGTTGTTGCTCACATAGTATTGGCTTCGAGATAGATTCCAGGAAGGATTAAACAGTTCGGAAGAATGAACAAAAAATACATTCTTAGCTTGGCATTAATTTGTGTCTCTGATAATTTTACATCTCATTTTTATGCACACTTGATTAATTTCTTAAATGTAGCAAGTAAAAAATTGCTAATCAACTCATCCTTTCTTGTGACAACTCCATGCAGCGAAACTTAGTAACGTAACATAAATGTTATATTCCATGACAGTACGATATAACTTATCTTAATTAACAAATCATATTCTGCTAGTCTGAATTTTTGTTCTTCTTCCAAATGTTCAATTAATTACAAAGAAATTCTTCCTCATTATATTTTTAGCTCCACTGTAACTTAATGCCAATGAAAATCTTGAAGAAAAATGTTCTCTAATGTTAGTAAATGACTGTGCATAGGTAATACAAATTTACATGTGTAACTCACATTATAAGAAAATGTATGCAGCAAGATGGAATGTTTGAACAAGGGCCTCAGAAAACTCTTCTGATGCTCTGCTCCGAAAGATTCCAGGACCAGTTTATTTTCCATCATATTATGCCACAGCTGTTGTAAGTGCAACACAACTACTATGAACTGACTCAACTCCATGGAAGAAATTACATAATATTATTGCTCATTATATTAGGTTCTGATACCAGACTGAGGTGACAGTTATACCTCAAATGAGAAAAGATTGAAATGGCAGGTACATGTGTTACCTTTGATATTTAGCAGATAGTTTGTAGTGCTGTCCACAGTTCCTGCCACATTCTCCGCTCTACAAGAGTACACACCATTGTCACTGGCTGTAATACTGTTCAACTTTAACCTTGTGCCTTTATCCACTATCTTCACATGGTCCTTGTTGAATACCCTAGGTAACAAATAACATGGTTAATATATATATGGTCCTTGTTGAATACCTTAGGTAACAAATAACATGGTTAATATATATATGGTCCTTGTTGAATACCTTAGGTAACAAGAGCACCGCCTTGCGGATGCTGACGCTCATCTGATTTTTTTTGTATAATAGAAATATTGTCCTACCCATGATTCTAAGTCTAAAAGGGCCTTCATTCTTGCAAAAACAGGATAGAGTTTGTTTCTTGATGTCAGTGTCCATTTATGATTGTGAAAACTGTTGCAAGTTTTAAAGCTATAGTCTTGATAGTTTATGAAACAGTTGCCTTAAACATATATACCAAACCAAGAAATGATTTTCTAAGTCCAAAAAGGGGGCAATAATTATGCAAAAAGCAGGATGGAGTTATGTTGCTTGCTGTACAGGTCAGCTATGATGGTGAACAAGTGTTGCAGTTTCAAAGCAATGCTTTGATGTTAAGAGAAAAAGTTGACTAAACATAAAACTTTACCAAAATCTGATATTGTTCTAAGTCCAAAAGGAGCATAAACTTGCAAAAAGCAGGATGGAGTTATGTTTCTGCTGTACAGGGTCAGCTTATGATGGTGAACAGTGTTGCAAGTTTAAAGCAATTAGCTTGATAGTTTAGGATAAAGCTGACCTAAACATAAAACTTAACCAAGAAATGATTTTCTAAGTCCAAAAAGGGTAATAATTCTTGCAAAAAGCAAGATGGAGTTATGTTTCTTGATGTACAGGGTCTGCTTAATGATCTAGAAACAAGTATTCCAAGTTTCAAAGCAGATAGCTTTGATAGTTTAGGAGAAAAGTTGACCTAAACATAAACTTAACAAGAAATTGATATTTCTAAGTACAAAGGGCCTAAATCTTGCAAAAAGCAAGATGGAGTTATGTTTCTTGCTATTAAAAGGGTAGCTTATGATGGTGAACAAGTCTTCCAAGTTTCAAAGCAATAGCTTTGATAGTTTAGGAGAAAAGCTGACATAAACATAAAACTTAACCAGGCAACGCCGACGCCGACGCCGACAACCGCTCAAGTGATGACAATAACTCATCATTTTTTTTCAAAAAATCAGATGAGCTAAACAAAAATCATTGCAAGAACATTGCATGGTCCTTGTTTAATACACTAAATACAAAAACATTGTCAATGAACATGTCCTTGTTGAATACCTTACGTAACAAAAAACATTGTCAATGAAAATGCATGGTCCTTGTTGAATACACTAAATAACAAACACATTGTCAATGAACATAGTCTTTGTTGAATACCTTAGAACATTGTCAATGAACATGCATGGTCCTTGTTGAATACACTAAATAACAAAAACATTGTCAATGAACATAGTCTTTGTTGAATACCTTAGAACATTGTCAATGAACATGCATGGTCCTTGTTGAATACACTAAATAACAAAAACATTGACAATGAACATGGTCTTTGTTGAATACCTTAGGTAACAAAAAACATTGTCAATGAACATGCATGGTCCTTGTTGAATACACTAAATAACAAAAACATTGTCAATGAACATAGTCTTTGTTGAATATTCACTAGCTAGGTAACAAAAATATTGACAATAAAACATGGTCCTTGTTGAATACACTAGGTATAAAAAAAAACATTTCAATGAACATGGTCATTGTTGAATAAAAAACATTGTCAATGAACATGGTCCTTGTTGAATACCCTAGGTAACAAAAAATATTGTCAATGTTGAATACACTAGGTAACAAATTAAAATTGTCCATGTTCAAGTTACCGTAAGGGACTTGTCAAATACTCTAAGAAACAAATTAACATTGTCAATGTACATGATCCTTGTTGAATACCCTAAGAAACAAATTAACATTATCAATGTACATGATCCTTGTTGAATACCCTAAGAAACAAATTAACATTGTCAATGTACATGATCCTTGTTGAATATCCTAAGAAACAAATTAACATTGTCAATGTACATGATCCTTGTTGAATACCTTAAGAAACAAATTAACATTGTCAATATACATGATCCTTGTTGAAATTAACATTGTCAGAGGTCAGCAGCCTTTGCTGAATACCCTACATAGCAAACTATAATTGTCAATGTAAATGAGACAAGGGAAAACTGGGCTCATGATCAAAATTAGACTAACGAAGAAAATCATTTCAGTAACAAAAAGTTGGTACTTTATTTTAAATACTTTTATATATAAGGAAAATAAAGCTGCAAAAGTTAAATAAAACCAGTGAATCTTTGGCAAAAGTAAAGCAAATACAAAATATGGTACGCTGAAGTCTAAAATTAAATTTCTGACGGTTTAAAGATAATCTGTTCAAAACTATCAGATGATTGCAAGGTTTTACATGATACCAGTACATTACATTAAACACATTATCAATTCCATCTGTGACCAAGTTTGACAAATGTTCATTCATGAATTATTAATTTAACAAAAAAGCACCTAGACAGAGAAACTTTGTTCATGGTAATGCAAAGATCAGGTTAAATACAATTTATAAAATTACCTCCCATACCTCAGTTTGTACCCATATTGTTTGAATTTAGTCAAGGACTCTCCCACTTACTTCCAGTCATTTTTTGCATTCATCAGATATCATATGAAATCTTATCATTTAGTGAGGCATGCACTTTAATAATACCATGAATAAATCATAATCAACATCAAAGAACCTAAAGATCTAAATTGGAACCAAGGTGAGACAAGTCTACCCCAAATATCTGCACAAATCATGATCATTACTAAACTTGCCTTGCTGATAAGCTAAAACATGCTCCCTAAAACTGGACAGAAGTCATTAAAATTGTATTAATTTCAATGAATAAAATCAGGATTGTCTGCTTGTCAATGGTTAATGGAATTCTAATGACCTCAGTGAGTGAAGTTGTCCCCTTTATCTAACCAGTGATCAAAATGTTTGTAAAATTAAATCATACCTAACAGGAGTTCAAGTAAAGAATTTTCGAATGAATTTTTAAGATTTTAGTTGCATTTCATTATTTATCAGTTATGCAATAATATGAGTTTTGATTAATGCAAAACATCAAACAAAATGTTATTTTTAAGTGGTCTGTTATTATATACACATATTAATTTATACTGTTTGTATCATTATGTGACAAGCGCCATAGTTATGATAGTAACATAATATAACAATGACCAAATAAACATTTTTATGTAATTTTTTATATATGAATAAATTTAATGTATATTCAATTTACACTGATTTTCACGAAAAAAAATCTTGTAACAGTCATGACCCAGAAATGATGTTTCATGAAACTTTTTTTTTCGAACCAGTAAACTAAAAAAATTCAGAAACATAATTTTACAGAAGTAACACATATTACATTAGGTATAACATTTCCCAGGCCTCCCTGCCTTTCATCTATCAAATGGTCAGGCCCTTACAAACACTCTGCCATTCTAGCCGGTAGACCTGGCACCAGTGTTCCAACAAATATTTTAAGTAATCAATTTTAGCAAAAAAAATTGGCAGAGGCTCTGAAAAAGATTCACTGAATGGTAATTTAAAAGTTACCTTTCTTCCAAAATCTGGCATTTCTCAAGCAAAAACATAGAAAAGAAAAAACTGAAACATTCAAAGACTGGCAAAACTGTAAGTTGTTCCTGCAAAATGTCAATGTTTTCTTTTTGGATCAATTATTTGCATAATTGCTAAAATAGTTTATCTTCTGCCAGAAAATTGTTTAATTCATCTAGGAATTGACTTTGAAATTGTAATAAGTTAGAAAAACAAAGACGAGCATCATGTGCAAGAATTATCAACAAAATCGGCTTCTCCCCGTTTTGATGTGTATACCAGACGCCCTAAGAAAGCTCCCCTGGTATCAGACAATGATTTACCATCTTGTTTTTTTGCCTACCCAGAAAATATTCATGATTAAGGTACCAGTTTTGATACTGTGTGTTTATTTTTGATGAAGATTATCCCCCAACCAGCTGAGAAATTAGCTCACACTTGTCAGTAATTATTGCCAATTAGGTTCATTAATAATCAATTCAAGTGGAACCCAATTGGGATTATCAACAGGAAAGGAGTTTACCCAGGACAAAATAAAGAAATCACTATAAAACCAGATGTACTGTTTATCACTAAACAAATTCTATTTGAACCCTTTAACAAATAATGGCTAATTTCTTTCAGATAATTAATTTGCATTGCTTATTTTTCTTTCACATTATTTTCTTAAATCATGCACTAAATTTCACTGCTCCGCCCTATGACTTCTGAAAATCTTCATGCAAAATCTTGATCACTTACTTTGATAAAAATGAAATTTAAAACGCGAGTTTTTACAGATATGGAAGTTAATCTTTAAGTGATAATCTTTCCGAGGTGAAACAGCTATAGGTGTCATGATCTGATAATACCAAATTTGTACAGGTCTATAATTCATCTGTAACATTAAATCATGTGTCCTGACCTCTATAAACCATTATTGACATGAAACTTTTCATAAACCCAAGTATGATAACAGTTGTGACACATAAATTCCAATTATATACCATTTTGATCTTTTTGAAAACCGTTTTCAATAATCGCTCTTTAGAAAAAAAACAGCTTACTAATAGGAAATTAACCTAAATCGAAGAGAAAAAAAATCACAAAAAGTCTAGAGTTACATATTTTTGTTTCAAATTCTTTAAGATTGCTCTTAGGAAACGCATTTGTCTAAGATTTCTTTTCAAACAACTTTTGATAAAATTGTGTTTTAATTCAAACTATTTTTTTTATATGACAAGAAGGAAAGCATACCTTTAAGATTATTGCTGATTATATTACATCTAAGTGTTATTAGCAGGGGGAACCAGTCATTATTACAAAACCTAAGGATCTGATAAAGGAATAATTCACTTGTATAAGGTGCTAGAGGGTTGGTCTGAATCATTTATCACTGTAAAAATCTGTAGATAACAAATCAAGCTCAAGCAATTAAAGACATATGATAGGCTATTAAAACCTGCAATGCTATAAAGACTGTTATATGCATTCAAAAAGATTTTCACCATTTAACAAAGTGCAAAATACAGAGGAAAGGAAGATGAATAATCTTGGATTACCACAATTTGATTACTGAAATAGTGGGTGCACTGTCTCTTAAACTTCAAGCACCTTCATTATTATCATTGATTATACATTTAATTACTCATACATCATTTAAAGTGTTAAGCTGTGATCATGTGCCTTTTAAATTGCTATATTAAAAAGTCTTAGAAAAGTGACACTGTCTATTTCAATTCAGCAGCTGCATCGTAGATTGGTCGGGCACAGAAGGACTCTAACATTTGTTAAGATGTACAAGTTGTTCATAATATATTATATGTTATGTGTCTGTCTTATTTCATATTGCAAAATTATGCATTTTGATACTCTGAACACTATTTTTAAACATATTAGTGACTTTTGCCATTCCATTCACATTACATCACCATTCAAAGTTCTGTTTGTATATCTTACCTGTACTGGTTTTGGTACCAGTAGTAGGTAGGTTCTGGATTTCCTGTTATCTGACACTTAAGTTGTATGTCAGCACCAAGTGCCACCTCATCCTCCTTGACACGCTTCAGTTCTACTGTAGCAACAGGATCTATCCCTGAAATACACAAAAATTACACACACGTTAGTTCTATGTAGCAACAGGATCTATCCCTGAAAGTACACAAAAATTACACATGTTAGTTCTATGTAGCAACAGGATCTATCCCTGAAAGTACACAAAAATTACACATGTTAGTTCTATGTAGCAACAGGATCTATCCCTAACGTACACAAAAATTACACACACGTTAGTTCTATGTAGCAACAGGATCTATCCCTAGAAGTACACAAAAATTACACACATGTTAGTTCTATGTAGCATCTATCCCTAAAAATACACAAAAATTACACACAGGTCTTTTCTACTGTAGCAACAGGATCCATCCCTGAAAATACACAAAAATTACACACAAGTTAGTTCTATATAGCAACAGGATCTATCCCTGAAAATACACACAAAAAAATTAACACATGTAAGTTCTACTGTTACTAGCAATGGGGCCTATCCCTGTTAATATCACACATGCTTTAGTTCTACTCTAGCAACAGGATCTATCCCTGAAAATATACAAAAATTACAAAAGTTTTATTAACTGAAGCAACAGGACTTTTCCATGAAAATCTACAAAAATACACAAGGTTTAGTTCTACTGTAGCAACAGGATCTGTCCTTAAAAATATACAAAAATTGCTCAATATCTATCTTTTCTAATGATGGGATTTATCCCTAAAATATACAAATGTATCACAAGCTTTAGTTCTACTGTAGCAATGGGGCCTATCCAGGAAAATATGCAAATATTACAAATGTTACCTATACAGTAGCAATATGGGATTTATCCCTGGGACTACAAAAACAGGACACATCCTTCAGGTCTACTGAACTGCACTCAGGTCAACATCTATCCGAATTTTAACTAATGGCTAAAGTTGAAAATATAACATAACTCTGACTGAAATCAAGGGCAAACAGACATCTTAGAATAATATGTTAGAAACACACATTTAGGTCTGAAGCCGAAATCTAAGGGGCAATAGCTTAGGTAATACAGTTCACTCTCCGTAGTACAAATTTCATTCTGTCATGGAAAGTTTTTTACCCAATTCTTACTCAACATTCCTTGGACCAATTCTTGACATGAGAAGTAAAAAATGTACGTTTTTATCGGCAAACCAAAACAAATGAGCATGTCTATCGTAGCATTTTCTCCATACCGGCGGCTGATCACTACACATGTTCATATACACTTTAGCCGTGTTTATTATTTGCGCCAGACAGAAGGTATTACTTCAAACAACCCTCAAATCCATTTGTCAATGCACTAAGCAGCTTGTTTACTTGTTGCCAGAACGAAATGCATTACTGGCTGAAAAAAAATGGTAAAACCATTTGTTTTGGAAATTCATTCATTCAGCCCAAGTGACGGCTAATGCCACCAAGAAGACAGGAGAAACCCCAGTACATAACAAGTTAGATTTAATATTAATTACACAAACTGTAACACTGTTGCAGTTTATCATACTTAACCATCTGGGATCACAAAACTGTTTTAAAGAATTAAGTCTTCCGATAGATACTTTTTTTTATCATTGTGAAATACCTTTATACTGTTCTCTTTCAATTTTCATGCAGAAAGGAAGATTCAATGATTTCAATTATTATATGATATGCCACCAACACGAGCAAAATGGCTTACTCAAGCAAATAGTATGGTCCGCAGCAGTTTTCCTTATATTTGCTCAAAACCCTGGTTACTTCAAGTATTTTACTTATATTTGCTCGAAACCCTGGTTACTTCAAGCATTTTGCTCATATTTGCTTGAAATCCTGGTTACCATAATGTTCAAAACCCTGGTTACTTCAAGCATTTTGCTCATATTTGCTCAAAACCCTGGTTACTTCAAGCATTTTGCTCATATTTGCTTGAAATCCTGGTTACCATAATGCTCGAAACCCTGGTTACTTCAAGCATTTTGCTCATATTTGCTCAAAACCCTGGTTACTTCAAGCATTTTGCTCATATTTGCTTGAAATCCTGGTTACCATAATGCTCGAAACCCTAATTACTTCAAGTATTTTGCTCATATTTGCTTGAAATCCTGGTTACTATAATGCTCGAAACGCTGGTTACTTCAAGCATTTTGCTCATATTTGCTCAAAACCCTGGTTACTTCAAGCATTTTGCTCATATTTGCTCAAAACCCTGGTTACTTCAAGCATTTTGCTCATATTTGCTTGAAATCCTGGTTACCATAATGCTCGAAACACTGGTTACTTCAAGCATTTTGCTCATATTTGCTCAAAACCCTGGTTACTTCAAGCATTTTGCTCATATTTGCTTGAAATCCTGGTTACCATAATGTTCAAAACCCTGGTTACTTCAAGCATTTTGCTCATATTTGCTCAAAACCCTGGTTACTTCAAGCATTTTGCTCATATTTGCTTGAAATCCTGGTTACCATAATGCTCGAAACCCTAATTACTTCAAGCATTTTGCTCATATTTGCTTGAAATCCTGGTTACCATAATGTTCAAAACCGTGGTTACTTCAAGCATTTTGCTCATATTTGCTTGAAACCCTGGTTACTTCAAGCATTTTGCTCATATTTGCTTGAAATCCTGATTACCATAATGCTCGAAACCCTGGTTACTTCAAGCATTTTGCTCATATTTGCTTGAAACCCTCATGTTACTTCAAGCATTTTGCTCATATTTGCTTGAAATCCTGGTTATTTTAAGTATTCTGATCAATTTATCCTTAAACCAATTAAAAAACTTGAAATTTATATAAAACTTTGCAAACCTCTATTAAGCAAATTAAAATTCAACTAACATAATTATACAAACTGATTCTTGGCAACACCCCAGCTGATCTTGATTAAGTTTATCTGTTTATCCAGTATTATAAACTGATCTAGGTGCCATTATTATCATTTTGATGATGCACAGATTATTCAAATGTATCTCAAGCACTTTTTAATTGGCACCATTTTCAAAGCTATTTAAATGGCAAAAACTAACAATTAAATTAAGCTACCTTTCAACATTAAATTTGCAAGGTCTATTATGAGTATATAATTAAATTTTATGAGTTGAAACACTACTTGTGTTCCCACCATCTGTAACTGTTTATATTATATATCTTTCCATTCAAATGATCATTATATGGCCTATTAACCACAGAAAAGGAGGATACCCACAAATTTGATGTATTTGGTTTTTATTGGATATTACTTTTCAAATTGAATGTCGTAAACTAAATGGCACATAAATGTTGTCATTTATGGCGTAAATATTTTATAACTTCACAATTGTAAAAGATAGGAAATAGAGAACATAAATCATTCAGGATATAGTTTATGTGTTTGTTCTATATGCACATATTAAGCATGACAAAGTTCAATGCAAAATCAACATCCATCCATTAATTACCAATTAACTTTACACTGCTGTATTTGCAGATATATTAAATAGGTTTGAAATATTTATAATCCACAAATAGCTCTCAAAAGAAAATCTGTTATTTCGAATTTCAACAATTTTTATAGTATGTTTAAACTTTTCAGCAGGATATATAGTAGGTGACTTTGATCCCTCTTCATCATTTTGCAGCAATTAGAGAAACTTGACTTAGGCAGCAATTAGAAAAACTTGAATAATGCAGCAATTGGAGAAACTTGACTTCTGCTGCAATTAGAGGAACTTGACTTATGCAACAATTAAAGAAACTTGATTTATGCAGCAATTAGAGGAACTTGACTTAAGCAGCAAATAGAGGAACTTGACTTACATGTATGCAGCAACTAGAGAAACTTGACTTCTGCTGCAATTAGAGGAACTTGACTTAAGCAGCATTAGAGGAACTTGACTTCTGCAGTAATAAGAGGAACTTGACTTCTGCACTAATTAGAGGAACTTGACTTCTGCAGTAATTAGGAACTTGACTTCTGCACTAATTAGAGGAACTTGACTTAAGCAGCCATTAGAGGAACTTGACTTCTGCAGTAATTAAAGGAACTTGACTTCTGCACTAATTAGAGGAACTTGACTTATGCAGCAAAGCCCGCCCGCTTAGCTCAGTAGGTCCACGGATCGCGGGGTCGTGAGTTCGATCCTTGGGCGGGGCATATGTTCTTCATGACTATTTGATAAACGACATTGTGTCTGAAATCATTAGTCCTCCATCTCTGATTCATGTGGGGAAGTTGGCAGTTACTTGCGGAGAACAGGTTTGTACTGGTACAAAATCCAGGAACACTGGTTAGGTTAACTGCCCGCCGTTACATGACTGAAATACTGTTGAAAAAACGGCGTTAAACCCAAAACAAACAAACAAACTTATGCAGCAATTGGAGAAACTTGACTTCAGCAGCAATTAGAGAAACTTGACTTATGCAGCAATTGGAGGAACTTGACTTCTGCTGCAATTAGAGGAACTTGACTTCTGCAGCAATTAGAGCAATTAGACTTAAGCTGCAATTAGAGGAACTTGACTTCTGCAGCAATTAGACTTATGCAGCAATTTGAGAAACCTGACTTATGCAGCAATTTGAGAAACTTGACTTCAGCAGCAATTAGAGAAACTTGACTTATGCAGCAATTTGAGAAACCTGACTAATGCAGCAATTTGAGAAAGTTGACTTCTGCTGCAATAAGATGAACTTGACTTAAGCAGCAATAAGAGGAACTTGACTTCTGCAGTAATTAAAGGAACCTTACTTCTGCAGCAATTGGAGAAACTTGACTTATGCAGCAATTAGAGAAACTTGACTTATGCAGCAATTAAAGAAACTTGACTTATGCAGCAATTAGAGGAACTTGACTTAAGCAGCAATTAGAGGAACTTGACTTACATGTATGCAGCAACTAGAGAAACTTGACTTCTGCTGTAATTAGAGGAACTTGAATTATGCAGCAATTGGAGAAACTTGACTTCTGCTGCAATTAGAGGAACTTGGCTTCTGCTGCAATTATAGGAACTTGACTTATGCAGCAATTACAGCACTAACACTTAAGCAGCAATTAGAGAAACTTGATTTCTGCTGCAATTAGAGGAACTTGACTTGTGCAGCAATTAGACCACTTAGACTTAAGCAGCAATTAGAGGAACTTGACTTGTGCTGCAATTAGAGGAACTTGACTTCTGCTGCAATTAGAGGAACTTGACTTCTGCAGCAATTAGAGCAATTAGACTTATGCAGCAATTTGAGAAACCTGACTTATGCAGCAATTTGAGAAACTTGACTTCTGCTGCAATTAGATGAACTTGACTTAAGCAGCAATTAGAGGAACTTGACTTCTGCAGTAATTAAAGGAACCTGACTTCTGCAGCAATTGGAGAAACTTGACTTATGCAGCAATTAGAGAAACTTGACTTATGCAGCAATTAAAGAAACTTGACTTCTGCTGCAATTAGATGAACTTGACTTAAGCAGCAATTAGAGGAACTTGACTTCTGCAGTAATTAAAGGAACCTGACTTCTGCAGCAATTGGAGAAACTTGACTTATGCAGCAATTAGAGAAACTTGACTTATGCAGCAATTAAAGAAACTTGACTTATGCAGCAATTAGAGGAACTTGACTTAAGCAGCAATTAGAGGAACTTGACTTAAGCAGCAATTAGAGAAACTTGACTTCTGCTGTAATTAGAGGAACTTGAATTATGCAGCAATTGGAGAAACTTGACTTCTGCTGCAATAAGAGGAACTTGGCTTCTGCTGCAATTAGAGGAACTTGACTTATGCAGCAATTACAGCACTTACACTTAAGCAGCAATTAGAGAAACTTGATTTCTGCTGCAATTAGAGGAACTTGACTTGTGCAGCAATTAGACCACTAAGACTTAAGCAGCAATTAGAGGAACTTGACTTGTGCTGCAATTAGAGGAACTTGACTTATGCAGCAATTAGAGGAACTTGACTTATGCAGCAATTAGAGGAATTTGACTTATGCAGCAATTAGAGGAACTTGATTTCTGCTGCAATTACAGGAACTTGATTTCTGCTGCAATTAGAGGAACTTGACTTGTGCAGCAATTAGAGCACTTAGACTTAAGCAGCAATTAGAGAAACTTGATTTCTGCAGCAATTAGAACACTAAGACTTAAGCAGCAATTAGAGAAATTTGATTTCTGCTGCAATTAGAGGAACTTGACTGATGCAGCAATTAGAGCACTTAGACTTAAGCAGCAATTAGAGAAACTTGATTTCTGCAGCAATTAGAACACTTAGACTTAAGCAGCAATTAGAGAAATTTGATTTCTGCTGCAATTAGAGGAACTTGACTTATGCAGCAATTAGAGCACTTAGACTTAAGCAGCAATTAGAGAAACTTGATTTCTGCAGCAATTAGAACACTTAGACTAAAGCAGCAATTAGAGAAATTTGATTTCTGCTGCAATTAGAGGAACTTGACTTATGCAGCAATTACAGGAACTTGACTTATGCAGCAATTAGAGGAACTTGACTTCTGCTGCAATCAGAAGAACTTGACTTATGCAGCAATTGGAGGCACTTGACTTCTGCTGCAATTAGAGGAACTTGACTTATGCAGCAATTAGAGCAATTAGACTTATGCAGCAATTTGAGAAACCTGACTTAAGCAGCAATTAGAGGAACTTGACTTAATTAAAAGCAATTAGAGGAACTTTATTTAATTAACAGCTATTAGAGGAACTTTACTTAGGCAGCTTATGGTGTAACCAGAACTATAAATGAAAATGAGATCAGATCTTTTTGGACAATATCAAAACAAATGCAGAATAGACGGATGGTAAACTGTCCATACAGAGGACATGGAATGTGCAGAGATATTTACGAGGAGCATGGTTACTGAACAATGAACCCTAGCATAATAGAAGTTTGATACATCTTGGCATCTAGGCTGAGACTGTCCATCTGTAGATGATAGAAAAGAAAATATGACATGTTTACAATATGGATATACAGTCAAATTTCTTGACATATGGACAAAAATGTCTAAATTAGAGAAATATAGGTTGTCATATTTTGAAGTACAACAGATTATAAAATAACTGATTGTCCAAAGTCACTTCTTGTATTCTTGGTGCTGGTATACCTGAGATTTTTTTTATACATTTTTTCTAATATTGCACAACAGAGAATTTACTATAACTTCAAATACACCGAACCTTTTCTTGTACAGTAAAACCTCTGTAAACAGTCACCTCTGAATAGCAAACACCTCTCTTCCTGTCTTTCCCATTAGATAGAATTCTTAGTAAATTAACCTCTTTAGCAGAACAACCTGTTTACAACAAACAAAGCCTTTTCTTCTCAGTGGTGTTCACTCTTGTGAAGTTGCACTGTACTCTAAAATAGTAGTGATATCACATGTGATAGTGAAAAACATAAAGAATTACAGAGAAACAATGCTCCTGCATTGATAGCTCGAGCACCTGGGCTCACTTGAGCAACTTGTGTAGTCCCTACATGCACCCGGGCTCACTCATGTAGTCCCTATAGGCATGCTTCCTATATTTTCTATGCTTGGTAACTCTAGCACCATTTCCTTGCCACCTTGAGAAATCGGTGTTCTACTGTAAATTGTAGAACAATGATATACCACCAGTGTATCAGGCATTTGTTATAACAGAAGTCGTGTTGTATAAACTTAGCGGAATAAGCAATGGCACTTGAAGAGACGTCAAGTACCCTCTTAGTGTCAAAACACTTTCTCGTGACAAAACATTACATTTAGACTATAATAAATGGTAAACTATTGTTGTCATGTTTCATGAATGAAAAAACAGAAATAAAATATGGAGTTAGTTCACAAATTAAACAGAAATAAGTATGGGAAAAGTAATTAAGTATGGAAGAGGTTAATTCATGAAGTAAACAAAATTTAGAAATAAAAGAAGAAAATTGACATACAGAGAGGATAAGTATTTAAAGTCTGTGAGAAGTTAATTTCTTAAATATGCAGTATACAAAATAGAGAAACTCACTTAAATGAATGTAAAAAAGAGAATTTTGAGAAGAAGTTAAAGACAAATAATCAAGACTAAATACAGGTGAGGATAATGGTATTTTATGTGTTCATGTATCTTTGAAAATGATTATGAATATTTTGAAACTCTATTGTAAAGCAGAATGCTGAAAATCCTGAGCACAATTAAAATAGTAACAGCTGACCTGATTAATGCTATGAGCAGCAACTATCGGGATGAAATAAATAATGGCTGAACAATTAATTTAACAAAAGAAAAACAAAATGTTTAAAAGCTATTTTCACAGAGAATCTTACATCAATTACCTGACAAGTCGCTTCAGAGGACACAATGTTACAATGAGTACCTTGGACAGAAAAGCCAACTGTTCACTATAGTACTTTTTTCAGCTGTTCCTCCCTTTCACACTGAACAATGACAAATTCACTATCATAATTTACCTCTAAATGGCCAACAGCTCAATGTCATGATCTCATTCAACTATGTGTGTATCTTTCATTTATTTGAGAGGAAATCAAACTTGAAATATTTACTTCTGTCTCTCAGACTTGTCATATGGATTTACTTTTCAGTCCACTGATTGTCCGAGTCTACAATAGTCATACAAAAAGCTAATTGATATGTTAAAATGGCCATGAAAGGTTCACTCTCAAAAAAGGATGACTATGGACTTTAAAATATGAAGCTGTAAACATTGTCATCAGTCAACAGAGAAAAGATTCATACTAAATCTGACAATGAGGCACAACTTCATACCAGGTACTATTTACTAATTAATGAAATGTTACACAAGGTTATCGCAGAGGTTAAATTTACTTGTGAATGCAAATATTGACCTGTAGTTATGAGTTTCACTGGTCGACAGGTTTTGTGTGAACTGTTTTGCAGTTACCACCAACGCAGGCTATCACTTACTCATTTTCAACAAGCAGCTAGTTAACTACACCTGTTCCACAGCAAAAAAGTAGTTCCAGAAAAACGGCAGCAAAAGTAACACATACTCGAGGAACAATAAAAAAGGTCATAAATCAGATAGACCTGTAAGATTATCATCTGAATTTGTTAAACAATACCCAAACTAACAAATCTCTTATTTAGACACAATAAACACTTTTATGAAATGTTTAACCTTGGTTCCTGGTGAACAAAGGGGTCAAATAAGGTTAGAAAGGTGAGTGGTTTTCTAAACAGTAAATTGCAGGGTATCATAAATAGCTTTAACTTAGTATAACCCATACATGTAACATTACCTTATAATTATAACAGTCATGTCTTCAGTGTTCACATCATCATGTAATACCATATATAAACATTAATGACTTTAGTTACATCCATTCACGATAAATGGCCCACCTGAACATCTGTCTGGCTAAAATTTGATACAATATTTCCGAGTTTCCCAAATTTAAGTTTTATGTAGAATGCACCCAAAATGGTACAAAAAAGTATTATTTAAATGACTATCCCAATAGCAGTTTCTTTCTGCTGTCATACAATTATGTAACTCAGCTCGAGTACTGGATGTACGTGTTGAATGCTTTTTTTCCAAGAAGAAATGTTAACACAAACAGTTGCAGATTTTTTTCATGTTCAGAGCAGACAATAACAGTTACTGTCAGGGTTACCATAATGTCATAGCTCATTTTAAGAACCTACTTACTGTGAGCCGTGCCATGGGAAAACCAACATAGTGGCTTTGCGACCAGCATGGATCCAGACCAGACTGCGCGGATGCGCAGGCTGGTCTGGATCCATGCTGGTCGCAAAGCCACTATGTTGGTTTTCCCATGGCACGGCTCACTGTATTCATTCATACACAGTTATAATTTAAAACACTTAGATGCAGGTCATGCACTTGCTGCTTTTAATTCTTATTCAAACCTTTAAGGAATTGGGAAAAAAAAGTATTCTTTTGTGCCGATCGAGTTTCAATAGTATTTCAGTTAGGTAATGGCAGGCATTTAATCTAACCCAAGTTTTCCGGGAATCTGTTCTCAGCAAGTACCCACTTCTCTACATATGGACAAAGGTCTTCTGACATAAATATGTCTTTTATCAAACCGTCATAAAGAACTACGCTAACGACCCTATGATCCATAGATTCGCACCCTCTCTATTGAGCTAAATGTCCAAAGTTTCATTATATCCACATTTGTACTGAACCATATGAACAACTGACATACAGTCTGTAGAGAAGGGTGATATAAAATATAGTTCAAAAGATTTAAAGATTAAAATCATCCCTCTGATGTTGATTGAAACTTTTCATCTTTCATTTCTTATTTCTCCTCATATCTAAGATTATACATCAGCATGCAATGATTCCATATTTTTTGGTGGGCAAAATACAAATTTCATATTTTTTTATAACACACAATCATGTACAAAGAAAGAAGACCAATAAATATTACATAATTTGGAAAACATATGCAATATTGATCATACTGATATGGCATATATTGGTTATATTACTGAATAACTACAGAATTTACTATTTCCTACATCTGCAGAATATTGGCCGAGTATGAAAGATGCACTTCTATAAGGGTTTCCAGAAGAGGAAGCAACAATTAATTCCCTTTGTTCTCTGCTGGTAACACTTTTGCTGTAACAACTAAAAAATACTTTTTTATTTGAACTTTAGAGCTATTACACTTCACTGTATTTCAAAACTTACCATTTTATTGATGGCGGTTACTTAGGCATATGGATTACTAGTTTCAGACACAACTCCATTCCTCTTCTCAATTGTCTGTAACCCTTTCGTAAAGCTACAGTCATGCATACGGATATGTCCATGCATTGAGGTAGTCGGTGCGGATGGGATTGGTCTGTTGGGAGTGCTGACACGGATAAGTACGGAGCAGTATGTTTTACTAAATTAGTATGGGAAAACATGGTGAGAAACGGGGAACAAAAAGGAATACAGGACGCGAATAAATACAGATAGGTACGGCGTACTATGTTAAACTACGTTTTACTGCGCTTGGCAGCTTGCCCAGTGTGTGGACGGGTCTGCGGTGAACTATGTTGAACTACGCTTAATTACTGGCAGCCTCGGATAACTACGTTCAGCTACGCAAGGTGCGTTTCAGTACAGATAACAACGTTTCAGTACGTTTAACTACGGATAAATAAGTTTCAACCAAGTTGGACTAAAGTCATGCTTAAATGGCTACGGATCGCTCAAACTTTTGTGCATGTTCAAAAGTTGTAGAAACTTGCATGTTTGGGATAAGTCTTGAATATGTTTTGAACAAGTGTTGGTACAGATTACTACTTTGGGGTACTGCTCAGGTATGGATCGATACGGATTAATACGCTTCTATCCATGGCTAGAGGTAGCTATTTGCGCCGTAAGTGTGACTGGGGTATATTGACTGGTTCTCAAAGTCTGGCTCAATATACTACACTGAAACTCTAAAGGCTCAGGCTTAAAATTTATCAGATGTTTCAACATTTATTATATATAAATATCATTAACAAAATTGTTAGACATATAGAAGTATGTCCACTGAGTGAAAAGACCAAAACAGTGCTAAATATCTTCACACTAAAGTAAAACTGAACTCTTTAGCAGTCCTCCAACAGGCAGTCGGTGTTCAAACGAGACTTCTAACTCTTCCACAAAAAAAAGCTGAAGCAGTCTTTTCAAGCAGCATCAACAAGCAAATTCGATGAATTGGAATCCCCCGCCGAAAGGGTCAGAGTTGAGGAACGGCAAAAAAATATATCCAGCAAAAAGTTAAGAATGTTACCAAGAAGCAAATAATTTCATTAGTCAAAATCAAATTAAAAGAAAATGAATGGTTTGTTTAGGTGGGGTTGGGGGGGGGGGGGGAGGACACAACAGTTTACATGTTGATTATAAATATTGATAGAAAATGAAAAATGAAAAAAAAAAAAAAAAAAAAAAAAAAAGGTGGGGGGGGGGGGGGGGGGGGGGGGGGGGGGACCAAGGTAAGGTGGTGACCAGGTGTAGTTACACAACATCACATGTTTATAATAAATGTTCATGGAAAAGAATGAAAGAAGTTTAATGAAATTCTTCCAATTGGTTGGTTTGTTATGTACAGATCTGTGGATTTTTAAACAATTAAAGGGCAATAACTATATGGAAAATTGACCAATCGAAAAAAACCTTGAAGGGCATCGTCGCAGTATCTTGGTTCATGTCTGTTTCAAGTTTGATGAAATTCTACCTGCTAGTTACTGAGAAATGGCTGGAGACGGACATTTTTCATTAAATCAAGGGCAATAACTCTGACGGAAATTGACCTATCAAAAAAAAAAAACTTGACGGGCATCAGCACAGTATCTTGGTTCATGTCTACTTCAAATTTGATGAAATTCTACCTGTTAGTTACTGAGAAATAGCTGCAGACGGACATTTTTTATTAAATCAAGGGCAATAACTCTGAGGGAAATTGACCAATCAAAAAAAAAACTTGACGGGCATCATCGCAGTATGTTGGTTCATGTTTATTTCAAGTTTCATGAAATTCTACCAAGTAGTTACTGAGAAATGGCTGCGGACGGACGGACGGACGGACGGACTGACGGACTGACGGACGGACAACGCCATTTCAATACCCCCCTCCCGATTTCATCGGCGGGGGATAATAAAATAATAGTTTAGCCAACATTTATTTGCAGCACATTATACTAAGCACTATTACACAGTATGGAGTCCCTAAATGTTACATTTTTGAAATTAGAATTTGTTTTTGCAATTTTCTTTGTCATTAAAACATGTAAAACATAATTACCTCTGGAAAACAATATTCCAGAGTGAAGCTGCCGGCAGCACATTTATGTTAAAACACATTTAATTGTAAATTTGATGTGTAAATAATTGACATTACTGTTGATGGTACAAGTAATTAATTCAACCCCATTAGCTGATGATAGCAAAATGTTGTTCTAATTAAATTCTGTCCTTCTAATTAAATACTTAACGTACAGAGCACCCCAGCTGCTTATCTCTGTGGAACTATCATCAACTCTCATTTTTATATCACAATCTTTCATCATCAGTCTCCTTCCCAAAGAACACCATTATACAACATTACCAACAGTAATAAAAACAACACCAAATTAGTCTATAAACAACCATTTTGAAACAATGGGATGTCATAATTACAACAATTTTATGTTTTTATTACCATAAATCAAATTAAGGTCAGACAGTATATTTTTATAATCATATTGTTGGTCATATCAGAGTTATGACCATGATATATTTCTGTCTGAAACTCCTAAATTCCTCCAGGGACCCATTTTTATGATTTTGTACTGAAACAAAATATTGTGAATTAAAAGATGTGATTGTTTCTGTATGAATGAAAAATGACTTGAGACACTTACAGTATAGTGATATTAATGTTTATATCGTAACCATAAAATGTTTACTTATTTCAAATGTGAAAAGCAAATTTTAACACCACGTATGTGTGCGCATTTGGGTTTATAGTGTCTTTTTCAACATTTGTTTCAGTCAAACAAGCGACAATGTCTACTAGTAGCAGCACTGAATGCCAATCTTTATAGTGCTGCCTCAATGAAATACCACACGTTAGACATGTTGAACAGTGTGTAACTAACTCACTAAAATAAATCAAAAGGAACAACCTGAAGTCTGGCAGGACTGCTTGTTATTATAGTATTAGGAGAATAATTGGATTTTGTAGAAAGACTAGTTTTCAAGTACCATGTAGGGAGCCATTTTGTAAAATCAAATATTGGTGCATATTGAAATAAATGTCAAATTATCCTTGATCAATCACCATACATGGCTACATAAATCCTATCATGACAAAATGACCCATGAAATTATGTTGATTTAACATTTTTGTTCCAAGGATTATCTTGCACATTATAGAAGTTTTGCTTCATGCTGTTTCCCATATCAAATTACTCTAAAGCATCACAATGGTACCCTAATGATTTTGGCAGACGGAAAATTATCCCCGCCAAATATGAGCAATGTCCCATGCATTTGCCAGCAGCCTACTTGATTGGATCTGACAAGGCACCTCATGATTAGAGAACATCGTTCTCAGTATGACTGGAAAATTTGACCAATGGTCAAAATTGGCAGAACTTGAGCTCAAATTATTAAACCAAACAAAAGAACCTCTAGAACTGTGGTCAGTTTTTCTGCTCTAACTGATGGCTGACCCTGGGTCACTTGAAATGGACACTGGTCAGTATAATGGCAGTGATCCATGTGAACATGATGAATCATTAAAAGCCTTAATTATCAATAGCCTTCATTCAATTATAACAACTAATTTGAATTTACTGCCCTGTAGCTGTGGATAATTGAAAATAAGAAACTATGAAATTACATGTCACAATGACCACTGAAAACCAATACAACTACAAGAAAAAAGTATGAAATTAACTCATCAATTTTTTATGGTTCCTGTATTATATAAAAATCTGTGAGTGTGTATCATTTTTGATATATATATGAGCCGTGGCATGAGAAAATCAATATAGTGGGTTTGCGACCAGCATGGATCCAGACCAGCCTGCGCATCCGCGCAGTCTGGTCAGGCTCCATGCTGTTCGCTAACAGTTTCTCCAATAGGCTTTAAAAGCGAACAGCATGGAGCCTGACCAGACTGCACGGTCGCAAACCCACTATGTTGGTTTTCTCATGGCACGGCTCATATTACATTCAGTCTGCTCACAAGAGAAAATAAATTGCCAAATTAAATACACTTATATATTTGCTTAAATTTGCAAAATTTTAAGTCATGATGTCTGGTATATGGTCTATCAGTTGATCTTAGAGACTCAGGTACTAAGAACCCAGCATTCCTACATGAATGATGTACTTGTACATGTCAAGAGATTCTTTCAACATATCACCTGGCTAGCCGATCTCCAAGTCTCAAATTTTTTTGCCGATACTGAAATAACAAATCAAAGCATGCGAAAAATCTTGATGAATCAATCTATTTAGCCATGCCTTATCAACCCCCATCGTGTAATATATTATCTCCCCTGTTTGCTGTGTACGTTCACGCTGACCAAATACCCTCACAAGATAGCAGAACACTGCCTACAAAAGAATTTCAAAACGTATTTAAGAGATTAATTTATAACTTATACATTATCAGAGACATAAATACCACATCAAACTGTATAAGAATAGGGAGACCTGTAAATTAAAACTATTTAAATCACCCGTAAACACACTAAAATACACCCAACAAGAGCAATCACGCTGCAGGTAGCAAGTCAAGCTGAGGGGAGCGTGAAAGTCGAAACTTTAATAGATGATTATGAAGACCAAACAAACTACACATGCCTTATTGTAATAAATGAACTTGTTCAGTATTAACATTTCCGATGGATGTTCCGCAAAACCGTTTTAACAAGATATATATCCTAGTTAACATGGAATGTCCTGTATCTACTTTGCAATAACAAGTTTTTATGGTATTACATGGGATATTAAAGGCCACCAGAGATAAAGAAATATGTTTGACTTATCGTTCAAAGACCATTCACAAAACTATGACACAACTGTTAATGTCGTTTACAGTGATTTTCAATCTGCAACTTAAAAGTGTTTTGAAAAAATTGTTTTGTTACGAAATGTTTCATAAACTGCCTCTTGATTTTAAGACTTAATGTAATATAATGTAACTTCAACACAGTTATTTTTACAGTCAAGAAATGCAAAAAAAAATTTTTTTTAATTATTTTTTTTTAAAAGCCACTCACTGAGTAAAATCAATTCGTTAACATTACTATGATACCAAATTTCCAAAACTGAACTGCTACTTTACAAGATGTTTAACTGACTGACATGATTATACAGGAACTAAAATACTCTACAGATTTCCTCTTTTGTGGATCTTTAAGTCTTTTTATTCTGCTTTAATTATGAAATAATATACATTAATATCTATCTCTATATGGAAAAAAAAATCAACAGTTACTTTTTGTATTAAATTTTGTTCTTTTACTTGTACAATTTCTATATCTAAATAATAAACATTCACTAAAACAGAACACTAAATTGTTCCATTATACGTATCTTTTTTTCAATTTCACTTTCAAATTAAACTAACATGTACATGTTTCTTTAACTGTTATAACACATGTACAGGGAAATATATAAAACAGCTAGCAAACATTTTACATCAATCTTTATACAGCTACACCAATACCAGATG
Organism: Mercenaria mercenaria; assembly: GCF_021730395.1. Taxonomy (NCBI): domain Eukaryota; kingdom Metazoa; phylum Mollusca; class Bivalvia; order Venerida; family Veneridae; genus Mercenaria; species Mercenaria mercenaria. The sequence continues at coordinate 28,155,878 of NC_069361.1, read as the reverse complement.
ATCAAAATGGTACTCATCCTCTCTACTCCTACAGTACTGACATTTTGTGTGCTGCTGGCAATTCTAGGAAATCTGGCACATTATAAAGCTGTTTAACCACATAAAATGACAGCAAATTCATTTCATGATTTTCAAGAATTCCCAGAACCTGCAAATCAAAATTTAAGAAACAGTTCTTTAATATATTCAGCCTTGTTAAGGTGATGTTCATGAACTGACAGATGTCCACAAACAGTACATAATCTGTTTATGAACATGTATGAACTGTCCATAAAATTGTTTGTGTAACTCTTTCACTACACCTTATGAACCTATCATGACTTTTGTTTATATCAGCAACATTCATGTTCATGAAAAAACATGACAATCAATGTTTAAAAAGAGTTCATAAATGGTTATGAACTGTTCATGACTGTTGCTCATGAAGTTTGTTTGACTTGTAAATATTCACAATGCTACTATTTTCTATAGCTGAGATGCTTCACAAGTCAACCTTCAAATTTCAGTCAATTTGTTCAGTAACTTGTTCATGAATGCCCAGCTGAAAAGAAACAAGAATAAGTTCATGAACTGAACTGTTCAAATACAGTTTGTAATATCTGCTTACTGGTCATCAAAATGAATTTACTAATTGAACAGCGAATCTGTAAGTTTGAATACCAAATATTTTGTGATATTACTGTTGATACTAACTGATGATGATCAGTGTGTTCAGATGCTTTCATTTTAAATATGCTGTCTATTTAGTGAGATGTCCATTTCCATACAGCCACTTGCAGAATAGCACTTTGCAGCTAATAAACAGCAGTAAATCAGGAGAAAATAAGCATTTAGAGAAAGGATATCTATCAAACTGACATTTCTGCAATAAAACAGCAACTCTCCAATAATGGAAACCATTTTCATCCATCCACTAAAACTGTCTTTCCATCATGGAATAGAAAAAAATGCTCATTTCCAGAATTTTATCAAATCACACCTGTATCAGAAAAAGAATTATTATATATTCAACCTTGTTCTACTTTTCTTAATTGTTTACTTGAGTTAAAAAAAAAAGCTAGGGATGAGAAATGACCAAAGGATCACAGTCAAATACACCTACCATTTCTACAACTATATTTGTTGTGAAAACCACATTAAAGATTATATGAGCCGAGCCATGAGAAAACCAATATAGTGGGTATGCGACCAGTATGGATCCAGACCAGCCTGCGCATCCGCGCAGTCTGGTCAGGCTCCATGCTGTTCGCTTTTAAAGCCTATTGGAATTGGAGAAACTATTAGCGAACAGCATGGATCCTGACCAGACTGCGCGGATGCGCAGGCTGGTCTGGATCCATGCTGGTCGCATACCCACTATGTTGGTTTTCCCATGGCACGGCTCATATATACATTAGAATTTCCATTAAGAAATGCTATAATTCCATTATAGTTAATATTTTCTTTCCATATTTTATATTTCTGCTGAGATAAACCAGATCTGACCACCTTTTCTTTCTCACAGTGTAAGATTGCATTGTTACATTAAAGCTTTTCAGATATGACAGTTTCATAGCATTCTGAGATGATCAGTTTTTGACATGCGGAAATGCATCACCACGGTGATGGAAATCATAACTTTTCTCTCAATCAATACCTAAAAACATGCTCTTTTTTTGTAAATAAAATGATTTGAAATCTTTCTAAGATAAATATATCAGATTTAGAAATGGAATTTTCAGGCAACAATTCAAAGATATGTCGGATGTAGGATGTAATGGTGAAATGCTAATGCATACAGGCACATGCTTTTCTTTTATGATGTTTTATTTTATATTTTGGAGACCAAATTTACCAGAAATACCAGATACAATTGCATTGCAAATCATGTTCCAGTAAGCTATACTTAGTATCTGAGACATGATACAATCATAACCGCATTAAAAAGCTATTTAGTAATGTTATCTTAAAAGTTCTTGAAAAAAGCTGTCCAATTTTTACTTCATGACCTTTTCATAAATAAGTTCATGAACCACTGCAAGACCTGTTCATGAAAATAGTTCCAGATATCAGTCATGTCAGTAGATTGTATAGCTATTAAATGCAGGACATTGTGGGCTTAATAGTACCAGAAGGAAAAAATTCAGATCAAAGCTACATGATCAAGTATAGCAAGTTAATAATAAGGGGAGGAAATTCAGCCAGCTTGTCTGACAGACATACTGATGGAACACACTGCCGGCTTCTGTCATTGTTCTCTACAGGCAGGCTGGACACTATTAAGATACTTATCTCATATTTAATTCAGTCATTCAACACTGACCACTATACTGACCAAGATGATTAAAGACCCCATTAAGATTCCTATCTGGAACCTTTTGACCCCAGGTATGATTATACCACTTGCTGCCTTGGACTGCTGTTCTGGACACAGTGTTACAGATGACTTGTAGATACACTTTGAAAACTCCACCAGTCATGATTATATAATCTCACTGAACTTTCTTATCACTTGAAAGCAAAGCCAATTCTTTAGGCTGAAACAATGATAACCTCTTGAAAAGATTTTTTTGTTCTGCTTAGAGACTCACATCAACTCAGTTTAGGACATAATATCATGGTGACTTTTCCAGCTTTTGATAATACCGGAAAACCCAGACACCCTACAAGCCATGTTTCAGGCACCAGCAGGCACCTGAATAGAATCACTGACCTTTCCTAAACCAAATCGATGACTCCCTCACATGAAGAATTCTAACCACAAGTGTGGTTTCAAAGATCTAGAAAAATATGATCTTGAAATTTGTACCAATTTCCTTCCTCTGTAAGCAAGGCATAATTTCTTTTAAATTGGGTTCTTCTATTTGCCTTGAGCAAACTTTTCAGAAACTGTTTAAGGTGTACTATATGCACCAGGGTAACAGTCAATCATCACCAATTATCTCTATCAATTCATTAAAGGAATAGATAAACATGAAGTTAAAATACTTTTATCTCCTTCAGCTAATGATAATGGTTTCTTTGAAAGGCTTTCTGCTGTGTCTTCTCCCCTATTTCTCATTACAATCTGCAACATATCGTTATACTGATTTATGGCTCATAGACCCCCTTAATGACAAATCATGGATCATCTGTGCTAAAACCAACCACAGCCCTTAATTTGACCAATACTGGACCATATATCAAACACTGGTGATGGTTTTGCAATACTGTACAATCATATCAAACCTATAATCTGGTGACTTTCAACATCAATGGTAGTGTTATTGTCTCCATCATTTGTAATGACAATTAAGGGCTCTTGCTTCACATATGCTTGTTCTTACATGGTTATATGGCTAAGAAATAGTGTTATTGTCTCCATCATTTGTAATGACAATTAAGGGCTCTTGCTTCACATATGCTTGTTCTTACATGGTTATATGGCTAAGAAAAGAATATCATTAATGATTACTCCATTAAGACTGTGAGACATGACCTTTTTTCAGCATTGTACAGTCCATCAATTTGCATCAACATTTTTTCCTGTATCTATCTGTTTTTTGACAATCTGATATTAAACCATAACATGGTGTGAGGCCTTATATACTCAGACTGCAAAAACAAGGAATCAACCTATAACCAATCACATAATAGTGAACATTCTACAACCTGAATTTGCATAAACATAATCCAATTAAATTTAAACACAATCATGCAGCCATGTGCAAGGACCACTTTGGTCCAGGGGTAAGCTACTCCTGCCCTGTTGAGCTGTAGTTCATGAACTGATGAGCATTCATGAACTATTCGTGAACAATGCGATGAATGTTCCTCAAAAAGTTTGTGAACTGTTCACGAACCAAAAGTTCATGAATTGTTCATGAAACTATTCTTGAAAAAGTTCACCAACTGTCTGTGAACCTAAAGTTCAAGAATTATTCATGAACTGGTTCTTCAAAAATTTCACCTTTGGAGCATGATTTTAAGTTCACGAATTATATGTTCAGTAATCAAACAAGTGACTTCATTCAGAACTCCAGTGCAGTATTTGATTTTATTTCAATTATGCTGACGGTTCATGAACCTGAAGTTCATACACTGTTCATGTACTTCAAATTAATGAATTGAACAATCAAGTCTGAAATTCATAAAATTCATAAAATAAGATCCATTTACTTGTAAAAGCTTCTAGTATTTACAGCTGAAGGCTAATACCAGAGTTACTGATAACATACATGTGACTAGGAATGTTACTACATGTATTTTGTATTTTATGTTGTCTGCAATTTGTACAAACTTTTGATTAAACATTGGGGATAGCTAACAGAAGTTTCATCATTATTTGGCAATTTAGAAAATGTCACTGGCAAAGAATAATGGTGTACACTGATACATGGTTGGTGAATTTATTGATGTCTTTCATTTCATACCAGAAATCCTTGAAATATTCATGAACTTGTTTAAGAATGAATCAAGATGTTTTCATGAATGTCAAGATACCTATAGAATTCAAGAAAAATTCTTGAAAAAAAATGATGAACATTTTATGAGCAGTTTAAGAATATTAAATTCTTAAAACATTCTTGATGTGTTCTTAAGAAAAAGTCATCTAAGATTCAATAAAAGCACTAAAAATTCAAAACCTTTTTCTAGTTCAGTACCAGTTCTTGAACCCAATAAGGAGTTTCTGAACTGTTCACTCATTAAACATAAAACTTAGGTTTTCCTTTTACAATAAATGAATAAGTTCATGAACTGTTCATGAATGTTCATGAACATTAAATTTATGTCACATGATCAGTTTCCATTATTTTGTTGCATGCTGGGAGATTTTTTGCACATGTGATTCAGCAATTTTTTAGAAGTTTGTGCAGCAAATGAGAAGGAAATATTTATCATACTACAGTAAGGAATGGTTTAAAAGGAACATCAGTATACTGAATATCAAATAAGTAATTATGGTGTTGTCATAAATTGTTCATTTTAAAAATATAAAATCCTTTTAAAATGTCACGTTTTCACGACCCTGAAACAAAGCTAGTATCTAATCTGAATGTCAGTCTTGAGATTTAAGTAAATTAGACCTTCTAGCAACTGAATTTTGGATAAAATTTCACTTGGGATTTTGTTGTTTTTTCCGCTTTTTTATATTTTGGAATTTAAAGACCTTTTTCAGTGTCATATGAGGGCGTAATAATTTTTAAATGCAAAATGGACACAATCGGATGTCCTTGGGATTTAATCACAGGTTTAAACAGTGCAAAGTGTTCTCAAGTCACTAACCTGAGAAAGACTGCTTTTCTCAGACAGGCTTTATCAGGCAGTTGCTATAGTAACGTCACTATTGTCAAAATCACTGTTTCTAATTCAGCTGGGTTCATCAACTTTCCATTTATCTTGTTACTTTTAGTTCAAGAACCCCTGGTTCATGAACTATGGTTCATCAACTTGATGAATAGTTGATGCCGCAAGAAGTCCCATTTGTAGTTGATGAACTGTTCATGAATAGTTCACGAATAGTTCAAGAATTATTCATGAACTGTTCATCAAGTTTGCGAATTTCTGGTTCATCAAATTCATGAACCTATCAATTCATGAACTTTGATGAACACATCCAGTTCATGAATTTGATGAACCAGTCCAGTTCATGAACTTGATGAACCACGCCCAGTTCATGAATTTTTGGTGCCGTAAAAAGTCCCATTTGTAGTTCACGAACTTTCGTGAACTGTTCATGAACAAAGTTCTGGAATAGTTCAAGGATTATTCATGAACTGTTCATGAATTTCTCAACAGGGTGGTTGCAATCATGCTCCGATGTCCTTGGTATAAGGAAAGCCAGGCAGCCATAGAAGGGATAGTTGGATTTGATGGGACTGCACCAGGTATTTCTATATTATGTCATTATGTAACTACAGAACTCTGTTCTATGACCTCAAGCTGTATCTTCAACTGCTTGGTCTTTAGCATTGGGGGTTGTCTGAGGCACATAAAAACTACAATATAGCTAACTTCATGACTGTATCTAAGAAGCACATAAAAGCAAAACCACTTTTTACTCTAATAAATTTAATGTGAAAAATATGGTGCAAAAATTTATAACCATCTGTTATCAAACAGTAATCTGTTATCAAACAGTATTTATCCTGAAGCTTGTAGGTTTCTGGTTGACTGGCAGCTCTCTCACAAAATATGACATTCACAGCAATAATACACTTATATTACCAGCATCATATTACCATAGCAACACAATATTTTCTGCATCAATTAATTCCATGTCATTTAGATTGAGATAAACATCCAGAAAATTTAATTTGATTGACAGCTCTAGCTTCTGGGATTTCTTGCTATAAGAAACGTAAGTGACCCCTTACTGTTTGGGTCCTTTAATTTGGCTGCTGTAGTTTTCCTTTTAATGCAAGTTCCAAACTTTTATGCAGATTTTAGTTTAAGCAGATTTCTTTTAGCTTTACTCTAATGAAAGCTCTTAACTCAGTTGTTATTGCATCAACTTCTTTAGCATAATGAGTAAAATCATCAATGAGGTTGTCAATGTCTTGAACAAAAAACCTTATTCTTCTTCATTCTGACCCTTACGAAAATGAAATATGGAAACAAGCTGGCATTAAGCTGCAAGGTAACTGTCAATGATCTGGCAACAGTCTGTCAAAAAAAAAAGGTAACTGGAAATAATCTGACTCCTATATGGGAACAAACTTCCAAGAAAAAAAGTTTAGCTGAAAATAATATGGACACTATTTCCATATTATTTCCAGTTTCTGGGAATAATCTGCAAACTATATGACAATAAACTGGCTCATAACAATCAGCATGTAAACACACTGACAATATTGTCAGCTTGTTTCCAGTGTCTGGAAAAATCTGGCAGGAAAATGGCAAGAAACTGGAAATAAAAAACATAATTTCTATAATCGAATTGAATGAGTACTGAGATACCAGCTTGCATACAAAAACTTAAGCAAAAAATGCTATGTGGAAAAAGGGGCTTAATTTTGGAAAAAAGTATAGTTATGGGACCTGCTTAGTACATGTCAGGTCATGACATTGAACAAGTGTGTAATTAGTTTCAGTCTATAATTTTGTAAAAAAAAAAAAAAAAAAAAAAAAAAGAAAGAAAACATAGGGTCATGTCCAATAACTTCTATTCTTTGAATAATCGAGATAAAAATTAAATAAGTGACAATACTGTATGGATTGGCTGTCTGTCTGACAGTACATTGGATATAAAGTTACTCAGAGCAGATTCTGACAATGCACTGGCTACACAATGGCAATACACTGGCAATATACCCATCTTTGCAATTTTCACAGCAAAACAAATATTACAAGACACCTTATCAAAATGGCCAAGTGTTGCATTTTTCCCTCCAAAACTATTTTCAGTTTTCAATAGTTTTCCAGCACTGATGGGCACATTGTAAAGGTACTTTTTCATCATTTTACAGTTACTTGTTTTCATTGTAACACAGATTATGTCCGCAACAAGTATTTTTGCTAAACAGATACAGAAATTTTAAAAGTCATGTATTTTCGCTACCCTGTAAAATTAATTTGCAGATTTACCATAATCTTTGTCAAATTTCCTTTGGTTTCAATATTATATTATTGATAACTGAAATATTGCAAATCTGAATTTGTATTAAAATTGAGTCACAAGCAAATGAAGGTTTTAAGTCACATTAAAATTTATATTAAACATTAATAAGGATAAATAGAAAAAAATATATACTGACACTAAACTGGAAACAAACTTCCCATACACTGACAATGCTATGACAATACAATGGTAATAAAGACAATTTTCCTAGGGGGAAATAAAAAAAATTAGTAACACTGAGTAGTAAGCGATATATTGGGATACTAGTCCATCTTTAGCTCAGTAGGTAGAGCGTCGATCTACGGATCATGGGGTCGCGAGTTCGATCTTAGGACGGGGCTTATGTTCTCCGTGACTATTTGATAAATGACATTGTGTCTGAAATCATTAGTCATCCACCTCTGATTCATGTGGGGAAGTTGGCAGTTACTTACAGAGAACAGGTTTATACTGGTACAGAATTCAGGAACACTGGTTAGGTTAACTGCCCCCTGTTACATGACTGAAATACTGTTGAAAAACAGCATTAAACCCAAAACAAACAAACAAAACTAGTCCATCTGCCACACTAATGTATACCCGCTGTTACATGACTGAAATACTGTTGAAAAACGGCGTTAAAACCCAAAACAAAAAAAAACACTCATGTATAAGTGCTCATAACTTTGTACTGCATAAAGGAATTTAGTTAAAACTTTAAATAATGATTCCAGTTTGCTAAAGTGTTTCTCTTGTCCATGTAAGAGAGCCTGGCATGTTGTGACTGACTATACACTGACAATACAATGACAACACACTGGCAATATGCCAGTGTGTTGTCAGAAAAATATTTCCAGTTGACTGGCTGTGCACTGACAATACAAGGACAACAGACTGGAAAGTCCAAAAAGCCGCTTGTTGTCAGTTGTGTATCCAGTGTGTTGCCAGATTGACATTGCATACCAGTTTGTTGCCAGATTGTTGTCAGTGTTTATTTCCAGATACCTTTATATAATTTAGCTCCTTCAAATAGTTTTATATGAAAAATCAATGAAATTTTGTTAAAACGTCATTACAAACATCACTGACAACAAACTGTATATAAACTGACAGCAGACTGGAAGTTAAATTTTACAGCTGGTTTTCAGGTCTGGAAATCAGCTGACAAGCACATGGACACATGATGGTTATTAAGTGGCAACACACTGGATCAGTTTATTGTCAGCTCTGGAAATAGGCTGGCAAGTAACTGGATTTTAGAGTATTATTGACTGGAAACACACTGGACATAAACTGACCACACACTGACAATAGGGAAGGTTTTTCATAAGGGGACTCTTTTAACTCATAAAAATGGGAAGAATTTTTTTAATTTATATTTATTATACAATGATATCCGTATAAAAGATAATAGATAAGGGTAGATTTCTGGGAAGCACAGAGCGCTAAAAACACAGCCTTAGAGCCACTGAGAGGAGAAACAATCACTGATTCTCTAATTTTGACAGTTTTCTTTAGCTTACACAGTTTTAATGCACCTATAAGTTTTGACACTTAAGAAATGAACTGCGGAATATTGTAAATCAACCTTATTTTCCAGCTGAAAGCAGGAGCTGAGAATTTGTCTGCTTGAGTGCAGAAATATGGTAGTTTTGCATTCTAATATTGCATTTTCTAATTCCCAGAATCCTTGTTGAATCTTCTTTAATCTGGACATGTTTATAAAGCAGGGAAAATAATGTATCATTTTCTCATAGACTGCCACTAGCAATTTGTTTCTTGGTGTGTTTTCTACATGATTGAAATTGATTCCTTAATGGCAGGGAAGCTTTCTAGAAGGCGGGGAGTTAAATAACTGGCAAAATTAACCCTTCCTGTTCATGTCTGAAGAAAATGATGTGAAATCTCTCAGATACATAATAACATGATGGTAAACAACAGTAGGTGTACGAGCTGCAGGGATTCTGTAAAGCACTGTTAGAGAAAAGATATAGGAGAAACACCATTTCAAAGACAATTTCAATTCAACAGACAGATTCTGCAAAAAGACTTCAGAGGCTGTTTGCTCCAAAAGTATTCTGATTATAGAAAAACTGTCTAATAAATATAGCTTATTAGCTAAAAACAATGTATCCATTTGTTTTAGTCTGAATAACATTTTCTATCTGTTTGAGTTATATTTCTAATCATGGCTACTGTCACCGCCTCGGTAGCCTAGTGGTAGAGCGTCCGCTTCGAGTGCGGGAGGTCGTGGGTTAGATCCAAGGCCGCGTCATACCAAAGATGTAAAAAATGGTACTAGTAGCTTCCTCGCTTGGCGCTCGGCATTAAGAGTACTAGGACTGGTCAGCCCTGTGTCAGTATAATGTGACTGGGTGGGGTATCATGCCTCGTGTCTACGGCGTGATATTCCAGTGAGGCAGCACTATAAAGTTGGGCATTGTGCTCACTGCTACAAGTAGACACCGTCGTTTATATGACTGAAAAATTGTTGAAAAAGACGTTAAACCCGAACACACACACACACACACATGGCTACTGTCAATATATTAAGCATTTTTTTTGTATCAATTGCCTTATAATCAAAATAGAGTTTGGGGACAAACCCAATGCCATTGCATTTTGTCTTGCCAAGGAACTCTTTTGACTATCCCAAAATCTCTTGACTGTGCCAGTATGTAGAGAACTAAAAATACAGATTGGTTTGTACTTAAAAGTTACATAAATCATATAGTTCTGACTGCTAACGCCTATAATACTTCCTTCTAGCAGTTAACAATCAGCTATCCCATCAGCAGGTAACAATAAGAACTTAAAAATTAATCAAGTATCAAAAGCAAAATGGCTAATGAACAGCTAGATGAGCTAATGAATTCTGAGTAAGTACTAAACAAATAGTAAAGGTAAATACTACATAACTGTGAAGTATTTAATGTATGGAGCATTGAACATTCAGGCTTCAACTGGATCTCAGCTTTTGATTGAATTAAGTTCCTTATTAAAGGCATCTTTCACAGTGTAATTTTAAGAAATGTGTGTGTGTGTGTGTGTGTGCGTGTGTGTGTGTGTTCAAGTTTAATGTCTTTCTCAACAATTTTTCAGTTTTTTCAGAACGACGGTGTCTACTTGTAGCAGTGAGCACAATGCCCAACTATATAGTGCTGCCTCACTGGAATATCACGCCGTAGACACATGACATGATACCCCACCCAGTCACATTATACTGACACCGGGCTGACCAGTCCTAGTACAATCCTCTTTAAATGCTGAGCACCAAGCGAGGAAGCTACTAGTACCATTTTTTACGTCTTTGGTATGACGCGGCCAGGAATCGAACCCAAGACCTCCCGCACTCGAAGCGGATGCTTTACCACTAGGCTACCGAGAAGGTTAATTTTAAGAAACGTCCATTAATCATTAAGACTTAAGACATTAAGAAACTGACAGACACATACACAGACAGCTATGACCTAAATGCTAAGTATATCAAATAACTGACTTTACTATATTTCATAATGCCTATGAACCAAATCACCCTTTTTACATCAAACAAATGCAGAAATAAACAGAAAACATGCATCTGCAAAAATGTAAAATGGCTCCCGACCATAAGCTTGAAAATGAAAATTATTGGGTATACTAAAATTTTTTTTGTAGATCAATGAAAAAAAATTACTTGATGGCATTTTCAAGCAAGTATCTTCCTTTTTCCAAAAACGAAAAAACAGCATCATTTTTTTCTGACAAAGGCCTTTCCCCAAAAACCTCACGCAATGGAATCTTTTAAAAATTTTTCTGGCTAAATCAAATGTCGCCGGGGAAAAGGTTTGCTGGATTCTTTGGCTATCTTTCGCCACTGTTTAAAAAGGTTTTTTGCTAAAAAGGGATTAAAAACCCCTGGAGCCATTACTAGAGTCCCCTCTCGCCATTCTAATACTAGTCCATGTATAAGCAGCTTCCTTTAATCCTTGTTTTTTAAATCTGAGTAAAGCTTGGGCAAATTTACAGGGGAGTTTGTCCCCCGTAAATGGATCCACCCTGTATTTGAAATAGGGAAACACATCCCATGATGGATATATAGCTTTTACTTTCCAAAGAACAATGGGTAGGAATATTTAATTAAAAATTGATGAGCCTTGAAGTTACTATTTATTTTGTTTTTAATGTTTTTTTTTGTCTATGCCCATAATTAAAAGAATCAGCAAAACTGTTTAAATCATTTGTTATAAAAGAACAAGCTTTTTTGTTCTGAGCTTTTTAAAAAAACTTGTTGTGTTCTTGCCTTTAAAAAATTCCCAGTTGTTGAGGACAAGACCGGAGCTGAAACATTCCTTCACATTTTTATTTTTTTTCTTAAAGCATCTTTGTAGTAGTTTGCCCCTTTTGGAAAAAATTTCCATCTATTTTTTAAAAGGGTTTTCAAGGAAAATTTCATTTTTGGCATTTAATGGGAAAACCCATACAAAAAAAAAAACAAACGGGAATTGTACCCCTGGTAGCCAGGGTCAGCAGGGGGGCATGTGACCCTCAAGTGTTTGTTTGTGTGCTGGTGGAAGTAATTGAAAAAGAACAAAACCGTCAGTTAAACTGTGATGCATATACAAATCTTACAGGGAGTTAAATGAATGGCGGGGGGGAAATGGGGCTTCAATCCCAGAGAAAATGGCCCCCTCAATCGGGTTTTTGGGGTCTAATTGCATAGGATAGGGTTTCAAAATTTTTTTGGAGAAAATGTTTCTTGGCATCCAATTGCAAAAAAACAAAACATAAAGTCTTCAGAATAACAAAAATTTCGTGTTCAAAAACCATTTGATAAAAAAGTTTGAACAAGCTGTTTTTAAATAAAACAGTAAAAGGGCATTGTACAAATATAGAGTCAAATTTTTAAGATGGTTTTGCTTGGATGCTTCAGGAATTACAGTCCCTTAGGCCCATAAAGCCATGTTGCTACTTTTCAGTATTCTTATTTTCTCATAAAATTTGGAAATCAAATAACCTTACGAAAATGAAAATGGAAAAAAGTGGCATTAACTGCAAGGTAATGTAATGATTGGAACAGTCTGTCAAAAAAAAAAGGAAACGGAAAAAATCTGACCTATAGGGGAAAAAACTTCCAAGAAAAAAAGTTTAGCTGAAAAAATATGGACACTTTTTCCTATTTTTCCCGTTTCGGGGAAAAAATCTGCAAACTATATGACAAAAAAAAATGGCTCATAAAAATCGCTTTGTAACAAAATGACAATTTGTCAGTTGTTTCCGGGGGAAAATCGGAAAAATGGCAAAGAAACGGGAAATAAAAAAAATAATTTATTCGAATTTGAAGAGTACTGGATCCGTTCAAAAAAAATTAAGCAAAAATGCTTGTGGAAAAGGGGTTTTAATTTGGAAAAAGTATGTTATGGGCCCTGCTTAGTAATGTAGGTCAGACATTGAACAAGGTGAAATTTATTTTTCAGTTAAAATTTTTGTAAAAAAAAAAAAAAAAAAAAAAAAAAAAAGAAAACTGGGTATGTCCAATAACTTTATTTTGAAAAATCGGATAAAAATTAATAAGGGAAAAATACTGTAGGGTTTGGCTGTCTGTTGCGTAATTGGATTAAGTTATCGAGCAATTCGACAATGCAGGCTACACAATGGCAATACATGGAAATTAAACCCCATCTTTGCTTTTTTCCAGAAAAACAATATTCAAGACCCCTTATCAAAATGGCCAAGTTTTTGCTTTTTTTCCCTCCAAAACTATTTTCAGTTTTCAATAGTTTTCCACATGATGGGCACTTTGTAAAGGTCTTTTTTCTTTACAGTTACTGTTTTCATTGAACCTTATGTCCGCAACAAGTATTTTGCAAAACGATACAGAAATTTTAAAATTTTGTTTTTTCGCCCCTGTAAAATTTTAATTTTGCGATTTACCATAATCTTTGTAAAATTTCCCTTTGGTTTCATTTTTATATTATTGATAACTGAAATTTTGCAATCTGTTTTTGTATTAAATTGATCAAAAGAAAAATGAAGGTTTTAAGTAAATTTAAAAATTTATATTAACTTTAAAAAGGAAAAATAAAAAAAAAAATATATACTGAACTAAACGGAAACAAACTTCCCAACACTGACAAGCTAGAAAATACAAGGGTTAAAGACATTTTTTCCTAGGGGAAAAAAAAAAAAATTAGTAACATGAGTAGTAAGCGAAATTTGGGTACTAGCCCATCTTTGCTCAGTGGTTTTGAGCGTCGATTACGGATCATGGGGTCGCGGTTCGATTTGGAGGGGGCTTATGTTCCCCGTGACATTTGAAAAATGACATTGGCTAAAATTTTCATTGTCTCCCCCTCTATTCAGGGGGGAAGTTGGCAGTTTATTAAGAGAACGGGTTATAGGGTACAGGAATTGGGAACACTGGTTGGGTTTAACTGCCCCTTTTTCAGATAAAATAGTAAAAAAACGCTTTAAAACCCAAAACAAAAAAAAAAAATAGTCATCTGCCACCCCTAATGTATACCGCGGGTTTCTGACTGAAAATACGTTGAAAAAGGGGTTTAAAAACCCCAAAAAAAAAAAAACATCTGTTAAGTGCTCATAACTTTGTATGCAAAAAGGAATTTGTTAAAAATTTTTAAATTTAATGTTTCCAGTTTGCTAAAGTGTTTCTCTTGTCCTGTAAGAGAGCCTGCATGGTGAGATTCAACCCAATACAAGGGCAACCACTGGCAATTGCCTGTTTTGTCAAAAATATTTCGTTGACTGGCTGTGCATGACAATCAAGGACACAGACTGGAAAGCCCAAAAAAGCCGTTGTTTCATTTGGTATCCAGGGGTTTTTGCCGATTACTTTTGTACCGTTTGTTCCAGATTTTTTGTCAGTGTTTTTTCCAGTTTTACCTTCTTTAAATTTGCTCCTTCAAAAAGTTTTATATGAAATTTAAGGGAAATTTTGTTTTTAAAAGTCTTACAACATCACTGACAACAACTGTATATAAACTGCGCAGACTGGAAATTAAAAAATTTTCAGCTGGTTTTCAGGTTTGGAAATTTAGCTGACAAGCAATGGAAAAGATGGTTTTTAAGGGAACACCCGGATAGTTTATTGTCAGCTCTGGAAATAGGCTGGCAAATAAAATGGATTTTTGGTATTTTGTGGAAACACCTGGAAAAAAATGACCACACTGACAAAAGGGAAAGGTTTTCTAAGGGAAGATCATCTCTTTCTGTAGGTTTGAGACAAGATTATGATGAAATAATTTCCTAAGCCCTTTTGAAAGGCAACTGGGATGTGAGGACATGCAAAGCAAACGTAACCCCTTGGGGGAATTGTGACTTGGGATGAATGCAATAAAAAAATTCCAGGGGATTATGGGCTAACTCAATTTTAAAATTTGAAATTTTAAACAAGAAATTTGGGCAAGAAATGTGATTTTATGTTAAAAATGCTATATGGTATTTATGTAAACTTTTATCTTTTTTTCTCTTTTTCCCCAAAAAAAAAATTTTAAAGAGGATTCCATATGAAAAAAGTAGTTTTCTGTCCCACGCTGGTGATGTGTGATTTTTGAACATTTTATTTTTCTTTAAATTATAGCCCAAGAGTGTTTTTTTTTATTTTTGACAAAAATTTCTGGAAAAAAAAAACAATTTTATGGAGGAAAATTTTTGACAATGTTAGAACAGTATTATGCTCTGAAGCCCCCGGGATCGCAAAAATTACAATTATTCACTTAAAACAAAGAACACAGAATAATTTTCTAGACGATGCATCGTTTAAAAACCATTTACATGTTATTATGCCTAGACTTTTAACAATAGTTTTTTTTTTTAGAGAAAAATTTTTTCAAGTCAAGAATTTTTGGTCATTGAGGTGCCATGGGAAACCCAAAATAGTGGCGTTCGCCAACTGGATCCAGACCCGCCTGCGCATCCCCGCGTTGGGGAGGATCCATGGTTCGAACGTTTTTCAATTGCAAAGGTCTGAAAGCGAACAGCTGGATCCTGACCAGACTGCGCGGATGTGCAGGTGGTCTGGATCCTTTTGGTGAAAGCAATGTTTGTTTTTCCATGGCGCGGGCTTATGCTTTAAATGTTGGGCAAACTTTTCATGAAATTTTTCCTTGAAAACCTGTTGTTCAGTGTCGGAAGTACAAATTTTCATACATGAAATGATTCGCTATTCTTCAATGTTGAAAATGCAAAAAATGCAAAAAAATGCTAACAGTATCAAAGAGTTGCAAAAAGGGGGTAACCCTAATTAAGATCTGACTTATTCCAAGGCATATTTTTTTTTTAATTTGGAAGTGCTTGTATTTTATACTTAGAATTTGTTTACGTTATAATTTTTGCAAGCATTGTTCAAAATGGAAAGTAACTAATAAAATGCATGCTAAGGATAAAAAGCATATTCATCTCATCAACATTACTCTGGAAGAAGTAAAAAAGACTCTTTATACTACAAATTTTATGTTGTTATGAGTCAAGTACTACAAAATGCATAGATGCTGCAAAGAACAAAAAAAATAAAACTTTGGTTTTGTTATTCAAGATGTTCTTTTTCAAAATTGAAATAATTGTGTAAAGAAATCCTCCTAAACCTTGTTTTGTACCCCGGGATGCTGAGCATGATGAAGCCCCCATTTCGCATATTCAATTTGTAATTTTCTCAAGGTTTTTAGGCGATGATTAAAAGGCAGCAATACTTAAAGTACCCCATTTAAAAATACTTTTAAACTTTAGAACTTTTAATTTTTTGGGTAATACGCAGCAAAAAATATTAAGACTTGGAAATTGCATGCGAATACAAAAAATTAAAGAAAAACATTAGGAACATCTTAATCACTTCAACTTGACACCAGTTAAATATTGCAGAAAGCTCAAAAATGCCTTGGGAAAATAAATGGATAGAAAAAATTTTAATAACAGGAGATCACAGGGAAAAAAAGCAGATTTTGAGATGTTTTATTTTTTCGAAATGAATAGTAAAAAAAAATGTGAAAATCAAATAACTTCAATTTTTTTAAAAGGGAAAACACTTTGGATGAAAACCCTTCTATTTATCTCTTCCCGGAAAGGAAAGGTTTTTTAAAAGAGTTATTTCAAAACCCTTCATTCTAGCAATAAAGGTGGTTAAAAGCCAAAAGATTCTATAAATTTTCAAAACTCAATATCTTTGATTCAAATGATTGACAATGGAAAAATACAAATTGTTCTGAGAATGTTAATTTGGGTGACGCAAACTCCCCAGTTTTTTTTTTTATATGAAATCAATGTCATTCTTTATTCCCACAGGAGGGCGCCCCTCAGTAGCTTTTTTTGTGGCACAGGAAAACATGTCTAAAAGATGACAGACCTCCACCGCAGAATCTTCCTCATGAGTTTTAGCTTCCCGTTTTGTTCATGCACTGGAGTGTCAGTGCAGTATTTTTCAAAAACGCATGTCTGAAAATTTTAGAAAAAATTTTTATCGTTTTAAGTATACAAAACCTGACTTGTACAACTAATAAAAGTTCGATTATGCCTGCGTGAGGATGAAAAAAAAGAAATGCTGAAAATAAAAGGGTATTTGGTAACAAATGGAAAAACAGGTCTACCCGACCCTTTTTGCTTACAGAGTTGTTTTCCCGTATTTTTGTTTTTCCAGTTATAATTTTTCTTTTTAAAAACTTTTTGGAAAAATATGAAAAGTTTTCCCAAAAAATCCTTTTAATGTTCATCAATCATTTATCATATAATTTTAAGGATTAAAAAATTATTGAGCCGGCCATGAGAAAACCCTTTTTTGGGGCTGCCCCCAGCATGGTCCCGAACAGCCTGCGCTCCCGCAGTTGGTCGGGGTCCACGTTGCTTTCAAACCTTTTGCAATTAGGAAAAAACGTTAGCGAAAGCATGGATCCTGACCAGATGCGCGGAAAAGCGCATGTGGTCGGTCCTTTTGGTGCAAAAACCACTACGTTGGTTTTTCCCCGGCAGGCTCATTTTTCTTATTTTTAAATTTTTTTTTCTTAGAAACCACATGCGTATGTTAGCAAAAAGTTTAATTTCATTTATATTAATGTTCTCAATTAAACAAATTACGCACGGCAAAATCTATATTTTACTCAATGCAACACCTGCGCTTCTGTTGGGGAATTTTCATTACGTGACTATTAGCTGATTTTAATTATTAATATCTGTGATGAGAACAAACTGAAGGTTTACAGAACAAGTTTTCATGGTTTCTCGCTGCATCGTCAGCTGACTTTATTCACATACCGTGTCACGTCTTACAATAATGCTACTGGCCTCGTGTGGTGAAGTGTTAATACAACACTGAAACCTGGTACTATGTAAACAAGGGTAACCAAAACAGCATTGTATTCCATATTTGTACAAATTAACTTCTCTATAAACCAGATACACTGTTTTTTTTTCTATTAAAAGAACCAAGATATTTAGCGTGATGACATGCGTGCATTCAGTCTAATTATCACAATGACTGTTAAGTAATGAATAGACCAAGTACAGTGAGTTTTTACAGCTATGCTCAGCAATGACTGCCATCAATAGCAATAATTATTAGATGATTAAGTTTGCTTTACCGCCATGCAGGTGCAGACGCTCATCTGATTTTTTTGTCTCTGTATATTGTCCTACAATGATTTTCTAAGTCCAAAAAGGGCCATAATTTTTGCAAAAAGCAATGTAGAGTTATGGTACTTGTTGTACAGAATCAAGCAATAGCTTTGATAGTTTAGGAGAAAAGCTGACTTTAACACAAAACTTAACAAAGAAATCTAATTTTCTAAGTTCAAAAGGGGTCATAATTCTTGCAAGAAGCAGGATGGAGTTATGTTTCTTGTTGTACAGTGTCAGCTTCTGATGGTGAACAAGTGTTGCAAGTTTTAAAGCAACAGCTTTAATAGTTTAGGAGAAAAGTTGACCTAAACATAAAACTTAACCAGGCAACGCCAACGCCGATGCCGATCAAGTGATGACAATACCTCATAATTTTTTTTTTCAAAAAATTAGACGAACTTAAAAAGAACAGAAGATCTGAATATTATTCATCAATCTGATAGGAAATATTTCATGCAGGTTTTACATTAAGAATATTAAATTTTTTCAACAATATTAATTGCCAATTAAGGAAAAGTATCTATCAAATGAACCATATTGATATTCATTGTCGTTAAAATAATCAGTCTCTGAATCAGTGTACTGTAAAATCATTTTATTTTGTGGGCATTTAATTTAGTGGCTTAGTCAAAAATAACTATTTCATAGGGGGCATGGGTAATGTTGGGAATTTCAACTTAAAAAGATAAGCTAACAGAAAATTTGCCTATTTTTTGGGATTTAATTTCGTGGACTGGCGCAATGAGACCCACAAAAAGTAGTCCCCATGAATATTAATGATTTGACAGTATTTGACAATAACTATTTTTCACTTTCCTAAATCACTTCACTGTATATCTATAATTGAATTTTTCTCTGCTATGTTAATAATTTATAACCAATTTAAATGATTTCAACACAGAATAAAAGAGTTTTCTACTTTTAATTCTGTAATCATTGCCTGCTCTTACATGTGTTACAATTCTCGGAATGATAACTACACGAAAAAAAGTGTTTCAATTTAAGCTCTAAGTTTCAAATTAATGAGAAAAACACATGCTCATCTGAAAATGTGAAACCAATTAATTCAGGTAAAGGTCAATTATATTTGCATAAGGTATTTTTCATGATCTCCATGGGCAATAATTATCCTGTCACCTCTTTGTTACCAAAAATGTCCGCTACTGCAAAAATGGCGGGAGAAAATCCTCAGCTGCTGGTGTTGCATTTATTTGCCCAAATGCCATGACAAAAAAAATGACCAGCCGATTGAAAACTTAATTGACCAATAACATTTTAAAAATGAAATATGCTATGAATACACAGTTAATGTCTTCAGTTAAATTTGGTCAAGTGTCAATATTGAAATAGGTAATTACAATTAATTTTCATCAAGACAAGTTAAAAAGGTACAGCCTTCAGAAGAATTCAGGAGCCCTTGAGAATAAATTAGGTATGTCAGGAAAAGCACAGGGGTCACTGACAAACCTTCAAATCAAACACAAGGGACTTTGTGGTTATAATCAGCCAATGACTATCTGGAAGTCTTCAACCTTTGCCAATAGCTACCTCAGTGCTCCTGACTGAAGAAATAAACATAGGTCTTAATTATTTTTAAACTATACTTGTATTACAAAAAGTATATCTCAACAATATAAATAAATCATTACCAACAACAAGAGGGCCATGATTGCCCAATACCACTCACCCAACTCAAATGGGTACATGATTCAAGCACAATAGCAATGTTTGGAGAATTGACTTACATAAGTCTATGTAAAACAAGTGATCCAAAATTAATGATTGGGCCAGTTTTGACCTCAGGGATTTGAAATCAGCTTGGTAGAGGACCACTAGATGATGCATCACACCAATTATCTAAAGCTTCAAGTCTTGTGTTGTTTTTTTTTAAACTAATTAAGATTTTTGGCTATGGTGACTCTGATGTATTTTCCTCAATTGAAACCATCTGAAAAAATTTAAGAGAGTGCCAGGACTTTAGCTCTATATCATTCAAATTTAATGAAATTACATTAAGCAGTTACGATGAGAAAAGATTCTGTCTGAAGCAAATTTTGTAAAGATCCAGACGAAATGTTGACCATGGTCACCACGGTTTTTGATGGTTGACCATGAACTAACATGGTCAACCATCAAATACCATGGTGAAAAATGGTCAGGACCATGGTAAGAAAAGACTATCAGTAGTTTGACCATGGTAGACTTTTTCAACCATGGTTGACCATGGGCTACCATCAGGTCATGTTAGTGATTTTAACACTTGTCAAGTTTTATAATGCATTTATTGACAGTTTCATAGTCTGATTATAATTTGTTGTTATCTTAGCTCTTTTATGACAAATAAATGACTGACTTGCAAAAATTTATAAGACTGCAATTGTCATGTATTTTCATAACCCTTTCAAATTCATATTTATACAGTTTTTGATTGTCAATAATCACCATGGTAAAACATGGCCATGAACCTTGGTCAACCATAGTTGTCTGTGGTCCATAATCATGTTTTTTTTGTGTTTTTTTACCATGGTCTGATACCATGTTCTACGAATGTGGTGCAAATAACCACGACCATGAACTACCATGGTTAACAAACCATCAATTACCAAGGTCGACCGCGGCCCCATGACCATGAACTACCATGGTTCACAAACCATCAATTACCTGGTCGACCACAGTTTGTGACCATGGTTGACCCTGGTCAAAATCCTTGGACGACCATTGTCTGATACCATGTTCTATGACTGTGGTGCAAATACCGCACATGGTCAACCATGGTTAACCATTGCCCCATGACCATGAACTACCATGGTAAACCACGAACTAGCATGTAATAAACCATCAATTTCGACTGGGGAATGGACAAACAGATGGACAAAAGACATCCAGCAATCCTTAAAGTTCACCATAAGCACTATATGCCCAAGTGAGCTAACAATTAACACAAAATGCCACATTAAGTAAATAATGTATAAAAATACCTACAAATCATTTTAGATGAGATTTTAAGATCAGATAATGAGATGAAAACTTGTTAATGACCATTATAATTAACAAATAATGTCATCTCAACTGCTGAGGGCAAAAATTATGTGATCTATCATCAAGTAATTGACAGCTTTCAATCTGAGGACTATCTAGTAAGAAGACAAGTGACAAATTTATCTATTCAAGGAAAGACAAAGAAAAGAAAATCCTATCTGCTGAAGGAATTTGTTTTTTTGCAAATTCTTGGCATGTCAAGTTAGACTATGACATTTCTAATTGCATATATTTTTTTGCTTATACCACTTGATCAAAATGATAAGGCATGTGATGCCATGCCATAAGAAATAGTTTGAAATAGGTTTTCACATTTTTCTATGGCATAGATGAAGTATTTATTCATCATCAATAATTCTTTTTAATAAACGAAAAAAAACATAACATTGTGAATTGTCAATGTCTAAAGGGTACAAGAAAACATTATTATTGAGTAATTAAAACTATAAAAGATGTGAAACAAGTACAAACTCATATATGTACACAAAAAATGGGAAATATGCCGATAGGTATAATATCAACTGATATAACTTAACAGTTATGCACTGATTTAAAATAACTATCTAATTATAAACACTCAAAATGCCTATAAAGTAAAACAAAAGTTACAGCTGGTGATATAAAACAATTTGCCCCAAGACTAACAGTACAACATGCAGCACAAATTTCTGCACATCTGTAATGAAACATGAAAATTAACCCCTACATTCATAATATGATATACACAAACATACATTATTTCATATGTAACGCACACACATCTGCCTATATGATACCAAGAGATTTAGATTTGAACATGATTTTTAACTATTCAGTTACCTTTTAAAGTCACTCCTATACATATTTACCAAAACAAGATGCAATGACAGAAATCATTATCATGGGGCTGGTAGATTATCATCATCAAAATATCAAGTTTCTTTAAAATACTTTTGTTCTCTTTTATCCGAAATCAGTTAAATAAAAATGATTAACATCAGTGGGGTGGTACACCTTAAACATTTCACAGAAGTCAAGAAAAGCGATAAATCTAATTGTAAAACATACCTACAGAGATAAAAGGAAAATCTACAATATGAAGATTTTTTTTGCAGTTGAAAGATTGATTTTAATAGAAAGTTTATAGTTTTATGTAATGAGAATACACTAAAATATGTAAGGAGTTGAGAGAATGAGCTGATCCATCTACTTAATGTGTAGTTATTCCTCCTTGTGAATACTGGAGAGTGCATCATTTACTATGTAATAACTGACTGCAAAAATATATTATACTTGAGACGTAAATAATATGATGGGTACGAAACATTGCCCAAAATTTTTCATTCAAGGAATTGCATACATACATCACCGAAATACAAAACACCTTTGACCCAAATACAATGCATTAACCTAAATACAACTTTTTAACAAAAATACAATATTTTAACAAAAATACAATATTTTAACCTAAGGCCACACCAAATTGATAAGTTGTTTATTGGATTTTTTTCTGAAAAATTTGAGGCGGCGAGCGAAAAAATAATTTAAATATTTTTTTTGGTTTTTGAGAAAATCAGGAGCGAGCGAAGAGCGAAGAAATATATTTGTCTTCATTTGGCTCTCGACTGACTAATAAAAACCTTAAAATTGAATGTATAGCCCTTTTAAATTAAAAAGTAAGTCCCCAGGGATTGAGAAAATCTAACCCGCAGATGCACAACAAAGCGAACTCGTGAAAAAAGGTAATAATATTGTCAAACAGTACACTGTAATCAAATATCGAATCGAATATTTACTGCTATAGATGAAAATGTAGCATTCTTAGCTGACTTTACAAAGTTTTTGATACATTAAATATCTATGTGAGTGTTGCTAGATCTATTAAAGCTTCTGATTTGAAACTTAGAACAGTTATTTACTGTCAAAGTCTACACCAGGAAAAACAATACTATTAAGTCTGAATCTAGACAGAGTTATGCCCCTTTTTAACATAGAATATTTTTAATTAAGTTTTATATAATGACCAATAGCTCTGTACTTTAATAGCTTCTGACTATTATGCCCCTTTTACTGGCAAAGCTCTGATTTAGAAAAGTCGAGCATGATGTCTTATGTACAGCTCTTTTTTCTAACTTTAACCTTTCATAATATATTAAATTTGTTGAAACAAAGTCTCAATTAAAGTCTGAAATGGAGATTAACATGCATTAACATTAGTCTACTAAATGATTGGAAAATTTGAAAATCAAAACTGTCCTGAAAACAACTCGTAATGTAAATTCCTTACCCCACCAACGCTGATCATTTGGACAGGAAACAACAGAAAACAGATAAGTGACATGCATCAATAAGTATTTACCCTTACCAAAACAATGTAGATTGATGTTATCAAACAAATTAGTATGTTTTTCTTCATCCAGTTTTCAATGAAATAAATCGATTTTTGTAGTATGTAATTTGATAAACATTTGAAGAAAATGGCGTAACTGCATAAAGGGGAAATAACTTTAATGCAACTAAATCCCCTGCGAGGAATTCAAGAAATAGTTCTTGAACAGTTCTTGAATCTAGTTCTAGAATAGTTCATGAACATTAAATGGCAGTTCTAGAACTTCCAAGTTCTAGAACTTTTTCTAGAACTAAACCTAGAACAAATTCTTGAACTCCTAGTTCTAGAATGACAATTTAATGTTCTTGAACTATCCAAGAACTAGTTCAAGTATTAATTCTGCAATGATCTTGAACAGTTCAAGAACTTCTAGATATGATTACAGAAGTTCGATATAATTGACTCCCTTCCTTTGACTATTCAAGAATAAATTCAAGAATAAATTCAAGAACAAATTCAAGAACTAATTTAAGAACCCTGTCGAAAATTTCATGAACTGATCTTGGCAGGGGCTACAAACAACATTTTTTGAAACTACATTACTGTTATTTAGCAGACTGACCATCTTATGAAATCTGTCAACTATAGGTCAAAGTGATGTTCAGTTAGTGGCCAGAGACTGTGGTCTGTTTTTAGTCTCAGTCACTTTGAAATGACATTTTACACCCTCAACAAATGACATGAGTAAAACAGTAAACTAGAGTGGGATTGGGGGCATAATAAGAAGTAAACAATAGCTGCATAAAACACAAAACATTAAGTTAAATAATGTATAATTTACTTTAATCTCAAGATTGAAATTCAGATCCTTCAGGGTCGTGAAAACTTGTGACATTTTAAAAGGATTTTATATTTTTTAAAATGAACAATTAATGACAACACCATAATTACTTATCTGATACTCATTATACTTGTGTTCCTTTTAAACCATTACTTACTGTAGTTGATAAATATTTCCTGCTTATTTGCTGCACAAACGTCTCAAAAATTGCTGAATCACATGTGCAAAAAATTTCCCAGCATGCAACAAAATAATGGAAACTGATCATGTGACATTATGAATTTAATGTTCAAGAACAGTTCAAGAACTTATTCATTATTGTAAAAGGTAATAAACCTAAGTTTTTTGTATAATGAATGAACAGTTCAGAAACTCACAATTGGGTTCAAGAACTGGTACTGAACTAGAAAAAGGTTTTGAATTTTAGTACTTTTAATGAACCTGTGTTCAAGAACAATTTTGGTTCTAGACCAGCAGTAACTGTTCAAGAACTCTGGTAAAGTTCTATAAGTTCTTGAACTTTTGCAGTTTTTGAACCAATGTTCAAGAACCATCATTGTTCTAGAACCACAGTCTAAGAACTGTTTTGCTGGTTCAAGAACAGTTCTATAAGTTCTTCAGAAGTTCTTGAATGTTCAAGAGCTTAATACTAGTTCTAGAACATTTTTTACAGGGGATATAAGTATTATGATTTATTATAGATGATGTGTGCGTAGTATGTATTTATTTTGATTAAAATCCATTTGAGTACAATCTGGGACTGGAAGTATAAGCATTTATACACTTTTACGTCCGTAAAAAGTAGCGCACCAAAAAATTTTGGATTGATTTTTTTCAATGGGGCGAGCGCATGCCGAAAACAAAAAAAAAATTATTTTTTTGTGTTTCTGAAAATATACGAGCGGCAAATCCGATGAACAACTTTTTAATTTGGTGAGGCCTAAATACGAGTACAATGTTTTAACTCATTGAGGCCCACATGGAAGATTGGGAAACCAAATGTGTAGCCTCATTAAATAAAGACTTTACTTACTTCTACATCTACATCGGTACAACCATCATACAACATATAAATTATACTATTTCAGATAAAACACAAATTTGTCCCCGATTAGACATTTAATCAAATGAAATTTAAAGCATCACTTAACTCACAAGACATTCATGCCTTGTCTAAAAATCTTCAAATGTTGTATTTGGCACCAAGAATTTCAAACCTTTGTACAATTTATCAAGAAGTAGTACTGGTAAAATAGTGATTTTTATGGCCTAAGAATAATAAAACAAGAGACTCAAATGGGCCTAAGTCGCTCACCTGAAGCAGACCTAATGACCTAATCTTGCTTGTAACAAAGTATTAAATTTAAAAAAGAATTTATAAAATTAAGAAAAAATTAAATTCAAAAAGACTTTTAAAATTTTTTCTATTTTTAGCTCTAGCGGCCCCTAAAAGGGGCCAAGTGCCCCCATTTGAACAAACTTGGGAGAGGACCATATAATTATGCTACATACCAAGTTCGATGAAGATCTATCAAGTGGTTCATGATAAGAAGCTGTATAAAAGGTATTTCTATTTTTAGCTCTAGTGGCCCCTAAAAAGGGCCAAGTGCTTCCATTTGAGCAAACTTGGGAGAGGACCATATAATGATGCTACAGACCAAGTTTGATGAAGATCCATCAAGCAGTTCATGAGAAGAAGTAGTTTAAATGTATTTCTATTTTTAACTCTAGCCACCCCTAAAAGGGGCCAAGTGGCCCAATTTGAACAAATTTGGGAGAGGACCATATAACAATGCTACAAACCAAGTTTGATGAAGATCTATCACAGCAGTTCATGAGAAGGTGTTTAAAGGTATTTCTATTTTTAGCTCTAGCAGCCCCTAAAAGGGGCTAAGTGCCTCCATTTGAACAAACTTGATAGAGGATCTCACCAGGATGCTACAGACCAAATTTGGTGTTATTCTGACCAGTAGTTTCAGAGATGAAGATGTTTAAGTAAAAATGTGGATGCCTGACGCTGGACCATCCACCCCATACTAATAGCTCACCCTGAACTTTCAGTTCAGGTGAGCTAACAAAAAATTACATAGAATTTTTTTATATAATTGTATAATTATTTTACTAAATAAAATTTGCCCATTTTACTTATATTTTAACTTAATTTCCACCAATAACATCTGTGTATATATCACTATATATCAAACCTTGTAAAATCTATTGTTACTTAAATTTCATGACAATAAAACACATCAAAGCACATTGGGTGGTCCATACAGTTTTAATTGCATAAAACAATATAACATCATTTACTGCTGATATAATTGGGGGAAAAAAAGCAAAAATTTAGTTTGCTACTGGCAACGTAGACATAATTACAATCATGAACCTTTAACTTATCATATCTAACAAATGGTGAGTAGACTGTATTTACTCCTCAAACACATGTCAAGTGTTTGAATGGTAAAAGTCATAGAAATCTGTCACAACTTCAATCCACAGCCTGTTTTTTTCTCTCTTTGCTTTTTGACAGGTAATTAAAAGTCCGGAGTCAGCCTGTTGACTGCCTGAAACATCCTTTTGCAATTGGCTAAGAATATGACAAATGCAACTGCTTGTATCAAACTGATGCCCATTCTGTCATACACAAAATAGATAGAATAAAATCTATATGAAGATCCTTTGGAAGCATAGAATGCAACCAAGCGAAATGATAACAGATTCAGTTTGACTGAGTCTGTTCATGAGAGGTATTGGAAAGTGAAACACCCCTCATTTCCCTAGCATCGGCTGAAGCGGAACTCTATTACAAAGATATTGAATAGACTCCATGACCCCAAAGGACCAGAAAATATAACAACATTGCAACATTGAAGACTCATATTACTGTAACCCATGTACTGTGATAAACCAATGAGCAGACTCTGCTCTGCTGTGATAAACAATCACAGAACGGCCTTGTGATGGCATAACCATGATAATACCTAATTATGATAAACACCCTGTTAAAAACAAAGACCAGAGCATGAGATGAATGACTGTGTGAGGGTGCAAAAAGTAACATTTAAAAACCAACACGAAAACATCTGGAAAAGTTAGATCACAGATGCTCTTTTAAGAATAAACCAGATTTTACAACATGTTAAAACTTCTATATCCAGCTGTTTCAAGATAATTTAATGGTGTTATTTAAGTTGCTTGATAAACCAAACATAGCTAATGTTTAAGACCCATATAACACCATTTTACGATCTTATAATGATAACAAAATAATAAAGTTTCATGAAGCATTATGTTTACTGCCTATAACTGTTTAACCTTTATCCAGCTAAATTTCTAAAATGGACCGGTCCTTCATTCAATGTGAGCAATACTATTTATTATTCGAAGTGATGTTCACTGATAGCAGCCAGTGCAGACCATCATCAGCCTGGTCTGCACTGGTCGCAAAGGCAGATCGAATCACTTGCCGCCAGCAGGCTAAAGGTTAAACTAATGTTAACTATCTCAACAATCAGCTTTTATAATTTTGTTTGGACCTTACTTAAATGCATTTCATGTAAAAGATTTACATAATAAAATTATAGAAACTGGCAAGCTCAGCATTTTTTTTTAAGGTAGTGGAAACATAATGACAACCAGAAAAATACGTATTCCCTGTATGCTATTATGCCATTCTGGCATTCTTCAGTTTTAGCTATATAGATATTTCCCCTGCGAAATGCAGTTCTTGAAATCATGAACACTTCAAACCATTAAAGAACTGTTCATGAACTAACCTTCAACAGTTCTTGATTTGTGTTCATGAATTTTTGGACATGAACTGTCCTTTAAAAAAAAAAAAAAAAAAGTGTTCATGAACTACTGAAGAATCACACAGAGTTCTTGAATTGTCCATGATAAAAGGTTAAAGGAACAATCATGATGTTATTTTTTTAAATCTTTCATGCACTACTCATGTTCATGAACAAATGAAGAATCATGTTCATGAATGGTTCACTGCTAGTTCGTGAAGATAAAATGGCACAATAAAAACATATAGCAAGAAGTTCATGAACTATTCATGTTCAACAAGTATCAAGAACTATTCATGTATATTAGTTCTTGAAGTCATCTTTCACTTTTCATGCACTGTTCATGAACACAGTATTTAAGAATGTTTCAAGAATTTGTGCCATTTTATCTTCACGAACAATTCATGAAGTGCTCATGAACTCCATTCATGAAATATGCATGCACTGTTCATGAACAGTAACGTTTCATTTCGCAGGGGCTGTGTCAGTGAATGCTGAATTGCCTAACGAGAATATGTAACTATGTGGAAATAAAAATGCCTTGTGCCGTTACTGGTCCATTACCTTAAAATACACTCTCAGTACTTACAGCTAAGTAACTTTCATTCTAGGCTAAATTATATATTATCAGGGATAACAGTTAACCAATGTACTGTAATTATTATTATCTTAACATTATTCCATGAAGAACTATGCATCAGGCACTTGATGTTGGGCATCAAAAGTCATGTATTTGATAGGTCTATCAGCCTTTGTCCAACAGCACCACTCAAATTGTTACTTGTCTAATAAATTTCTAAAAGAAGCTTATGGAATACTTTCCAGTAAGTACTTTTCTTAGAAGCATTTTTCAAAGTTTTGGCAGAAGAATGTATGTAAGAGGGCTTGTTGTCACCATGTCTGCTAGATTCATTCTGTTTCCAGTGTTTTTCCAAGACTGTACGCTTGTCTGGCAGAAATTCTGGCAAACCAATCACACAAGTATTCCCTAATTAATTACCATAATTCAATACCTACAAACAGTGGGTTTAGCTGCAGAAACATTGAACGTCTGCTGTTTTTGTTAATGAAAAATAAATGGTTGAGCAAGTCAAATAACTGCAGTTTTAATAGAACAAGATTCAAGTTACTGTAAAATAGTTCAGCCGAGTGAAAGTGCATGTTGCGAAAAGGTTTCCACCTTGATCAATATAACATATTACTTCAGCACTTTTACGCTAACAAGCTAGGGGGTTAGAATGAAACTGAATTCTCCAAAATTAACAGAAAAACATTTGGTACTTCATTTTTTTCTACTAACTAATTTATGGAGTTTAAATTCAATTATTGATTTTTAATTGGCCTGTTGTTAATTAATACCCAAGACTGATTATTTCCATCAACCAAAACATCCAGCCACTTTACTGCAAAGTTCAAAATCCGAAGATTTTAACATGCGTAAAAATTTAATTGACAAACAACTTTTCAAGTCTAAATTATACCTATATAGATCTACTTTACTATAAGAAAAAGAATAAAATTTAATTCAACAAGATTGCCTTCAGCTAGTAAACAAAGTTTAGAAAATTGTAATTCAATAGATAAAGACTTGTTCAAAAGAAGATTTTTTTGTAATTGTTTCTTTATGTTAACTGTAGCAAAACGTTACCTGATGAATCTTGCTACCAGTCAGGATTTGTTTATTTAGTAAACAACACTGACTTTGAAGTGACTGTTTTGTTATATGCTTTAGAAATTTCAAGCGTTTGGGACAAGAAACAAACCCAGAACATCTCCACAGTAAATGTAGCAAGTATATATGCATGGCATTTTTGAAGTGCATTATGAAAAAGGCAGAAAATAACCAAATATTATGTCATGAATGTTGATGGGTTTCTCAGGGTGTTTTTGTGGCAGTATAAAACAATTTTTTCTTAACCCTGTCTGCAGATTAGTGTGATCCGCTCTTAGAAGTGTTGGTTTGTTTGAAACACTGACAATATAATAGTAGAGATATAAAATGATCACAATGCTCTAAATCACCTTATACAGATCATCAAAGAGCACTTTTTCCAATGTAGAAAATGACCACTCACAACCAAAGACTTAGACTAGCTTAAGGCTGACATATTTTTTTTCATATATACAGTTCTGGTGAATTTATTTTTAACTAAGAAACCACTCTCTGCTATTACAGAACATAACGGCTACTAAGAGCTTATCTGTAGTTTTAAGCCCAGACATTCCGTGTGGAGAGTAGTTTCCCTTTACTAGAACTGCGAAATCGCAAGCAGACTTGTTAAAAAGTTGGAAAATTGCCTATACCTGCGAATAATACATACCCACGATTCGGGGGTGGTCTCTGGGGTAAAAAAACTGCGCATTTGACACAAGTATCTACAGTGGCACTGTTACTGTTTTCTTGTTCTTCCCTGATAATTTCATAAATAAAGAACTGAAATATTAGTTTCTGTGATATAATTCTTACATAACGCCTAATGATATCATAATCATAATTTTACATGAATAGGTCATTTAGATGCAAAGAAATGTTATCGTAACTGTAAATAACCTGAAAGCAACTGCATAAGTACATGTTTGAGTGCACGAGATTATGTTTGATTGCATGATATTATCATGGTGGTAATTTTGGCACATTACACTTGGTTGTGAAGACAGAATGTCCCAAAAAGAACTCAAGTTTCTAGGCAAAGTAATCTCTACGGATATGAATTTATATCAATATTGTATTCGAAACAAGCATCACTATCAGCCAGAGATTGTACAGGAGACTTCTGCTTCAGATATTGTAGATGCTTTCATGAAATATAAAACCTTTTAAAATACAAACATATTCAAAGGTATTGTACTTAAATTAACTTTATGGAAGATTCTCATTTTTTTCACCCAAAAGCAGTTTGGTTGCATAACATCTGAGCAACCCAAGTGACATTATGTCTCATGACTATGGCGAACCTCTATAAATTGGAACATATAAAACTGCAATTTTTAGTTTATTTTAGCACCTGCTTACTAAATCAGAGTAAAAACAATTTAACTTTGAGTTACATGAATTGTTTATAATTTTTCAATTCTCAGTCAAATTACAGAACTTTTAACATGATTATATAGTGATAATAAAATGACTGAAATCAAGTACAATATTTATATTTCTTTCCTGCATGAACCTTACTGCCTTAGGTTTCTTTCCTTTTCTATTTTCAGTATCAATATACTGCGAGTAGAAACACCAAATTAATTAAACAGAAGCCACAGAACAGACAGAGAAAACCCAGCAAATACAAATTATCTGAAAAAGTGGCAGACCTAAATGGAAGTACAAAATGTCCCTGCTGGTGCCACTTAGCCCACTGGTGAGGTAAATACAGATAATTTGAACCATTCTGCCCAACAAGACTCCATTCTTATTCATGTTCTTCAAGGAAACAAAATAGCAAACACAGCCATCTCCTATTTAAATGAATTCCACTGAACTTAGCTATCTGCATGCCAGCCAACCTGTTTGGATATTCAAGGCTGTAACAAAATAAAAGTGGGTAAAAACAGTACCCAAATATCTGCCCCAGCTGACTTTTGTCTACAGGCTATTAAAATCTAGTAACTACTTCTGTCCTCCAGCCAAAATTGTTAACTTTAAAAACGATGAACAGAAAAATATTTATGGACAGCAAATTTTCTTTTCAATTGTGCATGGTTTTGTGCAACACATGATACATCACATCATAAGCATGTTACAGCTAGTACCCTAATGGTTTAAGTCACACATAGACCTATATCACTGACTTGTTGTTCACTACTGATGATGTCATATGCTATTATGTAACTGTAGATCACGTATGCGATACAGTGTCTCATCATGGGGAACATTTGTGTGCAGTACTAAGATAATCCATCAATATCACATAAAAGTTAAGAAGCAGAAACGATTTTACTTGACCTTCAATAGTAGCCTTGAACTTTGACAACCTTGGGTCATGTACGTGACACATAGGGTGTCTTCGGGCGGAAGTTCTTGATAACTCGAGTGTCGGTTCGAGATATTGGAGAACCGTTCCTTAATTTGAGCGGCACAAACGCCAAGAACGTGCAATCAAAAACATTCAAGATGGCTGCGCCCATCATTTTGCCACAAGAAACAATAACAATACATCAAATTCTACAGGATACCTGTGACACTGAAACTGTGGACTGCCCCGCTGATTCATTGTTGCTAACTTGTATTTTGACTTCTGTAAACAAAGAAGGAAGGACAAAAGTGCAGAACTTTTTTTGCCGCCATTTTGTTGAGTGTTCTCGAACCGTGTTCCTGGTGCTCGCCGTAAAAGATGGTGTAAAATTTTGACCCGTGAACAGTGTTCTCGGATCATGTTCTTGGTGTTCGAGCGTGATTCTTGACTACCGGAACAGGCGCCAAAACACCACGAATATGTTCTCGTGCCAAGAACATCCCGCCGGAAGACGCCCATAGTCTAATCATGGGGAAAATTTCTGTGTAGTAATAAAAACAAGGAGCTGCGTTCAATAAACGCTTGATGCCCCCAGTGGCATCCTTGTCGATAGATTTTGCATCTAAGTCCAAAACGAGGTCAAGGTCAAGGTCAAACTGAGGTCAGGTGATGTTTGAAGATGAGGAATGGTCACAGTTTACATCTGTATTAGTATCAATTCATTCTTGTAAGGGGTATTGATGCTAGATGAAAAGGTCCCATTTGGTTAACCAAAAGATGGCCCATATATAAGCAACCTAAGTCCAAAACGAGGTCAAGGTCAAACTGATGTCAGGTGATGTCTGAAGATGAGGAATGGTCACAGGTTACATCTGCATTAGTATTAAGTCATTCTAGTAAGGGGTACTGATGCTAGACGAAATCACTATATGCCTCCCGCATCAGAAGATCCTGGGGGCATAAAAATTCTTCAATGCAATCAGAAGTTAACTGTTTCTACTTGACCTTATTAACAGTGACCTTGACCTTTAACCGACAAGCATAGATCATGTGTTAACACATTGTCTTATCATGGGGAACATTTGTGTGTACCATTAAGATAATCCATCAATGCATATAAACGTTATGGAGCAGAAACAATCTTTACTTGACCTTCAATAGTGACCTTAACCTTTGACCTACAAGCATAAATCATGTACATGCACAATCTACATATTGCCATCTATAATTCACATACCAAGTTTTATGAAACTAGCTTGAATACTTTTTGAGTAACTGCAGGATCCAGATTTGCAAACAGTCAGACAGACGGATGGATGGAGGGCATTCTTAATGTCCCCTCCAGTGTTTAACTGGTAGGGTACTAAATACTGGTAATATCATCCAAGATCAGCTGGGTCAGGGTCTCCAAAAGGTCCTTAATTAAAACAAAAAAAATAAATCTTGACAAATTTTATTATGTGCCACTGACATCATAAAATTTTCTAATGAAACTGATACAAAATCTGTATTATCGCAAATAGATTTTGCAAAATTGCTATTCAAGTTTCAGCAAAAAATCTCTGGCAAATAGTTTGGCAGTTTCATACAAACTTTGATACAAATACCCATTTCTTCCATGTGATTTACAAGTAGTTGTGAACTACTTAGCAAGTTGCTTTCGATTTAATCTTAAAAAAACCTTTGAAAATATGAAACCAAATTTATACAAATCTGATTCAATATAACTAAAAGGTGATATCTGACACCAGTAACACTCATTATAAAGTAATTCTTGACAGGTAACCAAACGTAAGTGTGAACCAGTGTGAACCAGTCCTCCGTTTTCATCCTCAAACACGGCTTGATCATCCACTGTGTAATACGATTTTTATACGCCTCTATTCAAAATAAATATCCTGTAAAAAACAGACACTTAAAGGGAACCTCTCTGCAGATTAATTTATATTTTGGATATGAATGACTTTCATATGACTCAAAAGTATTAAAGAAGATGCAAACAATTTTTCAAACGCCACTGAACAACAAAACCAGACACTGTACCTTCGAAACAGAATGCTTGTCATTTACTGGCCCGCTCATACATCAAAAGATATCAAAGGCTAATAGATTTTTGACACATTAAATAGCAAAAAATATCAATGAAATATTACCACCATCTTAGAAAATTATGTTTCCGTGTAAAGAAACAGAATGTCGTCATCTTGATGATCTTGTTGACTAACCATTTTTTCCGTCAAGATTAATAATGGGTAAATGCCATCTTTTCTGGATTTACAAATGATTTACTTAGCTTGTCACAAAGCAGAGCACTGGATTATGACAAGATACATTTTGGGTTCAAACCTGTATTAGCTCTACTTTTCATTTAACCACTTAATGACCAGTGACATCATGCCTATATCGATATTAGAATATATTAAATTGTCATAAGTCCCTTAAATTTCAATCATGTTCTCTATTCCAAAGAATAATTAAGCTTAAAAAATTATCCCTTTTGCTATCCAACTCCCTAGCACTTAATTCCCTCTGCCAACATGCTCCCCTGTCCCTTCTTCACTTTTGCTATCCTGCTCCCTTAAGTACAGTGTACCTTATTCATTGGTTACCATGCTCCTTAACACCCTTATTCCCATTTTATCATGTTCCCTAGTCCCTTATTCCTTCTGCTACTATGTTATTCATTCATTCCAACCAGACATGTATTTCTTTTTAAACAGAAACAGAAAGTAGACAAAAAATGAGCTGAATGCTGTCAGTTTGACATGATCAAAGACCTTTACAGAATTCCAGAAGCTCTTTATTGCTGCCTCTCTTCAACTCAAGTTACAATTAATAATATATCATTTTTCCATCAATTTTTCTGTAATTCATCATTCTCCCAAGATTATAATCTGGCAATTTTCTCCTCAAAGCAGACCTGCTATTTTTGCATGCTGGGTAATCTACTAATCTGGTGAGCTTTCATGCCTTTTTTAACTTCACTCACTGGAGAGTATTTTCAAATTTTCCACTTCCAACAGTGACCTCACAAAATCTCTGTATGACCTGTCTTTCTTACCAAATTACCTTGTTTTAGAGCAGGTGTAAGTCTTGCCACTCAGCTAATTGACAAAAAATTGTTTCAGGTGTTTTGACAAGTTATTTAATTTCATGATGGATTGTGTCTTAAAAAAGTGTTTGGCATTTAAGGTGTTTTTACATTTGCAACACACAAAGTGACTTTTTCAACAAATGCGAAGTAAAGGAAAAAAAACAATGAAAAAGTCTTTAACATTTAATTGAATATGAGAATAATAAAGACTAATATATCAGTGTAACAAGATGTCATTTTTTGTTTTGACAAGCATTTTTTTTGCAAGTCATTCTAAGCCCCACAAAAAATCTCCAATTTTGGAAAATATGGTATTTATTTACTCAGACACCTTAATGCAGCAGCCAATATTTCCTTATTTGTATATTATATTTTTTATTCAAATTCTAAAGCTCCGCCTACTTAGTAAACCAGCTCCACTGGGGCCTTTCATAAAATTAAACTCCCAAATAATTAATACAGGAAATTTAAAAAAAAAAAAATTAAGCAACACCCTAAGCATATTACCTCATAAAATATGTATACATTAAAGTCAATCAAAACCCTTCTGCAAGGCCTTACGGTGTGGTGCACCTGATCAAAATTCTCCTCACATAATTTCTTACAAAAATCATCAATACTCAGCAAAAATGGCACTAACGGAATAACGAAATGTCAGTTCAGTGTCAAAGTTATTTTCTCAAGGCTTTTTTCGGATCTGTACTAAGGCTTAAGTATGCAGAAAACTAACTTATCAGCCACCTATATTTATTTTGTAGTGTCCGCCACGCAACATTGCAAAAAACCAATTTACTCTTCAATTCTACAAAAACAGACATAGGGACGTTGAAAACATTCTTCGGCTCATCTCACTTCCGATCCCAGTTTGTGTTTCTCTCAGAGAAACTGAAACAAAATGAATGATACTGCTGTTTGCAATACATTCAGCCAAGTCTACATGCAATCCCTTAGAAGTCTTCAGTTTGTACTCTGTATAAATGCTAAAGCAAACATACTGAGTCTTTTTTCTAAGCCCTCTCTCCTACCTCACCAAAGAAAAAGAAAGAAGAAAACAACACCAGCCAAACAGTATTTGGACACCAAGCTTCTGATTGGTTGTCTCTAACCTTGAACTGACCAATAATAGGTACCTTTACATAATGAGACTGTCATGGAGTCCCTTATGAAAAACCTTCCCTATTGTCAGTGTGTGGTCAGTTTATGTCCAGTGTGTTTCCAGTCAATAATACTCTAAAATCCAGTTACTTGCCAGCCTATTTCCAGAGCTGACAATAAACTGATCCAGTGTGTTGCCACTTAATAACCATCATGTGTCCATGTGCTTGTCAGCTGATTTCCAGACCTGAAAACCAGCTGTAAAATTTAACTTCCAGTCTGCTGTCAGTTTATATACAGTTTGTTGTCAGTGATGTTTGTAATGACGTTTTAACAAAATTTCATGATTTTTCATATAAAACTATTTGAAGGGTCTAAATTATATAGAGGTATTCTGGAAATAAACACTGACAACAATCTGGCAACAAACTGGTATGCAATGTCATCTGCACACACATGGATAACAAACTGACAACAACGGGTTTTTGGACATTTCCAGTCTGTTGTCTTGTATTGTCAGTGCACAGCCAGTCAAACTGGAAATATTTTTTCTGACAACACACTGGCATATTGCCAGTGTGTTGTCTTGTATTGTCAGTGTATAGTCAGTCACAACATGCCAGGCTCTTCTTACATGGACTAAGAGAAACACTTAGCAAACTGGAATCATTATTTAAAGTTTTAACTAAATTCCTTTATGCAGTACAAGTTATGAGCACTTATACATTAGTGTTTTTTGTTTTGGGTTTTACGCCGTTTTTCAACAGTATTCAGTCATGTAAACAGGGTATACATTAGTGTGGCAGATGGATTAGTTTGTTGTTTGTTTTGGGTTTAATGCTGTTTTTTCAACAGTATTTCAGTCATATACACAGGGGGCAGTTAACCTAACCAGTGTTCCGAATTCTGTACCAGTATAAACCTGTTCTCTGTAAGTAACTGCCATCTTCCCCACATGAATCCAGAGGTGGATGACTAATGATTTCAGACACAAAGTCATTTATCAAATAGTCACAAGAACATAAGCACCGTCCTAAGATCGAACTCACGACCCCATGATCCGTAGATCGACGCTCTACCTACTGAGCTAAAGATGGACTAGTTGCCCAATCATATCGCTTACTACTCAGTGTTACAATTTTTTTTATTTCCACCTAGAAATTGTCTTTATTACCATGTATTGTCATAAATTGTCAGTAACTAGGAAGTTTGTTTCCAGTTTAGTGTCAGTATATATTTTTTCTAGTTATTCTTTTTAATGTTTAATATGAATTTTAATGTGACTTAAAACCTTCATTTGCTTGTGACTCATTTTAATACAAATTCAGATTTGCAATATTTCAGTTATCAATAATATAATATTGAAACACAAAGGAAATTTTACAAAGATTATGGTAAATCTGCAAGTTAATTTTACAGGGTAGCGAAAATACATGACCTTTAAAATTTCTGTATCTGTTATAGCAAAAATACTTGTTGCGGACAGAATCGTGTTACAATGAAAACAAGTACATTAAAAGATGAAAAAGTACCTTTACAATGTGCCCATCAGTGCTGGAAAACTATTGAAAACTGAAAATAGTTTTGGAGGGAAAAATCAACACTTGGCCATTTTGATAAGGTTCTTGTATTTTTTTTGCGTGAAAATTGCTAAGATGGGTATATTGCCAGTTTATTGCCATTGTGTAGCCAGTGCATTGTCAGAATCTGCTCTGAGAAAAATTTATATCCAAATGTACTGTCAACATACAGCAATCCATACATATTGTCACTTATGTAATTTTTATCTCGATTATTCAAGAATAGAAGTTATTGGACGTGCCCTATGTTACTTTCATTTTTCTTTATTTTTTTTTATTTACAAACATATAGATTGAAACTAATTACACACTTGTTCAATGTCATGACCTGACAATTGTACTAGCAGGTCCATAACTATACTTTTTTCCAAAATTAAAGCCCATTTTTCACATAGCATTTTTCTTAAGTTTTGTATGCAAGCTGGTATCTCAGTACTCATTCAATTCGATATAGAAATTATGTTTTTTATTTCCAATTTCTTGCCATTTTCCTGCCAGATTTCTTCCAGACACTGGAAACAAGCTTGACAATTATTGTCAGTTTGTTTACATGCTGATTGTTATGAGCCAGTTTATTAATGTCATATAGTTTGCAGATTATCCCAGAACTGGAAATAGATAGGAAATAGGTCACATATTATTTCAGCTAAACTTTTTTTCTTGGAAGTTTGTTCCCTTAATAGGAGTCGATTATTTCCAGTTACCTTTTTTGGACAGACGGTCACAGACAATGACAGTTATTGCAGCTTAATGATAGTTGTTTAACCATCATTTCATTTTCGTAAGGGGTCTGCAAAATAATCTTCAAATGAGGAAATGAAAATTTGCATTTTCCTAAACAAATTTATTGTCAGCATTAGCGTACTATAAGGCAGGTTAATTAAGTATTGTCTTCACCTAAAGTTCAGTACCTGTCTACTTAAATTAGTCTTCAAGTCAAACTCTATCTGCATCGTCTTTCTTCACCAAGAACTAGATGAGATACGGCTGAAATAGTTTATAAATGCTTTAGTATGAAACATTACAAAATATAGAGAAAGGGAGTAGAGGTTTACTCTCAGCTACACTCTGGTGTACATTAAATTACTTTAATCAGCCACTTAAACAGAAAACTAAAAATAATGCATTTAGAGTATGTATAGCAAAAATATGACATTTCTTAAAATTAAGCAAATGAATTTTAAATTAGCTGCAAACTGAAGTTAAGTTACCCCAAATATAAAAGCATTCTCCATGAATATTCCCCAAAGCGATTAACAGACACTGGTATCAAAATTTAAAGAAAGTCATTTTCAACAGTTTCAATTTGTTTAAGAAATAAAAATGCTGTAATATAATTTCTCTATGGCTAAAGCCATCTCATTATCGTTACCTCATTACAGCAATTTTCGAGGTTTTAGAAGCTGGTACTCCAGGAACATTATTGTTACCGAAGCAATTTGCTCTATAATAACATAGGCTAAGAGCTTTAATTATCATTACAATACTCAGCAATGAAGTCTTCCTAAATTCCACTGTACAAGATTAGAAGTACAGTTTTGATTACAAACTCTTCAATGTCTTATTTAAGACACACACCTGACAGACCTATGTTACATTATCAATATGAGAAAGGACCTAGACAGACCTTTACTTTATTTTTGGGGAAAATCTGTTTTACTATAATTTGTAACCAAGATTCCAGCAGCAGTAGTGGTAGCAGCAACATCAGCAGCAGTTACAGTAGCAGTTACAGTAGCAGCAGTTACAGTAGCAGTAACATCAGCAGCAGTTACAGTGGCAGTAACATCAGCAACAGTTATAGTGGCAGTAACATCAGCAGAGGTTACAGTGGCAGTAACATCAGCAGAGGTTACAGTGGCAGTAACATCAGCAGCAGTTACAGTAGCAGTAACATCAGCAGAGGTTACAGTGGCAGTAACATCAGCAGCAGTTACAGTAGCAGTAACATCAGCAGAGGTTACAGTGGCAGTAACATCAGCAACAGTTACAGTAGCAGTAACATCAGCAGAGGTTACAGTAGCAGTAACATCAGCAGCAGTTACAGTAGCAGTAACATCAGCAGCAGTTACAGTGGCAGTAACATCAGCAGCAGTTACAGTGGCAGCAACATCAGCAGCAGTTACAGTGGCAGTAACATCAGCAGCAGTTACAGTGGCAGCAACATCAGCAGCAGTTACAGTGGCAGCAACATCAGCAGCAGTTACAGTAGCAGTAACATCAGCAGCAACATCAGCAGCAGTTACAGTAGCAGTAACATCAGCAGCAGTTACAGTGGCAGTAACATCAGCAGCAGTTACAGTGGCAGTAACATCAGCAGCAGTTACAGTGGCAGCAACATCAGCAGCAGTTACAGTGGCAGTAACATCAGCAGCAGTTACAGTGGCAGCAACATCAGCAGCAGTTACAGTGGCAGCAACATCAGCAGCAGTTACAGTAGCAGTAACATCAGCAGCAGTTACAGTGACAGTAAAATCAGCAGCAGTTACAGTAGCAGTAACATCAGCAGCAGTTACAGTGACAGTAACATCAGCAACAGTTACAGTAGCAGTAACATCAGCAACTGTTACAGTGGCAGTAACACCAGTAGCAGTAGCAGCAATAACATCAGCAGCAACAGTAGTAGCAGCAACATCAGCAGCAGCAGTTACAGTAGCAGCAGTAACATCAGCAGCAACATCAGCAGCAGCAGCAGTTACAGTAGCAGTAACATCAGCAGCAACATCAGAAGCAGTAGTAGAAGCAACAGCAACAGTAGTAACAACAAAATCAGCAGCAACAGTAGTAGCAGCAGTTGTAGCAGCAGCAGCAGCAGTAGTAGTAGTAGTAGCAACAACAGCAGCAAAAATACCAGAAATGTTACTAAGGACTCTGAGAAGCTGTTATAACTGTAGTTCACAAGTTGCAATAACTGTGCATGTGGTAATAATAGTTTATAATCTTACTTTAAAAATTTAACAAGTGCTATTTTCTGTAATATATAAATTGTAACCCAGCTGTAATATAGTTTATCATCAAATAGTTATATATATTTCAGTTTAATGTGGTATTAACTGTCATAGCTTTTTGCCGCCATATGATTTATTTACTGGTGAACATGACATCCATAAATTTCTGATCAGGTATCAATCAAGCACCTAATATAGAACTACAGGTACAGGGTGAGACATAAACGTTAAACATCCTCCAACTTTGCTCCTTCACAAACACATACACATGCATCTTCTGCATTAGCTCCTGTCAAAATAATGGGGATTTTTTAAGGGATCAAGTTTTGTAAACTGGTAAAAGACCACCTACAAACAACATAAATGGACCATATATTACCCCAGCTACATGTTAATGGAGATCAAGGTTAAAGAAAAACAGATTTCCGTGTCAAGATTACACAGTAGTCATGCAGTAACTCATTTTAAGTGTGCTCACTTTCAGTTTTTACAATTTTAAAAGCCTTAAGTATATAAGAAAGCTGTTAAGAGAGAAATTCATAAATCATGAAGTTACAAAGTATGTTTGTACTTATACAAATTAACTATGAAAGAAGTGAAATAAAAGCGTTGCTAAGATTATTAAATCAACTTGTTTGTCTTTCCTTGTGATGTCACAGATATTAAATGGTTAAATATACTTGCTTAATTTACTTTGTGTAGCAAACATCCACAAATATAAAATAATTCAAAGACCGCAAGTTCATTCTTACAGACAAGAATATTAAACCGCAACCATACTCTGCAGTTATTTAGTAAAATGTTTTCAAACACTGCCCCTGCGAAATGCAGTTCTTGAAATCATGAACACTTCAAACCATTAAAGAACTGCTCATGAACTAACCTTCAACAGTTCCTCATTTGAGTTCATGAATTTTTGGACATGAACTGTCCTTAAAAAGTTTTCATGAACTACTAAAGAATCACACAGAGTTCTTGAATTGTCCATGATAAAAGGTTAAAGAAACAATCATGATGTTATTTTCTTGAATCTTTCATGCACTACTCATGACATGTAGTTCATGAACTAATGAAGAATCATGTTCATGAACGGTTCACTGCTAGTTCCTGAAGATAAAATGGCACAATAAAAACATATAGAAAGAAGTTCATGAACTATTCATGTTCAACAAAATATCAAGAACTATTCATGAAGTGAACAGTTAATGAACTGTTCATGTACATTAGTTCTTGAAGTCATCTTTCACTTTTCATGCACTGTTCAGGAACACGGTATTTAAGAATGTTTCAAGAATTTGTGCCATTTTATCTTCACGAACAATTCATGAAGTGTTCATGAACTCCATTCATGAAATATGCATGCACTGTTCATGAACGGTAACGTTTCATTTTGCAGGGGTGACCAGATAATTTAGTTTATTTATTTTTGACAAAAACACAACAAACATGTTATATTAAGTTGATGAAATGATATTCAGTGTAATTAGGTACCATCTGCATGATTGTGTTTTCTATTAAGGTAACCAGAAATTACAGCCTGCTCCATTAATCTTATCATTAATTTCCCCAAAGCTATTAAAAGAGAATAGATCTACACCTATTCTATATAATCATTTATATACAATCTAAAAATCAAAACTGTTATTATCGCTAGCAATTTTGTTTTAGTTTTCAATGGTTTTTACTAACAATGTACAACTTAGTATGTTTTGTTTGTTTGTTTTGGGTTTAATGCCATTTTTCAACAGTATTACAGTTATGTAATGGCAGGCAGTAAACCTAACCAGTATTCCTGGATTTTGTACCAGTATTTATCTGTTTTCTGCAAGTTACTGCCAATGTCTTTTATCAAATCGTTGCCAAGTACATACGCTTCGCCTGGAGATCGAACTCACGACCCTGCAATCCATAGATGTGTGCTTTCCTTATTGAGCTAAGTGGGCTGATCAAACTTTGTATGAGGTTGAACTACAGACTGTATAAAGTACTTCTCCTATTTGCAATATTATGTTGTTTTGAATTCATTCATTTGTCTCAGGGTCAGCAGGTCAAAGCAGGATAGCATAAAAAATTACTCAGCCAATGTACCAGTCAGTTAACCTGATAATCAGTAGATAATTACATATAGAAACATGGCAAATTAGAGGTAATGAGATAATAGCTTATATTGTTACAGGTTAATTAAGGTTAAACATTGACTGCAGGAAGTTATTATGGCTATCAGCATGTCCAAACTGTAGGAAGTCAAGCTTGTATCAATGAAACTGGTGTTCTCCATCAGACATGCTTTTTTCCCAGGAAACTGGACATGCACTCAAGTATAACTGCAAGCATTAACCTTATAAAAATCATCTGTCCACAGTTTGTGCTGTATTACTAGTATATTCAATGCATGTTTTCTTGGCAAAAATTTGAGAATACAATTGTGAAAATTGGACACTGGGCAATAGCATTGAATATTGATCCACAGTGTATAATAATAGAATAATTTTTATACGCTTCTGCTAACATTATAATTTAACAAATACATTTTCCATGACTGTCAATGTAAG
This sequence comes from Mercenaria mercenaria, assembly GCF_021730395.1. Taxonomy (NCBI): domain Eukaryota; kingdom Metazoa; phylum Mollusca; class Bivalvia; order Venerida; family Veneridae; genus Mercenaria; species Mercenaria mercenaria. Next base: position 28,112,523 of record NC_069361.1, on the reverse strand, counting down.
ACAATCTTATGCCTCAGGTCAGCCTCCTATATATATATTCTATATTTAACTTAGAAAAGTAAAGGTCAAGGTTATACTTTGTTTTTACTGACCGCTAAAAGTATGATGCCTTGCCCTTTAAGTGGTCAAACTGTCATACAGATCCATGTTATCTTAAAATTTCTTTAAAATATTTTAATTAGAACTAGAATTATGTCCATTATAAGGACAAGAATGAAGCAACATTATAACTGTACCATCCTCTATATAGCAAAAACTATCAAAGAGCCTTAACTGCAGTAAAAATGTTCACAGAAAAAAATCCTTCCTTTCTGCTCTTCTGCACATCAAGCTTGGTCATTTGTGAAAGTTTGAAACAAATCAGGCTAATAGTGCAGGAGGAGATGGACACACACTACTTTTCTCTATTTCTATATAGCAAAACTATCAAAGGGCCATAACTGTGGATAAAATAGTCACAGAAAAAAAACACCTTCATTTATGGACATCTGCCCATCTAACTTGTTCATCTGTGCAAGTTTGAAGCGAATCAGGCAAATAGTGTGGGAGGAGTTCGACACTCAAGATTTTGGGACATAATGTACATATGGACAGCAGCAATGCTATATACCACCCCCCCCCCATAAAAACTGTGAAACTGTGAGAAAATTACTAAGTATAAAAATTACAGACTTCTGAACACTGATATATGGAACCAACTATGCCACAGAGAAATACATTTTTCCATGCACCTGACATATGCAAACGAGATTTCTCCCTCACATTCCCTGTAAATGAGTACACAGATATCATTTATTTTCAAAAGCATTAATTAGAAATGCTATTTGCCAGGGGATTTAAGAAAGTAAAATAAACAAATCCTGCTGAATTAATCATTTCAAAGGACAGAAAAGTGAAAATTTATTGTCTGATTCGCAGCAAATATAAACATTAATTACCCAGTCATATCAACAGTGAAATTGCGGCGGCAGACGTACCGTGAAGACCTTGCCAACTGCAGTTGGTGGTCCAAACGATGAACAAATTTTCTTTTAAACTGTTTGAGAAAAGACAAATGATTAAATGCATGTGAATATATCTGCATGAATGTTGTTTCAAGTTGCACTGTAAATTAATTAATTTCACACCAAGGAACTGCTTTGAAGTTGGTTACCTTATGCACAGCAAGTGCAAATAAGCCTTACATCAAAAACGTAACTACCAAAATACACAACCATTCCTCAAAAATGTCAATTCAATTCTAAATTGTCCACATATTTCACTAATACCATGTTTTTCCTTTCGATACTTTATCAAATGGTATCAATGAAATTACCGATAGGATTTTATATAAAGTCATGACGATATTTACTTTTCTCAATCACTGCTTCCTTTTTCAAGTCCAATGCATACAACATCAAAGCTGTACGATTAACATATTGTTTTGATGTGACATGCAGCCATATTTATGCCTTTAATAAGCCAAAACAACAGTTGCAAAGCCTGAAATTTATATGACATTTAAATTAATATAAGATATAGTGAGTGGACAAATGGTTGGCTATAATTTTGCAATGAACAAACACATTCCTTTGAAATAGCAGCAAATATATCTTAGATTTAATTAGAGAAAAGAAAATAATTTTTGTCACTAGCTCTGGGTCATTCAGAACAAAAAATTATTTGTCAAACACATCAGAAATGCTTGCAATTAAGTATACACATATTTTATTTTTTTTATTATGTTTCTTTATCACTGCAGATGAGTTATTAGTCCATATTATGAGGAATGTCAACAAAATAATTAATTATTAAATTAATTAATGCATCAAGACTGCACATTGTTCTGCTGCTACGTATAAAACCCTACACACATGCAAAATACATAATTCTTACTACTTTGTACCTATACCTTACAGGCCTTTTAAAAGTCCACCTGGTGACTGTATACAGCTGAACCTGCTTTAGCCACTGTCTGTACTAAACAGCCAGTTGCCTTAACCAGCAGCCAGTTAACTTCACATATGAACTTTTGTTCTAATTTTAACCTTGCTTAAGCAGCCACCTGCTTTAAACTATCAGACTGTGCCTTTCCCTTGTCTGGTTGCTTAATAAACTATCAGACTGTGCCTTTCCCTTGTCTGGTTGCTTAATAAACTATCAGACTGTGCCTTTCCCTTGTCTGGTTGCTTAATATGGTTTGACTGTAGTCAAAATTATCTAAATGAATGAGCTATGTTGGCAATTTTAGTTTTTATAACCAATTATGGTAAAAAAAAACATGTATTTTAAAAGTTCAACACTATTTAAATGAACTAATTAAACTGCATTTCAATACAGTCATATTGAATAGGTTACAAAAATAATTTCTTTTATTGAAACCGCAGTTTTGTTAAGACCTCATCAATGGTGCATAAATTACTTTTCCAAAGACTTAAAAAAATTCTTCAAGTCTCAATCATGTGAAGTTGTATACTAAATCCGGTTTATTTTAGCATATTTACTGAAAATGCAAGACCAATTAAATCTTAAATCTCCAAATTCTTTCAAACACTTCGTTTCCTCGGCAGGGAACTAAATCTCCTTTCATTCTCGATACATTTCCACTTTTTTTTCAATTAGGATTAAGTATGACACTTGTATAGGATGATGAAAAGTTATATTATGTAAGTATTTCAGAATAGGTGAAAGGTTTTAAAAGTAATTATAACCTCGTAGCAAATTATAATTACAAATTTGTATAAAGTTGAACGGGTAAGATCCCTATTTGCAAATTACATAAAAAACAGTAATTCAAAACTAGCGACCATATTTTATAGAGCCGTCAATCAAGACATCTGCTGTGTCATACATCAGCGATGAATTTAAGCAAACTTAATTGTCCCAAAAATAACTGTCCTACCCATACCCAATTGGAGTCATTATACAAAATGGACGCATGCGGCTCCTCGTAAAACAGACTGGGGGACAGGTGGCGAGGGTCATGCTAGTACTTTTTTATCTAAAAGTTTATTGACTTTAATTTATTAAAATATCAAACTTTTAGAAAACAGCATAAAGGTTAGATCATATCTAGATTGGCTATCATACACATACTGATATTAATTTTCACTAGAAACACTCAAAAGCAATAAAACGATCGCAAATTTATATTTTGAACCTCAGGCCATGATGCCAGGTTCGTAATTAAATACACATAAAACGATGAACAAAAATAATACATTCAATTATATTTTATGTTTTATTAAGTCATGGTGTATTTGTGATCAAAGGTAACAATAAACAGAAAATACTTCAGCGTTACATCATTATAAGTTATCGGCAAAAATTTACGTAAAAATTACAAATATAATAATCTCTGCAACAACAAAAAGTTGAATCAAATGTAAGAAAGTGAAGAGTGCTTCAGGTGGAATTGAAATAATATTAGAACATTTAAGAGGTTTTCTTGCAGCATTATGAAAACCTGTTGCACAAGGGATTAGAAGGTGCAAACCCTTTAATATAATCCCTTACGTAAACTGCTAAACTGCGGGATCAGTCAAGGGTTACAATTATCTGTCTCAGTGGTCACTTTTAACAGATGTTACATAGCATACTTCAACAATGCTCTAATAATCTGGCAAATATTTACCTTGATAAGGCTTTTAGAAATACTGAAGTGTTCGTCCGAATTAAGTATCAAAGTTCCAAAGTAAACTATAGAGGATTTGATAAGCAATATGTTATAACAAGTCTGAGACTTTCAAAAGCTCTAACATCAGTACATATTCCTGATAATTTTAAACTAATCATTGGTCAGTCTTGAAATTTGATTTAAATGGCCAATCAATAAAAATTCTAGAGCTCTAACCTTAGAAACCATGGATTTCAATACAGTGTATGGGCTTTAGTTTGTATTACAAATCTTATACATTATATTTACATGAAATTACATGTACAGCACTGTGTAGAACAAAATTGATTTGAAACTATATAATTATCAGATTTTAAAATCCCGACCATCAAAGTGACCCATGTTATTGTACCCGAAGCTGAGGTAAGCAATCGTCCACATCAAAGTGGTAAATGTCATCGGTTTTCAAGAGCTCTTCTTGTGCGTCATGGTGACCACTTCACAAAGTCGGCATTGATACTGATGGCACAGATTGGCCAATTCTGCAGATAGCGTGGACAGTTCAATTGTCTTTTGTTTGTCCACAACACCACTTATAATGTGTCATCCTGTATAATATATGGTCCTAATAAAAGTATCATCTTTGGACAATAAAAGGGAAAGATTTGCAATGGTCGAATAGAATCATACTTAAGTGATGTTTGAAGAATTTAAAGTAAATTGTACAGCAAGACAAAGCTCAAAAACATACAAGCTGTAGCTACCTTCTAGAAAAAGCATTCTGGGTAAGTCTCTATTAAGGCAAAAGATTACCACACCAGCATGGGAGGGCTCAAGTTTGATTTTATGTATGTTCCTGGAGTAAATACTACTGGCAACTTAGTCATTTTCAATTCGAATTTAATTGAAAAAAAATCAAAAATTAGTAACATGAACCAAATCTTTGAAAACATCTTTGAAGTGTTATATTTCAAACGAATTTTCAGTTTGCCTCATTAATCCATCATCACCGTTTTTCTATCGCCATATCGCAAGTTTTTAAGGATGCTCATGAAGGGTAAAATTAACCGCAATTAAAGTGTAACAAGCCATACTGGTTTTTTTGCAGGGAGTAAAGACATATTTTTATTGAATTAAAATGGTATACAAGTTAAAGAATTATGCTTGTCACCCGAAACAGAGGTCAGTTTGGAAAATCTGTTCGTATTTTCCTTCTTCAAAAAATTGCGAGTTTCTAAAGTAAACAATCCCAGTGTGCTGAGAAGTAAAAGGGTCAAAAGTGGCCATTTAAGAGTGTACCCATGTCCATATTAAGACCACATTAGCGATGACGAACAATAGTGGCTGTCTTCTCCTTTGAGCAGGTGATTGAAAAACTGAAATTAATGGCAATAGAAAAACGTCCCAAAATGCCTCACACATGAAATTGAAAGTTCATGTAGGGGGGACTTAATTTTGTCAACAATGAACTACAATACAAAGCTGTATGACACTGAAAAATGTGCGAGGGAAACCCAGAGAAAAAAGGCAAGGAGAAAAGCATAATTTGGCCAATATTCCCTTCTGCCACAAATTTAAAATTTGAATGCAAACCCGAAATAATGAAACAAGTAAAAATTTGTTAAAATGTGTGAAACTGGTGTTACATGACAACACCTTAAGAAAACTGATTCATCACTAGGAAAAATGATATGCACAACAGTGACTGAATCATGCACAATTTGAATTAATTGGGGTGTGTTTTGTTATTTCTATCTTCAGTTTTTTGACAGTTCTTTGAAGTTTCTGTTAAAGAGGATCAGAAAAAACAAGACCCTCAAGATATATTAAGGCAACAAGAGTTGTCACAAACTGCTGTATTATCTCTTTTTGATCTTTTTTTCAAGATTTAAGGCAGACAGATTTTTTTCTGCAAACTTCTTTGTAAGTTTACTGATGAATCAGCGTAAATAAATCAAAATAAAGTATATAAAAGGAAACAGTTTTCTTTTGTAATCAAGAAAAAAAAGTTTGGGAATTGAAACCAAGACAGGTGATATTTGGAAGAAACATAGGGAAAGATATAATCGGAAAACCCGGTTATTCTATGAACCCAGCACCCTTACAGCATGTATGTAATTGGATGTGTGCATTATACACGAAAAAAAAAAACAAACACACACACAAAAACATAAGAGAAAATAAAACATACTCACAAACAACAAGGACAACATAAATAAATAAAAAAAAAAACAAACAAGAAATGAATTCTAGCTTAGTTAATTTATTAGATACTGTCTTATAATAAATGGGTTCAGACCTGGTAACTTCTGACAATATTACTCCTTAATATTGAACATAAACTGCAAAATAAGTCCTTTCAGGCAGTCCTGAAAGCTCTGGTAATACAGAACTGCAGTGGCTTTTCTCACACTACATCGGGCAGATGGCACAATTTGTTTACCTATATATTTGTTCATCTATCATGACATTAATTGTTTGTCAAATATAAACTGACCATTAACTATGTTCCTGGTTATCGGTCATCCACCCCCTAGTTATGTCTGTGAAGCATGCCAGCTGTCATAAGCCTTTAACAAGACCACTTGTGTGCCTCTTAAAACCATCTAATCTTTAGGAACAAAATACAAACAGATCTTAGGTCATTCAATGTATGCTAAAGTGTACAGAACTTCAAAATAACAGTCAAAATCAAAATGGCCATAGGATATATTTCTATCAAAATGGTTGCAAAGCATAATTATTCCTATCAAAATGGTCATGTGACATATTTCTATCACAATGGCCACAATTTAAGGCACATTTCTTTCAAAATGGTCACAAGGCATATTTGTATATGGCGTATTAATACATGTATCAAAATGATCACAATGCATATTATCAAAATGGCCTCCAACAAATTTCTATCAAAATGGCCTCCAACAAATTTCTATCAAAATGGCATCTAAGCATATTTCTATCAAAATGGCCTCCAAAATTTCTATCAAAATGGCATCTAAGCATATTTCTATCAAAATGGCCTCCAACAAATTTCTATCAAAATGGCATCTAAGCATATTTCTATCAAAATATTGTAAGGCATATTTCCATCAAAATTGCAGTATGGCATATTTCTATCAAAATGGTAACAAAGGCATATTTCTACCAAAATGGCCAAAAAAGCATATTTCACAAATCATAAAGGCATATTTAGAACTATTAAATGTAAGGCATGTTTCTATCAAAATGGTCACAAAGGCACATCTCTAACAAAATGGTAGAAAGGCATATTTCCATCAGAATGTTCATAAAGGCATATTTCTATCAAAATGGTCAAAAAGGCATATTTCTATCAAAATGGTCAAAAAGGCATATTTCTATCAGAATAGTCATAAAGGCATATTTCAAACAAAATGGTCAAAAAGGCATATTTCTATAAAAATGGTCAAAAGGCATATTTCTATCAAAATGGTCACAATGGCATATTTCTATCAAAATGGTCACAAAGGCATACTTCTCTCAGAACGGTAAAATAGGCATATTTCTATCAGAATGGTCACAAAGGCATATTTCTATCAAAATGAACACATAGGCTTATTTCTATCAAAATAGTAATCCTGAAGAAGCTGTATGGCTTGCGGAAATGAAAAATTTATCTTTCGGCTCTAGTTAACTTCTCAATTATTTTGGTTCAGTTAATATAGGAAATGGAATACTACATGTCGCATTGCTTCAAATGTCAAGAAAGTCTTATTTCACAAAGCTTTCAGACAGAAAAATTTAATTGCCAGAGAAAAAACAAAAAGAAATATAAAACTGAAAATATATTGTACAGCTGTATGCAATAAATTGTAAATTAAATTATTAGCAGTATGCAGCTACTGAAATTTCTATTAACAATACACACTAAGAACTAAACTAATAAATGTCAGCATGAAAATTAGGGCACACGTTATTAAGCCTACAGGAGTAACGAGGGGTGTCTTTCTACAAATTGCTCGGAGACCTTCAGTCTGGCATGAGCAATGTTTTACAGAGCAAAATACAAAAATTCTACAAGTTCAAACAGAAAACTAGCATATTAAGACAAAATAACCCGAAACAATTCTTTACTCAGTGGCCTTTACGTTACCTATACATTGAATCGCCACCTATCTAAAGCTATTATGTGGAGAACATCTAGAAAAAAATTGTTACAACATTAAAAATTTGAAAAGCCAATTGCAACAGTTGAGGTGATTGGCAAAGAAAAAATCTCTCCACTGATAAAGGGAATCCTAACAGAAAAACAAACATCAGCAAATCTTGTGAAAATATTGACACAAGTTTGTGAAACATGAATTGTTACCTACAGTAAGGTTTTGTTCACTTTTGTGTCCACATTCATTAACTATTTAAGCTCTGAGGACAATAAAGGACAATATGAGCAAACACTTGAAATTTTTGACAACTCTCAATCGCTCCTTAGTTAAATGATGAATATTTTAGTGACCGAGAAAAGTACAACTGTCAGTATACAGGGCAGGGAGTAAAAAATAAAATACTGTTAAAAACATGGTTGGACTTATTGGCCACTATATAAAATGTAACGTCTCTGTTTCAAATCCTGCAACATCACAAAAAAATACTGAACGTGGCTATAATTTTTATCAGATTTGATAAACATTAACTAAACCGTTCATGATTTGTTGTAACTGATACTGCATAAAATGAACAATTACATTTTTGTATATCAAACATTAAGTCTAACATAACTAATAACTTACAAATATCATATTTCTAAAGATGGTGTATCTGTATATAAAATGAAGAATATAACAAATTTAGTACATTTTTATCATTCTCTATTTGAAACTATTAAAGAGCAATGATCTAAGATAACAGATCTCAAGCTGCAACAGAACGCTACAGTAGTCCATGAACTTCAAAGTACATCTAATATTGAAAGATCTATCAAAAACACAACTCTTTTACAGAATCTATTGCATTTCGTCATAAAGTAAATGCAAATGATGGCAGTATGATGTTGTTGCATGGTTCGTGTAATTGCTACGATGACAGACAAATTGCTTTTACTGCACGAGAAAAGCACAATAATGTGTCAAAATGTAAAACTTCTTAATCAGATGCATATTGCAGTGAGGTTGGTAGAAGAAATTCCTGGATTCTTGTCCATATTTCTACAGGCAATGTGGCTGACTACGAAACTAGGAAAGTTTTACAGAAAAGATTGAACAAATTTTATCATTTGAACCAATTTTATGGTAGGATACTAGTAAGTAGCCTTATTCATCTTGCTTCTAAGGATTGCTTATTTCACATTCCGATACTTTAAAAGTTACCATGATTCCTCTTCAAAGTATCACGCTGCATGCTGACCTACAGATACCTTCTATTATTTGGACTAATGTCTAAATAAAACTTATAATATATTTAGTTGTCTCATATAAAAGGGCAAATCCTGGGTATATCAAGCAGATTTATATATACATGTATTATGTTATATACATTTTAATACCAAGAATCTTAAATTGCTATGAGAATCATATTCAATAATATCTGTTACTATGGTACGTTGTCTAGATTAATATTCTTTTGTAGTTATCACTTACATTGAATATCAAGCGTAGCTTCACCACTCTGCAAAGAAAACCCAGTAGTAACGTTTGTCGCTATGCATTGGAAAGGACCTGTGTCTTGCTCTCGTGTAACGCGTAAAATCCGTAAATTGCTCCCGTCCTGAAACCTCCGACTTGTGTTTGTGACTGGCTTTCCGTTGTGTATCCAGTGAAACTGTATATGTCTGGGATTTGAAACACCACATAGTAACGTTAATTCTGTCGCTTCTATAACAGCTTGATCTGTGGGTTTTAGGTTAAAGTAAAATGTATCTTGTCCATTGCTTACACATATACCTGAAAATATAATGAATTTTATTAGTTTGTGAATTCACATCCTGAATTTAGTAACTAGTCAACACTGTAATTATGATGGAAAATAATTTTGAAGTCGAATTATTCAAATAACTGACAAGATTAAATTTGGTACTTAATTGTATCGCTACCAAGATGTTAATTGTACAGATGTGTGATACTTGTATGGATACTGTACATGTTACTTGTACGGATACATATTATTTGTACAGATATGTGTTACTTGTAACGGTACATGTTACTTGTATAAATACCTGTTACTTGTATGGGTACCTACTTGTACGGGTACGAGTTACTTGTATCGGTAAGTGCTACTTGCACAGGTACAGGTACATGTTACTTCTACGGATATATGTTACTTCTACGGGTACATGTTACCTGTATGGGTACATGTTACTTGTATGGGTATGTGTTACTTGTAAAGTTACGTGTTACTAGTATGGGTACATGTTATTTACACGGGTATATTTTACCTGTATGGATACATGTTACTTGTATGGGTATGTGTTCCTTGTACAGGTACCTGTTACTTGTACAGGTACGTGTTACTTGTAAGAGTACATGTTACTCCTACAGGTATGTGTTACTTGCATGAGTAAGTATTACTTATACGGATACATGTTACTTGTACGGGTATGTGTTACTCGTATTAGTACATGTTAACTTGTACAGGTACATGTTACTTGTATGGGTATGCATTACATTACTTGTACATGTACATGTTACTTGTATGGGTATGCGTTACCTGTAAAGGTACGTGTCACTTGTACAGGTACATGTTACTTGTATGGGTATGTGTTACTTGTACAGGTACATGTTACTTGTATGGGTATGTGTTACTTGTACAGGTACATGTTACTTGTTAAGGTATGTGTTACTTGTACTGGTACATGTTACTTGTATGGGTATGTGTTACTTGTACAGGTACATGTTACTTGTATGGGTATGTTATACTTGTACAGGTACATGTTACTTGTATGAGTATGCGTTACATGTACAAGTATGTGTTACTTGTATAGGTACGTCTTAAGAGTTACTTGTGTTACTTGTATGGGTATGTGTTACTTGTATGGGTATGTGTTACTTGTACAAGTACGTGTTACTTAAACAGGTATGTGTTACTTGTATAGGTACATCTTAAGAGTTACTTGTGTTACTTGTATGGGTATGTGTTACTTGTATAGGTACATGTTACATGTACAGGTTACAAGTGTTACTTGTATGGGTACTTATGTAGATACATCTTATTCTTATAGATATGTGTTACTTGTATAGACACGTGTTACTTGTATAGACACGTGTTACTTTTATGGGTAAAGGTTACTTGTATGGTCATATTTATTTGGTTATGTGGTGCTTATATGGTAAAAATATGATCAGGGACTTGTATAGGTAGTATTACTTGTATGATTATGGACTTGTACATGTGGTTGTATAGCCACAACTGCTACTTGTAGGGATATGTGTATATATAGGATTTTTATAATACACTGGCATGTGTTTTTTACACGTCAAGATTCAAAATACATCTGTAAATCCAGTTTTGTTGCATGAAACGTGTATGACTTAATCTGATCAAACAAATTTCAGTGAATTATCATAACATACTTAATGTATATGAAGAAGCCTGTGAACATTGTATGGTTAAAAAACAAGGGGTTTTCGGTTTGCCTTTGTAAATTTCTATGATACAACAGGAAGAACAAACATTTTTACTGATATTGTACAATTTATCCTACTGCAAACAAACATTCTGTAATGGGCACTAAACATAATCAAATAATGGCGAATAATGTTGACAAGTCATTAACAAATTACACAGATTTTTGTGGAATTTCAAATAAAGTGTCATTTGTATAAATCCCACCACTAAAGCTTAGGACATAACTCTCATACATGAGCATTACGGAAATATTTGTTTTTATCTCTTCCAATTTCAGAGAATCCAAATATCTGCCTAATGAACTTCCTGGAACTTTTAAAAAAAGCTTTTCGGCAATGGTAACAGCTGCCTAGTGTGTCATGTAATGTTTTGAGATATTGGCCATGAAATATTCTCAGATAGTTACAAGTGTAAGAATGGTGATTAATGGTGTTTCCGCATGTAATCTCATGCACCCAGACACATGTTTCAAAATATAAAACTGCAGTAACAAGAGTTGGTAAAAACATCTGTGTATATTTCTTCTCCTTTTTTTAAGACCACAGATTTTCAGATTAGTTTCTTTGGGCAAATATTTTTTAACATTTAATCAAGCAAGAAAGTTGCAAATTCCCACTATAATAGACCAGTATCCTGTGTGTAAGGTTTTTATGACCTTTCGCAGTTTTTATATCATGTACTAGTAATTGTTAATCATGTTCTTCTAAGTTTTTTCGTAACATCATCTCAAGTTCCATAAATTCATATGATATGATATTTTGTATTATTTGATATGATTAATAAACCAAAAAAAAACAGAAATCTTCCCACTTTAATTTCTATTTTCTAACAGATTATATTTCAAGGTCTGTCAATAATCATGAGACAGAAGCAGAAAGAGAACAGAAAGTATTAGCACTTAGTTAATATCATGCTGGAGAAAACTGATTCTGTCTTTGAGACCAGTTCAGATCACATATGTGCAGTCTGATCATGATCTGCGCTGTTCGCCATTCTGTCAGTATCTTTTTTGCATGCACCCCTTTTAACAGTTAGAAGTTCATTATAGAAATTTAGCAGGGTAAGGGTTAATATAAGTATCACATTCTTGAGGTTATTGACATGATAATATTTAAACCAACGGTTTCAACTTAATATGACAGTTGTGAAGTTCCGTAATAAAAAACTTTTAAGTAGTTTTAATCGCAAAAAAGATCTATAGCTTTATCCATAACAATTTTTAACTTAAATCTGAGTAAAATAATTTAACAATATTTGTCTTATAACTATGATTAAAGTGAATTATAAAAGGTATTAAATTGTAATAATGTTAGTATTATAGAAGATATTGCTGTGTTTTTTAATAAATTTTGACAATTTAGCTCTTATTATATTATAGTTACATTCCAACTTAATGTTCCAGGGACACCCTACGAGTACATCCCGATACAGGCCTGCATTTAACCCCTATCATGTTAAACACGATTGATTCTGCCTTTGCGACCAGTGTAGATCATGATCAGCCTGCACACCCATGCAGTCTCATCATGATCTGCACTGGTTGCCATTCAGTCTGATAGTATATTTTTGGTAAGCACCCCTATTAACAGTTAATGGTACTGTCCAAATTGAAAAATGAACCAGTTCATTATAGAAATTTAGCAGGGAAAGGGTTAATCAATCGGTTAAAGGGGATATTCTGCAACGAAATAGGACTACAATGAAATAAAAGAGCACTCGAAGCTTGATGACTTGATGTTAACTACATCTCTGAAGTTCTGCATCCTCTATTCATTTTACTATCTACAGGAAGGCAGGAGAATGATTTAAAGATGAAACATGTGTAAATATTTCCTAGTTATTGATAGTAATATCATGGGTGGAGAGAAATTCACCACAAAGCGCCATATCTCAAAGAAGTTTCATAGTCCGCTGTTGTAATAACTCATGGTCTATTACTCTGTTAATTACAGGTTCTGAAAGACTAGAGCATTATGACTGAATGAAACTTGGCAATAAATGAGCCGTGCCATGGGAAAACCAACATAGTGGGTATGCGACCAGCATGGATCCAGACCAGCCTGTGCATCCGCGCAGTCTGGTCAGGATCCATGCTGTTTGCTAATAGTTTCTCCAATTCCAATAGGCTTTAAAAACGAACAGCATGGAGCCTGACCAGACTGCGCGGATGCGCAGGCTGGTCTGGATCCATGCTGGTCGCATACCCACTATGTTGGTTTTCTCATGGCACGGCTCAAATGTATAAAAAAGTTATCTTTTTTCCCATTATTTTTCTTTAACTCATATTATGTTTTTGTAGTATGAATTCAACTTGTGTTAATTGCATGTTTTTTTATATAAAAAATTAATAGAACTGGGCCATAGGTTATATATAAAACAGTAAAAAATCCTGTAATTCTGAGACTGAAAATGGTGGACCAAGGCAAAAAGTTTTGATATTTGGATGTAATGAAACCTGAAGTATTTTGTGTTAAATATGGTGAAACTTAGAACACTAAAGGTTTTTTTGGAGTGAGAAAATGCTTGAGTAATCCTTGTATTCATGCAATCCAGTCATGGTCCAGGACTACATACAATAATCGTGTGCGCAAACTTTAGTGCTTGTTCAATGAGATCATTGCAGCAGTGTTTCAGTGTAGACATAAAAAAGATTTGAACCATGCTTGCAAATACAACATCACAGTCCATCTATCATGTATAACACATTTCCCCTTTTTTCTCCTGCTCCTTCCATCCGATTCAAACAATATCTTTATTATAAAGGAAACAAGGTCCAGCTACAGTGAACAAAGAAATACCTTCACATATCACATTTAATGAATGAAATTTTTGGGGAATGAAATGCTTCTCCCCTGTTTTATCTCAACTCAAAGCAAAATGATTCCCTCTTGGAAACTTAATCAGTATAATAAGCAAGATTGATGTGTCAAAAATCACCAAATAGTCCCATTTTTGTACCATTAGTACAGGCGGGTAATGATAACGGATCTGGACCTGGGTCTGCTCATTTACACTTTGCTAATCATTTACAATGAAACCTGGTGGTAAAATGAATGTAGTACAATGACCCACAGTACTAAATCATCACCGTAAGCATGTTCAATCAAAGAAATATATTCTTTGATACAAATTTGAGAACATGAAAATAAGTAAATACAATTGTTGATGAGATTTTACATGGAAATTAATAATTTCTGAAATTGTAAAGAATGTGGCATTTGTTCAATTATAGCAAGTTATTGTGTGCATACTGATACACATAAAAATCATTTCTCATAGATTTGAAAAATAATCATAAAGTATTCAATACAAAATCACGCAATTCATAAATATAGAGCAAAATACAAAATAATGTTCAATGCTAGCTGTAAAAAGTAAAAGCAATTTGAACAGCTCTTATGTTAATAAATGGCTTATTTTTCCTGATAGAAAGTGCAAGTGTATGAATAGAAGCGTAAAATTTGTCTTCCATATAGTGAAAACTCCACTTTAAATCAAACAGTGTGTATTTTATAATATCTGTCAACTGATTTCTTGAAGTTAAAACATGACAGTTTTATAACAGCATTATGTTAAAATGTAATGAGTTGTACAATTAAAACAGTTAAATAGATTAAATGAATTACATAATTAAACACCTTACAAGCAGCAGTCAGTAGGATGTAATATAGAGATTGGAAGCGAGTCTATTTTTGGCTAAAAAATACTTTCCTGGGCACAAAGCTATTTTGCTGTTAAGTTGCAGGTTTCCCTATATCAAAGTGTCATTAACAGAGGTTTTGCTTTAACCGAGGTTTTGCCATTAAGAGCTAGGTGCTGTTAATGGCCAGAGGTTTTGCCATTATGATGTGTTGTAAAAGGCCAGACTGGTTTTGCTATTAAAATGAGTGGGAAAAGAGGTTTTGCAATATCAAGTTATGCGGGTTTAACAGAGGTTCTGCCATCAATGATTCATAATAAAAGGTATTAATTTGTTAACAGAGGTTTGTAAACGCTTAAACTGTGTGCATTGATACTATCAAATTCATATATAGATATTTTGCATATACGAGGTATTGCTGACAGAGAAATTTTGTAAACAGACTTATACTCTTCAAAACCTAAGGTTTTGACAGACAAAAGCATTATTGGAACCCTGAGAAATAGATTCTTTTTCAGTGCAAAATGCTATAATCCTACTCAAAACTGAAAAGAAATATTCAAATGAGTTAATGCTGATTTGGGTACAAATAATGAATTTTTAATCTTAATCAATCATCACATGTGTCTGATTATTGACATTTTCATAAACTAAAGTTTAAGTAAACTTCTTTAGGTTAATACTCATTCATGATAAGTATAAATAGTCTGTCAATAAGTGGGTGATTCAATTTAAACCACTACTATACTACTACTGTTTGTATGTTGTAACTGTTTTAAAGGAAAAAAAATGCAATATCATGAAGACTTACTGGAATGTAATTTTATGAATGTTAAAACTTTTGATACAACAGAAATTTGAGGATTCATAATTATTAAGTAAGTTTATTCCTTACGCATAAAATCTTATTATACAGTCTGTAACCTTTAGTCAGGTGGCGGCAAGTGATTTTGCCTTTGCGACAGTACAGACAAAGATCAGCTTGCATGATCACGGTTTGCACTGTTCGCTATTCAATCTGTACATTTTCAATGCACTGTACCTCTTTGAATAATAAGTGGAACTGCCCAAATTGAATGATGGACTAGTCCATTTTAGAAATTTAGCAGGGAAAAGGTTAATCTTCAAGGTACAGGTACACCTCTATAACACTTCTTCCTAACAAATCTGAAATCAGTGATGTCAATGTAACATGACATAAATGAGCCCCTATACATTAAACAAATCAGTGTCAGAGATTCAATCATTGTGTAATGGTTTTGACCACTGGCCATTTCATGGTTTGACCTGACACCCTACTGGTCACAAAAGGACAGATAATACACCTTGGTGGGATGATTAGCTTTATTGTGTAAGTTTACTGGTTTCTGTATAATTTCTTCCTCTCCCAATTTAGATCATGAATAAATACATTAGAGCTGCTCCATCAATACATAACTAATATTACACAACTAATTCCCTACCCTTTATTTATATTATGTACAGTGACTGACAAAATGTGACATTTAGGCTATAGATCCAAATCAGATCCAAGAAGATGTTGTTTTTGGCTTCTTTTTTTTCTGATTTTGCTTCATTTATTCAGAAAAATGCATTTTACGACAACAGACATACCATTTGGCTATCAAGAAGAGACGATTATCCTCGGTATGATCAGAGACTTTTTTTGACATGTTGAGATTAGGGGAACAACACTTTTAACTTATTTTAAAACATATTCCTTTGACTTATCTTTGCCTTACATCAGCTTTGACTCACTTTTACGAAATTTAAATGACAAAAACTTTGCATCATCCTTCAGTTATAATTGATATTCTATCTGATTACATTGAAAACTGAAAGCATTATTTACTTAAAATAACACAAATCAAAAATATCTATGACAAACATCAGTTATACACGATGCACCAACTGTAGCGAAAAGGTTACAAAATAGATAAGAAATGAACTGAAAAAATATTTTGAAAGGCTGCTATGATAATGTAAAACATCATCATTTTTTTTTCAAATCGAATCTGAACACGAAGTTGTACTGCCAGGGTAACATTTTTTCTTATCAAATAATTTAATTTCACAGTATATTAACCAAATATCAAGGTATGTCTACTATCTACCTAAGATCTACAGATATTATGTAAGTTTATTACCATTACTAATTATGTGGTTAGTGGGAATTAATTGAAATTGACATAGGTAGATAATAAATTCTGCCTCACACAGCCCCTGGGTCATTGGAAAGGTGTTGTAAATTGTACATGTACACATTAGAATGTTGTCATGTGCAGTAATGTTAACTGTCAGTAATAAGCAGGTTTCTCCTTAGTTAATTGATTTCCCATTAAAGGATGACATCTGACAAAATTAAAGTGCAAAAGGATGTAAATATTTATAGAAAAAAAGCTTATAAACAAAAGAAAACAACCAAAAAAACAAAAAAAAACAACAACAACAACAACAAAAAAACTGACCCATAATGATTGACAAGACACTGCATATCAATACACTTAAAAAATATATCTTATATTATAAATACTTTTATGTAACAGTATTTTATTTCTAGAAATGTGAAGTTGTATCATGAAATTACACTCAAATTAATTCATTATGTTAATCTAGCTACTTTATACACATCTTCTGCTGTGGTCTTTTCTTTTGGTTAATTTTCCTTTTACAATGTAACAATGCATTATTTGACCACTGGCATCTCATCAAGAATTTTCTACAGACTGAAAACATTGCAGAAAAGTGAACAAAATCAAATGTCACTAGGATCCAAAGTTACAAATTGCTCCAATAAATGAAAATGACCATTTCCTCACAAATCTAACATTTACATTACTTGTCAGGTGACATTATTTGCACGAGAAAAGTGGACTGTAAATAAATCACAACATATACTATGAAAATACCTACCAAATAAAATCACAAATAAAGCTGACAAATTTAAATCCAGATATCGGGATTTGTCCATTTTTGTGTAAACTTGTATATTCACAAATTGTAAGTAATCACATAGCGACGATAAATACAATTTAATCCGAAATCTTCCGTTACTCTTCACTCGCGACTGTCTTCCCACAACATATTCATTGAAGTGAAGTAACACCGCCTCCCTACTAACTATAGCGGATTGTAAAAAGTAGTTCCATGTACGGTTGTCATTTATCTGTGGAATAACACAGGCAAATGTTCACATATGTGTGTTGTATGACTTTACAAAGTTTACTTTTGTTTGTAATTCAATAATTTGATACAACGTTACCAAATGTATACGATTAGATAATATTATATTCTTGCGCACCGTTATCAATCAAAGCAGAAACTCCGCCCACTTCACTGACAATGTAAACAATGTGTTTTACTTTCGGTTTCATTTTGAAATAGTCTTTGAAAACACGAAATTAGTTTATAAAACACGTTGATGACTTTATTTTATCATTTGCAACAGAAAAATGTCTTTCTTATAAGTTACAGAAGAGCTAACGCTATCCCTTTGGTAACGGTATATAAAACGGTTATTGGTAGCTCTCTGTGCACGTTTTTTAGCATATGTTTCTTGGATGAAAATTCTATTTTTATATGGAGATTAGAATTCACTGGTGCTTTTGGAATGTGCTCGTTTCACACATAATAACTTAAAATTTAAAAAAATGAAATTGTGATTGGGATTCCATTTAACGCACGTGCACACTGAGCATAACGTACGTGCACACTGTGATTAACTGTGGAACCATACGATGATGCAAGATGAAGAATATCCATCTTTTCACGGCCACATCTAGATATTAGTAGTACTCTTCTTTATTTCTTCCATGTCTCGACTTAGTTGCAAAAAAGCGATGCAACCAGATTTTCATTACTAAGGGAATTAATCAATAAAAACATGAATGGGTAGCGTAGTGATCTCCCGTGTTGCTGTTTGAACGTCATATATTTCACATTTATATGATACGAGGATGACTTCAAAGACACATTTGAAAGCAACAACAAAAACAGTAGTTATATAACAGATGACCTCCGTAATCATAAAGAACGTGCAACACATTCTTTGAACCACATAATCTCGGAAATAGATGGGTTGCTCAGAACAAACCAATTACCTGACGTGCTTATCAGTTCTTTATAGCCCAGTCCTAATCTTAACGACGGTGATGTGTTTTTAGCTTTAATTCTAGTTTACTTCATCTGCGATGTAGAGCTGTATTATCAGAGACGGCAACGCCATCGTTCTGTCATATTTTAATTAAGTAATGAGTATTTATCATGCCCTGTCGGCTACTGCTAAGTCTATTATGTTGAAAAGATCGTTTTCAGGGCTAATACAGAGAGACGATTTCATTTTTTCTTGTCAATTTTTCATCAAATTATTTTCCAATCTTATATTATTATGCAATTTGTTTCAGTTACTCCAGATACCCTTGAGATTTTTGAAGAGGAAGTTCTAAACTGAACAGTGTTGATTTTACTGAAAATGCAATTATAAGGAGGCGGTTTATGAAGACATAACCGTTATGCATAAATCATAAACACCAATCACCAGAGCCTCATGGGTTCAAATCCTGATAATAGCGGAAGTTGAAGCAAGTTTACATAATCCTTTATTTAGGTGCCAGACAGTCAAAAGTATAGGAAGCAGCCGTATTTCAAGTTCTAGAATCGAATTTTAATAGAATGATCCAGACATGCCAAACTGGCAGACATTACGCAGACTGTTGCCACCATTTTTGGTAAAATGACGTTGATGCTGTTTCAGAAGTATTCTAATTGTTTCAAGTGCACGGACTTTGCTAACGGACTGAACTCCTTTATCAAATAACAACACAGTAGGAGAAGCCGTCTTGATCTGCAGGCCTTCCGATCGAGTGGTTAAGGTCACTTTCATCTACAGCGCTGTGGGTTTGAAATACCGAAAAGGATGTAGATTTGTTTCATTCGAGGAAGCAAAGACGACCAGTGAAATAAAGTCTGGACTTTAGCACGCGCCTTGGTAGACTTACAAAGTGGCTGCCAGTCAAGCACCTTTATCTTCCACTGTTATGGTATATAAATACAATATTGTACACACCATTATAATTACTACAGGCATTTTAAAGTACATAAAATGTGCATAAAAGTAAGATAGGAGCGGTTTAATAAAACTTTATAAAAATCTTTATTTCACACCTAATTATTCGAATAAAATCTGCTGAGTTTTGTAGAATATATCACCGGTTATGAGAAACAGATTCGGAAATGCTGAAAAACAATTATATTTTCTCCCGGCGAAGTGGTACTTAAGTCACTAACTGAGTATGTTTGCATAGCTAGCCCCGGGGGAGAGCCTTTTAAGTCCAATCCCCTACCACGTGCACTGAAAGACGCACGTGAGGAGGGCTGAAACGTACGTACGACCCCATATGAACAACTTCCGATATCTCTGATGTGAACTCTGTGTATCATTCTCGTAAAATATATGTAATATTCATCTAATAGTTAAAACGATAGCTGAAGTAGTTAGCAGTTATAGCATTTCCTGAACTTGTTCCAATCAAAGAGAAAATAGCCACACAGGGGTGATATAATCAATAACTGAACAAGAACAGTAAATATCATTTTCGTTTAGTCATTTTCTTTTTCAAATATTGGCAAATTATCATCAAAGTTTTTAACAGAAAGTTCTTTTTATTTGCAGCGAGGAAATCTATCCTAACCGACGTCATCTGTTTTAGATATGCTCATCAAATGATCATTACAGTGGTCAACATTTGGAAAAGCATTTGAAGAACAGAATAGCACGTTGTTTTGCAAACATGCAAACCATTAAGTCGTCCATCTTCACGTCTCTTGTATCAATTCCCACGTGCAGTAAAATTCCCATGTATCAATTCACACGTGGAGTAAATCACTTATTCTGATCAGTAAAAAGTTCAAACCGACCGAAATGAGCGTGATCTGTTAATAAGCGAGGTCCACATTTACCAGCGGCTTGATAAATTATATATTCATGTATATCACATTGAAGTTACATAACGGAACAAGGAAAGAAGTACTCGGACCAGAATAAAGTTGCATTTACTAGCATGCGAAAGCCAGCGTCAACAAACATTTTTTTTTTTTTTTTTGTTTGTTTTTTTTTTGTGTAAAAAATCTGCAAGAAATGACACTTCCGATTTTACTGAAATTTAGCTAGCTTCAAATAAAATGTAAACGCGTAAGGTATACGTGATAACGTATTGCCGTAATGCTCAGCAATGAAAATTGAATTTTAGCTTTACACCATGCAGTTCATCAAGAAACGCTCAGATCATTCATTATTTTAAATAAATCACTCGAGGTCAAAAAGATTATCACTTCTAACAAGGCGTAGCGCTACTAAATTTCGTATCATGTTTTGCAGAGAAATTCTTCATTCTTCAGTTCCTTTCTTGTAAAACATCTTGGAAGCTTGCTAGTCTAGCCTTTAAATTATTTCCAATGAGGCATGTCATTCATCAAATAAATGTAATTCTTAAAATTGCTAAAACGAGTTGGGAGCACGGTTACTTTTTTGTATGCATAGATACCTCGAGATAAACATGAATGTCATGACTTTTGGCAAGTGAATTTACCAGAAGCAAAAAAACTTACCTTTAATCTATGGTATTTCTAAATCGATCTGAACGCTGCATTTATAAAACAAATATGGCGAGATTCTGTACCATGCTGACTCATTTTAGCTGAAAATAGTACATGTATTTACAGAAGCATATGGTGCCTCTTTTGTCAAACATACTGAGCATCGTCGTCGCAGTGCTGCTGTAACGATCGTCGTCAATCTTGAATCTTTTTTCTAACTGAACTCCCGATATTTTGGCGTCGGATTGTTGTGTGAAAACCTCACTTAAACCGTGGTTTATTTCACATTGGGTGTATCTGTTCACAATTTAAACCGATCAGTCAAAGAAAATTCTCTTTATAATGGTTGTAAATTTTATTTTTTTATTTACTTTGTAAAGCAGTTCATAAATTATATAAATGATCAATTCTTTCCACTTATTGAATTCTAAATGGCATTTTGAAATTGTTTCAATATATTTACTTTTAGAGAAAAACCGACCGCATGCTATGTTTTTCTTGAACATTTAACAAAATGATATATCATTTCAAAGAAAAAAAGAAGTGCGCAGTTCTCCAAGGTTAACGGCCTTGCTTAAAATTAAATTTACGTAAACTGCCTCCTTTTGACAGAATGATAGACTGCATGTTACAGGTAGGAGAAACACAAGGCGTCTTTGATACCTGGATAACTCTCCGTACCCGTTTCTGAAAATGTTATTGATGCTGTTGCATCCGGCATGGAAGTCTTTGAGTCAGACTTGCAACCAGGGAGAGGTTTGTTCCAAATTCCAAATAGGGTTTCCTTTACCTAGAATATCGAACCACTTGAAGCCGCCATCAAATGGACTTGGGAAGTTATAATGCAAGTAAAGTTGATTCCACCAAGTTCATTATATCCAAATAAATTTAGACTAGTTTAAATTGACGTTTGCAAAAATGGATATTACAAGTATCTCCATGAAAGAGTTGAATTTTATTATAGACATAGATATTTCCATGTTCGCCCTACTCATATTCTCCTTTGCTGTAAACATCAATTTATAGGCTACAATTTTGGACAAATAGCCCCATGACATGATGTTAACATTGTAAAGTGCAGTATACTAAAGTAAAGTTCTAACTGTAATATGTATAAGTTACCACAGATGTTATTCTACTATATACAAAGTACAGACTTAAGGTACAACCTTCTTTCACCTTCAAGATTATTTTTCGTAAATTTGAAAAAAAAGAGTACCACTAATCAACAGCCTAAGTGTGTGCATTCTTGGCACGAGATCGCGAGCAGATTACTTTCACTTTACAATAACAATAGCCTAGGTTGATTACATAAGAGCGTTTTTAGTCATCGGGATGTAAATTGCAGACACTAAGCCTGAAATCAATTTCCTAGTTTTGAATTCCATGTCAGTGCTGTCAGTAAGCAAACATAATTTTGACATCGGCTTGATTAATGTTTGTTTGGGATCTATATTCCAGCCTAGACTTTCTGGAATCATTTATTTTGTCCCTTTCTCCACAGGCAGTAAGAGTTTGTAAAGAGACAAGGCAATTTTCTCTGTCAGCAACACTTTGCTAAGAGAACAGAAGTTGAAATTCTTTTGATTTTATTTCATAATAATTACTCTTTATGGACATTATATTCCTGCAATTTCTCAAGGCTTCTCCATTCTGAATTCCAAGGAAAAATTAACTAGTTTTATTTCCTAAAAAAATTCAGTTTAAAAAGGTTTCGAGCCTACATTCTATGGTTCTCAGTATGTTCTTTTTGCATTTTCTCATAATAATGTGCCTTTCTATTTTTCTCACTCTTACAATGGTGGATTTAAACATTGTACCTATCACCTACTGATGTATAATAACAAATCACACTCAGATGTCAGCTCATTCTACAAACTTGTTTTCTCTTGCCCTGGACATATAAGTTAGTTCTTAACAATTTACTGTCATACATTTGGAAAGGAATATTTACAAAAAATTGAATTTCTTCAGCATCTAGGGATGTATGATATCTGCAAAATTTGATTTTGCTTATCTTAACCAGGTTTTGCCAAACCATGATAGAATGTTGCAAGTGTAAATTAATGAATATATATTTTGACTGACTGATAAATTTGCATGATTTTAGGGTGCAACAATATAGTACAAGCTTTATGGTGCCAAACAGGACTAAAAATTTTGGTTTTGCTTCTCATTTACATCAAAAACTAAATATATGATATGAATAAAAACACTTTTATACCTGCTGGAATCACAGAGATACAGCAAAACCAAGTGTTCTGATGTTATTTATTGTTAATCATGCAAAACAAGACTTCCCTCTAAATTAAGGCAGAACACATGGCTACTTTCTAAATTAAGGTAAGACACACAGCTACTCTCTAAATTCATGCAGAACTATATACTTCTATCTTAAATTCTTAATGATGGTAGAACATATGACATGTCTTTAAATTATAACAGAAACATGCACTCTAAATTAAAGTAGAACACAATTCTACTCTCTAAAATGAGGAAGAACTCAGAAGACATCTCTCTTAATAACAAGAAGGCCATGATGGCCCTATATCGCTCACCAGAGTTTATCAGGCCTACTGATCTAGGTTTTGACCCCAAATGAATCAGTTTCGGACTTGACCTAAAGATCATCAATACAAACATTCTAACCAAGTTTCATATAGAATGAGTCACAACTGATGCCATTAGAGTGTTCACAAACTTTTCCTTTGATTTGACAATGTGACCTAGTTTTTGAACCCAAATGACCTAGAATACTGGACCTAGAAATCATCAAGACAAACATTCTGATCAAGTTTCATAAAGATTGAGTCACAACTGTGGCCAAGCCTTTCCTTTGATCTGGTCTACTGACCTAGTTTTTGACCCCACATGACCCAGTTTCATATTTTACCTGGAAATCATCAAGACAAACATTCTGACAAAGTTTCATAAATATTGGGTCACAACAGTTGTGTGGCCTTTAGAGTTCACAGGCTTTTCCTTTGATCTGGCCTACTGACCTATTTTTTTGATCCAACATGACCCAGATTCAAATTTGACCTAGAGATCATCAAGACAAACATTCCGACAAAATCTCATAAAGATTGAGTTACAACTGTGGCCTCTAGAATGTTCACAAGCTTTTCCTTTGATCAGGCCTACTAGCCTAGTTTTTGACCCCACATGACCCAGATTCAATCTTGAACTAGAGATCATCAAGAAAAACATTCTGACCAAGTTTCATAAAGATTGAGTCAAAATTGTGGCCTCAAATGTGTTCACAAGCTTTTCCTTTGATTTGACCAGGTAGCCTAATTTTTGACCCCACATGACCAAGATTAGAACTTGATCTAGAAATCATCAAGACAATCATTCTGAGCAAGTTCCATAAATATCGGGTCACAACTGTGGCCTCTAGAGTGTTCACAAGCTTTTCCTTTGTTCTGACCTACTGACATAGTTTTTGACCCACATAACCCAAATTCAAACATGACCTAGAGATAATCAAGACAAACATTCTGACAAAGTTTCATAAATATTTGGTCACAACTGTGGCCTCTTGAGAGCATAAGCTTTTCCTTTGATTTGGCCTACTGACCTAGTTTTTGAACTAACATGACCCAGTTTCAAACCTGACCTAGAGATCACAAAGACAAACATTCTAAGTATCAGAAAGAATGAGTCAAAATTGTGGCCTCTTAAGTGTTCACAAGCTTTTCCTTTGATTTGAAAAGGTGACATAGTTTTTGACCAATACGACCCAGATTCAAACCTGACCTAGAAATCATCAAGATAATTATTCTGACCAAGTTTCATAAATATTGGGTCACAACTGTGGCCTCTAGAGTGTTCACAAGCTTTTCTTTTGATCTGGCCTACTGACCTAGTTTTTGATCCCACACGACCCAGTTTCAAACCTGACCAAGAGATCATTGAGAAAAACATTCTGACCAAGTATCGTACAGATTCAGTCAAAATTGTGGCCTCTAGAGTGTTCACAAGCTTTTCCTTTGATTTGACCTAGTGTCCTAGTTTTTGACCCCACATTACCCAGATTCAAACTTGACCTAGAAATCACCAAGGTAATCATTCTGAGCAAGTTTCATAAATATTGGGTCACAACTGTGGCTTCAAGAGTGTTCACAAGCTTTTATTTTGATCTGGCCTACTGACCTACTTTTTGATCCCACAGGACCCAGATTCAAATTTGACCTAGAGATCATCAAGACAAACATTCTGACCAAGTATCATAAAGATTCAGTTAAAATTGTGGCCTCTAGAGTGTTCACAAGCTTTCCCCTTGATTTGACCTCATGACCTAGTTTTTGACCCCAAATGACCCAGATTCAAACTTGACCTAGCAATCATCAAGGCAATCATTCTGACTAAGTTTCATAAATATTGGGTCAAAACTGTGGCCGCTAGAGTATTCACCAGCTTTTCCTTTGATCTGGCCTACTGACCTAGTTTTTGATCCCACATGACCCAGTTTCGAACTTGACCTAGAGATCATCAAGACTAACATTCTGAACAAGTTTCATAAATATCGGGTCACAAATGTGGCCTCTAGAGTGTTCACAAAGCAAATGTTGATGGACACCGACCGGTCACAATAGCTCACCTTGAGCACCTTGTGCTTATAAAAGTAGAACACAAGCCTGCTCTCTTAAATTCTTAATGCAATCAGAATATGAAGGTAGAACACAAGCCTACTATCTAAATTAAGGTAGAACAAAAATCATGACATTGTATGAAGGTAGAATACAAGACTTCTCTCTAAAGTAAGGCAGAACACAAGCCTACTCTCTAAATTAAGGTAGAACAAAAATTCTGTATGAAGGTAATATACAAGACTTCTTTCTAAATTAAGGCAATGACCACAAACCCTCTTTAAAATTCTTAATAAAGGTAGAACATAATAACTTCTCTCTTAATTAATGTAAATCTCAAGCCTAACCTAAACATGAGCTCATAGAAAACAAAATGGCCCCCCATGATGTATTCAGTAACAGTCCAAGGAGCAGAAATTATTTTGTCACTGTGCACTGAACGTTTGATATACTGACCTTAAATCAATAATTATGGGTCATTTACCAGTCATAAGTGACCTCCATATCAAATGTGATCTTAGACCAAAGCATTCTCTAGTTATATGGCAGAGAAAGTTCTACTTTTCTGGGTCAGTGTGACTTTGACCTTTGACCTACTTCCCTCAAAATCAAAAGGGGTCATATGCTGGTCATCATCAACCTCCCTATCAAGTTTCGTGATCCTTGGCCTAAGCATTCTCAAATTATTGTCCGGAAACGATTAAACTGTTCCAGGGCACTGTGACCATGACCTATGACCTACTGATCTCAAAATCAAAAGGGGTCATCTGCTGGTCATGACCAAACTCCCTATCAACTTTAATGATCTTAGGCCCAAGTGTTCTTGAGTTATCATCCGGAAACCGTTAAACTGTTCTGGAACACTGTGACCTTGACCTTTGACCTACTGTTCTCAAAATTAATAGGGGTCATCTGCTGGTCATGATCAACCTCCCTATTAACTTTCATGATCCTAGGCCCAAGCACTCTTGAGTGATCATACGGAAACCATATAACTGTTCCATGTCACTGTGACCTTTACCTTTGACCTACTGATTTCAAAATCAGTTGGGGTCATCTACTGGTCATGACCAACTTTCATGATCCTAGACCCAAGCCTTTTTGAGTTATCATCCGGAAACGAATTGCTCTATGGACCGACATCTGCAAAACAATATACCCCTCCTTCTTCGAAGAGGGGCATAATTAAGGTTGAACACAAGGGTGTCTGTTAAAATTAAGGTAGAACACAAGCTTATAACTCTTTAAATTAAAATAGAACATATCCTTACTCTCTTTTAATTAAGGTAGATCACAGAGATACTCTATAAATAAAGATAAAGCAGAAACCTACTCTCTAGATTTAGGCAGAACACAAGCCTACTCCCTAAATTCAGGTAAACACACGTCCTCTCTAAATTAAGGCAGAACAGAAGTTAACTCTCTAATTTAAGGTAGAACACAAGTTAACTCTCTAATTTAAGGCAGAACACAAGGCTGCTCTCAAAATTAAGGCTGAATACAAGCCCTCTCTTAATTAAAGCAGAACACAAGCCTACTCCCTAAATTCAGGCAGAACACAAGCCCTCTCTAAATTAAAGTAGAACACAAGGCTACTCTCAAACACAAGCCCTATCTAAATTAAGGCAGAACACAAGCCCTCTCTAAATTAAGGCAGAACACAAGCCAACTCCCTAAATTCAGGTAAACAGAAGACTTCTTTCTAAATTAAGGTAGAACACAAGTTTAAATTCTAAATTAAGGCAGGACACTAGGCTACTCTCTTAAAGTCTTAATGTAAGCAGATTACAAGACTTCTCTCTAAATTAAGGTAACACAGAAGTGTGACTCTCTTGATTAAGGGAGAATACAAGTCTTCTTTATAAATTAAGGCAAAACACAAGCCTACCCTCTCAATCAAGATATTTTACAAGCCCACTTTCTAAATTAAGGTTAAACACAAGCCTACTTTATAAATCAAGGTAGAACACAATGCTGCTCGCATAATTTCTTATTAAAGGTAGAAGACATGACCACTCTAAATTAAAGTCAAACACAAACCTACTCTCTAAATTAAGGTAGATCACAATTCTAAGGTTCTTAATTAAGGTAGTGCACAAGCCTACTCTCTAAATTAAGGTAGATCACAATTCTAAGGTTCTTGATTAAGGTAGAGCACAACACTATCTCTAAATTAAGGTAGAACACAAGCCTACTCTCTAAATTAAGGTATAACACAAGCCTACTCTCTAAATTAAGGTAGATCACAATTCTAAGGTTCTTATAATTAAGGTAGATCACAAAGCTATCCCTAAATTAAGGTTGAACACACGCCTACTCTCTAAATTCAGGTAGATCACAATTCCAAGGTTCTTAATTAAGGTAGAGCAAACAACTATCCCTAAATTAAGGTAGATCACAAGCCAACTCATTGATCAGCAATTTTCTTAAATTTCAAACTGCCATATCTTTTCCAATAGTGGTCCGATTTTAAAAATTCTTTCAGTGTTATGAAAGGCTTGAGAATGGCTTTCATATGAAACTGACTTATTGTCAGGCTTTCCTTATCCTTTTTAGGTAGAGCACAAAGCTATTTCTAAATTACGGTAGAACACAGGCTTACTCTCTAAATTAAGGTAGATCACAATTCCAAGGTTTTGAATTAAGGTAGAGCACAAGGCTATTTCTAAATTAAGGTAGAACACAAGCCTACTCTCTAAATTAAGTTAGATCACAATTCCAAGGTTCTAAATTAAGGTAGAGCACAAAGCTATCCCTAATTAAGGTAGAACACAGGCCTACTTTCTAAATTAAGGTAGATCACCATTCTAAGGTTCTTAATTAAGGCAGAGCACAAAGCTATCCCTAAATTAAGGTAGATCACAATTCCAAGGTTCTAAATTAAGGTAGAGCACAAAGCTATCCCTAATTAAGGTAGAACACAGGCCTACTTTCTAAATTAAGGTAGATCACCATTCTAAGGTTCTTAATTAAGGTAGATCACCATTCCAAGGTTCTAAATTAAGGTAGAGCACAAAGCTATCCCTAAATAAAGGTAGAACACAGGCCTACACTCTAAATTAAGGTAAATCACAATTCTAAGGTTCTTTATTAAGGTAGAGCACAAAGTTATCCCTAAACTAAGAAAGAACACAAGACTACATTCTAAATTAAGGTAGTTCACAATTCTAAGGTTCTTATAATTACACAAGCCTACTCTCTATAGAGTACAAACCTATCTCTAAATTAAGGTAGAACACAAGCCTACTCTCTAAATTAAAGACCTGCTCCAGTCCTACCTTTTAACCTTAAATTGTCACTGAAAAAGCATGAAAATCCTGACTATGAACAGTGACGCCTGTCAAAATAGAGTCTATTTTATATAAAATTCTATATAAAATACCTGTGGTTTTGCGTGCTAAAGTGTGGTGCGTGTCCATTAAACTGTTACCTATTGTAATCATGGGTTGCATACACACACTAGAATTTGAATAGCCGTGGAGCAGGGCTTTAAGGTTAATTCCGAGGTAGAGCACAAAGCTATCTCTAAATTCCTGATGTTGAACACAAGCCTATTTTCTAAATTAAGGTAGATCACAATTCTAAATTCTAAATTAACATAGAACACAAAGACATCTCTAAATTAAGGCTGAAAATAAGCCTTCTCTCTAAATTAAGTTAGATCGCAATTCTAAGGTTCTTAATTAAGGTAGAGCACAAAGCTATCTCTAAATTAAGGTAGAAATAAGCCTTCTCTCTAAATTAAGGTAGAACACATCAGCTTCTTCCCACATTAATTTTAAACTCAAAGCTAGTCCTTAAATTACGAAAGAACACAATATCTACTCTTTAAATTAATGGTAAAAAAAACTACACTATTGGTTAATACAGAAGAAGAACACACTGGCAACTCTCTAAATTAATACAGAACTCAAAACTTCTATCTATAACCACAGAACACCAAAGAAAACTCTTAAAATTGACACAGAAAACAAGGGCTACTCTCTCAATTTAAGTACAGCATAAGGTTATTCTTAGGATAGAACATAATTATACTTTTCAAAATAATCATGCTAAAGTATCATTAAATTAGGCCCAATTTCTCTTTACAGAAAATCATAAATGGAGAACATGAACAAGTATTGTCTTGAAATAAAAAATGTATAAAATTGCTTGAAATTAAAAAATGTATAACAAGAGCACCGCCTTGCGGGTGCTGACGCTCATCTGATTTTTTTTGTATAATAGAAATATTGTCCTACCCATGATTTTCTAAGTCTAAAAAGGGCCATCACTCTTGCAAAAAGCAGGATAGAGTTATGTTTCTTGATGTACAGTGTCCACTTATGATGGTGAAAAACTGTTGCAAGTTTTAAAGCAACAGCTTTGATAGTTTATGAGAAAAGTTGACTTAAACATAATATTCAACCAAGAAAATGATTTTTCTAAGTCCAAAAAGGGCAATAATTATTGCAAAAGCAGGATGGAGTTATGTTGCTTGCTGTACAGGGTCAGCTTATGATGGTGAACAAGAGTTGCAAGTTTTAAAGCAATAGCTTCGATAGTTTAAGAGAAAAAGTTGACCTAAACATAAAACTTAACCAAGAAATCTGATATTTTCTAAGTCCAAAAGGGGCCATAAATCTTGCAAAAAGCAGGATGGAGTTATGTTTCTTGCTGTACAGGGTCAGCTTATGATGGTGAACAAGTGTTGCAAGTTTTAAAGGAATACCGGTAGCTTTGATAGTTTAGGATAAAAGCTGACCTAAACATAAAACTTAACCAAGAAAACTGATTTTCTAAGTCCAAAAGGGGCAATAATTTTTGCAAAAAGCAAGATGGAGTTATGTTTCTTGATGTACAGGGTCTGCTTATGATGGTGAACAAGTATTCCAAGTTTCAAAGCAATAGCTTTGATAGTTTAGGAGAAAAGTTGACCTAAACATAAAACTTAACCAAGAAATCTGATATTTTCTAAGTACAAAAGGGGCCATAAATCTTGCAAAAAGCAAGATGGAGTTATGTTCTTGCTATACAGGGTCAGCTTATGATGGTGAACAAGTATTCCAAGTTTCAAAGCAATAGCTTTGATAGTTTAGGAGAAAAGCTGACCTAAACATAAAACTTAACCAGGCAACGCCGACGCCGACGCCGACAACCGCTCAAGTGATGACAATAACTCATCATTTTTTTTCAAAAAATCAGATGAGCTAAAAATGCCTGAAAATAAAAAATGTATAAAATTGCTTGAAATTAAAAAATGTATAAAAATGCCTGAAAATAAAAAATGTATAAAATTGCTCGAAATTAAAAATGCATAAAGTTGCTATCTCTAAAATCTTTATGGAAACGATGGGGGTATAATGTTATATTTTGTTCTGTTTTTACATGGATACATAAAACCTGAGGCTATGACATAAATATAAAAGCAAACCTGTATCTGTACTGTCAATAAAACTATAACATAATGTAATAACAATGTTAAAACATATTTATATGTCTTCATGGTAAGAGACTTTCTTTTGAAGATGGGAACTTAAACAATAAAGAACTTGTGATGAAAAGTGCCCACTCAAGAAGCTGCAGTATCTATTCTCAAGGAAGTGCTGCAATGCTTTAAGTGGTGCTCTTGACAACTGCCATCCTAAGATGCAAATCATCTGCACATGCTATATCAATAATGATTCAACCTGAAAGACAATAAAATATGCTCAACTATACCCAGAACTGGGGATAAATATGAATTTTCATTGTAATTTTAGAGGTGTAGTCTAGACAACTGAGAGAAGCAGTCAGGTCAAAACCTTGAGTTTGATATATGGAGAGCCTAATTTACTCCACAGAAAAACACTCAAACTTAAAACCTGTAAAATATGAACAACTTTGCTTGATACTAATTATTCCTATAAAATTCCTTTCCAATTCTGTTAGTAATATAGGAGAAGTTTTGTGGACAAAAATTACCTTTTATATAGGACTTATCTCCTACCAGTATAATTCAACCTCAAAGTGTGTAACAAGAAAAGTTGAAATCCTACCAACAATTTCAGAGTAGGCTGGACAGATCAATAAAGTAGTCAGAAGAATTCATGTTTTTTTTTGGATTGAGAGGGGGTGGGGTTGGGGGGAGGGTGTATGTTGGGGATGAAGGGGTTATCCCAAATAAAAACCCAGGTGCACTACTTCACATGCTGAATAAAATTATAATAATTATAATAACAAGTATGCTCACAGGCAGAATGTTGAGTCTGCCAGCTGTCTAAGTGTGACCTTGACCTTAGACCTAGGGACCTTGTTCTTGCGCACGACACTTCGTCTCATAAAGGTGAACATTCATGCCAAGTGACATCAAAATCCCACCATGCATGAAGAAGAAATGCTCTGGACAAACTTCAATTTGACCTTTGACATCCAACTGTGACCTTGACCTTTGAGATAGGAACGTGGGGTTTGCAGATGACTCTCCTTCTCATTGAGGTTAACATTAATGCAAAATATAAACAAGATATGGTCCACGCATGTCAAAGTTATGGTCCAGGCAAAATCGGATGGATGAACGCTCGGATGCACAGACACACATACTATTTTTTTTTATTTATTTGGGTTTTACAGCGCACCAACACAGTATAGGTTATATGGTGCCAAACAGGACTACAAATTTTGGTTTCACATCTCATTTACATCGAAATAAAAACATGAGGTATGGAATCAAAATTTGCATACCTGCTGGAATCACAGAGTTACAGCAAAACCAAGTGTTAAGACCCTATTAGTCGTCTTTTACAATCATGCAAGGGTAAAGCAGTGGTTCCAATTCTTTTCATACACAGATCGTCCCAGAACCACATGGGGACATACATACACTGGACCGCCAAAAGTGACGACTAAGTCCAGCTTACCGCAAGCAGGCATGACAATAATGGTTTATGCTATCTTTTACCAAGTGAAGGGCCATTACTCTAATTTGGCCAAGTGAAATCCCAAACAAAACCCCATGTGCACCCTTTCACATGCTCTTCTTCTTCTTCTTCTTGGCGTTCACCACTTTCACATGCTGAATAACAATCCTCTAATGTTTAATGACTCTAGGTCAAATACATATTGAGATACACGTGGCACAGTCATTTAGGCCCTTTATGTATATTTTTGACTGTCAAGGGCCATAACTCTGATCTTACTGAATATTAAGTCCCAAAGAAAGCCCAAGGTGTACAATTTGCAAATGCTGAATAACAGTCCTACCTATGAAGTTTCGTGACTCTAGGTCAAAATACTGTTCGAGATACATTTGACACGAATTCAAACAGAAGGATGGACACCTGGATGGACTGTGGGATAGACAAATCTAAGTGCCCCTCTCATGCAGAACTTGGGAGACATAAAAATCCACTAAAAGTCCTTGAATCAGAACCTGATATTACATAATTAGATCATAGCTTTGGTACTAAACCTTTCTACAAAGTTTGCTTGAAATCTACATAGTTTCTAGATGAGGAGTCTTTACAAATGTTTGTGACAGACAAAACAAAATCCCCGCATGTAGAAAGATACAATAAAGAATGGATACAAAAAAAAGGGAAAAAAAGTATATGAGGTAGAATATTCTTAACTTTTTGCTTTGGAGTTTGACATTAAAAGCTTTACATGTTCAAAACAATCTGACTTTTTTTGTATCTGACTAAAGAAGCATAATACCTTACAAAATCTTAAAATGCCACAAATGATTCAGAAAATTACAAAAATCAAGTGAATAAAAATGTTGGAGAAGACTGAAGATTCCTTTTTGCCAAATGCTTGTTCAGATATAGGTAAAAATGTATACACAATTGATCACAAATCCAGATAAACTTTTCGGTTACACACCTACTCCCCTATCAGGCAGTAAATTAATTAACTGTCAGAAAGTCAGGAACGAAAAATATCATCAACTTATTACACCAACTTGGGTTTGGATTTCGTAAATGTTTTGGGTACGCAGGTATAAAGATGTATATAGCAGCTACCGGGATGCATTAGTAAAAATAAACAAGAAAATGCCAAACAAGACACAGTAGATTTTCTAAGAAATGTAAATGTTGGCATATCTGTGAAAGAAATCAGGTGAAAAGTTTTCAGATGTTACCGAGACAGTCTGAGGTAGTCAACCGTATTAATTGAATACAAACATAGAGAACAATTTCTGAAATACCCATCTTATGCAGTGCCTAATTACAGTGATGCATGCTGCAAATTAAAACTATTTGCATGCAAGCATATTTTTGTGTTTTGCAACAGATATTTACGAAACAAAAGATGACTCTGGTAATAGATTTGTTGATGAAGTGCACAGTTTACTCCATTCCTTATAATGGAAAGAAAATTGATATATGAAGTGTGTCAGCAAACTTTGAGGTTGATTTTCAGCCTTCTAAGCAGAACTGTTATTTCTGTTCTGTTTTTACCAAGACTTTTATACAATTTTGCATTGAAAAATGGTTCCAATATTTTCATGAAATTCTTACAGGGGAAATGTTTTTTTTTCTCTGGTACTGTACAAATATCAAAAGAATTACCAAAGTAATCTGATGTGATAGTAGATGACATGGCATACAATTTCTTAACATGTGATCTTTTTATTTATAATGAAACAAGTGTTGCTATATTTTCTTGTCTTTTGGAATCATGGGGTCTTTTCAATACCCAGGCAACAGAATTCCACTTAAGTTGTTTCTAGGGGGCATGAGGGGTGTTGCACTTTCCATTATCACCCATGAACAGACTCAAACGGAGCCTGCTATTATTTTGCTTGGATACATGCTATCCTTTCAAATGTTCTCTTTACTGATTTTATCAGCTATCACGACAGCTATCTTTAAGTGCTGAGTGGCGGCCTCAGAAAGTCTTCCCATACTTAGATTCAGTGTTGTTTTATTTTCTGGTCCTTTTGGATCATAAAGTACATTCAATATCTATGTAACAGAACTCCTCATAAGTTGGTGTTAGGGGGCATACTGGCTGCTGCACTTTCCACCACCTCTCATGAACAGGCTCAATCAAACAGTGTCCACTACATTTTTTCTTGGTTGCATTCTATGCTTTTAAAGGATCTTCTTATAGATTTAACTGTATAATGACAACACACATGACAATTTGAAGCCCTACATAGTGCTAACTTACAAATTAGCTTTACCAAAATGTTCCAAGTTGAAAAAGGGGCACAATCTTGTAAACTGTAAATAAAAGTTATGAAACCTGGTTCAGAGCGGTCATTTCATGACATCACAGAATAATGAAGAATTTGAAAGTGTATATTTAGTCAAACAGCTTCTGAGAAACCTGTTAAAATAACAAGTGGGCCAAGATGGCTCACCTGACTAACACACTAATAGTGTAAACATGTTTGACCTAGTGACCTACTTTTTGAAACCATATGACCCAGTTTCAAACTAGTCTGAGTTTTCAAGGAGATAAACATTCTGACCTAGTTTCATGAAGATTGGAGCAAAAATGTGGCCTCTAGAGAGCTAACAAGATTTATCTTCAATTTTGCCTAGTGACCTAGTTTTTTACCCAACCTGTCCCAATTCTTAACCTGTTCGAGAGTTCATGGAGACAAATATCCTGACCAATTTTCATTTGAACAAAAATGTGGCCTCTTGAGTGTAAACAAGCATTTTCTTTGATTTGACCTAGAGACCTAGTTTTTGACCCCACATGACCCAGATTAAAAACTCTCCAAGATTTTATGAAAATAAACATTCTGACAAAGTTTCCTGAAGATTGGAGCAAAAAAGTGGCCTCTAGAGTGTGAACAAGTTTTTCTCTTGATTTGACCTAGGGACCTAGTTTTTGACCACAGATTCGCAATCATCCAGGACTTCCAAGATAACAAACATTCTGACCAAGTTTTATGAAAATTGAATATAAAATGTGGCCCCAGGAGTGTAAACAAGCTTTTTCTTTGATTTGACATGGTGACCTAGTTTTTGAACCCACTTGATCCAGATAAAATTTCATGAAAACAAACACTCTGATCAAGTTTCATGCACATCAAATGAAAAATGCAGCCCCTATTGCATACACAAGTTTTTTCTTTGATTTGACCAGGTGACCTTGTTTTGACCCCAGATGACCCATATTCGATAAGAAGATCATTCAGATCAAATTTCACGAATATCTTGTCAAAAATGCAGCCCTTATTGCACACACAGCTTTTCTTTGATTTGTTTAAGTGACCTAGTTTTTGACCCCAGATGACCCATATTCAAACTTGACCTAGATTTCACCAAGACAAACATTCTATTTCTCATGAGTTTCAAACTTAAAATGTGGTCTTTAGAGTCTTAACAAGATTTTCCTTTGATCTGGTCTAGTGCCCTAGTTTTTGACCCAACATGACCCAGATTCGAACTTGGCCTAAAGATCATCAAGATAAACATTGTGACCAAATTTCATGAAGATAGGGTAAAAAATGTGACCTCTAGTGTGTTAATAAGCTTTTTCTTTGATTTGACCGGGTGACCTAGTTTTTGACCCCAAATGACCCAGTTTCGAATCTCACCTAGATGTCATCAAGACAAACATTCTGACCAATTTCATAAAGATTGGGTCACAACTGTTGCATAAAGAGTGTTAACAAGGCAAATGTTGACAGACGACGGACGCCAGACGACACACACCGCACGACGACATATATCAATTATTTCTGCCAGTCCCATTTTAAGTCTTTTTTAAGATCTTTATAACCTTAATCTTTTACGGAGTGACCACCAACACAACTGGAGATATCTATTAACCACAGTCAATCATCCTATGAAGTATGAAGACTGTAGGTGAAAGCGTTATTTAGTTACTGAGCAGAAGCAGTTTTCTTTTGAGGAAACAGTGACATTGTACTTTAACCTACAGACCCCACAAAACAATATGGTTCATCAACTGATCACAGGCAATCATTATGTAAAGTTTGAAAACCATAGTTCAAAGCGTTTTTTAGTTATTAAGCAGAAATGGTCTTCAGTTGAGAGGTCACTGTGACCTTGAACTTTGACCTACAGATCCCCAAAACATTAGGGGTCATAGACCACAGGCAATCATCCTACGAAGTTTGACAATTGTAAGTATGCAGAAACCATTTTTAGTCTCAAGGTCCCTATTACCTTGACCTTTTTACATACCAATCCTTTATATAATAAGGGTCATCTACTGACCACAGGCAATCATTCTATGAAGTTTGACGACTGCAGTACAAAGCCTACTTTAGTTATTGAGCAGAAACCATTTTCCATCTAGAGGTCACTATGAACCTTTAACCTATTGACCCCTTAAACAATAGAAGTCATTTACTAACCATAGGTAATCATCCAATAAAGTTTGATGACTGTAGGTCAAAATGTTCTTTAGATATCGAGTGTAAAACAATATCAGTCTCATGGTCACTGTGACTTTAAACTTTTACCTACTGACCCCCAAACCAAAAGGGGTCATCTACTGACAACGTGCAAGCATCCTATGAAGGCCAATGACTACTGGCTAAAGCATTCTTTGGTTATTGAGCAGACAATGGTTTAAGTCTCAAGTTTGACATTGGCCTACTGACCCCCAAAGGAATCACTGTGACCTGACATTTGATCCCTTTTAAACAATAGGGGTCATCTACTGACCAAAGCACTCTAGTTATTGATAGGAAACTTTTTATGTGTCAAGGTCATTGTGACCTTGACCTTTGGACTAGTGACCCCTAAAACAATAGGGGTCATCTGCTGACCACAGGCAATCACTCTATAAAGTTTGATTATTGTGATACCAAGCATTCTCTAGGCACTGATCAGAAACCAAATGGTCTACAGACTGACTGACAATTAGCAAAATAATATACCTCTTTTCTTTGCAGTGAGGCATAAAAATTGTTACGCAGGGAACAATTCACCTTGTCCAGTGATGTCCTTTCATGATGGCAAAAACTTGTGTGAACTTTGAAGCATTCAGTTTTGTAGTTTTCTATAAATCTGCTTACATGCAAAACTTTTGTGTCAAACCAACGAAAGAATGGAACTATTTCTTCAGTTTAGGCAAAACTAGATGTGTGTCCACAAGACATTGATGTCCCCACTTCCTGTCACTGCACTTTGCACATGGTTTCATGACTCTATGTGAATATTTTTGGATATGCAATGTAAACTTTTAGGCACTTTATGTGTATTTTTAACTAAGCTGGGGACCATAACTCTGGTCTAAGTTAAATCTCAAACAAAACACCGGTGCACAACTTTACATGTTATATAACAGTCCTCTAGGTCAAGTACTTTCTGACAGACATGGGACACAAATTTTTATGCAATTTTCAACATATTTTTGACATAACTCTGGTCTGGCTGACTGATATCCCAAACAGAACACTTTGTGTACAACTTCACATGCTATATAACAATCCTCTTATGTTTCATGACTCTAAGTCAAATAATTTTTGAGATGCATGTGACACAAATATTTATGCCCTTTTATGAATGTATTTTTGACTAAGCCATGGGCCATAACTCTGGTCTGGCTAAGTGAAATCTCAACGAAAATCCCAGGTGCACAACTTCACATGTAGAATAATATTCCTACATTTATAATCCTATGTCAAATACTTTTTGAGATACATGTGACAAACTTTCAGGCCTTTTTATTAATATTTTTGACAAATTCAAGGGCCATAACTCTGGCCTGGCTGTGTGAGATCCTAATTAAAAAGTCTGGTGCACAAAATTACATGCTGAATGACAATCCTGTGAGGTTTGTTGACTGGGTCAAATACTTTTTGTGATATGCAGGACACAAATTCAAACGGACAGACAGATGGCCAGTCTGAAGGACAGACTGATGGACAAGACACTTCATCATAAATACATTTACCATCTCTCTGCATAAAAATGTTTTTGGTTGAAAATTTTGTTATGTCTAATTTCATTTTGTACCATTCAACTGCTGAAAAATTCAGCTAAAATATAAATGTTTCAACCTTCCTGCTTCAAGAGATGGAAAGCAATATAATATAATTCAGCACAACTATTAGTGTTGATTTTTCTTAGCAAAGGGAAGTAATCCACAATGAAGCACTTCTGATTGCCCTCTCACTCTTAAATCCCATTCTGCACTGATCATTAGTAGCTTAATGTGGCAGACAGTAAACTAAGCTATAGTTACATGAGCAGTGTTGACAAAATATTCTTATTTTCCAGTCTAAAGGCAATGAATACTTCAGGCTGTTTTCAGGAAATGATTAAGTCACTGTATAATTTTCTTCAGAGAAAAACCAGTCCTAATGGCCTATGTGAGGAAAAGGTTTGCCACAAGTAAAGTAGCTTGCAGGCTACCAACAACATGTAAATTTTCATCTTTCACTATTAAAGTAAAGAATTTGGTTTTAAAAGACAAGCAAGCTTTTAATGTTTGTGTATTTCTAAGGTTATGCTACTTTTTTGGGAGGTCAAAAATGCACTGCTCTCCCACCCCCCTCCAAAATTTCCAGTCCCAATGGTTAACCATAATGCTGAGTAAACCTGACATATGATCACAGCAACAGGTTGAACACTTACATAAGGTAAAAGTTATTCTGAAGAAGTATGTGTACAATAATGAAAAACAACTTTTCAAGTCTTTTATGCATTTTTAATAACTGATTTTTTTTTTTGTTCATAAACTAAACAGTTTTATCATCCAGTTCTCTGATAACGTCCCTACATTTTGCCATGAGCACCTGTATTGCCTGCGACACCAACACCTCTGGTGGTAGGATTCCTGTTGATTCTACACTGACTGAAAAAAAGATAAGGAATATTTTATAAAGCCCCAATATGATTTTCTCTTCTTTAGAGCATCTAATGTAGTGTTTGAATTGGTCAAGCCCGAAGTGTTTGTAATAAAAAGCTTGTTCATAATGAAGAAATCTTTCACCAATTGTAAACTGTGATATCATCGGAATAAAAGTTTGTTGCCTATCCCTAAAGTTTATCTTCAATATGTCCGCGTGATGTTGTATTTCATACAAACATTTTTTGTCAAAGTGGAATCTGTAGCAAGTTGAAGTAATTATGAAAATATGACCACAAGAATTTAAGAGTTGGATCTAGTGTTTTATTTTGTAGTTTTAAAGAGTACATTTGAATTTGATACTGGGAGTAGGCTTCCAAATAACAAGAGGGTCATGATGACCATGGATCACTCACCTGAGTAAGGTGAGGTACATGTTTCAAATGTTAAACGATGTTAAATTATTAAGAAAGTAGGTCAGTAGATCACATCCATGGTGAATGAAAGTCAGTTTTAAGATCGGTGTACAAGTCATCCAAATTTCAAGGCTGTATCTTAAAAAACAAGAAAGTAAGTCTGTAGGTCAAGGTCACAGTCACAGTCAAGTGACCCCTACTTGGGGTCATCAGGTAATTATAATTAAACAGTCTAGGAAATATGATCAGATTTTTAAAAAAAAAATTAAAGTATTTTTTCCTATATAACTCAAAAAACAAGTGACCCCCAGGGCGGGGCCTCCTTTCACCCTAGGGGCATTATTTGAACTATCTTGTCAGAGAACCACTAGGCAAAGCTACATACAAAATATCAAAGGCTTAGGCCTTGAACTTTCTTACAAGAAGATTTTTGAAGTTTTTTCCTGTACAAGTCTATGTAAAACTTGGGACCCACAGGGCAGGGCCTCTTTTCACCCCAGGGGCATGATTTGAATAAATTTGGTAGAGGACCACTAGGCAATGCAACATACAAAGTATCAAAAACCTAGGCCTTGTAGTTTCAGGCAAGTTGATTTTTAAAGTTTATTAGTCCATGTAAAACTTGGGACTCCCTGGGTGGGGCCTCTTTTCACCTCAGGGTAATAATTTGAATAATCTTGGTAGGGGACCACTAGGCAATGCAACATACAAAATATCAAAAGCCTAGGCCTTGCAGTTTCAAACAAAAAGATCTTTTAAATCTTTTTCCTTTATAAGTCTATGTAAAACTTGGGACCATCTGGGCGGGGCCTATTTTCAACCCAGGGTAATAATTTGAACAATCTTGGTAGAGGACCTCAAGGCAATGCTACATGCCAAATATCAAAGGCCTAGGTCTTGTGGTTTCAGACAAGAAGATTGTTTAAGTTTTTTCCTATATAAGTCTATGTAATACTTCTTTTCACCCCTGGGGCATAATTTGACCAACCTTCATAGAGGACCATTAAATGATGTCACATGACAAATATTGAGGCTCTATACCTTGCGGTTTTGGACAAGATTTTTTAAGTTTTTCCTTTCGGTTGCCATGGCAACCAGTTTTCTGTGTGGAATTCAATTCTTTGAACAATTTTGAAAGGGGGCCACCAAAGGATAATTTCTGTGAAGTTTGGTGTAATTCTGCTCAATGGTTTTGAAAACGAAGATTTCTTTAGAAATTGTTGACGGATGGACGAACGACTGACCAAACACGACTGACAATGGACATTGAGCGGTCACAAAAGCTCACCATGAGCCTTTGGCTCAGGTGAGCTCAAAATAAGCGGACACAACTAAAATGTTTTCACATGATACTGCAGCTACTAAAACATTAACATACTGGGAGTGCCAATACTTACATATAAAATGATCTCTGACCCTGGTCAATTTTACAAGATCTTTGAGGTCATCATGTCTGAACACTTCTCTGCTACATGTATCTTTACGAGGATGAGCCACTCTAGCTTTCTGCTCACCTAAATGAGAAGTACTAAATAACTGATGACTGATTAACATTCGATCACACATTTTTAGCATGAAAAAACATGTATGGATATTAATTAAGTTACACTAAAGTACAAACAGCTAGTACAAGGGTTGCCAAGAAAATTTTGAGACTGCTAAAATAAATCTTGTTATTAAGATGTTTCAATTATTATCTAAGGAAAATTCAGAAAAAACATATATCATACATCCTTGATGTTTTTCTAAACTTATACCAGTAAGTACGGATCAGGTTAGAGTGATATGTCATTAAGTTTCAATTTTTAAGGTAATCCTATTTTCTTTCTTCATTCATCATCTATTACTGTTTAACCAGGTACTTTACGGACATTAACATGTAACATTACAATGTTAAATGTAACTATACCTACTTTTTCTTGCAAACATCCTTAACTCACACTTCATTTGCTGTTATCTTATCTCCCATTTCAAAATATTTTCAATTATAATTACATTAACATTATATAGATATGCAACCCAAATTGCAAACCCTGCTTTTATTATTTGTTCCCTTCAATGTTTCTGTAAATCTTTGAAACTACAACAGTTTTTTGTTGGGTTTAGAGTCACACCAACATAAATTGAGCCACACCATGAGAAAACCAACATAGTGGCTTTGCGACCAGCATGGATCCAGACCAGCCTGCGCATCCGCGCTGTCTGGTCAGGATCCATGCTGTTCGCTTTCAAAGCCTATTGGAATTAAAGAAACTGTTAGCGAACAGTATGGATCCTGACCAGACTGTGCAGGCAAGTCTGGATCCATGCTGATTGCAAAGCCACTATGTTGGTTTTCTCATGGCGCGGCTCATTTATATCATTAAAACTTTTCTGGCTTTTTGATGATGGAAGTAGACACATGGTGCAGCTAAGAATACTGTTCTGGATGGCCATCTGGGTAGAACCACCAACCTTCCATAAGCAAGGTGGATGGTTGTCTCACATGAAGAATCCAAAGTGAGGTTCAATATCCAACATCGGAGGCAAGCAAGTCAGTGACCTTAAGCACTAGGCTATGTAGGCCCCATACTACAAAACAGGGCCTCCTCTGCCATTCGCCAATGAAGCAAAATGCTACAAATTCAAAGAACTAGCTACAGGTTTTTGAAAGTGGTGACAAGAATTTTATTGATGTGGCCAAATTTCAGCAATTCAGCTTCAATTTGGCAGTTTCTCTCAAAAAGTGGCTACAACTTTCTGAGGTCCAGTGGAGGCCCTACAACAGTATCAATGCTCTAAGTCACTTTGATGCACATTAGAGGTTAAGAAAGGTTAAAAGTATTTCTCCTTGCAATGTAGGTATAAAAGATAGGTTTGCTGGAAAAATTCTCTCCAGGATCATATTTTTAGGGCCATTTTCGAATGCTTTGAGCCAGATGGAATTTCTGTATTTTATTTGTGTATTTTGTTTTATATAATTATTGTTTTTGTTGTTTTTAGTGTCACACCATGAGAGTTATAGGTCATACGGTGACCTTTTGTGTCCCCCAAAATCTTTTATACCATGATTATATTGCAAGGAGAAATACTTGTATTCACTTCAGTTAATCTGATAAAAATCTTTTTCACACTGAGATTTATGTTTAAACCAACAGTTAAGCTTTGACATTACTGATATTACCTTCAATATGATCTATTATCCAACCAAAGTGAGAAATCATTCTTCCTTGTTCTCTAATGAATCTGATGAAATATTTTTTCTCTTAACAATTCATAAGTGTTTGATCCAAATGACAAAATACGAGTACAGTTTTCCACAGAAATTGATGAAGATAGTTTCACAATTAAACTCTATTTGTTTTACTTACCATCTACAGTGTCAATTTCAATAACTCCAGGAGAAAAACATCTCTGCAATTTCACTGCTAGCTCTCCAGTTATAGGCTTTAACAATGTGATATCTGGTAACAGTCTATATGAGGCTGTAGCTACAAAACATACGTAGAGATGTTAAACAAACAAATCCATGACAAGTTATCATCATCATCTTCAGTAATCACCTCATTTTTGAAGAGTATACTAATAACTGAAGTCTTATGATTTCAAAATATAATGTCTGGT
Organism: Mercenaria mercenaria; assembly: GCF_021730395.1. NCBI lineage: Eukaryota > Metazoa > Mollusca > Bivalvia > Venerida > Veneridae > Mercenaria > Mercenaria mercenaria. Next base: position 28,068,759 of record NC_069361.1, on the reverse strand, counting down.
AAAGGGCTGGTTATTACATTTTTATTTGGTTATCTGATCAACTTGAAAGATAATACCCTTTTAGAAGTTGTTAAAATCAAAAGAGCTTTTGGAAGACAAAGCTTGACTCTTTCAAAGCCTTGTCACTAGAAAAAAGTGAAAATTAAAAAAAAATATACATAAAAGATACAATAGGGGAACAAGTGTGAATAATAAAACAGCTCTTCAACAGATAACAGGTCACATTAAAAACTTGCTATGTTGAAAAAATTTATGAAACAGCAATGCAGAGTTACTGGACATGTGTACCTAATAAAGTTTCAATCAGTTCCCACTAGTCATTACTGAGTAACCAGCCTACATACAAACTTTAACAAAAAGTTGAAAAGGGGGCATAACTTTGTAAACAAAAGCTTTACGAAGAACAGAGCGCTAATCTATTCGAAAATGTTTACCAAAATGTAAGTGGAATTGAGTGATACTAAGGAACCATATGAGATGTAACATAAATGAAAGTGAGAGAAACATAAAAGTCTGTTTCTTTATTGGGGAAGTGAGAGGTTGAAGGGCTATGATGCTAAGAAACAATAGGAGATAAATTTCATTGTAAGGAATGTAAAAAAAATATTTTGCTAGATTGGGTTAAGGAGTGGGGTGAAAAGGGTAGGGAGGGGAGTAGAAGTGGGAGTATCTGGGATACAGGTACTAAGAAACATTTCAAGATGTAAATGTATGAAGTTACAGTGAAATTGAGAACCATAAAACTTTAACCAACACTGTAATAAAACCAAAGATGTCTACTCCTTTCTAGATCAATCTTAACTTGAGGTTTGAAGATTACAGGGGCAGTAATTAAGGAGATAAACAAATGAGTGCAATAGCTTGACCTGTTCTTCAAATAGTCAATCTACAAAACCTACAACCAGTATAAATCATATATGAGCCACGCCATGAGAAAACCAACATAGTGCATTTGCCACCATGCTGTTCGCTTTCAAAGCCTATTGCAATTAGAGAAACCATTAGCAAACAGCATGGATCCTGACCAGACTGCGCGGATGTGCAGGCTGGTCTGGATCCATGCTGGTCGCAAATGCACTATGTTGATTTTCTCATGGCACGTGACGGCTCATATATTTTTTGCATCAAATTTCATAAATTCCTGGGACAATACGAATTGCAGTACACTATAGACTTAAAATCACTAAGATAAAACAAAAAGTGTACCTACCAACAGGAGAAAACTTTGCATGATCTTGTCCAATACCTTTAACACAAAATAACTTCAAGTCTAACTCCTGTAATCAAGAAATAGTTATGTTAACCTAAATTACAGCTGTTGGGATATACATTCAAAACAACCAAAACAAATGCATACTCTATTTACTATATAGTGTACATGGAAGCTTATTTAGTCACCAAAAGGAAACCATATGGGTGACCCTTTTAGGAGAAAGTTTTTAATTTTAGTTCGAGGATGGTGCAAGATATAGAAGTGGAGTTGGGAGTTTAAACTCACCATTCATAATTTCCTAGGCTGCTGTTATTGTTATTTCAGATCATTATTTTAATTCTCATTAAAAACTGCATTTTGACACAAAAAACATCAACACTGGTGATTACTTTCTTAACAAGGAATTGTTTTCCGTAGGGTTGCATTAAAACTGATCAACAAAATAATAAGATGGTATGTTCGTGACAAAATATAAGTTAAAACTTCTTGGGTTTACTTTACTTGTCTGATGACAAAAGATAGAATTAACACACTGTAGAATTCATCGCATAGCTCAACATCAAAATAACTTACTTAGTCAAGTAAGTTTGAAACATGTAGTAAGAGTATTCCATATCCCTAATTAATGTAATGCTACTATAACACCTTGTCATATATCAAAGGCCACAGAAAACTATTTCAATAATTTATAGGAACATATTCAACTTAGGTCTCTGAGTTTATCATTTTTATAAAAAAAACAACAACAATTCTTTCCCACACACTCTTACCTGACCAGGTCTGAGTTTGGCAATGAGAATGTCATCATGTACTGGCCTGATGTCTCCTTCTTTAAACTACAATAAAAATAGAGTAACACACTTTTGTCTCAATACAACAAGACAAAACTCGAGAATACCACATACAGAAAACAACGTGTTTTAAGATGCATTACCTTTTAAAAGTAAATGAGACTAAGCTAAAGTCACATATGAATGACAGGATAAGGAAAATGTTCAATTAGTTTTATTTATATTTTTTTTATATTTTCTGTTGTAATATTAAGGTGTTTCAAATACAGAGCCTGCTACACATTTATGACAATTCTTGATCAGCTGAACTGTAAATTTCTGCTACACACCACTGATGAAAAATATTGCTGATTTCTTGTGTAAGTCACTGCTATATTTTGTTAAATGTATAAATATAATTTTTAAGCTATTTCCAACATATCTGGTGATATCCTGAAATTTCTATTTCTTTCCTTTAATATTTTGACCTGTATATTTTGTCCCTAATTGTGACTTCTAATTTTGCTTGAAGAAATTATTGGTACAAACATCAAGAGCTATCAACAACATACAAAGTCCAAGTTTATTAAACAGAGTCTGGAGACAAGTCTCAAAATTCAGAGCTCAGTTTTGAAATTGACAAGACTGTTCTTCTACTTTAGTTTTATAACCTCAAGTGAAGTACTTACTATCTGTGCCTGATTACCAATAGGAATCCACTTTAAATGTTTTGTTGTGACTGAAAAAAAGAGAGAATGTGAAACTGACATTAGAACACATAATGTTTGTTTGTTTGTTTTGGGTTTAATGCCATTTTTCAATAGTATTTCAGTCATGTAACGACGGGCAGTTAACCTAACCAATGTTCCTGGATTTTGTACCAGTACAAACCTGTTCTCTGCAAGTGACTGCCAACTTCCCCACATGAATTATCAGAGGTGGAGGACGTATTATTTCAGACACAATGTCTTTTATCAAATCGTCACATAGAACATACGCCCCACCCGGGGATCGAACTCGCGACCCCGCCTTTCGTAGACCAACGCTAAGTGCAGGCGGGCTGACACATAATGACTTTACAGGTTTCATGCTGGCAACAGACATTGGGTTTTCCTTATGCATCAGCTCAGGTTTTGACAGACATCTAGGTGGGACCACAGACCTTCCTCACACAGAATCTCGTAACAGTAGTTGAGGCTCAAACATGCAGCAGTAATCCAACTAGCTATGTTAGATGATACGGAATGACAGTACAACTTCCATCACAGTAAGACTGGACAACATAAGACTATTCCAATCTACTTATAATTTCATTATGCCAATGATGACACACTTTCTAGCCAAGAAAGGGTCACAATTTGAATTGTTTTCAACCAATAGTTCTCTAACTTGATTATATCAGTACATTTTATGAGTAGAAAGCCTTGTGTAAAGTTTTTATCAAATACATGTACTTGTTTCAAAGAAACAGCTCAATAATTACATGCAAAGCTTTAATCTTATTCTTTAACCTAATTCTCTCAGTAAAAAAAGGGCCACAATTTACATTTAATTCTGTCAAGAGCTATCTAGCTTGTTTTTTCCTGTAGGTCTGTTGACAGGAAAACCTTCTGTGAAGTTTCAATTTTATACAAACAATAGTCACTGTGTTATATATTTTTAATACAAAACTTTAACCAAGGTGTTATGCTTACAGCACCACCGCTAACATGCAGGTGAGCAGAATAGCTCTCGCTATTCATCTATATACATTTGTAACCAAGCTTTCAAAAACTTGCCAGAACAAGAAGCTGCTTTCAATAAACGCTTGATGCCCCCGTTGGCATCCTTGTTGATACAAAGCAACTTAAGTCTAAAACGAGGTCAAGTTCAAGGTCAAACTGAGGTCAGTTGATGTCTGAAGATGAGGAATGGTCACAGGTTACATCTGCATTAGTATCAAGTCATTCTAGTAAGGGGTATTGATGCTAGACGAAATGGTCCCATTTGGTTAACCTCGTACGGACGAACGGAAGGACAGGACAATCACTATATGCCTCCCGCATCAGTAGATGCCGGGGGCATAAAATCATAACATGTTAACATATGAATAGAATTTGTTGGATTATAAAATTTTAATTCTGATGACAAAATTAAGTTCTACAAGCAAAGCTCTTTTTTTCAGTTTTGGCAGAATGGCGACCTGCTAGGTGAGAAAAACTGAGCTGTAATCATTAAAGTAGGTGAACTAATAAACTAATAAAATCAGGCGAAAGATACCTTTATGGTCCTTGTAGAGTTCATCAGGATCTGTGGCATCTTTTACATGTGGATTACGTGTACATTTCACCTTCAGTTCAAACTGTATCGTGTCTTCTTCTGTAGGCTCTGAATCAGCTACAAACAAGTATAATAACAAACATTAATCTGGTTAAATCATCTGTTATAAGCTTAGGATGAAATAACTCTGTATGTTCAGAAAAATAATGTAAATGAAGTCTGTAAAAAAACTATACCCAGTCTTGATAACAATGCATATGCATCAGCTAATAATAACCTGTAAGCTGTCAGTCCTAGGCATACTTAGTCAAAAACCAAAGATCTGTAAACCCATCTGCAGATTATGAAAGCTAGATCACAAACATCCATTTGTAGAACCACTCAAAGAATTTGTTTTCAACAACAGCACTAGCATGGTTACAACAACCAATACTGTTTTATAAAACAAAATGAATGTATGTACAGTGAAACACTGTTTGGTGGCTTGAGCAACGGGGCTGACTTGAGCAATCCCTGTGGTCCCGACAATTTCCTTTACTGGCATCCCTTTTTGAAACCCTGGGTATTTAGGTCATTTTGCTCAAGCCTTTACAACTCCAAGTGATTGTTGTTTGACTGTACTGCATTACTAACATACTTTCAAAAGTGTGGCAAATCTTTTATTTTTGTACCTTTTGTCTGCTATATCTGAAATTATTACATGACTCTTTATATAAATCCCCTGTCCATATTTTGTGCTATATGACCAGACTATATTCAACACATGCATACTGGGATAACAAGTCAAAAAAGTGAAAACAAAACAGTGAAAATTAATTTCTGATATCATGTAATAAAACATTTATTGAATGACTTGCCCGTCAATAGTTTAAACTATTGATCCTTCAGATCTCAGGCAATTGCTTTGAATACTGACAGAACAAGCCAGTCCTTAAGTCCTAGTGTATAACAATGAATTTATGTAACATAAATTCCAATGTAATGGTGAAACTTATTGTGCCACTTAATACATTTATTCATGTGTCCTTTTAAGATAATCTTTCATTCAGCTTAAAACCATCAAATTAATGTTTACCATCTTGTTTATATTCAAAGAGTCTAGGATCAGCTTTGATTGGAATAAGTCCCAGTCTGTGGGCTAACACTTCATCTTGTATAATAGAGGTGTTGTTGTATATGTGTACTTTCTCTATAGCCATGGTGGGAACCTGTTAAATACAGAAGTGAACAATTATAACAACTCTACTCAGAATCACAATTCTACAGCTACAAAGTTTTCCTATTGACAATACTATATATCAGTAAGTGCATCTGATCTATTCACTGACCTATAAAGATGCTATTTGTAGAGCATTGCTAATATAAAATGAATAATTAAAATGTAATTCCTTCCCTCTATCCAACATTCGTAACTGGACACCTACTGATGCCCAGTACAGATAGTAAGACAATGGTAAATGGTATTATATTTGTAATCAAGTTGATTTTTTTCTGCTGGGTATAAAGTCAAAAGGTCTGGCAAGTCTAATTTTTATGGAGGAAGGCTTTATGGATCTCCGAGGATATTTCTTCAGTTTTTGACATGGTTCGGCAAATTGGTAGATCTACAAACCATTGCAAGCCAGTCTGACAAGATGGCTGAACTTCAACTACAGAATGGCATTATATATGTTTCTACAAATTAAATCATGAAATACATCTGTTGATATACTTCAAAGAATATTTTCAATTATACAGTGGAGATTTATAACATTATATGTCATATTTATGTTGGCTTACATGAAACTACTTCATGACGCATTTCACAAGTCTGCCACAATATTGCTTTCAAGTCAGTTTTGAATAGCAAAGTTTAGAATGCATTCCATCAAATCTCTGACAGACAAATACTTTTCTACTGGAGAAGTCTTATAAAAATGAGTTTAGAATGTATACCATTAACTTCAAAATCAGTGGAAAGAATATAATTTATCACGTTTGACGTCGCCCAAGTGTAATACAGCCATTACATAAAAATGATAATACACTAGTGTAATAAAGCTTCGACGTCAACGTCCTTTATAGTATAGGAAACGTTGGTCAAATTGACTTGTTATTCAACTTGTTTAGTAAATTCAATATGAAAAGACACTCATGTAATATCCTCTATTTATTCACAGGATAAAGTTTTGAACAAGTTAATTAAGAGTGGTTATGAACGAACCTCTGCAAGGAGGATCCTTCTGAAAGCATTTGCAATAGCTGCATCAATACCTATCATGTCAAACTCCAGGTCTTCTGCTGTCGATCTCCCAATCTCTATACGGAAATTCTGAAATATTGAATGAACTTATGAAAACATTTCACCTTTCTCAGACCTCAAAATGATGATGTTAAGTCTATGTCGAAATCTGCTAGAAAATTTAACAACTAAGAAAAAACAGAATTAAAAGTCATAACCATAGAGACTGATGATTGCCGTTGCAAACTATAGGGATAAGACTTTTGAAAGATTGTCTTATAACAAAGACCCTGTCTGATAACTGGGTCCAAGACTACTGGTATAAAACTGAACCAGAAGACCAGTCTCAAACCTCCAACATCTAATTGCTGATTCTGAGATCAGTCTCGAAAATGACCGTTGAAAAGATTGTATTTTGAGCCAGTTTTATAACCATGCACCCTGAAGATGATCCTGAGAAATAACAGCAATATTCCTTATTATTATATGACTCCTCATATAAATTGCCAGTCCATACTTTGTGCTATTTGACCACTCTATTTTCAACACTAACTTAGTAAGATTGCTGGGCTAAAGTCAAAACTTGGAAGTAAAAAATTATGATGTCATGTTGGCTTGCCTGTTAAAACTACTTGCCCTTGGGGAAGCTGTTCAATAAGTGTATGCTTATGAATAACTGTGTTTGGAGAAGATTCAAAATGTGCAGGCTTGTAACCATTGATAATCTAAGACAAGGTACATATAACACGCAAATAAAACAGGATTTACTCAAGAGTTAACTAACACTACCTTTTCAAACTTTTCTTGACTCCACGTGTCATCATAGCCTTCGTAAGAGCCTGGGAAGTCTGTACTGTGCACCTGAAACATATTATATTTCAACTATAAGTGAGTGGATATGTTGTTGCAGACATTACAAATGAGCCGTGCCATGAGAAAACCAACATAGTGGGTTTGCGACCAGCATGGATCCAGACCAGCCTGCGCATCCGCGCAGTCTGGTCAGGATCCATGCTGTTCGCTTTTAAAGCCTATTGGAATTGGAGAAACTGTTAGCGAACAGCATGGATCCTGACCAGACTGCGCGGATGCGCAGGCTGGTCTGGATCCATGCTGGTCGCAAACCCACTATGTTGGTTTTCTCATGGCACGGCTCAAATGTATCTGTTTATTTTCAGTTGATACTCTTAATGAGAAGTGTTCGACACTATTTCGCATAAGAAAAATTCTTTTTCAGGACATGTCAATCATGAAAATAAATTAAATGGTGTCATTTAACGACATGATATATTGAACTACTAATAGATAAGTTATTTCAGCTTGTCTGATACTTGTTGAGCAGTCAGAGATTTTCCAAAATATAAATAAAACATTCAAATTGACAAATTTTTTAAACATTAATTCAAAGAAAATGTTTCCTTTAAACTGAGAGAAAACGCATTTATGGTTTCCTATTTTCACAGTGTGGCAAATGGCAACATCTGAACAACTTCTGATGTACTAGCAGAACCTTAAACAAGAGCTTTCGGAGGACAGCAACGCTCGACTCTTCCACAGCCTTGTCAATTGAATGAAGACAAAAGTCAAACAAGAGGGCCATGATGGCCCTATATCACTCACCTGTTATCATTGCACTTAAGGACAAGAAGGTCAAACAACAAAGGGAAGAAATTTAACCAAAAAGAAAACAAAATTCTTACAAGGAACAGATATGTCAAAATACACCTAAAAGTTGGAGGTACCATCCATGTTGTACCACAGAAAAGTGGTCTTGGTATCTTCATTAGTTATGGAGATATACCCATTTTAATTTGAAATAAAGGGAGGTAATTTGACATAAAATCAGTCCATAGTTATCTACCCTGATTGTCTCAGTCCAACTAATGACAATAATGAAATTTCAAGTCAGTCCAATAAGTACTTACTGATATAATTCCATTTTAATTACAATCAGGGGAGGTAATCAGATATAAAATAAATCTGGAACCTACGACTGGATCTGACAGATTCGTCATGGAATCCAAGATTTATTGTTGTTGAAGATATTTTGGAAGTTTGTATCAAATCAAACCATAAATGAAGTCTCTATATGGCTGCAAAAGCCAAAATAGCAAATTTTGGACCTTTAAGGGGCCATAACTCTGGAACCTATCCTGGAATCTGGCCAGTTCAAACAAGGAACCAAAATCTTGTGGTGATACAAGTTTTATATAAGTCTGGTTAAAATCAAATCATAAATGAAGCAGCTATTGTGCAAACAAGGTCAAAATAGCTAATTTTGGCCTTTTCAGGGGCAATAACTCTGGAACCCATAATGGGATCTGGCCGGTTCAAACACAGAATCGAGATCTTATGGTGAAACAAGTTTTGTGCAAGTTTGATTAAATTCAAATCATAAATGAAGCTGCTATTGTGCAGACAAGGTCAAAATAGATAATTCTGGCCAGGGCTATCAGGGGCTGTAACTCTGGAACCCATAATGGAATCTGACCAGTTCAACAAAGAAACCAAGATCTTGTGGTGATACAAGTTGTGTGCAAGTTTGGTTAAAATCAAATCATAAATGAAGCTGCTATTGTGCAGACAAGGTCAAAATAGCTAATTTTGGCCCTTTCTGGGGCCATAACACTGGAACTCATTAAGGGATCTGGCCGGTTCAAGAAAGGAACCAAGATCTTATGGTGACACAAGTTTTATGCAAGTTTGGTTAAAATCAAATCATAAATGAAGCTGCTATTGTGCAGACAAGGTCAAAATAGCTAATTTTGGCCCTTTCAGGGGCCATAACTCTGGAACCCATGATGGGATCTGGCCAGTTCAAGAAAGGAACCAAGATCTTATGGTGATACAAGTTGTGTGCAAGTTTGGTTAAAATAAAATCATAAATGAAATTTATGGACGGACGACGGACGAAGGGCGATCACAAAAGCTCACCCTGTCACTATGTGACAGGTGAGCTAAAAAGGGGCATAATCTTGTAAAAATGCAAAACAGGGTTATGGAACCTACACAGTGCATATCAGCTTATGACAGTGGACAAGTGTGTGAAGTTTCAATCCATTCCCATTAGTGAGTACTGAGATACCAGCTTACATACAAAACCTTAACCAAATATTTCTAAGTCGAAAAAGGGGCATAATTTTGTAAAAATGCAAAGTAGAGTTATGGGACCTGTGCATTACATGTCAGATCATGACAGTGAACAAGTACGTGAAGTTTCAATCCATTCCCATTAGTGGATACTGAGATACCAGCTTACATACAAAAACTTAACCAAAAAATGCTAAGTGGAAAAAGGGGCATAATTTTGAAAAAAAAACAACAAAGTAGAGTTATGGGACCTGCTTAGTGCATGTCAGATCATGACAGTGAACAAGTGTGTGAAGTTTCAATCCATTCCCGTTAGTGAGTACTGAGATACCAGCTTACATACAAAACCTTAACCAAAAATTTCTAAGTCGAAAAAGGGGCATAATTTTGTAAAAAAGCAAAATAGAGTTATGGAACCTGTGCAATGTAAGTCATCTTATCACAGTGAATAAGTGTGTGAAGTTTCAATCCATTCCCACAAGTGGTTACTGAGATACCAGCTTACATACAAAAACTTAAAACCGAGACCGACTTACTACAATCAAAGCAGTATAAAATACACAGAATGGCAACAGGAGATAATCTCACTTAAGCTTGTGTCACCGTGTTATCTTATTAAAGCGTCTCACTCATGATCAAATCAACAGACGCCACTGGCTATAAGGCCGGCATGCAATAAACCGAATTGGGTCCAGTTTTCAGATGACAACTGTTAATTTTTCAGACTTCCAATCATAAATTCATTCCTTCCCCGTGTCATTATAAACAAACAATCTGATCGAAGGTTTTTCACGACACAAATTTTTATCCTTCTGCTGTCTGTTTCATACACAGGTAAAATGAGATCTCATTCAGTTCCCATGTGATGATGGTGAGATTTGCTCTATATGCCTTTCAAGTTGCCGATCTATTTATTTTTAAAGCTCTTTGCTACAATGAAATAGTTAGTAATAACATCTTTTTTGCTTTAAATCTTAATGAAATTTCTTTCCGCCACAGGACATAGAAAATTATTTTAGTGCACTATCAAATGTCTGACACTACAAGCAGCCATTGTTAAATTCCGAAAAGTGGCTATTCGTAGGGCTCTCCCATATGAATAGTGAAATAGCCGATAGGCGGTTATTCGTATGGCAGTTTTGTGTTACACGTTATACTGAATATATTCGGCTGATATAATTTCACCCAATTTCTTTACTTTTCCGGTAAGGAAATCAAGAGAAGACAGATAAAACAGGAAGTGATTTCCCCTACTATAACGCATTTTATTACTTTTATTTGTTACATCACACTGACCAAGTGTTTTCAACAAAACCAGTTAGAGAGAATTATAGATCTATGTTTCATGTATATACATGCAGTTTTTCACAACAGTACAAATCTCTTACTAAACTTACCTTTCCCTGTTGTGTGCATACGTAATATAATAGCATAATCTATCATATAAATATAATAGCATAATCTAGTAAGGACCCAAATATTAAATTAGTCATAGGAACCCAGGGTTTCCTCTGGGTTAATTTCACTTTGCGCCAACAAATTCGCCAATCAGGAAAAGTTTGCACCAGTGGCTCTCAAGTTGGAGGCAATAGTCTGTGATGGGCTTCATACCATTTTCTTTTTCAATCTCTTTTTTATTTGATTCTTTACAGTAACCGTGCAATTTGCTCTTGAACCAGTCTATCCTAATATCACATTAAATCAAAAATAGTTTTTAATCTTCTCAGCCATTTTCAAGAACATTTTCTAAACAAAAGTAATTGCTCAATCTATAAAATTATCCCTTTATATAGTTTGCCATTTTTTATTATCTCCCTTTAATGGTCATTTTCACTAAATAGATGTTTTTAAAACATGAATATTTATCCTAATATCACATTGAATCAAAAATAGTTTTTAATCTTCTCAACCATTTTCAAGAACATTTTCTGAACAAAAGTAATTGCTCAATCTATAAAATTATCACTTTATATAGTTTGCCATTTTTAATTATCTCCCTTTAATGGTCATTTTCACTAAATAGATGTTTTTAAAACATGAATATTTATCTCTTTATTCTTTTAACTTTTTATTTCATAATTTATTTAGGTCATTTATCAAAAACAGTGTTGTTTAATATTATTTTATAACTTTTGAAAAGCTTTTTAAAATGCTTAAGTTTCATTATATATATATATATATATATATATATATATATATATATATATATATAACTAAATTTCTATTTCTTTTCATACTTACTAATGTATAGCGAAAATACCACCTACAGATATTATTAGCACTTTGTTTTGAAGCTCTGGGGTTGAGCTTTTTAAAATTATTGGTGTGTATATCAATGCTTTTACGTTGGGCACGTAAAAGAACTGCTTTAGTTCATTTGTATCTCAAAAATTCTTCATTGAAATTATACGACCGCGACTGAAATTAACAAACGCGTAGATTTAGTTCATTTGTATCTCAAAAATTCCTCGATTGAAATTATACAACCGTGACTGAAATTAACAAACGCGTAGATATTTAACAACGCTTGTGCAAAATTTATCTATTTACGATCGGAGAATATGTGTATCTTTTGATCGCGCTTTGGCGTGTCATTATTTCCGGCATTTTCTCGGTCTCGATTACTTAGGCGAATCGGATTGTCATTGAAAAAACCTGTAAATTTATCTCGCGTTTTTTGCATCATAAAAAAGGTGGTGCATCAGACGAAGCACGCAGCTAATATTTCGTTTCATTTGCTTTCGTGTAAGTAGGCGGGGCTAAATTTGGCGAATCAGATTGACTGATAATCGTTCTTGTGTGGAGGAATGCTCTAGTGACTCGGCGAAGTTTTAAATTATGCCCTGAGGTGTAAATCGATATTGACATGTTGTGTATTGTCTTCGTGTAGCGTTAAATATCGGAAAATCCGTTATTGCGTCCTTGAGAAAGATCAGAAGATCAGATCGACAATTATCTTGTAGGCGCCAATGAAATTCGCCAATTGAAGATTTTTTTGCACCAAAATTTACATTTTGTCTGGAATCTAAACATATTTATTGAAAAGAATACCAAGCCCTTTAATTTAGTTTCATACTTGACGTTTGTCACACATCACTTTGACATGTTTGCACCAATTCAGACCTGACATTTTATGCACCAAAATTTACATTTTGTCTGGAATCTAAACATATTTATTGAAAAGAATACCAAGCCCTTTAATTTAGTTTCATACTTGACGTTTGTCACACATCACTTTGACATGTTTGCACCAATTCAGACCTGACATTTTATTTGTAACATGATGACCAAAGTGAATTTTATGTCATTTCCGAAATCGGTTGAAAATATATCAGTTGAATGACTTCAGTACAATGTATTGTAATACAAAACTGCCATACTAATAACCACCTGCGGGCTATTTCACTATTAGTACGGGAAAGTCGTACGAATAGCCTGCCATTGCCATTTACATGATTAGTACACTCAATTTTAAAAATGCACCTTTCATGTAAGACAATCATTTCATTTGAATAACTAAATTTCTGTGGGTACATAAGTTGTGATGTGCATGCATCGGAATGATGCGGATAGCACTTCAAACTTTACTAATCTGATTAAAGTTTTACATGAATACTGATTACATTTATTTGATATGTCATCTCAACTAAAATATGATGTAAATGACCCACAAATTATATCTTGTAAAAGGAGACCCATAGTCCTACACAGTCTCTACTGGTACGGACACTTCGAAAATACCGTCATGTCATATGTGTAAAAACACAAATTACATTTTCAAGGCCGTGTTCTTTCAACTCTACACGTGTTCTTATTTCTTTTGTTCTCTCCATCATTAAGAAAAATAAAAGAGAAGACGAAACGTCTTGAAATTTCACGTGTTTACATTCAGGATGAAATCCGATAATGTCCGAATGTCAGTTGAGCGTATTTGCCATACCGTGCCGTGCGCCCATTACTAAAACACGGAACGGAACGGATTGGAACAACTGAAAATACGGAACAGAAATTAAAAAGACGGAACATATATTACGGAATAATTTTAAATGGAACAGAATAAAAATACAGAACAGTGTATCAAAGAGAATCTTGGACGTTTCGACCCCAAGACATTTCAACCCCGAGACATTTCAACCCCAAAATTTAATTTTCTTGGACAATTCGACCCCAATGACATTTCGACCCCTCAGAAATAGTTGTATGTTTTCATTTTATATTTCTTCCATTTTACATATTTTAGAAAATATGAATATATAGATCTATATAAATATTCTATTTTTAAATACATGTCAGTGAATAAACCGCGCTGGTCGGAAAGGATCGGCCGTATGTTTATTATTGGAACTAATTGAGTTATTTCTTCATGTTATTTTGATAATTTAAGAAGAAAATATATTATGAAAAAACAGTTTTTAAAAGAATTATATCATGTTTATATATGAATATAAAAACGTTTACTGCATTTATTGCCAAAGCACGAATAATGTCCTTTGATTAGTCCTGATAGAGTTTGATTGGATTATCACACCTATTGATTATATCAATTAATCAGTATATTTGTAAGCACACACAAATGACATGTGACAAATAATGTCTAACAAGGTAAGTGCAGTTAAATATGATAAGCTTTTATTTAATTTAAAAGCTAACAAAATTATGGTGATTGTGGTTCATCCACGAGCGCGCAAATTTCCCGTGCGCTCAACAAATTTTCAACTTCGTATAAAAACGTTTTGTGCATTTTATTTTCCTTTTGTAAATTAATTATTTATTTGAGATATGATTGAATTCTATCATAAACCCTAAAAATACGATTTATTAAAGAAATACCTGTGTACATTAGAATATTTTAGGACATGGAAATTCCGAATGTACAAATTTCCAGTGCGCACGCCGATTTTCAATCATGTACAAGACGTAACGCGCAAAAGTATTTTAATTTCCTTTTGAAAAATAATAATTTTAATCTATATGTTTGAATTCAGTCATAAATCACTTCAAAAATACCATTTGTTGAAGAAATACGGGTGTATTTCAGTTATGGCAATTTCCCGCGTGGTCGCCGAATTTCAATCTCTTATAAAATCGTTTTGCTTAAAGAATTTTATTTATCCTTCTGAAACTTATTATTTATATTACACACGAATGATTTCTGCAATAAACCCTACAAAAATACCATTTATCAATAAAAAAAAGGGTGTATTTCGGTAATGGAAATTTCCCGCGCGGTCGCCGAATTTCAGTCTCGTATAAAATCATTTTGCGTGAACGTATTTTATTTTCCATTCGTATTTTATTCATTTATGATATATATGATATAATTATTTAAAAAAAACTTCAAAAATACCTTTAACTTACAAAATACAGGTATATTCCGGTTATGGAAAATGTATTCCGGTGTATCCCGGTTTTTAGGTGGATTCCGGTTAAATGTGTGACCGAAATCGCTTGAAGTTGTTAAAATCATACTTTAAAAATCATACTTTAAATCACGTGAATTTGCTAAAATATTTAATATAGAAAAAAGTAATACGGCTGCCACATTTTCCTTACAGATATGAAATATGATAATTTTTCCCCGTTTTTTAAAAGAACAGTACTCACATATTCTTACATTTTGCAGAAACGGGGATTTCGTGTTTGATATTTTACAACTGGAAGGAATGTCGCACATAGAAAAGAAAAGAGCATTTTGTAAATAACAAAAATCATATTCTGTAAAGCAAATACTTTATGTGTGCGTCAAAATCGCGTACGAAAATAACATTAAATGCGAAAATAAGCAATATGTTGTTTAATTTCCTATTGTTTTCTTTACATTTTCGCCCAAATTAAAGATAATGTTGACACATGTTTATAAATATCCGATGTCACCACAGTCGCTTAATTGAGTGTTAATTGCAATGCGCACTGCAGATAAATGCACACCTGCTGTATATCAACAAACAATTAATCAAGGTGTGATAATCCAATCAAAAGATTACGTGTTTCTGATTATGATTTTAAATATCAATATAATGAAGATGATGACATCTTAAACTTCTTTGAGTTACATTATAATTATTTATATTTGGTTGAATCCCATAGAAATGAGATGCATATATCTTTCGAAAAAAAAAGTCAAATAAAAATAAATAAATAAAGAGGTATTAAAGATGTGACTTTATTAAAGTTATTTTCATAATTAAATTGATTTGAACATATAAATAAACACCAAGTAAGAAAATATGTTATATGAAGGTTATTTTAAGATAGATAATCAGAACGATTTGTTCATAAATTATTTACGTAATAAACGCGGTTGATACATAAATCCCGTTATTTTAATAATTTATAAATGATGATTATTTCGGTATTGTTCGGTATTGTGAGATAAAAATCATTCATTTTTTTCATATGAAGGCATGTTCTAATATAGACTTTAAGAAATTAAAAAAAAGAATTTTAGAAAATAAAGAAATTTAGACAAATAGATCTATGGCTCATTTTTGTAAAAAAATCTTATTTTCGCGAAAATAACCGTATTTTAACATTTAAAATTAAATTAGTAATTAAGCGTTATTACATTTTGAAATTGCTCAATTATCTATAGATTAAAGCTTAATTATAATAATGACGGCATTCTTAGATGTTTTCAGGCATATCATTGAATGGGGTCGAAATGTCCAAGGAGTTGGGGTTGAAATGTCTTGGGGTCGAATTGTCTCTTGGGGTTGAAATGTCTTGGGGTCGAAATGTCTTGCTAGCATCAAAGAGTGCAGTATCTAAACTCCTATATCTACCCATGACACCAATAGATATCACAGTCCATGGCGTTGATAAACTGTTAGCTGGTCTCAACCCAAATAAGGCATCAGGCCCGGACGAAATCTCCCCTAGGTTATTAAAGGAACTGCACAGTGAGGTTGCCCCCATGCTCACACATATATTCAATTGTCTCTGGACACATGCAATGTCCCCGATGATTGCAGACATGCGCTTATCTCCCCTGTTTACAAAAAAGGTGAAAAGTCAAAGGCTAGTAATTATCGTCCCATCTCACTTACATGCATAGCATCCAAACTCCTTGAACATATCTTAGTCTCTAATATCATGTCCTACTTTGACTCCTACAACATCCCCAGCCCAAAGCAGCATGGTTTCAGGTCAAAACACAGCTGCGAGACCCAACTCATAGGTTTCACACAAGAAATTGCTGATTCCATAGACATAGGCCAGCAATCTGATGTCATTGTTATGGATTTCAGCAAAGCCTTCGATAAGGTGGATCACCATAAGCTAGCACACAGACTTAAACGTTTAGGCATAGATAGCAAGGTCACATCATGGATTAAATCATTTTTAAGTAATAGGTCACAACAAGTTCTTGTCGAAGGCAAGTCTCCAGATAGGTTACCAGTTCTCTCATGGGTTCCCCAGGGTTCAGTCCTAGGCCCCTGCCTCTTTCTTGCAAACATTAATGACCTGCCCGATAGTGTCAAAAGTAGGGTCCGCCTTTTCGCTGATGACACTATCATCTACCTTACCATCTCATCTCAGTCTTCAGCAGAAAGCTTACAGCATGACTTGCACTTATTAGAGTTATGTGAACAGGATTGGGCCATGGAGTTCAATCCTGATAAGTGTGAGATCCTAAGGATACATAGGAAGAGAAAACCTATCCTTTACCCCTACAGGTTACACAATACCCTACTTAAATCAGCAGACCAGTCCAAATACTAGGTGTTACTATAAGCAAGGATCTCAACTGCACCCCCCCCCCCCCCCACAATAACAATATTACCTCCAAGGCCAATAATACACTCCGCTTCATTAAAAGAAATGTTAAAATGTTAAAACCAATAACACACAGGACAAAGAAACTGCTTATAAAACATACGTCCGTCCCCAGGTTGAGTACTGTTCTACAGTCTGGTGTCCTTGGCAGAAATATTTAATAAATAAAGTAGAAATGGTCCAAAGGTCAGCTGCCCGTTATATAAAAAATGATTACAGTTACACCAGTAGTGTCACAGACATGATCAATACACTCAATTGGAAAACGCTCGAACAACGTAGAAACCATGCCTCCCAGACCATGTTCTATAAAATAAGAACCAACCTTGTAGTAGTGGATAACCATCACCTCCTCCCTACTAGAAATCTTAATTACTTAATCCCACATTCTAAGACCAACTACAATGCTACATCCTTCTTCCCAAGGACCATCAGGCTATGAAACAGTCTTCCAATATATGTCCAGTCAAGTCCGAGTCTACCAAATTTTGTTTTACGTCCGGATACAGAAGTTGGAAAAACGTCGCTCAAAAAAGAGATTTTATTCATTTGAAATAGCATTTTTTGCAGTTAGTTGTATTTAAAACTTTGTGGAAGTTGAAAAGAATATAACTATCTTTATACTTCACGGATTTTCAAAATGGCACAACGAGAAAAGAAAAGTTTAATGACGCCGGAAGTTCAAGAAATTAACTGTGAAAACAGAAATTATATCTTGCATGAAATGAAAGCTTTAAAGAAAAAGTACGTCTACACGGAGAATAAAGCATTTGAAGTGAAGGAGACAGGAGGAGGTGTGAAATTTGAAATAAATTCTGGCATGTATGAACTGTTTAAGTTTGCGGCGGAAATGTACTACTCATCACCTGGAATCAAGTTAAAGTCGCAGTGTATTCCAGTAACTTAGTTGAGACTAAATTTAAAGTTAGTTTAGATGAATCAACATATTAGGGCCTACACAGTAAATATTATCACACGAAATGTTCCATATTGGTAAACGGGAAAGGCTTGCCAAAATTTATGAGCGAGGATTTAGAGGAAATTATGGTGACACTTGAAAACACACTAGATGAAGAAAATTCTTCTCTTGATGCGATCAATCAAGATATAAGAAATGTAATAAATGGACATTTCAAAGAAAGAGTATCCTATCAGACTGGAGGTAATAGTTTACCAATTATTTTAATATATATGGCTGGATAACACCTACGTAGGCATTTCGTGAAGATGCAACTTTTATGTGTTATATGTGAAGTATATGATATAAGTAGTTCATTGATGGCGGTAGTCACAATTCTAAGGTCAAATTAAGGTCAAGAAATTAGGTCAAAGGTCATTAAGTGCAGTTTTTACAAATTTCACTTATATGGCATCATGTCTTCGTCATTTGATGAAATAAGTGAGCAAAAATGGTATTTAATTGAAGCCAATGTATTTGACTGTGAAATAAAAAACTGCAACTGTTTATATCGCCATCATATGTGTTTTATGTGTAGATACTCCTTGAAGTGGGTGGGGTGAGTTGACTTCTGACCAACAGTTATATTTAGCACAGTTGTGTATTTGTTTTCACAAAAGCAAGGCATTTCTTTTGTATTAGGTACATATCTGCCGGCTGTTTCAAAATGTGAACCTGTGTCACACAGCCAATATGGCTGTATTTTTTTTTCAAAAATGGCGACCAAGATGACCACCAAAGGTAAGTATGTTCAAAAGTATGCATATATATGAGCGTTTACATATGTTTTAATGTAATTTATTGCAGTATTAAGATTGATAAATACAACTGATAATAGGACCATACGCCTATAGGCACCTCAGATAATCAGTATGGCGCTCATTTTTCAAAATGGCTGCCAAAAGTCAATATGTTAAGGTTTCTTTGCATACATTATAGAGTTTACATAGTTGTTTATATAGTTTAGTATAGTATTGTGATTGAAAAAAACATTACTATTTTAAATCAGGTTGACACCATCTTAGAAAACCAATAAGACAGCCGCTTTTCACAATGGCCGTCATGAAGTCAGTATGTTCAGTTTTTCTAATATACTGGAGAATGTACAAAATGTTTTATGTAAAGTTTTGCAGTATTTTGACGGATAATTAAACAATATACTACTTAAAACATATATTTGGTTTACAGACAGGATAGCCTAAATTGGTATCAATAGTATACCGGTACTTGGTATAACGACTGGGCACCCAATGTATTTAGACGTATAGAGAAGGCAACTATGGATATCTTAGGTATATCGGCAGGCAAACTTGGCTTTTCATACAGGCCACTATGGATATTCTTAGGATACAGACAGGCAAACTGTGTAGCAGTGATATATAGTCAGGTCATTTTTGGTATCATTTGTTTACAGACACGCCATCCGGGGTAAACATTGATGTCACTGTCGATATCGAGGGTATACAGACATGCCACTCTGGGTATCCAGTGTATACAGACTTGCCCTTCTTGCTATACATACAAACATCTAGGGAACACATTGCTATACATACAGGCAACAATAGGTAGCCTGGATATAGAGACAGATAAAATCGGTATCCTAGTTATACAGGAAAACTATCCTGGGTATACATACATGTACATTCCACTATGGGTATCTTAGTTATACAATCATTCACTAGAGCGTGTTTTGTGCATACATGTATAGCCACCCTGGCTAAACATACAGTCCACTAAGGGTACCTTGGCTATACATACAGGTCACTATGTGAATCATGGGTATACAGAAAGGCCTATCTGGGTATTCTGTGCATACAGACAGGTCATATTGGCTACACATGTATGCATACTGGCAAATACTGGTATACTGAATATACAGACAGACAATTCTGGGTATTCTGGACATACAGAAGGGCCAACCGAGTTTCCTTGCAACTCTGGATATTTTGGGTATACAGGCATGTCATCCTGGCTATACAGTTGTATATATAGGCTGCTAAGGGTATCTTCGATTTACATACACACCATTCTGGGTATCTTGGGTATATAGACATGCCATCATGGCTATTTGGATGGCATTAAATTGGTATACAGACAGGTTACCTATGTATCCAAGGTATAGAGCCATGCCACTCTCTGTAGCCTGGATATACAAAAATGTCATCGTGGCCATATATACTATATACTGGCCATTATGGATATCCCGGTATTACATATAAGCCTTTCTGGGTAAAAATCCTGAATATACAGGCAGACCATCGTTGCTATACACTGGGCTAGTATATTCGTTGAGTATGCTTGGTATATAGATAGCTCACCTGAGTGCATCCTAGGTAGGCCACCTTGAGTATCCTGGGTATACAAACAGGCCAACCTGACCGTTTACTTAATGTCACCACTATGAATATCCTGGATATAAATACATGCCACCGGTGTACCTTAGGTATAGAGGTAGTCTATTTGGGTATCCTTGGTATACTGTCAGGTCTTCTTGGCTATAAATACAGGACACTATTGGATCCTGGGTACCGCTATTTGTAAACTTGCTATACATAAAGACCAGTCTGGGTATATAGGTCTTTCTAGTTATATACTAATTTACGGAAAACTATGGGTATCCTAGGTGTACAAACAGGCCTCTCGTGGTATCGATTGTATACATACAGGCTATCAGGGCTATATATGTATGCCAATACGGATATCCTTGGTATACAGAAAGACCGCCAATGTATTCAAGGTAAACAGGTCACTCTGTGTATCATGGATACACATACAGGTCAGGTTAGCGATACATACAGATACACTATGAGTGTCCGTGGCATACAAAGAGGCAACTATCGGTACCTTAGGTATAGGTGCAGGCCATTTTGGGTATCAGGGTTATACAGACTGAAAACATGGGTATCCTGTG
Organism: Mercenaria mercenaria; assembly: GCF_021730395.1. Lineage (NCBI taxonomy): Eukaryota > Metazoa > Mollusca > Bivalvia > Venerida > Veneridae > Mercenaria > Mercenaria mercenaria. Next base: position 28,047,561 of record NC_069361.1, on the reverse strand, counting down.
TATACAGATAGACAATGATAGCTATACATTTATGCCAATTTGGACATATACTAATTACGCTTCACAACTTTGCATCGATAGTGTAAAATAATGGATCGAAGTTTGCATGCATACAAAGGATACCACGGGTGACATGTATGACTGTATTCCTATAATACCCAAAGTAACATATAATATACTAATGTGGATTGCAAGACGAAATGTGGCAGTTCAATGTGCAAATGCTACCGATCCAACCAGGTTTGCATGTTTGAAAGTGCATGCGAGGCTATTTATATACAAACTGTAGAAATGTACATGGCAACGAGGACAATAAAGTTGTGACATTTTTAAAACAATGTCCTCTGGTATTGTGTATAAAGAAAAGACTATGAGCAAGACTGAACTGTGTGAATTACGTTGTGCAGTATCTGAATAAGTGTTAAATACTAATACATTTGTAATAATCGTAATTCATGGAATATTTACAAGCTTCACTTGGACATTTAAAAAACTGATAAGATTCTTATCAATGGTTAAGAACAGTTATATGTGTACTAAATGAACGTTTTAAATGCATATTTGATACACTTTTATTAATATTCATGGGTATGCAAATGAGCTGAAAAAATCTTAATTAATATGTGTGAAGAAACTTGTTCCAAAATCAAAACATCTTACTATCTCGAAATATGGTTTATATGTGAGATATGTAAATATTGTCCGTTTTTTTAATATTTGTTTGTTTTTAATGATTAATATACCCAACCCACTTTTGACAGTATTTACCCTTGCAAACGATAAATAATGCTACAAACAGATATATATTTATATACAGTAATGTTTCAAATGTAATTCTGCTTATTTTTGTCCATTTATAAACACAAATAGTGAAGATTTGATCTTCGTATTATTTGAAAATATCATTTTAACGAATTATCTGCCCATTTTTTAAGTTTTCATGAATATTCATAAGTATGTAAATGAGATGTCATGTAAGGTAATGTAGCATGTCATATAAGGCGATGCAGCATGTCATGTAAGGCGATATGCAGGATGTCATGTAAGGCGATATGCAGGATGTCATGTAAGGCGATATGCAGGATGTCATGTAAGGTGATATGCAGGATGTCATATAAGGCGATGCAGCATGTCATGTAGGGCGATATGCAGGATGTCATGTAAGGTGATATGCAGGATGTCATGTAAGGTGATATGCAGGATGTCATGTAAGGCGATATGCAGGATGTCATGTAAGGTGATATGCAGGATGTCATATAAGGCGATGCAGCATGTCATGTAAGGCGATATGCAGGATGTCATGTAAGGTGATATGCAGCATGTCATGTAAGGCGATGCAGCATGTCATGTAAGGCGATATGCAGGATGTCATGTAAGGTGATGCAGCATGTCATGTAAGGTGATATGCAGGATGTCATGTAAGGTAATGCAGCATGTCATATAAGGCTATGCAGCATGCCATGTAAGGTGATGCAGCATGCTATGTAAGGTGATGCAGCATGTCAGGTAAGGTGATGCAGCATGCCATGTAAGGAGATGCAGCATGTAATATAAGGCGATGCAGCATGACATATAAGGTAATGCAGCATGCCATGTAAGGCGATATGCAGCATGTCATGTAAGGTGATGCAGCTTGTCATGTAAGGTAATGCAGCATGCCATGTAAGGTGATGCAGCATGTAATATAAGGCGATGCAGCATGTCGTATAAGGTAATGCAGCATGCCATGTAAGGTGATGCAGCATGTAATATAAGGCGATGCAGCATGTCATATAAGATAATGCAGCATGCCATGTAAGGCGATGCAGCATGTCATGTAAGGTGATATGCAGTATGTCATGTAAGGTAATGCAGCATGTCAAATAAGGCGATGCAGTATCTCATGTAAGGTAATGCAGCTTGTCATGTAAAGTAATGCAGCATGTCATGTAAGGTAATGCAGCATGTCATGTAAGGTAATGCAGCATGTCATGTAAGGTAATGCAGCATGTCATGTAAGGTAATGCATCATGTCATATAAGGTAATGCAGAATGTCATGTACGGTAATGCAGCATGTCATGTAAGGTAATGCAGCATGTCATGTAAGGTAATGCAGCATGTCAAATAAGGCGATGCAGCATGTCATGTAAGGCGATGCAGCATGTCATGTAAGGTAATGCTGCATGTCATGTAAGGTAATGCAGCATGTCAAATAAGGTAATGCAGCATGTCATATATGGCGATGCAGCTTGTCATGTAAGGTGATGCAACATGTCAAATAAGGCGATGCAGCATGTCATGTAAGGTAATGCAGCATGTCATGTAAGGTGATGCAGCATGTCATGTAAGGTAATGCAGCATGTCATGTAAGATGATGCAGCATGTCAAATAAGGCGATGCAGCATGTCATGTAAGTAATGCAGCATGCCATGTAAGGTGATGCAGCGTCAAATAAGGCGATGCAGCATGTCATGTAAGGTAATGCAGCATGTCATGTAAGGTAATGCAGCATGTCATGTAAGGTAATGCAGCATGTCATGTAAGGTAATGCATCATGTCATATAAGGTAATGCAGAATGTCATGTACGGTAATGCAGCATGTCATGTAAGGTAATGCAGCATGTCATGTAAGGTAATGCAGCATGTCAAATAAGGCGATGCAGCATGTCATGTAAGGCGATGCAGCATGTCATGTAAGGTAATGCAGCATGTCATGTAAGGTAATGCAGCATGTCAAATAAGGTAATGCAGCATGTCATATATGGCGATGCAGCTTGTCATGTAAGGTGATGCAACATGTCAAATAAGGTGATGCAGCATGTCATGTAAGGTAATGCAGCATGTCATGTAAGGTGATGCAGCATGTCATGTAAGGTAATGCAGCATGTCATGTAAGGTGATGCAGCATGTCAAATAAGGCGATGCAGCATGTCATGTAAGTAATGCAGCATGCCATGTAAGGTGATGCAGCGTCAAATAAGGCGATGCAGCATGTCATGTAAGGTAATGCAGCATGTCATGTAAGGTAATGCAGCATGTCATGTAAGGTAATGCAGCATGCCATGTAGGGTGAGGCAGCATGTCATGTAAGGTAATGCAGCATGTCATATATGGCGATGCAGCTAGTCATGTTAGGTGATGCAATATGTCAAATAAGGCGATGCAGCATGTCACGTAAGGAAATGCAGCATGTCATGTAGGGTGAGGTAGCATGTCATGTAAGGTAATGCAGCATGTCATATATGGCGATGCAGCTTGTCATGTAAGGTGATGCAGCATGTCAAATAAGGTGATGCAGCATGCCATGTAAGGTAATGCAGCATGTCAAATAAGGTGATGCAGCATGCCATGTAAGGTGATGCAGCATGTCATGTAGGGTAATGCAGCATGTCATGTAAGATGATGCAGCATGTCAAATAAGGTGATGCAGCATGTCAAATAAGGTAATGCAGCTTGTCATATAAGGCGATGCAGCATGCCATGTAAGGCGATGCAGCATGTCTAATAAGGTAATGCATTATGTCATGTAAGGTAATGCAGCATGTCATATAAAGCGATGCAGCATGTCATATAAGGTGATGCAGCATGCGATATAAGGTGATGTAGCATGTCAAATAAAGGTAATGCAGCATGTCATGTAAGGTAAGGCAGCATGTCATATAAGGTAATGCAGAATGTCATGTAAGGTAATGCAGCATGTCATGTAAGGTAATGCAGCATGTCATGTAGGGTGAGGCAGCATGTCATGTAAGGTAATGCAGCATGTCATATAAGGCGATGCAGCATGTCATGTAAGGTAATGCAGCATGTCATATAAGGCGATGCAGCATGTCATATAAGGTGATGCAGCATGCGATATAAGGTGATGTAGCATGTCAAATAAAGGTAATGCAGCATGTCATGTAAGGTAAGGCAGCATGTCATGTAAGGTAATGCAGAATGTCATGTAAGGTAATGCAGCATGCGATATAAGGTGATGTAGCATGTCATGTAGGGTGAGGCAGCATGTCATGTAAGGTAATGCAGCATGTCATGTTAGGTAATGAAGAATGTCATGTAAGGTAATGCAGCATGTCATGTAAGGTAATGCAGCTTGTCATATAATGTAATGCAGCCTGTCATATAAGGTAATGCAGAATGCCATGTAAGATAATGCAGCATGTCATGTAAGGTAATGCAGCATGTCAAATAAGGCGATGCAGCATGTCATGTAAGGTAATGCAGCATGTCATGTAAGGTGATGCAACATGTCATATAAGGCGATGCAGAATGTCATGTAAGGTAATGCAGCATGTCATGTAAGGTAATGCAGCTTGTCATGTAAGGTAATGCAGAGTGTCATGTAGGGTAATGCAGCATGTCATGTAAGGTAATGCAGCATGTCAAATAAGGTGATGCAGCATGTCATGTAAGATAATGCAGCATGTCATGTAAGGTAATGCAGCATGTCATGTAAGGTAATGCAGCATGTTATGTAAGGTAATGCTGCATGTCATGTCAGGTAATGCAGCATGTCATGTAAGGTCATGCAGCATGTCATATAAGGCGATGCAGCATGTCATGTAAGGTGATGCAGCATGTCAAATAAGGCGATGCAGCATGTCATGTAAGGTAATGCAGCATGTCATGTAGGGTGAGGCAGCATGTCATGTAAGGTAATGCAGCATGTCATATATGGCGATGCAGCTTGTCATGTAAGGTGATGCAATATGTCAAATAAGGCGATGCAGGATGTCATGTAAGGTAATGCAGCATGTCATGTAGGGTGAGGCAGCATGTCATGTAAGGTAATGCAGCATGTCATATATGGCGATGCAGCTTGTCATGTAAGGTAATGCAGCATGTCATATAAGGTGATGCAGCATGTCATATACGGTGATGCAGCATGTCAATTAAGGCGATGCAGCTTGTCATGTAAGGTAATGCAGCATGTCATATAAGGTGATGCAACATGTCATGTAAGGTGATGCAGCATGTAATATAAGGCGATGCAGCATGTCATATAAGGCGATGCAGCATGCGATATAAGGTGATGCAGCATGTCAAATAAGATAATGCAACTTGTTATATAAGGCGATGCAGCATGCCATTAAGGTGGTGCAGCATGTTGTATAATGTGATGCAGCATGCCAAGAAAGGTGGTGCAGCATGTCATATGAGGTAGTGCAGCGTGCCATGTAAGGTGATGCAGTATGCCATATAATGTGCTATAATCATTATTAGGTATTAGAAATTCGTATCAAATTTCTCTGTTTTCTTGATACAATACATTTAAGTACGTATAGAAATATTAAATTATTTAGTGTATTTGTTACTGAGAAATCATCATATGACAATGCATTTAGTTCATTTAGTGTAACAGTGGCTATTGGCCTGATATTGTTTAGGAGGTCTGTGGGTTCTCCTTTTGGTAAATGGGACAGCTGCGAAAGTAATGATATGTATTTTCTACCTCACCTCATATACACAATGGACTGATTTCAATATGTTTTGAAAACAGATGTTCATTGGGAGAATTGCAGTGTGTCCTACGTCTGCCAACCTTGATCAAATGCTATTTATATCTGTCTCCTTAAATCATATTAGTATATGAAAGAATATTCAAAATCGGCTTAAAATGAGAACTGTTATAACATTTTAATAGGCTATTTGATAAAATAGCTGATGTTTTGTTTCCGTGGCAACATCTGTAGTTGTTTTCCTAGTTCTTTTCAAAGAAACAAATCAACAAACAAGCAAACAAACATTGTTTCCTTTTTTATCTAGGATTTGCTACACACTTAAGGTTTTAAAACCCTGAAAACGCACCTACGCCATTGGGTATGGCAATTTCAGTAATTGAATAAGGCTGCTACAATAATACAAAGGTTGTTTGTGATCTTTCTAAAGAAAACTGAATGCACAAATACATGAATAGTGTACAATATAGATTATCAAAATATCATACTTGTCGGACTACAAAACATGCACGTTTTTGTTTTCCTATTACATCATGCCCTTTAACATGTAATAATATTGCTTCAATTGCTATCTCCGCATTATCCCAGTGGAACAACGTAATTTGATTTCGCTGATTACTAGAAAATAACAATGAATACAAACAAAGCACAAGTAACTGAGTCAAGTTTAAATGTCAGGCAACAACAATGAAAATTCGCTTTTGACATTTAATGGCTAGAAATAGTGTATTAGTAGCTTTCACAATAAAGGTTTTTAGTATATTTGATCTATAATGGTAGTCAGAGGCGGTACTATCAACGTGCATTTCCGCGCACATACAGTAAGTACCGTCACGTTTCTCACTAGGCACAGGAAAATTTCATCTTTATATACGGTACTTGTTTATAAGCTACTAGTTAAGTATTTGTATAATAATTTGAATTTCATCATTAACATATAGATTGCTGACGATAAATATACCCGACACCGATAAAAAACTAGAGAAGTAAATATAAGAGTAGGGTGCTAAACTGTCTATACTAAAGCTCTCTTTAAAAATACATCTTTTCTCAAAAAGTTTACGGATAAATTCATATTTCTCGAATAGTCGATAGCTCGTTTCGAAACATATCAATATTCTATATTCAGACAAAATGAAACTGCAAAATACAGTACATAAAATGAAGAATTTCCCATTTCTCCCATTGGAATATCTAAAGTATGCCATAGACTACTTCCTACGTTACAAGTGCACTGTTATAGCAGCTATACAAACTACTCCAATGTGATGCAACAAACAAAACAGACACTGTAAACATTTTCTTTTGTTATGTTGCAGACACATCATCTAAAGAGAAATACCAGGATATAGACAGTGTTAAAGGTTGACGTTGTTTGATATTTACAAGTAGTCTAGTTCTGTGTGCTGAACATTTCAAATTTTCATCTGGTAATGACGTCAATAGTGTCTTCAGGCCACAACCTGGATTGTAACAGCAAGGAAAAGATTCAAGGGAGTAACTATGTTCCACATGAAAGAAACCGCTGCAGGAGTTTATGTATGGAAGTGCAAATAGTTTACCCCTCTTCCGCCCCTGAATCTGTTTGTAAATGTCAATAAAAAGGAGTGCAAAATGTTTCATGTATGAATGCAGCATGTACTATTTCAGCACATCATAAATCGGAATACTAGATACATGTACAAACTTCTATTGAATGCTGTTTCATTGTACGGAATAAAGTACATGTATTTCAATCGCCAAAAAGATGACATCGTCTTGTCAGAAAGTGTCAAAGATATATGGCAAAACAGTTTTCATTTTTGTAAGTCAGCTATGTTCATTAGTTTACGTGAAATAATTCTGGTGCCCAGGGCATGCGCGATACAGAGCAGGTATCCATTTGTAAGATAATTATTGTAAAATTCAGTTACTCATCTGATATTGAAATGAGCATTGATGATAAAAGGTGCATTTTTAAAACATTCTGACCTTAACGAAAGAAACAAACAAAGGATCACAATGGAGCATCGCCTTGGAACGGTCAAGAGTAAAACACAACTGAGTAGTATATACCAGTTAATGGTGTACGCCAAATCTCATTCGTAAATCCTACCATTAGTGCGATCAATTCGTAACAGAAAATGCCAAAATACTTCAGAAAATGGGAAAAGCACCAAAATTGGCACAGCTATTTATTAAAGCATTAAAAACATTTTTTTCATGGGACCCATTTGATATCTGTCAAGATGGCCGATATGGCGGCCATTTTCCAAAATGGCCGCCAAAACTCGATATTTACCTTAGAAGATTCTAATGAAAGGTCATTATTAATTTACATTCATCCCCAAAATGCATGAATATAAATGTATATAATAAAAATAAATCCTAAATTTTGCATCAAATACAAAAATAACAATTCAATGATGTTAGTTTCTTTCTTTTTCATGGTAACGGCAAAAATCTAACCTTTAAAACTTAGTTTAATATTATCATTGTGTAGTTTTCATATTTTAAAGAATATTTTGTTTTAATATATGAAATTTTATATTATTTCACTTAAATTCCCTCCACAGCACCATATTGAAACATTGTTGTTATTCCCTTACCAGTATTTAGCCAGATGGGGCTTATGGGTTGCCCCTGTATGCATGTCAATACATCAGCCATGCAGAGTGGAATACTGCAATAACTTTGAAACTACAGCAGAATTTTTCATGATACGTGGTACATGGATAGAAGGCAATGCAGAGAATGCCAATGTCATTTAAATTTGTTCCTATGGCAACAAATGTTGTTGCTATGGCAACAAATAGTGCACGAATATGACACAAAGTATCATCCTGCATTTCTTCAAAACAATCAGAGACTGTTTCTTGAGAAATTTTACATAGACAGAGGGACAAATTGCGAACATGCTTGTTTTTCTTATTTTCCCCTCTTGTACATCATTTTGTCGTCTTTTATGTCGGTCCATCATTTCCCAAATGGCGGATTCTTCAAAACTTCGAAATTGCAAATTCTAAAGACTTCTTTATGAACCTTGTTTATAGATGGTAAGTAATATGGAGAATGTGAAGGTCAATTAACTTAGTTGCTATATAAAATTGTAGTTTCTTTGACACCAAGTACGACACAAACCCCTTTCAGTTTGGGACTTCGAAATGCAAGAATAGACGGGCTAGTAGGATCAAATGAAACAATGTTCCTTATTATGCACCCGCAGTCACAATGTCTGCGTAATAAATTGCTAACTGTGTAACAAAGAAGAGTAAGGCTGAAAATATAAAAGTTGCTTTCATGGACAACACTTAATAACTATTCTGTGAAATACATTACTCTGAACAGTGAGCTGAAATCTGAAATAAGGTACATGTCAGATACTCTTGTCAGTACACACAAGCACGAGATTGTCGACAACATTAGTTAACTTGCATAAGGCAGTGCAAAGCATTTCAGCACGTTTGATAAATTACGTTTTCCTCCACAGCCTTTATCGAGGTTGCAAATGCACTTGAGGAGCTATTGGTACGAGACTCGGGTACTTGAGACAAAAGCTATTGGAAAGGTTCCAATATATCAAAGATCTCTCTGGTCAGCCTTATTTATCTTGACTAGGAATTTTAGGAAAGTGATGGAACACCCGACACCCATATGTGCCCGACCTAATGGGCAACCTTTTTTAGTATGTTCAAGAGGTGTAGCAGACGATGCAGGAATGCACATTATAGCCCTAATCTATATGTGAACAGATGGTTGATCAAGCTACTTGACATCTTTTGCTGTAAAGAAGAGTATAGAAAGCCTCCATTTATACCCCGAAATATAATACAACAGTTTGTTTGTAGGAAATTTTAGAAAATGCATTTAAAAGCTTGATTCACCGGTAAGCACGAGCTGTACTGGTTAGTTTTGTTTGACAAGACAGTGTTTATTTTTACATTGGACTGCTTAACTGGAAGTCAAATGGTAAATAAAAAATATTTGTCGTCTTAAAACTACTAATTTAAATGGTATTAAAATTGTGTTCGAATGTACCTGTGCTCATTAGAAAAATCCTCAAGTACTCCCATTTAATTTAACTTTAATTTCAGTAAAATGTCCAGAAATAGATATTAGAGCACATTTTTCTTGTAGAAATGATAGATTCTGCTCTTAATTTATACCCCCGTTACCTCAGCCACGTTCCCATGCGTCGTAAAAAATAGCAGGACGCAGTAAAAAACTTGTACAATGTAGAAGAAATTACAGTAGACTCCGATAAGAACATGATAATTATGGTCTCCATGAGTGTAGAGAACGCGGTCGAATTTTGGACTGTTCAAAACAAAAGGGAGTGAGAACGCGGTCTAATCAGGAAGCAGGAAGGACGTAGTAATGATGTAATAAACCTAGTAGGAATAGTACAAGCGTGGTGCGGACGGGAAAGGCTACATGGCGTGCTCACTGCGCTGTCATTGGGTTATCATTGTGTTCTTTCTACGTCAATGGAGTTCTTACTACAACTTATCTACGCTTGTGTGCTATGACCATGCTTTCGTGCATGCCACATTGTAGTATACCGCTAAGGTTATTAATACGGTTCTTTTGGGTTTTAACACATCTACGTCACGTTTGCAGCAGGTTCTCACCATGATTGGTTCAGATTCTGAAACTGAGTATGAATACTTGATCCAATTCCCCAAACACTTCGTTTTTCAATCAGCAATTGGTATCGAACATCATCAGGAATTGGGCCCCATAATCATGGACTCAGCAGCACTGGCAGCTTGTAGTGGATTTTGGACCTCCGTATATCCTTCACAAATGCTTTTGCTATTCCACCGCAGTCTCTCTATAAGACTGCTCTTTTTTCTTTTCATTGGGGCGTTGGGGTGGGTGGGGGATCGTCGTTTATTGTAATTTATGGTTGTTGAGTGTAGATGCGGACAATTATGTCAATATTACTTGCAGAAGGAATGAAAAAAAGAGGCGCATGGCGTAGTTTTTATAAGTAGCTGACGAATGCAGTGAAAAGGGATAAGCATAGGTTAAAGCATGGTAAGCGAGAGGTGCAATTTGACTGACTGTACTAAGAATGTAGTAAGAACACACTGGACGTGAAGAAGGCGTGGTAAGAAAATAAGTGTGAAAGGGTTAGACGCCATAAGAACCTGGCAAGGATGTTAAAAGCGCGCAGTATGAACTTTAGAACTGCACATTTTTCGAGTTTGATTCCCGTCCCCACCGCGTCAAAATTTTCAGGAAGCAGTATAATCTTCATGGTCTTTGCATAAGAGTGATCAGGGCATTAGTGACTGTACATTATATGCTTACGACATTAAACTATAAAACCCTTGTTATAACACAATGTGCTTCAATTTGACAAAAAAACAGAAAAATTTTCAGGAACATGGCAAAAGTTTAAAATTTGATTACGCTGATCAACCAGCAATGACTTTTTCCAAAGAATCATGATGATCTGACAGGCAAGGGATGTTTTACATGGTCTATCACACTAACATAATCATGAATTAATTAGTTTTATTAAGTGTCATTAGTTTCTTAGTTTTAAATTAAATTGAAATGAATACAGCAACAATTACAAATTCTGAGTCACGAAAACTAATGACAAAGTGAAAAAACGTCATTTATTCACTAATACACATTACAGACTAAAACTTCGTTTGCTCAAACTCTGATAATTCGAACACCATTCTTCAATTAATCTATCGTCAGGTCCCAAACCCAAAATTTTTTTATAATATTTTATCGATCACTCATACTACCGATTTAAATTTGAATAAACTTAGTCCCGGTCCTGATGGGTTCCAGTCACCAAAGTTCGAATGTATTTATAATTAATTAATTTACAATTGTTGTAAAATTCTGCACAGGACTGTTTTCCATTTTTTAAACTTCTTGATATGCCAGTTTACCATTATATACTTAAATTTTTATTCATATAAATGCAATTATGACTTTTCTTCTGCTTAATAGCACATTTTATCCAAGGGAGACAACTTTTTTCATTTTTTGTTGGAAGAGCGGTATTCTTGTTAATTAATATGTTTGGTTTATTCGGCAGGTGGTTTTAGCTTATTATACTGATGACTGTAAGTTTCAATAGAAATTTTATATACAATATTATGTAATTTTGAAAATATATACATATATGGCGGCCATCTTGGATTTTTCGGCCATATTGGATTTTTCGGAGTGGGTCTCATGCTCATTTTTAGTATTTTGCCCTAAAGTAGTTATGTACCAAGTTTCATGCTTTTCCCATTTTCTGAAGTATTTTTACACCATTTTACTGTACTACATAGTCAAACGTTACAGGACAGAGTACATAAAGGCAGTCCTGGACAGGAGAATCCCTAACACGCAGCAGAAACGGAAGGCACGATATGTGGAACACCGAACTGTTCGTGTAGATACCTATAAAATTAAAAAAAAACCCTAATGATCCACAAGTTTCAAGTAGATTTGATTACCAAACTACAACTGATCTTACATTTGGAAATATGGGAGAGCTGTTACTTAAATAAGGTGCATACTACTGATAATAGATCATGTCGATCTCTTAGTATATCATAATTCAGCATTCTCACACAACCTTCGGTAGCAATGCAGGACGAAAATCAGTGACTCTTGTTCGTTAGCTCTTAAGTTTATCACTTTAAAAGGCGAAACTGCACCTGACTAAAATAACATAAAAACTGTTAAGTATTTTTAGAGGTTCTCATCCAAAATATATTAAGTATTGAATAGCTTTATACGCCATTGTTTGATGGAGTCTTGTCTCTTAATGTTTTGCCATAACTCGTTCTGGTAAAAGTAACACTCTTGCCGTCTAAATTCCCAATGTCCAATACAGAGATGTCATGAGATTCCACGAAAGAGGACATTCAGGGAAGAGAGTGGTAATCTGCTTAAAATATATGATTGACCACGAGACCTATCTAGATTAATGTGTTGCTTCTTAATTGGATGTATTCTCTCTTAACTGCGTACAATATGTCATCCTGCAACTCTGAATCAATACACCGACCTTTAACAATACCATAAAATAATTCCCATATGAGCCGCGCCATGAGAAAACCAACAAAGTGGCTTTCCGACCAGCATGGATCAAAACCAGCCTGCGCATCCGCGCAGTCTGATCAGGATCCATGCTGTTCGCTTTCAAAGCCTATTGCAATTAAAGGAACCATTAGCGAACAGCATGGATCCTGACCAGACTGCGCGGATGCGCAGGCTGGTCAGGATCCATGCTGGCCGCTAAGCCACTATGTTGGTTTTCTCATGACGCGGGTCAATTATAAAACAATTCTATCAACGATAGTCTCCTGGAACGTAGGCATTTTTCTGACAATGTATCAATGAATGAAAACCTGATGTGTCTTTATTGACACTTGGGATTGCTTTCCCCAATTTAGGCAAGCCAGATGTCAATAACAAGCAAATACTTCTGTCATTTTCACAAATTAGTTTTACCAAAACTTCTATACGGTGTTGGCACAAAATAAGGTAGAGACAAATGAACATCGTTTGCACAATATAACGTTACAAGGCTCCTAATGAGGAAACTCAAAGTTCGTTTAAGCTCACAAGCAATACTGAAATTTGTAATGCACAAAATAATTATATATTTTATATGAAATGTACTATGTTCACAGCAATAACACGCGCAGCCAGGTCCATTTTAGATAAGATTTTTTTTTATCTCGTTTCGAAGAATTATCTTAAAACTAGCAAATAAAAAAAATGAAGAGAAAATAAGCACTGGTTGTAGGTGCAGATGAAAAGTATAAGTTTTCAACATTAACTTTAAAAACTCAATCATTGCTTCTGGGAACAAGCTGGAACAATTGTAGAAAATGCCGCCTTTTTCAAGAACTCCCCATCAACAGACTCTGAAAATGACAATTTTAGTGATTTAGTTGATACAATGACACAGCGCACATGAACAGTAAATAGTCTCTGACATTTTAACTTTTGTCATTTGTATTGTAAGTGATAAATATGATATCCATATTCTAACTGTTACTAAATGTACATTTTGATGCTACTCGTAAATGTCTAACATGTATATGTAAATTCCTTTTAATTCTACTACTGTAACATACAATTTATGCAGCTAAGGATTGGTATACATATTCTATACAAAATGTTTTAGGGACGAGAATAATCAAAATAATTTTGGTTTTATATGTACAGGATGAAAACACATTTCATAATATGAGCCGCACCATGAGAAAACCAACATTCTAGCATAAAACTGCTGTTCTTGTCACTTTTCGAGGGTGTTTTAACAGGAGAGAAAACGTGTGTTAACAGAGAGATTCTCGCGCTCGCGTGCTGTTATAACACCTTTTTATATATGCGCGATCCGTGGCAAAGCGTAAACGTCATTCGGCCCCAGAACGGATAATTCAAAACAAAATGACGTCAACGTAAAAAACAACCCAGACATTCCCGCGCATTTCGTGGAAAATTAATGACGTTGAGAGACATTGTATCCATTTATCAGTTTTTACGCGTTTTATGCTAGAATAGCGTTAGCGCATGTTCATTTCGTGTTATAACATTTGCAGAATCCCTTGGGATACGTTGGTACCCTTGCCCTAACGGGCTCGGGTACCAACCAATCCCTCGTGATTCTGCAGATGTTATAACACGAAAAACATGCGTTATCCCTACATTCTAGCATAAAACTGCTGTTATTGTCACATTTCGGGGGTGTTTTAACAGGAGAGAAAACGTGTGTTAACAGAGAGATTCTCGCGCTCACGTGCTGTTATAACACCTTTTTATATATGCGAGTTCCGTGGCAAAGCGTAAACGTCATTCGGCCCAAAACGGATAATTCAAAACGAAATGACGCCAACGTTAAAAACAGCTCAGACATTCCCGCGCATTTCATGGAAATCTAATGACGTTGAGGTAGGATGTATTCATTTATTAGTATTTTTTCCGCGTTTTATGCTAGAATAGCGTTAGCGCATGTTCATTTCGTGTTATAACATCTGCAGAATCCCTCTGGATACGTTGGTACCCTCGCCCTACGGGCTCGGGCACCAACCAATCCCTCGGGATTCTGCAGACGTTATAACACGAAAAAACATGCGTTATCCCTACATAGTGCATTTGCGACCAGCATAGATCTAGACCAGCCTGCGCATCCGCCTTCACTGACTTTCCAGTTTATTTTTGTCACATCGAGTTATTGCAGGTTTTCGGGTCTATATTAACGGAACTGTATTACACTATACAAAATTAAAGAGTATCTACATTAGTTCTTTTTTCTATTCGGTTGCGCGCTGCATCTTCTGTACAACCTCAAGGAGACAATATATAGCACATTTTGTCAGCATTTCTATATTCTGCTATGACATTTTATTGCTAATTTTACATTTTTTTTAAATGATATGCGAACTTGTCTCTCCCTTTTCACACTCAATAAACTTTAAGAAATATAATATTTGTAATACAAATCGTCCGCAAGAAGTAGATAACAGCCCTCTAAGAGCTGCGGTTGTTGGGATCATTTCTCACGAAAGTCATTTCTTACTACAACTATTAATGAAAAAAAAACAATTTTTACTGTATACCTTAATTCAAATTTCTGCCTAATTTATGCAATTATTTGTAATTCACATTACGTGACATACAGTACTAGACGATTGCTAAAATTCGTTTTCGAGAACATTCCTACAAAGTATATTATTGAAAAAATGTATCTTTTTATACCAACACTTTTAGGAATTCGACCAGTAGCACATTTGAGCCGCGCCATGTGAAAACCAACATAGAGGCTTTGCGACCAGCATGGATCCAGACCACCCTTCGCATCCGCGCAGTCTGGTCAGGATCCATGCTGTTCGCTTTCAAAACCTATTTGCAATTAGAGAAACCGCTAGCGAAGAACATGGATCCTGACCAAAAAAAAAAAAAAAAAAAAGGAAACATGAGTATTTATTATTTTCATATAAAAGATTTTGTGATCAAGGAAATGTACCTCTTCTTGGCCATGTAGGTTAAAGGGACATAATAATTAATTACAAGGATATTTTCTATTTGGGTGTATTTATCTTACATTCAAGATTGATCTGGATTACTAAACATTGGTCCATTATACTGTTCGCTAAAAATATGGAACTTTTTTAACAGTCTGATAACCTTCAAATACATGCTTTAAGAGTATGCAAATATTTAAGGTCTGACCCGGACTAGAACCCAAGACCTCTCACACCTAATGCAGACACTTACCACTTCGCTATAACAGCAGTATCGACAACTAGGCAGTGTAAGTGCACCCCTTATTCTCTACCCGACTGTTTTTATAGCAACCTCCTCTTAGAAAGTAAAAGAAATTCTGACATATTCAATAGTATCTTAGAATATGATAGATGCTAAGAAGTGAAATATTCAGCGGTAAGATACAGAAAGGGAGTTTTGCGGCCGGCCACGGTTTCTTAATGATGAACATTTCACGTCGTAGCCTCTACCCAACTACCTTTTCAAGGTAACTCTTAACAACGTCTCTTTTATTAGGTTTGATTATGCTGTAAAGTAAAACACAACGAGAACGACGACCTCTTTGTTTCAAACACTGACCCGTTCTCTCGTGATGTACCACAATTCGTGATTTAATACAATTCGTGATGTACTGCAATGATTATTTGAGCCGCGACATGAGAAAACCAACATAGTGCGTTTGCGACCAGCATGCACATCCGCGCAGTCTGGCCAGGATCCATGCTGTTCGCTTTCAAAGACTATTTCAATTAGAGAAACCGTTAACGAACAACATGGATCCTGACCAGACTGCGCGGATGCGAAGGCTGGTCTGGATCCATGCTGGTCGCAAAACCACTATGTTGGTTTTCTCAGCATGCGCGCAGTCTGGCCAGGGTCCATGCTGTTCGCTTTCAAAGTCTATTTCAATTAGAGAAACTGTTAGCGAACAGCATGGATCCTGACCAGACTGCGCGGATGTGCAGGCTGGTCTGGATCCATGCTGGTCGCAAAACCACTATGTTGGTTTTCTCATGGCGCAGCTCATTTATTTCTTAGCCTTTGTTGATGCTGTTGTCTGTGCTTTTTGTTGCCTCAATTATTATAATGAGGGGCCTCCATGGCCGAGTGGGTAAGGTCGCTAACTTCAAATCACTTGCCCCTCGCCAATCTGGGTTCGAGCCTCACTCGGGACGTTGAATTCTTCATGTAAGGAAGCCATTCAGCTGGCTTACGGAATGTCGGTGGTTTGGTGAAATAATGCACGGAGGGGCACCTGCGGTCTTCCTCCACCATTAAAGCTAGAAAGTCGCCATATGACCTGAATTGTGTCGGTGCGACGTTTAACCCAACAAAACAAACACACTTATTATAATGGTATTTGTTATACGTTATGTTGTCAGGTATTGTGACCTGTGAGAAATAGGTAAAATGAGCCGCGCCATGAGAAAACCAACATAATGGCTTTGCGACTAGCATGGATCCAGACCAGCCTGCGCATCCGCGCAGTCTGGTCAGGATCCATGCTGTTCGCTAACGGTTTCTCTAATTGCAATAGACTTTGAAAGCGAACAGCTTGGATTCTGACCAGACTGCGCGGAGGCGCAGGCTGGTCTGGATCCATGCTGGTCGCAAACGCACTATGTTGGTTTTCTCATGGCGCGGCTCAAATATAAAATTGAAAATCGATGTACATGTATTTGCAGGAATTTAAGGTAAAAGACAAAGTGTTAGCTGAAGACTTGTGTGAGGTATTTGGTTATGCTGAACAGATTTCAAACAAAATAAGGATTTGAGATTTATTCCAAAATCTATCGAGGTGAGGTATGAGACAATGACTGAATTGTTGACTTTCAAAGTATTGTGTTGCTTATTTGACAATCAGTTGTAAACAAAGTATCAAAATAACCCTTCTAAATCATATTTTTTTGTAAATGAAAACAAAGTTTTGGTACTTTCTTTCAAAACAATATGTATCTAATTATCTAGTTTTTCAGGTAATAATAAAACTTGATATGACATGACATATACAAACAAAAATTCATTCATCCCGTTTCATAATCGTCCTGAACACACGATATCCTACATAAGAAGCAAATGCCACTCCAGCTGCAACTAATATGAGGCCCTCGCTGACTGGGAAATCGGAGCCTTTCTTTCTGATGGAGAAATGCTGTTGCTTTTGCTGTTGCTGTTGCTGTTCATAGGACAGAGGTTTGACTATTGCTGAAAAGCAATATGAAACGCTATATGAAATCATACAAAAACAATATATAATAGAAACAAAGCCAAGATACAGACAGACATAATAATATGACTTGCTCGTACAGACACTTTTCGATTGAAATACTGAGATTAACATGAGCCGCGCCATGAGAAAACCAACATAATGGCTTTGCGACCAGTATGGATCCAGACCAGCGCATCCGCGCAGTCTGATCAGGATCCATGCTGTTCGCTTTCAATGCCTATAGCAATTAGAGAAACCGTTAGCGAACAGCATGGATCCTGACCAGGCTGGTCGGGATCCATGCTGGTCGCAAAGCCACTATGTTGGTTTTCTCATGGCGCGGCTCACATGAACAACCAATTCGAGAGAACACACTTACATTTTTGAAAAAGACAGACTAGTTTTAAAACAGTAATGCTAAAAATAACTGAAAACAAGAGCTGTCACTATTGGTGAAAAAATACCACCGAAGCGTGCCCAAGAATGCTACAGTTGTCTGTACAAAATATGCTTGAATAGTTTAGGTATCAATCATTTTGTGACCTTGTGAGTTATGGACCAGAACGAAAAGACCATGTTAACCTTTGACTTCTAAATCGTGACCTTGACCTTGCAGCTAGGGATCCAAGTCTTGCGCATGACATATCGTTTCATTATAAGGAACACTTATGCCAAGTAATTTTAAAATCCCTTCATCGATGGCAGAGTTATGGACCGGACAAGAAATAGACCATGTTAACCTTTAACCTCTATGTGTGACCTTGACCTTAGAGCTAGGGGTCTGGATCTTGTACATGACATGTTGTCTTATTATGGTAAACACTTATGCCAAGTGATTTCAAATTCCCTTGATGAATGGCAGAGTAATAAACCGGACACCTGTTAACCTTTGATTCTAAGTGTGACCTAAACCTTGCAGCTATGGTCTGGATCTTGCGCATGACACATCGTCTCATTATGGTAAACATGTATGCCAAGGTATTTCAAAATCCCTCCATCGATGGCAAAGTTATGGCAGACCTTATTAACCATTGAACTCTATGCGTGACCTTGACATTGAAGCTAGGGATCCGGGTCTTGCGCATGACACATTGTCTTATTATGGTGAACATTTATGCCAAGTTATTTCAAAATCCCTTTATGAATGGCAGAGTTACAGCCCGGACAAGAAATTACACGGACGCACGCTGGCATGGACACACGGACGGACTCACGCATGCACGGACGGACAGTGCGATTTTTATATACCCGCCTGCATGCGGGGGCATAAAATATCAAAATGTGTCAGATATGATTTTGTCTTTTGCATTGTCGTATGAAACTCAGAAATCAAGCCAAAAGTAGTTGCAAGAAGAGAACTTTTCACCTGTTTTGATAGTGGAAATGTTTTGAGATGTGTAGCGGGTAGGCTTTGTCCATGGCTTCGTCATGTTCTGTTCCTTTTGAATTGGCGGTTGTGTCAGATGATTTGTTACTTTCTCTACCTTTTCAGTTGCCTCTGAAGTTGTGCAGTTGTTAGGCGGTGTTGGCAGATTTTTCATGTTCTCTTCCTTTCGAGTCACTCCTTGTTTTGGACTTGTCATTGTACGCTGTGTCATCGCATTTGTCATGTTCTCTTTCTCTTTCACATTCGATACCGTGCCGTCTAACTGAATTGTCATCTCATCTTGTGACACTGGCTTAATCTCTTCTGTCAGATACATCTCGTGTTTTGTGCAGCTTTCGTTTTGAACGAGCTGTTTGTGTCCAGGCGGTAAAGTCGTTTCTTAAATGAAATTAAATATGACATTCAATTTATTGAATGTAACATACATCTACATACAATAAAATAATTTCTTACTTTAGTTATCCTTGACTTTTTTATGTTAGGGACAGGTATTTTTTTGTCAGAACCGTTAGTTAGATATACTAGATTTACTTATTTTTTGATATAAAATGAGCCGCGCCATGAGAAAACCAACATAGTGGGTGTGCGACCAGCATGGATCCAGACCAGCCTGCGCATCCGCGCAGTCTGGTCAGGCTCCATGCTTGCTTTCAAAGCCTATTGGAATTAGAGAAACTGTTAGCGAACAGCATGGATCCTGACTAGACTGCGCGGATGCGCAGGCTGGTCTGGATCCATGCTGGTCGCAAAGCCACTATGTTGGTTTTCTCATGGCACGGCTCAAATATAGTAACTTACCGATGTTGTCGTCCAGGACAACTACTTGAGAGGCAGCTTCTAGTTCTGATTTGCCAGAATGTGTTAACTCTGGTGGACATTCGACATTTGGTGCTTTAAACT
This sequence comes from Mercenaria mercenaria, assembly GCF_021730395.1. Classification (NCBI taxonomy): domain Eukaryota; kingdom Metazoa; phylum Mollusca; class Bivalvia; order Venerida; family Veneridae; genus Mercenaria; species Mercenaria mercenaria. The sequence goes on along the minus strand of NC_069361.1, from coordinate 28,027,624 downwards.
GCACTCTGTCTGACCGTTCTATATTGAGAGTAGGAATGTGGTATAGTCCATATTTTTCTTTGTCAATTGCTTTAAAGTCATCGCCAGCTGCAAAGATACAAATATGGAATACATTTTATGACGTTTGTGCAGCTTTTAGCCGAATTTATTAATCAAAGCCCTGAAAGGACTGATAGTGCTTATTGAGTGATATTTCAACCGATACACCCGAAAAAGCAATATTTCATTGTGCAAAAAACCGGTCATGATTTGAACAATGTTGGTAGAGGTCCACTAGACAATGCTACATGCCAAATATCTAAGCTCTGTACATTGTAGTTCAAGAAAAGAAGATTTTTAAGGTTTTCCCTCTACAACTCTATGTAAAACTAGGTTTGCCCCAGGGTGGGACCAATTTCAACACTAACCCTAACCCTAAACCCAAAACCCTAACCCTTACCCTAGAGTGATTTCGAATATTTCGAATGTGAATATAAAGTTCATAATTATTCTTGAATCCGTTGCAACTTGTTTTTGTTGTTTAAAACAGTAGTCCTCAGTTCCTCACACACTCACACAATGAAGATTATAAAAAATTAATATGGGACTAATTTTTACACGTTCATGGAATATTTGTTTGATGCGGTTACGTAGAAATAGAAAGAAAACTCAAACAACGTTAGATTGAAATATGGTAGTTGATTTAGAGCTATAGCCAGTTGCTAACGCACTGGCTAAAAAGGACGTATCTTTTGACAGAGTATCTCAAGTTCATCCGACAACAATGTGCTGTATACACAAGTTTGCTACTAGACGCTTAAAGTGCAAGGAAATAATTATTCTAAAGGTTCGTATCTACAGATTAATGTTCTTTTGATACCTAAAACGTATTTTTTATTTATCAGGAAGAGTAAATGAAAAATTAAAACAAAATGGTTCGATGAATTATGTAAAACGCTAGTTTTCATATGCAGTAATAAAATTTATGTAAAGTGGTAGGATTTTATTTTTTTAACGATTGCTACTTTATTCTAGAACTTGAAATTTTAAAATGTGACGTACACATGGATACGTACATGTCTCTAGAAGGCAATATCTGAGTAAGTGTACACATGATAGCAGTATAGAAGACTAAATACAGTATATGAACAACATGCACAAGTATGTGTGTGTGTTCGGGTTTAACGTCTTTTTCAACAATTTTTCAGTCATATAAACGACGGTGTCTACTTGTAACAGTGAGCACAATGCCCAAATTTATAGTGCTGCCTCACTGGAATATCACGCCGTAGACACGTGACATGATACCCCACCCAGTCACATTATACTGACACCGGGCTGACCAGTCCTATCACTATCCTCGTAATGAGTACCATTTTTCACGTCTTTGGTATGACGCGACCGGTTAGTTTTCTCATGGCGCGGCTCATATTATATTATATGGTTTTCAGTGAATTGTCGAAATATCATTATAATAGTGAATTATTTCTGGTATTTTCAAAGACAAAAATGTCAAATGTATTTTTCACTGGTAAGAAATATAAAACTGGGTAAATTTAGTCAAAACATGAAGTAAAAGAAAATATTTTTTTTTACAATACAAGATCAAAATATTTTTCACTCATGAACACCATATCTTACATTTTCACTCGTGACTATGCCACTCGTGACAATATTGCGTCTGGTGTTCACTCGTGAAATATATTTCAATCTTATACTGAAACCAAGAAATATCTTTTATCTATTTACCTTCTTCCACTAAGGTTGTAGTTTTGTTGTACGTCATTTCTACACGAAGCGGTTTTTGGCCAACACGTATTCTGTGTGGAATGATTTCTTCAACGTCCACAACGGCATATGTGGAAGCATGAACTAAAAGGAACTTAAAGTAAACATCTTTTCCTTTTGGCAGCCTGAAATGCAAAGAAAACCATTTATCATCAAACAGACTAGACCCGATAATACAAAACTTGGCCTAAAATAAAAATATGAATTAACTGCTATTATTTGTCACTGTTTAACAATCGTTAGATGTATCAAACTGGCATCTGGCGTTAAGGTCTCACTCCTAGTATCAAGTCCTCTTTGACAGACCTTTTTTATGCCGCCGAAAGCGGGCATATTAAAATCGCACTGTCCGTCCGTGTGTCCGTGTAAATTCTTGTCCGGGCTGTAACTCTACCATCAATTAAAGGATTTTGAATTAACTTGACGTAAGTGTTCATCATAATGAGACGACGTGTCAGGCGCAAGACCCAGACCCCTAGCTCCAGTGTCAAGGTCACACTTAGAAGTCAAAGGATAACAGGGTCTGTTTCGTGTCCGGTTCATAACTGCCATTCAATAAGGGATTTTGAAATTACTTGGCAAAAATGTTCCCCATAATGAGACAATGTGTCATGCGCAAGACCCAGACCCCTAGCTCTAAGATCAAGGTCACACTTAGAGGTTGGAGATTAACAGGGTCTGTTTCTTGTCCGGTCCATAACTCTGCCATCAATGAAGAAATTTTAAAATTACTTGGCATGAATGTTCCCTATATTGAGTTAAAGTGTCATGCTTAAGACCCAGACCCCTAGCTCCAAGGTCAAAGTCACACTTTGAAGTCAAAGGTTTACAGGGTCCATTTTTGTCCCGTCAATAACTCTGCCATTCATCAAGGGATTTTAAAATTACTTGGCACAAATGTCCCCTATAATGAGTTGTTGTGTCATTCGCAAGACCCAGACCCCTAGTTCCAAGGTCAAGGTCACTTTTGGAGAACTTTTTTTTTGTCTGTTTACAAAATTATTTGTACCTAAACTATTCTGACGTATTTTGAGCAGACAACTGTAACATTCTTGGGCACACTCCGGGGGGTATTTGTCAGCTCTTCTTTTTGCATTACCTCTTATCGCTTACAATTTTACTTGGCAGTCGTAGTAAGGGGCTAATTTTGATCAACTGAAATGTGTTATAAACATATCCATTTGATAATGCCGAAAGTCAGTAAAACATTACAGTTTGCTGCAGGGAATATCTCGGAAGCTTGTTTCATTTTTTTTTCAAAGGCCATATCGAGTGTTCCAAGGATATAAAGCAATTTTATAGGTTTATACATTTGTATTAAGAAATATGGTCGAGTTCTGTGCACAGCGGAAATATTGCGTGACTACAAGAGCTCGAAAGAACGAGTAGAGACATGTTACTATAAAAATGATGCAAGTTTGAGTTTCGACCAAGCAAATTTAAAATATCACCGTTGATGAACTTTTTAACGCGACGGCACATGAAAATGATGTCACTACCGATATGAAATTTGCACGTCATAATGGAATAATATTGACGTCTCGGGTCCTTTTGTAAGTATTCGGAGTTGCAAATAATATTACTACATACTCGTTTTTATTTTCCGTTATGTTACAATGCAACCGGAAACGTCAATATTTATAGGTTATCACAGGGAAATAAAACAATTTATAGATTACTACATTTGTATCGGGAAATATGAAGGAGTTCTGCAGCGGAAGCTATACGTGACTTAAGGAGCGCAGTATTATTTCGCGAAAGAACGAGTGCATATTCTCCATCATTTTTCGAAAAATATAATAATCGTTTTGTTACATGCGCATCTTTATTTATGATATAAATGATATAAATTTTTCTTAAGACTGCGTAAAACTGAAAATGTCGTAAAAGAACTTTTAAACGCGACGACATTAATAAAACTGACGTCACAAATGACGTCACACACCCGATATAAAATTTGAACGTCAGTATGGAAAAATATCGACGTTTCATGTTCCATTGAAACTTAACGAGTTTATAAATGAATATGTAATTTTCCATTTTGACGTCTGAATTTCATATCGGGTGTGTGACGTCATTTTAAAAGTGTAACGACGCTTTATTCTTTATTTACTTTAGTTTTGTCAATTTTATTCAGACTTTTGAACAAATGCATAATATTTATATAATATAAATATGTGTAGATACATATGGAAAAAAGATTATTAGCTTTGCATCGAGAAATATGCGCTCGTTTTTTAAGCAGAATAATACTGAACTCCTAAAGTCACGCAATATTTCCGCGACAGAACTCGTGTAGATCTATATTTATTGAAACAAAGCAAATAACATAAAGGTATTCAACATTTCTCCATCACTTGAAACAGTCATTTATAATAATACTTACCATAATGTTATTGTCCAGACATGATGACCTTCAGGGTTGCAACGTGCCGCATTATTTGGATCCTCGTTGCCGAGTTGTAATCCCGGTCCGACTACCGCTACAAAATAGTCCTTGTACCGACCAGGACAGTCATGGATTGGCTTATAAACACTTAGCTGAACTTTAACTAACTCTTTTCTGTCGTAAGACATCTGAAATATAAACAATTTTGGTTCTTAAGTGCTCATTTAAATGGTTTAATGTAAACTAAGTATAGTTTTGCGACAAAAAAATAATTAAATCTATATTTATAGTACTTTCAGTTGGTCTAGGTGTAGTCATATGATCAATGATAAAAAGTCGTATTGACTCAAAGGCGGAGCCAAAAACACGTATTCATGTCCAGCTGTGACGTCATCATGGTTTGACGTCAAAACAATGCGACGCCGTACACAATTTACTACGAAAAATGACCAAAGTCTGCAGACATTTGTATTTAGTTTTTATACTGAAAAGTAGGCTGGATTTAATAATAAAACAAATAATAAATAAATAAATAAATAAAAAAATAAAACTTCAAAAGATATTGGGTCGTGGCAGTCTGCCAACTGCATTTATTAAAAGAATTCAAGACCCGACTATTTTGACACGCAGTGCATGTTTAATATTCAATCTGTTTTATATTTGGACTGCAGGCTTTCGGCTTTGTGTCAGAAGGAACAGGTGGAATATTCCATAATAAGGAGACCATAAAGGTCACTCGGACCGAGTTGCTTAAAAATCTGTTTCTGGCCTGTCTTGTCGAGCAGTTTATGATGTTTTTCTCTGATGATCTGTTTACAAACGCTTTGAGTACATGTGTATTATAATGGTTCTTAAGGTTACATATTTCTGCCATGAGATAGGTAGCTATCACGATAATATTCTAAATCTTTCAGGAAATGTGTGCATTTTTTTCAGAAAATATTACAGCAATAAATAATATTTTCTAGATTTTTTTTTTAATTTCCCGACAGTGTTCTAGTGCAAAATTATGAGCTAATGTTCGAAACAGATAGATATCTATCACGATAATAATCTAAACTTTCCAGCAAATTTATATATTTTTCTGAAAACTATCGCAATAAATTATGTTTTCTAAATGTGCCCTTTATTTCTTCGAATACACTTTAGGGCATTGAGATAAACTTTTCAAAAAACGTTTGAAATATCAAGATATTTTTAAAGTATCAAGATAGCCATTTGTCAAATAAATGGCAGCTGTAGGCACTTAGCTACGCTTACTTAAGTATCAAGATTATAATGTAAATAATTAGTTTAAGAAATAATATATCCCATTTAGTAATTTGTCGCTGAATAAATCATTATTTGGAGTTCAGATGCGAAGGAATTATATCACGAGGGCGCAGCCCGAGTGAAATAATAATACGCATCTGAGCGACAATGTTTTTATTCAAAAGCAAATTACTAAATGAGATACCGTACATCGTTTCGATTCTAACACGTTTTTACCAAGGACTTTAAAGTACATCATTGATAACGGCATTCATTAAATATTTGCCCGTTTTCAATAGGTTTTTTTTCCGTTTGACACTAAGCGTAATAATTGTGACGTCAGAACAGTGAATTGTTGTATAATAATTCACTAATTTCAGCCTTCTTTGTTCAATAGGAAAATAAATCGGATCTTGTTAGAATAAACAATATTCCCAGGCAACTTTCGACTACCGAGATAATCTTTTCAGAAAACTTCGTTTTATCAAGATAATATTTTTAAGTATCGCGATAACTACCAAGCTATCTCATGACAGAAAAATGCTCTTAAAGTTTGGTTTTAACATAAATTTTATGGACATTTTCGCGTTGTGCATACCATCAATTCCGTTATCATCCCAGGTGTTAAGGATTCCAAAATTATCCTGTAACCTTGAGACATGACGGGGATTAAGAGTACGATTTGGTATGCATCAATGACCGGTTTAAACTACCTCACTGTTTTTCCACTAACCGTCCAGAGTTTTTGCCAAATTGTGTTCCTTATTATTTGTTTGTTTTATGTTTTATTTGCTTGTTTTAAGTTTGTTGTCTATGTAGATGTATGTATATTTTCTCGGTGTACACACCAGTGCCTATATTGCTATAGGGTTCCACTGTGAAGTTCAAGAGGTAGAGCGGATTTGTTCATTCATGTAAATCAAGTTAATCAAAATGATTAATCATGATATACAAGAAATTGTGTTTTTATTGTTAATTTTCCTATGAAATGTCCTTCGTTCCCGTTGGCCGGAACAGATTTCGATACTTGAAACCAGGCCCATACTTTAGTGTTCGGTATAGCGCCCTTTTCATGATAAACTCGTTCAAAGATTTTTTACATACAAAGGGAGCCGCTCAGACGGAGCACACACTCTCCTCTATTAGCACAGACACAGAGATATCTGACCAGAGGGACAGAACCAGATAAAGCCGCCCCACCCCAGTCCCTAGACCAGAGACGGAGAGAAACAAGAGCTGTCCGCAAGACAGCGTGCTCGACTTTTCTCAGTGCTTGACTCTGAATTAGAGCTTTGCCAGTAAAAAACTTTATAAAACTTTAACCAAAAATTCTAAGTTAAAAAGGGGCATAACTCTGTCAAATTAAAATCAGAGTTATGGGGTTTGTTTCTCCTGGTGTAGACTTTGATAGTAAATAACTATTTTAAGTTTCAAGTCAATAGTTTTGATAGTAACAAAGATATTTGATGTTATAAAAAAGTGTAACCAAAAATTCTAAGTTAAAAAGGGGCATAACTCTGTCAAAATTCAAATCAGAGTTATGGGGATTGTTTCTCCTGGTGTAGAACAGTAACTATTTTAAGTTTCAAGTCAATAGCTTTGATAATAACAGAGATATTTGACTTTATCAAAAACTTTAACCAAAAATTCTTAGTCAAAAAGGGGCATAACTCCATCAAACTTCAGATCAGAGTTGTGGGGATTGTTTCTCCTGGTGTAGATTTTGATAGTATATAACTATTTTAAGTTTCAAGTCAATAGCTTTGATAGTAACAGAGATAGCTGACTTTATCAAAAACTTTAACCGACGGCGATGCCGACGCCAGGGCGAGTGCAATAGCTCTACTTTTTCTTCGAAAAGTGTCCAGTTAGATATAGGTCTTTATAAGAAATTACAAACATAAGCCTTGGCTAAAATTGTTCAGAATTCAGAAACCTAATTTTCACATTTTTCTTTAATATGTATGTTGATATAAACCGCAGTCATAATAAAATTTAGCACTGTCAAAAGTCAACTCCTTTTGACAAAGTTTTCCGTAAATTTTATTATAATTTAACCCAGTCAAACTATTGTGTGACTGTTATGTCGGGCACAATCCAGTTAACAAGTTTACGACATCTTTTTTTTCATGTCAAAACAATGCAATCAATAATATAAATTTTCCTTTAAATATACCTTCGGGGATGGATCGAATTACTAATGTTAGATGAACTTGTGGCCCAATCCTTTTACCTTTCCTAAAATGTTTTGTCTGTATAATTGAGCCATGCCATCAGAAAAGCAACATAGTGGGTTTGTGACCAGCATTGATCCAGACCAGACCATCCGCACAGTCTGGTCAGGATCCATGTTGTTCGCTTTTAAAGCCTTTTGGAATTGAAGAAACTGTTAGCGAACAGCATGGATCCTGACCAGACTGCGCGGATGCAGGATGCTGGTCGCAAACCAACTATGTTGGTTTTCTCATGGCGCGGCTCAATTATGTACATTGTATAATATTATGTTGTCATAAAAAGGAAGGAATAAGATATGTTTAAATAAAATGAAATCAAAAGTTTGCGACAATAATAATGTTTACTACCTTTTTCACATTTATATTAAACCCAGAATACTCGTGAGAGTTGCGAGGCAGTATGAACAGAAAGATGCATACATTTACGTTAATGATCTTAATGGGGGCAAGGGACAGTTTTAGGTCTTAATAGACCTGTCATTCTAAACGTTTAAAAGGATTGCACTGAATTAGTTCTGCTTAAAGTATGTACGAAGGCTTGCATACTTAATATATTTAAATTCGTTATGTCGTGGCTATGCAAGGCTCGTCATGATGACTATGTTATTAGGATTATTTATTTACATGGCTACTACTGTTACATCTTGTCGTATAGTCTTCTACATATTGTATGTAAGCAATATTCTGAATCTTTTTTACCTCGCTCTGATATTGACTATAGAACTTGTTGTTTTAAATTTTAGTCTAAGTTATTACGATGTATCCCGAAGTATCATGTACAGATAGGTTCGCTCTTTTTGGATAGCAGTATAACTGCAGTATATATACGCACATTAATAAATTATATACTTTGATCATTTCTGTACTGCTGAGGATGTTTCGCTGCGCCTTATGCCTGTAACCGATCAAATGTCTTAAGCGTACTTGATTATAATTCTGTAAGTTCATCTTCATTAATAATCAGTTATCGATTGATCATTGTAAACGTAGATGCCACATTGTTTTATGCAATGATTCCATTAGAGTCTAAGTCCGCTAAGTTATTAAAGCACTTTTTCAGTAAATTACTTTACTAAACTGAAATTAGTTTTGATACTATCAGATGTTTCGTGTGCCATTCACGATAAAAGTCTTTGATTCTTTTCATGTCCTGCTTATTCTATTTCTTACTCCCCTTCTTTATCACTGCCTATTCAGTAACTCAGCTTGCCCTGGCTAAGTTTTGCCCCGCCACTTCTAGAAATAGTCTTGCAGTAATCAAAGGATACTTCAGGAATATGTATTACTTGTTTCCATTTGACAATGGTTAGTCACCTATGGTTTATTGTCATTATTCCTGGCGGTATCCTAATGAGGCTGGAGACACATCTTGCTACGAATGGCTACTCCCTTCCTGTAAGTTATGTTGGGCATCTTTTCTATGTAAGAACTGCATCTGTTTGAATCTCGAATGATCTGCTATAGATGCCCCTCGCACTTTTTGCCTTTGCTGTACATGATTTGGTGTTTGTGCTTATTCTATAACACGTTTTCTGTCTTTTCTGTATATTATAACATACTTCATACATATAATACAGTACACTATAACCATCACCCTTCGCGGAGCGTGCATCCGAATACCTCACTTTACATTACCAACATTATCTTTATCCAGAATCTTACATGGTGCTTTTTCCAAGTTACTTTTTACCTCTGGTTATACATAATACTTATGAATGCTGGTGATATTCACAAAAATCCTGGACCATCTCCCAGTCATTCTTCTTTCTCTTCAGTCTCCTCATGTTCTGGTATTTCTGATATTTTGAGTCTAACAACTTATCTTTCGTCCATTATAATGTTCAAAGCATCTACAACAAGATCGATATCCTTGCGTCTGAGCTGACCAACTTTGATACTTTAGCTTTCACTGAAACCTGGTTAAATGATTCCATCTCAGATGATGACCTTCTTATACATTCTTTCCATCCCCCGATTCGCAAAGACAGATTTGGGGACAGTCATGGCGGAGTGGTGATTTATGTTAGGGATTGCATTCACTTCAAACGTAGACCCGACCTCGAACCCAATCGATTGGAATGCCTTTGGTTTGAACTCTCTCTTCGCAACAACAAACGGATACTTTTCGGAACCTTCTACCGTCCCTCAGGTTCTGACTCTGTCTACAACACTCTTTTAGACGATTGCTATCGATACCGGTATTCATGACATAATCGTAACAGGTGATTTCAACTGGAACATTATGGACCAACGCTCCAACTTAAAAACTGCCTCACTTTGTCAAGAAAATAATTTCACCCAATTGATCCAAGAGCCTACGCATTTTACAGAGAACTCAAGCTCTATACTTGACCTCTTCTTCGTTTCTAATCCAAGATCTGTTGTAGCTTCCGGTGTCAGTGATCACTTCCTAGAACAGGAGCTCAGATATCATTGTCCCACGTACTGTATTCTTAAATTCTGTAAACCTAAGCCAATTACGTTTACAAGGCTTATTTGGATGTATGATCAATGCAACTTTGACCTCTTGCGACAAAGTCTTTCGTCAGCAGATTGGGAATCGTGTTCCAACGCAGATGTCAATGCGTACGCTTCTAACATAACTGACACAATTTTATCGATATGTAAAAACCTTATTCCAAATAAAACTGTTACAGTACGTCCTAGAGATGTCCCATGGATGACAAGCGCAATACGACGGTGTATTCGGAGGCGTAAACGTGCATATAAAAAAGCAAAACTGTCGGGATCTGTCGAGCACTGGTCTAAATTTCGAAGGATCCGTAATGACACTATACGTTCCATCAAGCAGGCCAAATCAACGTACTACATTAATCTCGTAGACAAACTTAAAACCTGCACATCTTCTTCAAAAGACTGGTGGAATACATTGAAGCCTTTCATAACTAAAGATTCTTCTGTTTCTATCCCACCCCTTATCGATCCTGTCACTAATATGCCAACCACAAGTGATGCAGAAAAGGCTGACCTTTTAAATACGTACTTCGCAAATCAGACTCAACTAAATGATGACGGTAAAATTCCACCGAATCCAACCGTCCCTCCAGTTGAACGCCAGCTATCATCTGTGACTCTTATCCAGAATGAAGTTGAGGATGTTCTCAGAAACTTGCAAATAGGGAAGGCTTCTGGTCCCGACGGAATTAGTAATCGTATACTGCGCGAGGCTTCTCGGCAACTTTCCGGCCCTCTCTGTTCTTTATTCAACTATTCTCTGCACTCAGCAAACGTTCCTCTGTCCTGGAAAGATGCAAACGTGTGTGCTGTTTTTAAGAAAGGCGACTCCTCTCTCCCAAACAACTATCGGCCTATATCCCTTCTCAGCTGTGTAGAAAAAGCATTTGAAAAAGTTTTATTTAAACATACTTACAATCACCTTCATGACACAAATTTTCTAACCCGGTGCAGTCTGGTTTCTTACCTGGCCACTCCACTGTCAGTCAGTTGACCCTTCTCTACAATACATTTTGCAAAGCTCTAGATGAAGGGCTTGAGGTTAGGGCTGTCTTTTTTGACATCAGCAAAGCTTTTGCAAGGTTTGGCACAAAGGTCTTCTCGTAAAACTACAAAATGCAGGTAATACTGGATCTTTACTTGAATGGTTTTCTAACTATCTTTTCAATAGACGCCAACGGGTTATCCTTCCTGGAACCTCTTCTACTTGGAAAGCTATCGGTGCTGGTGTCCCCCAAGGATCTATTCTTGGGCCTCTTCTGTTCTTGATTTTTATTAATGACATTGTAGTTGACATTGGCAGTGAAATCAGCTTGTTTGCTGATGATACTAGCCTTTATATTATTGTTGACCAACCTGAACAGGCAACTCATGTTACTACAGACGGACATCCAGAAAATATCCAGATGGGCCGATACATGGTTAGTACAGTTCAACCCTGCAAAATCTGAATCTTTATTGTTTTCTCGCAAAGCAAATCAACATTTACATCTACCCCTCTTTATGGCAGGACTCCAGATTCCTGAGGTTTCCTATCATCAACATCTTGGTGTCACTCTGTCAAACGATTTTAAATGGCATCATCATATCAACTACATAACAAGCAAGGTTTGTAAAAGGGTTCATGTTATGCGCAAGCTGAAAATTGTCTTAGATCGAAGATCTCTTGAAACGATATAAACTTTCCTTTATACGACCGATTTTGGAATATGCAGATGTAATCTGGAACAACTGCACAGCATATGAAAAGGAACAACTTGACAAAATTGAAAATGAGTGTGCCAGAATCGTAACTGGAGCCACCAAGCTAGTATCACTGCATGACTTAAGACTAGAGGTGAATTGGAGGACGCTTGAAGATAGAAGGCGCGATCACAGAATTATCATGCTTTTTTCAAATGTGCAGAGGCACTTCTCCTTCGTATCTGATCAGTCTCGTCCCGCCAGTCGTTAATTCAGTTTCCAACTACAGCCTTCGCAATTCCGTGATCTCCGCTCGGTGGCTTCTCGCACTTCACAATACTTCAATTCCTTTCTTCCTTTGACTGTCGCGAATGGACGATCTTTCGGATGACATCAAAAATGTACCGTCGCTTAGTGTGTTAAAGAGGCGTCTTAAGGCCGACCAGCGTCAAACTCCCTCTTATTATTACTGTGGAAGTAGAAAAGCACAAATTCTTCATGCTAGACTTCGTATGAAATGCAGTGGTCTTAATTATCATTTGTTCTTACGTAATATTGTTAACTCTCCGCTTTGTCATTGCGGACAACCCGAGACCAGCTCACATTTTTTGCTTGAATGTAGACTGTATTACCTTCCTCGGCATGTAATGTTAATTTCTGTTGGTAATTTCACCCAGTCTATCACTGTTAACACCTTACTTTATGGTGATACTTCTCTGTCTGATACTGACAACAGACAAATCTTCACAGCTGTCCAACAATTTATCCTTGGAAGCCATAGGTTCGCTTGACTTGTGATCTGACCCCTATACTGTTTCACACTGTCATTATCTCCAGACAACAAGACTGTTAAGTATATAAAGCTAGGAGTGGTTTGGGGCAGCTGAACATTTTCTCTACATATTTTCTTCCTTCCCTTTTCATTCTAGAGAATATAGTTCTTCTATGTACTATTTCATACTTTAACCATTATGGTTACCTAATTTTGCTAAAATATTCTAAATACTAAAAAGGCGATGTACTAATACTTTTATTTCATCTTTACCTTCCATTTCTGAGCATTTTGTTGTTTTTCCTTTTTCTTTTTGGTTTTTCATTTTGCTTTTTTTTCCTTTTCATAAATAACTAGGAACGTGTTACACATTAGTTTAACAGCCATCCATAGTATTGTAAATATTATCTTTCCGGAGGTTGACTCGATAAGTATTTCAATACTTCCGTCAATATCCTATTGCTTGTGTTGTTATGTCTGTCTGTATGTGTATGAATGTATCTTGTGTAACATTTGCAATAAAATATTCTTAAACTAAGGGACAGTAGATTTGAAAATTCCACATATCTGCGCTAAAACCAGTGCACAAAAAAAATCATAAAACATCCAGTTTTGATAAATTCACGGCAAGTGTTGAGCGAATGTATTGCATATACTTAGCACTTCATTGTGTGACATTTTCAGCCTGCCGAATCTGTTGCTTCTATGATAAAAATGAGTAAAATGCCGGTTTCAGGACACTAAATGTTGAGGCAAAAATGGCCCAAAATGCACACCTTACGCGACCTGTACCGTATTATCTGCAAATGACTGACCCAAAACACATGTATTTTTTCAAAGCATGTTACCAGACGACAATAATAATGGGTGTCTCTTAAGGTCAGAGACCACCAATTCAAAAATGTACAGGGAACTTACTGGGAATGAGGTAAGTGTATACCTGGGAATAAGGTAACGTCTGTGCGTTCTGATTGGTCAGTCATGTAAAAAAACCAGGAAGTGATTATTTTTTTCAAAATAAATATTTTTTCACTGCATTTACAGTATTTTATTATACCTTTTGACAAAATTTGCTACATTTTATGTGTATTGAAAAAAAGTTTTATCAAACGAATTTCTCCCGCCATGTCAATGATGTAAACAGGGGGTCATCTCATTCACAGGAAAATTACTTAAATAAAGTATCACTATTCATATGCTTTTCGTCCGATATTTTGGTAAGATAGTTCTTGAAAATCTTGCAATTAGATATACATGTTCGATGTTTGGAAGGCCGTATACGCCATAATGTTACAATGTAAGTCTATGGGAAAACAATTGGTGGTCTCTAACCTATAATAGAGCTAAAACATGACTTTCGTCGGAAGTCATCACAGGTAATGTAAATGGCCACGAATCTGTTGTAAATGATGTAGAAAAGCGTTTTCGTGCAAAAATAAGCGTGAAATTTGATTTTTTTTTATTTGGCCTCTTTTTTAACAGGTGTGCCCATTTTTATCTGAGCTTTTTGGACAAAAAGGATCATTTTTACCTCTGTAATGTTAGAGAATGATCAAAATTATTAAACCTGATTTCTATTTTTTACGGAATGAATCGTATTTCAGCTTCCAAGTCAAATCAAAAGCAGACAACTGAAATTTTCACAAAAAATTGCAATCTGACGACGACAGGGACTGAGTCTGGGCATATAAATTGACAGGGGGTGACCTCAGTAAACTGTCCATATCTTTCTTAAAACTGAACATTTCTTGACGAAACTTTGTAAGACATTTGGTATTGAATCATGTTTCACAATATCACTGTAAAATTGGAAAATGTGATACGAAACATTCATCTATAGGTCAGAGACCACCAATTCAAAAAAGTACAGGGAACTTACTGGAAATGAGGTAAGTGTATACCTGGGAATAAGGTAACGTCTGTGCGTTCTGATTGGTCAGTCATGTAAACAAACCCAGGAAGTGATTATTTTTTCAAAAATTGATATTTTTTCACTGCATTTACAGTATTTTATTATACCTTTTGACAAAATTTGCTACATTTTATGTGTATTGAAAAAAAGTTTTATCAAACGAATTTCTCCCGCCATGTCAATGATGTAAACAGGGGGTCGTCTCATTCACAGGAAAATTACTTAAATAAAGTATCACTATTCATATGTTTTTCGTCCGATATTTTGGTAGAACTAAGATAGTTCTTGAAAATCTTGCAATTAGATATACATGTTTCGATGTATGGAAGGCCGTATACGCCATAATGTTACAATGTAAGTCTATGGGAAAATAATTGGTGGTCTCTAACCTTAACCGTTTACTTTTTCCGCAAATTGAGCTGAATCTGGATGGATGGATGACCGTTTCCATTTCATCTGACTTCCGTTACCTCAGGTAAAATTTTAGACCCGGCCGTCTACACGGAGCTAGTAAAATCGATTCAGGAATAAGGTCAGTAACTCGGTCGAAAATGTGCTTCCGTGGTGTAAAGAAGTCCATAATAAATAGATCCTAATTTTCCCATTTTTTGCGCAAATTCGTGTAGAACGAGTGCTTTAATCACCGTTTTTCATTACTAGAAGACATTTTGCATGAAATGAGACGGTTTTCATGTTCATACACCCCACATGTCAAGTTTTGCAGATCGAAACCGGAAGTAGGTGTTTATTGCGCGGACGAGAGTAAATATGCGCCATTTTTAGGGTAGCAGACCACAACTGACTGGCATTTTACTAGGAACTACATACCCTCCTATTTTCTTTTCATTTTTTCGTTAATTTGTGATAGAACTGTCATGAAAAATAGGTGTAGGAAAAAGTGATGTTCTCTAAAGATACGTAAAGACGACCTGAAGTTGTCGTTTTTTATATGAAACAAAGAAGGATTTGAATTACTGACCTTTAACCTATAGGAATAAGGTCAGTAATTCGGTCGAAAATGTGCTTCCGTGGTGTAGTCGAAAGAAGTCCATAATAAATAGATCCTAATTTTCCCATTTTTTTGCGCAAATTCGAGTAGAACGAGTGCTTTAATCACCGTTTTTCATTACTAGAAGACATTTTGCATGAAATGAGACGGTTTTCATGTTCATACACCCCACATGTCAAGTTTTGCAGATCGAAACCGGAAGTAGGTGTTTATTGCGCGGACGAGAGTAAATATGCGCCATTTTTAGGGTAGTAGACCACAACTGACTGGCATTTCACTAGGAACTACATAACCCCCTATTTTCTTTTCATTTTTTCGTTAATTTGTGATAGAACTTTCATGAAAAATAGGTGTAGGAAAAAGTGATGTTCTCTAAAGATACGTAAAGACGACCTGAATTTGTCGTTTTTTATATGAAACAAAGAAGGATTTGAATTACTGACCTTTAACCTTCAAGCACATATTCATTTTACACAATAATTACTCGTACGCAGAAATCCTTAGTTCTATAAACATCATAAATAACCAGTTGAATGTATATGCCTGTAAAGTTCCTCTATTTTGTTTAAAAAACGTACCCGGGCCAAATGCGTAACTGGCCCCTGCCACTTTAATAATACATTCGAGCCGCACCATGAGAAAACCAACTTAGTTCATTTGCGACCAGCATGGACCCAGACATCCGAGCAATCTGGTCAGGATCCATGCTGTTTGCTTTCAATGCCTATTGCAATTAGAGAAAGCGTTAGCGAACAGCATGGATCCTGACCGAACTGCGCGGATGCGCATGCTGGTCTGAATCTATGCTGGTCGCAAATGCACTATGTTAGTTTTCTCATGGCGTGGCTGATTTATTCATTGATTTATCATATCATCAGCAGTAACTAATTATAATATGAGTGTAGCTCTACATACACAGTTGATTTAAAATAAGCAAAGTTTAATGTATTTATTGATGATTTTCTACATTTGAAGTAATTACCTTAATATTAAATATTTTAGTGAAGATATATTTTATGCAACTATGTAAGTTGAAAAAAGCTACCCTCCAGGAAGAATATTTTGAAATGATACTTTTACTTGAAAATTTATGTAAAATATGAAGGAAATAAAAAGAATTCTTTATTTTATAAAAAATGTTGTTGCCATGGAAACAGAACTTAAGTATTAAGTATATCTGCTTTCATAGCAGAGTAATATGACCTTTGAATATAATTATGTAAACAATTTAATGTTATATAATCATCACTGATACTTTTAATATTCAATTGACACTGTCATTGAGCAATGCATCTTACATTTGAAGTTGAATGACACATTACAAATTTATATTAGATATTTATGGAATTGCTTTTAGATATTTTTGAGATGAATATAAATCAGAAAAAAAACCCCACAAATTCTTGTTCTTCAGGAGAACTAATATATATTTTATAAATTTACATTTTTTTTTTGCTCCAAAAGTAGGCTAAAATGTTTGTTGAATTGACATTTAAAGTAATAGTTGTATTTTGTTGCTATGGAAACTTGAATTATGACATTTTTTGAATATGAAATAGCATATTTACAGCAAGAAGGCATTATCAACTGTGCTAATCATGTTAAATGCTTTTAATATTAATGGCAAAATATGATATTGAAATAAATGATAAAAGTACATGATTTTAGTATTTGTCATTATTATTTAACAAAACGTGCAAGATTGCGGTGGGAAGTTATTGTACAAAAAATGCTGTAATTTTGTTATTTTAAAACATGCAGGTCTAAAATTTTGAATTTATGTTAAGGACACATCTACAGTTCAGAATATATGAAAAACTCAGTTTCCATAAAAATGTCATTTGGGACCATTTTGTCATGGCTTGTCACATCTTGTAATACCAAAATATAGCACAAATTATATGAGAAAGTTAGATTGTCACACTGGTGCTAAAATATGGAATATCATTCTATCAAAATTCACTTAGCACACTTTTTTTAAAGCGACTAACCCACAAATCGGGTTGTGAGAATGTAGAAAATCAAACGTTTACTTTACCTATATTTACCTGTATGTTGCAGATTTAATGTTCTGACAATGTATTTTTCACCGAATTCTGTTCAAAATCGTTGTCTATCCTATACTAACATTCGTCTACCATTTCTGATAAAGGTTTTCCGGTTCCCCGGCCTTCAGCGAGCACCTTGCAAACAGAACGTGGTAATCAATAGAGCGTACAAGTATAGGTATCGCGTAGTGTAATGGCGTTTTGAAAATGTAACTAAATAAAACAATAATATAAAATGAAGTCAGCACACTATTGTCTTGCACATATGAATATTCTGTAATGTTGCGTACATTATTGCTTAATAGCGATGTAGCGATATAACTATTGCATATAAATAGAGAATAGCAGGGTACTGTCGTTTGATATCAGTGTTATCAGGTCAATGTTGATATGGGCTGGAACTACCGCACATATCTGCCGAGCCTGATAATATTGATATCAAAAGACAGTTGTCTGTTATTCTATTTATCATGAAACTCATACAACCTACCTAGAACAACATATGTCCTCATACCTTATTTCGTAAAAGTTGACTTCTGAAGCAAAAATTAATAAATTTCATATTTTAGTATGGATTTGAAAATTCATCCGCCCCTGAAACACTTGAACCGAACAATACGGCAGTCATACTGATTTCAACTTCGACAATATTGACTTTCTGATATTCTTAAAAAAATAATAATAAATAAACTCTTAGTATAGGTTAGAGTTTACTGGTAAACATTTATTAAATTTAATTGGTGTGGCGCGGCGCAGCCGCGCGACCAATTTAATTAGATAAATGCTTACTAATAAACACTAACCTATTTAGTGTTTGAAATTATTTTTGTTGACAAATTTAAGCTTCGCCTACAGTATGTGACTTACCGGGTTAATAAATGACTGAAAGTAAATGTTGATTTACCAAAATAAATTTCCCGATAATTTGAAAAATACTGCAATGCCAAAAAAATAGTTTCAAACACTAATGTGTGCAAAAATAAAGAAAAACCATCCTCTTGAATAAGTCAAAACATGCTTTATTTCCACATAATTAAACATATGACTCAGACAAATACATGTCCAAAGCGCTGAAAATTTCACTTCCAGTTCCAGACTCAGAAATTGGATGCCTTAAATTAGGCATAACTCAAGAATAAGTACATTGTCAAGTGTATTGTAAATCTTTCCAAGAATTGATCTAATGACATGTACACATTGTGATGTCACGGAGAACGTTACAATAGATGTCATTAAGTGATTATTGTCTGTGTGATAAATGTGGAGACTTGTATATTTAAGGAAATGAGTTGAGATTACAGAATCTGTTTAGAAAAAAGTCAAAACAGGATTCTGTAGTAAAATTCGATGTGGAAAATAACTGATGTAAAAACTAGTCCATCAATATGGGAGGAGCTTAATTTTATATCAGGTCAGGCAAGTAATATCAGGCACTTTGCATAGTAGTTGCATGATCAATACGATTCAACAAAAACAAAGTTCTTTCCTGTACGGGTTAGTTTTAAAAATTTACAACACGCGTACACTTTAATTAAAGTATTGCCCGGGCATAATTTCAATATCGACAGCGTTGAAGATAATATCTATTTTATACAAAAATAGGAAACAAAAGAATGAATTCGAAATCAGGGAAAAACAATTTTGCACAAAGTATGTAATGCAAAATAAATGTCGGTCGAATCAAGGTCCGAACCGTCAAAACTATCACTATGAAATGAATACATATCCATCCACTCAACCTACTGCGCCGTCAAGCCATCTATTGATATCTAGCGTATATCTTTACTCTAAACGAGAGAGCTACTTATAGTTGTTTTTTTTTTTAAAATCAAAAACGACACAATACTGTGCGATACCTATAGATACTTATCCGCTCTATTATTAATTAACGCATGCACAGTATATGGTTTGCTGCCCGCGTGATGAAAGTGTCATAAAATACTGTCGCGTCTCGTTCTATATTTATGAGTCATTTTATATTTTCGCAAGATTTTGTAGCTTGTAACTTTTGAAAATTAACCATCATCATTTGTTGTTTCATCTGGTGGATTTAATAAATAGAACATATCTCAATGTAAATTTAACTGAATGCAAGCTTAATACCTCTTCGTTTTACCAAAACAGAACATATTCTGAAGACAGAACCAACATGTTTTCCCTCCTGTAACAAATATATCAGTGACTGATACTTTATCATAAGATACAGTAAACACGTTCAGACCATAACAATATGACAGTTTGAGATTTGTTTTATAGAAAAGATAACATCTACGTCTTATATGTATCACAAAACAAAATTGCGATAGTTTTCAGATGATATTTTTAAAAACAAATTTATTTCATAGTTAAAATATTAATTGTACTTTTAATTCGGTCAATGGATCAATTTTCAACCAATGCTTTTGTGAAAGGAAAACTCTGATGTTCCAAAGTACTAAGGTTATAGGAACAAGAAGAACAGTGGAAATTATAATCGAAGATATATACAATGTTACAGCAGGGACATGCGTGTATCAGGAAGGACACCTTTTTACTATGGCAGTGACCTTTAAACAGAAAACTAAGAACAGTTACTATAAAATTATAATAATTGCTCAACAAATGCGAAACATGTCCCGTACTGAAAACAGCGAAAATGTTTTTTAAAAAGGATTTACAATCTCGTGTTTTTTCATAACTGCAATAATTATGTGTTACGCCAAGGACACTGTCTATTACAGGAGAGAAATTTTACTAGAAAATCTAGATAAAATGTTCTTATTTAGAAAGTCAAACAATATTTTGATTAGTTTTGAAAGATATAACCATTCTGTAAAACATAACAAACAAAATTTACGACCATGTATTTAAAACATTTAATATAACTCTTCCATATATACTGTTATGTAATAGTATAAGAAGTGATAGATATGGAGAGGTATGTTTAACGCCATTCTGTTGTAACAGAAATTCAAAGAAATATATCAGATTGAAACGACATTAACTATAAACAAGAGCTGTCCATAAGACAGCCAAGCTCGACTATTCGAAATATTGTCCCAGAAGCAGGAAAATATTACCCAAAAAAGGTTAAATACCAATAGAGTTTTAAGTTCAAAAGGGGACATAATTTGACCAAAATGAAGGTCAGAGTTATGGAACTTGCTGCTATCAATTAGTTTTTTTAACCCTGAAGGCACATGTGAAGTTTCAATTCAATATCTGCATTTGTTTTGGAGATAGTAACTTGCATGTAAAACTTTAACCAAGATTTTCTAAGTCCAAAAGGGGGCATAATTTGCCCAAAATACATGTCAAAGTTATGGTACTTGACCCAGTGAGGTTGGTAATTGATCTAGAAAAAGAAAAAATAAGTTTCAAATCTATATGCCTTTTAGTAATAGCTGTATATACTTGCTCGCAAAACTTTAACCAGAATTTTCTAAGTCCAAAAGGGGGCATAATTTGGCCAAAATGAAGGTCAGAGTTATGGGACTTGCTGCTATCAACTAGTTTTATAACCCCGAAGACACATGTGAAGTTTCATTTCAATATCTGCATTAGTTTTGGAGATAGCAACTTGCACGAAAACTTTAACCAGAATTTTCTAAGTCCAAAAGGGGGCATAATTTGGCCAAAATGAAGGTCAGAGTTATGGGACTTGTTGCTATCAACTAGCTTTATAACCTCGAAGACACATGTGAAGTTTCAATTCAATATCTGCATTCGTTTTGGAGATAGTAACTTGCATGTAAAACTTTAACAAGAATTTTCTTAGTCCAAAAGGGGGCATAATTTGCCCAAAATACATGTCAGAGTTATGGGACTTGACCCAGTGAGGTTGGTAATTGATCTAGAAAAAGAAAAAATAAGTTTCAAATCTATATGCCTTTTAGTAATAGCTGTATGTACTTGCACGCAAAACTTTAACCAAGATTTTCTAAGTCCAAAAGGGGGCATAATTTGCCCAAAATACATGTCAAAGTTATGGTACTTGACCCAGTGAGGTTGGTAATTGATCTAGAAAAAGAAAAAATAAGTTTCAAATCTTTATGCCTTTTAGTAATAGCTGTATATACTTGCTCGCAAAACTTTAACCAGAATTTTCTAAGTCCAAAAGGGGGCATAATTTGGCCAAAATGAAGGTCAGAGTTATGGGACTTGCTGCTATCAACTAGTTTTATAACCCCGAAGACACATGTGAAGTTTCATTTCAATATCTGCATTAGTTTTGGAGATAGCAACTTGCACGAAAACTTTAACCAGAATTTTCTAAGTCCAAAAGGGGGCATAATTTGGCCAAAATGAAGGTCAGAGTTATGGGACTTGTTGCTATCAACTAGCTTTATAACCTCGAAGACACATGTGAAGTTTCAATTCAATATCTGCATTCGTTTTGGAGATAGTAACTTGCATGTAAAACTTTAACAAGAATTTTCTTAGTCCAAAAGGGGGCATAATTTGCCCAAAATACATGTCAGAGTTATGGGACTTGACCCAGTGAGGTTGGTAATTGATCTAGAAAAAGAAAAAATAAGTTTCAAATCTATATGCCTTTTAGTAATAGCTGTATATACTTGCACGCAAAACTTTAACCAGAATTTTCTAAGTCCAAAAGGGGGCATAATTTGGCCAAAATGAAGGTCAGAGTTACGGGACTTGCTGCTATCAACTAGTTTTATAACCCCGAAGACACATGTGAAGTTTCATTTCAATATCTGCATTAGTTTTGGAGATAGCAACTTGCATGTAAAACTTTAACCAGAATTTTCTAAGTCCAAAAGGGGGCATAATTTGCACAAAATACATGTCAGAGTTATGGGACTCGACCCAGTGAGGTTGGTAATTGACCTAGAAAAAGAAAAAGTAAGTTTCAAAGCTATATGCCTTTAAATGATAGCTGTATGTACTTGCATGCAAAAACTTAACCAAGGTGTGACGCCGACGCCGACGCCAGGGTGAGTAGAATAGCTAGACTATTCTTCGAATGGTCGAGCTAAAAAAGATACTTATATCTTGTTAAACTGTAATTTAATTGATCATAATGATTGTACAGGTAAATAAAATGATAACAATATGACATGTTATTTACTGTAACACTAGTGACATATTATTATCATTATATTATACCAGATTTACATAGCGCTCTTTTCAAGGTAAACACGTTTAAATACATTTTACATACAAAGATAGCCACCCACCACGACAAATTCATATCCTCTACTAGGTCAGACACAGAGCGAGATAAAGAGAGAGACAGGTAGAAATCTGGCTAACATAGCCCAGCCCGTCTAGTTCTTTAACATGTCCGGTTAATAGCACTGATACACGCAAATCCCTTTCTCCTGGGAAGGACCAGTTAACTGGACTCTTAGTTAGATGGGAGACACTCAAGAACATCTCAGAGAGTTCAAGTACTCTGACCATGATACCAACGATTGACTTTTGAATTGACATTCGAAGAATTACCTTTAGACTGCCGAGCAAGTACTTATGGCGGTCGAAACACATGAATGATTCAACGTTGATGACAGGTAATCAAGCATCAACTTTGCATCAACGCTGAATCAATATCATGTGTTCAGTGAGATAGCATTAAATGTTTAAGTACGATTAATCTTCTTTTTAACGCACAAGAAAGAAAATTGAATAACCAGCTCAATACGCTGTCCTAACAATCACCATATACTGCTTATATATTTACTTTTTACCTTTTCATGATGTTTTATGAAAGATTATTCAAAATGTTTTCATTTGTTTTATAATAAATGTGTGCTACTCATTCCAAGTATGTTTTCTTTATAAATTAATGTCCATCACACTCTGAAGCTAAGTGAAAATGTTGTTGTTTCTTTAAAATCTTTCTTCATATGATGTTTCACAATCTTCTTCAAATACACGTGAGTAAGGTCGTTTATCATACTTTGCCATAGCATATTTTATCCATCACATGACCTTAAGTCTTGGGTAACGGTGATTTATTTACTTTGGATATGTTCAAATTCAGCGTTTTGTTTTTCTCTTGAAGCCTAGGCTATTTCAACGGTTTGCCTTCTTCCGTCCAACCGTGTTATGTTGTTCAGGTTTTTTTTCATGTTATTCTGCAGGCTATAGTTTTTCAGGCTTTACGATTCCATGTGTTACAACTGCCTTTCATCTCTTTGGGCTCTATAACATCAGAACCGATGCAACTGTTTCATTTATT
Organism: Mercenaria mercenaria; assembly: GCF_021730395.1. Taxonomy (NCBI): domain Eukaryota; kingdom Metazoa; phylum Mollusca; class Bivalvia; order Venerida; family Veneridae; genus Mercenaria; species Mercenaria mercenaria. The sequence continues at coordinate 28,003,900 of NC_069361.1, read as the reverse complement.
ATTTCTGGTTCATCTGGTAACGGTTTTGGTTTTATACTTCCTGGAATTTCTTGTGTATCTGACACCACTGTCTGCTAGCCCATCCATGTGTTGTGTCAACTCTGGTATCTGATTTTCAGTCTTTTTATTTGCATGTACAATATATATTTGTTGTACATCTTTTAAGTATTGTGTTCCGGTTCTTCGTGCATTTCAAATTTAAGTGTCAAAGGTGTTTGTTAGTGATCTACAGGCATTTTTAATGTGTTTATCTGTCACCTACTTCAGGAACTATTTTGTGTTCTCTTACTGATTTTTCTGTTTAAGATTGTCTAATTTTGTTCGTAATTCTCACTGCTTGTTTATGCATCGCTTTTGCTTTGTCCGTAACCACAGGTATTGTATCTTCTTGCACTTCCGCAACTACTGTTGACCTGTAATATCTATGGGTTTTTGATCTTCAAGCTCTACTGACCCATGTGTTACTACTCAGTTCTCTGCCGACTCACCTGGAAAATCTCGTTCATGTGTCTCCACCACTTGTGTACATGATGTCTTTCTAGGTTCTTGATCTTCATGCACAACTTTATCATTAGTCTTAACTGCTTCATCATTTAACTTTATGGGTTAACAATCAATTACACTCGCCTATGACCTGAATCCGAATCCATTTGGAGGCAGAAAGTTTTCTGTAGTTCAGCATTTGACATTACCGTGTCGTCTCTTGTAAAATTATATTAATGAGTTCGCTCCTTGACGTTAATCTAGCGCTATGCTTGCTGAGCTATGTTTTTTTTATTTGTATTATGAAATAATTGAAACAATGTTTGAAGTTAACTAGATCTACTCTTCATATAGTTTTAATTTATTCGCTGTTTTGCAAATAATTTCATTCCTGTAACAGTTTGCGTCTTGAATGTGATAAAAATGGCCGTTATACATATATTGTTTATTTATTTATTTATTTCAGTCTCATCCATTTACATGTTTACAGTATAAAAACATGACATATACATAATAAAACACAAGTAAATGGCCACTCAAATTTGAATTACAAGAGACTATATTTATAAAATTTCTACATATCACATATTTCACATTATTCAATATATGTTTCTAATGATAATCTAAAGAGCACCACCGTGTGACAGCCAATGCAAGTGGTCCAACAAGCGATAAAGCCAGCAGATCCAAGCCACCAGGAACAGAACCACAGCATCCTCCCATCCACCACACCGCAATTGTTGTAGTTGATAAGAGAACACTGCAGTCCCCTAACTGGCCATACAGAGACACCAGACGACCAAATCCACGTCACCCACCACACGGCATTTCTCTTCAATTTATCACCATAGTTATCAATTTAATCAATTCTCATATATTACAGTAAAAAGCAAGACATGTCTGCTAATCATAACACAAAGATGTGTCCTAAAATTTAATTAAAAAAAGGGTTATAAGACACTGAACCAGATTAGACAGGTGCACTAAATGTGCGCTAGTAAAAAATGGCTTAAAGAATCAAGTATCCCCACCAATCAGATTGGTAGAGAACAGATTAGCAGATATCTCTTACTTAACACTAAAATACTGTAATTATTTAAAAGAATCTACATACAGTTTAGTAAAAAAAAATTTATAAATAAATAAAAGCCTATATATACAGGTGCATTAAACTGTATTTATATTATATAAAGTATTACTTCTTTTTTTAAGTATATCATAACAGGTTTTTGCAACTATTCTTATCAAATTTGGATGTGTGAATAACAGAACCAGTTTATCATTGTCATTTAGACTCTCAAAGTTTACAAATATAGAAGTAACCTTATCTAATAGAAGTCTTCGTTCAACAGTATAAAGCGGACAGCATAGAATAACATGTATCTCTGATTCTACAGCATTACAACCAAATGGGCACAATCGTTGATTTTCTGTTAAACCTTCGTAACGACCCGTTTCGAGTCTAATGGGTGCAACACCGCACCTGAAACTAGACAATGCAGATCTATGAGAGAAAGGCATAAGCAACTTACAATAAGGTTCTACATTACACTCATTCTTAAACATTCTGTAGGTTCGTAACTTATTTTGACCAGCACCATTGACACCAGTTAATCTTGAAATGTCAGTAGACCATTTTTCTAAATGAGTATTTAACAAAACAGTAGACATAGTTTCAATTAAGCGTTTTCTTGAGAAAGGTAATTGCAAGAAGTCATTTAACTCTAAACACTTAAATTTTTCTTTAACAATAAATGGCCAGTTCTTACATCTTGAGTTACCTTTCTTACAGGACCAGCTAAAGATCTTTTTATTTATACGTGTATTTTCATAACTCAGACAGCGATACCAATGATTACATACTGAAGTCCACTGATCTATAAGGATTGGCTTCCAACCCATTTCACCATAAACAGCCACATTTGGTGTATATTTTCCTGTTCCAAGGTAGAATCTCATGGCCCGGTGGTGGACTGCATTTATACATGAAAATACCTTAGTTCCCCAAATTGAGGAGCCATATGTTATAATTGGGACAACAATTGAATAATAAAGTTTTGTGTATACATCATATGGTAAGCCTCCATTGTTTTTAAAGCGAGCAATGAGAAGACCCAGGGCACGTCCAGCACTCTGGGCAACAACCTTTGCTGTTACATTATAATCAAGGTGTTCTGTCAACATAATACCAAGGTACAAATACTGACTGACATAATCTAATTTTGATTCACCACATACAAATAAATAATCAGATCTTTGAACAGAGGTAGGTCTAAAATGTACAATATTGCTCTTGCTGGTATTAACAGACATACAATTAATTTTACACCAATCATTTAACATATTTAACATGAATTGCAAATCAGCTTCATTTTCAGCAATCAAGACAATGTCATCCGCATAAAGCAAAATACACACCTTTTGATTATCAATATAGACACCTTTCTCTGTACCTTTCAACATTAATGCAAGATCATTAATGTAGATATTAAAAAGAACAGTAGACAATGAACAGCCTTGACGTAAGCCTGTATTGACAGAAAACCAGTCAGTAAAATATCCATTAAGTCGTACACATGAAGAGATATTACTGTAAAGAGATCTTACTGCCGATAGCATTTTGGTTGATATACCAATTTCAATTAATTTTTGCCAAAGGCGGTTTCTGTTAATGGAATCGAAGGCCTTTTTGAAATCAATGAAAGCACAAAAAATTGAGAGACGGTTTTTCTTGCGTGTATCAATGATATTTGTCAAACTAGAGATGTGATCTACAGTGCTACGCTTACTTCGAAAGCCATTTTGCTCTTCAACAATAACATCTCTTTCATCAGTCCAGGATACAATATGGTTATTCAAAATACCAGAATACATTTTATACATTGTAGCAGCTAGTGATATACCACGGTAAGAGAGCGGATCTCTTTTGTCATTACAACTTGCTTTGGGAATAGGGGTTATGATACTCTTCGTCCAGAGTGAAGGGACCTGACCTGTTTCAAAACATACATTGAACAAGCTATGCAGAATAAACAAAGAAGAATCATTTTCTAGAAAAACACATGTATGAGTGACTGTTACAGGAGTGAATTATTTTGCGTATTTGCATATTAAAAATAATAATGGATCCCTTAGGGATGCCCGACGTGTTATTTTTGGAATTGTGGCTTTTGAAACACCTACCTTACAGTAATGAAGCCTCGAATGTATTTCATTGTAATGAATTATTACTGTTACAAGAGTGACAGGAAAAATAAGCATCTACTTACCAACTTTCAAATGGTATTTCCTCGATAAAGATAAACGAATGTTCTCCGTGGCACCTCAAATGTTATCTTGAAAAAATGATACTCTTCCAAATGGCAGCAATGCATAGATTATATAACAGAAGGATCAGCTGTTATTTTGATTGAACAGCTTTCTGTTACATGAGGGACATAAAAGTTGGGTACAAACTTTGGAAGTAAATTAAGTGATGAACTTTTCCCGAATTTCCAACTGTATGTACATTAGCATTCAGACCAAGTGTCAAATAAATATTGATGGTATTTTTTTAGCTATTGAACTTTGCAGTTTTTTAAAATTTTACTTCAAACATCTAAAAAAATACCAGGGGCCATGAAAAATGTCAAGTTTATATACTTAAAAGTACAAAAAAGTATATTAAGGTATTGGACCCGTAATAGAGTATCTCCTTTTTGAAGAGTATTAATAAGGTACTAGAAAGTGCATCAAAATACTAAATTAGTCACATATTTTCACCCAATGCAGATTCTAATGCCATATATTTAAACTGCTTTGAGAATTTTTTCTGTCTCGGACAGATAATGTTGCGAAAATATAGAATGACTCTTATATCAATGTTTACAAAATAAAGCGTTGTAACGCTTTATAAAATGCGTGAGATAACCTGCGAAAACTCGGATGTTCCCGTAAATCTGGAAACTAGAAACTTATCAACCATTAAGTGTCATGCAGATATATGGAATAGTGGCGTCATTTTGCCTTTCGGTGATAAATATTTTTTAAAATCACAATTCACAATGTGTGGGTTAGTTGCTTTAAAGTAGGCTATCAATTTTCTCTTGTCAAAATATATCATTTTATCAGATTTTTCTCTCTCTAAAATTGTAATAGTATAAATCACTGTGAAGTGACGCTAAATGCAATTTTTAAAAGATAAACAATTTTCCTTACCTTTTATCTTATCTTAATCTTATCTTATATCAGATAATATAATATCAGATATCTTAATCTGTAAATATACCACTTTCCTAGACCTGTTTCAGTAGGTTTTCTTTTGAAATTATGCTTTGAGATATGTTTGCTTACGCGCTCTGTGTTTGTTGTAGAAACTAACGTCCTCCGTTACTTGGACGCGACGTTTATGTATGACGTCACTAGGTTGCTTATTTTCAATGACGTAATATAAGCAACGTCAATTTTATACCATATGGTCAGAGACCACCAATTCAAAAAAGTACAGGGACTTACTGGGAATGAGGTAAGTGTATACCTGGGAATAAGGTAGCGTCTGTGCGTTCTGATTGGTCAGTCATGTAAACAAACCCAAGAAGTGATTTTTTTTTAAAATGGAATATTTTTATTGCATTTACAGTATTTCATTATGCATTTTGACAAAATTTGCTACATTTTATGTGTATTGAAAAAAAGTTTCATCAAATGAATTTCTCCCGCCATGACAACGATGTAAACACGGGGTCATCTGATTCGCACGAAAATTACTTAAATAAAGTATCACTATTCATATATTTTTTGTCTGATATTTTGGTGGAACTAACATAGTTCTTGAAAAAAATGCGATTGGATAAACAGGTTTCGATTTATGGAAGGCCGTACACGCCATAATGTTATAATGGAAGAGATAAACACTTAAATACAACATTCACTCTTGAAAAACACTCCATTTAATTAGAAAAAAAAATGTATACTTGTATATCAATCAGAGTAAAAAAGAGTGTAATCATTCAAGTAAACAGTCAAACACAAAAGAAGATAAAGAAATAGCAATGGTAGAAAAAGTTGTAGCTTAATCAGATCGTAATAGATATTTTCTATATTTGTTTTTGAAAGAAGTAAGTGAATCCACACAACGAATATTCTGCGGAATGATATTCCATACTTTAGCACTAGTATAGCCAGATGACCTTTTCATATAATTTGTGCGATATTTATGTGACCGGGGTCATGTATGAACAATATACAGCCTCAGGAGTTCATTAGTTTATTGTACCATGGTGGTGGATTTACAGTAAAATATTACTGTTAGAGCCTGTAAAAATGATAAAACTTATAAAAATATGGACACAATACTCATAAAAAATTCTAAATGTATCCAATCGATTATCATTACAGGAAATCAAAATTACTATAAAATAAAATACAGAGATACATTACTATAATATATAGAATTGATACGAGAAAATAATAATTACCAGAATCCTGTATCCAAGTATACACTTTATGCAAATATAAATAAAGATTTATTTTAATCGGACCTGATTGCAAAATCAGTCCGTTCACTTTAGAGAACAATGACCAAGAGATGTTAGTAAGGCGGAAATTAGATATTTCGCGGGGTTAGCAAGGTTATGTGGGGTCAGGCACGTGAAATTTAGTGAACTCTCACTCACAATTCCTTTCTTTCATACAGCGCTCCACCCTTGATAATAATAACACAGTTAGGCATATACAACAGTTAGGCAGACAAATGCGTATGACGTCACAGATCAATAACAAAAACAACACGATATTTACAGGGACAGATATAGAATGGTGCGCTGCATTGCATGTATCTACAAGAATATAATGTTTGATCTACCGTTAAAAACAAAGTTATACCATAATATAACCCGGGCTACATTTAGGTATTAAAATATCATTATGTACAACTGTAAGGCCATAAATTTCATTGCTCGAAAATGTTAAAATATCAGATATGTAAGATGGTACATGTTTTTTTTGAGTTTTATATATCATTACTCCAGTATGGTATTTGCATCGTTCAGAAACTTTCATCCATCCGAGTTCTTTTAGCATTTCAGATTTACTTGTCTGTAGTTCTTTATTCAAAACAAATCTAGCAACTCTTCCTTGAAGTGCAAAAATCTTATTTAATGAACTTTTACTGCCTGTATACCAAACTGTACAGCAGTAATCCAAAACAGACAAAATATGAGTAAATCAGTTCATTGACAGAATATACATGTACTGGTACTGATGACAAACCCGAACAGAAAATGAGGTTTTTTACCTGTAACTTTTTTATTTCTGCAAATTGTAATCAATGGTCTGTATCAAAATAAAGCTTAACATTTGCTGAAAACTTTACATAATTCAAATTTATATTCAGTAAGCAAACTTACACGAAGTGAGGCCCTGAAAGGGGTTTGTAAAATGGGGACTGTTTGAACGTTGACTGATGATAAATTCGACCACTTTGTCATTTACAAACTTTTCTTTGTGTTATTATACTGAAACTTTCTCAAAAAGCTGCAACAGTCATTCCTGATCAAGTAATGAAAAGTGACCCAATGTCAGGCCTTCATGTTTCGGCAGTGAGCATGCACAAAAAAACACCCTCTTCACCCGTAATTTTGGATAAACATTTTTTATACAAATAAATGCAAGTCATTTATTTATACAGAATATTTACCAATTTTGTTTTTGTTTACACCTGTTGGTGTTGTAAGTGGTTGCTATGAGATGGTGTGTTCAATTTTATAAATAACCGATTGCAATTGAAAATTTCCAAGGTGGTCGACTTTATCATCTGTCCTGGTTTATCATCAGTACCAGTAGCCGCGAAAGTACGGAATATCCATTCGAATGTCAAAAATACTAATCGTGACAACTTGTTGATGAAGAGCATTTTAGAAAAAATAAAAATACCATTATTCACCAAGAGAAGAAATTTGTTTCAGTGTTAAGGATTAAAAAATTCAAAACGACTTTAAAGACGATGAAATAGACTTGAAGTCCAACAATTTGCCGAAATGGTAGAGAAAGAAATTGATTTTGCCGCCTGAGCAGATAATAACGAATTCTGGCGGCTGGTACAACATAAGAACTATCGTGTTTTAAAAATGAATTTCGACGGTAATGTTTACAGGGTTACACATGCTCTGCTGATGCGAAAATTACGGTCATATCTATAAAAATATGAGACAAACGTCCAAAATTGTGTTACAACTCAAAGCATAACATCCGACTGGTTACAAATAGAGCATGGCGTGAAGTGAGGTAAATGTATTAATCCCTTGCTATGTTTACTTTTTGTGAAGGGAATCAATCTGAATATATGAATATATAGTTTTAAGCTGTATGGACAGCACCAACGCATGCAACGATATGGCAGCTTTGTTCTGTTGCGAACTACTATGATGTAACATAATGGACACGCGATTACAATCGTTTGAAAGGGTTCATCGGCAATGTATTAGATCTATGTACTCAATACCACGATGTATAAGGACAGATACAACTCTTGCATTTGTGCTCTAACAACTATCAAATAAGAAATTGATACACGAATGTCTTACGCAGTTGATTCTATTCAAATGTAGGGATAAAATAGTTTGGTTTTTGTTTATTTTATCAATGGACCGTATATAACAGGGAATGCCAGCAGCCATTAGCAAGACGCAAAATCATCGGCCATTTTAAAAGAAACCAAGAATAAATTTATTAATGACTGATGATGATATAATCATTCCGTTGGCAGATGAGTTAGCGTCCGACCATATACGTCTGTCATACTCGCTATAACTGAATTATCAGTATCAATGAAAACTACAACACAGTTTAGTGGGAAAAGGCCGCGACTTTATTTAAAGATTTCTCATGGCAACTGGCAAGGTGAGATAATGTTTAAAATGCACATACTATACAAACAGCTAAAGATGTACATTGAAAATAACCTAATTTCATTTGCCCCAGCGACACTGCAAAGGTACAAACAAAATACATTAAATAAATAAGAATAAAATTTGAATTAATCGAAAGAACAATTATCCCCAGCAATGGCTACAAAAGTGGGAAAAAACTAACTTTTCATAAAAGTTATTAGAGTACAAAAGTATCTTTCTTATAACAGAAAACAATAATCAAAATTTTACATTCTGATAATAGAAAAGAAAATATACTACAAAATGTAGATGTATTCAAATATGAACAAATCTTATACGAGATGCCATCACATCAATTACTATGCATGCCACAATCGAATCTGTATATTAGATAATAAAGTTAAAGCCGCTACATTTAGTCACATTGAACAAATTCGATTGTATATTTCTCAAACGGAATACGAACCGCCCACGAAAACCCCCTTCCCCGATTTCATCTAGGACAGAAGGAGACGTGTTTCCGTAGCCAATGTATAACATATTGAAATGCTCAGACTATTCCTCGAAATACTGAAAAACGGAACGAATTCAAGCATGCTAAAATATATATATTCTAACACGATCCGATTCATTTTCCTATTAAACAAAGAAGGCTGGAAACAGTGAATTATTAAACAACAATTCACTGTTCTGACGTCACAATTATTACGTCATAGCGTCAAGCGGCGTAGCGGCGCGCTGGAAAAGAACCCGATTGAAAACGGGCAAATATTTAATGAATGCCGACAAGGATGTACTTTAAAGTCCTTAATAACGTGTTAGAATCGAAATAATATATCTCATTTAGTGATTTGCTCTTGAATAAATCACTGTTTGTCGTTCAGATGCGTAGCATTATATCACTCGGGCTGCGCCCTCGTGATATAATTCCTTCGCATCTGAACTCCAAACAGTGATTTATTCAGCGATAAATCACCGATGAGATATATTATTTCTTAATCAATACTCTATGACTATCATTTATCTGTAACTATTTCGTAAAATTGCCATGCCTAACTTTGCAAACTTGTGGGAGCAGAAGGACACCAAAGAAAATGTAAGTGCATTTATATACACTTTATATAAAAGTGTTATGAATTAATTTGAAATAACATTGTTCATTATAATCAAATGCACCGTATGAAGGAAAGATGCAGGGGACCGAGACATACAGGTAATATTGGTACACTTTACTCATGTCACTGACTATTTATGCAACTAAGGTCCCGAAGATAGGTCTGCACTGTAAAACAAACGCATGTACAGTCAAATGAAAAAATTCACGTATCGTGGGGTCGAGCAAATCATACCAGACCTGCCATTGAGCAAAGTAACTGAAAACAGATATCACATCGAGTCCACAGACTACCGAACCCTACTGCCTTCAACCTATGACATCATCTAATAGCATAAATTGAGGTCCATATTCGACGTCAGGTAATGACACAGTAACTTAGACAGCACACCCGACTAGGCTGGAATGCCATTTTGTTTTTAATAAGTTAGTATGAACTAATATTTAAACAGTATTCTACAAATGCCTTGGCCCTCGGTCCTCGACCGAATTATTTAGTGGCATCTAGCCAATTTCGGCCGAGGGATTGTAAGCATTCATTAAACACAAATGCAGACTTACAATTGAGACCTATAAGCCGACAAACTATGACAAGGCTTCTGGTAACACTGATGAGGCTCATGACATTTTCCTCGAACAAATATATACCATTGTCGGTAGTCGACAGCTTTTCAAAGTGGTGTACCATTAAACAAGGCTACTAGGCTATTCCCTTTCCCTACACAGAACACTAACACAAACATGACTATTCAATTTATTTCATACCATTCTAAATTAAAATATTACTTCCGAGAAAAACTGTTACTTTAAAATTAATGTATTTGGCTTTGGTACTATTCTACTCCCAAAGTGCGTTTTCAGATTAGAATCAGTATATATGAAAACGTTACGAAGCCGTGACAAAAAATAACGTTAATAAGTTTGAATTTCTGGCGTTCAACAGTACATTAACGAACGACATTTACTAACAACACTGTCATTAAAGTGCCTGATCGTGTGGGTATTCCATTTCATTTCAAAGTAGCTCTCATAGAAATAATCTCACAAAATCCATGTCATTATTTTGATACATCCTCTCAAAGAATGATCGAAAACTCAATTGATACATCCTCTCAAAGAATGATCGTAAATTTTATTGATACAGCCTCTCAAAGAATGATCGTAAACTTTATTGATACATCCTCCCAAAGAATGATCGTAAACTTTATTACATGACCAAATTATTAATCAATCAATATAGATGTGTGTGTTGTTTGTGGAAATACCACTTTCTGCTATTGTCCTGTTCTTTTATGGCGTATTCCATGATTTGAAACAGATCTATTATGCAGGAACCTGAGAAACAGATGGACAGAAGCAGCAAAGATTTCTGATTCACAATTAAGTTATAAGCAATATCAACAAATATGGGCATGGGCGGGTAGGATAAATTTAGTGAAAGTCTATGTTGTTCCATTGCTGACGTGGATTGAAATAGCTATGCAAACGCAGCAAATCTAAAAACGAAATTCACGCTTTTTTTCATTACAAATTGCGTCTAAAATACAAAGGGAAACAACTAGCGCACGACTGAATACTAAAATACTGTTCTCGTCGCGACCTCTTTACTGGAAAAGGGGTCCATGAAAAATAAACAGGTTTATTATGCACAAATGGCAGCATAAAACCCAATATTATAACATCTGCAGAATCCCGAGGCTTTGGTTGGTACCAGATCCCAGTAGGGCGAGGCTACCAACGTATCCAGAGGGATTCTGAACATATTATAACACGAAATGAACATGCGTTTATGCTATTATAGCATAAAACGCGTAAAAAGCTAATAAATGAATATATTGACCATCGACGCCAGTACATAATCATGAAATGCACGGGAATATTTGCGTTGTTTTATCACGTTGACGTCATTTCCGTAATATGTTTACGCTTTGCCACGTAGTGCGCATAATATTATATAAAACGTGTTTTTAACAGCATGTGAGCGCGAGAATCTCTCTGTTATCACACATGTACTCTCCTGTTCACAAGTGACAAGAACAGTACTTTTATGCTAGAATAAATAAAAAAGAAACCACAACAAGATGACAGATATATAAAGTGTGTGAAGTTAGCGACACATTGGACAACATTGGAATAGAGAACGACAATGGACATTCAATGATTGAAGTTGGCGAGAAGTTAAACATTCGACATTGGACATTCGAAACAAGAACGACATTGGACATTCAATGATTGAAGTTGGCGAGAAGTTAAACATTTGACATTGGACATTCGAAACAAGAACGACATTGGACATTCAAACCTAGAACGACATCTGACATTCAAATCCAAAACGACATTGGATACTAGTATTCGAAACAAGAACGACAATTGACATTCAATCTCACAACGACATTGGACATTTGAATCCAGAACGACATTGGACATTCGAACCCAGAACTAGATTGGACATTCAAACCCAGAACAACATTGGAATTTCGAAACAAGAACCACATTGGAGAATCAAACCCAGAGCGACAGTGGACATTTGAAACCAGAACGACATTGGACATTCGAAACAAGAACGACATTGTACATTCGAATTCATAATGACCTTGGACTTTCAAACCCTGAACGACATTGGATATTCGAATTCATAATGACATAGGACATTCGAAATAAGAAAGTTTGAATGTCCAATGACGTTCTTGTTTCGGATGTCTTATGTCGAATGTTTAACCTCTCGCTAACTTCACGCTTTGAATTTGCAATGTCGTTCTTTATTCCAATGTCGAATGTTGAACTTCTCGCCGACTTCACACACTTTCAATACTTGGAAACTACGGTCGTAGGCATCATTGACATGATAATCTAACTGCTGTAATTTTTTGTGTGTTTTAAACAGAAATAAGTGGCTTTATGAACATTCACGTAGAAATACTCCCATGTAATATATGGCGCGTTGGTCATCTTTATATGGACTGTTTACCTTATTGTTATCGACAGTGAAAGTTTGATCACAAAGTATAATGCATTTGTCCTAAATGAAGTTTGAGAATGAATCAGTTGTTATATTCCCATTTTTATTTTGTCGAAAAAATGATTATGTGAGGCAAGATATTAATATGTGTGCATTTTTCCAAATACCTAGTTACGTTTACATGTATCAGATTATTGAAATCCATTCCGGATTTACCTCTGTGGCTATAAAGGATGTAAAGAAAATCAAGCGCTTCAGAATAATACTGAGATACGTACATCATTCAGCAAAAATATTGAATTATTTGTTGTTATTATTTTTGATTATATGCCGCATTTTTAAATCCACATTGTAGTGTTGACAGTCTTAATCGTCCATACAGATTCTCACATATTGGAATATCTGGATCTTAACAGATCTCCTGATACCCTTTGGCATATGGTGTATATGTAGGGCCATTTATTTCGGGAAGAGTTGTCAAAATTAGCTCTCTCTCTCTCTCTCTCTCTCTCCCTCTCCCCCCCCCCCTCTCTCTCTCTCTCTCTCTCAATGAAATATGTTTAAACTAATGTTATCGCCATCGTACTGTCACCCTTTGCCATCATACTGTCGCTCTGTCGCTCTTCGCCATCGCAGCATCGTATCTTCGAGCTTCGCGTTCCTAGGCGGCTGTCGCTGGTTCAAACGGAACACCGTAGAAAATTCAATACTTAATTAGTGGTATCATACTTTACACAATGTGATAAATTATTAGAATGAAAATACAATGTAATTTTGACCCCAGCTTGAGAGTTAATTCAATTGTATTTATTGAGAGGTTAATATTATATATTTCTAAAGCGTTTTCAGATCAAATAAATTTCTATTTGCTAGCGAATCATATAATATTTTCCTTTTTTATGTAAAATAGGATAACAATATCACCTTTATATTACAAAAAGATTATTACAGGAGAAAAACCATAACGTTGTTGTTTTTTAAATCTACAATCATTACGTCATTTCTGTTTACTGACATTCATTTCATGCGCTTCGTTTAAATACGATTCTGTAAGAAAACAGTGCTGCAAAGAAAATACTTTGTTTTACTTTAGATCTAATTCTTCTATTGTTTTTTATGGTTAAGGTATGCTAGAAAAAAGAATCTGTAACTTGGTCTAATTGAGAATTAAAATATCATACTCTCGTGTAAATATGTTTAAGGTTAATCGACAGAGCCTCGTTTCCGCCTTAACAGTTACCCTGGAGGCTGATATTTCCATCGGCACTTACAGCTAGCGGACGATATTTGGCTCTGGTAAGTGTGGATTTCTCGTTGACACCATTCAGACGTAAAACTATCAATATAGTATCTGAATTCACTTGAAAGGTACTGCTGTTATCTACATTACTTTATGTTTAATACATCTTTTTTCTTTCCGTATTTCATTAACAATATCTAAGTGTCAAGCCAAAATGTGAAATGGTATGACAATTTCCCTAAGGAAACATCTGAAGGTGCCATCCTAACACTTTTAACATAGCATTAAACGCTTTAATGTATTCGCTGTCTCTTTAATTCTTTTTTGCATCAGTTGTTCTGAAATGGTTTTTTGTTTGATCTGACTGATATGGTATTGTAGCGTGCGTATTACGGGAGTGCCAGAAAATACAAAAATAGCTATATAAGATTGGTTATGAGCTTTACATTTTCTTTCGACCCAAATTAGTTGCTTACTTCCTGTTATTATTACGAGTAATTACCTCTCCCTTTGTACAGCATGGCCCAGTTGATCGAAACTTTAACAAGCGATTAAGCTAACGGTTGATTAACTTTTAGGGTTATTTTTCGGCATTTCAGAAGACTTTGAAAAACAAATGTATGAGGTAAGAATTTTAAACACTGAAAAATCTTTGCAATAAAATTAAAACATCATACTAGTGTGTCCCACCAAGTCTAGTATTTTGAACCAAAATTTAACCGGAGGTAAGTTTAACAGCCAGTTAAAGTTTCGAACAACCGGGCCCATATCGCTAGATATTTGACGTTACCTTACAACCAAATTTGATTAACTTTGTTGCTTTAGTTATTTTTCCTCTATGTAGATGAATTAAAAGAACACCACTGTCCCCATATATATATGTATTGTATTTTAAATATTGTATAACACCTTGTCTGTCCGAAATATTTTTGAATACCATATGTCTATTGTAATACACTCCCACAGTCTGAAGAATTTATTTAATCATGTTGTTACTATTATGTAACCTGATTGCAAATAAAAATAATTGTTGTTGTTGATTGTTTATTGTTTTATCCTTTATTTAGCATTCGTTTCAGTTTATGTACCCGTATATATATTCCTACAGTTACAATTGGGCCATGCCATCAAGAATGCTTAGATATCAGGTACACATTCATACATAAATGATGTACGGTTCCATTGCAAGGGAGTTATGTTACTGTAAGATCCTTGTAATTCTTTTGAAATGTTAAAGATATTTAGTGTAATTCATGTCGAGACGTTTCTAAATACATGACTTGACCGTCTTATAGATTTCATTTATCGCTACTTCTTTTCCTATATTTGGTCCCAGATATGTATAGTTTTTGTGCATATGCGTTTATTGCAGAAGTCTTTGCCACCTGGAAGAGCAACATCACCGTAACTGTACAATAAAACATTTTTTTGTCCAAAAAATATAAAATTAGTTACACTAACGTTTAGTTACAATGTTTGACATATAACTGAATGTATAAGACAAATGTTCTTAAAACACCCTAAATTGTACACACTACTTTTATTTTACTTCCATCTTCTGACATGAACAATATATACATCTTTTAAAGGGTCCTTTTAGAGCAATTACCAAAAACCCTTGATAGGTTCAATTGGAACTTTAAACATTTATGCGAGTTTCAAGGAAAAACACTTGACATTTCATCATCATTGTAACTTACGGATATTGGTCTAGATTTGAGAAACATTTTTGCCAAATACATGCATTTATGGAACATTATTAAGGTTTTTGTCTTGAAAAGTATCTAGTATCAAAAATCTAATACTGACCTATTTCACTGATTACTGACAAGATACAGCAAGTAAGAAAATACCAGAAGAATATTGTAGCTACAGGTCTACAGCCCCTGTTGCAACCGAATTCTCGTTTGAATTTTTATATTGTAGTTTAGTAAAGTCATCTGCTGAAAACAGTTCGTTAGAATTGTATAGAAAAAAGTTGTGAAGATATCGGTCATTTTTTACTTCATGCAACTTATATACAATATTTGAGAGAATTGCTGTATTTTAAGTGACATTCGTAATAGGCAGTTTATAACTGTAAAAAACTTATGCACTGTTTTTCTATCATTTTGTTTGATTAAGGAGCAAGCTAAATACAGCAGGCGGATAGCAAAACCTTCGTCATAAATGCACAAAACGAAAAAAAATTCACCTGTCTTTATTGTACATATTACACTCATCTGAACGTAACAAGAATACAGGTATGCCAAACAACTTCGCAAATTAATTTTCTATCAATGAGCTGTTTATAAAGGCAGAAAATATGTTATGCAAATATTTGTGTTAGCTTATTTAATTGCATATTCTTAAGGAAACTTGCAGTAACAAACGAACCGCTGACGTTTGCAAACAGTTCCAGGTAATTCATCAAATAATTGGAAATATTGATCAGTCTTGTAATAATCATTACAGTTGCTTAGAATTTTACAATTTTTATACTTATATAGGCTAACTTTTATCAATGACACTACCATATCATAGGATTGAGTAGCATGTGCGCGTCTTCATATCAAAGTAAATCGATAAAATTTCCTTTTATACATTATCGTTTTCCAAAAATATTTTCAATGTACATTCCTTTTATAAGCAAAGCTAGGACAATAATCGGAAAAATATAGGGTTATGTCAATCCCATTGAAGCGACGAACTGCGAACTAGATTGTCAAAAACGCCTCAACATTCTTGACGAGGCAAGAAGAGAACATAGTTATTTAGTTTATTTACATCTCATCAACACAATACAAATAGGTAGTACATAAAACATATATAAAATACATGTGTTGCCACTCATAAAGGGGGGGTCCCAGTTAGGTGTCTGCGCCAAATGTTTTTTTGATTTTATTTATACTTTGTGGTAATATACCTACATGTATTAAGTTTCATTAACAAGTGTTACTGTTACCAGTTCTGACTTACTTTTATAGATATTCACATTTAAAGTGGGTGGGGTAATCTGACATGTGACCAGCCAGGAACACAATTTTTGTTATTTTTTAAAAAATGGTTCAAACTTTTTACCTGAAACTTTCATGATAAAATAACTAAGTAATGGCCATTCACACAACATGTTGCATTTTAAATTGTACTGAATACTTTTTTCATCACAGAGCCACAAAGTGGTCTAATCAAATTTGCTGATTTTCAATGGACGAACTTTACCAAAAAGCTAAAACAGTTTTCATTAGTTGATATATTAAGGTGTTATTTTCAGCAGATATTGTAAACTAAATAAACATAAAAATGACAGTATATCAGTATACTTTGATTAATATTGGAAGAGTGGTACACTCTCGAACTGGGTAAAAGTGGGTGGGGTAAATAAATATTCGAAGCAACACTGCAAAAATTGTGCATTTGTTATGAAATGGCCTCAGATTGTCTATTACTATCTTAATTGTGCCCCCCACGAGTGGTGGGGGCATATAGATTTGCTCTTGTCCGTGCGTCCGTCCGTCTGTGCGTGCGTGCGTGCGTGCGTCCGAAGATCGTGACGCGCCTAGCTCAAAAAGTATTTGATATAAATTGATGAAACCTTGCAAGAGTCTTTATCATGATATGGACTTGGGCACCTTCTATTTTTCGTCTGGCTCCGCCCCCTAATTTTAGAGTTACTGCCCCTGAAATAGTAAAAAATGCACACTTTCACCTTGTGACACACCTAGCTCAAAAAGTATTTGATATAAATTGATGAAATGTTGCATGAGTCTTTATAATGATATGAACTTGCACACCTCCTATTTTTCGTTTGGCTCCGCACCCTATTTTTAGAGTTATGGTCCCTGAAATAGTAAAAAATGCACATTTTCACCTTGTGACACGCCTAGCTCAAAAAGTACTTGATATAGATTCATGAAACCTTGCATAAGCCTTAATCATGATATGAACTTGCGCATCTTCTATTTCTAATCTGGGTCCGCGCCCTATTTCTAGAGTTATGGCCCCTGAAATAGTCAAAAATGCACATTTTCACCTTGTGACACGCCTGGCTCAGAAAGTATTTGATATAAATTGATGAGTGTTTATCATGATATGAACTTGCGCACCTACTATTTTTTTATCTGGGTCTGCCCCCTATTTTCAGAGTTATGGCCCCTGAAATAGTAAACAAGAGCTGTCGGAGGACAGCAACGCTCGACTATTCAACAGCCTTGTCAACTGAATGAATACAAAAGTTGAAAAAGGGGCATAATTTTGTAAAATGCAAAGTAGAGGTATTGAACCTCTGTACTGCATGTCATATCATGACAGTGAACAAGTGTGTGAAGTTTCAATCCTTTCCAATTTGTGGATACTGAGATACCAGCTTACATACAAAATCTTAACAAAAACTGCTAAGTCAAAGGGGCATAATTTTGTAAAAATGCCAAGTAGAGTTATGGGATCTTCACAGTGCATGTTAGATCATGACAGTGAACAAGTGTGTGAAGTTTCAATCCATTCCAATTAGTGGATACCGAGATATTAGATTACATACAAAAATTTAACCAAAAACTGCTTTGTCGAAAAAGGGGCATAATTTTGAAAAAAAGAGAGTAGAGTTATGGGACTTGCTTAGTGCATGTCAGATCATGATAGTAAACAAGTATGTGAAGTTTCAATCCATTCCCATTAGTAAGTACTGAGATACCAGCTTACATACAAAACCTTAACCAAAAATTTCTAAGTCGAAAAAGGGGCATAATTTTGTAAAAAAGCAAAATAGAGTTATGGAACCTGTGCAATGTAGATCAGTTCATCACAGTGAATAAGTGTGTGAAGTTTCAATCCATTCCCACAAGTGGTTACTGAGTTACCAGCTTACATACAAAACCTTAACCAAAAATTTCTAAGTCGAAAAAGTGGCATAATTTTGTAAAAAGCAAAATAGAGTTATGGAACCTGTGCAATGTAAGTCAGTTTGTCACAGTGAATAAGTGTGTGAAGTTTCAATCCATTCCCACAAGTGGTTACTGAGATACCAGCTTACATACAAAACCTTAACCAAAATCGGGACGCGGACGCGGACGCCGACGCCGACGCATGGGCGAGTGCAATAGCTCACTATTCTATGAATAGTCGAGCTAAAAAATGCACATTTTTACCTAATTATGTGCCTTACTCAGAAGTTTTCTCGGTGCCTTACTCAGAAGTATTTAAATGTAAATTCATGAAATCTTGCTTGAGTATCATTATGTGACCTTTGCACACATGGCATTCTTCTTGAGAATTTTAGCATTCATTACAGAGTTATGGCCCTTGAAATAGCCAAAATAGTGGATTTTTTGTTTGTGATGCTCATAGCTTAAAAAGTATATGGTATAGAATAATGAATCCTTTTCATATTTTTTAGGGCTATACCCCTTTAAGACTGCAAATATTTGAATTATTTCCCCTTATTTGTGACAAATGTACCAGTCGGGGTGGGGGGGGGGGGGGGGGGGGGCACACCCTGTGTCCTACAGACACATTCTAGTTTTATTAGATACAGACTTGGTTGATAAATTTTAACAAAAATTTTTCTCTTTAATACGACTTATACATGTGTGCCATGGAAAAAATCAATGCAGAAAATTTAATGTTAATTTGAACAATAGCTTTCCTCAAAATATACTGCCTCAGGCAAAACCTTTTGTTAAATACTTTGAGCTTTCAGGGTCAATTTGGTTTGTCTACATGTCATGTTCAAGGTCCATGCTTTTTCCATGACACACATGTATAAAGTGGGAAATTATTTGTTAAAATTTATCAGTCAATGCTGTATTTAATAAAATTAAGATAGTAATAGACAATTTGAGGCCATTTCTTAACAACTGCACAATTTTTGTAGTGTTGCTTTGAATATTTATTTACCCCACCCACTTTTTCCCAGTTTGAGAGTGTACCACTCTTCTAATATTAATCAGAGTGTACTGATATACTGTCATTTTAATGTTTATTTAGTTTACAATATCTGCTGAAAATAACACCTTAATATATCAACTAATGAAAAATGTTTTAGCTTTTTGGTAAAGTTCGTCCATTGAAAATCAGTAAATTTGATTAGACCACTTTGTGGCTCTGTGATGAAAAAAGTATTCAGTACAATTTAAAATGCAACATGTTGTGTGAATGGCCATTGCTTAGTTATTTTATCATGAAAGTTTCAGGTAAAAAGTTTGAACCAGTTTTAAAAAAATAACAGAAATTGTGTTCCTGGCTGGTCACATGTCAGATTACCCCACCCACCTTAAATGTGAATATCTATAAAAGTAAATCAGAACTGGTAACAGTAACACTTGTTATTGAAACTTAATACATGTAGGTATATTAGCACAAAGTATAAATAAAATCAAAAAACATTTTGCGCAGACACCTAACTGGGACCCCCCCCCCCTTTGAGTTATAAGAGATGATTCATTTCTAATTTTAACTCAAATATTCTAACATACTGTATGAAGGCATAGATACCCAGATCCCAATTACAGTATATAGATATTAAAGTATAACAAGATCTGTCCATAAGACAGCGGGCTCAACTATTCTCAGTGCTTGACTCTGAATTCGAACTTTGCCAGTAAAAACTTAAAAAAATAAATAAAAACATCTAAGTTAAAAAGGGGGAATTACTCTGTCAAAATTTAAATCAGAGTTATGGGATTTGTTTCTGTTTTAACTTTCAAGTCAATAACATGATAGTTACAAAGATGTTATCAAAAAGTTTAACCAAAAAGGGGTATAACTCTGTCAAAATTCAAATCAGAGTTATGGGGATTGTTTCTCCTGGTGTAGATCTTGATAGTAAATAACTATTTCAAGTTTCAAGACAAAAGCTTTGATAGTAACAGAGATATTTGACTTTATCAAAAACTTTAACCAAAAAATTCTAAGTCAAGAAGGGGATAACTCCATCAAAATTCAAATCCGAGTTATGGGGATTGTTTCTCCTGGCGTAGACCCTGATAGTAAATAACTATATTAAGTTTCAAGTCAATAGCTTTGATAGTAACAGAACTATTTGACTTTATCAAAAACTGTAACCAACCCCGACGTCGACGCTGGGGAGAGTGCAATAGCTCTATTTTTCTTCGAAAAGTCGACCTAAAAAGTATAGTTGTATCCAAAGTGAGTGGAAATTAGATTGACTAATATGTCTCTATAAAAAAAAAAAAAAAAAAAAAAAAAATAGCGTCTACAAAGTATACTGATAGCCAGAAATATCAAACGAGTAATTATCTCTGATATTGGGATACTGTTACTAAACCTTCATACAACTTACATATGTCTCAAGTTATATACAAGAAATTATTTAAAAAGTAAGCTATGTCCGTTAATCATAACACCATTTACATTAGTGTCTTAAGATTTCATTAAAAAAGAAATGATAAAATTTGAAAAATAGGGTGAAAGGTACACTATATGCGCTCTAGTATGAAAAGGTCTAAAAAATCATGTATCACCACCAATCAGATTGGTAGAGAACAGATTAGCAGACATCTCTTACCTTATCATAAAAGATAGTGTACTATTAAAACAATAATTGTACACACCTATGTACTAAAAAAAGTTATGAAGCTTAAAATACATGGTTAGTAAGTTAACCAAACACTATCGATATAGTGTCTCAAAACGTACTTAAAGAGTATAATAACAGGTTTTGGCAGTTAGCTTAACAATGTTAACATTGGAGAGTACAAACTTACATTTTTGTTCATCATTTAAATTTTCAAAATCCGCACTAATATCCTTAGCTTGATCAAACAACACATTTCGAATTGGTTCATACGCTGGGCATTGGGTTAATACATGGATTTCAGTTTCTGCACTTGATTTACAAATTGGACATATTCTATCATGTACAGCTATGTTTTCATATCTCCCTGTTTCCAGTCGTATGGGTGCAACTCCACACATAAACTTAGCCAGTGCTGATCTATGTTTTAGAGGCATCGGACTATATACGTACCTTTCGGTTTCAAAACTATGTTTGAAAAGTTGATATGTGCGCAATTTATTTCTGGCACGACATTAGAACCAGTTTGACTTGTTATGTGTTTTTTCCAGTCATAAATATAAATAATCATATAATGTTTTTCAACAATATCACAGAAAGCTCTGGATGAAAAAAGAGTACTTTGTTCTAAAGTTTGAGACAAGTTAATCAAGCTCATATGTTGTACAAAGTTATATTGCCAATTCTTACATCTACTATTTGACTTTCTTTTACAATTATCATACACCTTATAATTCAATCTAGAAACATCCATTTTCATAAATCTGTGCCATTGTCTTGCAACAGATACCCATTGCTTTACATGTGGAGGTTGCCAACCAAGCTCACCAAATACAGCTGCAGGCGGAGTATATTTCCCCAAACCCAGATAAAAATGCATTGCACGGTTTTGTACGGCATTGATACAAGAGTGAGACTTAATATCCCAAATTGATGCACCATAAGATACTATTGGCCATATTATGTATCGTATAGTTTGGTGAATACATTATATGGCATGCAATCGAGACATTTAGATTTTGCTATTAAGAGTACAAGTGCTCGCCCAGCACTTTGTGCAACAGACTTTGCGGTTTTATCAAAGTCTAAATGCTCATCCAAGAGAATGCCAAGATAAGTGTTTTGATTGACAAGCTGTAAATTATGTTCACCAAATGTAAAGATATGGGGTGTTCTTGTAACTGAAGGTGATCTAAAATGTATAATATTACTTTTCTTTGGGTTTACAGTCATAGAATTCACAGAACACCAATTTGATAATGAATCAAGTAAATATTGAAGATCATTTTCATTTTCCTCTATAAGCACAATATCATCTGCGTACAACAGAATACAGATTATTTCGTTATCTATATGAACACCTCTACCTGTAGCTTTTATTTGCGTAACCAAGTCATTTAAAAATAGATTAAAAAGCAAAGGAGATAAAGAGCAACCTTGACGCAGACCGCACGTGTTTTCAAACCACTCAGTATATCGGCCATTAATTCTAACACATGATGATACAGATTGATACAGTGATTTCAAAGCATTAAACATGCCATCCCTTATGCCAATATCAAAACGTTTCTTCCACAGCAGACTGCGGTCTATGAAATCATAAGCTTTTCTGAAATCAATAAAGGCACAAAAGGTGGACTGTTTAAGATTCTTCCTTGTATCAATTATATTAGAAAGAGTCGATACATGATCTATAGTATTTCTAGATTTCCTAAAACCATTTTGTTCATCTGCTAAGATATCATTGTTTTACGACCAGACAGACAATCTATTATTCAATACAGAGCAGTAGACTTTGTACATTGACGAAGATAAAGCTATACCACGATAAGATAATGGATCACGAGGATCAGCGTTGTTAGACTTTGGAATAGGAGCAATAATTACTTTTCCCCAATTTGCTGGTATTTTCCAACTGTAAAACATACATTGAACAAACTATGCAGAAATGAAATACTGCATTTATTTCTAAATATATCAATGGGAATATCCCTAAAACCACTTGCTTTGCCTTTTTTAGCCTTAAAAATAGCTGTTTTTATTTCTTCGGTAATGTTAGAATTCAAAACATTCATTTCTTCACCTAATTCTGATTTATCAAAGGAACTACCATCATGATCTTGGTTTTGATTACACTCATAGTTCTTATTTAAAAAGGAACTAAAATCACTTTTCCATTTGTTAAGAACTTGAGATACTACTTCCATCGGTATATTTTTATTTTTGGAATGTGCAACATCTATCCTACCAATATTTTTTCCAAAATTCTTGCTGATTTGTATTACAGTCTGCAGCTAAATTTTCCTGAAAAGAGACCCAGTAAGAGCGTTTTGCTCGCTGGACTGCTCTATCAAATTGTTTGCGAGCTGTAACAAATAAATTTTTAGAGCCCTTTTTTCAGATTGTGAGACAGATCCACATTTTAGCCAGTTTCTTTCTGATAGGCAGAGGGAATTCCAAAGGTAGGATAGGTCATCATTCCACCATGGTTTAGAAATACGACGTTTCTTATTACATTTATTAGACATATAAATAGTTCTATGGTTGATATTTTCATACATTTCCTCTTTAAGGAATTTACATAAATCATTATAAGCTCTGTCAATATCAGTTTGACATTTCATTCCCTGTTCTAGTTTAAAAACAGTATCATGAACCTTGTGAATAATGGAGTCTGACGCCATGAAACTATCAGGTATATTTTTCAAGTCAAATTTATCATAGCAAACATTTCGTTCATGAGATGTACATCTATATTAAAGCTAGCATTATCCTCTGAAAATACTGGTAAATTAGATAAACATGACAAAACTGAATGATCAGGTATAGATACAGGTGTTAAGCCAATTACATCTTGAACTTTCATCAACAAATCTAAAACTCCTGTTACCTTAAAATCATTAAAACAATGTTAATATTCGTGTTGCACAATAAAGTGGTCTACCACGGAACAACCCTTAGTAGATATTGAGGTGAAATCATTGTTTACATAATTCCTTCCATTTAATACACATGTATTGGTGTCAATCAAATATTGTAATAATTT
The DNA here is from genome assembly GCF_021730395.1 of Mercenaria mercenaria. Taxonomy (NCBI): domain Eukaryota; kingdom Metazoa; phylum Mollusca; class Bivalvia; order Venerida; family Veneridae; genus Mercenaria; species Mercenaria mercenaria. Next base: position 27,979,680 of record NC_069361.1, on the reverse strand, counting down.
TTCACCATGACTATTCATACAAAAATCAACAATATTTCTTTCAGGTAAACAGTCAATTCCTGAAATGTAATCATCATTACCTCCTATTCTACTATTAAAGTCTCCGCACAAAATAATTGGTCCTTCATTTTGAAGAGTATAAATGGATGACAATAAATTGTCATAGAAAACTTCAGCCTCAACTTGTCTAGATGAGTTACCTGGTGGTAAATATGCCACACAAGTGAAAAACTTAAACTTAGAAATTTTGCTTTCAAAAGATAACCATAATATACCATCATGAGTGTTTTCAACAAAATGTGTTATATTTACTTAAAAAAATAATTATTTATTAAAAACCCAGCTCCACCAGATCCAGATCTGGCCTTTACATGTAAATGTTTCCTGTTGTTACCAAACCAACTGAAACCCTTAATATTTATGACATTATCATTTATAAGATGTGTTTCTGCTAGACCAAGGATATCAAAGTCTAAAAAGTTAACACAATGTTTTCTGATATAAAAATTATCACAGTTCTCATTCTGACTCCAACCGTTAATGTTCCAAAACCCCGTTTTGACCTAATGTTGACCTCTCCCTCGGTGATTGTTCTGAAAACCGCGTCCGCGAGCTTGTCGCCCTCGTCCTTGACCTCTTGACCCTCCTCTGTAACCCTGTCATTGGCCTCGCTGATCCTGTTTATTTCTAGAGTTCTGTGACGGGTTTCTGCCGTCTGAATTCTGCACAGCTGTTCTCTGATTTATACGACCACTATGTGTCTGAACATTACCCATGGAATTATTATGCCCATTGAACTTATTATTCACAATTCTGTTTCCTCGAACTGATACACTACCACCTTTGTTGATTGCGTTAACGACAGCTCTCATGTTGCTAGCTGCCAATCGTTCTTCCTTTGTTTGGTCGTCATGAACAAAAACATCCTTGTAGACAGACTTATTGAGGTTCGATTTACTTTTCAATACAGTTTTAACTTCGTCCTCGGTCTGGAAAGAAGCTACCACAACTCCCGATACAAGAGATTCAGAGTTATTATTTGGAAGTCTACGTACTGATGACACATTCACATTGTTTACCTTCATATGATCCTTTAAGATCATATTAACCTTCTCTTCTAACTGTTCATTAACTGATTCCGGAATTTTTCTGAAAATAACGTTCAATTTTTTCTCATCCATGGCATTACTTGGATTTAAAGTCTGGACAATATCAGTAAGACTATTCACTTTTCTGTTCAGGGAGTCTATGTCTGATGAAATGTCTGCTCTTATTGTGTCAACACGTTCATCCAGAGAGGGATTTACTTTCTTCATTTCATTAGTGATACGTTTGTCTACAATATTTGATATCTTACTTGATAATTTCCTCTCTAGTTTGACTTCTAATTTATCTATTCTACCTGTCACAGAAGTGCTTACATTTTTAATTTCATTTGCTAAAGCATCTAATTTGTTGAGGATGAGTGCCATGCCAAGGTTACTATCACCTGTTTGATGTATATCTTTAGTAACTTGTTGTCCATGCTGTTGACTATCGATATTACTCCCAGTAGCATTTGTTTTTGCTGGAGTTTTGCCATGTAAGACTCTTCTAGCCTGAGACATAACACTGTTTGTGGAACTCACTGATATGTCACTCACCCTTCCTTCATCTTCTTCATTTGAATTCTGTTTTACCTTTTTACAACTATTCATCTCAAAATCAGGAAAGTCCATAGTCACCGTTTCTGAATGCTGTCTCTTACGTACTGATTTTTGCACGGTTTCCTTCATAACTGGTTGTGATAAACCTAAAATATGGTCCACATAATCTTTTGCTGTATTAACTTCCATCTGTCTGTACACAAACCGTACTTTGCAGCTTACAAGTGTAAATATGTATGTGTCCGAACACTGATCAACTTTCACTTCCGCGTCGGAAAAGATTACAATATTTCAACGGTGTTACCTTACGAGATCACCCTCGAACGAATTTTCCGCACAAAATCACAAAAACATCAATTTCACTATCAAATTCAAAACTCTGTTTATCCCTTCACTAACACTATATCGTCCTGTGGTAAAATAAACCATATGCATTAATATTTATCTCTAAATTCGTATTAACTAATTATAAAAAAGTAATTTTCTATCGCCCGCCTTTCCAAAAAACGTGTTACTAGGTTAGTGACCACTATATAAAAAAAACATATGATATTGTCATCAGTTATCTTTATCAACAAAGTATGGATAATTATGTCAAATATTAATGTTATTTCCTTAAGGATTTATGTTTTTTTTTTAACTTCATGATCATTTATATGCAGATATTCATTTGTTTTCATAAAAACTGTAAGGAATAAGTGTACAGGACCAATGCTTTTGGCAAGATAAGCTTACTGTTATTTTGGGATATCTGTTTCAAGTTCCCTAACGGTTTTTATGTTAAGATATATCAGGCAGCTTTTCAAGTAGATAATATGCATAGTTTCATAATAAGAAAAGCACCACTTTCAATATAGCACATGAACTTTCAATGCTACCCATGAACAATCATTGGCATATAGAGAGGTGACCAAAGACTATGATTTAAGTGTTTATCAAATACAACTATGACAAACACTAGAAATTAGAAATACTGAAAACAGGAAAAGATAGAAATGAATACATTTAATATATTCGTAATAAAACTGTGGCAAAAGCCATCAAGCCCTTTTAAGATGTACCAGTGTAAAATATGTGCGAGTTAAATAGAAGATACAACTTGATTCTTGTTCAGTTTTCTTTAATTTCATATAAATTAGTTTTCTTTAATTTCATATAAATTAATATTTGAAGTTTTATTGCAATATTCTGGTTACCAGAGATACAGCAAAATAGTCTCTGGAAATGAGGTGGTTCATGTTGGAAGATAATTATTTCTTGTAAAAAGTCTCCCCGTACATAAACTCTGGGCTGTTATTATTTGTGATCTTTAGGGACATGAAAAACATTCAATTTTACTGTAATATAATTCTACTTAAGCCAATGCTTTGACAGATGATTGACGGGCAGTTCGTTTAGAAATACTTAATTAATGGTCAAAGGGGCGGTGCTAAAAGGGCAAAGGGGTGCTGAAGAAAGGCAAAAGGGCGACGATTTCGGGCAGAACGGTGGCGCTATAAAAGAGCAGGGCGCTGCGCCCTGCTATTCCGCTCTAGAAAAATTCCTAGTAACGAACTGATGCATCCTGTTTATTTTTATATGTGGTAATAGCTTCCATAAACATGCTGTCTCCGGGAATGGAATAGCGCGCGTCATTAACATTAAAATTTCAAACAGGATATGCGATAAAGTCACAATGTAAGAAATGTTCAGTTTGTTTGCCTGATTTTGCCAGATGTCGTTTCAAACACGTTTCAAACAAAGAAGACTTTGGTCTACTTGGAAATTTGCAAACCAAACAAGTACATTTAACATGAAATGGTTTCCTTCCTGATTTGTTTGAATATAAAATGCTTTCTAGAATGCAATCAAAATGAGTATGTAGTCATTATCAAGAAATAACAAAATATCCAATGGATGAAAAAGTAGATGTTATAGATCCTCTAAGACATTTGAATCCATGATACCATACAAGATGTACAAATAATTTACATAGTCGAGCTGACGTTGCTTATGTTTTCAAAAGAAAGAGTGATGAAATTTTGTTTATGTTCAGTAATCGACAAAAAATGCCAGGTACAATGAACTAGATTATATAACATTCATATATGTTAAAAAACGTAATTTAAGGAATGATGCCTATCTGTATAATTGTTGATTTCAAACGTTAGTACTTGTTTTTAATTGAACATAATACAATCATCCTGCTATCGTTTTAAACAAGTTAGTTTAATTTTCCCATATTTCTAAAATATTTATTTTTCTCATATTTCTAACATTTATGTTCGACCATTGATATGGAAAATCACAATTATGCCCTGGTATGTTCATGAAATGATCATTGCAGCTGCTTCGTTTATAATAAAAAATAAATGCCCTATTAGTCCGTTTTGCAGTAATGATAGATGATATTTAAGATGATTGATAGTGAGAATTGCACGAGTAGCACGTGATTAAAAATGTCGTATGGTATTTGTTCCTCCGAGACTATTAGGAGGTGTTAGCAAAACATTTGAATGATTTTGCTTTTTTTTTAATAATTGAATTAATGAAATTTTCATAAATTGTGAGATGATGGTTACTTTAAGTTCCAGCGAGAAGAAGCGTATGTGTATAATGATCGAACCGCTCCTGTATGAACAATGTCCCTCTATGGATGCTGTCGAAATGAACAGAAAAATATGTGCCATTGCAAAGACCTTTAGACATACCAAAATGTATGCTAAAGGCTTCAGGCATACATATTACATTTACTGTTCCTATATATACACGTTGTTTGCTTTTAGTTTGAAATTGTTTGAGCTTAACTTTAATGATTTTTTTTTACAGTAGAAGTTTTACAGTCTCATGATATTTCTTATATTAGCATAAAAATACACATGGTGATGCTCATATACTCACAAAATCTGTACCATCTATGCCGTTTTCCTTTCAGTCCGTTGCTTGGTTGCATTCTATGGTTCCAAAGGATCTTGTAACATATTTTATTAACAATCAGAACAACAGTCTTTAAATGCCGTGTTGTGGCTGTAAAATTCCCCCATTATAGAACTCAGTGTCGTAATATTTTCTGTTCCTTTGGGGCAACGGAGTCCCTTAAGTCAGTGCAAGGGGACCTGAGGGTTATTGTACATTTCATTACTCCTATAAATGGATTAAATCCAAGTGAATCTGCTATTGGATACACACAAAATAAAAGTTATGAACACGTATAACATTTCAGTCAATGGTAAAAGGCCGGGTATTAAGATCTTATAATTACATTTATGAAAATGCACAGACCTTTGCACGTTAACTGAGCCGAGAAGGGGACATTGACCATAACTATCCTCATAATTATATGAATTCAGAAGAGAATAGAACGCAGCTGTACGAATACATTCCTATCAATCAAATATGCAACAATATTAATAGTGATTTGTAAGAATGAAAACGGTCTCTAAGTATAGTAATGAGTTTTGCCACTTTTTACAAATTTACATAAAATGAACATTAGTCACTTAATTTTACTGGGGTGTGCCATCTGCTGACGCTATGGCACATATATATTTAGAGCTGTTTTGTTTTACAAGGTTTATGTAAGGTCAGGATAAAAGTCAACGAATGAAGGTTTGCTCACTTATTTTCCAAAACTGACAGTTTGGGATTTTTGTATATCAAAAGAATACAATATTCTAGAAATAACTTGTGAAAAGAACGAACATTATACACACTGTTTTATGTTTAAAATGCATGTCCAAGTATGAAATATAGTTAAATCAGTTGTATAGCAAACAAAATTTTAAAAGTACAAATGTTTTCTTGTCTAATGGTAACCAATCGACATGTGCATGTGTCAGCGATAATTAGGTCATTTGTAACTTCCGTTTTCAGTTTCAAGCAAAATACAATCCGATTATGGAATCTCTTTTGGGATAAAATGATGATTTCAATGGTTTCTGTGGACTAATTCAGAATATCACTCCGAGGAAATTGGGTAATTATTTCAGACGCTTGCACGCGTGCAAAAAAATTGCACGCATGCAGAAAATGTGTAGAAACATCTGATAGTAATATGGCAACACTCAGTCGTGTGAAAATATTATGGATCACTTTTACAATTTATATGAATTTTCTAAGACAAAGGCTGTAAATAACGTAAAACATTCAGTAAAAAAGCTGATCATTAAACTTTTTTGTCAAATAAAAATGGGAACGTTGATTAGAATTTTTACAATCGACCGTGAATATCCTCCTGTTTCTGCAACTCTAATTTATCTCTTTTTTTGTAAAAGTTGAGCGTGTAGAGCGTGAACGATTCTAGTTGAAATACAAATGAAAAAAAAAGGTTTATTTATGACACCTAAAAAGCAGACCACTTTACCTAATAAACAAAAACGTTATAACATTAGGAACATAGAAAAATGTTAGAGTATTGTTAATTGATAAATCTACTTTCGAAAGAAGGACATGTTTTTGTGATCACCTCTCGTAAAGTATTCGTCATCGCTGTAGGAATTAGCAAACGGTAGATATCATGCATACCGCTGCATCATTAATAGCATACTGCGAGGAAACAAACATAACGTATAGGTGCAAAACCTGTTACACTACTGACATAAATTATATATTAAACGGAATTGCAGGGAAATACATAGCAACACTCCCATGTTATAGTACTATGTCTGATGGATTTAGGTTTTAATTCCGTCACCAATTCGTGTTGTATGTGAATAACTCAGGAAATTGTTTTTTTTGTTTGTTTACATTTGTTAAACTTTAGATATCCGGTAAAGAATAAAAGACACTACCGCACATTGATATCCAGCTTTATTTTACTATCATACATTGTTTTCATTCCAAAGTTGCAATTACTGTCAAGTATGAAAATATCTTAGCATTTTTGCTTTAGTATGATGAAGATAAAAAAATCATAAACTATCTTGAAAGCCTTAAAATACATTACCATCACATACTAAAAATATATCTCTTGGTAAAACGAGTGATGCAAAGTAATTACTTTTGGACTTTGTTAGGGTCATCAAACTGAATGAGTAATCAAAGAATAATTCATGACTAGATATTGATTTCAGCATTATTTTAAGTTATATATTTCATTGCTATAAACTGACTAATTAAATTTATAATAAGTTTGTAATTGTTTTCATTACAACCGATAGAAATTTCTTTTGAATAGTTATGTCTCTTTTCTTGGTATCTCGTTAGATAAGTGCAATACTAAGCAGTGTTTCAAGATCACTAAGCTTTACCTGCAGTTACGAGTAAATGTGGTGATACATTTATGTTTATCGTAGCATTACTAACAAGCCGCGTGTCAGAGGCTTAAAAGCGTTAATCTTCTTTTGAGTATCGATTCCACAAGTCAATCATGTGTGAGATTTGCTTATTTCGTACGAAGACCTATAAACAAGCGATCAGTCTCACAATGTTCAATGTTGAATAGAAAATACAAACGAAAAACAAAGCAGCAACTATCGGCAATATTTATAGTTAGGAAAACAGCTAAACATCTGGATGCAGTGCAGATCTGTTGTCAGACTGTAGTGCGATATAAACAATTTTATTGCTTTTCATCTGGATTAGAAAGTCGGCTTGTGTTTGATGAACTGAAATTATTCGGTAAATTAAGAAAATTAAAGATGCAACAAATTAACTTTGACAAGTAACGGCACGACTAGTCTTTTGAACACATTGTTTAACAATAATGTTTTGAAGGGTGTTACCTTGTCAGTTCTGCAGTGTTGAATGGGTAACCGTGGTAGTAGATGCAAGGGTAGAGGACTAAGGTATCGGTTTATTCGACCGGAGGACGAACTCTTTGGTAAGAATATTGCAAACAAATGCATTATTATTAATATATTCATTATATTAAACATTATAAAACAGAACAGGCAAGATTTTTTCTCTCTTTTTTATTCAAATTTACTTTAATATACACTTAAACATGGAAACTAGTTTTGGTCATTTACCTACGTAAGCATTAACTGGTTGTTTCACCTTTCATATTTTGTGTAACATTATACATCATCATATATCGATTTATAAAGTCCTGTCCATTGATCTAAACACAGGCAAAATGTCGAATAAAATATTGCTAAAAATGTTTTAAACATATACTGTAACTGTACAAACCAAATAGTTAAGCAATGACTGTGAATAATAAACTGCTCATAGTTTTTGTCCATAAAAGTACAAAAGTATACACTTAGATATCTTATTCTAAATTGTAAAGGTTATTCCGAAATTGCTTCTACTAAATTGCCAGTCAACTTCATATAAAATATTGTCAATCACTACAATTTGGGATAATCAGATTCGCAATGAGATTGTCCCCAACTTTGCACCTCTAGCCACTGCATTATTAAAGCAGGAATGCATTTCTTTCCTCTTTTATAATTATCACCATGAGCCATTGTCTGCCAGATAGGTAATTACTGATCTGACCTGTAAAATTAAATATTATGAATGTGTGATTTCAGTTTTTTCTATTTGTAGACCATTAGTCACAATACATTAACAAAACTGTTTAGGAGACGAAGAGGAGGGATAAAAACCTCTATAAGCAATAGATAAAACGATGAAAATGATGTCTGGAATAAATAACAGCAAAAACGCCTAATTTTAAAAACTGTTTACAGACTTCATGCAAACAAAATTGTTTTTAAGTAATACGATACCTTGGCAAGCAAGCCTGCTTTCAGATTAAAAAATAACATATTCTAGCATGTTTTCTAAAAAAATTTTAGAGGTTTTTGTCAATATTGAAAGCCCAATTTTGTTTGATGGTAACTTCGACAACATGTTCATACAACTGTATTTTATGTTCAGTTCATGATATGAGTGACTAAAATGCAAAGCTAGACTAAAAGGTAGAGAAAATAACAACAGCATCAAAGCGCTTCATGTAAATATTTTGCACATATTAATTGAATGTCGGACTACCATCTATACAAACCGTTAGCGTAACATTTGTTTCAGTTTAGCCTGATAGATGATATGACAGGCCAAATGTGATATTATTAGTTACACTGCTTGTTGGTGACAGGATACAGGGTATACGCTGTCGAGAAAATCCATATCAGGCGAGAACTTCGCTCTCGCCTGATATGGATTTCCTCGACAGCGTATATCCCGTATCCTGTCAACAACAAGCTGTGTAACGATTTCATTTTACCGACTACCCTTTAGTTACATGCTATAATCTAATATTTTGTAAATTAACAAAGCGACAGCCATTTTTTTAAATCAAAATTCATAGCTGAAATGTACTAGGAAGATATGGAAATATCCTGTCTCCACGTGACGTCTATTGACCAATAGAAATGCAAGAAACTTGTAGGAGGCAAGATAAAGGTACTTCTTCGAATAATAAAGTCGTCTTTAGTTTATATTGTTCTGCAGTAAACATGTAATTATTAGCATTATCTCATGTGTGTGTTCTGATTGTTTACATCTTGACTTTTTTATGATATTTATATAGCACAGGTGTGCCTTGAACCTGCACAAATGGTGCATAATTCTTTACCTCACTTTAAGTTGTGATCAGAAAAACTATAAATAAATAAACTGACTCTATAAAAAGATTGTTTTTATGCAAATTTATTTTCATTTTTAAGCAATATTTCAGTGCCAGCGGTTTCCTTTTATTTTATTTTATTTCTCCGTCTTCGTCCATATCTCTATAATTATGACATATCTAAATTGTACTAGTTTTGTGAAAAATTAATTGATATATTTTTTATTGATTCAAACTTTCAGTTTCCTTAATTATTTTCTGACTGCTTTACCTTACTGTTGACTTTCTCTAAACACCTAAACTTAATACTCTTTTTAAAACTACCACTCTAAAGCTTAAACTCAAACTGAAACCCTTACTTACCGCACAGTTTCTCACCACCACTGATGCCACACCCCAGTTATTCCGTCTACAACTACACAACCAGTAAAAAAATATTAATATAAACATATGATAAAATCTGATAATATGTTTAGGAAACATAGAAAGCAACCAGGCAACGATTTGATTTAGAAGGACAGTTCATGAAAGGTAATGAAATGTACAACACACCTTTCAAGTGTGTCCTATAATGTGCATTCGGCCGGAGATCATAGACAATTCACATATATTTGATTTCTTGTTTGATGTTACTGACTCAAAGGTCTACAGATAAACACAAATCCAACATCAATCAGGCCTCATCCTATAAGTTTAATTATATTATGGTCATATACCAGTTTTCAAACTGTACCAAAATATTAATAATTAAACACGTCATTAAAATCTATATTTCATTCTAATACCTCTGTCACAAAAGAAACTTATAGGAAATAAATCAATACAAAAGCAATGATATTCAACTAACTTCATCTTTAATGCTATCTTCAGCGTTGTCATGGTAACAACTATTTAATATTCGTCTTTGACTTCTTTGATTTGCTTTTTTTACTTGGAAATGAAAAACAAAACTAACGCATTTCAAGCACTTAGTCTAATGATATTTTGATATAATTGCATTGAAGCGAATCATGTCTTTACTAAATTGCACAATCATGTGCATTAAAGAGACCATATATATCAGGAATAAAACAGAGAAAAGTGGAAACTTCACAGGTTGTTCAACACGACAAAAAACGAAAATGTTCAGGCTCGGTTTGATTGAGTCAGTTCATGGACGGTAGTGGAAATGCATGCTACCGTCCACGCCCTGATGGCTTGAATAAACAGCTATATATTCCGTTAATATTACACGAATTCTCCATTACGCACTATCCTTTAAGCAACGTTTTATTTGTCTAACCCTTAGATTGTGTTTGCTTAATTACTTCAGATGACGAACAAATACAGACGGAAGACTTTGATGGAACCACGTCGGACTCTTACGAAAAGCTAATAGGTTGGATGATCGAAATGGCCGAAAATGATCAAGCCGACTTAAGTTCACTGGCAATTGTTGAACATTTGACTACTGTGTCCGCGGAAAAACATAAACATAGTACCACTCAGTTAGCACCATCCATCCGTTCGATCCCGTCAATACACCAGAATTCATATGAGGTTCCAGTTCGCCAACATTCTTTCGATTCTAGTTGTAGTTCTTTAAACAGTAGATCGTCCAGGTCTGGAGAAGTCTTATTGAATCCTAAAACAAGGTTCCGACGGGAGATGCTCAGTCGGCAAAGTACAGTTGGTTTTTCCGACGACAGTGAAGTCCCACATAATCGGATTGTAAGCGGCAGTTTTGACAGCGACACCGATACGAACTTTCGGAGTCCGGATACAATTATGATAAACAATAATATAGAAGAAACTTCTTTCACGAATCGTTTAAGACATCCCTTACGTAAACATCAAGTTTGCACAACATACCGTAATTACAACACAAGTTTCGCAAACTTATTGAATATAAGCTCTCGTAAAAGGAGCAAAAGTTTAATGACAATGAGAAAGATGTTGTCAGAAACGAGAAATGACGAAGAAATAACCCCAACTGCTGAAGAAACAGTAGTTAAGGTATTAGATAATGAAATGTTAGATGGAAATATGGCTGATATTTTATATTCCATAGAAGCGCTATGGCCAAAGGCTCCAAAATATCTTAACTGGGAACAAAAAGGGTATAGTTTGAGTTGAATGACGCATTGCATGACTTTGTTCAGCACTTGAGTAAAATTCCATTTTTTGAAAAAGCAGTTTTATGTCAGAAAATATGACACAGACGCTTCTGTATTTTTGAATGTTTCAAAAATTGAGAGTAAATCTAGAATTCAAATTTTGAAGAATATGATTATAATATAATTTGTTTGTTTCATAATATATTTTATAAAAAAAGTAGTAGACGATAAATCCACTTTACTACCACACAAATTCATTTAAATATCGACCAAACACGATTGGATATATGAATTATTGACAATGTAATAAAGATTCATTGTTCAGTGGTATTTCTAAGAATGGCGCTAAGTCTTGTTTTATAGAAACAGAAGCTGCATATTTATTAAATGCACAATAATTGTGCTACCAGGAAATGTATGGCACACTGAAATAGGGTTAATATAACAATACCATGATTTGCAATGTCGTATTCTTGCGCATTGTGTATCTAGCCTGGAAAATTCTACTCGAGCTAAATGCATCATTGCAGATCAAGATATTGTTTTAATGACCTTCTGCCATATACATAGACATCATTCTAGTGTTAAACCAGGCAAAAATAAGACTGAAAACTCGTTTGAAATAGTGAACTTTTTGACGCATGGAACGTCAAGACGCCATCATTGCGTCATTGCTAATGGAATACTTTTCCGTATCCGATGGGAGCTGAATACAAGTTTTTGTATTCGGAAGTAAAATACACGCTTGATTTGAGACAGAAAATTCATAGGTAAATAATGAAATATTTGTTTACTGAGTTTTATGATTTGTCTGCTATATAACAGATGTATTTCAGAAAAAAAAGAAGAATTTTCTAATGTTGTGATGTCTTTCTGTGACATCTTATATTGACTGGTATTAAAAAGTGCATCAACGTCTTTTAAAATACGCGTTAATGACATTTTTGTAGACGTATTTTTATTGATTTTTATGTTTTATTGAAAGGTTTAGAAATGTCTTTAGAAGACCTCTTTTTGGTTGCTTTTAGTGATGTCTTTATAACAAGGAGAAATAAAACATATTTCAAACAGTTTCCTGTATTTCAACGGTTATAATTATTTGTTTCTCATCGACAATCCTTAAATATTTCACGTGACTAGCGAATCATATAATATTTTAGTTTCTGATGTAAAATAAGTTAGCAATAAATCCTCTTGATGTTGCAAAAAGGTTATTATATGAGAAAAATCGTTATAATGCAAAGAAATAAACTAAACAAGACCTCCTTTGTTGTTGTTGTTCACATTTAAAACGTCATGACGCCATTTCTGTTTACTGAAATATATTTCATGCGCTTCGTTTTAATATAATATTTTATTAGAAAACAGTGCTGCAAAGAAATTACTTTGTTTTGTTTTGATTCTTATATTGTTTTTATGGTTAAGGTATGCTAGAAAAAATATCTATCACTTGAACTAATTAAAATGTCATGCTGTCGTGTAAATATGTTGGAGGTAACTCGACGGAGTCTCGTTTCCGCCTAAACAGTTACCCTGAAATCTGATTTTTTCATCCGCACTTACAGATAGCGGACGATATTTGGCTCTGGTAAGTGTGGATTTCTCGTTAACACCATTCAGACGTAAAACTATCAATATAGTATCTGAATTCACTGATTTACACAGACAGAAAAGGTACTGCTGTTGTCTACATTACTTTATGTTTAATACATCTTTTCTCTCTCCGTATTTCATTAACAATATCTAAGAGTCTAGCAAAGTGTAAAATGGTATGACAATTTCTCTAAGGAAAACTGAAGGTGACATTTTAACACTTTTAACAGCATTAAACACTTTAATGTATTCGCTGTTACTTTAATTCTTCTTTGCTTCAGTTTTCCTGAAATGGTTTCAACGGAAGGTAATTTTTGTTTGATCTGACTCATATGGTATTGTAGCATGCGTATACCGGGAGTCTCAGACAATACCAGATAGATAATTTCCATTACCATCAACAAGATCGTCAAATACGCCTTAACATTTTTGACGAGGCAAGAAAAGAACATATGATACTGCCATCAGTTATCTTTACGAACAACGTATGGATAATTATGCCAGACTTTAATTATTATTTCCTTAAAGTTTATTTGTTTTACCTTCATGATCATTTATATGCAGATATTCATTTATTTTCGTACAAACTGTTAAGGTCAGTTAAATAAGTATAAGTGTACAGAACCAATGCTATCGGCAACATAAGCTTACTATTATTTTGGGGTATCTCTTTCAAGTTCTATAACGGTTTTGATTTTATATTAAGAAATATCAAGCAGCTTTCCAAGTAGATAATATGCGTAGTTTCATAATAAGAAAAGCACTATACTGAACATGACCTTTCAATGCTGCCCATGAACATTCAGGGGCATATAGAGAGGTAACGAAACACAATGGTTTAAGTGTTTATCAAATAGACTTATGACAAACACTAGAAATAACAGTTACTTAAAAATGGAAAACCCTAGAAATGAATGCATTATTCTAATATATTCGTAATACAAATGTGGCAACCAAATGACAGACAAAGCCATCAAGAACTTTTAAGATTATTCAATTTACTGTACCAGTGTAAAATGTGTGAGAGTTAAATAAAAGATAAAACTTGATTCTTTTTCAAGTTTCTTTACGAGGATTGTTCAAATATGAATGCATCTAAGCACATAAAAATGTATCCTTGATAGATTTCAATGAAAATTTTATTTGGTCCCCTTGAAGTATTCACCTCTAACAGATATGCAAAGTTTCAGTCTTCCAATCCTTGAAGGCATTTTCATAGTCTTTTCTAGGTATACTATGAAGGCACTGGAATATTGCAGAACCGAGGTGTTTGCGCTGCACAAATTTTCGACCAGAAATGTATTTTTTGAGCCTTGGGAACAAAAAGAAGTCACACGGGGCAAGGTCAGGCGAATAAGAAGGGTAATGGAGCACAACAACCTTTTACTGCTTCAGAAAGTCTTTTACAATAGACGCCATGTGCGATGACGCATTGTCATGTAGCAATCTGACATTGGCCAAACCAGATGCGGTTCTTGGATTTTTTAAAATATTTCTTCAGTTTTCGAAGAACTTTAGTCTTGTAAAACTTCGCATTTACGGATTTGCCTTTAGGTACAGCAACCTGAATGGCAGGACCCTGAGTTGTGAAGAATATCGCATACATTACCTTCTTGACACTCATGGTCCGCTTTGCAATGCATGGTCTTTTGCCAGACTTTGTTGCCCATATTTTCTTCTGAAACTTTCGTTTGGGCTCAAAAAAGTGAACCCATGTGTCGTCACCAGTGATGACATTTGCGAAAGACCGTGCATTTTGATTTTGGACAATTTTGCGCATTGCACGCGTGCCTTTTTCTGTTCATCTCTCAACAGATGGGGAATCCATCTAGCGCAGATCTTTCTCATTTTCAAATTACGTTTCAGAATTGTATGAGGTGCTCCTAATGAGATGCCAGCCATACTAGCTATTTGCCTAGCAGTGTATCTTGCATCAGTAGCAACTATTTCTTTCATTCTAGCAACCATCTTGGCAGACGTTGCTGTTTTCGGCCGACGGCCATGTGGTGCATCATCTGTTGAAAATAACCCACATTTGAATTTCTTAAACCAACGAATAACTGTCGAAAAAGACATTTCATTATGCCCATAAACAGAACATATTTCATCAAAAATGTCTTTACACCCTATGCCAAGAATACAACGATTCTTAATATATGACCGTATTTCAACGGCTTACGCTGACCTTCTTCCAACCATTTTTGTATTAGTATACACGAGTAGGCAATGTTTAGCGAGCGGTAGACACAGCTAAAGTGAACAGATTTTAATGGGTGTGGTATCAATGTAAAGCTAATATGTTTATCTACCCAATAATCTTAATTTCCTCGTGATTTTCGCATTATTGAGCGAGATAACGTTCTAGATGCATTCATATTTGAACAATCCTCGTAATTTCTTATAAATTAATATTTGAAGTATTGCAATATTCTGGTTACCAGAGATGCATTCAACAGACAGCAAAATAGACTCTGGAAATAATATGGTTGATGCTGGAAGATATTTAGTTCTTGTAAAAGGTCTCCCCATATATTGACTCAGTGCTGCTATAATTTGTGATCCTTTTAGAACATGAAAACATTCGATTTTACTGTAATATAATTCTACTTAAGCCAATGCTAAGGGGCGCGAGGGGTTTTGTACATTTCATTACCTCTCATGAACAGACTCATTCATACCATGCTTACTATAGCTTTGCTTGATTGCCTTCTTTGCTTCCAAAGGATCTTCTTAAAGATTTTATTTTCTCTACAGTTCTAATTTAAGGAAGTAAGCTTCACATATGTCTAAAGATAGATCATGTGCATCCTATGAATCTTCTTGCATCTGTCAGCGATTTTTGTGTCGAATTTTATTGCATATTTGATAACATGATTCAATTCTAAGTTAATTCTAAGACTTGAATGTTCTTCGTACCAGAAAACAGCTTTTTATAAAAAATAATTTGAATAACTTGCAAAGTTAGCGAAAATATTTTGTCGTTTTTGAAGTGTTGTAGCCTTATAAAGACTAAGGCCCTCGCGATTTCTAGAATTATCTAAAAGTAAATCTTTACGTTATTGTGTTGCATGTAATGCTATCGGAATGAATCAAAGAGTGAAATATTAAATGTATCGAATCGGCAATGCTTTCTGTACTAAACAAGATGTCAGTTCTTCCTGTAATATTTAGCATATTCAATAATACCGTCTCACTGTTTTATAACAAATTCAACAAATTTAAATATGAATTTATTTTGGATAAGGAAACAACACATATGTTTAATCGATAGGGATTTTAACTCATTTAAATTAACTCTTAATCGATAAAGAACTTTTTAAAGTAAATGTTTGATTAGCAGATAAAGCAAAATTTTGTTAGATCTTTTTTTATAATAAAATTGATGAAACAAACATATATATTTGCTCCGTTTGATAGTTACATTAGTAACGAATGAATGCGTCTTATTTATTGCTATATGTGGTAATAGCTTCCATAGACATGCTGTCTCCGGAAATGGAGTAGGGCGTTGCTGTTAACATTAAAATTTCAAACAGGAAATGCGATAAAGTGACAATTCAAAGCAAAATGTTTCAGTCTATTTGCCTGATCTTGCCAGATTTTCAAATGAAACTTTGGTCTACTTTGAAATTTGCAAACCAAACAAATACATTTAAACATGAAATGGTTTCCTTCCTGATTTGTTTAAATATAACATTCTGAACCATTGCATGCCTACAAGAATGTAATCAAAATGTGTATGTAGTAATTATCAAGCAATTACAAAATATCCAATGTATGTAAACAGTAGTTGTTATGGATCCTCTAAGGCATCTTAATCCGTGTTCCAGTGATAACAGAAAATATCTACAAATTATTTACACAGTCGAGCTGGCGTTACTTGTGTTTTCAAAAGAAAGAAATGAAATGTTCATTAATCGACATAAAGTGTCAGGTACAATGCACTAAATTACATAACATTTATATATGTTAAAATACGTAATTCAAAGAAGAATGCCTATTTGTACAGTGTTGATTTCAAACTTTAGTATTCGCTTTTAATGGAACATTATGCAATTATCCTGCTATCGTTTTTAAACAAGTTTGTTCAATTTTCTCATATTTCTAACATTTCTAATTTCCTCATATGTCTAACATTTCATGTATGCCCATTGATATGGAAAACCACAATGATCCCATGGCATTTTCATGATATGATCATTACAGCTGCTTCATTTAACTAATAATTTCTCTATAAATCTTTTTTCCAGTAATGATAAATAATTTTAAATACTTGATGGTACGAGTTGCACGAGAAGTACACGATTAAAAATGTCGTATGGTATTAATTCCTCTAAGACTATTAGCAGGTTTTAGCGAAACTTTTGAATAGTTTTGCTTTTGTTTACAATGAAATTAATGATAATAACTATCATTTATCTGTATCTGCAAGATGAGCATTTGAGTGCATAGAAAGAGAAACACTGCAAAGTGAAACGCCCAAAAGATTAAGCGGTCCTATGTGATACATTTACATGAAAAATAAATAAATTGACTCCATAACTTCAACAACAACGTTTGAATAATTTCATAAATATGGTATTACACATGCTAAAGGCTAAAATCATACATATTACATTATACTGTTCCAATAAACACATTGTATTTGTGTTTAGTTTGTAAATTTAATTTTAATTAAAATTTTACAGTAGAACTTTTACAGTCTCTTAATGTTTCAATATTACCTATGTTAGCATAAATAGACACACACTCACAACATCTGTATCATCTATGCCGTTTTCCTTACAAATTAAGTCCGTTTCTCGGTTGCATTCTATGGTTCCGCAGGATCTTGTAACATATTTTATTAACCATCACAACAGCAGCAGTCTTTAAATGCCGTGTGGTGGCTGTAAAATTCCCCCGTACTTGAACTCAGTGTCGTAATATTTTCTGGGCCTTTGGGGAAACGGACAACATTGAACCAACTGTGTGATTCCACTTAAGCCGGTGCAAGGGGACGTGAGGGGTATTGTACATTTCGTTACTTTTATAAATGGATTAAATCAAACTGAATCTGCTATTGGAAACACACAAAGTAAAAGTTACGAACACATAACATTTTAGTCAAGAGTGAAAGGCTGGGTATTAAGATCTTACAATTACATTTATGAAAATGCACAGTACTAAAAGGGGACATTAACCATATCTATCCTCATTACTATATGAATTCAGAAGAGAATAGAACACAGCAGTACGAATACATTCCTATCAATCAAATATGCAGCAATTGTAGTAGTGATTTGTAAGAATGAAAACGGTCTCTAAGATTTGCCACATTTTGCAAAGTTACATAAAATGAACATAGTCACTTAATTTTGGGGTATGCCATCTGCTGACACTATGGCACATATATATTAAGAATACACTTGGAAAAGCTGTTTTGTTTTACAAGATGTATGTATGGTAATGGTAAAAGTAAATGAATGAAGGTTTGCTCATTTGTTTTCCAAAACTGACAGTTTCTGATTTTAGTAAATCAAAGGAATCAGTGTGGGGAATCACGTGACTTACTATGGCAGATTACACGGAAAAATGGCCGATAATTTCTCCGATTCGGCAGGAAAATTAAGGTATTTCTGTTTATAAACATTTGTTTTAGATGTTCTTATATATCCTATCATATGTCCCTTACCTTCCGATTTCCTCCGGTACCCATACTTTGTTCCCTTCACCTATATTTTCCGAGAACACTCGGGAAGTTTGAATACATTTGCAGTTTTTGGGATGACAGTATCCACGGACCGGCTCATTTTTGTCAAAAAAATACAAATTACTGAAGTAAATGACAGTACAATCAAACGAAAAGTTGACCAAGTATCTAGTCCATCATAAACATGTAACGAACTGGCAAAAAACAAAGCTGCTAAAAAGAGAATGTCGAAATCTATGAAATGGCGCTGAACACGTACACAGTCTTCAAAGGCGCTGTGCACGTACAGGAATAACTATTCCATTTTATACTATAAAAATATTTGTTGCCACGAGGCTTCTGTATTTAAACTTGTTTATACATACACAAATGTATTTATACTAAACAGATATGTAAATATTACTTTAAGAAGTTCTTTTGCTGTACTTCATTTTATGTTCAATGTTTTGGTTCACTTTACGGAATGATATTCGTATAAATGATAAAGTGGTTGTAGATCTGTTTGTGAGTACTACTTTTATAAATTGTATTTGTATTTCTATACATCCAATATATATGTAAGATTTAATTTGAGAAAAGTGAATACAGTTAAAGTTTGTTTACGTTATATAATTATTGTGTCAAAGGATAAAATCGCATTTTCTGAAAAACAGGATCTACGAAAGTCCATGCATGAACGGCACTGAAGCAGACATGCTCTATTTGTCCGGATAATCTAATTCTGAACGTTCATGAAAGAACACACAAATGAAAATAAAAAGAAAACCTTTGTACAATGTCTCTATAGGTTGACTGCATTTCTACCCAATTTTATTACATAAACGCGGTATTTAGAGTAAAATCAACGGTTACACTTGATGACGCTACGAAATCAAATTACATACTGTTATATGACGTCTCGGAGACACTGACGTAGCTTCCTATAGGTACTTTAGACACGTGCCTACACGTTTTCTTCAAATATGAGTAAAAAAAATCCCCAAAAATGCCAAATATGCAATAAAAAACGAGGGTGTACGGGATGATGGGTGTTACATATATTTCATAGTTTCTGTAGTTTTCTATATGAAACCCATGTTTTTATTTACATATTTTCAGAATGTTTGGTGATAAACAGCGAACGTTCAGTGCAAAATGGCTGTCCGGGTACAAGTGGCTTTGTTTATAGATCTATCGCAAAAGACGAAGTACATTGTGCTAACTACGTATTGTTTTGGTGCATTGGCGGTAGAGAGAAAACCTTCATATTAGAACTACCAGTGACAGATTCGAAGAATTTTTCCATCTGGCTCTAAAGACGTTATAAAAATCCTGTCACCACAATGCGTCGGTCCTGGGGGGAAACTATGCGACTATCAAGACAGGAAAAAATGATTCGATCAACAAGAAAATATCTGAATCAACAAAGAATCCAGTACAAAGAAATTGACACATACTTGGGGAAATAATAAAGGTCACTGCTGTTTGTACGGAGCAGAATATAGCAATGCACGACCATACGGAAGAGGTTAATAATTTCATGACAATGTTCACACATTTGCACAGGATGGTGATATTTTAAGCGAGCACTTGGGCCATGCACAGTATAAATAAAAAAAAACACAATTCCTGACAATGCACATATAGAGATCTAATTCAAACTCCTGACATTAAAAAAAAAATGAAATAACAGGAATTTGCTCTAAACAAATAAGAGAAAAAGTGTAAGCGGACTGTATAAATGCTTCTTTCTTTGCCACCATTGTTGACGAAGCAACTGACAAATCAGCCAAGAAACAACTCTCGCTATGCGTTAGGATTAGGCCTACTGATGATGCATGTGCCTTTGTAAAGAGTTCCTATAGAATTTATTGTGTGCAAATCGATCAAATGTCTTAAAGTTAATTGAAATATCTTGGATTTCTTGCAAGAAGCTGATCTAGGTATTTTAAAGTTAAGAGCACAGTGCTATGATGGGGCATTAATACATAAAATACCGTAGAGTGCAAACGCTTATAAAAGAACGATCTCCACATGCAAATGATATACATTGCAAGGCTCGTTGTTTGAAGTTAGACTTAGTACACAGCTCTAAAATCCCATGTGTCCGAACCATGATGCCAACTGTGCAAGATAAGCTTTCTGTTCGATTACTCAGCAAACGATCGGTAGCGTTACCGAGGAACTGGCAAGGGATGCAGTTTCAATGGACGAGATGGAGCAACGTACTAAAATGTGAACCCTTCTGAGACTCGGTGGTCAAGACGAACTGATGCCCTCTGCACGTTCAAGAGCACGTTTCCAATGGTAATACATGCTCTGGAAACACTGCGTGAAGATGGAGATGAAAAGGCAGGCCAGTATTTTGCTGCAGGTCTTAGATTTGACTTTATCATTTCCCTTGTATCTGAAAATTTGTTAAGTATCATCGTAGCGCTGACGAGCCTTTTTGCAGAAGGAAGATATGGACTTACTAAATGCCGTTACAGAGACAAAGATACACGTTTCCTCGAATTAGCGGAATGACTGGGCAGTGTGGCTTGCCCGATACGAAAAGGCAATGCGTATGATCAGAGACGTCGGCACTAAAACATCTATAAACCAAGGTGTGTTGAAAGTCAAATGCATAGAGACAACCATGATGCAGAATTTGTCTTGGATTATTGGCAGTTTACGGTATACAATGTATTTGTCGACCATTTTGTCTAGAAATGGCAATATAATCTGTAAAAAGATCCTTTGGAAGCAAAGAATGCAACCAAGAAGAATAATAGCAGACTCGGTTTTACTGAGTCTGTTCGTGAGAGGTAATGAAATGTGCCTCCCTAGCACCGGCTTTAGCGGAACTCTATTACACATAATATTATGTTGAATGTACTCCATGATCCCAAAGGACCAGAAAATATAACAACACTGAATCCAAGTATTGGGAGACTTTTTTACAGCCGCCACACTGCACTTAAAGATTGCTTTTGTGATAGATAACTCACATTCTAGAAAATGAAGACCGTTTTGTCGCCGGAAAGTCAAAAGTGCCGGTGCCTGTTTACACCGCATATGCACCAGAACTTCACGGCAAATGTCAAGATATTTAAAAATGAGATAACAAAGTAGAAAGTAAATTGGAATATTGTCAGTCTAAAACCACAGACTTCAGACCACTCTTCTACCTCCCAGCGAGGTCTTGTATCCGTGTGTAAACACTATTCTGTTTGTGCTTCTGACCATGCCTCTAACATCTGCATTTTGCGAACGCTCATTCAGTGCAATGAAACACATTCAAAAACTACCTTCGTTCAACTGACGAGTGATAAAATGCTTTACTAGCTCTGATACACATTCACAAGTATGTCTGCATTGATGTAGACCACGTCATCAATGCACTCGCTTCACAGAAATGCAGAATATGGACCTTTTCTGACCCAAAGCCTGCTCTTTACGAATTTATAAATGTAACAGAAACGGAATAGACCTTTTCTCTCTCTATCAGACACAGTTACCAAAAATTGTTAAATGCGAATAACATATTGTAGCGGTTATTAGAAATGATAATAAATAGGTATAACTACTCAAACTGAACCCCATGGCAAAATTTGAATACCTAAAAGTCAAGACAATTATTGGAACTATTTTGTGCATGGTGTAGTATTTTTAAGTGCGAGAAATCAAATGTAAAACACTTGTTTCTCAAAAGTGTAGTTCAGGATGTATTTTCAAATATAACAGAGTTGTGGAAATGGCCAGGACAAATAAAAATCAGTTCTTCCTATTTTGTATTGTTATTTTTTAGTGTCTCTAAGTCGTTCTACGGGAAACTGTGAGTGAAATAGGTCAGTATCGGCATCTGATCACAATTTTAAATGCTGGAAATAAGTCAAAATAAATGTATTAAAATACATTGACAATAATGTGTTGCTGGCGAGGTGCTCAGATGTGCCCAGAATGTAGTACAGGGCGTATGTTTACCAAACAATTTTCCGGCGGAGCATGCCACCGAACTCCTAGATAATTAATGTGCCAATTAAAACACATCTGATTCGGGCAAGGAGCGCATATGCAAAAGAAAATAAATCTAACAAATCGGTTTCCTTATTCACAACTAGAAGGCATAGTAAATTTACTTGATATGATAAATAGCGTTGTGTATTCAAATGATTTCCAGTACATTCTTTTACACAGTTATGGCCGAGTGAGTAAATCAGAGTCTTCTGTCAATATTCTCTGTTGTGTTTAAACAAAACAATCATATTTTATGCTATAATCTACCCACAGACTTAGCCTAAATCTTTGTGATTTCCAAAAAATGTATTATCTGGCATCGGTACGTAAAACAATGGTGACGTACTAAGTAAAAGTTGAGACGTCACAATATTATAAATAACGAAAAACAATCATATAGTGTGTGTAAATACAAAAACCTCGCGGCAACTTAAGTATTTCTATAATATAAAATAGAATAGTTGATCCTGTACGTGCACAGCACCTTTGAAAACTGTGTACGTGCTCAGCGCCATTTCGTAGATTTCGACATTCTCTTTTTGGCAGCTTTGCTTTTTGCCAGTTCGTTACATGTTTATGTTGAACAGGGTACTTGGTTACCTTTTCATGTAATTGTACTGTCATTTAGTTCAGTAATTTGTATTTTCTAGACAAAATTGTGTCGGTCCGTGGATACCGTCATCCCAAAAACTGCGAATGTATTCAAACTTCCCAAGTGTTCTCGGAAAATAAAGGTGAAAGGAACAAAGTATGGGTACCGGAGGAAATCGGAAGGTAAGGGGCATATGATAGGATATATAAGAACATCTAAAACAAAGGTTTACCAATAGAAATACCTGGATTTTCCATGCGAATCGGAGAAATGATCGGCCATTTTTCCGTGTAATCTGCCTTTTTAAGTCACGTGTTTCCCCACACTGGGAATGCAATATTCTAGAAAAATCTTGTGAAAGGAACGAACCTTTTACATACCATTTTATGTTTTAAATGCATCTCCAAGTATGAAATATAGTTAAATCGGTTGTATAGCAAAAAAAAATTCTAAAAGTACAAATATTTTTTTTATCTAATTGTAACGTATCAATATTTGCATGTGTCAACGATAATTACATGTAGGTCATTTGTAACTTCCGATTTCAGTTTCAAGCAAAATACAATCCGATTATGGAAACTCTTTTGGGATAAAATGATGATTTCAATGGTCTCGGTGGACTAATTCAGAATATCACTCCGAGGAAACTGGGTAATTATTTCAGACGCTTGCACGCATGCAGAAATTTGCACGTATGCAGAAAATGTGTAGAAACATCTGATAGTTAGTAATTTGACAACACTCAGTCATGTGAGATTATTATGAATCATTTTATGGTTTTTATGAATTTTCTGTGAAAACGAATGTATTCAGATCATTAAACGTTTTTGTCACATAAAAAAGTAAATGATGATAAGGGTTTTTACAAATGATCGTGCACATCCTCTTGTTTGTGCAACTCTAACATATCTCTTGTAAAAGTTGAAGATAATAATTATTTGATTTTTGTTTAACAAGACGAAGATGTAGAAATGAACAGCTGTGTAATGTCACCCAAAGAGCAGGCCAGTTTACCTAATACACAAAACGTTATAATTATTATTTAGGAACATAGAAAAGTGAAACCGATTTGTAGATTTGATAAATATACTATCGAAGGAAGAACTACTCGTGAAGTATTCGTCATCGCTGTTGGAATTAGCAAACGGAAGATAACATGCATACCGCTGCATTATTAATAGCATACCATGAGGATATTTACATACTGTGTAGGTGCAAAACCTGTGACACTGTTGACATAAATCATATATTAAATAGAAGTACAGGGAAATACGTACCAACATCACACGCCAGATGGCTTTAGGTTTTGATTACGTAACAACTTCGTGCTGTATTTGAAGAAAGCATTTCAAAGAATAATTCTGGAAATTGTTTATTTGTTTGTTTGGATTTGTTAAACTTTGGATATCCGGTAAAGAAATGAAGGCACCACATCCCATTTATATCCGCCTATATCTATTATCATACATTGTCTCCAGCATCTTTAGTAAAGACATACATTGATGCTTTATGAAAGGTGCAATTATTGTCAAATATGAAAATATAGTTTATATTTTTGCTTGAGTATGATGAATAAATTACAAACTAGCAATAGAGAATACATTTCCATAAAATACTCAGAAACATTTCTCTTGATAAAATGAGTGTTGCAAAGTAATTAACATGGGATATATAGGGGCATCATTTATGTTCGTCGTAGCATTACTAACATACACAGTATTAAATCTTGCGTGTCGGGCCGAAAATCTCCTTTTAGTATCGATTCCACAAGTCAGTCGCTCCTTTCGTACGGAGACATATCGCGATCAGTCTTGCAATGTTAAATATTGAACAGATAATACAAGCGAAAAACAAAGGAAAAACTATCGGCAATATTTATAGTTAGGAAAACGTAAACATCTGGATGCACTGCAGATCTGTTGTCAGATTGTAGTGCGATAGAAACAACTTTATTGCCTTTCATTCGGATTAGAAAGTCAGCTTGTATTCAGTGAATGTTTTTAATGAATTGAAATTCTTCGGTACGTTAAGAAAATTAAAGATGCAACAAATTAACCATGACAAAAACCGGCACGATTAGTCTTGACTAGTTAAACAATAATGTTTTCAAGGGTGTTACAGTTGTTAAGGCCCACGCAGTGTTGAATGGGTAACCGCGGTAGCAGACGCAAGGTAGAGGACTACGGTATCGGTTTATTCGACCTGAGGACGAACTCTTGGGTAAGGCTGTTGCCAACTACTATATTAATATATTTACTATATTAAACATTATAAAATATAACAGGCTAGATTTTTTCTCTCTTAGGTTGCTCTTAGATTGTCGCGAAGAAGTTCACTTCTTTAACATTTTGCAGCCAGTGTTTACTGTATATTTTATTGGATGTTAATATTCATCCCGCAGTAGTGTGTAGACAAAAGTACAAAATATACGTATTCTAGCATGTTTTCAAACATTATAATTTTAGAGCTTTTCGTCACATATTCAAAGCTCAACTGCTTTATTTTTGCATTTTGTCTGATGGTAACTTTGATAACTTTTCTATGTAACTGTATTGACGATCGGTGAATGATGTGAGTGACTAAATTGTTAAGCTAATCTAAAAAGTAAATGAAAATAATAACTGCAAAAAAGCGCTTCATGTAAATAGTTTGCACATATTAGTTCAATGTCGGACCACCCGCTATACAAACTGTAAGCGTTACATTCGTTCCGGATTCGAGAGACATATGGGCAAATGGGATAAAGGCATTTCTTCCGGTTATAAAGTCGTCATTAGTTTATGTGTTTCTGCAGTAAACATGTTATTATTAGTATTATCTCATGTGTGTGTGTTTTGATTGTTTACATCTTTACTTTTTATGATATTTCTTTAGCACAGGTGTACGTTGAACCTGTACAAATGGTGCGGTATTCTTTGTCTCACTTTAAGTTGTGTTCGGAAAAACTATAAATAAATTCATCTCTATTAAATCGTTTTTACGCAATTTGATTTTCATTTCAAACTTTATATCGTAAATGCAAGCGGATTTTTTTTATAAACAATATTATCGTCACCTACATGTTTATAAACGGGATACTTCTACTTTTATCATTTGAAAGATATGTATGTTTGAATCTGTCAAAATCCGCAGACAGCCAATTGGAAATATTTATTCCTTAGCAGAGATTGTTTGAATATTACGCATACGGATAAAGTAAAAGGAATCGATCTAGCTTATCCAAGCTTACCCTGATAAATCACACTTGGGAACTTGTTATTTCGATTCTAACACGACTTACTAGTAACAGTGTTAGAAAAAATGGTAACTACTTTTTACGTCCGTGCTACGCCCTGGATCGGATGACGTCATTGCACGCGAGAGGTTTATTGCAAAATAACCCGAGATAGATTTTGCTCTACATGTATGTAGGTTATTCGCTGGTCGTGTTAGAATTGTTCATATAACGCAACAAAATGTCATTTCCAGCGGTTACCTTTTGCATTATTTTATTTCTCCGTCTACGCCCAAATCTCTATTATTATGACATATTGAAATTGCATTTCCTTTATGAGAGGTTACTTGTACTTTTATGTTTGTTTTAACTTTCACTTTCCTAATTTCCTTTCTTTGTTTACTACCTCTTAATACCTAAACTCTTAACTAAAACTACCACTCAAAAGTTTAAACTCAAACACTAACTCCAAACTCCAAAAACTTCACACTGATCTCTTACTGACCATACAGTTTCTCACTACAATTGATGCCGCGTCCTAGTCACTCCATCTTCATCTGCACAACCAGTCAAAATATATCAATATACACATGTGATAAAATCTGTGAAAATATCTTTTGGAAGCATAGAAAGCAACCAGACTACAGTTTGATAGAGAAAGACTGTTCATGAAAGGTCATGAAATGTACAACACACCTTTCTAGTGTGTCCTAAAATTTACCTCGAACCGGAGATCAAAGACAATTCACATATATAAGATTTTTTGATTGATGTTATCCTTCTTATCAGTAGGATAAAGGCTTTCCAAAATAATTTCCATACAGACAATTGTAAACAAAGGTCTACTTATAAACAAAACTCCAGGCTGCATAAATCAGGCCTCATCCTATAAGTTTAATTATATTATGGCAATATACAAGATTTCAAACTGTAACAAAATATCAACAATTTATATTTCATTTTAATATCTCTGTAACAATACTTAAGTTTATAGGAAATAAATTAGCGCAAAAGCAATAATATTCAACTAAACTTCATTAATGCTATCTTCAGCGTTGTCATGGTAACAACTATTTAGTATTCATCTTTGACTTCTTTGATTTGCTTTCTTTACTTGGAAATGAAAAACGAAACTAACGCATTTCAAGCACTTAGTCTAATGATATTTTGAAATAATTGCATTGAAGTGAATCACGCCTTTACTGGTTTGCACAATCATGTGCATTAAAGAGACCAGGCAAAAGACAATAATAACCTAAGGAATAGAGTTTGTTTATTGATGGCTTGGGTATACAGCTACATATTCCGTAAATATAACGCACTATCCTCTAAGCAACGTTTTATTTGTCTAACCCGTAGATTGTGTTTGCTTAATTACTTCAGATGACGAACAAATACCGACGGAAGACTTTGATGGAACCACGTCGGACTCTTACGAAAAGCTAATAGCTTGGATGATCGAAATGGCCGAAAATGATCAAGCCGACTTAAGTTCACCGGAATTTGTTCAACATTTGACTACTGTGTCCGCGGAAAAAAATAAACAAAGTACAACCCAGTCAGCTCCATCCATTCGTTCGATCACAACAATACGTCAGAATTCAATAGAAGTTCCAGTTCGCCAGCATTCCTTGGATTCTAGTAACAGTTCCCGATATAGTAGATCATCTAGGTCTAGAAAAGACATATTGCATCCTAAAACAAGGTCCGGAAGGGCAGTGCTCAGTAGGCAAAGTACTTTTGATTTTTCCGACGACAGTGACGTCCCACATAACCGGATTGTAAGCGGCAGTTTTGACAGCGACACCGATACGAACTTTCGGAGTCCGGATACAATTATGATAAACAATTTAGAAGAAACTTCTTTTACGAATCGTATAAGACATCCATTGCGTAAAAATCAAAGTTGCACAACATACCGAAATTACAACACAGGTATTGCAGACATATTGAATATAAGCTCTCGCAATAAGAGCAAAAGTTTAATGACAATGAGAAAGATGCTATCAGAAACGAGAAATGACGAAGAAATAACTCCAATTACTGAAGAAACAGTAGTTAAGGTATTAGATAATGACATGTTGGATAGAAAAATGGCTGATATTTTATATTCTATAGAAGCGCTATGGCAGAAGGCTCCAAAATATCTTAATCGGGAACAAAAAGGCTATAGTTTTAGTTGAATGGTGTATTCCATGACTTTATGTCCAGCACTTGAGTGAAAATTCTATATTTTTTGAAAAACCAAGTTCATGTCAGAAAAATATGACAAAGATGTTTCTGTATTTTTGAATATTTCAAAAATTGAGAGTATATCTAGAATTCAAATGTTGTAGAAAAAGATATAACCATTTTGTTTGTTTCATAAATAATTGTGCTGTCAGGAAATGTATTGTACACTGAAATAGGATTAATATAACAATACCATTATTTGCTACGTTGTATGCTTGCACGGTGTGTTATCTGGCCTGTCAAAATCTACTCGAGCTAAATGCATCATTGCATCTTAGATTGATTGGTGTTCAAAAGTGCATCAATTTCCTCTAACAGACGTGTTTATGACGTCTTTTGGAGGCATATTTTTATCTATTCTTAGGCTGTTTTTGAAAGGTTCGTTCACGACTATTTAGAAACATCTTTAAAAGACTTCTTTTTGGCGTCTTTTAGTGATGTCTTTATAACAAGGAGAAATAAAACTTTTTTTTTGAAATTTTAATTCAACAAATCACCGACTAGTATTTTAAGCATTGTTTTTCTGTTTATCTAACTTGCAATCAGCACTTTATTTCACAAACTTGTGCTCGTATTGTGTCAAAATGAATGTAGGATACTATATCCAATAGTTAATCCAATTAGTTAATTCATCAATTTAATTCACAACTTCTCAACTGTTCTTATAAGTGTCCCCTGAAATGTATCAAATACCAGTATTTCATCCTAATTATTTACCAAATTCCTCGTAAATTAAATAAATACAAATGTAAAAAAGATTAGATAAAGTATGAATGAAATCATTTATGAATGCAATTAGCGTGCCATAAACATTTTTAATTGAAACATCCTTTCCGGCTTTGTAAAACTATAAGATCCTTTTAAGACAGTGCAGATTTTAAAATATCTAATGTTATTAAAATTTATACATGTAGTTTATAAATGCATCAGTCATTAGTCATCTTATTGATGAATGTAATTATTAAGTTATGATAATGTTTCAAGCATTGTGCTAACATTTTTGCCTCAATCTTCTTTAAATGAGGTAAACAACTGTTAAAGCTTACAGCTTAAACCCCATTTGATAATATCAAATCACCTGAATAATGTGTCTACCAGTGCCACGAATACCAGAATACATGTATAGAGAGGATGACCCTTTCTTACGAAAGTTTATCATAACTGATCCGAATGAATCGCAGTATAATCATAATGTTATTGTTTTCCCTTTTGAAATGTAGAAATTTACACAAATTTAAAGATAGTTACATGTGTAAATCAGTTTTAAAAGTAGACAACAACCCAATTTTAATAATTAGTTGAGATAATTTTTGAACGCAGACAAAATATTGTCAAATTTCATGAGTTTTAGAACGCTAGTAAAAACATTAAGATAAAAAGCTATACCTCTTAATTGTATTACAGGATAATGAACTGATCAAACATATCCATTATTTTTTTTTCTAACAATAAGAGTTGTTAATGTAATGTCATTGTACGTAAGAAGAACGAAACCTTGCATTTGGTAATATATAAATACGCCAGTGTGACAAAACGTCTTTTAAGAGACGTCTTTATTTGATATATACAACAAACATCAAAACACGTCTCTTTCTTATCAAAGACGTCGCAAACATAGAACAACTAGATAAAGACGTCTTACTTCGCTCGGATATTTAAAAACAAAATCCTAGATTCACTGGATTGTCAATTTTCTTGGTATCTGCTGTTTGACACAATATACTATTACATGTGTCTTTACGAATTTCTTGATGAACGAAATGGCAAATTAGATTTACGAGTCTGTGTGAAGTGGAGGTTTTATTTTATATTTGAAAACATTTATTACATTTCTCAGACCGAAGCCTACTCGAAGATGGAATACTCTGTAGTAATGTTTGCTTTCAGAAAATCAATTTTTCTATGTGCCAACCAATCGATTGTTTAGATCCATGAAAACGTAGTATATACATGTAAATGTTTTATCCCAGTTTTTACTATATAAAAAATTCAAAATCATTCAACGTCACTAATCACACTTGTCGCACATTAAAAATTATGTTCTATTGAGAGATAAATTCTTTGTAATTTTGGTGGGTGCTTGTCCTGCTCACTGCTAACTCACATACTTTTACATACCAGTTCCCAGGCTTTTTTTATGGGCACATTTAGTATAGTGACGAGCGCATTATTTATCTGAACTTCGTAGAGGACAGATCACTTACAAAATGTCCCTCCTACCTTACCATGATTTATGCTGTTTAATATACCTCTACCGTGAAGTTTAATATCACTTTGCTACAAACCTCCAACACATGGGTATGTTGAAACAGATATAATAGCCCCCTCCCCCTGTTATAAACCCATTTTAACAGTCTGGTAACGTACTCATACATGTGAATTATACACAAATGATAAGAATAAATCTCATTTTCAAGAGATCTCTGAGAGGAATAACTGAAACCTTCAAACCTGATAGGTCTGGTGTATTTTGCGCTTATTCATAGATTTCTGCATTTCTCGTTGCTATGTTGCTTCTACTCATCGCTGGATCAATGCCTTTCATATTTTCACATTACTTTTACAATATACTAGTACTGTGTTACATATTTACAATATGCAATGGTTTTCATTTAAAGAATTGTGATAAACTCACGGCTTTATTACATATAATCTCGTTTGGTAATTTGTTGATTTACTATTCTATACATAACGACGGTCGTGCTGGGATATGGTACACAGTCTGTGTACAGACTTCATATTTACTTTACCCCTTCAAAGTATTCGCCCTTAACTTCAGTGAACTTCCGCAGCCAAGAAATTCAAATGTTTACACTGCAGGGTAGTCTCCCTTAGTATGGTCTTAATTAACTGAAAAATACCACCAATTCTTATTTGATAAATATTTGCGACTGGCCAATCTGGTGAATAAGCGGCGGAATAATTGATTTGTACCATCTTTTCATCTCCCAGAAATTTTTGAACGATGGCACTTTTTTGAGCCGCAGCATTGTCATGGATCAACTGTAGACCACGGAGACAAGCCCTTGGACGCATCGTTTTGTGCTTTCAGTACTCTGTTTCTATAAAACGTTCCAGAAACTGACTTTCCTGACGGTGTAGGAATTGTACAACAGTGCCATCTGAGTTAAAAAGATAGAATACAAAGCGTTTTGATACTTTTACTTCTTTTAGCAATATTACTGGTCTACTGTCACCTTTACGCAGCCACTGTCTGTTGTCGACACTCTGTGGCATATAAAAGTATATACAGGTCTAATCTCCTGTTAGGAGCTGTGATATTCTACGATCATCTAAATTTGATACTTTTTTCAGCGTTTCTTTAGCAAATTTGACCATATTGGTCTTTTGCTCATCAGTTAACACATGAGGCACCTATCGAGCACAAAACTTTCTTTAACCTTAGTGCTTTGTGAAAATCTCACGAGCTTCTCATTGACATGCCAAGAAAAGATGCTATCTCGGCTACCGTGTACCTGGCGTGTTCATAAATCAAACGTCTTACAGCAGCAATGATCTTTGACATCACTGTTGTTTTGGGCCTGCCAGGACGAGCCTGCCTTTATGGACCGCCTGACCACTTTTTAATTTATGTAAACAGTTTTCTTTGATACTGCAGACTTTCCATAAAAATATTCAGTTCAATGAGTTTCTGCCTTGCAGGTGTTTCTAAAGAACAACGTACTTGAATGTAAGCTCGAATTTCAGATTTTTGTTCGCTTTCCATAGCTATATATGTTTTGCATAGTTTATGTTACTACACCTGATGCAAAACTAAATATCTCTGAAACGACACGATAGTTTTAATTCATCCATGTGTCATCAATGTAAAAAACGAGATTCTTGCCTGTCAAAGCGCGCGATAGTCAATGTCTTAGAATGGCCCTCGTAGTCACCGCACTATAATAAAATATAATAGCTTTTTAATTGGTGTTATTTTTTCTTTCACAATAAGTGTAAATACTGTTCCCGAAACATCAGCAGATTTCTTGAAAAATCGATTATTGATTAATTCAATATTAAATATGTGTAAAATTGCACAGTATATTTGAAGTTTTGTTGTATATGATTCTACGCACGGGAAACGTTTCAAAAAATGTGTATTTCGATTTTTTGCATGTTTTTCTCATGTTTGTACATGGATATACACATTATTTATTTTACACATTGTATACACTTTGCTACAACAGACATGTTTTAGATCTAATAATTACAACATTTGTCATATCGTCTTTTTATTTCTAAAACGAATTATTAGACATTGATATGGATATGGAATAACGCAAATGTCAATATAAGCTTCAAATGACTTCTTGAGCTGTTTGGCCTATGTTATAAATATTAACTTTTACCTAAACAACCCAAAACGTTAGCAGTACTAGGTAATGAGTTTGTAATAAAATCTATGAAAAGATCCTGTATAAGCATAGAATGCAACCAAACAAAATATTTGCAGACTTGGTTTGGTCTATTCATTGAAGATTAAAACGATTAAATTTAAACGCTACATCACGCCCCAATGATAAAGATAACAAAAACATGATGTACTGCCTGATTCCTCCAAAGGTTTGATTTCTACGAACTCTTCCTTCTTTGAGAATCTTTTGCACCAATCCTTCACTTGGTGGGGGTTAACTGTCACTTTTTACATATAATAATCAACATGGGACATAAACTTAAATTTTCAGAAATATGTAACAGATCCAGTAGCAAATATAGAACTTATACTCTGAACTTAACAGTATTTGGTTTGAATACGGACTCATCTCCTAGTTTTAGTTTACCCGGAATGTTTAGGGAGACGGTTGACCTTTTCTTACTCAGAATAATTTGGATTAAAATCATGGTTTTATGTACCGAAAAGGTTGTATCCAGAAACGCTTTCAGTCATTATTTGCTTTACTATGTCAGAGATTTTTGTGCTTGGCCTATAACTGTGATCTCCGTCAAGCTTTGCAACAATGTTCATCACAACGTGATTGTGTATGTAGCGCAAAACCCATAATCAAGGTCCCTAGCTTGTCAAACTTGAGATAAAGTGTTTGTTATTCTTTAGGGTAAATGTTGACCGTAGCATTATAGCGTTATACTAAATACATCATGACCCAGATCCCTAGCTCCAAGACATTGTCATTCTTGAGATTAAAAAAAGGTAAAGTGTCAATTTCGTGCCCAATCCATAACTCTTTCGCGCTTCAAAAGATTGAAATGCTTCGGCGTAAATTCTTACCACAGCATTTCATTTTCTGTAGTGGATTCCTCGCCTAAAACGTTGCCAACTGTGCAATGAAAATACTGTATCGTCACAACGTTGTCAGAAGCAGCACTGAAATGTGAACAAAGTTGAATGTATTTAAAATCAGGTATTTACTTGATATCTCTGCGTTAAACTTTCAACACCATCGGTATATCTTGTAATTCAATTAAGTCTCATAGAGAAGTATGTAAACTGTTATTGTGAGGTGCATGTTAAAAGAATTTACAATTAATTAAGAAATGTACTTTGTGAGAATACAATTAAGTTGATTTAATGTGCCTATGTTACTGATGTAATATTTAAAGGGATTTTCAGGTATTTTTTCATTTATTACAATCCACAAATTTATAGCAGTTATGTGACAATGCATTACGTAGCCAAAATATCACCTTACTGCGTCAATATGATTGTGTTGGAAAAAAATGACACTTAAAAGATAAAATGTAAGGGTAGATTTCCCGGAAGCACAGAGCACCCCAAACACATCCATAGAGCCATGCATCGCAAAGTAGGCCCACAACAAAAAGAAGCAGTAACGGAAAATATTGTAGACGGGATGCTTCAAAAATCCAACAAAAAGTACATTATAAATATATGCAAAATACAGAAAAATGGGGGTGGAATAGTAAGGGGTAGTTAAAAGGGTCGGATGTAGAGGGAAGGTGGAGCTTAAAGATATACTAGACCCAAATTTTATATCTAAAAATATGATTTTTTACTACATATAGCTTATGTAAACATAAAACAACAAGTATGCATGTATCAACAGTACTAGGCCTTAGGTTTAAAATAGTTTTCACTTAATACGTGTACTGCTTAACACAGTATGAATCTGTACTACCACTTAAAAGCTGGACAATTCACTGTTACAGCATGATACTGCTCTACGTAGAACATGAATCTATATACATGTATCTAGTAAAGGTAAATGCATTTTGTGAGGATATATCTTGATTTGATGTAAATCTCTAATGAAAGATTAAATCTTTAAGGTTTTCTATAACTTTTCATTGAAAAGTTGAGTGTACTTTTATGTACTTGTTTCAATTTCATACATCCTTGTCATTCTTTAAAAATATCTTGGTTATTTGTCATTCATCTTCCTCCGCACTCAATCTTATATAATTGTTATTTTTGTTTTTTAGTTGGGTTTAACGCCACACCGACACAATAAAACTCATTAATGCTTCGACGGTGGAGGAATACCCCAGGTGCCTCTCTGTGCATAATTTCATCAAGGGCGGGTACCTTGGTAGAATCACTGGCTTTCCGTACCCAGTGGATTGCTCCCTCACATGAAGAATTCAAAGCCCCAGTGAGGCTCGAAATCACATTGGTTGGAGCAAGTGATTTGAAGTCAGTGACCTTAACCACTCGGCCATACATTTTATTATATCTGAACTATCGCACTTCAACGAAATGTTATCTCAACTTTATAACTAGCCTTTCTCGAGAAAGAATACAGCGTTTGGTAAACTGTTATTTCAATCATCTCCGTACAACTTTGCCAGATGTAGCTTTGCATCATTAACATAACGGATGAAAACGCGGCGATAAGTTTTATAAGTTAATACAGATCGTTTAACATCAGAAACATCCATTATATTTCAAGCAATTTTACCGGCTCTTTGTTTTTGAACCTTTTGTGAGATAGTTGTGTAGTCGATACAATAATATAAGAAGAATAACAAGAGCTGTCGGATGACAGCTCGCTCGACTGTTCGAAGAATTGATTGAAGAATGGGGTCAAAATATTTCCATAGTTTTTCAGACTTAACAAAAAAAATGGATTAAACAAAAAATGTTCCTGTATTTGTGGATTTCGATTAGTCTTGCACTAAATGGCAATGTGTGACCATGATGGCAAATATGTTAAGTTATATGTTTGGCTAAACATGGACTTATATGAAATATTTAACTAATTTCCAAGTCCAAAAAGGGCCATAATTCAGTCAAAATAGTTGACAGAGTTATGTACTCTTGCCTACAGATGGAAATCATGTTGATAAACTAGTGTTAAAAGTTTCAAAGCCACAGTTCAAATAGTTTTGACAAAACGCTGACTTGTTAAAAAAAACTGAACAAATTTCAAAGTCCAAAAAGGGCCATAATTCAGTCAAAATAGTTGTCAGAGTTATGTACTCTTGCCTACAGATGGAAATCAGCATGATAAACAGGTGTTTAAAGTTTAAAAGCCATAATGTCAAATAGTCTTGACAAAACATGGACATATGCAAAACAAAACCAATTTCCAAGTTCAAAAAGGGCCATAATTCAGCGAAAAAAGACGAGAGAGTTACGTACTCTTGCCTATTGAAAGAGACTATTAAACTGAACAAGATATAAAAGTTTCAAAGCCATATGTCAAACACTTTACACAAAATATAAACTGGTACGAAAAACTTAACCAAGATTTCTAAGTCAAAAGGGGCCATAATTCAGTCAAAATGCTTGATGGAGTTATGTACTCTTGCCTACAACTGGACATTGTGATGGTAAACAAGTGTTGAAAGTTTCAAAGCTTTATCTCAAAAGACTTTGTCAAAATATGAAATTGTACGAAAAACTTAACCAAGATTTCTAAGTCAAAAGGGGCCATAATTCAGTCAAAATGCTTGACAGAGTTATGTACTCTTTTGCTACAACTGGACATTGTGATGGTAAACAAGTGTTGAAAGTTTCAAAGCTTTATCTCAAAAGACTTTGTCAAAATGTGGACTGGTACGAAAAACTTAACCAAGATTTCTAAGTCAAAAAGGGGCCATAATTCAACCAAAATGCTTGATGGAGTTATGTACTCTTGCCTAAAACTGGACATGGTGATGGTAAACAAGTGTTGAAAGTTTCAAAGCTTTTTCTCAAAAGACTTTGTCAAAATATGAATTGGTACGAAAAACTTAACCAAGATTTCTAAGTCAAAAGGGGCCATAATTCAGTCAAAATGCTTGACAGAGCTTGACAGAGTTATGTACTCTTGCCTATAACTGGACATGGTGATTGTAAACAAGTGTTGAAAGTTTCAAAGCTTTATCTCAAAATGTGGACTGGTACGAAAAACTTAAACAGGGTGTGACACCGACGCCGACACCGACGCCCACGCCGTGGTGAGTAGGATAGCTCTACTTATTTTTCGAATAGTCGAGTTAAAAACTAATATTGAATTATGACTAATTTTTCATTTTCAAACTCAGGGATTCTCATATTTATGTTCTTCAGAGAAGTATAACTCTCCACAATAATTTTCTTTAGAGTGAGATAAATTATTGGCGTTTTGTAAAAAAATGTTTTGTTTTGTTTTTATAACAAACACGGTTGATCTCCATATAAACTACAATTGTAAGTTAACAGTTAATTTAGGAGAGTGTTATTTGATGTATTTACTAAGTAGGTTTTCATTTTTTTTAAAAACAGTAATAGAAAACACCAAAATGCCGTTAAAAGTAGCAATTACTAGAATTGCACAGACGATATGAATTTTCGTCCATAAGTATCTAACAACAAAATAGTTTCAATAGTATGCATACTGTAGATCAAGAATGCATTGTGTAACTTGTGAAACGTTAACGACACCAATATCTTAATCTGTACTCAAAACCTTACCTAGAGTTTTAAGTTTTGTCACATCACGATTTTTCTTCTTAAAATATGCCAAGCTTATAAGTATGCGTTGATTACTACAGTCAATTAAGCAAACTTATTAAAGTAGGTTATGTCGTTTAGAACAACCCAGTAGAATGTTTGTAGCATGTCTGTAGAATGTCTGTAACATGTCTGTAGAATGTCTGTAGCATGTCTGTAACATGTCTGTAGACTGTCTGTAGCATGTCTGTAGAATGTCTGTAGAATGTCTGTAGAATGTCGTAATACCGTATATTTTGCAGTTTGCTTACAAAGAAAAAATGAATAACATTTTCGTTCATTATGACGACTTTGTTTATGATATCATAGAATCATAAATTTTATGGTTCTATGAAATCATTTAGCGATGTGGTTTTAGATATTTACCAAACATACATTACACTTGAGATCTCTACTTGTGTCTTAGAATAGAATTAATGAAGTGGTATACTTTAAAATTTGTATGTTCATATAGAAGCAGATAAGAATTTACGAGAACATTTACGACGAACTCATTAGATTTTAATATCTATTTTATTTGGAAATTTGAATTAAACCGTCTCCGCTTGTATTTTATTTGATGCAACCATACAAAAATAATGGATAAACTAACACAGGAAGGCTACAAAGAAATAATTGAATGAATTAATGTCAAGATGCTACCTCTCAATTACTTCGAAAATTTAATAGCGTGTCCTTTTAAAGCGTATGTTTCTTAAATATTTTATTAGTTTTCACTTTTGATTAATGACTTACACAATGCAGACAATCTTAAGATCATAATTGTGCAAAGAAAATATTCCAAGCTTACATCAGATTAAGTGAAAACATTTTGTTTTATATCATTTTCACTTTCTACTAATGAATCTTGTCTTTCAAAATAATTCGTATCTAAGAAAAAAAAAAACAACACACATTTATTTCATGAACGGAACAAAATTGTTATAACATTTGAAACGAAACGGAGGACGCATACATATATACGTTCAAATATATCATACATAAGTTAAAAAATGGAATTTCGCAGGCTTTTGCATTGATTTAATATTGGAATAGCGCGACAGCTTTTAGCTGTACAGTAGAACCGTTCTTTGTGCCCATATCCCTTTAGGTACTTCTGCACGATTATTTACCAGAGGTGACGGCGAAAGGCCATTATCCGGAAAACATAGAGCAATGCCCGATAACTGTTATAACGGGTAGAATAAATGTTAACCATTCAGCGTTACTAGCTTTTGAAATAAAATGACTCAAAAGAATTACATGAACGTAGCATCTAATTGATATTTTTCTAATGCTGAAAAAATTAAGCACACAGACCCATCTCATGATTGAAAATAGATACATCAACATTGCAGAACTTTTTCTGTACGCGAAAAAGTCACAATAAGTGCGATTGTCTAATAGAAGTTCATTGTAAAGACCTGTCGGAGGACCAGTATTCTCAGTTCGTTATAACAAAAAGTTATGCCTCAAATACACCGATGCTTTGAAAAAATATTGTATAAGAATATTTTATATTGTAGAACCATATTGGTTTCAAACGTGCATAACAGCGTTACACAGCCACTTGTCTTACAGAGAATTCCTATAGTTTTTTTCCTTTCATAGATTTTTTTTAAATTCACATATATGATAGGAAAATTTGTGCTGAAAACAATGAACAAATAAAAAGAATAGGTCACCAGGCTTGTTTTTGTGAAAAATTGTTTTGAACACACCAACTATTGCTGAAACTGCCAGCGATTTTTCAACATTTTCATAATTTTCTGCTTTTTTATAAATACCAACCAAAATATACATCCAGGCAGCACAATACGGATTTTTTCTTTTTACAGATTTTATTATATACTTATTTGATATCATAATCATATTTGTAATACTCTGTCCTTACTATGATGGGTACAAATGAAAAAAAAATATTGTTTTATATTTACTTTTGTGATTTTTTTCAATGAAAAATACCCATAGTGAAAGATATATTTGTAAATTTTGAAAAAACTCTTTCATAGAATTTTTTCCTTTTTTCTTGTGTATAGATAATTGTATTGTGAGCATAAAAATGGCTAAAAATGTATGGGTCACCAGGCTAAATTTTATGTTAAGACCGCTAGAATACAACACCTGTTCGGACGGAAATGGCGCGAACCTGGCCAAATTGATTACATGTTTGTCTGCTAAAAGTTAAAAAAAAGTTTTAAAAATTCTTAATTCTTTCTATAATTGAATACTAAATAATCTGAAAGGTGATATTGTCTTATCAGTACTAAGTCAATTATCTTACATTATATGAACAACACTGTCTTTGTACTAAAATGCGATGTGAAAACACAACCATAAAAATAGCAAGATACCTGTCAGGCATGATACTTGTCAGTACAACATAAACCAGTATCAACATTTGATTACTGATATAACTTATCAAAAATGTTATTTCATTCAAGATTCCTCATATTTAAGATTGTCTGTAACATGTTTCAACAAATGTTGACTTCAGTTCAGTTTTCCATAGAAAGTGTCGGCTGCGCAGAAAGATGCGCATAAAAAACTATAGGAATTCCCTTTAAGCAGCCAGTCAGTTAACTTTCCAAATTAGAATTGTGTTCTAAATCGTCTTAAGCAGTCAACTGCCTTAATTAAGCAGCCGGATTGTGTCACTCACTCGGCTGGCTTCTTAATACTGGTTTGATTGTATTTCAAAATCGTTTTTAGAATAACAAAACATGACTTTTCCATATAAAAGACAGGTGGTAAATACTTCTGTAGGCATCTTAAACTCTTTTTGCTTCATAAAATTCTTATTTTTAACAGACTACATGAAACGCGAAAAAAGCGATGTAAATTTTTGAATGTAAAACATGAACGTGGCGAAACATAGTGCTACCGCATCCATAAAAATAATTAAGGTACGGCAATTACTTAAATAAATTGATCGTAAATTGCCATGGATTGTGTAGTAAGTCAGTGTTTTATGAGAATATGTAATATACTAACAGAAAGGAATTGCTTTGCCAGCAAAATGATGAAGTAGATCTAATCTCCCTTAAAGCTATTGTTTCATTATCATCTTCAATAATGACCATATAAATGTCAAAGTTAACGCATAAATATACTTTAGAGATAACTACTCAATAATGTATGTCTGCTTGATTGCGTGATAAATTCTTGCTTTGAAGTAAAAGCTTCTGAGCAGTAATGCTTGAGAAACTATTGAATATACGACTATCCCTTTTCCCTGGAGAGCTTAGTATGTACAACACAAGAATAGGAGAGATCAAAACAGCATTGTCATACTGTATATGACAGCTCATTGGGAAATATATTTGAATACCCGTTTGTATATCTATATAGTAAAACGTCTATATATGAAGATCCTTTGGAAGCATGTAATGCACCTAAGCAAATAAACCCGTTCATGAGAGGCAATGAGCTCCTTACGGTCGCGTTATTTGGCTCTCTTGTTGAATGTGGAAAAATAAATAGAAGAAGTGTACCATCTTTAATCGAAATATAGTTACTCAGAGAATTGGTAGTAGGTCGGCATTACATAACTAAAATGTTTTGAGCTCAAAGACGAAGTAGGTTAATCTAGTTAAATATGTATCGCATGACATCTGATAGATTTGTGTTGCAATAATTTAAATACTGTGTTTTGTTCTTTTCGTCAACGTTTTCAAAGCCGTCCTTAAAGATGATCAGATTGAAACACTAGACAGGCACAGAAAAAAAAAAATAAAAAAAGATGCTAACTATAACTTTGTATTTACTTTGATAAAAAAAGCGAACAATTCTGAAGTATGACAAAATGTAATGGTGGCTGATTTAAGACATTTCGTAATGGTGTGTTTGGATTGCACGTGGTATATGTAGCACATTTTATTTGTCGTACAGGCACACCAAGGCGTCATAACAAAATTTTGAAAGTTATGCGTGTCGTTTTAGCGTACGTGCCAGCACTACAAAATGAAACTAACGACATGGCACAACAAAACATAGAACGTGACAGAACAAAACATTTTATTTCATGCCGGCGCACATAAATTTCGTGTTTGGGTCTAGGCGCACACGTCAAGACAAAAGTATATATTTTGTTGTTTCGCATTGGTATGCGTAACGGTAATAAAAATCATTTTGACGAGTTTTCACGTGCACCAAATGAAATGAAATGTTTCGCATTGGCGCATGTGCTATGACTTTACAAGGAAATGTGCTACATATCCGCGCACGCCAATGCGACATAATGAAACATTTTGTTTCGTCTTGGCATATGATCCAATACGCCTAAATTACAACTTTGCAATAAGCAGGCACTCCGACTCGAAATAAAATGTTTAGTTCTCTCGCGTTCTTTGTTTCATCATGTCGCGTTTTTAGTTTCATATTTGTTGTGTTGATGTACAATATTACGAAATTCTACAGGGTCGCTCGATACGTGACAACCTGCGTTTTAGAATTACTTAAATTAATAAGTACTCAATGGAATGTTGTAGACTATGCATACTTACAACACTTATTAGTATCAATAAACAATACAATCATTTTTTCGAGGACCCTAAGTATTTACACGCAATCGTTGCCATGCTAGAATAATTAACACTTTTTAGCTTAGGGATCAATAACCCACATCTGTCGGGAAAATATCCTTGACAGACGAGCAGTTTTCGTCTATAACTGTGCAGGCATAACCTATCAAAAATTCAAAAATACTGCTATGAATAATAATAATAATAATAATAATAATAATAAATATATTCTTTAAACACGGTGATATTGCCTTCAAGATGACAAACATGTGTAATGATACCTAGAATGCTAGTCAAAATTGCTGACAATATATGTAATTACACTTAGAATGCTGGACATACTTGCTTACAGTAAATGTAATGACCCTGGAATACTAGATATGACTGCTGCCAATATATTTAATGGCACGTAGAATGCTTTAACATATTGCTTTCATACGGTAATATCAATTTAGTTAGGACACACGATCAATTTAATGCAAAGTAGTAGATTTTTAACTGTATGATTACTATTCTGTTTTTAAGTACGTGTTATTTTGTAATTTTTTTTATGAAATACTACTGACATTTATCTTTCCCCAAATAACTTTAAACAGCCTGTGCATGCCATTTAGATAGATTATTTGATGAACACCCAGCCATTCACATTCACGGGGTTTCTGAATTCTACATACTTAACAGCTTTTGAAGCAATTTATCTTGTCAGTATTTATTAATTTATTATGAGATACGGTCTACGTATGCTCAAACGGTATTGTACAAATTGAATTCACATTCATTTTAATAATTCTGGAAATTATATTCGATGCTATTTACGCTTGTTAAAAATCTTTCTTATGGGACTTTAAGACATAAAAAACATCCATTTCTAAGCTTTTATTACCTAAGTTATTTCAGTGAAATTGAGAGGTTGGTTAAACTATTTACCACTGTTGCTTACAAATGGGTATTATTGTAAAATCAAGTCTTATAATGAACTTTAGTATTTAATATGAATATCAATCTTATAGGAATCATACGACTGTATAAACATAATTATACTTATCCCAGAAATAATGCTCGGGTCATATTTGATAAAGTTCTGGAATTGCCGCCAGATTTATAGTGATAATTATGGCGGCACTAGCGGAGGAAGTGAGGTGAGGGAGATATCTATATTATGCGACCTCTTTCACACCAAGGTGGTGTGTTCTGTTCCTTCAAATAAAATTCATATTTCGTGTCATCTGCCGCTTCGTTTCCAAACGATTCAAACATTATCTTAATTGGAAAGTTCACATTTTCTGACTTGCGTAGCGCTCAGACCCTGAAATTCTTGATCTGTCCCTGGTTTTGGATGTAATACCACACTGTTGCTAATGTCTATTGCAGTTAAAGGATACATATTTGAACCCTTTGCCTGCTAAATTTCTAAAATGGACTGGTCCATCATTCAATTTGGGCAATAACATTTATTAGTCCCCTACTGGTTGAAAACCAGTTTTGGGGACTGTAGGAATGCACTTTTCCGTCATTCCGTCATTCTGTCATTCCGTCATTCCGTCCGTTCGCAATTTCGTGTCCGGTCCATAACTCTTTTATCCATGAAGGGATTTTATTATTACTTGGCACAAATGTTCCCCATGATGAGACGACGTGTCATGTGTAAAACCCGGACCTTTAGCTTAAAGGTCAAGGTCACAATTGGAGGTCAAAGGTCAACAGGGCTTTTCTCCTGTCCGGTCCATAACTCTCCCATCCATGAAGGGATTTTATTATCACTTGGCACAATTGTAACTCATAATAAGACGATGTGTCATGCATAACTTTCAGAGCCCTAACTCAAAGGTCAAGGTCACACTTGGTAGTCAAATGTTAACATGGCATGAACAGGTTCTGTTTCGTGTCCGGTCCATAACTCTTTCATCCATGAAGGGATTTTATTATTACTTGACGCAAATGTTCCCCATGATGTGATGACGTGTCATGCGCAAAACCCGCACCCCTAACTCAAAGGTCAAGGTCACAATTGGAGGTCAAATGTCAACAGGGCCTTTTTCCTGTCCGGTCCATAACTCTCTCATCCATGAAGGGATTTTAATATCATTTGGCAAAATTGTACGTCATAATAAGACGATGTGTCATGCACAACTTTCAGATCCCTAGCTCAAAGGTCAAGGTCACACTTAGTAGTCAGATGTTAACATTGCATGAACAGGGTCTGTTTCGTGTCCGGTCCATAACTCTGTCATTCAGTAAGGGATTTTAATATTACTTAGCACAGATGTTCTCCATGATGAGGCAACGTGTCATGCGCAAATCCCGGAGCCCTTGCTCAAAGGTCAAGGTCATACTTAGAGGTCAAAGGTCTAATTCAAGAATGACTTTGTCTGGAGCATTTCTTCTTTATGCATGGAGGGATTTTAATGTAACTTTGCACAAATGTTCACCACCATGAGACAAATTGTCT
Organism: Mercenaria mercenaria; assembly: GCF_021730395.1. Taxonomy (NCBI): domain Eukaryota; kingdom Metazoa; phylum Mollusca; class Bivalvia; order Venerida; family Veneridae; genus Mercenaria; species Mercenaria mercenaria. Next base: position 27,935,295 of record NC_069361.1, on the reverse strand, counting down.
TGCGCCAGAACCAGGTCGCTAGGCCTAAGGTCAAGGTCATGCTTAGAGGTCAAAGGTCAAATTCAAGAATGACTTTTTCCAGAGCATTTCTTCTTCATGCATGGAGAGATTTGATGTAACTTGGCACAAATGTTCACCACCATGAGGCACACTTTTTTAGAATTACCTCCCTTTGTTGTTACTATAAATAGATTACATTGTAACTCTTTAATTACTGGCCGTAGGGAAAAATCGAGACCACTTTTCTGTGGTACAACATGCATGTTACATCCAATATTTAGGTGTATTTTGATCTATCTCTACCTGCTAAAGATTTTCTTGTGGACTAACATTTTATAGATTTTTTTTTAGGATTAATTTCACTTTGTTGTTACTATAAATAACTTTTATGATAACTTTTTGTATAATAGGCCAAAAAAAATTCCAAAATGAAAACAACTGTACGTTTTTATAGATGCAAATTTTAATCCAAGTGCTTTGCTATATTATATTGTATATATAGTACAATATTGTTAATACATCATTGACAGATATCAGTTTATTATGTTATACTGCAGTAGAGAAAATTAGGTGCCTTCCAGTAAGGGACTTTGTATTACATGGCAATACTTCATTCACTTGTTATTGCAAGGGGTGTTCAGTGAAAATTTACTAACTGAATAGCGAACAGTGCAGGCCAGGCTGATCTTGGTCTGCACTGGTCGCAAAGGCAGAATCACTTGCTTCCAGCAGGCTAAAGGTTAAAGCTATGATTTAGTTTATATTTTACTTTATGATCTATGTTGTAAGAAAATATTATTGTTTTGTCCTGACATGCACTAGGCTCCACATGAATAAAGACGTTATGAAGCTATTATGCACTGATATAAAAGAAAATCGAAAAGTGTTATATTTAAACGATTTTTACGAAAGTCGTGAAATGAATAATTACAAAATGTCTTAAACACACGTGTGAAAGTATTAAAAACTGATATCCCTTCCTTTTAGGGCCTCATCTATGTCATTTGTCTGTGTCCTATATATTAAATGTGTATAAAATGTAACTGGATAAATATTGTGTCAAGAATAATTACTTACTGACATCATAAATTAACTTTTTGGAAATTGCTTTAAACATATATGAGTAAAATGAATAAAACATAGGTCCCCTTTTTGAGCCTCATTTTAAGCTAATTGAGGTTAGCGAATCGCGTGTCTCCTCCTGTCTTTCGATTCAACATACTTCAAAATAGTCATATACAAAGTTTCGTGCTTTCTTTACAAAAGGAAACATCTTTTCCCTATAACCTATACGCTATACTCTAAGAAGGAAGAAGCAAGTTGTGACTAAACTCAGCAAGTAAGAAAGTCATTCTTTGAGAGCATAGTCAAGCATTGAACCTAGCGTCTGAGATATTGTTGTTGTTAACGTAACCCAAATTACAATAATACATTTTCGTTGAAAAATTCAAAACATAGGTTCCTAATGTCTGTAAAACAATTGATACAATCCACGACGTTTGAAGTTTTCTGTTACTTTTAGCAATTCTGAATTACTTTGAAAAGTTCGAAAGATATTTATTAAACGCAGAAATAGCAAAGTTAACTAACAAATTCGATTTATCTTGTTTAAAATCCTAAACACATTTAACATAGCTATAATGATTAATTGCGCACTAAAGAAAATATTGTGGCGAGATAAATTCCTCCAAATATCTGAAAATCCCGGAGTTTGGAAATAGATAATTAATCATTTCGATATTTTGGATATAGACTACTTGTTTTTATCTTCTACGGGTGTAAAACTAAATGGTTTGCAGACTTATCAATAGATCAATTCCATGATAACTAGCTGAGCGGTGAGCCTCCTTGCGTGTTGTCTTGTTGTCTGGTAGAGCAATAAAAATAATTTGCAGCGTACGCATTTAGTTTAAATTTTACAGAAAATAGACGTATTTGTGATAATTTTGAAATACATATATATTAAACCACATAATTCCATTGATTTTATTACTACCTTTTGTATAAACACTCTAGTAAACATTCCAAAATGTTCTGAATTATCCAACAATTTTGAAATTGTACTCACAGTGGTATCAAAATGTCAAAACTACAATGAAATCAGATTATGCAGTCATAATTTTATTTATGTTAGTACCTCAGGTCACAAACAAACTGATAAATGAATTGTTTTTATTTTAAATTGCTTACATTTTTATTGTTATTGGATTTATCCTAAATATCACAGTAATACTATGTGTCTACTTCCTTCCATCCGTCACATTAACCCTTATCCTTTTTTTGCATATAATTAAAATGTACAAGGTGTTGGAGTTTCGAGGCAACCAGTTGCAACAGTAATACTATGTGTCTACTTCCTTCCATCCGTCACATTAAAGGTCCATTACTAAGGGAAAGTGAGTTGGCAATTTTTTTCACAGCCAGTGCATAGACTTCTGCAAGACACTAAATAATGAAGATTGGCAGGTCAAAATTTACAGAAGGTCTTTGGAACTCAAAGAAATGTATGTGTATTATGTTGAAATTTCAATGACTCGACAGAATGACCCCCAGGTCTTTTTAACTTTCTTCATACTTCATAGAAAAATAATTGTACATATACTGCGATTTATTTCGAATTTCTACATACCAACTTTCATTTTCCAATAAAATGAAATAGTTTCTGTGCTTTTTAAAAGAAATTAAAATGTTCACTTTCCTTAGTATTGGACCTTTAACCCTTATCCTTTTTTGCATATAATTAAAATGTACAAGGTGTTGGAGTTTCGAGGCAACCAGTTGCAACAGTAATACTATGTGTCTACTTCCTTCCATCCGTCACATTAACCCTTATACTTTTTTGCATATAATTAAAATGTACAAGGTGTTGGAGTTTCGAGGCAACCAGTTGCAACAGTAATACTATGTGCCTACTTCCTTCCATCCGTCACATTAACCCTTATACTTTTTTGCATATAATTAAAATGTACAAGGTGTTGGAGTTTCGAGGCAACCAGTTGCAACAGTAATACTATGTGTTTACTTCCTTCCATCCGTCACATTAACCCTTATCCTTTTTTTGCATATAATTAAAATGTACAAGGTGTTGGAGTTTCGAGGCAACCATTTGCAACAGTAATACTATGTGTCTACTTCCTTCCATCCGTCACATTAACCCTTATACTTTTTTGCTTTCCTTTTGTTTCGAGGCAACCAGTTGCTATATCTTTTCACTGCTGCGATGCATGGCTTTCTGTTTGAAGTTCTCTGTGCTTCTTATCTTATATCATTTTTTTCAATGAGAGACAACAGGAGATGCCGAACTAAAATATGAATGGTTCATTAACATTTAACAGTGTTTGGTTTGATTAATTAATGTAAAGACTGATATCCTGCTTCGATTTCTATGATCATTACAGATGAGAAAAATAATCTGGTTCATAAGGGTCATAACTGTGTATAGTAATGCTACTTTTGAAAAAAAATGTATTCTTGCATAAAAACTACTTTTTCACTGGATACGCCCGTGTATTAACGGTAGAAAAATCGTGTGCAAACAAGGCAATGCACGTGCTGTAAATACCCGATTTTTATTTTTGAAATGCTTTCCCAGGGACGTACATGTATTTCTCCGTAGCCTGACATCTGGTATCTGCGTCTTGTTTCCTCAATAATAAGCACTTTTTGTAGCATAAAAGATGCAATCTAAACCACAGAATGTTTTGTTGTATCAGCAAACAACGCCAAATGTTCTTACTCGCTTCTTCCCTTGTTTACTCCCCTTTAAGAACTCAGCGTCGTTTCAGTTTTTGTACATTACCGTGAATGTTTAAGAATCGCGTGTAACTTGTGCAATTGTTTGTTTTGAGGAATCGTATTTATGATTTTGGTAAGTATCAGTCGGTATGTTTTTATCTAATTTCTCGAAGAATTTATATAAACAGCTTGAAAGCTTGACACTACGTTCGTACTCATCCGTATTCCAAATGTGTGCGTACTCAAAATAACTCGAATGTAAAGTTATTATTCTTGAAACTGTGCTCCTGTGTACCAAATTTGGAAGTTATATGAACAATTATTGGTAATTTCATGTTTGTAATAACAAGAGACAAAAAAATATCGTTTAAAAGCCTTACGTGCTGTTTGTAGTGTTGTTGATTTCTGGGTCCTGATTATGGATATTTAAAAACATGTTTACCGTTTCCAAGAACAACAGAATGGTAATTTAAAAATGTACCGGAATCGTAAAGTCATCACATATGAAAACAATACATTTAGTCGTCGTGTTATGTTTTTTTATGCAAGAATAGCGACAATACTTGTTTTTTGTGTATTAACGTCTGCAGAAGCTCGAGGGAATGAGACCAATTTGTAATAGATATTACTGAAAAGGTACGACGACCTTTCAGCAGTAACAATCCGCGACTCTCTTTACCACCCCTGACGTCCAGTAATTTGCATCAATAATAAATCTCATTCCAAATCTTACTAACTTATTAAATTGTTGTTAACTTTTGAAGGGAATCAATTTAATGTTTGCGACAATAGATAAGTTAATACAGTATGAGAAAGAATGATTAATCTTGCAATTATGGAGGAGAAAAATGTGTTATTCAATAATCGTGCATGAAGTAAACTTATATGTTTTAGGAAGATAGATAAGGACACGTATACGGCTCATATATCAGTTACATGAAATAAAGGGAAAATAAATAAAATATTAGAATGTAAATGGGCGTGTACCTAAATTATGAAATAAAAAAGAAGTGGAAATGTAACGACGTATCATTATAAAACTACTTATTTGACTCCTGGTGAAGAGAGTTAATTTTGTTTCATTTGCTGATGAGATACCATTATGAATTTAGGCAATATATTCATGGGTCTCTTTTCTTTATTTCAAAGCTTTTTACATGTTTATATCACCTGACAAATCTTATATGTATTTAAATATAAAGCTATAATATTGTGTCTTTTCAAGAGAGGGCTACAAATCGACACCATTTCCCTTACAATTGTTTAAAACAAATCAAACTATCGATGTCTTTGAATTGATATAAACGCATAACAAGCTTGTCTGACCTTAATATATTAGGGTGAATACCATTTCCCACTACAGTCAGCAATTTTGCTCATATCGTACATCAACTGTGTTTTGCTGTCTGTGTTGTCAAATCTAATTAGATTGATGATCCTTGGCCCTGACAGGTTCAATTTTGTATCGATAGAGTTTCAATGATATGCATAAAAATACCCTTTGTAGTGCGTCTGGATTTATTGCTGAAACCGAACTATGAAGCAATAGAATTCACAAGGGAAAACACTGTTGTTATCTACATTACTGTTTCATACTGTTTATTCTCTTCGTATTTCATTAACTATATTAAAGTTTAAAATTGACCAGTAAAACTGGCACCACAATACCCGTCGGAAAAATAAAGTTACACTTTAGTCTTGTCAATACTAATGTGAGCAACATACGTGGAAGAGATATGTTGCATTTGTTAGTGCCATCCATCACCACACGATTACTTAACAGCAATATCCTGTATGTCCTGCTGTCATATGTATTCAATATTCTTAAAGGTTTTTCAACTTGTACTTTGCTTTAAGGAATACAATGTATGTACAAGACAATTGGAAATAACATATTTTCATATGCTAACCTTATGCATTAATCATTCATTTATATTTACTATATGAAAAAGTGTACATTTTCGTATAAACAAAATTGTTGTAATGAAATTATAAAAGATTATATTTCATGGCTGTTCTATTCAGATGTTGGAAAAGATCGATATCTAGACATTTATTATGAATTTAAGAACTCATGGAAAGCAAACCACATTTTTTTTTGCAGCACGCTGATGTAAAAAATGTAATACTATTTTTGGCGTTTATACAGGTATAAACCACATTGGAACTTATGGCAAATGATCCAATAATCGCTTGCGCGAAATCTTTGATTTGCAAAGAGCCTTAATGTGTATAAAAGCACAAAAATGCCTAAAGCCGATGACGCACAATGAAAGTTCTATTATCAAAGATGTTACATGCCCGAACTTTGATGTAGTTTGGTAATTATTACTTTATATCATACTTCTTGAGGTTAAGCTGTCAAAACAATAAGCGTTACTTTCAAGGATGTTTTGGCTCTAAATCTCACCTATTCCGATCATGGTATTCTTTAAAGACTAAGCACGACCTGCTGTCTTAAAAAAGTTATGAGATAAAATAGCGTCATTAAATATTGATTTATTATATTGTAGGCAGTGTTATTTGCCACATTTATTTAATATGCTAGAGGGATATAGGCCTTTTATTCCAACCGAAATTCCGGATACTGCTTTGTAAAGTTAATTTATGCTTATGTTTAAACATTTTTATTTTGTTACTTTTATTGGTACTGTATATAAGTAAGTTGTATAAAACTATTTCTGTATAAGCATTCGTTAAGGATTGTTGTGCATTTGTTATGGATTATTATATGTTGTGTATCGTGTTGTTACTTTGTCGTTGTTTCTATGTATAAAGCTTTTAACTCATTCTTTAACTCCTTAAAGGTACAATGCTCTGTCATCTTAATGTAGACATGGCTATGCATATTCCTCTTTCGATAATCAACACCAAACTTATTACACAGTACGTACGTCTGGAACAAACATCCATAAACAATGTCTTATATTTTTAGTTTTCTTCTTTTTAAGTAAGTATTTATGTGTTATATGTTTGATATGCATAATTATAGTCAAACCTTTAACAATGTCACCTAAAAATAAGCCATAAAAACTGGCCTTTAAATAAGGTGACATGCATTCTAATGTATCCTTGCTCTATTTTCTTAATGTAAGTTTCTAACAGGCTGACCTTTAGCAATATCTGAACAACGATCTTTCTTGAGAGGTGGCTGATGGCACAACATTGACTGTTTGTCCTTCCGAAATACCAGTTGATCAGTATATGTCTGTATATAGTGGTAAAGGTGTTTATAGTAGTGAACTGTTTAGTCAATATTAATTGCTGCGTATTCAGAAGCTTTTCTCCTACCTAAAGAAGAGGTGAAGAAAACAACAACAATATCCTCTAGGTAAAAACACCAACGTAATCATCAACAAATAACACTTGAATTATAATTTTCTTGTTCCTTTTAAACTGTAAGTTCCACGTCTCTAGGCGGGATAAAAAGATGTTTGTTGTGTTTCATTCATTGTACTTCTTAGTCCTTCCTCATCATTAAACTTGAAAATACCATAAAGAGCCCATATTCCTGATTAGACATTTATAAGAATAATGGTCTTGATAACATGTGAGCTAAGTTTGAAACTCATTTTGAATGAACAACTACGTAAGGTTGAATTTAAGCACAACCTTGTGTATGCAATATATTTCATTCCATATTCTGAATCTAAGAGGTCAATTTCGCATATGGGTCTGATCAGTCAATAATAAGGTTACTAAATACAACAATAAAATTCCTGCCCACACTACAAAGGTAATGCTTTTTCTCCATCATTCGTGAAACCCCATCAGACTGTCTGTTTGCCTAGGGTCTACAACAAAGACACAAGAATCCTATGTACACTGCTTTGTTTATCGCGGTGTTTCCTTTTGCTGGATCTTGCAGCAACTGATATGAAGCGGATTGGGGCCTAATAAATAGCCGTTGATGTGATAATACACTCATCCATGATACTAATTGCTTTTTACCCTTACATTTCCTTCGCTGAATTAAGTTATTGATAAATTGTCATAGTAATATAAAATGGATTAGGGCCTCATAAATAGCACTAAGTGTCATAATGCACCCAGCCACGAGAATAATTGCTTTTCACAGTTAAGGGATTTTTCCACAGGACTTCTTTTTCTTGACATAAATTATTTATTTTTCTGTGACATCATTTTTCAGAATTTTGTGTGTTTATGAATAATATTACATCCACTCTATTAAATTCCTTTCTTTCTTTCTTTTTTCATCTCTGGTCTTAAGCACTCATAAATTGCAATTGACAGCAACTTGTAGGAAAACTGTGACCTATTCGTTTCTTGTTAACTAGTAGTACTTTTATCGGTGATAAATATCCATTAGTTTTGGTAGTATCTTAGAATATTGACTGTGTATAATGCGATAAAGTATCCGATTTCTGCGATATTTAATAGGTCAGGTAAAACAGATTTTTGATACGTTTTATTGTTATTTAATTATGACCATCACAAAAAAAGACATACCAGAAACTACAGGTAAACATTTGCGAAAGAAAATATTAAAAATGAACTAAGTAATTTGACACATCCATGGGTAAAATGAACAGTTAGGTGGAAAACGGTAATAAGGTTCAAGCGTTTCAAGGAATATTGTCAGAGATTGAAATTTAAATAATCTTTCGTCGACCACAGTCTCCCAGTTTCGAAATGAATTGTAAAACCAGTTTTGTCTCAGACTTCAGGTTAAGCTCATCTGTTCTGTATTGATGAAACATTACATGTGTTAATGAAGTTTCCAGTCGAATACTGATGGCATATTTATGCAGTTATTCCTTGACATCGAATCTTCAATTCTGTAAATGACAGATTGTTTCAAGGGAAAGACGAATGTGATAGACGTAAAAAGTGCATTTTTTTAAATACATTTTACTATCTTAACAGCAAAGATTGTTTCAAAGTGAGTTAGTTAAATCTGTTTCTGAATATGCAAAAAAATGTCATGTTAGTGACGAAATATACCCAAAAATTAAAATGTATTGGTAATGTACTTGCTTTACATATTGTGTTATAATTTCTTGAACGCTATTATGCGTACTTGCTGTCTTATATTATACAACAGCATGGATTCTGTATATTACAGTTTGTATTCCACAATTAAATACGAACAGGCAGAAAACAAATTCTGTATCATACTGTAAATCCTGTATTGTACATGTTGCCTGACAATTTTCATTAATTTATATTCATGACCTGACACTGTTCTATAAATAGAACCTTCAGTTCTATATTACATCTATAAAACATTCAGATTCCGTTCGTTGGTCATTGGGCTTTTGTTTTTGTTGTTTTAAGATGTTGTAGATGCGGATAGATATGTCCATTTCGAGTACACAAGGCACGAGGGTAACTATTTTTGCCGGTAACGAAGTTCTGCCGGGTTACCGCAAAAACAGTTAACCAAGAGCCAGATAATCCTATCCACATCTACAACCTGTGGTACGTTATCATTCTTGAATACCGTATTATACGAATCATAGAATAAACAAAGCAAAACTAAATATTTATTTGTAGCGCTCTTTCTTACAGTAATGTAATTAAAGAAAGCGCGGGAAAAGAACGTCAATAAACTGAAATGACGTAATGACGTTTCAAAGACGTACAACAACCGGTTAAATACTACTTGTTGTAGCGTTACGGTAACGGGATGTATTTTCCTTGCAAAAACTTCTTTTGTTATCGGGAAACATACTATAAAGAACAAAGAGGAACTATCAAGGTATTTGATTTCTATCGAACTTTGCATAAATAATACTTTTATCGTGAATGAATGAATGCGTGAATCATTGGTTGTCTGCGGGCTCGAAACCTTGCTTATATACTACCCCGGTGACCGCTTGTACCTATATCATACCCGAATGTGCAATTCGTTCACCAACAAAAGCATTAAATATGCATAAAAACAAGACAAAACTTTATCTGGATAACCTAGAGTACAACTTCGGTATGGCAAAAGGAAACGTAAAGCATGTTACAAAATAAATATTAAATGTTAAATGATAAAACTGGCAATATTACAATCCTCAGTATTAATTATTTTACGACGACGTCAGCAAAGAAATACTACATATTATACTGACTAGATATTTTAACTACACATAAAGGTCAATATTGTCATCAACAATCAACTTCGACATTCTGATATATAAACATGATGGATAAGTGCGTACCTATACTTTGGAAAATTTGGTCACAATGAAAATTCCGCTAGGTTTTGCCTTAGTCGGAGAGAGAGAAAATCCCGCGGGAATGTACCAACCTGCACTGACTTAAAGGACGAGGTGGTGGTGGTGGGGTGGGGGGGGGGAGCGGGTGTGAGGGTGAACCTAGCATGCTTTTCCGGGCTTCCGGGCTATCCACTACACCAGTTGTGGTCAATAATGATATAACTACTGATTATCGCAATAAGCGCAGTTGTGCATAGAAGCTTCCTAGACCTAGACCTAGACCAACTACTAAATATCTCCTGACCAAAAATAAAGTCAATGGTCAAGGGGGTTAATAATGCTGATAATTGCGACAAAGTAAACCTAGATTGCTCGACCTTGCTAGGTTAGCCCATAGTTATGGTATGTCATTGGTACATCTACTGGTCGCATCATACTAAAGTCATAAAAATGTACAAGTAAAGAGTGTGTACAAAGTTCGTTCCTATTTTCACCATAGGCTTCATTTTCAAATGAGTTTTCAAGTGCCGCTGTTATTTAAACATTCAAACAAGAATGCATATCAGTTTTAGAAAATTGAATAAAAATATTATAATTTCCGGACATACTAGATTCTTTGTCTATAAAACATATTTATTTTGAAATCACTCAATTTCGAAAAAACAAATACTTTTACTGCCCCAGTCCACTTAATTATACAGTTTATATGTACTGGTCACTTTAAATAAATTCATGATTCTGGTTAAAGTAGCTTATAGGTATGTTATTGCATTTGATGTCTTTCTTGTATACGAAAAAGGTTTTACAGTAACTATGTAAGACGTGCAACAAAATCCATTCGACACTATTCAGTTTATTAGGGTAAGAAAAACGAATAGGAACGAATTTACTACACACAATTTAGCCTCCTTATTTGGTCCTCAGCATCAATATAGGGAAATGGCTTCTCCTCTACCATCAGGCTTGAGACAATGTAAGTTGTAGAATAACCTATAACTAATTATTTCATTTTTAACACGTTGTATAATTACCTAAAACTAATTATCTCATTTTTAACACGTTGTATAATTACCTAAAACTAATTATCTCATTTTTAACACGTTGTATAATTACCTAAAACCAATTATCTCATTTTTAAGACTAGGACGTATTTATTTTATTTGACCATATGATAGAAACACGTTTCGCATTTTTCAGAAGTCATTAAAATCTAGATCATAGGATCTTTTCTTTAATGCTATAAAGTATATATATATATTTAAATAAAATATAATGGAAACACGCATGAGGTCCGTCAAAAACTCAAACAAACGATATTATCATTTTTTTTCCGAAGTTCCATTAATAAAATCAGATTTTAGCCGAATTCTATATTGCATTAGTTTGCCAGCATGGAAATAATGTACGAAATATTGCTTTTATCCAGTATTTTCATTTGCAATTACAAATACGTGCAGAGAAACAAACTAATTTTACCCTTACCCACTCGTTTAAATGCAATTTCTTGTGGTAAACATTACATAAATGAAACTTCTGTATAGTTATACATTTTCAACGTATTAGTTGAAATCTTTAAATGATGATATTAGGACATGACTGAAATAACGATCTTCAACGTTAAGTTCGAATCTGTTGATTTTCTAATGCAAGGTTGATAATATCAGAAAATCAATCATTATATCAGGATAATAAAAGTGCGCGCACACACAATAGAATTGCCAACAAAGCCTGCATTTTAATATTAAATGGTATTAGATTCCATTAAATACGTTATGAATAGAAAAAAAATTGATATGTGATACGCCACGCTTACATAAATGATGGCTTCGTGGTAGAGCTTTAATCATGTCAAAATGTGTTTCTACAAAGAAGACAGTAATGATATAACAGGATGTCAAAGCAACGTAGCTCAAATACATTATTGTCAAATTATCATCAGAAATGAAAAGGCGACAACGATAGGAAACTGAAAGACCGGATGGCCAATGGCCACAAACAGATAACACGACAGGATAACGGGATGACAAGTATCTACATACTTACATATATTGCACGAACGAAATCGTGATTAATTAACATAACATCGCTTTATTCCACTTCTAGTTCTAGTGTAGTAAAGTAAAGCTAAAATAATACCCCCCCCCCCCCCCCAAAACAAAACAGCCCTAGAACGCCTAAATTATAACTATTTGGAAGGAAATGACACCAACGTCATTGGCCCGTCCGTCGATCTGTCGCATTGCATGAATGTAGGGAAAACTCATTTTATGTTATAACATCTGCAGAATGACGAGGGATTCTGACGATGTTATAAAATGAAATTAACATGCGCTAACGCTATTCTGGCATAAAACGCGTAAAAAATAATTACATTATATGTCAAAGTGCTTAAATTTCTATGAAATGTGCGGGAATATCTGAGTTGTTTTTTCACGTAGACATAATTTCCGTTCAACGTCTGTTTCAGGACTGTAATACCTTTACGTTTTTTTCCACGGAACGCGCATAAAAATGTATTTCAATAGCACGCGAGCGCGAGAATCTCTCTGTTAACATACGTTTTCTCTCCTGTTAAAACAACCCCTGGAATAGTGATAATTTTTATTTATCCTAGAATATTCAATGACATTGTATAATATATTTTGATCTTGTTTTCAATAAAACTGTAGAGTGGAACATATAAAATAAAAATGTTATGAAACAGGACTGGTACATCTTAGGGCGATATTTTTGCATGCTAGACTGATAAAGCCAGTGTGCCAGTTGATTTAAATCAATTTATCACATGTTTGACGTTGAGGGAGTGTAATAAAGCCATTAAATAAAAATGATAATACACTAGTGTAATAAAGCTTCGACGTCGACGTCGTTTAGTGTATACGAGACGTTGGTCAAATTGACTTGTTTATACAATAAAAGAAAGTAGAATTGTTTGTGTTTTGACAGGAAAGGCTAACATGTGATAAAAATAATATTACATTTGTGACCTTCCACATTGAATTTATTAAACACGTTGAATAAAATTGATAAAATGCTCGGCGGAGCCTCGCATTTTATTATTTTATTCAACTCGTTTAATAAATTCATATGAAAACACACTCATGTATTATCCTCTATTTACCATCGAGACCACATTCTTCGGAAAAAAATTAAGATTTTGCAGGCATCATTTCATTATGAAGTTATAGTTAAGAGATAGTCACAGTTAAAGACGAAACTATTTTGAAGACTTTTTTTTATTAAATATATATATTCAACCCAAATTCATATTTGAAGATATGAATAATTACTTTATGGTATCCATGTAAACATAAAATTAACATGTTTGTTTGTTTGTTTAAAGAGCACTGTGATTTAAGTTTAAAATAGTACACGCTTATCACATGTACAGCTTAGCACAATATAATTGTGTACTACCACTAAAACAATCTGTACGTTTTTGAACAAATGACTGTTAAACATATACCATATATATATGGTCATTATAGCTCTACAAAAATAGTTAGTTCATATTTTTAGTTCAAATTAACTCATTTTATGAGGATTTTCTACATTTAAAGTTATCTAACAATAAGCTGTTTTAGTGAAAATTATGCACTGGATATCTTTATGCAGTTTTGTTTTTGCATTTGAACACTTTCCAGTTTAAATGAAAATATGGCAAAACAGCCATAACTGACATCTGCTGACTTTTGCTAATGGAAAACATGGACGGTTTGGCAAAAGAAAACATGTTACAACTCGAAGACTGATGTATTCCACATACAACTGAATCAAAAGAGAAATGTTTTAATATTATAGTTCCTGCGTCATTGTATTCACAGAAGCTGCAACGAATGCGCTGCTTTCAAGCTTTCTATACAATTGTCTATGATTGATATGTATTTCATTCATTATTAAAAGCGGAAAATGCAAATTTGATCTGCCAAAGTGATGTATCTTTTGTATCCAAAGAGTTAGACAAAATTGCACGAAAATGCGTTTTATATGTAAATATATCTAAATATCAGACGTTCCATTGGTCGCTTCCATAAAGCGCTTAGAAATTATTATTAAAGCGTTATTATTCATAATTGAGCCGCGCCATGAGAAAACCAACAGAGTGGCTTTGCGACCAGCATGGATCCAGACCAGCCTGCGCATCCTCGCAGTCTGGTCTGGATCAATGCTGGTCGCAAAGCCACTATTCTGGTTTTCTCATGGCGCGGCTCATATATCTCTAAACAAAGGAAATTATTGTGGTTCTGAACAATGAGGCAGAATTTACTGACTAATGCTGAATATCAGTCTTATGACAATGCAGATCTTTTGATGTAGCATTTATCACAATTTAAATATTGCACGAATAAAATGTTGACTAATAGAAGAAAATTACTTTATACAATTTAGGCCGGTTATATTACTAGACAAAATGTCCGAACCTCAAACTAATTCCAACATGAAGTTTTATAGCTGATTTATAATCTTTGGTTAAGAATACAATACAGGAAAAAAGGTCCTCAAAAGAAATCCAAGCCAAATTCTGAAAATTAGGTGATATCTAAGGGCAGCTTCCTTCAGATTTTAATTTCACAAAGTATTGCAAATTGGTCTATAATAAAATAATTAAACAAATACTTAGTATCATTTCTTTATTCACGTGCACGTATTACGTAATAAAGCAGTTCAAAAACCTTGAATAATTATTGTAGGTGTTTATGAACTTAGAGCAAATATTGATATTATCAAGTACCCAGCTGCAGTAACATTGTGAATATATTTTTGTTTCACGAATCCCCTATGAATGTTGTTTTATTCTTGTTCCTGACTTTGAGATATACATGTTTGTTATTTTAACATTTTACCTCCAATACCGACGAGTCTATTTTAGAAATATGTACAAATGTATGTTTAAATTTGGTTAGAACTTCTGTTCTGAATTTGACACCTATGTTCTGAATTGTATCACCCCAACGTTTCGTGACAAATATGGTAAGATACTAAAGGTAGGTTACCAGTAAGTGCTAGAGATTTTAAAATATCTTTTTACTGATATTCAAAGAACACATTTATGCTGTAGTATACCATTAGAAGAACAATACAACATATGGTCTATAGTAACGGCAACAATAAGTATTAGATGTAGACGTTACTTCAGAAGTCCAGATGCAATATTTCAAAAATGTGCTTTGATATACCTGAGAATTTTTTCCCTATTTTTCATTTCCTTACACTCTACATTTTCCATACCAAAATGTTTAGGTTGGAAATAGCTCAACCCCAAAATTTAAAATGAGTCTAGTTAGTGTATTTTAGTTAAACCGATATAAGGATTTATCGGCATGGAAAAACGATTACGCTCAAAATCAATATCGCTTTTTCCAAGTCGATAAATACTCATGTTGACCGAATCTAAAAGGCAACAATATGTCATGACATCACAGCTGGAGGTCAGTATATGTTATATACGAGTAGTAAGGAAATAAAGAAGAGATATCAGACTATACAAAAGTTTGTAATGTACTGATTTTAGAGGTGATGAAATTATTTTAAGCAAGAAGAAGCCTTAGAACTATTGCCAGGGAATATAAGGGGAATGCAGTTTTGACCAACTGTCTTAAAATTTAAGTGTGTATATAAATTTCCTTACCTGATGAAAACATACGAATGTACATGATAAAAGCTGTTTTGCAAAAACATAATATAGATCAATTAATCACCATACAAATAGGATTTAAAAAGTAAGGATAATAATAGTCTATTAGTAAGAATAAAAAGTAGGCAATGTAAATAAAATGCCTTTACTACCTTTTCCTTTATATTATTATTATTTTTTATTTCTTCCCCAATCATATCATTTGGTCAATTAGATGAAACAAACATGAAATAAATTTCTACTCAAATATGACAAAAAAAGGTTGAAATTGGTCCCTTTTTGAGGCTGCCAGAGCTGAAAATGTTTTCAAACTTTAAACATCTTCTTTCACGGACCATATAATGCAATTATTTTGAAACTTGGTCTTAAGTGTACGTTTTAAGTCCCCTCTCAAGTTTGCTCAATGAATCAGATTTGTCCCTTTTAGGGGCCACCAGAGCTGAAAGAGAAGAATCTTTGAAAGGCCAATAAAACTACTTGAACAATTATGACAGAAGTCGATACAAGGATGTTACAGACTAAGTGCGTTGAAGATCTATCAATTATTTCACGAGAATGAGTCTTTTAAAGATTTTTATGTATTTTAGCTTTGTTGATCTCTTCTAATTAAACTGGATCTACACCAAACGTAGTCTGTATCATCATTACATGGAATTCTTTCACATTTGTCCATATGGTTTCTCTTTACTTCATTTTAGAGGCAGTCAGACAGCCAGAGAATAACAAATGAAAGAAGAAACGCTTTAAATGTTAAATTAACCACTTGATGGATATTCACCAAACTTGTTCCAATGCATGCTTCCAATGCGTGCTTGCATTTACCTCTCAATATTTTGTTTAGATGGTTCTGCTTATTTGGGCTGAAATAGAAAAAAAATCATTATACAAATGAAACCTTTGTTTATTAATTAAATGTTTTTCACTTGACCACATGGGCTTCTGGAGATGGAAAATAATTAAAAACCCCGTTTCATGAGCTTGATGGATCAAATATGATCTTTATCACCCTTTCCTGAACCTCTTATGTTTGCAGTGATGGTTACGCATTTTGGGGCCATCAAAAATATATATATATATAAAAAAGCTTTAAATAGCTTTAAATGATCTGCTTAATGTACACCAAATTCTGTCAGAAGCAAGGTAGTGACTCAGGCCCTTCTAGGTCTCTTGTATTTTCATCCACGAAGTCATGTAACCAACCTTTATCGATGTGAAGAACAAATAAATTGAATTAAATTGTCAGTAATAAAATTAAGATTGGTTTTGGAGTGAAAGGTAAGAATGTTAATATAAAAGTATCTTATTTTCATTAAATTTTGAATGGAAGTACTGATGATGATAAACGTCTTTGTAAAGTCTCTTACAGTCTTAAAATTTTGTTTGTTCCAATAGAATGATAAGTAGATTACATTTGTTCTTGTATATAATGTATAACTGAAAAAGACAGAACTATTTAAGAAGTCATATTTGACCTTGATACTTTGACATTTAGATCCGGGTGTAACAACTAAATCCATGACTGAATTATTATGTCCGATAAAAAAGTAGGAACTGACTGACAGACTATAGTCCCTGAAACAGGCTTTCAAACAGAAGGGACTAATAACTGCAAAGATTTCAACTTGTATCTTAGCAGAAACATTTTTATACATCGTTCTAAGTAAACCTGTAAACGTTTCCCAAGACATTATTCTAAATCTAAGTCTTCTATTTACTGGTGATATTGTATAATGTCGTTTTACTGAAGTAAGCATTCTATCATTTGTTGCTATAGATCTATCGTAACAATGGGAACGTGCAAGAAATATAACTTTGAGAAACGATAGCATGCAATAAGGAAATTACCCAGACGTTTCATTTTAATGAATGGCGTGCATTCGCATCAAATTCATATCTTATTGTAGCTTCATTACATTGCGAAGTAACCGAGTGAAATTCTAAGCATTTGTACTAGTCAAGTATAACTTGATTTATATTTCCAATTACTTGTTGCATTTAGCCGGAACATTGAACAAAAGTTAGCGGTCTGTTTGTTTTTATATCTTGACGCTCGTTACTACCTAGAAATTTTGAATTAATGTTTAATTGGTTAACTGTTTCCCTACTTTCGGGGAGATTTACTTCTGAAATTATTTGCTGTTTTATTTTTCTCCCCATTACATTCTTCATCTAGAATCTCATCATAGCATGTGCATTTCACATTTTCTACCTTTCTAATCTACTTATTTATAGACTTGTATTTTTTATACTTAATATCTTTTAAGGTTTTGCTCTATTACATACCAGATTTAATACTATATTTTTAATGTTTATCTAAACGTATCTGGATGTAATATATCTGAGCATGAGATACACGTTTTGAAAAAATAAAATAATAAAAGGTGTAATAAAGTCATTTGAAATGTTCCTCGCTCCTCGCATTTTACTCAAATACTCTTATATTGACCGAAAGAAATAAAAAGTATTGAGGAAATAGCAACGCTCTGAGTACTTACCTGAAATAATGTTTTTTTCTTAGTCACGGCATTGTTTCTTTGTTATTTCGCATGATTTTCCAAATTAATTAAGAAAAGTGCTTAGATTTTCTGGAAGACGAATAGCAACGAATATTCTATAATGTACGGAGCACATCTTACGCTGTATGCCGTACTTGACAATAATTTCTAAGTAACAGAAAAATACCTAAATATCCCCAAAACTGCTCGATTTGATACGAGATCGTGCGTTAGTTACTGATCCGGCTTTTCAAAGTAACGATTGGACGCGGTGAATTTAAACAGAAATATAACTTACTTTTACTAAAAACCTACCGAGAAAAACTTACTTGGTCCGTGTTTGTAATGGAGCAGAGGTTAGATTAAACTCATCTTCTCTTGTTTTTACGGTGGTTTGTGAGCACGACATTTTAGCATTTGGAAATTAGTATGGCACACCGACCTTCCATGGGCTCATTACAAAACTACAGTGATATTTTTTCTATATACAGAAACCCGCTTCCCAAAAGATAAAAGATAAAAATGAAAGTAATTTTTAGAAAAAATAAAAATATTTAGCTGATGGCTACGGTGGCTGATTTGTGCCCCCGCTAAACGTCACCCCGCCAAATGTCGCCCCGCCGAACGTCGCACCACCGGATTTCGCCTCGCCGAATGTTCTGCCGACAAACGTCGCCCCGCAGAACGTCGCCCCGCAAAACATCGCCCCGCCAAGCGTTGTCTTTTTGCCTTCCGGAATGACATGATCGCATTAATTTGATTGGAGAGAAAAGGGGGTAATATTTATGAATAATTCCTCTAATGAGTCTATCAGTGTCATTCTAATTTTTTTATGTCGTATAGACAGATAGAGAGCAATATGCGTGTGTGCCTGCGACTGCCTGTCTATCCGTACGTTTAATTTTTGTTGTTGTATATAGAAAAATACTATTTGCTTGCCTCAGTGAGACGGATTCTTGTGAGCATGGCCCTTGCCCAACCCCTTCAGCCAAGCCACATTGACCTTTTAGACAGAAATTTATTGTTTACTCGAATCCATGTCACTAAGAAAAGCATAAAGCATCTTCTAAATGTGCCGCAAATTTATAATCTGGACACAAATTAGCCGAACAGACGGACGAGCGGACGGACATATGCATATTACCTTGAATCTTAATGTCATAAGATGTCGAGATAAGATGTTGTGCGCTTAAGATATGATGTCGTGCACACGAGATAAGATGTCGTGAGCACGAAAAAAGATGTCGTGCACACGAGATAAGATGTTGAGCGTGTGAGATAAGATATTGGTCGCTCGAGATAAGTTGTCGTGCACACGAGAGAAGATGTCGTGCGTTCGAGATAGGATGTTGAGCGCACGAGATAAGATGTCGTGCGCACGTTATAAGATGTAGAGCGCACGAGACAAGATGTCGTGCGCTCGAGATAAGATGCCGTGAGCACGAGATAAGATGTAGGTCGCTCGAGATAAGATGTCGTGCGCACGAGATGATTTGATCTTAAAAAAAATATAAACGCATGTCCTAAACATACCACCGTATGTCTTAGCAGATATACCATGTGTAACTGAACAGTGTTCTTAATGTATTTTAGCATAAAAGAATTTCATATAATCAAAAATGTGCATTTTTTTTTGCTATCATTTTAAATATTTGAATACATCATTAAAATGCATAATTATTCAGGATATGTGGTAAGGTTTTTTTTCTACTAGCAGATGTCTGTCATGTACATATGGATATAAATAACAGTGTCAGTGAACTTTGTTATACTTACAAATGCGTATTAGTGTGTTCAAATGTGTTTTATTGGGGGTGATAGTACCTACATCACAGGGGAAAACTCAAAGTTAAGTGCATCTACTTTAGTTTTATATCCGCAAAGTGACACTGCTACTTCAGATGTTGAGTTTTGTTAAGTGATTTATAAGTTGATTTTGCAGTAATATTTAACTTGTCATAGATAAATATATAATGATGATGTTTAGCGCAAAAATTCTTGCAGTAAGTTATTCGCTACATACATGTTATTATTGTGTTTTTTCCAACATCCGCTTAGAAAAGATTAGTTCATTCGTTCTCGTTATATATTAAGATATAGGAGCAGGAAAAGTCTTATTTGCAACAGTTTAACTAAAACCTCAGAGCTAAATACAATGTAGTTTATAACGCATGTTATGTCATCAACTGCTACGCAGATACGCAGACAGTAGTTAAGTTATAATTGAGCCACACATGAGAAAACCAACATAGTGTTCTGCGACCAGCATGGATTAAAACCAGCCTGTTTGCTTTCAAAGCCTATTGCAATAAGAGAAACCGTTAGCGAACAGCATGGATCATGACCAGACTGCGCGGATCCATGTTGTTCGCAAATGCACTATTAGTATGTTGGTTTTCTTGTGGTGCAGCTATATTATAATGGTTTGACAAACACCGACTGATATTCATAAACTAATAGAGCAGACACCACATCAATGTACGGTCATCTGTGATTTGGTTTTCAAGTGGAACAAACGATTTGCAAATGACCCAGAATTACTAGAAGGCAGCGAAGGTCGATGGTGAAATAAAAAGTCCGTGACTCGACGCTGACGTCAATCTTTGACGCTTTGGATAAATGCCGACTACTCACGATGCGCATCCATTATGAGATGCTTGGCATAAGAGTTCTTACTGTTTTCAGTATCTAACCAAAAAAAATTACTTTTACTAAAGTATTGTTAATCGAAATTAATAAAAGAAATTTACAAATATGAAGTAATGCAGACTTAAATTGAAGCATCTCGATGAAGTCACGATGTCGTTTACGTCGTTGTAATACAGGGTGATCCATAATATATGATAACATAATTAACTTTAGCAACTTTGTCAGTTTTTACAATAATCTATATTGTAGGTAATATATATTACATTAGCATATACATATAAGTTTTGTTTACACATAAACATCATTTTCATATGTCACTTTCTTCATTTACAATAGATGTTTAAAATGTCCCCCTCGATTTTGCAAAACTAGCTGTGAACGACATCGAAAGTTGCTTGCTGGTCTACCAGTGTTTTCATTGCGTCTGTCTCTAACAGTTCCTTCGGCCTCAGATTTTGAGACTAATCTTCTTATTTGCTGTGCAGATGGAGTAGAAGCTTTCAATTTGCATACAACAAGTTTTTAAGATTTACCTAATTCATAATAAATTTTCAGTTTTTGCATTTTCCACCATCTTGGAAACACTGAAAACATATCACATCTTCAATGACGTCACTGACGTAACGTTGACGTCGCATGCAATCATTATACCTCTCTAATGAGACTTGGGTCAATTAGCTTTCTAACAAGTGCTCAACTATTTCTCTATTGCAAAAACTGACAAAGTTATTAAATTTACTTATGTTATTATATATTATAGATCAACCTGTATGATCACCATATATCGGGTTCGTGTAAGTGACTGTTTTCCAGGAAATATGATTTCTGACTGTATTATCACAATCTTGTCAACTTTGCTGTGAAATTTGTAAAAAGAATGCGAATCATGATTGTGTTTATTTATAGTATATATAAAAGCTAGAGACAAAGTCTACTCATTCTCGAAAAGTTACGTACATTGAAACGTGAATCAAATATCGGAAATACTTCAAAGCTTACTCTATTTTCAAATTTTTCATTCTTCTAAATTATCACTACATCTAATTCTACTGTATTTCAGTACGAAAAATACAGCATATGCATGAATGAAATGCATTTACACAAAACAATGTAAATGACATTTAAATATTGGTTGTGTCATCTTGCTTTGTGTTCTTCTTTCTCTTGTGATTATCTACTTTGACAATATAACTGTTTGCAGCTAACTTGATAATTGACTCACATAGAGATTTCCAGTCCGGAATGAGCTCATATTGTCCACCTTTGATAACAAGTTTTGCTCTGGTATACCGGTTAAATATAGCCGCCAACAGGGGTGACATTTTATTTTCTGGTACTTCCTCTTTCAAAATCAATATAATTGGTTTGTTGATTTCATATGCTTCCCGCAATTCCATTTCACACCACTGACTCTGACAGAAATAGTTAGAGACCACATATATCATAACACATGACTTGGAAATACACCGTAGGATTTCGTTAACAATAGGACGGCCCAAATTGAAATGCGTGTCTCCAAGACAAATACAATCACGCTCAATTGCAGCATAATTGTTAAAAGCGCGTTTCAAATTAGGATTTATCGTGTCTAAAACACATATTTCATCTTCGCTTGCATATGAGATCTGACAAAGATATTGCTCCTGCAATATTCCCTTTAAAAATTGCTTAAGAAAAAACATCTGAGCATTTTTTTCTCTTCGCATGTTTTTCCTTCTAGACAAATACTTCATCAGCAAAAGAAAGCCTGACAATATGACCACAGCAAAAATAGAAACAGCCACAAAAATACCGGTGCGGTAACATAGATATTTCGAATGTTGCAAGGAAAAGTCACCGATTTCAATTTCCTCACCTTCCATGTCACACGTGTACCTATGTTTCAAGTGCGGTTGTAAGTCAGATATTATCCATTCTATAAAATTAACACCTTTACAACTACATTCAATTGGGTTTCCGGAAAAATCTAGAATAACTTTGTTTTCATTATTCCTTGTTAAATATACTTGAACATTTTCAAGTGATTTTCCCTCAAGGTAATGTATACGATTCAAACTTAAATTTATCACAAGTAAATAATTCAAATTAGTTACTCTGAATGTAATTGTCTCAAATATATTTTCCGACAAGTCTAGGACTTGTAAATACGCGTTATCTCTGAAAAAGTCGTAAGGTAAATTTGAAATTCTGTTTCCAGCAATACTAAAATATTTCAACGAGTCTAAATCACGGAGTAGTTCGCCAAATTCGGGTAGATTTTCCATTTGTCCCAACTTGTTATTGTTTAGATTCAGAGTCAACAAAGATGTTGCAGTATTGAGTGCATATGGAGAAAAATATATAATTTCGTTAAATGATATATCAACCTCGGTAATGTTGTTATATTTAGGTAAGTAAAGTGTTATATTAAAATATTTCAGACGGTTTCGTCTAAACTGAAGTGTTTTCAACTTCACCGAACACGTTGAAATGTTTATGAAAATGTTTTTTATACTTACTGTGTTTTCTCTAAAAATTGCATCGGCACACAGGTGTTCAATTTTAAAAAATAATTTGATAAACTGGTAGTTTAGTTCAGCGCAATGAGAAACATTTCTTGCTTCGAATATATTTGCTGTTTTGAAGTAGCGATCAAGCGGAAATTCAGAAATATTTAAAGAAATGAGACCATCCGAGAGTTTATCATATGTTTCATAAATACTGCGCCAACCCATATTCTTACCACTGACACTATAGTACACGTCTGAAAGGTCGACGCTTCTCAAACGGTTAGGACGTTCAGGCAAATCTAGGATGCTTTGAAGAACAACGTTAGAGTTGCTTAGATTTAAATACATAACACCGTATTTTTTTATCATCTGGACAAACTTGTCATCAATTTTACATTCATCAATACTTTTGTCGGAGACATGACTCAGTGTTAGTTTATCTATCGTTATGTCTACGCTTAAAGAGGAGTCCAGGAAATCTTCAATATTCATCATTCGACACGACGAAAATTCTAGCAATTTTAAATGTACATTGCTTGCTAGAGTATTTACACTAAAAGATGTTATTCTGTTGCCGTGGAAACGAAGTTCTGTAAGGTTAGATAAGGATTTGAAACATCCACGTAAAAACGATATGTTAAAATTTTCATATTGTACATTGTTTTGTGCAGTTATTTCTAACACACTTATATTCTCCCAGCTTTTATCAGCGAACATCTTGTCTTCAAATCTTATGGATTTGTCAATAGTTATTTGTACTTCCTTTACATCTGGTGGCACTGTGAACGGAACCGTGTTGTCGCATGTGAGCATATCCAATTCAGGCAGGTATTTACAATCTGACGACAAACTTAAGCACGTGCTTGTAAAACACGTGACAATAACAATATGTGTATACATTCCAAATATCATATCTGTTTCCACCCGGGTTATTATCTGAAAATAAAATATTTATGATGATAAGTAATTATATTGCCAGATTCAAGAATATATTTTCCTGAAATTCCAGGTTTTTCGTTTTTATCTCTACACATAGTTGGATTCCAGTTCAAGATTGATGTGAATTATAATGTGCAAGTACAAAACTTACCTAACGTAGATGAAAACTGTATGCCTGGCTATATTATTATTTATACGTTAAACCAACGACAGAGAAAACGATTGTATAACTTGCTAGAGTTACTAACTTTACGAGTAAATAACACACAAAATACGAAACAAGACTATTATCATATAACGATTTCCCACACGTGAATTCGATTGCAGTAGTTTCCGTTTGCATTTTGATAATTGATGAATAATAAATATTATTCATAGAATATTTACATCTCAAATACAAATTTTAAACTTAACAACGGTATAAAAAGTTTTATGGAGATGAGGTCGAAGGTGTAGCTTACAGAGTGTTAACAAGGTTTTTCCATTACCTGGTCAAGTGATCTAGGTTTTTACCTCAGATGCTTCCGTATGTTTAGTTCTTGTCCAAGATTTTACCGAGGATAACATTTTGAAAAAGTTTCATTTTGGGCATAATTGTGACATTTAGATTGTCAACAGTCAAACTGATGACAGATTTTGACAAACACAAAATTATCACAATAGCTCAAACTGAGCATTTTGTGCTTAGACAACAAGTGCAGTATTGTGAAAAGTGCAGCACAAAATTATATTGCAATTTCTTATGCATGTAAACTTTAAAAAAGATTAAATCTCAATATCTTTTTTCCTAGAAAATCTCACTGAAATTGAATGTGCTAATTAGTCGCTAAAATATACATAGTATATTATAACATGACTTGGTTCTTCCGACCTCGGGCAATAGTTTTGACTATTGACCATCAACTTGATCAAGTCATTCAGTAAGTGAGTGTATGCTATATCAGGCATCATTTGACATAATGAACACTGTCACTAAATTCATATTAAGTTGTAGATCACCATTTATATTGTTCAAAATACTATTTCACTTAGTTAAAAGAATATTTCAATGGTATATCTGCAATATTTGTCTTACCTTTTCCTCTCATAGATTATCATAGTTATTTTTTGGAAAAATTACAAGCTGATTCTTGTCTTGGTAGTGTTCGATACCACCTAGGTATCTCAATATAGATTCAGTCATGGTAACTGAAAATTGTGTACAGATTTTCCTTAACTCTTGTGCAATTCAGTCCGCCCGCAGAACGCAGATCTACGGATCGCGAAGTCGTTAGTTTGATCGCCTGGCGAAGCGTATGTTCTCCCTGACGATTTGATAAAAGACATCATTCGGTCTCCACCTCCAATTCATGTGGTGAAGTTAGCAGTTACTTTCGAAAAACAGGTTTGTAACAAACAAAACTTGTCTTATTCAGTTAACTCCTTCAAAGATGGAGCTAGTGAAATATAAACCATAAAATTTTCTGTAACACTTTTGCACTTCTTTTTAGACGCTGGAGTAAGACTAATAAGTAAACAAAGCGGCAGGACAAGGTAAGAGTAAGTACACAAGGCCACAGGACAGGGTAAGATTAAGTAAACAAGGCCACAGGACAAGGTAAGGGTGAGTAAACAAGGCCGCAGGACAGGGTAAGAGTAAGTAAACAAGGCCGCAGGTCAGGGTAAGAGTAAGTAAACAAGGCCGCAGGACAGGGTAAGAGTAAGTAAACAAGGCCGCAGGTCAGGGTAGGAGTAAGTAAACAAGGCCACAGGACAGGGTAGGAGTAAGTAAACAAGGCCCCAGGACTCGGTACGAGTAAATAAACAAGGCCGCAGGTCAGGGTAGGAGTAAGTAAACAAGACCGCAGGACAGGGTAAGAGTAAGTAAACAAGGCCACAGGAAAGGGTAATAGTAAGTAAACAAAGCCGCAGGACAGGGTAAGAGTAAGTAAACAAGGCCGCAGGACAGGGAAGAGTAAGTAAACAAGGCTGCAGGACAGGGTAAGAGTAAGTAAATAAGGCCGCAGGACAGGGTAAGAGTAAGTAAACAAAGCCGCAGGTCAGGGTAGGAGTAAGTAAACAAGGCCGCAGGACAGGGTAAGAGTAAGTAAACAAGGCCGCAGGTCAGGGTAAGATTAAGTAAACAAGGCCGCAGGACAGAGTAGGAGTAAGTAAGAAAACCAGAATGTGTACATATTTTGGACAGCTTCTTTCTCGTATTTAGGGTATTTTTAATGAAAACCTGATAAATCGGATGCAATGGCGCAACACTTTTATCCTGAAAACATTCAATAAATCAGGACTCGGTATACGGAAATGAAAATCATTTATAAATAAATGGCAAACTGTGAGTAAATTATTAAAACGGCACGTTTACTATCTTTCTTAGATAAAATATAATATCTCAAATCAAGCACACAAACCTAAACATTTTATTTCATCATATTATAGACAATACCTTTATAAACGACTGCTTGAAGTTTCATTAAAACCTGCTTAGTAGAAAATTTGCTATTCGCGATAAGTTTATCAAAATTGTGACTTTCTTATAGACGCCCGTTATGGAAACTTGTGTGAGATCCAAATTTTTCAAATCAGTCGAGCGTAAAATCAAGCTCACAACCTTATCTTTTGTATTTGCCGAAGTATATTAGGAGGTTTTAAAAACAAACTGTCACGAGTTTAATCAAATTCTACAGTGCAGGAAAAAAACTGATCCGTACGTGCAGAACTACCTTAAGAGACACGTACTTGCAATTCAGCTCTTTAATACAAAGGGCTAAACATTCCAAATATATTGACAATATTAGATGTCATACAAAAGGTACAATACGGACTTTTCTGCCTGTTCACATTTAATTGTGAAATGCAAGCCGATTTTTACAGAATTTATATAGGTATATAATAAAGGAATCTATCACTAGATGAATGTGCAGATGTAAATATCTGGCTCAAGGGTAACTGTGAGGCGGTAATGAGGCTCTTCAACGTGAAATTGCAAAAAACAGTTACCTGACAGCCAGATATTTCCATCAGCACCTTTAACTAGTGATTGATTCTTTATCTTGCATACTGTATTCTACATTTAATAAAAGAAACAAATCAAAGTAAATATTTTTTCCTTTAAACACTATTTTATTTAGATTGCAAATGCATTTCGGCATTAATTCATTAATAGCATAAAAGTCATCTTACACCGCAGGGTGTGAGTTAAGTTTTTCCAGCTCCGGCAAAATCACGGGAAAATCCTGTCTGGCATGTAAGAAAAACATTCAAGTTCTTCTTGTAGGGAGCAACAGTATTGTGCGGGGCAACTAAAATTTGAATTTTTGTAGCCGTATTCGATGATAAAAGGTCCTGTCGCTGTTCCATAGCTTTTGGGAGGCGTGCTGTTTTTTTATAATTTTTAATCTGCACACTGGTATGCGGCACCACATTGTATATACATATTGTATGACAATGCTCCTGAGATGGATTTGCACAGTTTTTGAAGCAGTGAAAGAAAGACAAGAAAAAGTTTTTAGTTTTCATTTGAATATAATTAAAAAGATTACTTTAAAAAGATTTATAACAATTACTGCATATAGTTTATGTAAACATGAAATTAGCAAGTTTGTATGTATCAGCCTTCTGGACTGAAAGCAAACGTTTTAGAGGGCTAAAGTCTCTCGAGTGCAGCAAAATATTATCGAAAAAACACAATGTGTGCTGCAAATGTGGCAGGATGCGATGTCATTACGAATTGTCGTCTGCAAAAGCATAACCATTACCTATCATGAACAGACTTATCAAACTGAGTCTCGGATGCATTAATGCTGCGAAGGGATATTTGTATAATAATTATTAACTATCTCAACAAAATTCTTAAGTGTCTTGTTGCGGCTGTAATAAGTCTGACCGTACTGTTCATTTGGGAACATGAAGTCCATTTATGTTGATCTAAAACAGTATTCTGCTTATGCAGGGGACTTGAGGGGTGTTGCATATTTCATTACCTCTCATGAACAGATTCAGTCAAACCGAGTCTGCTAGTGTTTTGCTTGGTTGCATTCTATTCAGAATCAAAGACTAATAATTATTCATGTATGAAAATAAAACGGATGAGAGAAAATAATGTTTTTCGCTCTGCGGTCAATTTTATGCGATACCTGAGGTAAAAAATAATGATGAAAATGTTTTCTCTTACAACGGCTGAACCAGAAAAAAACACTTTTCGTTTCACACATTCAGGATTGAAGGCGGCATTTTTTAAAATCAACGAAAACAACACACTTAAAAGTTCTTCATTCAAATGGGTTGATTCCATATACATTTAGTCTGTTGGAAACGCTAGACTGTTTTCTACATTTGAGCCACGGCATGAGGCAACCAACATAGTGCATTTGCGACCAGCATGGATCCAGACCAGCCTGCGCATCCGCACAGTCTGGTCAGGATCTATGCTGTCCGCTTTCAAAGCCTATTGCAATTAGAGAAACCGTTAGTTACAAACAAGATTATTTGATCTGTACATCAGCAACTGGAGATAAGACATGCATAACAAATCTTCTGTTTGTTTGTTTAAAGAACTTAGGTTACCATTTGGATACCTAAATAAATTGAATTGTGTTAAACTGCAAAATAGTATTGCCAAACTAAGAATGTTGTTTCATCATTCAAACATTGAAACTGGTAGACATAGAAATATATTGAGACCTGAAAGAAAGTGTACTTTATGGTGAACACAACGATTTGGAAGATGAATATCACTTTGTACTAATATGCCCTGTTTATTCTGAGTTAAGAAAAAGGTATATATCACGTTACTATAACAACCATCTAAGTATGTTTAAATTCATAGAACTTTTAAACATAACTAATTTGAAAATTTTAAATAGTTTGGCTATATTTTGTAATAAATCGTTTAAAATGAGAAATGATAATCTAAATTATTTGTATGACTGAAACGATTTGTATTTAAACATATTACTCTGTACTGTTTGTCTGTGAAATATTCAGTACGAATTAATAAATTTGATCGCCATGTCCAGGTATATTTGCTATTACACCGTATTTTTATCATTGACGTCTGTATAATATTATATTTTCATTCTCACTGCACGTATATGTAAATAGTTTATTACTGCATGCTGTATATAGCTATGATGACGAGGAACTTCTTATGTTCAAGTTAACTTATTATGAATAAAGTTTTGTTGTGTTCTGATATTGACCTAGGCTCAGAATGCAAACTTACCATTGGTTAATTTCAAATTTGTGCTCACAATCAACCATTACGGTGCCGGAATTTTGAGACTGGTCTCCAAAATCCCTCTCACACCCCATTGCCCAGATGCTGCCAGTTTGATTCTCAGATTAAGCACATTTACAATGGCATATATCTAATATTTCAAGACAATTAAAAAATAAAAAGTTTTCCTCGGCAACATAAGGTATATAAATCGGCTATAGATTTTATTTTAGTCCTTCTATATAAAGTCAGATACGTCTTTTTATGTTCATGTAGCTGACTGTATTGTAAATAAAGCCTCTAAGAAATGTTTCTGTACTATTTTCCACTGTTCGACATCATTTCCCCCCAGCGATATCTCAACTAGTGCGTCTGAAAGACCAGGAAAACTGCTACCAGAGTAATTGTCAATCGTGCTATCTGCAAAAAAATATGTCTGTAATAAAACAAATCATTTAACCATAAGAAGTTTTCTTAAAATTAGATAACAATCAAAACAAGAAATATCGGCAATACCGATGGATGCTCCTCGAAATTTGCATATTGAAAGAACAAAAGTGGAATTTACTGACTGGGCACATATAGTTTAAAGAGCAATATCTCACTGAAAACACATTCCAATGGATAATGAAGAAAATATAAACACCTCTTGAGAGTGAAGCGTCCCATGAATTTTTGCTGCATTCCAGGCAGTGGTTGCTGAGAAATATTCCCGACTATGATGGCGCTATAGTTTACTTATGTTGAATAATCAAAGGGCAAACTATCAGTGAAAATCATCCAACCGAAACATGAAGATAATATGCACATATCCTCTTGTTAGTAAAGCTTCTTATGAAGTATGGCTAAATGTCAACCAGTGGTTGCTAAGAAAAATTCTGGACAAAATTTTACTACGGTATACAACTGCTAAATAGTCAAAGGGCAATAACTCGATGAGAAATCACATGATTGGAACACGAAAATAATATGCGCATATCTTCTTAATAGCGAAGCTTCCTATGAAGTTTTACTAAATTCCGAACAGTTGTTCCTAAGAAATACTCCGGACAAGTATTGTTGTTGAATAATCAAAGGGCAATAACTGAGTGAAAAATCAACCAACCGGAACATGAAGATAATATGCGCATCTCCTATTGATAGCAAAGCATCCTATAAAATATTGCTAAATTCCAACTAGTTGTTCCTGAGAAATACTCCGGACAAGAATTGTACTATAATAGTATACTATTGTTAAATGACCAAAGGGCATCAACTCACGAAAAGCGTCCAAGCAGAAGACGAAGATAATTTGCACATTTCCTCTTGATGGTAAAGCTTCCTGTGAAGTCTGATGTTAGAATTGTAAATGTGCAGAATTTCAAATAATGCATTTATATGAAATCTTTCAACATGTTTACACGACTCCTTATATAAATCCCCGGTCCATAGTTTGTGCTGTTGATCGCTCTATAGTTTAAAACTAAATTTGTTCTTAAATAAAAACTTTAAGAGAAAAGTTGTATTCCTGTTATCATGAAGTGGACTTTTGCTGAATGGTAAGTCATTTAATAAATATATAATAAAATATAAAAATTTTCAATTTTGTTTCATACATATATAAATAATTGTATAGTTTGCATGAGGGGATACACTAACAGGATTATGTTCAGTTCTATTTAAACGCAAACATACTCTATACATTTGTGTCAAAGAAGACGTTTAAAAGGGAACATATCATATGCATGTTAAGTGATGCCTTCAGCCAATAATCTAATCTAGCAGACGTGTGTTGCATTTATTCTGGTTTTCATTAGTATCAGGGTGCAAATGAATGAAAACACAATAAATACACCAAATATTGCTTTTACGAGTATGAGTTGTTTGCATCTATACCAGTGACATCATACTTATTACTCAATTTTGTTAGTTTGTTAATCTAAAACTGTAACTCATTTTAATTCTAGATTAATGTATTTTGATTGAAAAAAGTAATTATGTTTTAGTGTCTAATTTCGGAGAAAAACTTATATATGATGCCACAGTATGATTAATTTTAAGCTTATTACTCAAAATATTTATATTGCAAAATAACTTTTGAAAATGAAATAGATATATGCTTCTTTTTATCTGGGCTTTCCTTAACCATACTTTAGTTCATTTATATAATTTCGTGTGTTGTGTCATTGTCTTTGATCACAAATTAGAAGAAGGTTATTTAAAATGGGTATCACGGAATTTCAGTTGCTGTAAAAATTGAAATTGAAAACTGTTATTGTTTTTTGTTCAAAATAGACTAAAAAAGAAATATTGATATATAAAAATTGCAACAATAGCATTATGGTCGCCAAATACATTTGATGACTACTAAATCTTCTGAAAACGTATTCATTTTATGACTTTGTGCATACATATATATAAAATTAGACTTAAATTAGTATATTCCAAACAGTTTCTTACGCTTAAGGTTTCAGGGCTTATAAGATTTTGCATTATATAGACTAAGTCCAATAAAATACTGACATGTACCCACAGATATGTAGCCTTACCGATATAAAAATGGGAAGATTTCAACTTTAGAACAAAACAATGTTTTGTCTAGTGGGAGACTTATGTCATAATTTCCATATATATATAATCGACAGGAAAACGTGATATAAGCGAAATTGTTGTCATGTCGATAACTGGTTACGTCACTAAGTCGCAAAACTCATATCCATCCATTTTAGTAAGGACATCTTCTGTTATGTGCGCTAGAAGTACATGTATGTAATCAATTTACAAGCAAAAGCTCTACTTCTAGAGTGACACTAAATTTTAAATTGCTTTGATGAGCTAATCAACTCCCGTGGAATTGAATTTATGTCTGTGATACAAGACAAGTCAATAAATATCCAGTATAGCAACATTGAAATTACAAGAGCTAATAAAATAGATTCCACTTGGAAATATGACCAGGTTATAACGGAGAAGAATCAAATTTTGCAATATGAGATATATTGTACATAATTACTGGTAATTAGGATGAAATTTTGCATTAAGCCAAATTTCTTGTTGGTCATATCAATTTAAAAAAATATTTTATCAGATGTTTCATGTATCTTTATTAGTACTGTGCATTTTGACATACAAATGGTGGTATCACCTTTGTAAATGCTCAATGTATAATTGTTAGTATAAATAGAATTACACACTTTAGAAATGAGTCACCCTTTAAGCAAAATCTTATAGATAGGCAAGACAGATTTATTTCGGTAAAGAATGCATAAACGAATATTTAAAACAACATGTATAGAAAGACAATATAAAATACATGAGAATAAATAAAAACACGGCATACACACCAACACCAAGGATATCACAAGACAGAAAGAATTCCTATTTTCATTGTGGTTGGTGGCATGACATATAGAGGCATTTTAAAGGAAAATTAAAAAAGATACTTACATTCCTATAAAACCCGGATATAAAAGAACATTTCGTTACCGAAATGAACTATAAAGTATTTAAAAACAAATGCCTTTTCAATTACGTTCATGTGGCAAATGGATTAATGCAGTTCTGTAAATATTACTGTCTGACTGGAAATATCAACATCTCTTATCAATTAAAACAAGCAAAGAATAACATAAAATTATTTCTAGTTATTAATGCACTTTCAGTAAAGAATGCGGTATTGGAACTGTAATTTCAATGTTATCTTTGAAAGAAAAATGAAGCTATTTCAAACATTAGCATTTCAAAATACGTGACTAGAATGGCCCAGTAATGTTATAGGAAAATGTTATTAGTGTTGGTCTTTACATTCAAAACGGAAATATGCAGTATAATAAACCAACCTTCTTTTTTTTCTTATTGGCTAGTTATTCGGACTCAATGTTGTTATATTTTCTGGTCCTTTGGGACCATACAATTGCACATTCAATTACCTCTCATGATTCAGTCAAGCCAAATCCGCTATTGGCTTGCTTTGTTACGTTCTATTTTTCATAAGGATAACATCTCTAACAAGAAAAATAAGATTTTACTTGCAAATGATACGATGCAGTCTCAGTCAAAAATCTCATATATGTAATATACGTTTGGAAAAATCATCATCCAAAATGCATATTGAAACAAGTACAGAGGTTCAAGAGAGTAACCAGACAGCCGTAGTGTATGTATATGTATGTGTGTACATGTACGCGTGCGTGCGTGTGCGTGTGTGTGTGCGCGCGCGTGCGTGAGTACATGTGTGTGTGTGTGTGCGCACGCGCGCGTGTGTGCTGTATTGTGTTGTGTAGGTGCAGGTGTAGGTGTATGTGCGTGCTTATGTGCGTCGGTTTGAACGATAGACATAGAGTTATACACATTTATACAAAGACAAAATTCAAGAAATAGATAAATACAACAAACACATTACAATGTAGCCACGCCTTTGAAATTGTTACTGGCAAAACTCCAATGGGAATTTTAACCGGTTACTTGCGAGTAAGCCCTCATTCTTAATCCCTACTTTATTCTGTAGTTAATGAACAGATTAAACAATAGGTATCGGTGTCTGATCCTTACACATACATTACTAAAAAAGGGTACAGTATGTATGTACAACAAAAAAAATGCTGGCTAAAAACATGTGAGAAACCTAAAAAATATACGCATTACCTTAATGCTGAAAGCAGAAACCAGTAAAACAATAACGTTTGCCACACGAAAATGGTTAAAAGATATACTATATATCATTGTAGCTTAACGCCAGCGGCAGACACAGTCGAAGAGGTATAAGTCGATTGTGAATTCTAAAAAAGCAAACATCATGCAAAAACGTTTAATAAAACTAAAGAAATAAATAAGCAAGATAACGATGTCATGATTGATATAAAATGGTATCCAGTTTAAACAATTTAAACGAGACTATGATTTTAATAAAAGAACTGAAACATGAAATTCAATTCATTATAAATAAGGCTTTTACTGAACACAGGCACCGGCGTACATACCTTGCACAGAAAAACGTGTTACATAGCTTTTTCAGACTTGTAGCTAGAATAAATTAGATATATAGTATATTACTTAAGTCTTTTCACATCTGGTTTAAAGTAAAACATTAAAAGCATTTCTAATAATGTCGGAAAGAAACTAAAATAATTACTTAATTAACTCTTTCAGAAAATGTTGAAGAGATGTTGATTACTTTTTCTGATACGTAATATTTTGTCTAGCCTATTTTCTTTCTTGGAACGACTTCATACGTAGTTTTAAAAACTTTCCCGAGTGACTAATTGTGAAGAAAACTCCAAATTGGCATTCATGTGATTTGTTGAATAATTCAAGCTACTTTGTCTTCTTTTTATTCAATGATTGTTCATCGCAATCATTGGAAATATATAAAAATAATCATTTCATTGATATTTTCAGTTATTTCTTCGAAAGCATTGTAAATTATAGTTTCTAATGATAACAGAGAAGGTTTTTTTTCTCGTCGTCCATCCGCTTAGCTCAATAGTGAGAGCACAGTTCTACAGATCGTGGGGTCGCGAAGTTGATATACAGGCGAAATTCATGTTCTCCATGTCAGGCGATTGTATCAGAAGTAATTTCATCCCCAGCCTCTGATTTATGTCCAGAAGTAATAGCTATCACCGTCAACCATTTGACTGATATACGTTTCTAAATGCAGCTGCAGACAATATACTTCGTAAATATTTCTTCACTTACAACTCATTGCGTACATATCAATCAAAGTTTTGACTGGCATATTGTTTCTCTCTCTAAAGCATTATTACATATATATGAGACTTCAGACAATGTATATCTGTCGAAAAATGAGCTTGATATGGTTACTGCATTATATAATGGAAAAAAAATCTGTAAAATCGACATTTGAAATACCATGGTGTTTATATTTAACGTAGGGGTGGTAAAACACCAGTAAATGTGATATAACTATGTCTGACAAGAATAAGCAGGATCTGCGCGAAAGCCTAGTTTCAGTTATTTGGAAAAAAAAATAATTATCTGATAAAACAATACTCAAATTGCTATAATTGCAATCTTAGAGCTATTGTTAGAAAATGTGTCAGGTATTACACATGTCATTACTTTTAATGACAAGACCTAATCAAACGGAATCCACTATAATTTTGCTTAGTTGCTTTCTTTGTTTCTGATAACTTTTCTTTATTGCAACACTTAAGTAACGTGTTGCAGCCGACTTCCCGCACTTGGAGTTATTGTTCTTTCATTTCTGACCATTTAATAGCATTGAGACAAGTTGATGCAGTATAATAGTTCCGTCTAAACCGATGGCGAGGTGTGAAGCGTGTTGCATATTTCATTACAGTACATGGACAAACACAGCTTATACTTCATACTGGTTACAAGCGCGATTCCTATGTTACCGAATTAATTCAAGCTTTTCTAAGTGTATAGCATACAATGTTTTGTATGAGAGTACTAAGTTTATACCGATGCTTCATGCAAAGTACAAATCCATTTGCCAAATAATTATAATAAACCAACAATATTCATATTATTCAAGTATTAAATGTACAGATTTATTTCGATTTATCAACAATAAAACTATAATCAACTTCGCAGTTAGTATATTATCTTTGGCCTGTAGATCTGTTTAGTACGAATTACCACTTTTACAAACATAATATTTCTTGTTTTGTTACGAGAAGATGGTTAAAGGAAGTGAAGTTATTAATATAATTGACACCTTTCTGAATTTTAGCACAGCTGTCACAATTCATTCATGGAAATACACTGTATATTTTTTTGTGAGGATGTATATTTTACTTACCGTGCACATCCCAATGATAGGGCTTTTAGTTGGCTATGTATATTTTACTTACCGTGCACATCCCTATGATAGGGCTTTTAGTTGGCTATGTATATTTTACTTACCGTGCACATCCCTATGATAGGGCTTTTAGTTGGCTATGTATATTTTACTTACCGTGCACATCCCAATGATAGGGCTTTCAGTTGGCTATGTTTATTTTTCTTACCGTGCACATCCCAATGATAGGGCTTTCAGTTGGCTATGTATACTTTACTTACCGTGCACATCCCAATGCTTTCAGTTGGCTATCATTTAAAATGAAACTATTATTCGATTGACATACTGATAGTTAGATAATTAAGAACGTTGAAATTTTATATGTGAATTACCTAGTGTTCTTGGAGTGGCAATATGTATGGCTTAGTTGTAATATGGCATAAACCTGGCGTGCTTCAGCACATGTAAATAACATTTTTAAAGCATCATAAATCTACATAACGTTATTTTATGATGGATACATTTATTTCATATTTATGCCTGACTATCTCACAGTATTTCTAAATACCTTCACGAAAAGTAAAAAAAAAAAAATAAAATAAAATAAAATAAAAATAAAAAATGACAACATATACGAAATACATGCGGCACCTATTGGAACTTCGCAAATATTTTAGACTGTGTGCAGGCGCGGATGATTTGAGACGATAGCGGACATGCATGATACCGTTTAAGCCTGCTAGCCCCGGTTTTCACAGAACGTTACATTTGCACAATTAACACAAGTTACAAAATACAGATTTTAGGAATCTGGCGGTGTATATGGAACATTTAGTGATAGCTAGAGTACACGTCCTCGAAAACAGGCGTGTGGTCCAAAGTGACCAATCCTAAACGAGAAAACAAAGGGCAGAACAAAGCAAAATAGAATAAAGATAGGGGATCCGAGGTTATGGATTCTGCATTAATTCATAGAAACTGTCAAAAGACAAAGTTAAAAAGCTGGCACTATATCCAAAGACGGATTAATCAACCCAAAAAGCGGGAGTATATGAACCACCTAAGCCAAAATATTCAAAATGAAAGACAAAAAAAAAAACAGCTAACATGTAACGCTAACACAACATAAATGTGGTGTTGAACGATCTGAAAGTATAATATATAACATCTCAAACTGGATGTTTGGGGAGACATTTGACGGCCGCCACAAGGCAGAAACAATGCTGCAGTGTTGATGAAATAGCTCAACTGATCACTTTTAATGCATCTGTAACAATAATGAGATCGAAATAACAGGTACTGTGTACAGAGTCTGTTTCTCAGGAATAAGGATTGACACCATGTGATCGGCCATAGCTATGTATTATTTGTAGAATAAATATTTATTTCAATAAGCAAGAAAATTGATGCACTCGTTTAACATAATGCACACAGGTTATTTTTTGAGCCAGTATTGTAGAGGCGGCTTCGTAATAAAACTTTTCTGAATTATTGAATAACAAAAAGTGCACATTTCCTCCGTAAAGTTTGTTTAGTTTCGATAATGGCAATCATTCTTGTCAGAATTATCTGATTTGTCTTGATGGCAACCAATGAAATACCGCTTAGTGCAAAAAAAAAAAAAAAAGATCAAAGACAGCTCAGTCAGGAAGGTTGTAAGGAGTACATATCATTGTGTTAAGTCACTCCTTCCGTCTGATACAATCAGAATGGAAATCGTAACGTTTAATAGTTAAATGACATGAGAATGTCTCAAAACAGTCGTGTCATTACCTATTTTAATAAAATACATTTATTCCACATTACAAAAAAAAACAAAAACAAATTACTATGATCCAGAATCCATTTGGTGTTCGGTCTTCTGAAGTGGTGCTGAGTTTTGTTAACACTACCCTGACTTTTGTACATGCTTGTGTTAAGAATGGAGGTTAGCTGCTCATCAATTACCGGTTTAAACTCACGGTATTATTTTCTTTGATCGTTCAAGGTTGGCCTAAATTTTACCTTGTCTATGTACTATTATGTTGTCTATTTTTGTGTTATGTACATTTCCATACATTGTTAACAGAAATTTGTACAGGCTAAAATATTTGAAATATTGAAAAATTGATAGAGAGCCTATGCCTATATCTTACCTAAAGAGTAGATGAGTTATTATTTGTTAAATGTATTTTGTATTTTAGAGTGATCCTATCTTCTAAATATTATGTTTCAAAATAGAAGGTCAACTCCAACGTTCATCGATTTTATGAATAATACTTTCCATTACATGTCTATTTTGTAAATAAGTTTCATTTAAACTAGGAACCATATTTAATAATCTGGACAAGTATCATGCTTGATGACAGAAAAGATTAGAAGTGATGGACATTTTGCTTTAGTTAACCGGTATAAATTAAATGAGCAAAAATATGCATCCATGATCACAGCTAAATTCTGATTAACGGGTTAAAATATTGTCAATTCTTGTGACAAATTTATATACAAAGCACATCTTTCTCTTTCATAGGCGTCCATGCATAGCGACCACGTGTTAATACTGGCAAGTATGTTCTGAATGTGGTTTTAAATCCAGACGGTCAAAATAAAAGTAGTTTGCACGACAGGCTTCAATCAATGTAGATAGGGTACATTTTTATTTGGAAGGGTAGCAGACCAGACTGATGCTTTACATTTGTTCAATACGTTTTATTATCGTTTTCCATTGCATTTCAAGATACTTCATTTCACTGTAAATGCTAGAAATCTTACATCTGCATATGAAAAGAACCCATATAGATTACTAAATGAGATTTTATTGGGCAGAGAAGCTTGTCCATAAACTGCACACCCATTTAGACAAAATCGACAGTTTGTCTACTAGGTAATGGCTTCGTGAAAGCATTTATCTGACGTTTTATTGGTTCAATAGAGTTATGAAAAACGGCGCACTTTACCTTTGAGTATCGATACCACAAATCATTCATTTGTGAGATGCGCTCACTTTTTGTATGCTTGCTAACGAAGCGATCAGTCAGCGCAGTAACAAGCAATATAAGCGCGGAACAGAGAGTTCTCGCAATATTGGTAGTAAGGTAAACGTCAAAATCCATTATGTGTGTGCAACATAAATAATATAATAGACATTTATTGGGCTCAGAAACATTTGATAGAGGATTATATAGTCACTGAAAGCATTTGGTGAAAGGATTGCTTTGGAAAACTAATATATGTATTTTCATGAACGCAGACGACGATTCAAAGTGATTCAAAACATTATTTGATTTCAAAGAAACAGTTAATTGTCCTAGCGAACAGTGAGGAAATAATTGAATAAGGAAACGACTTAAATCGCGTTTTCAGTTTTCTGACAATTATAGAACTGTTAATTTTGTATTTAGGTCTAACACGGTGTGACATGGGAAATCACAGTAGTAAACGTTGTAAACGCAAACCACGGGGACTTAAGTGTCGGTGTAATCAACCGGATGACAAACTGTCAGGTAAACAAGTTACAGAAATTTTAGTAAATATAAATATTAGAATTTCATCTTGTTTGCAAAATGTTTCAATTTTTTAAAAGATATAAATGGCTTTAAGATAGATACAAAAAAAACAACAACAATAGCAACACATGTACATCTTAATTTTATATTAAGATGGCAGATACCTCCGGTGCTTATATTCATGTTTTGGAAAATGCTAGCATTACGTAAAGAACAAGTAAAATATGAACACTGTGTCTAGTAAATGGTAGTGCGAAACTTAAAGTTAGATTGGCCTAGCTACGAAAACAATGTAAATACAACACTGACTTTGCAGTCAAGCAGTAAACGTCAAACTATAGAACAAATCATTTCTTGATTAAAGTAGAACTATAATTTAATCTCTTTATATATTAGGACTGGTGTTTGTCTGTAATTGTAAATTACTTTCAAAACGTTGTGTAAAGTGTCAAGTATGGCAATTAAATCATGCTTGTGTAAAGAACAGTGGTAAATTAAACCTTTACAAGTCACGACAAAGGCTTACAATTCATTCAAAATCTTGGTGCCCCTCCCCTTTTCAGTAAGCAAAATGAATGAAGACGTTCAAAAAACGTAGACAAATATCAAAGGCGGTACACGATATTTTTTCTGCTTATAGGGGTGCGTTTGTGTGCTTGTGAGTCTAAAGCAGTGCCCTATTGTGTTCTTGTATCTTACTTGTCTGTTTTTCTATGTTAGTTAATTCGGTGTGGTTGTGTGTTTATCTTTGGTACATGGATGTCTGTGCTATTGTGTTTTACTTTGTAATGTAACTGTGATTAAGGAACGTAGCATTGCCTTTGTATATTCATCCTTGTTCTACTTTTCCCTTCAACTTCCTCTCCCAACGCCACCACCTTTTTTACCCCTTACCACTTCCTCCCCTTTTCTATACTTGGCATAAATTTATATGTACTTGTTAGATTTTTGAAGCATCCCCTCTGTAATATTTTTCCATTACGGTTTCTTTTTGTTGTGGGCCTACTTTGCAAATACTGGCTCTGAGGCTGTGTTTTTCACTGCTCCGTGCTTCCGGGATATCTACCCTTACCTATTATCATTTTTAGACCAGCCAGCAATGTATAATTCTTCAGCAGCGCAGCTTGAATTCTCATTAAGCAAAAGATGAATTATGTAATATAGTGCTAATCATCCGATATATATATTCTTCATATCTTATAACTTCAGTAGTTAGTTTGAGACTAAAGTTTAAGTCGTAACCAGTAAGAATGTATATTTGTTCGGGCACGTGGTACATATGCAAAGTACTGACTGGAAGAGGAAAATATCAATATATTGTTAAATGACCATTTAGAAATACTTATAACTCCTCAACTTATTATTCATTGAAGTACTGAAAAATCAAGTTTAAAGAGAAAGTTTCAATTACTGTATGATTTAAACAAATATAAACTATAGTTATTAATCTTATCTTTACAGAACATTTCTTCTGAACACTTTTTTAAGAAAATAGGGGTTATCAGTTTAAAAAGAAGTTGAAAAACTAATTCATTAACAAACCCAGCATTTAACCTTTTTGTGAATTATGAAAAATAAAGCATACAATTTTCCGTCCAGGAATGAGAAAAAGAATGAAGATTGAAAGAACCAAATTACATTTTTATGAGACATAAATATTGTATAAACTCTTTTTCTGACTACCTATGGTATACTTGTTTCGTTTTCCTTAAATTAGCATAGGTCCAGATGTATGAAATAATAATTTGATGACACAGTTTATAAAAACAAATTTTACAACAGTGAACGTTTTCTTCACCGACACGTTGTTTTACACTTTAAATTAAACGGGGTTATTTTTGTTTTGTTTTTTGAGCTTTTAGTATTGATATTTCAAAATTGTTCACAAAATATAAGTAATAAAAAAGATACACTCATAGAAAAAAATCTGAGATTTAACACACACAATGTTTGCTTTTATAATCACTAAAATATAATATATAATTACAGATTTTTTGTAGTCAGTACTGTAGAAAATTATGAATATTTTAGACATTACATTTTCCTGCCACATAAGTTGTTATAACGTACGGTTCCTGTGTTACAAGCAATTAGCGATACGTCCTGTATTAAATTAGATCAGCTTAACTGAACTTGTAGAAAAAGCCTGCTTTATGAATGTAGTAGACTTTGATGTGATTATAATGGCATATTACACATTTCAGAAAAATCAGCAAATCCAAGTATTTATTTCGATATTGCTATGCAGAACGAATGATTTAAATAATTGTAAATTTGCACAGTTACAAATTTTTTAAGGATGCACTTAAATGAAAGTCTTAAAACGTATACCTTTTCTCTATAAACATATCATTTTACAATACTTTAGACCTATGTTAATAATGCTACACTATATGGGATGGGCTGATGCTCAATTTCATTAACAGATAGACATATTTCATATCTTTATATCTGCTGAGCTGATAACAAAGAGAATATTAAAAACAGGAGTTCCATGTTATGTGCATATTAAATGATGCTTACCATTAACAATGTAGCAGATTGCTTTTGTACTTGTTAATGAGTAACAGGGTGCTACATACATTGAACCATTTGCTAAATACATTTTTTTTTCTGAACGTTTTGAGTAGGGCTTGTTTGTATTTATTCCTAATTAAATCACACGAACAATTGACTCAGTTTTAATACCATACATTTTTTTCTATTTCAACAGCACTTAATTTTAGTAATAAAAGCTTTGATTGAAAAGGACTTATATCTATTGAATATATTTAGTGTCTAAGTTTTGAGAAGCCGAAAAAAGATTATACTACAAATTGATTTATTTCATAGTGCGTTGTACAGGTACACTGCAATTTCTTGGATATGAAATTCGTGCTTTTTATCGAAATGGCTTTTTTTGTAGAAAAATAAGATCATGGATTTCAACTTTTGAGCAAAATGAAAGTAGATTTTATTTTTGTAAGTGTTTGATTCCATGAGTCAACGAAACCACAACTCCACGAAAATTAGTCCCTTGCGAATATTAATGATTTCACAGCGTATTGCGAACGATCTATGAAACAGTTTGAATATACTTTCTGTTATCATTTTCCATACATTAATGTTAATTACTTAAATATTCATAATAGATTAATGACGCATTGAATTACTTAAGAAGAACAATTCCTATATCATTGAACAGCGAATAATAAAAAACCCTGAAACCTGAAACACATCAATAGTTTCCAGTACTTTTGTGTCTTTGTAGGATTACGGAAAAGGATAGATAAAGTGGAAATTCCGCAGGTCGCTCAACACGACAAAAACAAAAATGTTGCAGATATTTTACTGACGTTGTTGTTAATTGCAGTTTCCTATATTTCCTGATTTGCTAAATGTTTATAGGTTCAGTGTAAGGAAAATAATTAGTTGTCACACCCTAAATTTCAACTCTCCATATTGATTGTTCTCGAGATTCTTATTTCAACATTTGTACCTTAAAGTGATATTTTATTATTTTTTATTGGAATCCATACCATTTTTGTACCATTCCAATGAAGGGAAACAGAAAAATTCTTTTGAAACAAAACGTTTGCAACCTCACGCGAAACGTATTATCACAATACGTTTTTCCACTTTTCAGTCTAAGGAAAGCAAATTTTATAAAT
Organism: Mercenaria mercenaria; assembly: GCF_021730395.1. Taxonomy (NCBI): domain Eukaryota; kingdom Metazoa; phylum Mollusca; class Bivalvia; order Venerida; family Veneridae; genus Mercenaria; species Mercenaria mercenaria. The sequence goes on along the minus strand of NC_069361.1, from coordinate 27,892,094 downwards.
AGGAGAGAAATTTTCTTAATTTATCATAATAACTTCTACCTGCCGGCACGGCCGATATTATTGTAAAGTCAGTCAACGCTGATTAGTAGTTATCACGAGTATTAGCAAAATATTAATATATTCATGGTCATGCTTTTTAGATATCAAATTATGGAAGTATTCGAAAATACGATATTTCTAGATATAACTAGTTCCTAATACAATGAGCCAACATGATACTATCGAATTGACATTATTGCAATAATATGACATGAAACAGTAGCAGCTTCATAAATGCAATGTCGTGGTTTACTATGCATAGTGAATTATTTCAACTATCCTAGTATTGAAATGTTATGATATGGTGTCGTACAGCCGTTGGCCGTATTGAACCGTTGTACGGTGTCTTCCTACATGATCTCAAATAGTACCGCCGTTGTGTTCAATAAAGGGCTTTATCGTCTAGTTGCTATATAATAGCTAACAACCAAAGTATGAGGTTTGCTAAAAGGAACAACTGCATTCAGCTCGAATGGACACTGTATTATATTCAGTCAAATTCTACATCTATTAAACTTGCGTTATATTCAGTTAAACTCATGTAAGACTTACATACATCTTTCGTTATACGATAAATTTGTCTAAAATGTACATCACTTGTGTTTTATATCTTCAGACGACGAACGCAATCCGACAGAAAGATTTGAGGGAACCACACCGGAATCTTACGAAAAGCTGTTAGCTTGGATGGTCGAAATGGCTGAAAATGACGAAGCGGACCTAACCTCGCCGGAATTTGTTGAGCATTTGACAACGGTGTGTGCCGACAAACTTGATCAAAATACACCTCTGTCAACTACTTCTGCTCTACCAATTCGTCAAAAGTCTTTAGAGGTTCAAGCCCCTCAGCAATCTTTAGATTCTAGTAGTAGTTCTCATATTAGTGAAACTTCAAAGTGTAGAGAAGACCTGTTACATCCTAAAACAAAATTTCGAAGGGCAATGCTCAGTCGGCAAAGTACAGTTGATTATTCAGACGATAGTGACGTCCGCAGGGAAGTATTTGGTAACGGCAGTTTTGAGAGTGATACGGATACTAAGATTGTAAGTCCAGACTCACTTTTGATAAACAATATAGGGGAAACTTCTTTCACGAATCGAATTAGACCCCCACTACGTAAAAATCAAAGCTGTACGACATACCGAAATTATAATGCTAATATCACAGACTTACTGAATGGAAGCTCGCGCAAAAAGAGCAAAAGTTTAATGACAATTAGAAAGATGTTGTCAGAAACGAGAAATGACGAAGAAATAGCTCCAATTACTGAAGAAACAGTAATTAAAGTATTAGATGATGACATGTTAGATGGAAATATTGCCGATATTCTTTATTCAGTGGAAGCGTTATGGCCACAACCGCCAAAATATCTTAATAGGAAACAAAAAGGATATAGCTTAAGTTGAGATACACGCAATAATGAACATCTCCTTTCCTTTTAACATATAATTATGACAGATATGATGTCTCAAAATTTTTTTTTAAAAGTAAGGAACTCATGCAGCTAAGTGTAAATTTAATAAGAGGATTTGGCTGTTGCTGTAGAAATATTCTGTTATTTGTATTGCTAATACATTGACTTCAAATTGAATATAGAATTTTTGTCTCTTTTAACATTTACATTTTAAAAAGTCTCTTTTAGTAATAGAAGCTTTCATGGATACATGTTTTTAAATTCTATTTCGTATATTTATGTATTAACGTTTGGTTGCGTTCTATGCTTCCAAAGCATATTGTATTAAATATTGTATTATTTTATTAACATTTTAATATGGAAGTTGCTTCGTGTTATTTGTTTCCTTTTTTTCTTTGGATCAAATGCCACACGAAAACAAGTGTATGTCATGCTACCTTCGGGCATCTGCTTAGGCTCAACAAGACACTTCGCTAGAACCACTGACCTTCCATTACAAAATAGCTTGATGGTTTCCCCACATAAACTTCAAGTTGTTCTTATTTTCTTATAGAGTGTACACGTTGAATAATCAAGATGTACCTTGTAGCAAATATACATTCATATAATTGATCTGAACTGACATTTTTGAACAAAGTCAGCCTGCTGTTAAATGTTCTTCCTTCGCATTAACACGGATGATGTTGTTTAACACGGATGGTGTTGTTGCTTTGAAATATCAAATGGACTGGTAAGCTGACAAAGAATAGATTATTTTGTTCTCTTTAATACTTTTGTTTACTATATATCTGGATGTAATTATCCGTAAAGATATCCAATGACCATCTTTCACTAAAATATTTTGTCTTTAGATATTTACTTCAGTTGTATAAAATCCTCATTAGTTGTATCTAAATTTACTAAATATATAGATTAAGTTCGCGTATACTACATTCATATAATAAACTGTCATTCACAGGTGCTGCGAGACTTAAAGAATGGTGCTACTAAAGGATTTGCTTATAGAGTTTACTGTATCATTATGAAATGACCAATTATTAACTGCAGCTTTGATTCCGATGTCAGAGAAATAATTCAGTTTTGTTCATTGACAGTTTACCATGTAGATTTTAGCGTTGCTGTTAGGACAGCAATTACAAGGGTATCCTTCTCTTGTTGCGAAAGCTTCAATAATTTATGTCACATTCTGAATATGTTTAATATCAGAATGAAAATATAATATCTGTGAATCTTTAATTGTAACCCCCAGCTGCCCGAAGGTTTTTGTATAAATTATGCATGTTTCACATTAGAGAGCCCTTTTTTCAAAATTTTATATAAACTAATGAATAAAAAGTTACTTAAATACACATTGGAAGATTCTTCATCAATTGGTGTAATTATTTTTTAAAACAAAAAATGTGAAGTATTGTTTCAAAACATAATTTTAATTATCAATTATCAACAAACCTGAAAAGCAGAAGGCACGTATCAATGGAATAAACACCTAGAGTCTATTGTAATACTTTGCCAGAAAGGTAATTTTGATTTTTTTTTTTAAAAACTAAATAGAGAATCACAATCATTTCTGCAGTTATATTTTTATGTTTTTAAAACAAGTTTTGAATCAAGATGCATCGTTCTACAGCCTAGAGATGAATACTAGTAGTTTATTATTATGTCTCCCACCACACAGTGGTGTGGGAGACATATTGATTTACTCCAGTCTGTGTGTGTGTCTGTGTGTCTGTCACAAAGCTTGTCCGCACTCTAAGACGAACATTTCTCATCTGATCTTCACCAAACTTGAACAAAATGTGTTTGACCATGAGACCTCGGCAAAGTTCGATAACTAGCCAAAACCCAGGCACTTTTGAATTATGACCTTGAATTACTGATTGGATCCACTCATCACAGCCATCGAAAGAAACAAGACATTTTTCAAGTTTGTCCGCACTCTAAGTCGAACATTTCTCATCTGATCTTCACCAAACTTGAAAAAAAAATGTGTTTGACCATGAGACCTCGGCCAAGTTTGATAACTAACCAAATCCACCCAGGCACTTTTGAATTATGTCCCTTGAATTACTGATTGGATCCACTCATCACAGCCATCGAGAGAAACTAGACATTTTTCAAGCTTGTACGCACTCTTAGTCGAAAATTTCTTATCTGATCTTCACCAAACTTGAACAAAATGTGTTTGACCATGAGACCTCGGCCAGGTTCGATAACTAGCCATATCCTCCCAGGCACTTTTGAATTATGGTCCTTGAATTACTGATTGGATCCATTCATCACAGCCATCGAGAGAAACTAGACATTTTTCAATGGGGTCCATTCATCAAAGCCATCGAAAGAAACTAGACATTTTTGAATGGGGTCCATTCATCAAAGCCATCGAGAGAAACTAGACATTTTCAATGTTGCAGTTGTGGGAGACATGCGCTTTTCTCAAAAGCATCTCTAGTTTCTGCATTGATTTCTAGATTATCTCAATTAATGAGCCTACCAGCAATGACAGAAAAAGTTAAATGAATGTTTGAACGTAAAGTGTAAATGTTCAATTTACATATCAGGAAGGATGTGATTCAATTCATTTCTACAGTACACGTCATTGTGTTTGGTAATGTTTTAACGCAAGTAAGTATGGACACTGCATAAACATAGTTATAAACTGATTAAATTACAGCAGATGAAAATAAACATATTCAAACATTTAGATTAACAACCAAACCAATGTAAGGAATACTTATTGTTTCTAAGTACGTTTAAATATATGCAGTTACTACATTACCGTTTTAAAACAAACAAAATGAGATAAATAGTTGTCTAGCTTTTGTATTGTATTATTGATATGCATGTTTCAGTTGCAAGTTTTCCATAGTTTATAAATACTTTATTTTCTAAGTTACCAGCTATCCCTGCTATCTATAAGGAACGGGTTTCTATATAAGCTTAGCTTTCTACTCAGTCCTTGATTTGTGTAAATGTATGTTTGCTGTATATCTGCTACAAATAAATATTGTTTAAAACAAACATTTAGATATAGCGATGAATTATAGCTATGAATAATTAAATAGAAAAAGCAATAAGATGATTGACGTGGCAGACTAAAACAAGTAAGACAGAGGCACATTATGAAATGAACACCATGTAAAATATCTTTCCTTAAATTTGATTACACCTACCTTTAAAGTGTGAGGTTGAACTTAATGTACCAACTCTATCACTGAATATATGAATGGAAATATAGCAGTAGTATTCCACTAATTACCCGGAAAACAGTTTTTAGTCATAGCAGAGATGTATCTTGGATCTTTGGATAATCTTTATATATTGATTTAAATGCACAGACATTTCTAACAAAAAATGTCCTTGAGTTTGCAATAAATTGTATGCACTGATAGAAAAAAGAACATAATGTTGCCGAAAATACGCTTAATATAAGAAAATGAACACTTTTTCATTGCAGCTTAAATGTCAAAAGTATCTGATTTATGCCGACGATATGCCATAAATAAATCCTTATAGATATCCGGCTACGCAATATTCCTATGATTGCGCATTAAATTCTTGTTTTTGGATAACAGGTGCAATGAAGTGTAATGGACTAGCATTATGATTATTGGGGACTAATTAAAAGTGCAAAATAAAAATAAATACGTAAATGTATTATACCGAGGCAGTAAGCCGTAAAGTTTTACTACTCGCAGTAAACCGTTGTAAAATTATAACTTATTCAAAAGCAAGACAATTTCCTTAAATTTCCGCACATTCAACGTTCTGCTCCCAAAAAAACATATGTTAAGTAGACAGTTATACCGATATTTGCGACGAGAACCTATGCACTCACAACTGCTTAGTTGCTGTTCGGTACCCAACACTAATAGTTATAAAGTTTCAAAGAGAAAATGTTGCGATTATTGTTAACGTAGTGATAAAATAGACGAATAAAACCCTTTATTTAGCCAGTACGAGTATACACTAGATGGTGTCTGTACTATATGGAAGAATGTATTTTAGTTAGAGAACCTATGCCATAACATTTTTCCTTCTGTTTGTTATAAGTTTAAATATTGTGCGCCAAAGGTTTGCAACAAATATCAAAATTTCAATGTTCTACATTTTTAAATATGCTCACGTAAGACAATTAAGACAAGTACACTGAATTCCATTTTTTCGAAAGACATATCTGTTGAAACAATTTGATGTATAATTAAGGGCAAATAATTGGGTATTGGTCAGAATAACTTTCCGTGTAAGAAATTCAATTAAATGTCAAAGAACATTTCAAGAACCGCAATGATTACATTATTATTACCTTTTCAGGGAAGCCTTCGTAGGAATATCATTCAGCACGTGAAGTTGTGCACATGGGATTTTGTTCTGGATTTCTATCAGTCAGACCAGAATTATGGCCTTTGATTGTCAAAAATGTGCATAAATGGGATACAAGTTTGCGTCACATGTATCTCAAAAAGTATTGCATCAGAGACATAAAACTTTAGGGGATTGGTATATAGCACGTGAAGTTGCGCACCTGGTGTTCTGTTTGGGATTTCCCACAGTGAGATTATAGTTATGGTCCTTGACTAAGCGAAAATACACATAAAGTTCTTGTGTTGCAGATATCTTAAAAAATCACCTAGAATCATAAAATCAGAGTAATGGTCCTTCAGTAAGTAAAAAATACACATAAAATTCTTAAAAGTTTGTGTTGCAAACATCTTAAAAATGTTTAACCTTGAGTCATAAAACATTCGAAGATTGTTTCTATAACATATGAAGATTTGCACCAGGTGTTCTCTTTTACTCAGCTAGACCAGAGCTATGGTACTTGACTAAGAGAAAAATACACATAAAGGTCTAAAAATGTTTAACCTTGAGTCATAAAACCATGTACAGTGACAGGAGTTGGGGGCACCAGTGTCCTATGGACACATATCTAGTTTTTGTTGTATCACACGACACGATCGTTCGGAAAATATGTTAATATAGTAACTTTTCAGGTGATCATTTGTACTGTGTTGCATATACTGTATTAAAACCTGGTATTCCCACAATGACATATTGTAACTAATGTTTTACAACAAAGTTACAGAAAATAGGAAGACTTGTGTAGTTAAATTAAAGAGGGGTTTTACATTTATAAAAGAACATCATATTATAACTTATCAAGAAAGCATTCAACATTTATTTTTCTGCAAATCACCATAATTTCTTCTGACAATAAATGTCAGAACATGAGTAATCAATTTTTCCTTTTGTTTAACATCTAGAATGTTAAATAAAAGTGTTTTTCTCTCCGTAAATTTAAGATTACATGAATTGATGGGCTTTGAATAATGTCCGAAACGTCTTGAAAAGAAGAATTGTACATAGTCAATGACGTGAGAGGTTACAGTGTTTCTTTTATGTTTTTTTAATCCCCCGCCGCGGCGGAGGGATTATAGGAATGGTCTGCGTCCGTCCTTCCGTCCGTCCTTCCATCCTTCCTTCCGTAACAAATTCGTGTCCGATCCATATCTCTTAAACCCCTTGAAGGATTTTCATCAAACTTGGGTCAAACGATCACCTCATCAAGGCGATGTGCAGAACTTATGAGTCAGCCATGTCAGCTCAAGGTCAAGGTCACAACTGAAGGTCAAAGGTTTGAGCTTTCCATTTCGTGTCCACTCTATATCTCCTAAACCCCTTGAAGGAATTTTATAAAACCTGGGTCAAATGATTACCTCATCAAGACGATGTGCAGAAATTATGAGTCAACCATGCCAGCTCAAGGTCAAGGTCACAACTAAGGGTCGAAGGTTTGAGCCTTCCATTTGGTGTCCACTCTATATCTCATTAACCCCTTGAAGGATTTTCATCAAACTTTGGTCAAATGATCACCTCATCAAGAACTCATGAGTCAGCCATGTCAACTCAAGGTCAAGGTCACAACTGAAGGTCAAAGGTTTCAGCTCTGTATCTCCTAAACCCCTTGAAGGATTTTCATGAAACTTTGGTCAAATGATCACCTCATCAAGACGTTGTGCAGAATTCATGAGTCAGCCGTGTCAGTTCAAGGTCAAGGTCACAGCTAAAATCAAAGGTTTTACCCTTTCACTATCCATAGCAGTGGCGGGGGATTTAGCTGTCTTTCAGACTGCCTTGTAGTTTTAGCAGTGTTTCCTTTGAATTACAAATAATGAAATATGCGTGATAAAAAGTAAACCATTTAGAAAAAATTCAACCTATAAAACAGGTGATGATACATATCTGTTTCTAATTATCTCTGAATAAGTGATACTACCAGCTTTCGGATAATCTATAGCATTTATTTATCTTTCAGATGTAATATTTTCCTTCCTCTAAGGTTGCCATCTTTTACGATTCCTGTGCAAACAAACATTAAGAGATAAATCCTGTACTATTTCAGTTTGATCGAGTCTTGTAGCCAGGTATTGAGAAAAATTATTTGCTTTATATGCAATAATGGTATGCCTCGCAGCTGACTTATTTCAGCAAACGAAAAAATATCTGTTCTAAATACAATATGTTACAAAAAACGGATGTTAGAATCGTAAATTTGCAGAATTACAAATACTGCATTTATATGATATCTTTTTCCATGCTTACACGACTCTTTATATAATTTCCCGTTCTATAGTTTGTGCTATTGGCCGATCTAAAGTTCAACACTAAAGTTGTCTTTAAGTCAAATCTAGAGAATTTCTATTCCTGTTGTCATGAAATAGAAATTTACAGAATGGCAGGTTAATTAATAAATATACATGTATATTAAAATATTATAATCTAATTTTGTTTGATACATACTAGTATATCGTAATTGTATGGTACACGAGGGATGCACTTACAGGCTCATGTTCAGTTGTATTTTAACGCAAACATTCATTATGCATTTGTATCAAAGAAGACTTTTAAAAGAGGATAAACATGTCATATGCATGCTAAATGATGCCTTCTGTTAATAATCTAATCAAGCAGACCTGTGCTGCATTTATACTGGTTTTCATTAGTATTAGAGTGCAAATGAATGAAAACACGGTAAATACAAACACTCAAAAATTACCTTTATGAGTAGGAGTTGTTTGCTTATTACTTATTTTTCTTATTTTAAAACTGTAACTCATTTTATTTCTAAGCGTATGTAGTTTGATTGAAAAATGTCATTATTCACAGAATATATTTTAGAGTCTAATTTCGGAGGAAATTAGTCAATAAATGATGCCATATTTTGATTATTCAGCCCATTACTCAAAATAGTTATATTGCAAAATAACTTTTGAATATGAAAGAGATATATGCTTCTTTTCATCAGTGCTTTCCTTTAGCATACTTTAATTCAATTATATATTGTATAAATTCGTGTGTTGTGTCATTGTCTTTGATCATGAATTCCTAAATTCCAAAAATGTTAATTAAAAAGGGTATCACGGAATGTCAGTTGCGGTAAAAATGGAACGATAACGATTGAAATTGAATACTGTTGTTGGTGTTTGTTTAAAAAAGCCTTAAGAATGTAATGGTGATACACATGTACAGTCGAACTTCGATGGCTCGAACTCGAGGGTCCCATGGAAAATAGTTCGAGTTTTCCGTTGTTCGAACCATCCAAATGGCGGCCATTTTGAATTTGGGAATTCGAGGGCATGATATGTTACAAACCTAACATCGTAATATATTGTCATATTGTACCTAAATGTGCGTATGATAAGATGGTCAGATAAATAAAAAACGAACGCTGAAATATTCTTTATTATTTATTTTCAAACATGACAAAATAGAAAATAGATACAAAAAAAAAAGAAAAACACAGATAAAACACTAATATAATTATAAGAATTTGGTGAAGACAGCATCAAATAGAAAGACATGAATAGCAAACCATTATGAATCATAGTCCAGTACAAATATTATCAAATATAAACACGTTAAAACACAAACAATTAATTCACAGACATGTACACAGAAATATTTAAGAACGGTACGAAATGACGTCACATGTAGACATAGGCTATACATAGACACATGAAATAGGGCATAAGTCAGTTTACTCGCAATACCGACCAAATTTAGCGTAACCCTCTTTGATCGACTCTGACTTTTTTATCCAGCCGGAGAGCGTACAATTACGTGCTGTTTGGAACATCAAATATTTAAGCGATTTCTGTTTTTGATTTCAGACCTTTTTTACATTCGATGATGGCGTTATATTTTGTTTCTAAAGTTTTTGGATCTAATTTTCGTGTTGTTCCTTGCTTTCCAGTAGCCGACTTAGCTATCCCCCCGTTTACTAAGTTGTTCAGCCAAGCTAAAGCAGTATGAATGTTGACATCGGATCTCCCGTTTTTATGCAGAAAAAATAAACAATCAAATAAGCGAAATAGCTGACATGTCGATCATTGTTTACGTCACTAAGTCGGAAAACTCATATCCATCGACTTTAGTAAGGTAATGTCAAAGTAATGCTCTTCTGTTCCGTGCGTTTAAAGTACATGTATGTAATCAATTTACAAGTAAAAGCTCTACTCCTAGAGTGATACTGAATTATAAATTGCTTTGATTAGCTAATAAACTCCCGTGGAATTGAATTTATGTCTGTGATACAAGACAAGTCAATAAGTATCCAGTATAAAAGTATTAATATGACAAGAGCTAATAAAATAGATTCCACTGAGAACTATGACCTGGTTATAATGGAGAAGAATCAAATTGTGCAATATGAGATACATTGTACATAATTACTGATAATTAGGATGAAATTTTGCATTGAGCCAAATTTCCTGTTGTTCATATCAATTTATAGATTTATTTTATCAGATGTTTCATGTATCTTAATTAGTACTGTGCATTTTGACATGCAGATGGTGGTATCACCTTTGTAAATGTTCATTGTATAATTGTTAGTATAAATATAATTAGTAACACACTTTAGAAATGAATCACCCTTAAAGCAAAATCTTACAGAATGGGAGACAGATTTAATTTGGTAAAGAATTACAGAAATTTAAAAATATCACATACCTGAGAATAAATAAAAACATGACATACACACCAACACCAAGGATAGCACAAGACAGAGATAGTTCGTTTTTCCATTGTGGTTAGTGGCATGACAAAGACAGGAATTTTAAAGGAAAATTTAAAAAAGATACTTGCTTTCCTATGCAACCCGGATATAACAGAACATTTCGTTACCGAAATGAACTATAAAGTATTTAAAAATAACGAAACCAGATAACGTTTCTCAAGTGCCTTTTCAATTATGTTCATGTGGCAAATGGATTAATGCATTACTCTAAAAATACCAACATCTCTAATCAACAAAAACAAGCTTTGAATAAAATAAAATTCTTGCTAGTTATTAATGCACTTTCAGTAAAGACATCGATTGCGCTACTACCATATAGGAACTGTAATTTCAAAGTTATTTTTGAAAGAAAATTGAGATTATTTTTAAAAAATAAGATTTTCAAATTGCGTGACTATAATGTCCCAGTAATGTTATAGGAAAATGTTATTAATGATTTTCTTGACATTAAAACGGAAACATGCAGTATAATTAACCAGCCTTGGTTTTTTTTCTTATTGGCTAGTTCTCTGGACACTGTGTTGTTATATTTTCAGGTCCTTTGGAACCATACAATTGCGTATTTCATTACCTCTAATGACTCAGTCAAGCCGACTCTGCCATTGACTTGCTCAGTTGCGTTCTATTCTTCCAAAGGATAAATAAACAAGAAAAAAAAAAAAAAAAAGATTTTACCTGCGAATGATACAATTGCAGTCTCAGTCAAAAACCCCAAAATTAATATGTAACATACGTCCGGAAAACATTCATCACCCAAAATGCATATTGAAACAAGTACAGAGGTTCAAGAGAGTAGCCAGACAGCCGTAGTATATGCATGTATCTGTGTGTGCGTGCGTGTATGCGTTTGCGTGTGTGTGTATGTGCGCGCGCGTGTGTGTTGTCTTGTGTTGTGTTGTGTTGTGTAGGTGCAAGTGAAGGTGTAGGTGTGAACGAGAGACATTAAATTAAACACATTTATACAAAGAAAAAGTTTAAGAAATAATTACATAAAACAAACACATTACAATGTAGCTACACCTTGAAATTGTTAGTGGCAACACCAATGGGGAATTATAACCGGTTACTTACGATTTAGTCCCCATTCTTAATCCCCACTATATTCTATTGTTATAGAACAGGGTAAATAATAGATATCCGTGTCTGGTGGATCTTTACACATGTATTACTAACAAAAGGCACAGAATGTTTGTAAAACACACAAATGCTGGCGTAAAAACATAAAAGAAACCTAAAAAGATACGCATGTACTTAATGCCGAAAGCGGTGAATTCAGTAAAACAATAACGTTTGCCCAACGAAAATGGTTAAAAGACATAATATATATCATTGTAGCTTAATCCCAGCAGCAGGCTACAAGCCGAAGAACCCAAACTAAGTCTTTCAACATCTGGTTTAAAGAAAAACATTAAAAGCATTTCTAATAATGTCGGAAAGAAACTAAAATAAATACTCCATTAACTCTTTCAGAAAATGTTGAAGAGATGGTGATTACGTTTTCTGAAAACTAATAACTTGTCTAGCCTATTTTCTTTCTTGGAACGACTTCATACATAATCTTTAAAACGCTCCCGAGTGACTGATTGTAAAGAAAACTCCAAATCTGCATCCATGTGATTTGTTGAATAATTTGCTACATTTTCTTCTTTTTATTCATTAATTATTCATCTTAATCTCAGTTTATGCAATATATTTCTACAACTGCCTTCGCAATAATCAAAACAATTAAAAGAAAAAGTGAATGTTATATGTGTTACATCTAGAAATGACAATGGAAATATATAAAAAGAGAATATTTTATTAATATGTTCAGTTACTTTTTCGTAAACATTGTAAATCATGTTTTCTAATTATAAAAGATAAGGCTTTTTTTCTCGACCTCCATCCACTTAACTCAATAGCGAGAGCACAGTTCTATAGATCGCGGGGTCGCAGTTTAAACTACAGGCGAAATTAATATTCTCCATGTCATGCGATTGGATGAAAGACATTATGTCAGAAGATATTTCGTCCTCAACCTTTGATTTATGTTGAGAAGTAATAGATATCATCGTCAACCATCTGATTGATATTTGTTTCTGAATGCAGCTGCGGCCAAAAAACTTTGTGAATATTTCTTCTCTTTTAACTTATTGCATACATATCAATCAAAGATTGGACAAGTGTCGGCACCCGCTTCTGTCTTTAAAGTATTATTAGATATTTATGAGACTTCAGAAAATGTTTACCTGTCGAATCTATATATAGGAGAAAGGAACAATCACTTGATATAAAACTCAACGTTTCTATTATACACTGATTCGTACAACGTATTTTAGTTGACACAATCATGCACTTGTTTTCAAAAAGCAATCCGTCAATACATCTTTATCGGTGACATTATCTTCTACATCATACGCCTCTATGGTATATGTTATAAGTGTTCTATCTCAGACAGCTTAAAGCGTGTCTGAGCAAACGTAGATTCCATATCTTTAGAAACATAAAACAAAATGGAAATAGGCTGTCATTATTGTATTCCCTATATCACTGCTAATGTTATATTGAAGGATTACGACATGATGCCGGTTTTGAAGGGATTTGCAAACGGGGTTGGCATGGGTCCCACATGGGCTTCAATATGGGACCCATATAGGTCTGATATGGGACCCACATGAGACCTACATGGGCAATCTTTATAGGCCCCGCATGGTCTCTCTATATGGGTCCCTGGTGGTGTTTGGAACTGGGTTACTTATGGGTCCCTTATGGGCTATCGATAATGGTAGGTTCCGTAACATTGTAGCTGCCCATGTAGTCGCTTCCGTATCACTTTGGACGGTTTTATTCTCTTCTCTTGATCTGTTGCATCACCGTAACACTTCATCACATATTCTTTGTAAAGGCATTCTGTAAAGTGGAAAAAGTAATGTTAGTCTGAGCACATGTCCATAACAATTATGACTACTTGCCAAATATCATGATATATTTGCAAGCATTTTACACGCATCTGAGAGATAGATTTGTACAGAACAAGAAAAAGAGTATTAACATGTCATAAAAGTATAATGAAGTTCGTTTTAGACTTTGGACATAGGTGGTACATTTGTCCAGGCCAAGCCCAGATATAGCCCGTAAGGGTCCCATATAGGCTTGCCCACAAGCGTTGTGAAAACTCATGAAAACAATTTTTCAGTGTATTTATCAAAGTTGTTTTCTACAATTTAAACAAAAACATTTCATTTAACTATTTATAATGATTTAAACTCTTACCTGTTTAAGAACTGCGAAAGGTCTTTGCTGAAATGTTATACCTATTAACAACACAACTATATTGCCATTATGGACGTTATCCTATTAAACATTGCGCCCGATTCAATTAATCTGACGAGATTTCATTTTTTTAAAGTTTTCTTTTTGTGTTAAAAAAAAATATTAATATAAACAATGTCCGTACAGACACGAAAGGAAATATGGGACCCATATGGGACCCTTCTGGGAAACGTATTTTTAGAGACCAAAGAAATGTATTTAAACTCGTATAAAACATAGAAAAACGATTGTTTATACTAGTGACAACACTTATTGACTTGAAATCTAGACGTTGATATATGACTTCACTGAGACATTGTATATGGGTCCAATATAGGTCCTATGTGGGAAAATACTTACAATATGGAACACAAATGGGACCATTCTGGGAAACATGTTTCTTTTGAGACCAAAGAAAATGTATAAACATTCAAAGAAAACATACAAAAACGAATTTCTATACTAGTGACACAATTCATAAACTCAAAATGAATACATTGGTATATCACATCGATGAGACATTGTATATGGGTCACATATTGGTCCGATGTGGGCAAATACTGACAATATGGGTCCCAAATTTGCCCAGATATAGCCCATATGGGCCCATATAGACTTGCGTGCTGGGTAAAGTTCTTCTCACATTAGATCTCCATTTAGTGACTTTTATACATGAAAGAAATAAGGCAAATTTTCCATATTTTAATAAATGAAAATAATAATTACCTTCCTTATATTGACAGGACCAGATATTCATCCATTTTTCTCTCAAATGTATACTTCAGGGTTTCTATAAGCCATGATACGCTTCAAAACACTTATTAACGATCATTCAAGATATTGTACAAAATTTCTTCGTGAACAGACTGTGATTGTGTCAGAACGGATCGTTTATTAAATGCACGTGTTACTTAGCAATAAAAGAAGTGAAAACTTTTGTTTTAGTATAGTGTTCATATTGAATGATAAGATAATTTGAAAACCATATTATTCGTGAAACTGAATTCATTTAGTTAAACATATTTCATATTATGTTAATTTGTCATCTGATTCAGTAAAATGAAATCCAAACAAAATTAACGAACTTAAACTTTGGCATTTTTGTAAACGGAGAAGGCATGCTGTAAATTTCTTACAATGAGTAATATTCAAAAGGACTAGATACTGGTATTTTGTTGCTGTATTGCATAATACAACAGAATTATGTTAAAACGACATTTGAAATACCACGGTGGTTAAGCAGGATCTGGCTGCGCGAAAGCCAAGTTTCAGGTTCTCTCTCTGGAAAGAAACTTTTAATTATCTGATAAAAAATACTCATATAGCTATTATTGTAATCTTAGAGATATTGCTAGAAAACGTGACAGGTATTACACATGCTATTACATTTCTAGCATAAAACTGCTGTTCTCGTCTCTTTTCGGTTGTGTTTTAACAGGAGAGAAAACGTGTGTTAACAGAGTGATTCTCGCACTCACGTGCTGTTAAATCACATATTTATATATGCGCGTTCCGTGGCAAAGCCCCAAAATCGGATAATTTAAATAGAAATGACCTCAACGTGAAAAAAAAACTCAGATATTCCCGCACATTTCATGGACATTTGACGTTGAAGGACAATGTAATAATTTATTATTATTTTTTCGCGTTTTATGCTAGATTAACGTAAGCGCATGTTCATTTCGTGTTATAACATCTTCAGAATCACTTAGGATAGGTTGGTACCCACGCCGTACGGCACTACCTAATCTCTCGGGATTCTGCAGAGGTTATAACACAGAAAACATGCGATATCCCTACACTGGCAAGACCTAATCAAACGAAATCCACTAGAATACTAGATATTTTCTATGCTTCTGATAAGTATTTTCTACTGCAACATTTAAGCTACGTGTTGCACCCGTCTTCCCACACTTAGACTTATTGTCCTTTCATTTCTGACCATTTAGTATCATTGAGACAAGAGGATGCAGTAAAATAGTTCCATCTAAACCGATGGCGAGGCGTGAAGCGTGTTGCATATTTCATTACAGTACATGGACAAACACAGCTCATAGTTCATACTGGTTACATGCGCGATTCCTATAATACTGAACTATTTTAAACTTTTCTTAGTTTATAGCATACTCGGCTTTGTATGAGAGTACTAATTGTGAATCGAAGCTTAATTCAAAGTACAAATTCATTTTCAAAAATAAATATCACAAATCTACATTATTCACATTATTCGAGTAACAAATGTACAGATTTATTTCGCATTATCAACAATAAAACGATGATTAACTTGGCACGTAGGTCTGTTTTGTACGAATTACAACCTTTACAAACATAATATTTCTTGTTTTGTTGCGAGAAGATGCCAAATGAAAGTGAAGTTATTAATATAATTGACATTTCACTTGGCTGAAACATTCTCAATTTTAGCACAGCTGTTACAATTCATACATGGAAACACGCGGTAAATTTTTTGTAATGTTGTATATTTTACTTACCGTGCACATCTCAATCATAGGGCTTTCATTAAAAATATGAAATAACATTGGATTAACATACTGATAACTAAGAACGTTGAAATTTTATACGCTTGACTTTCATAAAAGAATCAATCTAGAGCAGATCTAGATTAAAGGAATATAAAATAACATAAAACACTGGAGGTCTTAGTTAATATTACCAAATGAAGCAGTAAAAAACAATGTAATTTATTAAACATTCTACATTTAATTCATAAGTATCATGTTTATTGTTGTTGTCGTAAGGATTAATTATAATCTGGATCATGTCTCATTTGAGGTTTTAATCACTTAAATGAATTGTCAATAAAAGTGACTTATATTTGTAGTTAGTTCAACAAATATATATGAAAACTTAAAATGTTGGTTTAATTGAGACATCGTGTAAGAATCTTCAGGAACAAAGACATGTTATGTAGGAATAACATTAAAATAGCAGAAAACAGGAGGCTGTTCACGTACATGTTAAGTCCTCAATAGCGTTCACTTTGACATCTGTCAGACAACATAATACACATTAAACATCAGACAAGAAAATAAGACTATTGTCATTTACACTTGCTTAATATGTACAAGAACAGCGGCTTTTTGTTAAAAAGGTTCATTCATATCTTAACATGTTTCTATGCAGTTACATATGCCTGAAAGTGTCTAAAGTAATTACCTTGTTTTCTTCGAGTGGCAATATGTATGGCTTAGTTGTAATATGGCATAAAACCTGGCGTGTTTCGGCACATGTACAAAACATTTTTAAAGCATCATTAAAAAATATAACGGTATTTTATGATGGATACATTTTTTCATATTTATGCCTGACTATCTCACAGTATTTCTATATTTATGCTTTTTGCGATAATAAGCAATTGATTACAGCATTATAGTACTTACTAATTAATTTTATAAAAAAAAATGATACAATACAGATTTGAAGAATGTCATTTGATGAATTTTGATCATGCCGATAGCTGCAATGGATATGTACATTAACAGTTTCTCACAGTCTCTTGTCCGGAAGCTCTAATAGTCTCATAACGAATAATATGATGAGAGTATTTTCATTTTTTAATAATAATAATAATAATAATAATGGAAAGAAAAATATAACAAAAATCAATTTTCCTTTTTTGATGTTTTACAACATATACGAAATTCGCAGCGATTTTTACTTCATAAAAAGGACAAAGTTCACTTACGCCTTATATGGCCTACACAATTTAGAACATTTTCAAATTCAATATGATTAGAAAAATATACATTGTTTGCTACCAGAATGTTTATCTACTTTTATATGAATTTAGTTTTTTTTATAAACAAAATTATTATTTTGTTCAAACTATGTCACTCAATATTGCTGAAATCGCAGACTTTTGAGAAAATGAGCATTTTGTACCCTATTTAGGTCACGTGGGAATCTTTTTAGTAGTGAGCACACTCAAGGACCACAAAATATTTTGACCATTTGTCCGGCTTCTCTCACAGAATTTATGGTAATTTTTTATTGTGGTTGACAGCTGTGCTCAAAGCGAAAATTTCAGATTTGTTTAAAAATTCTGTTAAAAACTGAGGGGTTCCCATACCAATAATGTTAAAGGTATTTTCATTTACGTCAGATATTTTCTTTGATGATGAATGAATTGTAAATTATTTCGTGCAGTTTGATAAAACAATACTTCTTGATGACAGAAAAATTGTTCTTCACTCCATTTAGAGACTTTCACTTTTTATACCATTTTTGGGCAAAAGTGAATCCTCTCTTTTCCTAATTTCGCAGCCTTGTACGAGTGTCACAAAACTAAGAAGTATTATGAAACCTCTTTAATCGTAGGAAATGCATAAGAATTTCGTACGATAAATAAACCTGTCGTACAAAGTTTTGTGAAACAGGTCCATGGTACACGTATTTTTTTTACATTTCATGTCATCAGTAGTTAGTAAATAGATCAAGTACAATGACTTAGTCATCGCATTTGTTTTACAGACTAACATGACAAAAATGAAAATAAAACGTGCAGGCTCGGATGATTTGAGCCTGTGTTCGTGGACGATAGCGGACATGCATGATACCGTTGCTAGCCCCGGTTTTCACAGAATTTAACATTTGCACATTTTACACACAAGTAACAATACACAATTTATAGGCATCAGGTGGTGTTCATCGAACATTTGATGATACGCTAGAGTACACTTCCTCGAAGATCGGGGATCCGAGGTTATGGAGTCTGAATATCAAGACAAAGTTGAAAAACTGGCACTATATTCAAAAGCTGATTAATCAATACAAAAAAACTATGAAAGTATGGAGTATATGAACCATCTAAGCCAAAATAATTAATCAATCTGGAAGACAAAAAACTAAAAAGTAGCGCTAACATAACATAAATGTGTTTTGAACGAACTGAAAGGATCATTCTAATATGCTTTTATCTGTTAAGGTAGTTCTGCACGTTTGGTTCGAAATTTTTTCTACAATGTAGAATTTGATTTAACTTTGATTTTTCAAAACTTAATAATGTACCTCGAAAATTCAGCAAGTAAAAAAGATAGGGTCATGTGCTTGATTTTTAGTAGACTGATTTGAAAAAAATTAGACCTCACGCAATTTTTCATAATGGATGTCTATGGAAAAATCATAACTTTCATAACGTTTTCGCGAATAGAAATTTTTATACAATGTAGAATTTAATGAAACTTCCCACAGTTGTAAATAAGTATATGGCCTATAACGTGGTGAAATAAAATGTATAGGTCTGTGTGCTCTGTGTGCTTAATTTTGAGATATTTAATCATGATTAAAGTGAACCGCATTTTTCACACTAATTTTAAGACATTATTTTGAAGTTTTAACTTGTCAGATGTTTTAATATCATATTTTAACTTTAGAAAGACAGTAACAGTGCCATTGCAATAAATTTACTCATAGATTGCTATTAATTCATAAACTGATTTTCATTACCGTACGCCGAATCCAGGCTTTATTCAACGTTTTCCGGATAAACGACGTTACCCCATCACTTTCGGTTTATCAAAAGTGCAGAACTACCTTAAAACACTATTACGCTAGAATGACGTCACGTTAACGTGCGGTGACGTCAATGTTTTTGTTGCGACCAAGAAAGAGCGCTACTATATTTTATCTACTGTTTTATTATTACGCCCAACGTATAACAGTCCGTCGTGCATAAATATTGTTAAAACACTCTTTTGATATAGATTATTTCTTAAATATATAACATATATACTGTATGTTTGGGGAGACATTGCACAATCGCCACAAGGCACAAACAACGCTGCCGTGCTAATAAAATAGCTCAACAGGTCGCTATTAATGCATCTGTAACAATAATGAAATCGAAATTACAGTCACTGTGTATAGCATCTGTTTCTCATTACTGAAGATAGCTTGGCACAGAAATAATAATATTAAAAAGAACAACCCAAGACAGTTGTATGAATACATTACTTTTACTATTAACAATTTTACTATAGCAAGCAATTAGTATCTAATTTCGTTTAAATTAATGGTTGGCAGAAATTGGTCACAGCTTCACATAAATGTCAATATACAAATACATATGATATAAAGTATATGTTTAAAATGCAGATGTGGAGGCCCTGTGAACAGAGGCTTATACAGTATACTTGAAACAAACAAACTTCTTATTACACAACGTTAAGATATACTGGTGGAGGCTGACCTAACCGCCGAACCATTGACTAGTACAAAAAGATTAAGTTTTAACAACATGTTTCAATTATTGTATGATTAAAACAAATCATAAAGTTGTAACTATATTAATAACTAATTTTATCTTCATGGAAACGTTAAAATCGTATTTTAAGGAAAAACGGGTTATCAGGTTATTAAAACTTGAAAACCGAAATTATTATCAAAAGCAGCATTCAACATGTTTGTATGAATTATAAAATATTAAGTATACATTTTTCCGTCCAGCAATGAAAGACAATATAGAGATATAATAAAGAATAAAGAGGGCATTTGAAAGAACCAACTTACCATTTTATGGAACATATTAAATATCATATAAACTCTGTCATGGACTATCTATCTATTTACTTGTTTCTTTTTTCTAAAATATCATAATTCCATATTTATGGTTTAATGACATGATTTAGAAAACGAATTTTACAACAGTAAACGAAAACACAGAAAGTTTCCTTCACAGACGCGTTGTTTTACACAGTAAACTTTACGCAGTTGTTTTTCTTTGGCTTTGTGAGCGTTTAGTATTTACATTTTAAAATCATTCACAAAATATGCGTG
Source organism: Mercenaria mercenaria (assembly GCF_021730395.1). Taxonomy (NCBI): domain Eukaryota; kingdom Metazoa; phylum Mollusca; class Bivalvia; order Venerida; family Veneridae; genus Mercenaria; species Mercenaria mercenaria. The sequence goes on along the minus strand of NC_069361.1, from coordinate 27,871,478 downwards.
ATAAGAAAAACATATACGAAAATTCTGAATTTTAATACAAATGATCAGATGTGTCTGTTTTTATAATCTCTAAATAATTGATATTTACAGCTTCATGGTATTCAATAGCACATTTTTCTGCTTGAAAGTTGCAGGTATTTTTATCTAAAAAAGATATAAGATCATGTCCATTTCCCAATATTTTATTTCAACAAGACTTATAACTACAGAATTTCACAGGCTCTAATCAAACAAATGAATAAGCATACTGAATAGCCAATAATTACAACTGTATTCAAATCAAAGCAATATATTCATAAATTATGATAAAACTTTTCAATTCCTAACCAGAAAATATATGATCAATTAACATGACACATTTTAAAGACAAATTCTTCTAAAAGTCTATTTCTCTCACCATGTTTACTGGTCCTATTTGTTCAAGATTTTACTAATAAATCAAATAACCAGGTTGTCATCTATCAAAATTCTCTAATGAATGAATAATTCAATAAAACATACGAAAACGTCTTAAAAATCATTTCTTGTAAAACACTTCCGCATAAATTATATTTAACTCAAAGATCACTATTAGCCGAAAAGAAGAACTGAGCCAGAGTAGCCGAAGTACAAAAATCTGACAAAGCGATTACATCAAGCCGATTCGTAGAACATGCAAATAACCTGTATATACTGTACAAATACAGTCTTCTATATTTCTTATGAATCTAAATTCCTTTAACAAAAACTGTTCATAGACAAATGAAACTTTTCCAATAGTTTTTAAACAATCAGTTACTTATCATAAATTTCATACAAAATCAGTCACCAAATAATTCTATCACAATTTAAACATCCAAATAATTCATTATTTACCTTAGATGTCTTAGAAAGCAAAAACATTAATTTCATCATTTTACAAAAACAATGTACAAACAACTTACCTAAAAAAGATATAAGATCATGTCCATTTCCCAATATTTTATTTCAACAAGACTTATAACTACAAAATTTCACAGGTTCTGATGCCTGCGGACAGTGGGGATGGACATTTATTGCAATAGGATTGTATCTTTCGGTCAATCTACAGCCAATCATTGAAGCGTATTCACTGAGTTACCAGGGTAACCTGCCCCTAATTTGGATTATTTGACCAATCACAGACTTCGGGTGGAACAGAAATAGACCTTCATGACCTTAGCAGGCGGCATTTCTTATCTTATGTAACCTCAGCAATTAAAGCGGACTGTTAATTCAAAATGCTGTTATATCTATGTCACATATATGTCCCTAATAAAGGTGTCAGATTATACTGGCTAAGATTATCACTAAGCCTGCAGAAGTGGGATAAACATAATTTATAAGTCTGTAAAAGGCGATTAGAATTTGACATGTAAATTGAATAAGATACGTATACGAGCGACAGGCAAACTGTTCGCGTACCTCCTTTGTTTAATAATTCTACATCTTATTTTCTTTCTTTTACTATTTTTTTATACAAAAATAAGCTTCAAGTTTCAAAGTTATTAAAATCATCATATTCATTTATTTCTATATATAGTTTCAAAATCAATTGATAACTCTTTAAATTTAACAATCAAACATAAAGTTTATTTACAACAATTTACACTAAAAATGCCGCATGGCAAAATTATGAATATTTCAGACATTATATTTTCCTGCCACTTATGTTGTAATGATGTACTGTTCCTGTGTCATACAAGAAATTAGCGATACGTCTTGTATTAGATCAATTTTACTTGATTTTGTAGCCAGATTCTGAGAAAAAAAAGCTTTGCTTAGTGACAGTAGTAGACTTTGATGTGATTATAATGACATATCCCGCAGTTCAGTAAAATGAGCAAAACGAAATATTTATTTCGATGCAATTTCCAACAAGAAATATTATGCAATACGAATTATCTAAACTATTGTAAACTTGCACAGTTACAAATGATGTATTTAAATGAAAGTCTTATCACCTACACACATACTAATGTGAGAACTATGTAAATATTTATACATTGTGCAGGGCAGGCTCAAATAGACAAAATATTTCATATCTTTATATCTGCTTTGTTGATAACAAAGAGAATATCACAAACAAGACACATGTTATATGCATATAAACTGATGCTTAACATTAACAACCTAACAGACACGAGCTGCTTTTGTACTGGTATCAATTAGTATCAGGATGCTTCATGCATCACACTATATGCTAAATACATAGAATTTGCCTTTACATTATGAGTAGGAGTTGTTGGTATTTATTTCTTATCAAATCACATGGACAGTTAACCAAGTTTAACTATCATACGTTTATTTCAGTAACACTAATTTGTAGCAATAAATGCTTTAATTGAGATGTTTTAAGGTCTGTTTGAAGAAACTGAAAAAAAAATGATGCTGCATTTTTATTTCACAATAATGAAATATGCAATTGATATACTGTGTGTTTATTTAATTACGTGGGAAAATTTAACAAAACAAAAAACAACAAAAAATACGGCGGCGATTTGGTAGGGATATTAATTCGTGTATTTAAATTTATAATAAAGATAAAATGAAAATAGATTTTATTTTGGTTGGGATATAATGTTGTAGATTGGCTCAACCAAGAAATCCACGAAAAAAGACCATCGCGAATATCAAAGATTTCACAGCATATTGCAAACGATATTGTTTCAGCGTAAGACTGAACTATCTTTCACAAGTATACAATATTTTCACGAGTGGCATAGCCACGAGTGAAACTGTAAGATTCGGTATTCATGAATAAAAATTTATTTTGATCTTACTTGTAAAACAAACAAATTTCTTTTTATTTTATGTTTCAACAAAAGTTAACCATTTTAGAGTTTCTTACCATTGCATAATATATATTGAATATTTTTTACTGTGTAAGTACTAGATATATTTCACTCTAATATTTCGATAGTTCACTGAAAAAACAACAACATGAAATAAACATGCATTTAGCTGAGTGTACTGTCTGTTAACATTTTGTATACACTATTTACTTGGAATAGCTTGCATACTGGTTTAAAATGCTTTGAATTACTTAAGAACAATTGCTTTATTATTGAACAACAAATCAAGAAAAAACTGAAATATGTCATGAATTTTATGTCTGTGTAGGATCACGGATAATGCAAAGTTGTGTTTTAACAAATAATGTAAACATATGTTTTCGCAATCAGTTCCACTAGCACTTTTATATTTGATGATTTGCTGAACTGTGTATAGGTTCAGTGTTAGGACAGTAAATACTTACGACAAGATGTCATGCTCAATATTACAAAACATCACGTGATATGTTTGATTTTTCCTTTTATAGAACTCTCCATATCATTTTTATCGAGTTTTTTATTGCAGCACTTTGTATCTTAAAGTAGTATTTTTTTTTAATTCTTATTAACTGAGTTCATCCAATTTTTGTACCATTTTAAATTAGGGAACAGAAAACACCTTTCTTTTGTAACACAAGTTTGTTATCTCACAGTTTAAGAACGTGGATCGTTATCACAACACGTTTTTCAACTTTTTTGTTTGAGACAAAAATTCATTCGGAATGCAAAATTCTATAAAAAGGAGAATACATATTTAATTTATCATAATAACTCCTTTTAGTTGGTACGTAACGTCAATCAACGCTCATTAGTACTTATATTGAGTGATAGGAATATACACGTAATATAGACATGTTGACGCAAACGTGTTCTATCTTATTCGTGGTAAATGCCGTTTAATAACTAAATTCGAGTTTCCTTAATGACGGTACGAATAAAACGATGTACCAGTATTATATTCTGTATCAAAGGGTACTGCTGAATAAATAATGACTTTATGCTAGAGAGATCCTTATAGATGATACCAAATTTAATTATTCGAAAATATGATACTTCTCGATTTAACTGGTTCTTAATGCAATGAGCCGAAATGATATTACCGAAATGGCATTACTGCAACAATATGAAAGCTTCGTAAACGCACTCAAGAATGTAATATTATGGTAAGATGTCGTACCGCCGTTGGCTGTATTGACAAGCTGTACGGAATTGTTGATGTGTCTTTCCGACATGATCTCAAATAGTACCGTCGTTTTGTCTAATAAAGTGTATTATCATCTAGGTGCTATAGCGAACAACCAAAGTATGAGGTTTGCAAAAAGGAACAACTGCATACAGTTCGAATGGATATTGTATTATATTCAGTAAAACTAATGTTAGACGTACATATCTATTAAAGATGATGCCTTTCGTTATACGATAAATTTGTCTAAAATGTATATCACTTGTGTTTTATATCTTCAGAAGATGAACATATTCTGACAGAAAGTTTTGAGGGAACCACACCGGACTCTTACGATAAGCTGTTAGCTTGGATGTTCGAAATGGCTGAAAAGTGGCCCTAACCTCACCGGGATTTGTTGAGCATTTGACAACTGTGTGTGCCGACAAACTTGAGCAAAATACACCTCCATCAACTACTTCGGCTCTACCAATACGTCAGAATTCTTTAGAGGTTCAAATCCCTCAGCAATCTTTAGATTCTAGTAGTAGTTCTCATATTAGTGAAACTTCAAAATGTAGAGAAGACCTGTTACATCCTGAAACAAAATTCCGACGGGCAATGCTCAGTCGGCAAAGTACAGTTGATTATTCTGACGATAGTGACGCCCGCCGAGAATTATTTGGTGGCGACAGTTTTGAGAGTGATACGGATACTAACTTTGTAAGTCCAGACTCACTTTTGATAGACAATATAGGAGAAACTTCTTTCACGAATCGAATGAGACCCCCACTACGTAAAAATCAAAGCTGTACGACATACCGAAATTACAATGCAAATATCAAAGACTTATTGAATGGAAGCTCGCGCAAAAAGAGCAAAAGTTTAATGACAATGAGAAAGATGTTGTCAGAAACGAAAAATGACGAAGAAATAGCTCCAACTACTGAAAAACAGTAACTAAAGTATTAGATGATGAGATGTTAGATGGAAATATTACCGATATTCTTTATTCAGTGGAAGCATTATGGCAAAAACGCCAAAATGTCTTAATCGAAAACAAAAAGTATATATCTTAAGTTGAGATACACGCAATACAGAACACCTACTTTCCTTTCAATATATAAATTATGACTGATGTTATGTCTCAAAAGATTCATTTTTATAACGTAAGAAACTCATGCAGCTAAGTGTAAATTCAATGAGTTGATTAGGCTGTTTTTGTAGAAATATGTTGTCGTTTGTATTGCTAAAAAGTTGACTTTGAATATAAAAATAGAATTTTTGAGTCTTTTAAAATTTTCGTACGTGTCATTTTCAAAATGTCTTTTATAATAATGCAAACTTTCACGGATTCATGTTTTAAATGTTATTTCTTATGTATGTTTCAACGTTTAGTTGCTTTCTATGCTTTCAAAGGATATTTTCGCAGATTTTATTAATATATTTAATATGAAAGTTGCTTCGTTTTTTTTTTGTTTTTCCCTTTGATGGCTTGCCCGCATGAACTTCTTGTTCTAATTTTCTTATGGCGTGTACACGTTGTAAAATCAAGATGTACTTTGTAGCAAATATACATTTATATCCTTGACCTGAACTGACCTTTTTCAACAAAGTCAACCTGCTGTGTAATGTTCTTCCTTCACATTAACACAGATGATATTGATACTGAAATAACTGCTTTGAAATATCAAATGGACTGATTAGCTGTTAGACAAGGAATACATATACCAACACGTGAAACTATAAGACTGCATATTTAACTCAAACTGTATTTCTGAAAGCATCTAACTCGCAAGCATTTCAATTATTTTTATATATTTTATCATTTTCGATCGAATTAAAGACTTGATATTCATTTCTTTTTGTTTTGTTTTTAGTGAAACACAGAGAGATACATTTTTTGTTTGATTGTTAAGTTATTGTTTTTTTTTCTCAAACAATAGGTAACTGTTACATTCACACAAGAATAATATACAACGCATGAAAACAAGGCTGTTATAATTTTAACACGTTAATGCTTAAATCAAGGATATCACATAGTTTTAATTGCCGCAAAATTGTAATGAAAACTCTTGAACATTATTACGCTGTTTGTTCTTGACAAAAACGAGGTGCGAATACAAATTACAAAACTGGCATTACGATATTTAATAGTCTGCCAATATCTTAGGAGGAAAATGTGGCTTCTGATGGCATTATTTGTTATTGCTCGGATATTATTATAAAAGTGTTCCTTAGGTTCAAACATGAAATTTAAAAGCGGCTGCCGCCTTCTAGGGTTCCTCATTACAATATAATGGGGTAAAAGGTCAAATGAGTACATTTACAAATAAACTATGACGCTGTGCACTCGTTTTATTTCTTATATAAACATCTAAACTGGTTGAAATATTGTGTCTCAACGACCTTTAGTATTTTGTAAATAAAACAGATGATAACATTAAAATATATATATTATGTTATATAGAATAATATATATCTGGGAAAAGTTGCATACGATAGCAAAGTGTGTTATACTTGACATGTTTGCTAATCTATATATGTGGATCAACTGCAGAATATTTTTGGCACTGTCGTGCCCAAGGGTTATTTTAATGTACTTTCAAGGTCACAGACATGTAAAGGTCAAAACTGAACTTTTGAAAATGACTTCCAAGGTATTAAATGAAGCAAAATGTTGCAATATATTAATAATATACTCAACAACTTTTCTAACTCCACACCTGTACTTTTTCTTCTATCGCCAAATTTTGACAGATTTGAATGAATGTTCTACACAATGTTTAATGATTATTTTATTATAACAAAGCATAAAAACGACCATAGCCTGATTTATATGCATTTAACCGTAACCCTTAAATCAAAAGTCACATAATTAGTAAATTTCAAATCACAGCAGTACACTTTGATCCTATTCAATGAAATTTAAAGTATTATATTCTGAATGTCCAACTATCTTTAGTTGAAATGGAACATCCGTCAAAATTTTCAATACGAACATGTTAATTTTAGTTTTCAGGTTTGTGACGCCATTAATGACACCATATAAATGACAAAATTGTTTAATCCTGCAGATGGCAGTACTTGCCGTATAGAGACCAGCACCAAGTTGCATTCATTCTGTGACTTTTTATTCTTAGGTTACCTTATTTGAACTGTCAAGGCTCAATGAATGTACGCACAGTTGATATCGCTGTTATGTTTATTAGATTGAACTGGTTATTAAACAGTGTGTCCAATTTTCATTCAAATCTGTCAAAATTTGGCCGAGATAGAAACGAAATTCAGCTGTCGAGTTAGAAAAATTGTTAAGTAAATAATTATAAAATGACACTGCAAACGCATTTCTTGCACTTAAGGCAGCAATAAAATTTGAATTTAAGCTTTGAACTGACTATCATAAGAATATTTACATATTGTACACGTTTTGATAAATGTGTGCGAAAGAGAAACTATGGTAGGTTCTGAGGAGGAAGACTACAACGAAAATGAATTACATATAAATAAATAAAAATTCTCACATATTAAACAGTTAAATCATTTTACTGTCATGTATACAGCCAAGTATTTTTAGCTCAATAAGGAGAGCGCAGATCTAAGGATCGCGGGGTCGTGAGTTCGATCCCCGGGGGAGAGGTGTATGTTCCCCATGGCGAGTTGGTAATAGACATAGTCAGAAATAATTTCGTCCTCCACTTCTTAATCACATGGAGAAGTTAGCAGTTACTTGCGGGGAAAAGGCTAGTACTTGTAAAGACTCCAGAAACACTGATTAGATTAACTGACCACCGTTACATGACTGAAATACTGTTGAAAGTTACATTTACATATATGGAATGCTTCTCCAACTCCAAAAGGAATGATTTCAATACTGGTGATAATTCATTATATGATATATATTTATGTTAATTTGTCCATGTGGGGATGGTTAAATAGAACCATTTAGAGGAATAACTGAAATATTGGTAACATTATAGGTGTACACAGTATATGTACGGTAATAAACAAAACAGAATAGATCTGTAGGATTTCAACTAGTTACTCTATACAACATGTCTTTGATTTGCTGTCATTTCTTTCTTCTTTATTTTTACTATTGGTCAGACATTTACCATCATATATTATATCTATTTGTAATTAAGTAGAACATTTCAAGAACTATCACCGAAGCTCTTAATGCGATATTTGCATTATTTTATTCTGAAAATTCAGCACGCTATTTCTTTTTCAATTCTTATTATTTTTGGCTTTGCTTCTAGACTATCACTTCCTGTTCAAAACAAAAGCTGAAAATAAGATCGTAACAATTTACACATTTGACACTTGGTTTCAGACAGGTTGACCTTGATAACATTGTGAAAACAAAGCTAGTATCTTGGAACTGAACATGTGGTGTAACATGGTCTAAGGGTTCACGCTACTAAATATCAGCAACAACAACAACTACTGTTCACTACAATAACTACTGTTTAATATTGTACTAAGTTCTAAGATAATATTTACATCAATGTATTTCTTCATAATTCTCTAACATAAAACTCTGTTATTTCAAATAATCTCTGAACTTTAACATTAGTACTTCATCGTTCATTGTCCAGTTCTAATCTAACTAATTCATTTTGCGAGTATCGAACATACGCATCTAACCTAACTGAGTACCAGAATGATACTGAAGTTTTGTCTCAAATAAAAATAAAAAAAAAAACAAAATAAAAACAAAAACAAAAATTTACATGAGGCAATCAACAAATTAAACATGAGGCAATACATAAAACCGGCTGATAATTAATACTTAATTTTATTTTTAAAGTTTTAGCCGTAATACTGAAGATTAATGCCTTTAAGTAGAATAGAACACAATTGAATTCACAAAATCAAGAATATATAAGATCAATGCATGATATAATATACACAATCAATGAATAAGATAAAACACAAGGTATTCGTAGATATAATTTTTCACAATTTCACAGATTTTTTATTCAGTTCTAGAATATTCAATTTGCTTTCATTTTGTTTCAGTCCTAGAATGTTTTTCTTGCATTTTGAAGTCAAAACCCCAATTAATTTCTCTAAAAATTGGATATAAAACACAGCATTACTAGCGAAACACATTTTCACAATACTTTTTACAATACTTAACAATGCTTTTTCCTCCCTTGCCCACAGGGGTTTTGCCTTCAAGAATTGTAACTGAAATAGAAAATAATAATTGTTTATAAACAATATAACTGTCATGAATATACCTGTCAAAAGTAGTATTATCATTAGGAAATACTTCAAATAATAGTCAGACGTGCGTAAAATGTTAATTAATTTACTGATATAAAGAAATATATAAGGTCCCAAATCGCTAGAAAATACGATTAAATACGCAAAAGTAATACTAATATGAAATATCCCGTAACCTGTTGTATATTATAATGAGTTAATAAAAATCTACTACTTAAGTATATGCTAAAAATGAAACAATGTCTAGAATCTTATTTAACAATCGGAACGATACTTGTTTTTACGTGTAAAGTGTTATCATTCATTCTCGTTCCATGGTTGACATCTCTACATCGCAATTGCTATAGTCGTATTTGTAAGAGTGGTGACCCATCATCTTGTCAGTTTTCTCCAAAACAGTCATGAAATTTGTTCGTATGCCACCGCCCATTGTTATAGCCTTCATTGTTGAGTAATAGCTTTGCCCGGCTTCAGGAAGGTCCTTTTGATAGAATGTTTGAAGTGTAGCTCCAGGAAGTCTTATTGTTGAGCATTCCCTCGATTTAATGAAGATACAAGCAATCATTTAACATTGTCAAAAGTTTCGTTTGTCTAAGAACTTTACATAAGGATGCCTTCTTAGAATCTCTCAATAGGATGTTTATAAATTTGTCTTTTGTATGCCAATCTGATTTCCTGTTTTCTTTTTTTCAATCTTTTATAGTTTTTATTTCATTTTAGTAACAAAGCGTCGTCGTCTTAAGTCAGGACTGTTAAAAACTCCGTAAACCTCTAATAACTATTCGGGATACATTTATTGTAAAATGCAAAATGTTAGTTTCTTCATAAATGTTCAAAAATAATTCTAATAACAGTTATCTCTACGCTGAAAAACTATGTATTTATCATGCACAAATTTGTCCTTAAATCTTACACTTAGAAGATAAAAACATGTTTTATTCTCTCTCTTTACGGAATTCCGTCTTAAACAGCAGTAATGCAATGAAATATTTTTCTAATGAATTTCCAGCTAATTAACAAGTACTACTAATTCATAATGAAACATAACCGCAACTACTCTGACTCATACATAAGAAGCAATCTCCAGGTTTGATTGCAAGGGTCGCATGCCTAGCGACATTATTCTCTTCAACTCAACTTAATAAACTTTATGTTCCATATCAATACATGGTCGCTTTTCTAGCGACATAATTCCCCTAAGACTCATAAAATAAGAAACTTCTTGTTTCATCAACGGTCGCATTTCTCGCGACATACTATGTATAAGCATTACATATGCTCTATGATGGTTCTTGACACATCATACAAGAATACATTATAATAATACATTTAGCGTTACACATGCCTCTAAGACGTTACCACGTCATATCAAAATCTCATGGAGCTCAGAGCATTTGGGTTATAAATCATTCATAAAATGTTACCTTGTCATTTTACTAATCGAGAGCAATTTTCTACTTAACTTCCCTAAGGGTATTCCTCACTTAATATAACCAAAATATTGAAGCTGGACTATATATATATATATATATATATATATATATATATATATATATATATATATATATATATATATATATATATATATTCTTTGTCAATTTTATGTTTTAATAAGTAATCTATATGAAATTTATCTTTACAACAAGAATGCATTTTCCTTATGAATAATAACATCTTCCTAATTATTCCATATGATTTTTTTTTTATTAAAAAAAAATGCTTAAATGTTGACTTAAATGTACATTAATTCGCTATTTCTAAGATAATGTTTCTTTTGATTCGCATGTAAAAAATGTAAAAAATGTTAAACAGATCTAAAAATATCCTCAAATCAAAAAAAGTAACAAAAGAATTCCCGAATAGCATCGTTGGTATACGAGTTAAAATGAACAGTCACTGACCTGATGAAGTATCGATTTCTTTTTCCATAACCATAGACTCTGGATGTTCTGTTTTCTTGCCGAGCCTTAAATTGCATCTTGTCCGTACGTTTCGTTTGTTCATGGGGGTTCTAACAGCTGTCTGTAGAGGTTTATCGGTCGTCAGTTCCATTTCCAGTCGTCTGCCAAATCGTCAGTGGTGAAAGTTATTTCGTCTTAAATCGTCATGGTGGCCTCGTCGTAGTTGGTAGTACTTCTTTCGTGTTGTGTCCGCGACGTTTTGAAGATTCGTTTAAATCCTGGTTCTTTTAAGGTACCAAACTAACCCGTGTGATGTAACATGGTCTAAGGGTTCACGCTACTAAATATCAGCAACAACAACAACTACTGTTCACTATAATAGCTACTGTTTAATATTGCACTAAGTTCTAAGATAATATTTACATCAATGTCTTTCTTCATAATTCTCTAACATAAAACTCTGTTATTTCAAATAATCTTTGAACTTTAACATTAGTACTTCATCGTTAATTGCCTCAGTTCTAATCTAACTAATTCATTTTGCGAGTATCGAACATACGCATCTAACCTAACTGAGTACCAGAATGATATTGAAGTTTTGTCGCAAAACTTCTGCTTATGAAAGAAATGATTCGTTACTTGAGTCATGTGGCGTGATCAAAAGACCGGGTGTTTATAATTACCCTGTCATTTATCCAGTTAGTCAGTTGTCAAAACAATTAGTAATTTTGAAACATGCATTGCTGGACAATGCATTAACTGGGCGATATAATGTAACCTGTCATTTAATGCACATGACTAATTTCTCGACCGAAAAGCTATCTGAAAAGAATGCCTAAGAAGTATTTGGTATAAAGGATTCTTTGAAACCATTATATCACAAAACATTAGTCATTCAGATGTTTTACAAATTAAAATGTAAAAAAAATGATATAAAAGCATCAGAAAGGTTGCTTTAGATTTTTTATATTAGTAACATTAAGGCATATTTTAAATTAGTGAAATATTGAAGATATAACTTTGGATATCTACATGATTACTGACAGATGATGGTTCAGCTAATCAAAATGATGAAATATGGTGGTTCGATAGTAACTAAGAAATATACAATGTGTAAAAATAACTTCCTACAGGATGAGAAGAGCATGAAGAAAAGATTTGAAATTCAAAACCATGGATTTATAATAAACAAATACTGCCGATTGAATATGTCAGGCTAAGGCGTCTATAGCTTGTGAAGTAGGACTATTATGGGGTTTATTCATTTTTTTTTATTTAAGGGTTATTTTTATATAAAGGTCGTTCATTCTAGCATTCCGCACTGAATCTAATTAACAATATATTCAACACGTTTAAGGCTACAATAGCGTTAGCTCACATTTGTATCATTTTATAACATCAGATTCCTTCGTGATACATTGGTACGTTTGCTCTACCCGGTTCTATCACCAACCAATCACTCGGAAATCTAAAGGCGTTGTAACAGGAAAACAAACATGCTTTATAGATCAACTTTATGCATTGAGGCGTGTCTGCACTTTTAGCTCATAACAATACTGCGATAAACACCGAGGATAGCGCATAAGTCACGCCTCACTTATTGACGTTGAATTGTACCCCTATATTCACAGTCATAAAGATAATACTAATAATATTAGATATACTTTAAAATTCACTGACAATTATTAAGCCTTTTTGAAGTTATGACATCTACAGAACCAACATAAACAAATAGTTACAAAATTGTAGATATTGAAAACACTTGAAGAGCGGTTACCAGTTCTTATTTTAGTAAGAAACAACATAACATTTGAGGTTATCTAATATCTATATTTAAACCTTGATATCGCTTAATTTTTGTACATAGATGATATTTCTAAACGCTCACACATTCCTGAAATTACTACAGCACCTTCGTAAACCAGAGAATAGAGTTTTAATTGACAGCATTTAGATAATGCTTGAAAGAATTTGCACTTTTCATACTATGTCACAAACAGACTTAATCAAACCGAGTTTGCTATTTTTACGTCTTTGAGTTCTATGCTTCCGAAGGATTCTTTAGATCTGTCAACAGTATGTACAGTTAGTACAGTCAAACTATGTTCGCTAGAGCTCGATGGGACAAGAAAAATTTGTTCGAGATGTCAGTAGTACAAGCCACGTAAAGTATACATTATATAGACCTGACGATGAGTTCGAGCCAAGAATAGTAAGCGGATAATCCGAATTCGAGCAAACAAAGTTTAACTATATCAGCCTTTATAAAATACGCGCCATAGATTTTCTACCTGTACTGTTCATACAGACAATCATACAGGCAATCAACTAGCCTTTTAGAAAAGTTTTAGCCTGAAAACGGAAGTTTTAGAACATGAAAGATAGCTTTTATAAATGAGCAAAATATCAGAGCGTACGAAAAGTTAAGCTCATTCTATAGAAATAACTTTAATCATTTTGAATTTTGCCAGTCTAAAATGCAATAAATCTACACGAGGTAATTTATTTTACTTTTCAAATTCATAATTATCACCGAAAAAATACAAGTTTATATTAAAAGGTAGCAAAACTGGCGAAAATCTGACGTTTATAACAAAAATGCACTTATTGACCTTTGACCTTGTGCTGTGACCTTACTATGACCCTTAGAAGGCAACAGCCCCCCGAAACTTTTCCAATTTTTATAAAGGTAACAATGAACATGGCTGTCGGGCATTAACAAAAATGCCATCAAAGGCAATTTCAAGGCCTCTTTTCTGGATATATAGGCAGACTATAAATATTTGGACAGTGTTTGATCATCTGACTGCTATAAATACATTCCTTTCATTACTCCGTATTCATATAAATTGTTCACACCTGAAGGTCGTACAGGTGAAATGTGTTGTAGGAAGCCATTTTGGAATCTATCTTTTGGCCAATGTCTTCGTGCAGCTTGTCAAGTTTCTAGCCTCTTGATGTTTGTTAGATTCTCTGAAAATAAGAAACATAGGTATGAATCCTTACCAGTAACACAGATAAAACTGTTTTCTACATCAGGATATAAAATGATCTTGATTTAAACCATGACACTATACCATTTGTTCATAGATTTGAAAGACTCATGATTCAATTTTGAATATTTACAGACAAACATTACTTGAATAGCAATGTTGATAATTATATGTGTAAAATTAAAAACAAGATATCAATTGCTCGGTATAATACCAAGACAAGCCCGTAACAGCCATAAATTTGCAATTCCTAAACTTGGCACTGAATTATATATTGCTTTGATGAGCTTATCAGCGCTCTTGGGAATCAAATTATTGCATTGACTGTTTGCACTTTAGTAGATTACCAGTACAAAAGTATTCAAATGGCTAGAGCTAATTAACAAGTTTCCGTCCGGGAGATCTCAATGGTTTATATCGAAACAGAAACACAGTTTTGTAAGTCGTGGTACATTATGAGATGTCATGTTTTATAGTGGCTTATCTACCAAGTTTCAAGAGAAACCGGAAGCACGTTTTTATAAAATAAAACAAAACAGCAATACTTTTCATGTGTATTATAATTATCTTACAAGAAAAGGAAGCATTTTAGTGCACAAAGTAACTACTTGTACCCACATTTTTGAAAACTATTTTGATATCTATGTTTTAGCACAACCTTAAGGCCTTTTTACTTGAGTAATCTAAAATTAAATTGTTCCTGTAAAATCATTTTTTCTCATTTTAACTGTATAATCATTTGAGTCAAACTTTGATCTTAAAGTTGTGAAATTATGAACAAACGGACCGTTCTATTTTCACAAAATAAATACAGACGAAGGTTTTACTAACAGAAAATATAAAGGGTGCCTCATTTCTTTCTTTCTCTCAAAGTTCGTATTATATGTTATATGTTTCATCTTACAAATATTACAAGAAACATGTAAATTCCGCAAAAACCAGGTTTTCAAACATTGCATCATGCCAACAGGTTTCTTAAAAATGGCCATGTTCTATTATACTTATCTGACTGCATCCAGTCATGCCATTCAAAAGTACAAGTAAGAGAAAAGTACGCGTGTCATTGTCCTATGTAATTTATGTTTCTTTGATAAAAGCTACCTAAACACAAAGTTTGCTGACAATAGGTGCACCCAAACTTAAGATATTGAGCATAAACCATTTTTCTGTTTTAGTAATGATCCAAAATACAATCCAAAGCCAGTTCTTATAATTAAAGTTATAAACTCGAAACTAGCATTTTGATGATCAAAGTGAAAAAAACAAACTATTTTTATTATAACTTTGAACTTTTTATTACTGAAAGAAAAAAGAAAGAAAGGATCTCATTGAGATTTGAACAGACACCGGTCCGTTCCACAGCACAAAAATCTATTTTTTTCATTTCACATATGACCCCATTTTCCTATTTTTAGTTACACTGACCTTAACCCTGATCCAAGTGACCCCAGTTCCGTTCCCAACTTTTGTGTTCGATAAAAGCTATCAATAATACTGACAATAAGTGTACCCAAACTAAAGATATTGAGTGGAAGCCCTTTTTCTATGTTTAGTTGCAGTGACCCAAATCTGACTAAAGTACTTAATCTTCTAAACGAAGATCTGAGAACGGCCTATTTACATTCGTCTTCTGTATATTTTGGATTTCCATTATTGCTATTTTTATGTTATCCAATCAGACGACTTGTTCGATTGTCAAAGGATAAGAAAAATATGCGGTTATTCCAGGACTCGAACCCGGGACCCCTCGCTTACAAAGCAAGTGGCCTACCGACTGAGCTAACCGACTATCTGATACATTACGACATAAGAATTGTAAATATCAAAAGTCAATGCTACATGAAGATTTGCAAGATGTTGTAAGCTAGGCTCTGATTGGCTAGCGAAAGAGCCGTCAGAACGAGGCAATGAATAGGTCGTTTTCAGATCCTATGCGTAGCGTAATAGGATATGTACTTTAGTCAGATTGCAGTGACCCCAAATACCATTCACAGGAAAATTTTCAAATAAGATTGCTGCACACAAATTTTGGTGTCAGTATTTAAGTCCAAACTAAAATTATAAAGCGGAAACCACCTTTTTGATAATCACATTGAGAAAAAAATCTATGTTTAGAGAAAAAAAATCTATTTTTGTAACTGTGACATTGACCTTGACCAACGGCATTAAAATGACCTTTTTATCACAAGAAAAAAAAGAAAAAGGAAAAACAATTTTGGATCTCAGTGGGATTTTAACCGACGCCCTTCCGTTCCACTGAACAAAAAGTAGCTTGGTCCAACACTCTAGACCCTGCGACACCGTGGAATTTTCTAAGTGTGAAGATTAAAAAAGTTAACCTGACCTTGAACTTGACCCAAATGACCCCATATATAATCCCAACCTTAGCTTTTCTATAAGCTACCTATAGGCCAAGTTTCATTTCAATACATCAATGTTAACTAAAGTTATTGAACGGAAACCATTTGTTTTTATTATTTTTTTTTTTGCTACAGTGACCTTGATCTTAAACCTATGACCTCATATCCATCCCAAACTCCTTCTCTATGCAAGCTACCTTTATAGCAAGTTTCATTTGAATCGGTCACTCCTAACTCAAGTTATTGAGCGGAAACTAAATGTTGACGCCGCCGCCGCCCTCCTCAACGACCTTCGGCAATTTAATAACCAGTTTTTTTTGAAAACCTGGTTAATAATACTGGCGAAAATCTGAAAACGTAAGTAAATCTTTTAAAACGCTTACATGTACTGCCTATATCAATTTAGCTAGTCTAATAAATAATCAGTCAGAAAATATTGACATGCATCATCTTCTAATAAAATGTATTAAAACTGTGAACAGAAAATATCTCCAGCTTTGTCTTCATCATGTTTATTGTCTTCTTTTGAAATTAGAAAATTGAAAGACTAATCTTTACTAGATATCTACTTGTATTCTATAGGCTGTGTCTATACATTTATTGTGCGCGGATGCAAGTGTCTGAATTAATAATCCAGTTCGCTTGCACTATCCATGACAATTAGTCATGTGAGGCTCGCGAAATCCTACAAAAAAGTCCTGTATATGGTCTGATACAGAAAACAATTAACTAATTATTGTAGGCGGTCACGTATATCACTTTGTTCTACTAGAAGTTTAATATTTCAGAGTAAACCAGCTTAATCATTTGTTGTTTTTTTTCCAGCTATTTTCTCTTACATTGATACAAACGTTAAATATTTAAAGCGACTAGCCCACACATTGTGATTTGTGATTTTGAAAATAATTTATCACCGAAAGGCAAAATGCCGCCACGGTTTCATATATCTACATGAAACTTTATGGTTGATCAGGTTTTAGTTTCCAGAATTACGGGAACATTCGAATATTCGCAGTGTTTTTCTCCTGCATTTTTATAAACCGTTGCAACGATTTACTTTTATAAACAGAACGAGAAGCGACAGTAGTTTTAGACACTATTATCACGCGGACAGCAAACCAAAACTGCGCAAGTGCATATTTTGCTTCCGTCACGAGAAAAAGTAACAAAATGGCTGCCCTAGTGCACAGTAAGAATTTTGGGTAAAGAAATTGGATATTTAACGGCGAATTTTCTAATATACGGTCTTGCATGCGAACTGAAAGTAGAAGATGGAATAATATATCATATTCATCTAGAGATAGTACATAAGTTTTTCAAATCATAGGTTTGAAGTCAAAAAGCTTTGAAATGAAGACAAATGTCCATATATTTCTCAAAAACAGAAACATAGACAATATTTTAACCAGAAGTGCGGAGTTATGAGCATTTAATATTTTCATGTTAACGAAAATTTTGTGATCAAGGAAATGTAACTCTTCTTAAACATGGAGAGCATAAACATCAAAGGGACATAATATAGTCAATATTTTCTAATTGGGTGCATTTGATTTAACATTCAACTTTGATCTGTATTGCTAAATACTGATCCATGATACTGTGTGCTAAAAAATTAGAACATCTGGAACAGTCTATTAACAGCAAAATTATGCTTTAGCAGAATAGCTAATAGCTAAATAGTTAAGCTCTAACTGGGACTCGAACCCAGGACCTCTCACACCTAAGGCAGACACTCTACCACTTCCCTATAACAGCAGTAGCTAATAGCTATGCAGTTTAATTGCTGGATTACATTGCGTGAACTGGAACAATAATCGGTGAACTACGGATTATCGGCGTATTCGCTTTGTTACCTAACGGCAATTTTTGTGTAAAGAAAAAATATAATCTAATGCTGCCAACGTCATAATCGGTCGAATCTACCCAAATTTCTCTGACGTGTTGTTCAAAGTATGAACTTACTAACTGGTAGTACCAGTGAAATATTACTTACACTGAATCTTTTATATTTTCCCTTTTTGCAGCTGTCGAACGGCAAAGACGGTGAGTTTTGTCCAAATATAAGTAATTATTTTACCAGTTTTGAGAGGATTTCAATTGATGGGAAATTACAGTTACAAACTAAATACCTTTCTGCAACACATGGAGTCAATAGCATTCACTGTCAGTCAGTATTATGACTAAGATCGACTGTCATTCATTCATTTGAAAGTTTCATAGACAGAGTCCGTTGTTTACATTTTATCGTAACCGGTACACTTGTAAAAATCACTTTAGTCTGAAAAATCAAAGTATGCGAAGAGCTATGGTACGGTCTCTAATTTATCCCCAAAATATGAATTTGGGCCTAAATGCGACTTAAAAGCAATATGAATACATATAACATGATGTATAGTATTAAGGTACAGATTCCCACCTTGGGGATGAAAACGTTAGATCTTTCAATATCAATACCTGCTGTACATGTCGTACAGTAAGTGGTGTTCCCTGGCATAAGATTCGTGTGTTGTCTGGCATGGTCGTTAACGGCATTTCTTCCTTAATACCATGCGTACAAAATTGTTTATTACACCCTATCCGTCCTCAAAGTATGACTTTGAATTACATGCATTTAAAAGATTAAAAAATACCGTTAAATCTATGTATACGAAGTGGTGCAACATTCCGTGACAGTTTGTTTATAAGCTGTTGAAAATATTTTAACGATAATTTACATCGCATGCAAGACCGCATATTAGAAAATTCCCCTTTAAACCCCAGTTTCTTTACCAAGAATCCTTACTGTGCGCTAGGGCAGCTATTGTGTTACTGTTTGCCAGCTACGTGTGCGCTCTGTTGATTATCATGACGATTCCGTCATGCTTGGTGTTATTTTCTCTCGCTGTCACTTGATGTTTGCAAGGTGCCCGCTGAAAGGTATCTCGTTTTTTTTTATAAACCGGGGAACCGTTATCAGAAACCCTAAACGAATGCTTTTTTTATAGAATTTATTAGAAAAAGAACGATTTTCAACAGAATTCGGTGAAAAATACATTATTATAACATCAAATATTCGACAGTTAAATATAGGAAAAGTTTGATTTTAAAAATTTCACACCACAATGTGGTCACATTTTTGACGTGTCCATTTCCAGCATACCGCTGTGACATTTTTCGATATGACGTAATAATCGTGACGTAAAAACTATGATTTTATCGCAAAATAACACAATATTTCAGAAAACATACCTGCTTATGCTAAAATACAAAAAATGTCATTATTTCTCCTGGCTATAAACTTATTTTTAAAAAAATCTTGAAAGAAAGTGTAGTATTTTAATAAAGTTGAGCGCCTCTTTGGTTGAGTGATTAAAGCCGCTAGCTTTGAATCGCTTGTCCCTCACAGAAGTAAGTTCGAACGTTGCTTGGGGACGTTTCATGTGAGGAAGCTATCCAGCTGGGCAATGGAAGGTCGGTGGTTCAACCCAGTTACCCGCCCGTGATGAAATAATGCACGGATGGGCAATTTGGGTCTTCCTACAACATTAAATGCTGAAAAGTTAACATGTGACCTGTAACTGGGTCAGTATGACGTTAAAC
The DNA here is from genome assembly GCF_021730395.1 of Mercenaria mercenaria. Classification (NCBI taxonomy): domain Eukaryota; kingdom Metazoa; phylum Mollusca; class Bivalvia; order Venerida; family Veneridae; genus Mercenaria; species Mercenaria mercenaria. The sequence continues at coordinate 27,851,417 of NC_069361.1, read as the reverse complement.
CGTAAAAATGCAACAAAAACACACATACAAACACAATTGACTAAAGCTTTCGTAATTTAAACAAATTTGAATTATACATAAATGCAAACAACGGCAAACAGTTTCGAATGAGAATAAACGAGGCGTGGAGTTGAATAATACGTGCATAGTCAGTTGTATTATCTTGATCAACATATATATGTGTACAATTCTGTGTCTCGTTACCTGCAGCCTCACAAAAGACATTTAAAAAAGTTTCTATCCCACCTCAAAATCAAATAACTCGGCTCGTTGCATCACTAGAGAACAAATATATGGTAAGTTCTCCTTATTACTGAATTTTGTGGAGGCATCACAATATCTCTTAATATTAATCACACATACATACCCAAAACCTGTGTCTGCCAGAAATGACGATGCTTTCTGAAATCAGAGTATTACAATATAATCATTTAAACTGAATGTACCAACTGGTGCTAAACAACTCCAAGAGTTCTGATGGTGTTCTAGCCAGTATTCGAAGGCTGAAAAATAATATTGCTATTAATCAAATGATTTTAGTACCAATAACAACACCCACCGACAAATAATAAATCCAATATAAAATCACTTGATATATAACATTATAGTATTGTGTTAATCGTTGCTGTCTTATGCACACCATAAACCGGTTTTAGCTCCCCAGTGGTGTTTTTGCCACTGACCGTTCCAAGGTGGTGCCCCACTGTGTTCCTTTGTTTGTTTGTTTTGTCCTGTGAGCGGGTGTGTGTGTTTGTGAGTGGTGTGCACGTCTGCGTGCTGTGGGTTTCGTTTTGTGGAGGCTGCGTTTTTGGAATGTGGCATTCCCTGTTTGATAGTTGTCTTTGTTTTTTATGACCTATTTATATCATCCGTACGTTGGTGGTTCTTTACTGTTTTTTTTCTAAATTTCTTTGCTTTGTCCGTGTTGTTCTGTTTTTTTTCATGTATTTTATGTACATTGAATTTTCAAATCCTACACACATTACTGCAGGGCTCTTGTTTCAAGAATATTGCCTTCTTAGAATGTAACGATCAACATTTTTTGAAATCATTGCTGATTTGAAGAAACTCTTGTAACGGTCGCCAAATTAGCAATTATTGAATGTATCTGTATCAATTTCTTCTTGCGTGCTAGCGTCTGACATAATTAACAGGTTTTCACGGAGTGATATTCAGTTATGAGTCCAGTGGGGCTATTTAAAACACCATAAAATCCCAAAAGGGACCAAATAATTGGATTGTAGTGTTCGCGAAACTAAAAACGGCAGTCATAGGTTAGAAAATCACCACTGGCGGTCAGGCATATCGATTTGTATAAATATTTAAAGATGTCCATTTGTAGAAATAGTGTGTGATACCATTCAACAGTTTAATTAATTATTTCTTTACACGGTACGAAAATATATTTTATTTAATATTTATTTTATTAATAATATTCAATAAATGAAGCCAAATGAAGTTCTGTGTACTTTGTTCATTCCCTGTAGAACGTTAGTGCGAAGACGAAGAAGTTATGTGAACGTGCAAGCTTTATTTCGTTTATTATAATAGACAGATTGCCGTTAACTACTTAGTTTATTTTACCGTAATCAACACTATTGTTTGAAATATGTCTGAAAACATATTCATTTTAAATTGATTATTGTTTAGATACAACGATTGTGAGACCAGTCTACAAACTCATATGACGTGCCAGTCGTTTTTTGATGGATTGTTGTATTAAGAAAAGGGAGCGCTTTATGGTGATTGTCTAAAATTACTGAAGAAAAAAAAGTGTATGTTACACATTTAGAGTTGAAATATACAATCAAATGTTACGGAAACATTTTATGGACACTGTACAGGTCGACTTTCTCGTTGTTTGTATTTGACCATAATGTTATATGCTAGTACCTATGGCCATAACTAGCATTATATACCGCTTGAACAAATTATCTTTATTCCTCTTAGAAACTTAGCGAATTCCACACAAAGCTATTTCAGTTTTGGATACTTGCTGTCGGGTAAAACTATATTTTGTGATATTTAAATATACCTTACCTAACAATTTCAATACCCGTGAAATTATGCCAATCATTACAGAAAAACATAAAAATCCTTACGAGATCTAGGAATAATTTAAATAGTAATAATTACATAACGCTAAACAGCAAAATACGCGTTTCCTTTTCTTCGTGGCATAAAATCTAATATGACACATGGACCGTGATGGTTTTGGGCAAATTGTGCTCTGCTCTAACAAGGTGAACAGGCTCAGTCAAACATATTTCGTTTTTGTCGTGTTGAGCGCCCTGTGGAGTCTTCACCTTTTCTTAATTAAAATAAAATGCTCAAATGTGTGACTGGCATCTTCAGTTTATTTAAAACAAAAGCAGGTTTTACAGAAATATTAAAAAAGAACTGGTGGAGGGCGATATCTCATTGATGTTAAAAGTAAATTCATAAATGAGAAAAAAGCAATATTCAGTAAATAGGTGATGCAACTGCCTTTAGTATGTTTTGTTATTAGCAGACCCAAATCTAACCGAGTCTGCTATTATTTTGCTTGGCTGCGTGCTATGCTTCTAATCTTTCAATCGATCTTCTTAAGATTTTGTTTGTAAAAATTGGAAAAGATGCATTTTAGTCCTTTTTAAAACTTTACATAACACAAATATTCCAATACTGTACTGACAAGCATATCATACAAATAATTATGCAAACATGCAATCAATCCGAAACATAGTAATCTTATTTTTGAAGTATAATAAAACGTATAAATTTTATCGAGTTTCCTGCTCTTTGTTCAATATCTTCTTTCATTTGATAACAGATTTGTTCTGTCTCCATGTATTGCAATAAAATGGCAGCATTCAAGCGTTTTGCATTATCCTCTTTGATTTATATCCCTTTCAGCTTTGAACAATTCTGTTTATATGTTTTTCTTTTATAACAAACAAAGTAAACGCATATTTGATTAACGGGGGTAATAAATCATCTTTGTATCCAGAGAGTGATATATTCAGAAAATGCACAAGTTTTTTTTTTAATTCATATTATTATCAAAGCTTTTCTTTGGCATTTTCATATCTATAGACTGGGAGGCGAAAACTCATTTCATCTAAAATATCTTTATATCAGAATGTGTTGTGCTTCTATTTACTGAACAATCAGATAGTATTTAGTGACGATGTAAAATATCGCTGGAAGAAATATTAATTTCACATTGATGTTTATAAATAAATGATAACATTGATCTTATTCTAGAACCACTACGGCACTGGTCTAAATTCTAACTGCAGTACTAGTCTAGTTGTCGAACAACTACATAACTAACTTTGATTCTAAAACCACTAGATCACTAGCATAGAATCTAGAACCAGTACAACAACAGTCTCGATTCTAGAATCACTTCAGCACTAGTCTGGATTCTAGAACCACTGCGGCATTAGTTAACAATGTACTATTTTAAGGTATAAGTTTCATACCAACATTTTAATCCATAGGCCATTAACATAGAGTTTTATGTAAAACACTTTAAAACGTTTTTTTGATAAAATTATCAAACCTTTTAATAGTAAGACTACTACATTGAACTTCAGTTGGATGATGATTCTGATGATTCATTTCTATTAAACATACCTTATAGTTCAATGAAAATGTAAACATTCAAGACAAAAACTGAAACATGAAAATCACATGCTATGAGTCTATTACATTCTCGCTTGAATGCGTCAATGATGCTTACATGTAAGCGTCTTTTGTTACCATTAATGAAGTGTTTAATAGTGATGTAGTGTAGTCATTTGGTATCACACACTAACTAATTATTTCAGGAGGTACTCATTAAGCTTGCATCGCTTTGAGTCTAAAGTCGCGTGTTTTTTCTCCTCTTTTATGTTAAAGCAACCCCTTATTACTACTTATTAATACTTGGACCAGAAAAGAGTTCAGATTAGATGGGTTTTCGATTTGAAAGGTTTCTATTTTAGACCAAAAATATGCTGTTTGTTATATACATCAGTATGTTTGTGAACGGATTAATAAAGCATAAATAAGCTATAAGCAACATGTACACTGGTTTAGTGTGATGTCAATTTTTATATTAATTTAACTTTTCAATATCACTTATAAACAACAGAGTACATTTAATTTATCAAAAGGGAAAGTACACAAATTCCAAATAAATGACCATTTTCCTCAAAACTACCATATAAATATGTACCCATATTTTCATACATGTTGAACAAAACTTCACAAAAACAAGATGTGTTTCATGGTTTTTATTTTAAGTTAACATAAAATGCATCCAATATATGCCTGTTAGGCCAGCCTAACAAATAAATATGAAATGAAAGCTGAATATTTGATAAAACATAAATGATATAGATCTTCACAGAAGAAACACTGTGTTAGGCTGACCGAACAAAATTTTGAACAGTCTGAAAAACAATTTAAAACCGTTCGGTCAGCCTAACAATTCATATACAGACCATTTCGGCCGGCCTTACAAAATTTCAAAATGGTTTGAAAAAAGGAGATTAACTGTTCGGCCAGCCTAACAATAAATATATAAATATGAAAGCTGAATATTTGATAAAACATAAATGAAATAGATCTTCACAGAAGAAACACTGTGGTAGGCTGATCGAACAAAATTTTGAACAGTCTGAAAAACAATTTAAAACCGTTCGGTCAGCCTAACAATTCATATACAGACCATTTCGGCCGGCCTTACAAAATTTCAAAATGATTTGAAAAAAGGAGATTAAATGTTTGGCCAGCCTTACAAATAAATATATAAATATGAAAGCTGAATATTTGATAAAACATAAATGATATAGATCTTCACAGAAGAAACACTGTGTTAGGCTGATCGAACAAAATTTTGAACAGTCTGAAAAACAATTTAAAACCGTTCGGTCAGCCTAACAATTCATATACAGACCATTTAGGCCGGCCTTACAAAATTTCAAAATGATTTGAAAAAAGGAAATTAACTGATCGGCCAGCCTAACAAAAATACAAGAAAGACTGTTCAATACCAGTCATAACGCTAAACAACTTTGTGTAAGGCCGGCTGAACAGGCTTTTTAAATCATCTGAAAAAAATGTTTTGAAATTGTTTAACCAGCCTAACAAAAATACAAAAAAAAGTATTTGATATCACATATCTACATATAACTTTTCACTACACCAGCCGAACAAACTTTCGAAATGATTTGAAAAGCTGAGTTTCTACATTGTTCAAACCAACAAAAATACAAGAGAGACTGTTCAACATCAAATACCTCCATGCAACTTGTGTTCTATCGGCCAAACAGACTTTTGAAATGATTTCAATATCACATATTTCAAACCATACATATTGTGTGAGGCCAGCCGAACAAACTTTTGAAATGATTTGTAAAATATGTTTCAAAATTGTTTAACCAGCCTAACACAAATACAAGAGAGACTTTCAATACCACATACAAGTATCGTGTTAGGTCGGCCGAACAGACTTTTGAAATTATTAAAAAAAATTGTCTCAAAATAGTAGGGCCAGCCTAACAAAAATGTATACATGAAAGGCTGTTCAATATCAGTCATACCTCTAAACAACATTGTGTACGCCGGCCGAACAGGCTTTTGAAATTATTTGAAAAAATATGTTTTGAAATTGTTCGGCCAGCCTAACAAAAATACAAGAAAGTCTAGTATATTTGATATTACATATCTCCATACATCTTTGCGTTAGACCAGCAGAGCAAACTTTCTAAATGGTTTGAAACACTGAGTTTCTACATTTTTCGGCCAGCCTAACAAAAATGCAAGAGAGTCTGTTCAACATCAAATACCTCCATACTTTGTGTTCGGCCGGCCGAACAGACTTCAGAAATGATTTTAAAAGAGATGTTTCAAACTGTTCTACCAGCCTAACAAAAATACAAGAGAGACTTTCAATATCACATATTTCATACCATACATATTGTGTTAGGCCGGCCGAACAGACTTTTGAAATTATTTCAATATCACATATTTCATACCATACATATTGTGTTAGGCCAGCCGAACAAACTTTTGAAATGATTTGAAAAATATGTTTCAAAATTGTTCGGTCAGCCTAACAAAGATACAAGAAAGACTGTTAAATATCAGTCATACTTCAAAATAACATTGTGTTATGTCGGCCGAACAGGCTTTTGAAATTATTTGAAAAAATGTGTCAAAACTGTTTGGCCAGCCTAACAAAAATACAAGAAAGACTATTTGATATCACATATCTCCATACATCTTTGTTTTAGACCAGCAGAACAAACTTTCTAAATGGTTTGAAAAACTGGGTTTCTACATTGTTCGGCCAGCCTAACAAAAATGCAAGAGAGACTGTTCGACATAAAATGCCTCCATGCAATTTTGTGTTCGGCCAGCTAAACAGACTTTTGAAATGATTTGAAAAGATATGTATCATATTGTTTGGCCAGCCTAACAAAAATACAAGAGAGACTGTTCAATATCACATATCTCATATCCCCGCTGGGGTCACATGGTTTATATAGGAAAACTTTGAAAATCTTCTTGTACAAAACCACACGGTCTAGGGCTTTGATATTTGGTATGTAGCATCATCTAGTGGTCCTCTACAAAGATTATTCAAATTTTCTCCCTAGGGTCAAATGTGGCCCCGACCCGAGGGTCACAAGTTTTACATAGACTTGTATAGGAGAAAAAGTTTAAGAATCTTCTTGTCAGAAACCACAACACTTATACTTATGATATTTGGTTTGTAGCATTGTCTTATGGTCCTCAACCAAAGTTGTTCAAATTGTACCTCTTTGGTGAAAAGAGGCTCTGCCCTGGGGGTCCAAAGTTTTATATAGAGTTATATAGGAAAAAAAACTTTGAAATCTTCTTGTCTGAAACCATACGACCTAGGCTTTTCATATTTAGTATGATGCATTGTCTAGTAGTACTCTACATTTTTGTAAATAAACATAATTCAGATATGTTTAAATCAATCTGGTTTTTATGTCAACTTTTAAATTGAGGACTGAAAGGCATTGAAACCCAGAAAAGGGTGGATTAGACAGCTGAAGGGGAAGATGGGGGCAGAAAAAATACGGTGGTACTTGTCAGGGAAAAGTATGGTTTAGTCATTGAAAGGTTAGGGAATTTTATTTTCTCAACTTCGTGGCGAACCAGCTTATGATTTTTCATTATTTGTATTTTTGTGTTAGGCTGGCTGAACAATTTTGAAAATCATTTGCTCAAGTTATTTCAAACGTTTTTTGGGGTGGATTAAAACAAAGTTGTAATAAAATATGTGATATTTAAGTCTGTCATATATTTTTGTGAAGCAGGCTGAACAATTTTGAACCTATATGTTTCAAATCATTTTAAAAGTTTGTTTGGCTGGCTTAGCACAAAATTGTATGGAAATATGTGATATTTAAGTCTTTCATATATTTTTGTCAGGCAGGCTGAACAATTTTGAACCTATATGTTTCTATCATTTCAAAAGTCTTTTTGGCCGGTCAAACATATGGTTTTATGTAGATATTTGACATTGAAAAGTGTTTTTTGTATTTTTGTTAACCTGGGCAATTTTGAAACACATTTTTTTTCAAATCATTTTGAAACTTTGTTCGGCCAGCCTAACACATTTGAAAGTTTATAGACTGGCCTAATACAAATTTGTATGAAGATATGTGATATTTAAAAGTCTTATATTTTTGTTAGGCTGGGCAATTTTGAAACACATTTTTTCAAATCATTTTGAAAATTTGTTCGGCCAGCCTAACACAAAGTTGTATGGATATGTGTGATAATAAACTTTTAAGTCTTTCTTGTATTTTTGTTAGGCTGGCCAAACAATTTTGAAACTTGATATTTCAAATCATTTCAGCAGTTGGTTTGTTTGTGTGGCCAAACACTAGGTTGTATGGAGATATATGATATTGAACATTGTACTTTTGTTAGGCTGGTCGAACAATTTCAAAGTTCTTTTTTTAAATAATTTCAAAAGTTTGTTGGGCCAGCCTATCATGATGTTTGGATAAGATAGTGGATATTAAACAAATGTGTTTTTGTTAGGCTGGCCGAACATTTTTGAAACTCATTTTTTCAAATCATTTCGAACATTTGTTCGGCCGGCCTAATACAAAGTTGTACAGATATACGTGATATTAAAATCTTTCTTGTATTTTTGTTAGGCTGGAGGCACAGTTTTGAAACTTAATGATTTCAAATCATTTCGAACATTTGTTCCTGTGTCCTAACACACGGTTGTATGCAGATATGTGATATTGAGCAGTCTTTATTGTATTTTTGTAAGGCTAGCTGGTCGAACAATTTCAAAACTCATTTTCTTTTCAAATTATTTCAAAAGTCTGTTCTGTCAGCCTATCATAATATTTGTATGAGACGTGTGATATTGAACAGTCTCTTATATTTTGCTTATTTGTTAGGCTGGCCGAACAATTTTGAAACTTACTGTTTCAAATCATTTCGAACGTTTGTTCGGCCAGTCTATTGTAGTATTTGTATATGTCATATTGAGTCTCTCCTGTATTTCTGTTGGTTTGGCCGAACAATTTTGAAACTTACTGTTCCAAGCCATTTCGAAAGTTTATTTCGCTAGCCTATCATAATATTTGTATGAAATATGTGATATTGAAAGTCTCTCTTGTATTTTTGTTAGGCTGGCTGAACAATTTTGAAAGTTTGTTAGGCCGGCTTAACATGAGATTGTATGGAGATATGAAAGTATGATATTGAACAATCTCCGTTGTATTTTTGTGAGGCTGGTCGAACAATTTTAAAATTCATTTGTCAAATTATTTCAAAAGTGTTCGGCACAAAGTTTTATGGAGATGTGTGATATTGAACAGTCTTTCTTGTATTTTTGTTATGCTGGTCAAACAGTTTCAATTTTTTTTTCAAATTATTTCAAAAGCCTGTTCGGCTGGCTTATTTTATTTTTGTTAGGCTGGTCGAACAATGTAGAAACTCAGTTTTTCAAACCATTTCGAAAGTTTGTTCGGCTGGTGTAGCGAAAAGTTGTATGTAGATATGTGATATCAAATACTTTTTCTTGTATTTTTGTTAGGCTGGCCTAACAGTTTTGAAACATAGTTTTGTTAATAATTTCAAAAGTCTGCTCGGCCGACCTAACACAATAATTATATGTGATATTTAACAGTCGCTCTTGTATTTTTGTTACGCTGGCCAAACAATTTTTAACATTTTTTTTTCCAAATAATTTCAAAAGTCTGTTCGGCCGACTTAATACAAAGTTGTATAGAAGTATGACTGATATTGAACAGTCTTTCATGTATTTTTGTTGGGCCGGCCGAACAGTTTTGAAACTCATTATTCCAAATCATCCGGCTTAAATACGGTTTTAAATTGTTTTTCAGACTGTTCAAAATTTTGTTCGGACAGCGTAACACAGTGTTTCTTCTGTGAAGATCTATATCATTTATGTTTTATCAAATATTCAGCTTTCATATTTATATATTTATTTGTTAGGCTGGCCGAACAGTTAATCTCCTTTCTTCAAATCATTATGAAATTTTGTAAGGCCGGCCGAAATGGTCTGTATATAAATTGTTAGGCTGACCGAACGGTTTTAAATTGTTTTTCAGACTGTTCAAAATTTTGTTCGGTCAGCCTAACACAGTGTTTCTTCTGTGAAGATCTATATCATTTATGTTTTATCAAATATTCAGCTTTCATTTCTGTTACGAAATCTACATTGTGCTTATTGCATTCATCTTCAAAGCAAACATCTGACGTGAGTTCCAGTGTTGTGGTGGGGTAGAGGCTATTGTTTATTGACACCTTTTTAAAGAACAATGATTAAAATTGTTAACAGACTCAAAAGTGTCAAAAATTGAGCAACTTTTTTACAGAGGTTTTCGGATTTGAGGGGTGCAGGTAAAATGATAGAAATATTTCCCTTAAGACCATCAAACAAAGTTTGTTTGAAAGAGTCTTTCGAACATTATCAATGTAAGAACTCTGTTGCTCGTTTTTGTATGCAAATGCACAAAGGTAGATCAATGGAGATATTTATGGTACTTGAGAAATATGGACGGCATCGATCAGGATAACTTGCCGAGAAGAATAAGTGAAAATATACATTACTTCTCTTTAATATTACTGATTACTTAGTATTTGAATTAATTCAAAGGTTCAGACTAAATATAAATCGCATTGTTCACACATGCCTATCCGTTTAAGAGTACACTTAAAAACAAAGTACACATTATTTTTCATCTGAACTAAATTCGAATTGTCACGTTTCCTTCCGATGAAGTTGTAGACCGTCATTTTGCAATGATTGTCAACGCTTATTTTGCGGATGCTAATCACAGTTTTCCAGTGAAGAAATTACACATGAAGGAAATAGTTTAAATAGAAAAAGGAATTTGCTCAGACGTCCAGTTTACGTGTATACAGTTACATATACCCTATTTCCAGTGGACTATTCAATATGCGACAGCGTTCATTGAATGTGGCCTTTTCTATTGGACTATCGCCCATGTTGCACTATTTCTCATTTACGTCAACCATGATTATTTAATTGTTTGGAAACTCACCTCTCTTTCAGATTTGATCTGATTGTTGGTTCTGCATATTTTACTATGGACATTATATATGGCAATTTATGTTGTATAAAATCATTGTTTGGGGTTAATATGCAAAGGAATTATGATAAAAGTATATAATAATACGCACCTGAACGACAAAAATGACTTTATTCAAGAGAAAATCACTGCTTGAGATATATTATATCGAGGACTATTATCTACATCCGCCAAATAATTGCCAGTTTTGTGTGATTTTCTTTTCCAGCGCGCCGCTATGACGTTTGACGCTATGACGTAATAAGTGTGAAGTACAAACTTTGACTTTGTTGTATAATAACACACAGTGTAAAGTATTCCATGTATAATAAGAAAATGAATCGGATCGTGATTATTTAATTAGATCTGTTTCAAAACAAATGACTATTTCCAAATGTATTTTAAACGTTTCATTAATTTTGTAGGTTTTCAGCTGCTTGTGAATTCTACAAAATTTTAAAACTGGCATCAGTGATTGTCATAAAGTCGTATATTTTCCTACAGTTTTCATTTAGTTTTTGCGATGAGCCGCCTGTGCTGTTTTGTTGTCAAATGGAATTGATTTAAACCATGTACAGTTAACTGTGTAGAAAGATTGGCAACTTACAGAATTATGTTGGTATGAGCATTGCATATAACCAATTACATGATATGTAATAAATATTTTTTTTCACAGGCCACAAAAGCTGCATAGACTTACAATAGTAAATATACTAGTACTACTACCACTATTACTACTACTAACTACTAATGCTACTACTACTACTAAGAAAAACTTTATTCAGCGAAGATAACATATTTTGCTTTGACCAGTTTAATATTTCGTCCTCAATAACTATTTGAAAATTCTGTCCTTAGTATATGAGTATAGAACATAAGAAATGAATTAAAACAACGAATTATTAACAAACTAATAATTAGTGGCATATATCGTATGTTATAGTATGAAAGGAACCTAATTTCTAGGCAATTTCAGAAGCAAAAATTATGTACAAACTGTTAAAGAATAAATGCTATTTGTAATCCATGCACTTAAATCATGAACATTCTTTTATGAGAAAAGTAGAGAAATCGCTGGATTAAACTTAATAAGCAACAAATTTTAATTATGTCTGCATAAAATTTAAACTTTGTAATAACAGCAATAGACTCAAGAAAACATAACAACAAATAATATACAAATGTGAACACTCCAAAGACAACTACAGATAATATACAAATGTAAACACTCCACAGGCAACTAGACATACAAAGGCAAAAAAAGGAAAACAATATGTTTTGCCAATTGTTCAGAACTAAATAGATAAGACGAGAATAGTGCGAAAACAATTCCAGCAAGAACAATTTACTGAGGAACAACCGAAAGGAAATGTGTAGATAATAATGAGTACATTATTTTAAAATGTAAATAAAATGATAATCATGCATCATGAAACTTAAAATGTTTGAGAACACACAAACGGAAAGAACGAACAATTTACACAGTTGCAAAGATATTGCATTGCGGAGGATATTGTGGCTGATTGTGGTCAGAAAGAATGCAATGCACAGTTCAGAAAATATAAAAACGAACAGACATGACAGCACCCTTCCCCTTGAGGCCATCGTATGCATAATACTGAATACCAGTGTTTGAAGCTTAATATTGTACGCCCAAACGAGCTGCACATAGAGGTTCAAACCCTTTTATAACACAGAATAGCTAAAAAACAGAAAATGACGTAAGGATGTGCTCGATTTAACTATAACAGATTGTTACAATGCTATGAAATATACAGCATCATCACTCCAGAACTATTCGAACTTTTTCTTTCATTTTTTTAAACACTACAATCAAACGTATCTTATTAATCATATGGATAGATAGAGCAAAAAAAGCATAAAAGATAAAAGGTAGGAAGAACAGAGCACCCCAACACACCTACAGTCATATTAGTTATGTTAACCAGTAAAACAATTCATTGGTTGAACCAGGTTGTTTTACAGTAAAATGATATTATGCATTTTTACAAACTGTCTTATATCAATCATTTCTGAAACCTTTTTAGATGAACAAATGAGTATTTAAATAAAATTTGTCTGGACTGAAGTGCTGAGAATTATTTGCAGTTCAATGTCTCGCCGTGTTCAGACCCAGTTATAGTTTTGTTTAAAATATGTTTTATGCGTACAGGTCAATTGTTTACGGTCGCAACACAACTGATTCTATAAGACTGCGAAAATAAATAAGAGCTATAAAGATCCTTTAGGAGCAAATCACACAAACAAACAATATTAACGCTGTTTACATAATTATGTATACTCCCCTGTGAAAAACACAACAATTTTATGTTTTAAGAAAATCAGTTAAATGTTTTCTGATTGCAGTGTTGTATATACAAGTTAGAGGCTACACGTTTAAGATATTAAGTCATTATCTCTCAGACTGGTGAGGGCGTCATATCCCTGACTTTGATAACGGCGTCATATCTCAGAAATTGATGACGGCGTCATATCTCACTTTGATGTCGGCAACTTGTCCACAAGCGTAGTTTTGAATTGAGTCTTGTTTTATAAAATAATTTGAAATTGTAAACGGTTTTGTCGTAAATCTCGCTTGTTTGCTGAAACAAGATAGCATAATTCATAGATTTAAGCATATGTATAAGCTTGAGAAATTAAGGCACACCATTCAATAAAATATAGATTTTATTTTAAGTCTGTTTTACAGGTGACTTAATATTCTTTAGAAAGAAACTTCTTTTCATTTGCTATAACTTTGTAAACACTGATAAAGAAGAGAATATACTTCATCCGATAAAATGTGTTTAATATCAATAACGGCCATTGTTCCATTACAACTTGTCAGTTCTATCTGATTTGTGACGACACTGCTCCATAAATACATCTTACAGATATTCGGCTACGCAATATGCTCAATTGATTGCGCCATTTTGATAACAGATGCTTCGTTGTAAAGACTGGGAATTTCGAAATGTAAGACAGATAGTATTCCATCGAAGTGTATTCAAATTAAATCCTGTAAGGTTTCTGAACGTTTCGTCAAAGCAAGTGGTGTGACGAGAGTTATTTTAAATCTTTTAATTTTTCACAGTGCCAAAACAGTAATCATCATTTCCAGTCGTTACTTTTTTTCGAATGTTTTTTTTTTATCAATTTGAGGTTTTAATTCAATATTTTCATTCCCGAAGAGAAGATTTGAGAGAAAAAACAGAAAGCATGGTTTATACTTTTGCTTTATTTGTATATTGTACAAACATATCACAGCACGGTTATGTGTCACAGGTCATAAGTTATTGTACGAAATACCCATTCCAAATAACATATACCTCAGGTCGTCGACTATTATTATCAGAAATGCAATTAACGCTAATTAGTATTTTCGAACAAAACAAAATGTTTAGGCGTTTTTATATCTCTTTCTTTCAAAGCTTGTTCATACCCAACACCATGTTAAATTACATACACTGCTCCATGGTATAAATGCCACTGTAGAATAAATAATGGTGGCTTGATATAGAAATTGCAACATACCACAATAAATATTCAGTGATTACAATACGATATTTATCATTATAATAGGATAGAGATGCAGCGAACCTAAATTATATTGTACTGTTTCTTTAGATAACTTTCAATTTTACACAATGAAGACAAAATACATGATTACGGTGAGGTAATAATCTCGTGTACACGATTACAGTTTGTTCAGTAGAGGTCAAGCATTGAACCAACTCCGCCTTTAGATCATTGTGACATGTTTCATACCGTATCATGATTGCGTGTATTACATGTATGATCTATATTCGTGGCTTCATAACCTTGTAACGTAGCACTGGGTCTGTGTACCTGAAGTTTGTCTTGAAACACAACACATTACGACAGTTCCAACGTTTTTATTTTACTACGAAAAGCAATGCACAGTTAGTTACAAATGTTCAGTTTAATTTCACAGATATTATCAAGGTTCAATGAGACTTTTAAAATAGTTCTGTTAACAACTCTTATAAACATAAGTTCTTAATCATAAATGTATTTCAGCATAGCTCTTAACATTGCTTATTAAGGTTTCAGCTCGTGATAGCGGGACAACATGTCCCTTAGCCCGCCACTTGGGCAGCCTCTCCCGATCACAGAGTATACTGAGTTTATAATGGATTATTCAACTTCCTGTCCACCTGGTAATTAAACTTGGATATTAACGGATGTTTTACACCCTGAAGGTACTGCAAAATTGACAAGTTTCGTCTGACGTTTGAAATGTACAGTTAAAATCTTAATTATCCGAAAGAAATACCAAAATAGAAAATTATAAACCTAGGTATTACATTACAAATTCATTCCTTCATTTCTTCACGAAAAAAAAAAACAATAAAAAAGGTTGAAATGTCTGAATGATCTAAATAAACAGTAAAATTATAGAAGTCTAAAAGATCCAACTAATATGGACTATTAAGTTGTATATTGGGGAATTGAATAATGTATATAACAGGGCACGGCAATCAAGGAGACAGGAGATCTTCCTTTAATTGTTCGTTCCCTTGCATACATTAATGAAATCAAATAAACAGGAATCCCTACTTGTTTAGGTTTCAGAAATTAAATCTTATGATAGATTAACATAGTTTAAACATACAAATAAGTTATAACTTGAACACAGAATTCATCATAAAAGTAACACAGTAAACATCATTTCATATGTGTATGTAGCATTCATTATTCGATATAGTCTTATTCGCAGTCACACATTTGTACGTAATGAAAGTTATTTTCATTCTCCATATTTAGAATGTGCCACTTTGCGTAGGGATTCCATTCAAGTTCTGTGTTTTCACGGATATTCTGAAACAATAGGTACAAATAAATCAAATTCTGAAATTAGAAAGCACAATTAAAATTCTGTTTAACATTGCATGAAACTTAGATATATGAAAGTTTATTAGTTTGTATGTTAACACATATTTCTGCACGATAACAAGTTTTTAGTATTCTTACAATTAAAATTAACATGTTTGAATTATTATGTTAAGATGTGTAAATACATGATTTCTTAATCATAAGCAATGTACTAGTCTAGGATGGAAAAAAATCAGTTGATAAATTATAACAACTTGTTTAAAAAAATAAGTGATAAAAGAAATAAAGTTAAACAAATGCCATGAGAAGAAATTTTCCATTGGTGTTCCCAGTTGGCTGGTGGAATTGACATCTACTGCACATAACCATTGATTCAACCATAGTTTGACGTTAAACGACCATGGAATCAGCAGACGGTGGTTCTCAATCCGTAGCTTCTTAAACAAGTCCACTGCCATCGTTCGTTGTTTTGTCAAAAGGTATCCTTCAAGGAGATGTTATTATGATCGTTGAATCGCCAAAACTTCATCGTACCATATCCAACTCGATAGTCGTGGTTTCATTCCTCTGTGTACTAAAATTTTGTAAAGATCTGCGATTTAATGTCATGTTAACTTTCTGTTGTTTCAGCTTGCCATTCGATAATATGCATTTAATTTAATAATTATGATACTGTGCATGCTAAGTCCATTCATTGCGTTTTAATTTGAATAAGATAACTTCGTAGTTAGTAATTCAGTGAAATGTCTCTCCTTTTCTATCAATTTTAAATGTGAATGTTACATTTATTTATCACTGTTTTTATCTGAATTGCCAAGTTCAAATTATATCGTAGAAAGTCACTGTTAACGAAT
This sequence comes from Mercenaria mercenaria, assembly GCF_021730395.1. Taxonomy (NCBI): domain Eukaryota; kingdom Metazoa; phylum Mollusca; class Bivalvia; order Venerida; family Veneridae; genus Mercenaria; species Mercenaria mercenaria. The sequence goes on along the minus strand of NC_069361.1, from coordinate 27,835,114 downwards.
GTTGTTATTTCTAAATCCTTTACCGGAATATTCACATGAACATGTGAGCACTAAGCTATCAAGCCTTTTTAATCTTCATAGTTCTTAATATTAAGTACAAGCTTGTATCGATTTTTTTAAAGTCTATAGTCTAAAATGAAAATGGATAAAATCAGCATCTTACACAAGAGAAGAAACGCTAGCAAAACGTCAAATATTATACCAAAATGACACCTTACATAGAAATAAACAAATCTGCAAGCAAACAAAACACATACTGAAATCAATATTTACACAAATTAATGACAATAATCAGTTATGCTTCTACACGCATATCAATGATGGAGTACATCTCTTTACTTCACGAACAGCTGAATATTTATACCCATGAATGACCACAAACTGTTATTTTCAATAAAACAGTCTACATACTTAACCTAGTATAGTGGCGATTTTAACAATCACAACAAACCCCTGGTTTTTTTTGTATTAATATTACAAATTTAAAACATGTACTACATGTACAACATAGAGCGAATCAACTCTACACCTAAAGGGATTTTTATATTATCTCACAACACGTCGTCTTCTCTAGACGCGGTTGACAAGCCTGCCTTGAGGCTACAAAACAAATATATCAATTCAGCTTCATTAATTTTAAACACTCAAATCAATATAACTGTACTGTGATGAATATAATATATACAATTAATGAAATAATCTAATAGTCAATAAAATTGCTCCCAACAGTGCCTTAAATAAACGTGTACTTAAACGTTCAACACGTGCGAAAGCACAGCATCTCTATAGTTTTAATTACTAGTATCCATATCGAAAATGGACATATCATAGAGGATACACCATTTAATACCATTAAAATGGTTTCAAGGAATTTAAGCTTCTATAGCTTTTCCTTTACAATTACAATATAAGAATGCACCATTGGGTATCAATAAAAATTACTACAGAATGAAATATGCATAAACAACAAAAAATAGGATCTTTATATACACAAAAATAAACATTTGAGGTTTCTTTGCGTTTCTTTAATCCTTTACTATTTTTCAGCATTTCTGCTACTTTTTATAACTCAACAATCGTATCATAATAAAATTTCGTCATGATTTATAAATCCCAAATGAATATGAAAATTCGCCAGGTACATTTTTCTTTAATTTCATCTCAAGCTCCAAAAGATAAATAAAAAACTTCTTGTTTTTTTAAAACCGAAAAGAAAAAGCTTGTATTTTGTAAGAACTATGCATGAAAATAAAGGTCTTACTGTTAGCGGCATCACATCATTCTCGGCGTGTCATTGTATAGTGGCAGTACTTGCACATTGATCTCGCAACAACCCATTGTAGAATTCAACATCCTGGTCTGATGCGCCATAAAAGTGCTTGTAACGTAGCACTGGGTCTGTGTACCTGAAGTTTGTCTTGAAAGACAACACATTACGACAGTTTCAACATTTTTATTGTACTACGAAAAGCAATACACAGTTAGTTACAAATGTTCAGTCTAATTTCACAGATATTATCAAGGTTCAATGAGACTTTTAAAATAGTTCTGTTAACAACTCTTATAAACATAAGTTCTTAATCATAAATGTACTTCAGCATAGCTCTTAACATTGCTTATTAAGTTTCAGCTCGTGAGAGCCGGACGACATGTCACTTAGCCTGCCACTTGGGCAGCCTCTCCCGATCACAGAGTATACTGAGTTTATAAAGGATTATACCGGAAAACACAGCAGACACATTATTCCGTTTCCTGTCCACCTGGTAATTAAATTTGGATATTAACGGATGTTTTACACCCCTAAACTACTTCAAAGTTGACAAGTTTCGTCTGACTTTTGAAATGTACAGTTAAAATCTTAATTATCCAAAAGAAGTACCAAAATAGAAAATTATAAACCTAGGTATTACATTACAACCTAGTTCATCGTTATTGGATGGCAAAAAGGAAACAGCATTTGTCTTTAATTGACGCTACATTGTATGATGTATTGTTCAGGCTAGGCAAACCTCTAGGTCGTAGTATATATGGTTATTTTTAGCTCACCTGTCACATAGTGACAAGGTGAGCTTTTGTGATCGCGCAGCGTCCGTCGTCCGTCGTCCGTGCGTGCGTGCGTCCGTGCGTGCATAAACTTTTGCTTGTGACCACTCTAGATGTCATATTTTTTGTGGGATCTTTATGAAAATTGGTCAGAATATTCACCGTGATGATATCTAGGTCAAGTTTGAAACTGGGTCACGTGCCCTCAAAAACTAGGTCAGTAGGTCTAAAAATAGAAAAACCTTGTGACCTCTCTAGAGGCCATATATTTCATAAGATCTTCATGAAAATTGGTTAGAATGTTTATCTTAATGATATCTAGGTCAAGTTTGAAACTGGGTCACGTGCCATCAAAAACTAGGTCAGTAGGTCTAAAAATAGAAAAACCTTGTGACCTCTCTAGAGGCCATATATTTCACAAGATCTTCATAAAAATTGGTGAGAACGTTCACCTTGATGATATCTAGGTATGGTTTGAAACTGGATTACGTGCCGTCAAAAACTAGGTCAGTAGGTCAAATAATAGAAAAACCTTGTGACCTCTCTAGAGGCCATATTTTTCAGGGATCTATATGAAAGTTGGTCTTAATGTTCACCTTGATGATATCTAGGTCAAGTTCGAAACTGGGTCACGTGCAGTCAAAAACTAGGTCAGTAGGTCTAAAAATAGAAAAACCTTGTGACCTCTCTAGAGGCCATACGTGTGAATGGATCTTCATAAAAATTGGTCAGAATGTTCATCTTGATGATATCTAGGTCAAGTTCGAAAGTGGATTAGGTGTCTTCAAAAAGTAAGTCAGTAGGTCAAATAATGATAAAACCTTGTGACCTCTCTAGACGTAATTTTTTTTTCATGGGATCTGTATGAAAGTTAGTTTGAATGTTTATCTTGATGATATATAGGTCAAGTTTGAAACTGGGTTCACTGCGATCAAAAACTAGGTCAGTAAGTCTTAAAATAGAAAAACCTTGTGACCTCTCTAGAGGCCATACCCTTGAATGAATCTTCATGAAAATTGGTCAGAATATTCACCTTGATGATATCTAGACTAGGTTTGAAACTGGGTCACGTGCGATCAAAAACTAGGTCAGTAGGTCAAATAATAAGAAAACCTTGTGACCTCTCTAGAGGCCATACTTTTCATGGGATCTGTATGAAAGTTGGTCTTAATGTTCATCTTGATGATGTCTAGTTCAAGTTTGAAACTGGGTCAACTGCAGTCAAAAACTAGGTCAGTAGGTCTAAAATTAGAAAAATATTTTGACCTCTCTAGAGGCCATATATTTCAATGGATCTTCATGAAAATTGGTCAGAATTTTTATCTTGATGATATCTAGGTCAAGTTCAAAACTGGGTCACAGGAGCTCAAAAACTAGGTCACTATGTCAAATAATAGAAAAAACGACATCATACTCAAAACTGGGTCATGTGGGAACAGGTGAGCGATTCAGGACCATCATGGTCCTCTTGTTTTAAATTAAATGCCAGTTTTGTTTATTACCACAGGCAACGAATTAATCCTAGTAGAAAATTTTGTTGCAACAATAGCTCTTAACATAAGCTGATAGCTTGGATTGTTGAAATTGCAGAAAATGATGAGGCTGATCTAAGCCCCAAGGCATTTTGATCATTTATAATGCAGATCGGCATAAACAAATTACAACCTAATTATCAGTTCCATATATAGGTCAGAATTATTTAGAGATTTCCAGTCGGCCCAAATTGATATACGAATTTAGTAACTAATAAACAAATAGAAGATAAGTCATTCAGGAATCGAATTAGACCCCCACTGCGTAAAACTCAACGTTGTGTAGATATTTTCTTCATTTTCAGTAACATAGATGTTACTTATATTGTTAACTAGCTTTCAAATCGTTAAGACTCTTTGATATCTAGCCACTATCACACTATGTTGAAACTACTTCAACATCAGGACAAAGCAATGTTTGTAAGACACGTACGAGAGCTGTTTAAACATAACGTTGTCTTTTGCTGTCAAAAGCTACCTGTTGTATAAAATGCAATGTGAAATACATCATTGTAATTCGCAATCTCTGTGAAATTTTGTCAAATATCTTTTGTTTCATTTTTGCTGATAGACGCAGTCACTTTTTCATCTCTCCTGATTTTAAATCGACAGCTAATGTTCGCATTGATAGTGCACCAGTTAACCTGAAAATAAGCCAAAATGCAGCAACACGTCAATATGGCATTCACAAAAAGTATGGCGTCATTCGGACGTGGAAGGTGGAAGTAAACAACGTTTAAAATAAGTGAGCATTCCTGTTTATAAGACATATAATGTCATCATCGGCTTCCACATCTAATCAGACAGTTGTTAGGTTATGTGGAGATGTTGACAAACACGAATTGAAATTTATGAAACAATGTTCGGTCATCTGTGTCTTCGTCTTCAAGTGGTACACGCGATTGACAAATGACCAAGAATTACTAAAAGACAGCGAAGGTCGAGACATAAAACAACGAATTCGTAATTCGACGCTAGCGTCGATCTATGTCGCCCCAATAAAGACTCACAATGCGCACCATGTCTGAGGTGATTGGCATAACTGTTCATACTGTTTTCAGTATTCTCACTTAACAATTTATTATGATTTAGGTATTGTATGATCATAATCACGTCATGTTTGCAGTTAAGTTAGTAGAAAGATTGCGAATCATGGCATTGCTTCATTACATTATATAAAAACTAGAGAAAAATTCTACGTTATTATACCCTTGTATCATGATATAATCTGGAAAATGTACACAGACATTTGAACAGAAATCTTGAAAATTGTGACGATGTTGCACCTAACAAGTCATGTAGCAAATCAATTTGCAACAGCATATGTTCTCTCCTGAACCTGACACTGAATTATATTTTGCTTTGATGAGCTAATCAACACTCAAGGGATTCAAAGTTTTGTCTGGACATTTGACGCATCAATATAATGAAATGACACGCGTTAATAGACCAGATTCCCTCAGGGAAATATGATAGAGAAACATGTCAAATTAATAGAGTTGTACCTATTAAGGTCGAATGCGTCTAAGCTGAAGTTATATGATTCTCCGTTTTGGCATTTTGTTTAATATAAAATTCAGCATAATCCCGATTTAATGCATGTTTTACATTTTTGATATTTATGTAATTTTGTTCTCTTCAAACTTTCAAACACGCCTACTGGCGTCCATTTCTGATGAACTGTGGTTTCAAGCCTCTAATACTGTTTCCGTAAATAGTTCAATTCAGTTAACAAGTATCGAGTTGCATATTACTCAATGACGTTATTTTCATATAAAAAAAATCTTTAAAAAGGTAAAGTATTTTAGAGACTACTTTTTGGTGACGTCAGAGCGACAAATATATCGTCGAGTATTGAATATATAGCTCCCAACCAGCTGGTCTAATGCAAAATCCAAACGAGAAAATTTGACAAAAAGAACTAACATTTTAATGAAAACTAGGTTCTGGCGATTGAAATAAAAAGTGGGGTCATCGAATTCTCGTAATACTACATTATGTTACACTTACCCCCAAATCACAAGAGAGCGTAATTTATTTCCTATATATGTTTTTGTTCAAGCCCCATCCTCCATCCAACCTTTTCTCTACCCTATCCAAATCCTTATATCTTGCATATAATTAAAATATACTTGTTATGGACTTTAATCAAGTCGTTTGACATATCTGTCCGTTACAATTTCTGTGGCAGGCTTACTTTGCGATGTATGGCGATGACTGTATTTGCTGTGCCCTGTGCTTCCGGGAAATCTACCCTTACCTTTTAACGGTTTAGTAGTTTACATCATTCATCAGAGGTTCGGCATTGTCCCGAAACAAATAATGGCAAAGGTCAAAGTTAGTCCAACAATTTTAGGTAGAACGAAAAGATGTTTGTTTGTTTGTTTTGAGTTTAACGCCGTTTTTCAAAAGTATTTCAGTTATGTAACGGCGAACAGTTAATCTTAACAGTGTTCCCAGATTCTGTATCAGTACAAACCGGACAGTTAATCTTAACAGTGTTCCTGGATTCTGTATCAGTACAAACCCGTTCTCCGCAAGTAACTGCCAACTTCCCCACATAAATCAGAGGTGGAGAATGAATGCTTTCATACACAAAGTATTTTATTAAATCGCCACGGAGAACATACGGCCCGACCTGGGATCGAACTTGCGACCCTGCGATCTTTAGATCTGCGCTCTCCCTATTGAGCTAAGCGGGTGGGTCGAAAAGATGTGAACAGGTCAGCTGCACGCTCATTCTTTAAACATGAATATGCGAGGAGAAGCAGTAAGTAAATTACATGGGACTGTCCTGGTCTTTTTATTCTAGCAAGGTTCACCTGTATTTTGTTGTTCTCATTCAAAGAAGACTTGCATAAAACATGGACCAGAGAAAAATAACTACATGTCATTCATAAGTGTTTTTATTTTGTAAAAGATCTAAACTGACGTTTCAAAATGTAAATGAACTAATAATTTCGTGGCACTTCAACATACAAATGTGTATCTCAGGTATGGTTTCTGGTAAGGTGATTATCAATAATTATAAAATTTAACATACTATAGTTTTCATGTTAATACAGAATAGCTGCATCTTTGGCAAGTCCCTTGGCAGTCTTCTCTGGGATAATTTTTTTTTGAAATTGATATGAATTATTTTGAACATTGACTGTTTTGCAGGGGCAAATAACTAATTAAATATACATTGTTGTTTCTTATGTATGCGTGTGCATTTTTACTTCACATTGATTTGCCAGGGATACGTTTTCTCAGAATAAAGTCGCGTTTTTCCCCCGCTTAATTGTGTTTTGTCCGGTGAAATTATCAAAAACCGTTGTATAGTAGTATGCGGTCAAAGATCAATTCATCAGATAAATTCCTGTTAAAGTAATACGACCTTTTTTCAAAATAAATTATAATATATTCTGTCTTATGCAGTGCGTTTGCACTTTGGCTTGCTGCTGCAGTTTATGCCTAATATCTGTATATTAATACAATAAAAGTATATTAACGTTTTTTTTCTGCTTTTAAAGATTGCCGCACGACAGTTTGACTACTAGATCATGGCTTAATGAAAGATTTAATCTGATGTCAAATTGGTTTAATAGAGCTTTGAAAAACAGGCGTATTTTTCCATTGAGTATCGATTCCACAAATAATGCGTTTGTGAGATTTGGTAGAAATTTTGTATCTCATTTCATTGTAAAAGGGTGTCAAACCTAATAACTACGCATTGTTGATTGTTATAAAGGGTACTGTTACTAAATATATGAACAAATTAGGGGCTAACAAAGCTACAGGCTTCATGGAATTCCTGTATTGATTATTTGCCTTCTACAATTGCACGTTAATGTTCACATTTATAATGTTGACATTGAATTTGTATCTGTTTTATGATATAAAGTCTATGTTACAACAATACATTCTATCTATCTATCTACTCACTTCGTGTATGCCTGCTAACGGAGGATATTAACACGCGATCAGTCATCACGGTATCAAGCAGTATGCGCGATACAGAGAGTACCCGCAATATTGGTTGTAAGGTAAACGCCAAAATAAGTTACGTGTGTGCAACATAGATAATAAAATAAACATTTATTAGGAAAAAAAAAAACAAAACAAAAAACAACAAAGAAAACATTTGATAGTTGATTTAGTGAAAGGAATTCCTTGGAAATTAGAACTACATGTATTTTGGAAAACACAGACGACAAGGTGACCCAAAAATTTAATTTAAAGGAGAAAAAATATATAATTGTCTTTGCCAATAGTGAGGCAGAATTTGCAAAGGAAACGAACTGAATATCTTTTTCAGTTTTCAGACGATTATAAAACTGTAAATTTTTAATGTAGGTTTAACACAGTGTAAAATGGGAAATCACGGAAGTAAACGTTGTAATCGCAAAACACGGGGACTCAAGTGTCGGTATGGTCAAGCGAAGGACGAACTGTCAGGTAATAAATTTGCCATCGATTGTTAATAGAAATTTAAGTAGATATAAATATTAGAATTTCATCTTGTCTGCTATATGTTTCACTTTCTTAAAAGATATAGAATGGCTTTGCAATCCGTCTGCTATATTTTTCCGTTACACTTTCTTTTTCTTACGGACCTTCCTTACGATGTATGACTCTATGGCTGTGATTCGGGTGCTCTTCGCTTCCGGGAAATCTACCCTTACCTTTTATCTATTAAATAGTATTATGAAACTCAGATTAAACTAGCACAGCTATAAAAATAATGCAAATATAACTCTGACTTTATATTGTCCAAAAACGAACGACAAAGACTTACAAATTAATTAAAATCTAGGTACCCCTTTTTTTCAGTAGGAACTTTAAGAAAAATAAATGAAAACGTTCAAGGATTAGACCAGTCAGCAATGTTTACATTCTGAGCAGCAGCAAGAAGTGAATTATGTAATATAGAGCAATGCATCCGAACCGTTTGTTGTGTTATATAAATTCTTGTTATTTCATATATTCAATGTTACGAACACGATTTCATGATGTTGCATTTCATGCGGATACTTTTATCGATGAACGGCTGAGTTTAATTAGAGTATCTGCATCATCTATTACCGAATATATTGTAACAAGTAAGGAAGTATATTTGGGTGGTCTTAGATTATCATAATTCCAGATAAATATATTACAATATATTAATAGTTTAATGACATGGTTTAGAAAACGCATTTTTTTGTGGTCCACGCAACCACAAAATCCACGACAGATAGTTCCCCGCGAATACTAATGATAGCACCATATGCATCAATTTGTGTGTACTTTCTTTAAATATTTTATGCATTTACTTTAATGATTCAAATATTGTATAATTGGTTTTAGAATGCTTTGAATTTCTTACGAACAATTCCTTTTCCATTGAACAACGAATCAAGAAAAAACTAAAATATGTCATGAATTTGCCAAGTTGTGTTTCAACAAATACTGTGTATATTTTCTTCGCAGTCATGTTTATTAGCGTGCCTATATTTGCTGATTTGTTGAACTGTGTATAGTTTTAGTGTAAGGTCAATACATTTACATTACGCCGAGATGTTACACTATTTATTACAAAAAATCAAAGGATATGATAGATTGTTTTTGTTTAGGTATATCTCAATATCATTTGCTCTCGAGTTTCTTATTGCAACATTTTGTAACTTTAAGTGATATTTTGTTATCTTCATTTATTTATTTGAATGCATCCCATTTTTGTACCATTTCAATTAACTGAAACAGGAAACATCTTTCTTTTGCAGCACAAGTTTGTTATCTCACAGATTAAGAACGTGAATCGTTATCACAATATGTTTTTCCACTTTTTAGTCTGATACAAAATTATCCGGAATGCAAAATTTTATAAATAGGAAAGAACATTTCTAATTTGTCATAATAACTGCTATCAGTCGGCATCATCGATATTATCGGAACGTCAATCAAAGCTGATTCGTAGTTATCTTGAGTGATAGGAATATACACGCAATATAGACATGTTGACGCAAATGTGATTATCTTATTAATGTTCAGTACCGTTTTATTACCAAATTTAAGTTTTCTAAATGACATTATGGATAACAAGAAATATCTTTAAAAATGATGGTCGGCGAATTGTATTAATAAAAGAAGTTTATGAATTTTTCATCTAACATTCATCTTTCATCTAACATTTTTCAAATTGCAAAACTAAACACCGCACTTTAACAATTTAAATGGTTCTCTTTTAATTTTTCGCAAAGGTTTCGTAGGGTTGCAATTTTGTTTCGTTTATCCTTAGACGAATAATTACAGCAGTACTTTGATGTAGATTCATGAAGCGGTTCATGAGAAGAGGTCATTAAACGTGTTTATATATTTAGCTAAATTGGTCCCTATCCCCATTTGTAACAAAATAGCAGGAGACCTTACGATATTGTTACACATCGAGTTTGATAAAATTCCATTACATTTTAGTGGTTAATGCGAAGAAAGGCATATCTACTTTTAGCTATAGTGGTCCCTAATTGGGCCCAAGTTCCTATATAAATAAATTTGGAAGAGGACCTTATAATGATGCTCCAGGCCAAGTATGGCAAAGATCCACCAAGCTGTTCATGAGACGCTGTATAAAGGCATTTCTAATTTTAGCTCTAACTGCCCCTAAAAGGGGCCAAATGTCCCAGCTGAGCAAAGTTGGCTGCGGGCCTAATAAAGATGCTACAAATCAAGTTTGATTAGAATACATGAGAAAAAATCAATTAAAGGATTTTTTATTTATTATTTTTATTTATTTCTAAAATAGGACAACTGATCCCGCTTTAACAAATGCATATTCGCTATTCATGAATCTTTGGACAATGACGTCACACCTATAAAAAGTGAAGGTCAAGCAAAACATACAATTGTAATTATTTCTGTTTCATAAGCAAAGTTTGGCCGTAGTCATATCACATAGATAAACTGTATGCAGCGTACCTTCATTTCAGTGTAATGAGATTCAGTCATTACAAAGCATATATATAATAAAACAGATTTCAGCTGAGTTCAATATTTGCATACCATACTAAAGAAAAATATTCTTATATAATAAATCAGTTAGATAATTTATAACAAATATATCAAAGCAAACAAGTACTCATTTTAATATGCAATCTGAATAAGTCACAAAAGCAAGACACCTTTTCATATACAGACGACAATTGTAACAAGGAAAATCTTTTAAAAAGCACTTCTCTACATAAAAGACTCTTATCACACCCTTATTCATGTGTTACGCAGACCGTATTCTTTCTTTAATTTGATATATGTTGGTATTTGAACAGGTTTTTATCATATTAATTATTAAACTTACTTATCATTTTGAGATATATCAATATTCTTACTAAATATACTGAGCCAAAGTTAGCTTTAAAACTGTGAACAGCGTCGTTTAGGATAAACGCTTTTATCTACATTTCACTCAGCGTAGCACAATCAACAGAGTGAAAGAAATTGACACTCTCGTCCCACCAGGCAGAGTGTTGCATAAATCTTCCATTTTGATAAATTATCTATAATGCGTTATCGAGTAGTTTGATTTGCAAACTGAAGTCACGTGGCATAGGTAACGAAAACGAATTTAGACGGCGTCGCCGAAAACATGATGTATCTGTGTTATATTCTGAATCAAACGCTACTGCTGAATAAATAATGCTTTTTGCAAGAGAGATCTTTATAGATGATACCAAATTATTTAATAACTCGACACGTCTCGATATCACTTAAGGAAATGAGCCAATACACACTGTCGTGGTGTACTATGCATAGGAAAGGTGAAATATTTCAACTATATTTGTATTGTAATGTTAAAGCATCGCCACAGTCACAACTCAGTGTCAGTTCATATTTTCAGGCCAAGTATTTTTCTCTTAAAAACTGCACTAAAGCCTTAACAGCTGGTCAAATTATCATCAACATAAGAAGCATATGATGATTTATAGTACATATGCCGCTTGTAAAATGTTTGAGTCTCGTTTAGACCGAAAGTTTACCCCAAAATATTGAATTTATAACTGAAATTATTTGTTGTTTAGTCATAAACTGCAAACTATTATAAAATTTATATTACAAAGACACAAATTTTTGTAATGATTTGCATAGTAACAATAAACTGTAATACTGTGCAACTACCATGTATGGGATTATTATGTTCGAAATATGTTGTCCGTGATTCTTGGCATTATTGATACAGCAAAAAGATAACACTACATATGTTACAATTTAATTTAAAATTTATTCTGTTTTGTCACTGTATTACTGTAACCCAATAAGGTTGTGCCAGGATTATAAGCAATAGTACATTAATTCTCATATATCACCTGTTTATATACATGTAAATTATGTGTGAACAGATAACACAAATTGGATAAATTGATGGTGTTGGAATTTTTGTGTATAGTTCAGTAATCAGGTAAAATTTCAAAATAATTTCTGAAGACTTTATTCTTCACAGTCTGCATTACAATTGGCTGTAATTATCTTTGAAATGTATTGAATATATATTGAGTTTGACTGCACGTAAAATTGCAAAATTTTGTCATAGAAAAATATTGAATAAAGGCATAATACAGGTAGTGAAATGCACATCCTTTTACTTGCATATGTTCACATAGATATTTAAAACATAATTATGACAAATTTATTGACTTTATTGTTACCACTTAGTCATCTTTTATTTTTATGAAAATTTGCATGTAAAATTTTGAGTCAAATGGCCGCCACTGTAGGCAATGCCTTAAGGTATGGTGTCGTACCGCCGTTGGCTGTATTGACCCGCTGTACGGAATCTTTGATGTCTCTCCTACATGATCTCAAATAGTACCGTCGTTGTGTCTAATAAGGTGTATTATCGTCTAGTTGCTATAGCGAACAGCTTACAAAAAAGAACAACTGCATACAGCTCGAATAGACACTGTAATATATTCAATAAAACTCATGTAAGACGTACATTAAACTTTATGCTTCTCGTTATAAGATAAATTTGTCTAAAATGTACATCAATTTTGTTTTATAGTTTCAGACGACCGACTCATTCCGACAGAAAGGTTTAAGGGAACCACACCGGACTCTTACGATAAGCTATTAGCTTGGATGGTCGAAATGGCTGAAAACGATGAAGCGGACCTAACCTCATCCGCAGTTGCGCATTTGACAACGATGTGTGCCGACAAACCTGAGCAAAGTACACCTCCTTCAGCTTCTTCAGCTCTATCAGTACGTCAGAGTTCTTTAGAGGTTCCAGTCCCTCAGCATTCTTTAGATTCTAGTGGTAGTTCTCATAACAGTGACACTTCAAAGTGCAGAGAAGACCTGTCACATCCTAAAACAAAATTCCGACGGGCAATGCTCAGTCGCCAAAGTACAATAGATTATTCTGACGATAGTGACGCCCACAATGAAGTATTTGGTAACGGCAGTATTGAGAGTGAAATGGATAATAACTTTGTAAGTCCAGACTCATTTTTGATAAATAGTATAGAAGAAACTTCTTTCACGAATCGACCTAGACCACCACTGCGTAAAAATCAAAGCTGTATGACATACCGAAATTACAATGCAAATATCGCAGACTTATTGAACGTAAACTCGCGCAAGAAGAGCAAAAGTTTAATGACAATGAGAAAGATGTTGTCAGAAACGAGAAATGACGAAGAAATGGCTCCAATTACTGAAGAGACAGTAATTAAAGTACTAGGTGATGACATGTTAGATGGAAATATTGCCGATATTCTTTATTCAGTGGAAGCGTTATGGCCAAAACCGCCAAAATAGCTTAATCTGAAACAAAAAGGATATAGCTTTAGTTGAGATACACGCAATACAGAACATCTCCTTTTAATGTATAATTCTGTTTGAATCCTTTCCATGAGTAAGTAAGAGATTCATGCAGCCAAGTGTAAATTCGATCAGATGGATTGTCTGCTTTTGTAGATGTCATTTAAACGGCGGTGTCTAGCACAATGCCCCACATTATATTAGTGTCTCACTAAAATATCACGTCGTAGACACGTTATATGATACCCCACCCAGTCACATTATGCTGAAACCCGGCTGACCAGTCCTAGTATATCCTCTTTATACTAAGCGCCAAGCGAGGAAGGTACTAGTACTATTTTACACGTCATTGATATGACGAGGCCATGGATCGAACCCACGCTACCTGGAAGCGGTGGCTAAACATTTGACTTTGTATATATAAAATTACGTATGCGATCTTTTAAAGGATCTTTAATAAGATGCTACAACATACCTGTTTTAACGTTTGGTTGCGTTTTATGCTTCCAAAGGATCTTTTCACATATTTTATTTACACATTTAATATGGAGGGATTTTTTTTTTCATTCTTAGGACTTAGTGTCACATGACCACAGTAGATCATGCGCCACTTTTCTAGCTTTCACGTATTGGCCTTGGCATGACCGGGCACTTGGCTAGAACCACTGACTTGTTTTCGTATACAGTTTAGATATTGAGTATTAATCAAAATGTATTTTGCAGAAAATTTTGTTTACATCATTGATCTGAACTGGATTTTGACAGCCTGTTGTTTAATGTTCTTCTTTCACATTAACACATATTATATCTATGTTGAAATACTTGTTTTGAAATCTCCGAAAGAACTGATTAGTTGTTAGACAAGGAACACATCAGTTTTATTACCAACATGTTAAGCTGTCGGACTGAACACGTAATTTTCACAGAGACGGTATTTTTGGAAACTAGAGCATTTCACTTGTACAATATTGGATGCATTTCAATTATTACATATTTTATATTAATTTCGATCGGATTAAAGGCTTGATATCATTTAACACAGTTCATAAGTTTTGATATAATACATTATATTTCCGTTTTTCTAGTATTTGAATGTTACAGTCATATATAACGCTTGAAAGAAATACATTAATTGAAGGTCTGACCATTTAAAAACTTTAAAGCCTATATTAAGGGTATTGTGTTTCTTTTAAACCAATCTTTTTTAACGACTTAAGCATACAGGTTACTTCATATGCTACATCATACATGTTTTAACATTTGGTTGCCTTCTATGCTTCGAAAGGGTATTTTCACATATTATAATAACATATTTAATATAGAGGTTGCTTCATATACCTTATTTTCGTTGTTTTGTTTGGGTTTCACTTCACACGAACACAATTGTTTGTCATCCGAAAGCTTTCCAGCCGTCGCATTAGTTTAGGCACCACCTTGCGCTTGGCTAGAACCACTGACCTCCAAATAAAACAAGCTGTAAAAAACACTAACATAGATATGAATCCTTACCAGTAACACGAATAAAACTTTCTACATCAGGACAAAAATAATCTTGATTTAAACCTTGATATTATATCATTTGCTCATGCAAGTGAAAGACTCATGATTCAATTTTGAATATGTACTGATAAACATTGATTAAGGTATGACTTCCTTTTGAAGCGTATTCATTTCTTACTATAAACCTACTTTGACTGTGCCACTGGGACCAAAATGTTTCCTTATATTCTAGTAAGTTTTTACTTTTTTCAAGACTTCAAGACTTATAGTTGTACGAAATTGAATTTGTTTTCATTTGATAAGTGATTTCCTGCTGTTCAAAGTGAATTTATCTCAGAAACAGAAGGGACAGAATTCTCTGAAAACGTTTTGGACAGTGGCCATCACTTTGAAATTTGTCTTTACTTGAGCTTGATGAAATGCCAAGAATAGTACAAAATTTATAAAAAACGCACGGCAAACATTTTGCATAAAAGTCTCTCACTGGATACAGTATATTACTGTATCATTGTTTTGAACACTTGACATATTCACCATTAGGTGGACCATACCTTAAATAGAGCTGTTGATAATATGCGAGTAAATTTTAAAAACCGCCCCCAATTAAGTGGAACAGCAATTAATTAGCAACCTAAACTTGACTGCTTTGATGAGCTAATCAGCACCCGCGTGAATCGAAGTATGGTATTAATTGTTTGTACGTCAATTAATACCAAGTACACCAGTATTCAGTTGGCAATAGGTAATTAACCAGTTTCCGTCGGTTTATGAAAAAACAGAAACAAATTTGCAAGTAGTCGTAGATTTTATATTGTGAGATATCAAATATTATAGTGACTTGTACATCGTTCGGATATTTTCAAATATTTTTTGATTATAGGAATCTGTATGCCATCCCATACAAAATACAAAACAATATTTGTAAGCAATATATATTTAGTTGGTTCGGTTGGTATATGTTATTTTATCTACGGTTTACCTTTAATGAAAAGTATCAAAGACATAGATTGAATAATATCTCAGCAATATTTTCATGGGCTTAAATAAAATTAGTAAACCACGTAAACGGTACTGTCATAGTACACTGGCCGTTTATATGATTATTAAAGAAAAGCAACATCAAATAATTAAAAAAACTGGAATGAATTAAAATGCAATTGTTTTGGAAGGTATAGTGATTATTATACAAATTATTTACCAGTATTTTGAAAAATTATATCAGTATTTTGAACAACTGTGAATGTATGTATTTAAAGTCACTTGTCTAACAAGTTTCAAGAGAAACCGGAAGCACATTTTTAAAAACTAAAACTAAACAGCAGTACCTTTTCTGTGTATTATCTGACAAGAAATGGAATCACACACATTAGCTACCAACATTTTTGAAAACTGTTTTAATAACTATTTTTAGCACAACCTTAAAGCCATTAAAATAGATAATCTAAAATAAGTTCAATATTCTCATTACAACTTCTAACTCTGTGATCTCTACGTTATGAAGGAACGGACTATTCTATATTTACAAACGAATGAAAATTCAGGTTTCACTGACAGAAAATATAAAGGGTGCCTCATTTCTGTCTGTTTTCATAGACACAGTCATGTTCGTATTATATACTCGTACGTGTGCCATCTTGTAAATACTATAAAACTGACGAAAATTTGAAACCTTTTAGTAAATCTTTTGAAACAAGTATGCTTGCTATTAGAAGGTTGTAGTTTTGTATTATCAATACACAGGAGACCATTTGAGTGTATGCATATAATGCATTATATACATTTAACTTGATTATCTTGGAGAATTATGGAATTTTAATGCTATTACTCTTCTTCTTCTAGAAGCCGCTAACTGACATTAATGTATTGCATATACTACCTATATCAATTTAGCTAATTGGTATCATACTACTCAATATTTCAGAAAAGAAAAACACACAAAAAACTGCATGTACTATGCATTTGACTTAAAGACTTGTCATTTCAATGACGTATCTGAATTATATCTGGATTTGTTTTCATATTGCTGACCGTTATTATTATTAAATTTACTGTAAACTTGTAAACGTTATTCAGTCCTTAAGAAATAGTTAACGTTCGTAAACAAGTTCCTGTCAAAAATTCTGTCAGTTTCCTGGAAAATACTGATAAAAAATATGCGAAAGTCAGATTGATTAAAAGAATGACACTTAACCATGTATTTACATATACAATTAGCCATTCAAGTGCTAGGAAAAGAAAGAATAATTTGAATTATAGATGAAATAGCTAACAATTACAATCAATTTAGAATGAGAATGAAATGGACAATGAGGTGTGTAATACGTGTCTAGTCAGTTGTATTATTTTGGTACAAGTTCGTGTCTCGTTACTTGCAGTCTGTAAATAAATGGCATTTGAAGCAGTCTCTATCACAGCTCAAGATCAAATGATTCGGCTTGCTGCACTAAAGAGCATAAATATGGTAAGTTCCCCTTAATTTGGTAAGTTCCCCTTATTGCTGATCTTATTGAGGCATTAGCTATCTCTAAAATTACACACAAACCTGCCTCCTTTTTACTGTCTGAAATAACTATGCATTCGGATATCAGGGTATGGGGACTTGGGAGATTTTGCATTCTTGATATATGACGATGTTGGATCTTAGTCATTGATCTACTTCCCAACTGAGGTAAAGAAGTTTTGGTAGATTTTAACTGTCAGCAACGTCATCGAGAAAACGTTGTATTTTACGATGCACATTTCGTTTTAAGGAATATATCGTGTATTTAATTTGAGCATTGGAATAAAACGGCGGCCGTCACATTATCAATTATCAGACGTTCATATATCAATTTCTTCTTGCGTGCTAGCGTCTGACATAATTACCAGGATTTCTCGCAGTGATATTCAGTTATTAGTCCACTGGGGATACTGCAAACACCGTAAAATCACCAAAAGGCAGTCAATAACAGTAATCGGATTGCAGCTTGTGCGAAACTAAAAACGGAGGCCAGAGATTAGAAAATTATAACTGGCGGTCACGCAAACCAAATGTTATTACGATCTCTACTTGTAGAAATGGTGTTTGAAACCACACCAGATTAGTTAATTATTTCTTTACACGTTACGGAACTTGATTTTAAATAATAAACGAAGCTCATTGAATAAACTGAAGTTTTATTTACTTTATCCATTCTTCCCTGGAAAAAGTTAATTTGAAGACATAGTAAGTTTTTAAGAAGTAATTTGTGTGAACGTACAAATTATATTTCGTTTTTCTGTAACAGAGAGAATAAACTTTAACTATGCATTAGAAAATGTAAGATCAATTTTAATAATTTTCAAAATTTACAGAAAAATACTCTGGAACTATTTAAGTAATATTCTAATTTAGAGCTTTGAACTTGTCAAATATCATTACTTTTTTTATTTTATACTAATAAAGCAGTTGCTCCATGAAGACTAAATAACAAGTCAAACCAAGCAAATTCGATTAGTTGGTATCCCCCGCCGAAAGGGTTTGTGGTGAGGAATGGCAAAAAATATATATCCGGCAAATGCATGTTGATAAATATTCATGGAAGGTTTGAAAAAATTAAAATAAGGAATTTTTTTTTTTTTTTTGGGGGGGGGGGGGTGATGGGAAAAACTTGACGGGCATCATCGCAGTATGTTGGTTCAATAAATGTATATTCTATGGAGAAGTTTATACTAAACAAGTTGTCTTTGTTAAGAAAAGGTATAAGTAGAGTAATCGTTCATAAGAAAATGGTAATGTTCAGTTAATAAGTAATATAATATTGCCTTAATATGTTTAAGTAAATACGTACATTTAAAGAAAACATTTGAATTTTGCTTTAAACTTTAATTAACATAAATATTTGAATATTATTCTGACAGACATGTGATAAAAAGGATATGCTGACATGCAGTCGATCCGAAACATTGTAGTTTATATAGTACATAGTAATTGTTATAGTTTCTGGATCTTTGGGATCATGGAGTCCATTCAATATCTTTGTCACATCCGCTTAGTTTTGTTAATACGCCGATGCTAGTGGGCGTTAGAGGTGTTGCACATTCCATTACCTCTCATGAACAGACTCGATCAAATTGAGTCTTCTATTATTTTCCTTGGTTGCATTCTATGCTTCCAAAGGATCTATTTATAGATTTTATTGCTTTTAAAGTCTACAAAAATGGTACTATTTTTTTTATCGAATTTCTTCCTTGATGTTCAGTTTTCTCTTCAACTTTTATACAGTGTCTTATGTATAGATTTGTTCTGTCTAAATGTATTGCAATAACACGGCAGTTTTCAAATGTTTTGTATTATCTCTTATGATTTATATCCCTTACGGCTTTAAACAATTCATTTCAAAAGCTTTTCTTTTATAACAAGTAAGGTAAATCTTTATATCAAAGTTTGTTTAGCTTCTACTTATTGAACAATAAGATAGCATTTATTGCCGATGTTTTTAGAAATCGCTTGAAGAAATATTGATTTTTTTAAACAAATTATTGATGAATGATAATTTAGGCTTAATTCTAGAACCATTTTAGCACTGGTTTTAATTCTAAACCCACTGCAGCGCTAGTCTAGATTCGCGGACTCCTTTAACTCTAGCCTAGATTCTAGAACCACTGTAAGTCTAGTCTAGATTTAAAACCACTATAACACTAAATAGATTCTAAAAAAGTAGAGTACTAGTCTTGATTCCGGAACAACTATGGAACTAGTCTTGATTTTAGAAACACTACAGCACCAGTGTAGATTCTTGAAACACTACAAAAGTTGTCTAGATTCATGGCAATACTGTTCTGTTGTGCCAATAATATCTCACAGTTTTGAAGTAACTGAATGTTCTGTATTTAAAAATCAGTGTCATAACAATAGTACGTGGTGACTTTTAACGGCCGCCACACACTTCTTAAAGATTGCGAAATTAATCAGATCTATGAAGAAGATCCTTTCTAAAAAAATGACATAAGTATTACTAAGCAATGTTATCATTTTAACGTATAATTAGAACCCTGTGTCTCTGGAGAGAGTTAAAGATTTTCATAATTAATAGCAAGTTCAACTGCGGTACCGGAATCGAAGTGCCTTTATTCCTTAACGACACAGGCGGTACCGCAGGCACAGTTTAGTACCCGTGAAGCAGCAGCTGCATGTGCAAAGTTAGACAGTATACCTTTGTCATTAATTTATTAGGTATTTTGTTTCACTGCCGTCGAAATATTTTCCTTTATCATTGAATTCTTTATAACTGTGACTTTGAAGGCGACATCATTGCACTGACTTTGATGACGGCGTCATATCTGTTACTTTGATGACGGAGTCATATGTCTATTTTGACGACGGTGTCATATTTCTGACTTTGATGACGGAGTCATATGTCTATTTTGACGACGGTATCATATCTGTTACTTTGATGACGGAGTCATATGTCTATTTTGACGACGGTGTCATATCTCTGACTTTGATGACGGAGTCATATGTCTATTTTGACGACGGTGTCATATCTGTTACTTTGATGACGGAGTCATATGTCTATTTTGACGACGGTGTCATGTCACTGACTTTGATGATGGCGTCATATGTCTATTTTGACGACGGTGTCATGTCACTGACTTTGATGACGGAGTCATATGTCTATTTTGACGACGGTGTCATATCTCTTACTTTGATGACGGAGTCATATGTCTATTTTGACGACGGTGTCATATCTCTGACTTTGATGACGGAGTCATATGTCTATTTTGACGACGGTGTCATATCTGTTACTTTGATGACGGAGTCATATGTCTATTTTGACGACGGTGTCATGTCATTGACTTTGATGATGGCGTCATATGTCTATTTTGACGACGGTGTCATGTCACTGACTTTGATGACGGAGTCATATCTATTTTGACGACGGTGTCATATCTCTGACTTTGATGACGGAGTCATATGTCTATTTTGACGACGGTGTCATATCTCTGCCTTTGATGATGGAGTCATATGTCTATTTTGACGACGGTGTCATGTCACTGGCTTTGATGACGGCGTCATATGTGTATTTTGACCACGGTGTCATGTCACTGACTTTGATGACGGCGTCATATGTGTATTTTGACGACGGTGCCATGTCACTGACTTTGATGACGGCGTCATATGTCTATTTTGACGACGGTGTCATATCTCTGACTTTGATGACGGCGTCATATGTCTATTTTGACGACGGTGTCATATCTCTGACTTTGATGACGGCAATTCGTCTTCAGAGGGTGTCAGTTAAGGTAGTGCTCCTTATGTTATAACATGATTTGGAAATGAAAAAGCTGTGTAGTATATCCCATTTGTTTCCTGAAGCGAGATTAAACAAGAATATAACATTTTCCTCCTCTCTGCTGGGCGTAGCTATGATCATCTATATTATAGATTTAAACAAAGTAAAACGTAAAATAATAAAACACTGATACAGAAAAGAACATACATCATCCGATATAATCTACTTAATATCGATAATGGCCAATGTTCCATTAGAATTTGTCATTATTATCTGATTTGTGTCGACGATACTCCATAAATAAACCCTTACAGATATTCCGCTACGCAATATGCCCAACTGATTGTGCAATACATTGTTGCTGTTTGATAACAGAAACTTCGTTGCTCGTCTGGGAATTCCAAAAGGTAAGACAAATAGAATGTTTTCAAATTCAATCCTGTGACAGTTCTGAACTTTCCATCAAACAGGTGGTGTGGTGAGTTTGCCAAAACAGTAATCATCGTGTCCAGTTGTTACTTTTACGATTCGGATCATACTTAGACGGCTCGATTTGTTTGTCAGTTAAAAAAAAAAACCTATGCGTTGTATATTCTCCGATAATCTTTGGTTTACGTGCAGACCGGTGAGAGGGTATTATGACGTCAAATTGCCGGTTCTTAAATACTCGGATAAATGAAGTCAAGAATGATTTATTATCATAGTTTTAAAAGAGCAAATTAGAATGAGAAACACAAAGCTTTCTTGTGGTTTACTAACTGATTTACAACGGTTGATCGCTTTAATGCTTGGATACACCCAGTCTATGGCTTGATTCCAACGAACCGCCTCGGTAGCCTTGTGGTAGAGCGCCCGCCTGAGTGCGGGAGGTCGAGGATTCGCTCCTTGACCGCGTCATACCAAAGACGTGAAAAAATGGCACTAGTAGCCCCCACAATTGGCGCATAAAGAGGATAGCGCAAGGACGGGTCGACCCAGAGTTAAAATAATGTGACTGGGTGGGGTAAAATGTCACGTGTCTACGGCGTGATATTCCAATGAGGCAGAACTATAGAGTTGTTTATTGTGCTTACTGCTACAAGAAGAAGAACGGTACCGATTTCATAGCATTTCTCTGCTTATTACTCATTGACAATGTTTTGTCAATATTGATATCTAACTTTTAATATAGATATTTAAGAAAATAAGTAAATCGCTAAGCAAATACGGAGAAATGCTCAAGCACGTACTGTGAATTCGAAATTTCGAAAGTAGTTATATGTAAGAAAAAATCACTTTAAGAAGACATTTAAGAAACGTCAATGATGACATCATAATTACGTTACAAAATGTTTTAAAGCTTTATACATCAAATGCAGTAGAGGTGTCTTGATACTTTTTGTCAATTCTTGACAAACACGTACATAAAATATATACATAATACGTTGAAATTATTGCCCTGAAATGTATTTCAGCAAGGACACTTGTGTTCTAAAACGTATATGACAATTTGCATGTTTCAAGATGGAAAATTTGGTTTTAAAGCTTTTCACAGGAATTACCAGTGCTGCAATATCTACGAAAATATTACATAGTCTCAAACTTGCAGTGATCACGTTGTGAGAAATATTCGAGCAGTGGCACATACAATACCTCGTAAAAGAGACGTATTACGAAGATTAATATCTTAATTTCAATAAAACAACAAAACGACGTTTTAATTGCAACTATATCAATTTTAAAGACGGTTCACTACAACAGAGCACAGTTTAAAAGTCGTTAAATAGAGTTATGAAAAGCAGGTTTATTTCACCGATTCCACAATTCATTCATCTGTAAAATTTGCTCATTTCGTGTTCGTGCATGAACAAGCTAAGTGAAAGTTAGATTAGACCAAAAAAGAAGATTGTTTCAGCAATATTGACTGTTATATAAACGTAAATGTGAAGACGAGTTAAGGCATTTATTGGGACCAGGAAAATTTGGTGGAGAATATGTCAAAGAAAAGAAGAGATGTGTAGACAAAGTGAATTCGTGAGATAAAAGCTCTGCTTTGGCAAACAAAATGAAATGAGAACTGTTCTGTAAATTTTCGAGAAGTCATAATATAATTATGTCCTTTTTTTTTCTCAAAATACCAGATAATCAGAGAATATATAAGAGAAATGATTAATTAAAAGATATCTAGTCGATAGCCAGCCTAATGTTTTCTATCATTTTAACCAAAGCCCAACGTGCAATATGTTGTTCAAGAAATCACTTATGTTCTACGTAATCTCAAGCACTAGGTTTGGTCATCAGATTCATCGACTCTATCATATATACAAGCGTAAGTTTATCAGTTTCTGGACTTCCTTAGTCGAATATATTAATATTTTCGTAATTAAGGTACCAGTAAGGTTTTATTTTCGAGCGCTTGAAATATTTTATCAGATGTAATCTGTTAAGAGAGTATTCATTTGTTCGACTACAAATCGTATGTCCATTTCTCTAAATATGTGAAAAAACATGAAGAATGTCTTGCCAAAGTTTCTTCAACTTTTGTTTTGCAAATGGCGATATTATGACGATGATCATTTAGTAATTAAAAGACATCCCTCTTAAACTGTTTTTTTTGTAAACAAACCATTGCTACTCAAACATAATGTGACAATTTATGTCACAAATATTTTTATAAAAATCTGTATTTTAGACGGAAACTTATTTGAAATTTAAAATTCAATTATCAGCAGAGGAATTTGGTTATTTACTCTAACAATTTGAGGTTTAAATTCAATATTGATATTCCCGGAGAGAAAATTTGCGAGAAAAAAACAACAGAAAGCATTGTTTATACTTTTACATTATTTGCATATTAGAAGAAGAAGAAGAAGAAGAAAATTTGTTTATTAAAGTGACATGTGATATATACAATATAGCAAAATATATAAATAACAAAACAAGAATCACCCGGCCCCATGGACCTATAAGTCACTATCGAAATATAATAGTAATAATACAGTGTAAATTTAAATTAACTATAACGTAAGCATATATATATATATATATTTATGAACAATTTAACTAAGATTATATAGTGGTAAGTCATACACTAAAACCCTGTGTGATCATTTATACATTTAGATAAATAGATTTGCGTCTATGCAAATATGCTTGAACTAGATATTTTGCAAACTTTCTCACATGATGTTTTGTCAGAAAAGACATCTTTTCAATGTCTGGCAAGTCTCTAAAAGCAGAATCATGTATTACATCACCAAATAGTTGAGTTCGTAAGTCACTGTATTTTGAACAGTGTAATAAAAAATGCGTCTCATTTTCAACAGTATTGCTTGAACAAAATTTGCAAAGTCGGTCATTGATGGCTTCACCTATATACCTTCCTGTCTCAATACGAAGTGGGAGTATTCCACATCTGAACTGTGCTACAATTGAACGTTCATATTTTGACAGGTTTAATGTAACATAATCTTCAGTTTTGAATACCTCTTTTAACAATTTATAAGTTCTCAGCTTGGGGGTATTTTCGACGGTGTTCTTCCATTGACGGCTATGTAGATCAATTAGTTTCTGTTCTGCCACTCGAAGGTCAATTATTTCTTTGTTATTGTAAACAGTCAAGAGATCGAGATAGGTCATTATAGCCTTAATCTCACTGCACCAATTATTATTGCACCTTCCATAGTCAAATTCGAACGCACGTTTAGTGATTCTATCATTATCAAAAGAAATTAGCCTGTTCCAATACCTTAACATGTTAAGCCATCGTCTATATCGACTTGGAAGCCAGCCTAGATCACCTGTTAATGCAGCTGTAGGAGCAAATCTGTGTACACCTAAAAAGAATCTCATTGACCTGTTTTGAACATTATCAGTCTGTTGAAATTGTTTGTATCCCCAAATAGTAGAACAATAATCCATTACAGGAACAACACAGTTATATACTAATTTTTCGTAGGATTTAAAACCGAAATCAGGTAATCCGTGAACTTTGTTTATCAAGCCTCCGAGTGCTCTACCTGCACCTTTACCAAGGGCTTCACAGTGACTGTTAAATGATAGTTTTTCATCAAAGATCACACCCAAATACTTATATTCAGAAACAGTTTCTAGAGTATTGTTACCGATTCTATAGTTAAACTCTGTGCGTGATTGGCGCCCTTTTCGGAAGTGCATACACTTTGATTTGTCTGTATTGATTAACACGCGCCATTTCTTACACCACTCGTGCAGCTTATCTAGCATTTGTTGTAAGTCCTTTCTGAATTCGCTATTAAAACAATGTCATCCGCATAAAGCAACATCGAAATAGAAGAACCGTTCATGTCAACACCAAGCCCAAGATCGTTTATTTCACCCACTAAATCGTTAATAAATATGGCGAAGAGCGTCGGCGAAAGATTATTTCCTTGAACAACGCCGGACTTACAATCGAACCAAGTTGTTAACTTATTGTTTATTTTGATACATGAGGTGGTATGGTCGTACATACTTTTCACTGCATTATAAACTTTTCCGTCAATGCCATTTGAGAGTAGCTTGTATAATAACATATCACGGTCGACAAAGTCAAATGCCTTTTTAAGGTCAATGAAAGCCGTGTGTAGGTTGTCATGGTTACGCACGAGACTGCTTAACGTGAATACATGGTCCTCGCATGATCTGCCCCTCCTGAATCCGTTCTGTTCGTCCGCTAAAAGGTCACTTTCTTCAAGGTAATATGATATTCGCTTATTAATAAATGAGCTGTAAAGTTTACTGATACATGAGAGTAGGCTTACACCTCTATAATTTAGAGGAAGTCTTTTGTCGGAATTTTTATCCTTCAGAATTGGGAATATAACTGACTTTCTCCATTCACTAGGAATAATGCTCGTATCAAATACCAGCTGGAACAGCTTATGAAGAGCAGCAATGACCGGGGGAAATTTCAAGACTGCATATGGGATATTATCAATACCGCATGCCGATTTAGATTTTGCACTCATGACGATCTTAACGATTTCCTCCAGGGTAATATTATTATTAAGTTGCTCATTTGGAGTGTACAACGGATCAACTATGTTTAGCTCTAATAACTGTTTGTGTATTTTTGCTCTGTCATAGAACCTATTGTCAAATTCTTCATTATCAGCGCCATTATACAGATTAGCAAAATCACACTTCCATCTGTCGAACACCACATTTTCATCAGTCACAACATGCCCTTGTTCATCAATTATTTCAATTGGAATCGACGAATCGCGCTTTGGTCCGAGGTGTTTTATTTTATCCCAAAATTCATTTGGGTTCGATGTCGACATGTCCTCGATATCAACTGAAATGCTCCGCTTAAATTCCCGTTCAGTCTTCCGTAGTAATTTGTTAAATCTATTCCGCGCCAACACATAATCGAGTCTTTTTTGGGATTTGATACGCCTTGGGCCATTACATTTAAGGAACTCATTTTCAGTCATTCTCATAGCATTCCACCGGTCTGTAAGTTCCTCATTCCAATACGGTTTAGCATTCTTATTACGTTTTTTCGTACGATTAGAGGCATTATAACGAGGGATACTATGGTTCATTTCATTCAAAATTGTATCGCAAAGTTTACAGTAAATTGAGTCTATTTCAAATTGCGTGTCTCTCGCTGACTCAATGCGTCCTATCACCTCTAATATGGCAAGTCTAGCAATGTCTCTGTTCATAAAATCCGTTGGAATGTGATTAAGCTTGTACTTAAATGATGTAGGCGTACTCGGATTATCCGTAAATCGGTCTGCACGTGAAATGTCAATATTCAACGAGACGCGTGCCAGTAGTACCGAATGATCAGGTAAACATGATCGTTGGCCAATTAATCCGTGCAAATCGTTTTCATCGACAATAGACTGTATTGCTATCACATTGAAAGATTGACACTGTTGAAATACATCATGTGGAACGCATATGTAGCCAACCACGGATTTACCTTTCATACTGATACTTGTAAAATTGTCATTTTGGAAGCGCGAGTTCAAGGTACAAAGCTTAGAATCTATCAAAAAGTCTATGAGTTCTCTACCGTGCTGATATACAACATTGTCAATTGGTACACGTGCTGGCAAAGAATCAACATCTTGCAATATATCGGACAATGACCCAATTCTGGCGTTAAAATCTGCTGCTAAGAATATGGTATCGCATTCACTATTTATATATATAAGCGATAGGATATGTGCGAAAAACGTCTGCGCATCCCTTCCCCAAACGGAATTTTCTGGGGGCAAATAAGCGGAAACAATAAATGAACAATAGTCAATAGAGTGACATTTAAGTTGCAAAGCTAGAATCCCTTCAATGGCATTTTCAACAATTGTGATATCAAACATTTCAATTACCCAAGATTTCACTAAAATTCCTACCCCACCTGATCCTCGAACTGCGTTTACATGAATGTTTTTACGGTTATTTCCGTACCACACATAGCCTTCTACATCGATTACGTTATTCTCGGTCAAATGGGTTTCACATATAGAAAATATATCTGCATCAATTGAGTTTATAATAGCACATCTCAAATCATGATTATTTGCAGTCCAACCACTGACGTTTAGATGCGCAAGTTTCAACGTGTCATGGGGACGGGATCCATCCTAGCTGGTTCCCATAGCGGCGGTCCCGCCGGACGGGGACGGATGTTCAGGGGTACGTTCTTTAATTCGACCACTAGCATCTATGCGAAAGTTCTTCCCTTGTGGCATCGTGCGAAGAAGCGTTCTAGCATTCATTTCAATGATTCTCTCAGCATGAGATTTACTGCTTTTCAAGTACACTGTACTATAAGAAGGGTGATTTCGTAGTTGCATTTTCTTTCGGAGTACAGCTACTTTCTCTTGAATCGAGCGAAAACTTATTTTCACCCAGCCCGGCTTATCCGCAAACCGAGATGATAGTCTCTTCGCCGCTACAACAGATACACTTGAGTTGATTTCCTCCCCAAGCGTTTTTATGAGATCTTTCGCCTTCGTAAGAACATCCTCTCCATCGTGGAACGGTAAACCGCTAGCTATAACGGTTAAATCCGGGTCGTTTAAGGGATTAGACGGCTGTCTCGGGGGTTGATCACCGGCAGTACCGTTACTTTCATGAGACATGACATTCGACTGCTCTAGGGTATCTAATCTCGACTGCAAGGTGTGAACACTTTTCAAAAGTCCATCTATGCGACTGCTCTCTTTAGCAAGGTTAGAGGTCAGCTGATCACGCAATGTGTTCACCTGACTGTCAATATGGTTTTTCATGTCGTCTCGAATATTGTCAATTTTAAGTTCCAATGAAGTCTGTATCGCCTCTTGAGACTTTTTAATATCAGACACTGTCTTTAAAATCTTTCCAACTTGACCTGCTAATTCTTTGATCGGGTCTAACGGCATTTTATCTTGACTTGAGTCCACTACCTGCACGTCGGGATGAGTGTCACAATGAGTATCTGGTTGTTTATCAACAGGGGAGGGGGGTGAAAACACAGAAATATTACCTGTATCTTCGTATTGGTTATAATCCAAATCACTTTCAATGTCACTATCATATAACACAGTGTTAGCAGCACCTAAAACATCGCTGGTCAAAAGACCGCCATATTTGAATTGTTTACTTGACCTTTTCTCACTGTCTGATTCGCTGCTTTTCTTTCGTTTTTGTCTATCTCTGTGCTTTTTTCCACGACCCATGTATACTATCCGATTCTTGTAACATTCATACTGTTATTACACCAAAAATATATCCAAAATGTTGATTTTAAACACTTTAAATCCAATATTTTAGTGGGGTTTTACCGAGGCTTTACCACCATAACTCGCTTACGTCACGTAATATTATATAAACATATTAAAGCACGACTACGTGTTACAAGGATAGGCCATAAGTTATTACATGAAATACCAATGTCTCGGGTCGTTGAATATTTAGGCTAGAATCACCAAACCTCACATTCCACTTGATTTGTTTGAAACATTTCAATAGACTTCGTGTTGCACCTTTACAAGAGAACCATGTGAATAGTTAAACGTTTAAGATTCTAGTTAAAGTAGTGTTCAGGTAATTTCAGATGAAAACAATATTTCGCAAAAACTTTTAAAACAGTTATTGTTTACAGGGCAACGATGATGCAGATTATACGTAAATCTGCCACATGAATAATTTCAATTCAATAAGTAGCGGCGTTTTTCAAAGAAAATTGTCAATTTATCTTCATATTACTGCTGAAATTGACCGTTATAGTTTATTCCAGTGTAAAATGCGAACTCGTTCAGGAAGACGTTGCAAGTTTAATCATTTTGTAGGTTATATGAGTTACACGAAAATAGAATAACAGCCTGCTGTCTTTTGCTGTCAGTGTTATCAGTGTCTGGCGAACCTGATAATATTGATATCAAAATATAGTAGGCTCTTATTCTATTTTCATGTAACTCACATAACCTACACAGAAGAACATATGTTCTTATCTTATCTCGTAAAAAAAATGATTTCGGAAGCTAAAATAAATGAATTTAGATTCATGGGTTTTAAATTCATCCGCAGAAACATCTGAACGAATCAACACGGCAGCTTTGTAATTCATTTTATGTATATTGTCTTTCTGATATTCTTAAAAATATATCAAATGTTCTTATAAAATTAATACTCCACTTATTCACCGAACTAAATCCTTGCCATTTTGTCCTCTTTCCAAGGCTGAAGAAAGGTACTGGCTGTGCGCAGTTGTTTATCGAATTAATCACTTGGGAGTGTTATTTTTCGATCATACCAAGGGAAGACTACTCTGCATTGTTCGTTCACCTCTTGGATTTCTCGACTGCGGAAATGCATGGAAGTCAAAGGCGGATACTTTGAAGGGATTAACTGAATCTAACATCTTTACACAGGCTGTTTACCATATTCCAGCACGATTGTCATTATTTTTGGAATGACCCTCGTACATGACGTTACAGCGTGTTTATGAAATGTGTGCACGTTTTGTAGACTGAATCTGAAGTTACTTAGATATATAACATATTGTGAGACAATAAAATCTGCGGAAAATCTACTACTTTGTCACTTGGTATAATTATCCGTAATAATTTTGGCAACGATATGTCATGATCATATTTAACCGTATAAGCTACTATATATGAATAAATTAAACATCGCGGTTATTTCATGTTTTGTTATGTTTTCTGCGTGTTTGATATTGAGTCTGTACAGTAATTATGGAGACTGACATTGCTTTTGGGAATTATTTACAAATGACCTGAAATGAAATCATATAGATAAGCATTGTACGTTTTTCACGTTTACTGTTTCTTTCTTTTTAGAAACCTAGATATTACTCGTACCTTTAATATATGTTTTCAATTCTTAAAATTCTTTGATATGTTGCTAGTATCGCAAGATAAGCTTCTTCAACAAAACAATATTTGTCTAAGTGTTAAACACACACCATGATTTCAGTTTTGAAAAATTTAAGATATTTGAACAGAAATGTTGTATAATGCCACTGAACAAATGGAACATCAATCAATTTACAACTTACTCCTCAACATCACACTGAATTATTTATTGTTTTGATTAGCTAATCTACGCTCAAGGGAATCAAAGTATTGTCTGGACTATTGACACATCAATTTACACCCTGTAAGAACTTAAATGGCAAAAGTAAATGGACCAGTTTCCCTCAGAGAAATACGGTAGTGAAATAGATCATATTAGTAGTTGTGTTTCTTATTTACTATTATAGAAGTGGTTTTACTTATTTACTGATTTATATAGCAAAATTCTGCTTTTGTTGAATATATTTAAAACATGTATTCCAATATCTAAGATAATATTGTAAAACTGAAAATCTAATATAAAGAATGTACATAGGTTATACAAATTTTAATTCGGTTATTTGGCAGTAGTACATTATGAATGGCTGTTTCATTAACAAGACATGCGCAAGACATACAATTATGAGATCTTCAGTTATATTCAAAATACATGCCCTATATATGCAAAATAAAGTTTTACCTTTCATAGCAGAAAAATAGAGATTGTGTTATGAAGCTGCTTAACCTTCATATGACAAATTTCGCATCGTATTGTATTTTCACTAATACATATCGCCTTTTGATTATTTTGATCTTACGTTAGAAAGAAGGTACAATTTCTAGGAAAGAAGGCATTCCTGAAAACTGACACTATCGCATTTACCTCTATAGTAATATAGCATGAAATTAAACAACTTAGAAAATATGGAAATAGAGCACGTTTATTAATCAATATTTTGTTAAAACAACATTTAGAGGTTAGAGACCACCAACTGTTTTCCCATAGACGTTATAACATTATGGGGCGTACGGCCTTCCATAAATCGAAATATGTACAGCTTATCATATTTTCTTCAAGAATTGTCTTTGTTCCACCAAAATATCGCATGAAAAAAAAAAAACACATATGAACAGTGATACTTTATCTGAGTAATTTTCGTGTGAATGAGATGAACCACTGTTTACATCGTTAGCATGGCGGGGGAAATTCGTTTGATTAAAAGTTTTTCAATACACATAAAATGTAGCAAATATTGTCTAAATGTATAATACTATTAGTTAACTGCAAATGCAGTAATGAATTTTAATTTTGAAAAAAATAATCACTTATTGGGTTTGTTTACATCACTGACCAATTAGAACGGACAAACGCTGCCTTATTCCCAGGTATCCAATCACCTTAATTCCAGTTAGTTCCCTGTACTCTTTTGATTTGGTGGTATCTGACCTAGAATTATAGAGACTTTTACCATTAAAACGAAGTCACTTTAACAATTACTTGACAATCTATTTAGAAATTGTTGAAGAAATATCTTACATGTAAAACGATTTTCCTTAAGATGGGCGGTTTGTTGCAAATTAAGAGTTGACTTGTTATCTAACTTTCCCAAGTAACTTTCTGCTCAGTTAACTCCATTCTGGCGCCGATTTTATTTCTGGTATAATTCAGGCTTCTTTTTCTTTAATTATAACTTTAGCGAAGCCCTTAGTACATATTCTATATTAGATATCTAACAATGCATATGAAACTAAATAAGTGTAGCTCCAACCCCTAGGTTTGTTCTGTCATATTTCTGATATATACGTTTTCTTCGTAATCAGTGTAAGTAACCCCAGCAGGTTGTTTCTGTGTATATATTGTTTAGCCATCAGATGAAAATGTGCTATTACTTGCTGTATTAAAACACAATGCAGCCTAGGATGATACCCAAGCTTAATCTAAATAAGTCACTGAAAATACATAATAATAAAGAAATTGGGAGTTGTTTGTTTTCAAAACAAAACCAGAGTTTATGATTGATGCTAATGAGCACGCACTTTAGCAAACATCACTTTTGGAATGTAATAATATCTAATTCTGGCTAAATCAGTAATAACGGTTCACGACTTTATTTCTTTGCATACGGCAAGGTCACGATCTATCTACAGAACTAAATGATTCTAATGGGAATCAGTTACAAAAATCTAAAACGACAACTTAATTCCAAATAATGTAAAGGAAGTTCACGTAAACGGCCAAATTTGGAAGTCAAATATCAAATAGGGTAAGTTCGAGTCTGCACAATCCTGGTCACTTAACTTATGGTCAAGGTCACACTTGGAGGCTATATGTCAAAACAGCTCAACTTAGTGTCCATTCCATATGTTTTAATCACACAAGGATGAAAATAGCATCTACTGTTAACCTCAATAAGTGACGTATACAGTGCACAAACCGGGCACCAGGTTCATTGTGAAGGTCACACTTGGAAGTGAAAGGTCAAACGTCTTAACTTCGCGTGTCCATCGTATCGTCTTACCCGCTTGAAATATCTTAATAAAATTAGCATTAATTATCAAACTCGCTATGACGACATGTAGAGTGCACAACCCATGTTATAAGATCCATGGAAAAAGTCACACTAAGTGGTCAAAAATAAAATATCTGGAAAATGTCCACAGAATATCTTCTTAGTAATAAGAAGGATTGTTATAACACTAACATCAATGTTATCTTCACCAAGACGACTTGCGAAGTACACAGCCAAGGTATCCAGGCCCAATGTCAAGATCACTATTGAAAGTCAAAGGACATGGTCACAACGTTTTACTTTTCCTTTATCAAAGCGGCTTCTGTGGGTATAATTGCCTTCAGTGATGGCTCTAGTTCACGTACAATAAAATTTACTCATGAAGATTTTTTATGATATGAAAGCTTTCTCAAACATAGGACCTCAATGCATATTTGAAAATGTGATGTATAAAGCATATGAATATACAAACTGAAACTGGAATATTATAATAAGCCGTACAATGTTTTTTTACCTCAGTAAGTATGCATATCCTTACATAGCATTTGTTCATTATCTTTCAGGACGGTCACGTCTTAGTTCCAAACAAAGGAAATGCATGTGTAAAAATGTGAAACGGTCCGTTATTTCCAGATAATCAGGGGTGTTAAACGTTTAGAATATCATATTTTACTGAAATAGCTACCAACAATGGAACATAACTGTTTTATTTGTAAAAACAATTTGCATATTTTCCCGTGGCAACGATCAAATGGACCGAAAATTCATTGATCTAAGGTATAAATGTGCTAATAGAAATGACATATAAGAACATGTTGACAGCTTAATTAATAAAACATTTTATCAAGTTTCCCATTTCACATTTTAAGTCTTTTAGCAATGCTATGTTTCCTTATATTTGCTGTTTCCATGCATTGCAATACGACGGCTACGTGCAAACCTATTTGCATAATCGTCTATGATTTATGTCACCTTCTGGCGCCGAATAATCAATGAAGTTCATTTCTATTTCCTTTAATATCAACTGTTCAAATGCGTATATGATTAATCTGGGTAATGCATCAATTCTGTATTCAAAAAGTCAGACAAAAGATAATAATAGCACGAAAATGCTGTATATTTGAATATCAAAGGTTTCTTTTGATATTTCCATATCGATTGAAAGAGTTATATAAGATTTCTTTATGTAGCGTTTTGTTCTGCTTTTATTTATAAGCAGTATTTATGACGCTTATCTTTCCTGGAAGAAATATTAATTTAATATTAAAAAACTAAAAAAACCTTTATAACAGCTTTATTACAGCTTTATGATATTTATAATATTTAAACTCCCACAAAATTACTAGTCTAAATTCCTTGCTAAATTGTCATGTTATTCAGTTGTTATTATAGTTTATATGTAACATTTCTTTCCTATCAAATATCATTTCCATTATATAAAGCAGAAATTTATTTCCAGCACATTACCTTCCTACGTGTGTATTTCACGTAAATTTATACATTTTAAAGTTATAACCTTACCTCCAAAAATGCTGTTTGGACAAGTTAAGAAAGAGCGAGCTCACTCAGACCCTCTGTATCATTCTTTTCTTAAAATTTATATACGATTACAGGATAAGATATTTAATATAAGGACATTCTCAATGTCCGTTATAGAAGTTATAAAGATAAAGCAATTCCATATGCCCATCCTTTGTTACAGAAATTTCGTTAAATTGCACCAGTGGTATATTTGCAAAAATGACTATTATTTACTAAATTACTCTTTTCATTTGGTTTCATTTCATTTTACCTACAGAGCAAAAACTGTTACAAAAAGATATTTTAAAGCTATAAGATGTTGTTTACTTATGAAAGAAAACGGCAAAGAACATAAAATTTCACAAATTTGTCAAAAATATATGTTTAACATGGACAGAATTTCGGCCCTTATAATGTAAGTCGACTAGGCAAACTTA
This sequence comes from Mercenaria mercenaria, assembly GCF_021730395.1. NCBI lineage: Eukaryota > Metazoa > Mollusca > Bivalvia > Venerida > Veneridae > Mercenaria > Mercenaria mercenaria. The sequence continues at coordinate 27,800,250 of NC_069361.1, read as the reverse complement.
TACTATTCTAATACTATATTGTGTGAATTAAATAGCAACATCTATTTCTATCGGTAAGCTAAGAATACAATTTTGTAAATTTTGTATATATTGTGTGAATTAAATAGGAACATTGATCTATTTCTATCTGTAAGCTAAGAATACAATTTTGAATAGGTACATCGATCTATTTCTATCTGTAAGCTAAGAATACAATTTTGTATAATAGACATTTCATAGATAAAAGTTTCACAAAAATATAAAAAACATATATACTCAAAAGCTTAAACGTCATCTTCAATGTTAAGCGAGTTCAGTTTTCAAAATAAATAAATGTTTACTTTGTCTGTTGATACTGAATGGAATACTAGTCTTCAGTTTTAGGAAATATTTGCGTGTTTTTGTCAAATAGGATTTTTTAAATATATGTGTTCTATGAAATTATTGTGTATAAAAGGAAATATTGTGTTTGAGACGAAAAAAAACTGAATCAATTTCAGGTACGGAAATCACCAAGCGGCAAATGAATTAGAATAAATATATCATAGTAAAATATTGCTTTTATGTCATGTATCTATAAAAGCATTTAGCATTGTTCAGCAATCAATTATAATCTAATTAATGTACTGTTTGAATCACACATTATTCATACGTGTCACTATTTCTATGAGGGAACACCAGTTTCAAAATACAGAGCTTAGGAAAAGCTTCCAGGAGAACGTTTTTGCAATGGTTATTCTCGGTAATCCATCACAGTTATAAGCGTTAAATGCATCCCTTGTTCCATCTTTTCTTGAGCGCCTAAATATACTTTTCAGAAGTTCAACATTCGAACGAGAATTAGAAATATTTTCTAATGTACTAGTAAGCTGTTTGCAAATTGTCTTCATTGAAGACCCATCACTATTGCTTTTTGACGCATCAAACGATCATATTACAAACTGACATGCACATAGACAGGATTTGGAAGCAGGTCGCCTCTTTGAGAAAGGATTACACTTCATGATGTGAGCAAACTTATTTAAGTGATTTTACAATGTTAAAAGGCTTACCTGAACGATAGGAAACGCTATCTAAGGCATGAAGAGATGCCTGTTTTATTGTACATTCTTGTGTCGATATAAGTCCACACTACTTTACAGATGGAAGCCCCTGACGCTGTCAATGTTTGTAGCCGTGGCTTGCCACACTTACCTGCACACTTTAAAGTGTGAGTTCCAGGAAGCAATCCCAAAGTTCATACTAGACAGAAGCTTTAAATACATACATGTCAAGCACTTTTCCTTTGGATACATTATGTCACTGTAGAAATGTAGCTATATGTTATACTTGAACAACTAGACACTTAGTGTTGTTATATATGGAGGTCTTTAGAAAATATCTATTATATTATTTCAGAAACTAAAGCTTGCATTAACTTGTAAAACTTAAATTTTAACAGACCATCTCAGATGAAGTACTGCAACAAATGTAGTATAGTGATAACGATCACCTTTGAATAAGAAAACGAAATTAACGGTGAACTGTTGAACAGAAAACTTTGAAAAAGCTAAGAACAAGTATGTAATTATCATGTGAAATGTTAAAATAATTTATAAATTAGACCGAGCTTCACCTATTCCATGCCTATGTCCAAAAACACAGTAGTCATAAAAAGTATGTTAGAAAGTAAATTAAAACTTGATCAACAACTGAATAATTGTACACTACAGATATAAATTAAAACAATGACAATATCTTTACAGTCGGCTATTTTGATATTTCCTCTGGTACATGATATTAAACGTCGCAGATATTAGAACGCGACAAGTGCTCTGTAGTTAAGGGATCTGGAATTTCCATACGTCACTCTAATCACTAAGTTGCAATCAAAATTCAAACAAACCACGTATAAATATCCACAAAGTCCTTTTAGCAATACGCCAACCATGTTATTTGCTGTCAACGACACTGGACCTTAATTACATGATAAACTGTGTTTTACATTATTCAACAAAATACCAAGTTTAACCAAACCACCTATTACGACTAACACTGACGTCAAGTTCAATGTGAAAATTATGGCACTTTATGGAAGTTCAGTCTTTAACAATACATAACCCTATATAACTGCGTAATAATGGTCAATATTCATAGGTTTAATACTTTTATAAATTGTTTTTCTCATTAAACATGCGAACTCTTCCTCGCTAGTCTCAAATTTCAAGTTTCACTTTCATTTGGATTTTCATAAATGACGTCATCGGATGGGAAATTCCAGTCTCTTACAGTAAAATACGCATATTTTCCCAAGAATGGCTGTTTTTACGTTTATATCAGAGGTTCCGAATTGGAGTTCCGTTCATGGCTGATAAAGTTCCGGCTGCTACATTTATTTAAAATATTACATTTATGATATAAATGCCACTGATATTTATACTGTCAAATCTGTGATAGAAACCACGTGTAAACTGAATCCACATGGCCTCTTTGATTTCAAGCTTCGTTTGCAGTGAATTTGAATAAAGATCACATGTAAGTAGAATATTTTTGGGTGTACCAAATGGTAACTTTTGTGCAAGTAAATAAATATCATAGAGTGGCAAAAACCAATAAAATTTAAAGACGTATTTTCATTTGTCAAAATTATCGGATAGTGACATGGACTTGTAAGAACACAATATGCAACATCATCTTCCGCAACAATATTTTCCTTAGTGAACAGTTGTGTGCAGTATTTATCCAGTTCTAGAAATTGAAAGCTTATTAATGTTGATGCACGGCTATGCCGGCCTATTCCATACACAAAACGGGTATCAATACGCACGTAAGTGTGCTAGAGAAGAAAAATTGATCGATTTATGAAACCCGAATATTAGTTGTTAGGACCTGTGTCATATGTTGAAATGGGTTTGTATTCAGTCCCGTCGATTGATAATTAGGATTGACAATTAGGTGCTAATTTAAAAGCTGAAGTGTCAATTACACATTTTCCAGTCTTCTAGTACAAAAAGCACTGATGATGAAATTTGCATATGCTGACATTGCAACAAAACAATTATGTTCTATGATCATTACCTATGCTTAGTTCATTTTACAATGCTACAATATGTTGGCTAACAAATTGCTGAGAAAGAGAGGGGTACCGAACCAAGTGTCTGTGGTTTGGACCATATTATTACATTCTTGGCAGTAATCAAGGGCAAAAAAAAATGGCAGTCATATACTTCTCCCGACACTTACATCAACTTTCCACCAAAATTCAATTTGCCACAAAATCTCGTTTGGTATTCTTGATACATACAATATTGCATGAATGAGCTAATTTACGCTTTACGAAATTACAGTACTACATTGTATCTGTCACATGAAACAGGCGGATAAGTATCTAATATAATAGTACTGCAGTAACAAAAGCATTTTGTGAAATCCACTCTCGGAATTATGGAAACGAAAAGGATAAAGTCACAAATGTACAATACTTGCCGTAGCTTATAATATAGATAAATTCAATTATATTTATAAGACATTAATGACTCTGAAGTTTTAGAGTTTGCGTCTTTAGTTTTGGTTTCAAATTCATATATGCTTATAAGTCTTAGATATACAATAATGATGATGCTGATGATAATAATAATAATGATTATGATAACAATAATAATAATAATTATTATTATTATAATTATTATAATGCTATTTACAGAAGATAATGGGTGTCACGTAATATTTTTATCTATCACCCCCGAACACCGTCAAATCACTTTTATATTCATTAATGCCTGTCTTTAGCCATTAAAATACCAAAATGATACACCATGGCCTTAAATGGAAAAGTACCTAGCATAGAGAAAATATGGTTATATCGTGAAATTATTGTGAATACATTTATATATAATGATCCCATCTTTAAATTTCTGACTACTATTCTAAATTTCAAATCCTTTCTACCATAGCAAGAATTTCGTCACACAGTTTTGAGGAAAGTGCTTATTAAATACTTACTTCAGATTATCAGAAAATATTTTTGTCCTCGTTTGACCTAATACATTAGTAACATACAGCATTCTTAAACATATTTATATGTTTAAAAACAAACCAACATTCACAATTAAAACTGACGAAAAATATACGAAAATCCAACTGACCTAAACAATTTTCATTAAGTTAAAAGCAGCAACTTTAGGTAATATGGGTTCACCTTTCTTATGTTTTGAAGGTAATCACCTTCTCTATGTAACTGCGCAGAATTTAATCAGGAACAGACTGACTCACAACTATTTCGTATCTACCCGCTGTACAATATAGTTCAATGTGGAACAATTTACCACATCTGACGTCATTATCGTTATAGACAGGAAAATTTGGCATACTCTATCACCACTTTTGAGGACCTTTGGACTTGATCACAAACTTACAAATACTCATTTTAATTACCAGTAAATATAGTTCAACGTACTTTGAATATATACCAATGGCACAGTAATTTACTGCGAATAACTATCGGCTGCATGCCTTTACATTTAGCATCTTTTTACTCTACAGGGGTTTGAATGCATAACTGTATATATCACCAAACCGCAGTATCATAAACCGCATCAAATTCTGTATGTATTGTATATGTAACTATCAAAGCACTGTTAGCACTTGTGCCATTTTTGGAATGGATCCTTTTCCTACACAAACTAACATAAATCACCTTCCATCAGTACTATACTATCAGTACTTTAATTTTAAGTCATTATTTATGGTTTTCACGTAAAACCTACGTAACATACAACTGAATGCAGAATGATTCAAGGTTACCGTATCTAGTACTAAGAACAATGTCATAGTGCCTAAATCGCAGGAATAAGATTTTGAAATAATTGTATCTTCTTCTTCTGAAAATGTTTTGAAATACAACACACCGCATAACTCTTGCAACACACCACACCTCATAGTTCCTGAAACACAACACAATTTTAAATCAGTAATCAGGACAATATTGTATGATCTTTATAGAGATGGTACACAAGCATCTAAAATGAATTCTCCGAGGTTATGCTGATTAATAGGCACAAACGAATTTATTTTCAAGATATCTTGTGGAACTCCAGTACCAACATTTGTCTAGAAGAATAATTTTGTGAGGGCGTTTTCTAGTTTTATTGTATGTAATAATACAGTTTATATTAACAAAACAAATGTCATTCGTGGGTGAAATTGACTAGATTCAATATCTGACCTTTACTAAAATGAAAACAAAATGAAATATAAAGATGTATTTAATGATATACAAAGAACGTTATAATATTAATAGCAACAACTATCTAAATTGAGATCAGGATGTCAGTCGTTGATATATCAATACGTTCGGGAGACACTATGTACAATTTATTTTCTATAATAGCTTTTTGTTTTGTTTAGTTAAGTGACTCTAAAAATAAACTGCTTTGTGAAGATGTAATAAGCATTATTTTGATTTCTTTTCATGGGATGTATCATGCAAGCATTTGATCTATTCTTTTCTTTCTTTTCAAACTTAATATGTATTCAATCTTTGCACTACCGACAAAATCAACAATTTCGTCAAATTTGTCAAAAGCAAGTAAATTCTAATACACAATTATTGTTGAAGTTTTAGGAATTCATTTAAGCCATTAACTGATTGATTTTACTTCTAAGCTTGGCGGAGACAAAATTTGACTTGTTGATACGTGTATGATCCTTACTTACATCTATTGGAAGGAAAGGCGTGTGTCAACAAATACCTTGCACAGGCAGGTTATAAATTGCAGACTGGTTCTAGCCAAATTAAGGGATAGTGGTAGGATAAACAGGTCAGTGATCGATCGTCTTTTGATGAAGTCTTATTGCAAATATGCAATTAATTTTTTTAGATGTTTCTTTTCATGTCATACATGCGTGCATGTGCCTTTTGTAACAAATCCGCCGGTAATGGAAACGCTCCTGGATTGTGTTTTCAAAACAGAGAGAATTTATAATTGTTTAGATTGACAGATATGAAATGGGGTTTCGTGAGCAATAATTACGGGTTTGTAAGGTCCTTCCTACTAAGACCATCTGCACCAAAAATTGCAAACCAGAGACATGAAATTTTGCATTAAGTTGTTCTTGTAATAGTTGCTATACCTTGTATTTGTATTCAGTAATGAGCGCTATTTTTCTGCCGAAAAGAGACCACATGCACGCTGACAGTTTGTTGCATCATTTGACGAAAATTGAAAGCTTTAAAGTACTAATCAGCATTTCAATATATTAAGTTATATGATCTCATGAGACTGTTTGGTGATATTGTTATATTGTTTAGGTTTGGACAATACGCAAAATAATTTCACTGAGAAATATTTTAGGTAAATGTGAGTAAAGCAACTCAGCTGTTGTAATCCTGAGCTTACATGAAAACTTACATAAGCTTACAATTAAATTGAACGATTTGACGCGTGTAAAAGAAACATGATTTTTTAGTTTCACTCCTCAACAAAATAAGATATATTTCTGTTCTACTATAAACTTGTAAGACTACTTTTACATAATATATGTTTTATTACCTCGCACATGTATAGATATTATTTATAACAACGAGTACTGTACGATTATTTACATCCGTGGGAGACGATATTTATGGAGTCATTTTTGTGGAAATCAAAGATATTAAATCTTAACGAAGAATGTAAAATACCTGCTTTTTAATCGTTAAAATTTGATATACACAAACTCATTTGGCCAAGTGTCTACGATATTAAAAAGTTTCTCAGTATATTTCACATGTCTTCGTTATATGACTTTAAATGATTGCTAACTGTTCAAAAAGTGTACACAAAATCTTTCGCAGGCATAGAAAACAACAAAGCAAAATAATAGCAGACTCGGTTTTATGAGTGTGTTAATAAAGGTTAATAGAAAGCGCAACATCACTCATGCCCCGAAACACCGGCTTAACACAACACTTGTGTGCTTTTATCATCTGGTTTAAGTTTATCTATAAGTGGTTTTGCAAAGAAATTAACATAAAAGGAGTCACATCTATCACCAAGCTGCTGAGGCTTTCTGTATACCTTTAAAACTGCATAACGTTTTTAGCTCACCTGTCACAAAGTGACAAGGTGAGCTTTTGTGATCGCGCGTCCGTCCGTGCGTAAAATTTTGCTTGTGACCTCTCTAGATGTCACATTTTTCATGGGATCTTTATGAAAGTGGTCAATATGTTCATCTTGATGATATCTAGGTCAAGTTCGAAACTGGATCACGTGCGGTCCAAAACTAGGCCAATAGGTCTAAAAATAGAGAAACATTGTGACCTCTCTAGAGGCCATATTTTTCAATGGATCTTCATGAAAATTGGTCAAAATATTTACCTTAATAGTATCTAGATTAAATTTGAAACTGGGTCACGTGCGATTAAAAACTAGGTCAGTAGGTCTAAAGATAAAACCTTGTGACCTCTCTAGAGGCCATACTTTTCAATGGATCTTCATGAAAATTAATCAAAATGTTCACCTTGATGATATATAGTTCAAGTTTGAGTCACGTGCCATCAAAAACTAGGTCATTAGGTCAAATAATAGAAAACCCTTGTGACCTCTCTAGAGGCCATATTTTTCATGGAATCTGTATGAAAGTTAGTTTGATTGTTCATCTTGATGATATCTAGATCAATTTTAAAACTGTGTTAACTGCGGTCAAAAGCTAGGTCAGTAGGTCTAAAAATAGAAAAAAACATTCTGACCTCCCTAGAGGCCATATTTTTCAATGGATCTGCATGAAAATTGGTCAGAATGTTAACCGTAAAGATATCTAGGTCAAATCCGAAACTGGGTTACATGCGGTTAAAAACTAGGCCAGTAGGTCTTAAAATAGAAACATCTTTTGACCTCTCTAGAGGCCATATTTTTCATGAGATCTTCATGAAAATTGGTAAGAATTTTTATCTTGATGATATCTAGGTCAAGTTCAAAGCTGGGTCACATGAGCTCAAATAACAGAAAAAAAACGACATCATACTCAGTTCAAAACTGGGTCATGTGGGGACAGGTGAGCGATTCAGGACCATCATGGCCCTCTTGTTTCTTTTTGCGACATGATGTTAAAATTAATGAAAAGGCATAAACAACATCATCATGTTTGTTTCAAGCATGTCGAAACAGTGTAATTCATAGTACTTACTACTTAGTTAAATGCTTAAAGCTGTAAGTTTTGCACAAATATGGCACGTAGCTTCTTAACGTTGATTGCATCATGATAACATATAAACATAATCACAATAGCGCTTGAAGAGTTTCTAGCTTTTTTTCTTTCATAATTCAGTATAATCACGATTTGGTATAATAAAGGTGAAAAGGGCTTATACAAAAATAATGGACATTTTTACACACATATATTTTAGCATCTGCTTCCGGATGACATGAGCATATTTGAGTATTAAGGTATACTGCCTTCTAAAGCAATGCTCAGACATAACTTCAAAAATGTAAGTCTGTTGATTTAAATGACATTATACGTGAAACACTGACTGAAAGACAAGATCCTTATAGTTCAGTTTTAACAAACAATGCTACAAATTATGTTTCGCTGTTGCAGAAGATAATGGATCAAATAGGTTTGTCTTTTGCTTTAGAAAAGGTAATTCATCAGTAAAGAAAATTTCTTTAAAGTTGTTACAGTAAATACAATTTTAGCGCCCAAGAATAATTCTGGCATAATTTGTTGTAAGTAATGGAGCCATAATCACCGTTTCATTTTTTCTCATTCTTTAATTACCGCTTCTTTCTCTCAAACAAATATACTGATTGTAATCAGCGTAATTAAGTCAATAATTCCACTGAGACTAGGTAATACAATTTGTTGTTACACATTAGTATACTATTATAGTAATATGATAGAGCACGTTAAACCCGTAGGTAGAATAGATAAAATTACACTGAAACGAATGACTTATGTTATTTAACAAGATTGAATAACTAAACAATTCATAACAAGAGTGCCAGATTGTCACAATATACGCCCGTCACAGCAAATTTCTTTACTCTAGCACCTGTATTTGCAAATGGAATTTTAATTTTGTGGTTGTTTAGTAATCATTGTAAGTCATTTGTTTTTCTAAGTCCACAAAAAACTCCTTACCAGGTAGAGATAACTTAAAATACACCTAAAATTTGAAAGTAACATCTATGTTGTACCACAGAAAAGTGGTCTTGTTTTTTCCCTACGGTCATCTATAAAAAAAAATACAATATAAGTTATTTATAGTAACAACTAAGGGAAGATAATCTTACAAAAAAAAAAAAAAGAAATCCATAAAAAAATTGTAAGTCCACACAAAAATCTTTACCAGGTAGAGATTGGTCAAAATACACCTCATAATTGGATGTAGCATGCATGTTGTACTACAGAAAAGTGGTCTCGATTTTTCCCTACGTCTAGTAATGAAAAAGTTACAATATAAGCTATTTATAGTAACAACAAAGGGAAGTAATTCTAAAGAAAGGAACTGCGCATGACACTTCATCTCATGATGGTGTATAATTGTGCCAAGTTACATCAAAATCCCTCCATGCATGAAGAAGAAATGCTTCGGACAAAGTCATTCTTGTATCTGACCTTTGGCCTCTAAGTGTGACCTTGACCTTTGACCTAGGGACCTGGTTCTTGCGCATGACACTCCGCCTCGTGGTGGTGAACATTTGTGCAAAGTTATATCAAAATCCCTCTATGCATGAAGAAGAAATGCTCCAGACAAGGTTTTCATTCTTGTATCATTTGACCTCTAAGTGTGACCTTGACCTTTGACCTAGGGACCTGGTTCTTGCGCATGACACTCCGCCTGGTGGTGGTGAACATTTGTGCAAAGTTATATCAAAATCCCTCTATGCATGAAAAAGAAATGCTCCGGACAAGGTTTTCATTCTTGTATCCTTTGACCTCTAAGTGTGACCTTGACCTTTGACCTAGGGACCTGGTTCTTGCGCATGACACTCCGCCTCGTGGTGGTGAACATTTGTGCAAAATTATATCAAAATCCCTCTATGCATGAAAAAGAAATGCTCCGGACAAGGTTTTCATTCTTGTATCCTTTGACCTCTAAGTGTGACCTTGACCTTAGACCTAGGGACCTGGTTCTTGCGCATGACACTCCGCCTCGTGGTAAACATTTGTGCCAAGTTATATCAAAATCCCTCCATGCATGAAGAAGATATGCTCCGGACAAAGTCATTCTTGAATTTGACCTTTGACCTCTAATTGTGACCTTGACCTTAGACCTAGGGACCTGATTTTTGCGCATGACACTCCATCTCATGATGGTGAACAACTGTGCCAAGTTTCATCAAAATCCCTTCATGCATGTAGAAGATATGCTGCGGACAAAGTCTGTGGACGCCGCCCGCCAACCCGACCGCCCGCCAGGGGCGTTCCCATTATACGTCCCGTTTTTCAAACGGGCGTATAAAAAAAAATCATAAAATTCTTGTTGTAGTGATTATTAAGAATAATGCATGTTCCAATTTGCCAATTAATAGGGAATTAGATAAACGGTATTTTGACCAGGTGGCGCTGGATGTGCTCAGTTGACACTGCTTTTGCTTTTTATTTCTAACTGTGTATTTTGATTTGAGTGAGTGAGTTAAGTTTACGGCGAATCGACACAAAATGGTCATATATCGCTTTATGTTGCTTTGAAGAGACGAAGACATTCTGAAATGATTTGGGTAAACAATGACAACACAGTTTTCATTTTGTGGAAAGACCCAAGTTAGCCCTGTCCTGATTTGATCTGAAAAAAGAAAACAGTACCGTTTCACAAAAGACGATTAAACACACGCAGAGAAATATTGTTTCGAACATAAAGTGGTGCAGTGCAAATGATTTGAATCTAATGGCATTTTCAATGCTGCGCCATTCAATTTACAAAGGAGACTGATTTATGGAACCTTTAGAGATATCTTTATCATGTTTATATTCCATTACATAACCGATATAGTTAGTCAATTGAATATATTGAACTTTTGCAAATTCGTATGAGCTTTAAATGTATAATACAAACTGTGCACGTTTTAACCTTCTCATTTAAAGTTGCCTATACCTCACCATGATGAATGAACCATCCCTCGCATTGTCTGCTCGGAGGCTTAATGTATTCAACTGATCTTCTACGTTTAGACAGTTACAAAGACTGTTGAGCATCAATAAAAGTCCCCTACAGGAATAGAAACATAATATGTATCTATTATCAAGGTTTCATTGAGTATCTACTGTATTTTTTACTTTAAATTGCATATTTAATGAACAGGGTAAAGTTGTTTTTTGACATTATGTGTCCTTTTAATTGCATTTCGAGTGATCTCGAAATTGTTTTATTGCTATTGATGATATCAATATTTTGATGTAGATTAGGCAATTTCTGCACGATCATAATTTCGCCGTTTAACAGTCTGTAGACATCCGTATGCACGTTGTTAGGAATCTACGTATGCTTCGTAAGAACCCCAGATTATTTATAATTCATTCTCACCCAAATGAGAATGTAATTCTGTGCCAGTGCTAAGTGAAATAATTGCTATTTTTCGTTTTGAAAATATCAGAATATTTCAGTAATTCACCTTAAAAACATGTAATAATATTCTATAATTGTTAAACAATGCGTAATTGCCGATATATTCTCTTAACCATTAACTTCTGTTAATGTTTTAAAAAAGCTGATAAGTTTCTAAATATCGATTCTATCTTTGTCTGTTTAATTAGAAAAGCTGCCCCTAAATAGTCGGTCAGTGATTTTTTTTAGCTGGTTACATGCCTACATACCGGTATTTCCAAATCAATTAATGATAATTATTAACATTGTCTGAGATGCAGATAAGAAGCTGTGATATGTCGACTTTAGCTCAAAGTTAAGTAAACGAAGCTGCGAGACGATGCGAAATATTTTCTGTACAATCCGGTGTGCAAGTATCTTAAACTGTTTCAGGATTAAAATAACCAGGTGGTAAATCAAGAATGCAATTCTTAAAATTCAGAAACATTTTTGGCATAAGCAACTGCTGAGTTGACATTTTCAATATTGACTGCAGACCTGACTACAAATTTTCTAAAATGCATTTCTATTATGTGCTGCATTGTGTGCGTACGTGCAATCATTGGGTTTTAATCATATCACATCGATATCGTGATTATTAATAATATTTAGCAGTTCAAAAACAAAACAATACAAAAAAAAACAAAAACAAAAAAAAAACAAAAAAAAAAACAAAAAAAAAAAAAACAACGAACAACATGCATGTCTGTCAAGCATGAAGGGTGTTCAAAATATATCTGGAAAGTTGATCTCTTATCTTTATTTTTGCTGAAATTAGAAAAGATGACAGATAAGAACATATCTGTGAAAATTTAATAACAAATTTATGAAAATGCAAATTGTTTATTCAGCATCTCTGTGGGAACACCTCTAAACTCTAAAACGGCCCAACGCCATTTTGACGCTATCATATCACCCATAATTAATACAATTCATGATAATAAGTGTTTGACTTGTTCTTGCAATTAACTGCATTTCCTAGACCTACCTTCGAATAAATGAATTCTGTTTTTATGTTATTACTGACGTACTGATGAAATGAGACATTGAAATTGGATGCACTGATACTTAGCAAGGAGCTCTTTAATTTTCAAAATGTGACCGAACGTTATTTTTTTTTATCTAACATCTGGTCCGTGAGTCATCAGCAATGTTCCTCTGCCCACATTTAAATTTTCCGTGAAGCCTGATAAAATGTTGTTTTCTTCAGTGAAATGTCTCTTTAATCTTTTGCAGCATACAATTTGCATTTTTCTTGATTGTTTCATTCAAAGCTCAAAATTTTATCTCATGTCTCCGTTCAGCACTGATTTTCAAGCGATGACCAACAAAATATGCCTGCCAAACATTTTAAATATGTCTCGCTTACAACTAAATGTTAGCTTAAAAAAGAAAAACAACATATATCAAGTAATATTTTAGCGAATGCAAAGTTGAAGAAGTAAAATTTGGTCAGATGACGTCACATGACGTTGTCATGTGTACTAGCTTCTATTCTATATTTTTCACAGAAAAAAGTTGATTTTACGTGCCAACTAAGTATTCCCTATTCTACATTTTACAACATTATAATTGATTTTTGATGGTACCTGCAGAAATGAGAGCACTTTTCCGGGTATTTAATGACATCCGCCCCCTCCCCTCGTACATTGCTTCTATAGTATTACATAAAATATAAGTATCAAGTAGATTAAGAATCTCTTTCGGAACTTTGTACTGTACTGCACTATGTTTGCTTAAAAGAGGACTCTGAGACTAATTGATGGAAAAGTAAAGGGCTCTTTGTTTCAACACTTCACAAAGTAATATGTATGGAGGCTGCATAAGAAACTGAGCAAACGGATTAAAAATACTTGTTATTTCAGAGAAGTTTATGTTCTATTTAGATACAGTTTACAAGCATAGGCGATTGTACAATGTAAGGAATTTGACAATGATCTTGGGAAACAAAAGATTGATATGCGTCATTATTACATGCCACAGCCACATAAAATGTTTTCTGTATTTTCTTGACAATGTTTGGACAAAACTAGTCTAAAGACAGAAGTCTAAAGATAGTTTCCAACTGATTTCACAACAGCATGTGGTTTACCAGTATTATCCAAATTGTAGCAATCCGACTAAAAACTATCTTTAATTATTAACTAGGATTGTAGTGATGTCTCTGTAAGCAGCACCGAGAGCCTATGCTGTATGTTGAACAGAAGAGGCTCTCTGTGAGTTCCCTAAGCTGATCAAAAATTAATTCTAGGGACAAACTAGTGAACTACCAGTAAACTATTAATTCAGCTTTGCAGTCTTAATATATACATTTCGAAGTGATTTGTTACTGTAACGTATTAGAGATATTTGTAATAGACGGCGAAAGCCAAAAATCCGTAGGCGTTGTTAAGTACAATATGGTATCATAATTAAAATGTTCGTTTTGGTAAATGAAAATAAGTCAGGTAGATACCAGGTTGAAAAATTCCGATTTAATATTGCAATAGGCCAAAAAGGGGGCGTGTGATAAAAAATAAAAATGGAAGTCAAATATTGTTTTAATTACAGTTAAACCTTAAATCCGATCTAAATATATGAACAGTGCGGGAATTCAAGTATATGATAAAATTCAAGGCTAAAATGTCATTTTCAAGTGAAATTAAGATCAGGAGTAAGGGGTTAACTATCAGACGACATATACTTGATCAGACTGATCCCCTTCCTTACAGTTAACGTTATATTCGTATTAACATGTGTTTAAGAAATGATATCCAGTGCATATATGAAACCAAAACACGTTCCATTTTGTTCGAATTTTGACATGTAATTCATGAGACCCTTAAGGGAGTTACACCCAAAATGAACATTTTTAACTGGGCATACTGCAATATTACCATGTAAATGTTACATTCAATAAAATGGATATACTCATACTGTCTTATGATCAAGCATTACCAGTACTTAAACCTATCGTGTAAAGTGATTTTATTGGCATTTCAACTGGTACTTCCACAAAACGCATTGATACAAGTGTGAGAAAAATAAATCTGAGAATTTTCAATAAAGAGTAGAACATATAAGTTAGACATACATGTCACTTCACTGCATTTCATCTTCATTATTTTCAATGGATTGTTATAACAAAAGATATGAGTAAATTTCGGTTTTCTTGTACTTAAGCTTAAAACAAAATAGTCCAAGTGCCAAATTATCGAATGCTGAACCGACATATAAACTGAAAAAAAAGGCAACATCATCACGTTTCGGCAGGTACTTCAATCTTGCAACATGTATGCAAATATTTGACATGTATTGGTACACATATCAAATTATCCAACTTTCCAAAATTCCAGTGCATTCAACTATTCGAAGAATAGCGAGAGCTATTCAATTTTCTCTGGTGTTGGCATCGCCTTTGGTTTTATTGTAGTTTGTTTTTAGTAGTCTTTTATGCTTTATTTAGCTTTAATTTGAATAATCATGTGATTATGTTTAATTTCGTCATTCTTTTCCAAATCATTTATCACAACATTTGATAAATGACAAAACAATCGGAGTAATATCGAAACCGTACTCACTGGTAGGTAATCGGTCTAGCTTCTCGACTCAAACAGAACCGTCTGCAAGCAAATGCGTATATTTTTACATTTTCTGGCGTCTAAAGGTACAAACATGTTTAGCATGTAGTCTTTTATATTGCATTACATTGTTATTTGCATACTTTTTAACTTTGAAGAGTAGGTAACAGATAGATACTCAAAATATACTGATTTACGACTTATTAGCATAGGAATTTACTAAAACAAATAAGTCTTCTAAATTATAATATTGATATTGTAAATGTTAAAAGATCTCACCAGTTCAAAGGCTGTTCTAAACACTAGCAGTATTATCAAACATTATCACAATTAAAATGATGTCAAGAGTATCTGCTGAAGAAAGTAAGAATTGTTACTCTGTATTATTTTTCTTTTCCAAGCAGCGGATTGCATTCACTCCACATGACCGTCCAATATATTTTTGAACTGGGTACAAAGTATTTTAAATGAATGACAAAAGCCGTTTACCATTTAAAGTATCCGCATGAATATCAACATAAATAAACTATTTGGGCGATAAAAAGATGGAATAGTGTCAGCCAGACTGCATTTTCAGTAAATTACGGTGTGTTCCGTTTTGTATTCCTGACACACATACACATATGGTTCAAAAATAAAAATGTCGATGGTCCAAACGGAACACCGTAGTAAATAGCATATTAGAAGAAAAATAATACTGGACTCAGCTCGTTCAGTTTTCTTCTAAAGGGTACTTGCTCAAATATTATACTGAACAATGATAAAAAAAAACGTAATTATCACGTGTTCTACTACATAAGTTATTTAGTATAATTAGAAATAAACCTTTGCAATAAATCATTAAATTATATGAAGGCTATTAAACCCGGCCGGGACGGAAGGTCAGTCTAGAAAGAATGTTATGACAATGTGTGATATTTATCCTAGAATTATCCATAAAAATCGAAAAGCTTGTTTTCAGTGAGATCAAAGAATAACACTTTCTAGTAGTAATAAAAAGGTCAAACACAAGTATTATGATTTCAGAAATTGGACGTTTCTATTACTTGTGTTTGTGTGACATATATCGAGCCGACAGTGTCTAAGTAGTTCCTGTTATGAATATAATGTTGACAGCTATATGGCATTTTAAAAAAAATGTTCTCTTTCGTTAGATAGATACACCTACTTACGTTTGTCTGTGAACAGTTTTAAAAGGAAATTAGCAGCAAAACTGTTAGCATGAATAGGAAAACATTTGAATAGAGATTCCAATCAGACAAACTATTAGCATCTAACTTGAGTAGAGACTCCAGAGACTCCCGGTATCCAGTCATGTGAGTTTGTTAATATCAACAATAAATGAAAATTTTGGCAAGCAAAAAATACAAAAATCATCCGAATAAGCATGTAAACTTTCCTGTTGTGCTGATTGCATTTGGAATATGTGACATTAGAGTGCCGAGTGTTTCAGCTGAATAAAACATGTTTAAGGTACCAGTACATTTTCACAAGGAATGTATAATGTCGTATATGCTTGAGTTGTTCCAGCACAGGCTAACCCGATAGATAATGTCTGTAGTACTGGCTAAGGATGTGTGTCATCTTATTTTACTTTATTTTCGTTTTCTATTAAGGTTAATACCTAAAAAATATATACAAGTCGCTGCCTTAGGACTGCTACCTTAGAAATAAAACAACTACCTTAAAATATTAATAAGGTAAAATTTAATTGTAAAAGTATGAAGAAAATCTGTTTCACCATGATAGGCCTTTAAAAATGTTTTCAATGATTTATGAATACACCTTAAAAATTTGAAGAATACAGTAAACATAGACATGATGGAACTGTTTATTCTATTTTAAATTTAAAATTAATAGTTGTCGGATTGTGGTGGGGCTTGATGCATGTGTGTGATTGTGTTCAACTGAAATGAAATTATCCCTACTTCATTTTGAAATTTCGGACACAGTGGATTTTGTAAAATATTTGAATGGCACTTTTCTGCGTGTTAATTCATTCATTTCATTAATACAGCTTGATTTTGCGTGTCTCATGAATACAGCGACACAGAACACTTTTTATAAGTGCCACGCCAACCTATACACATACATACATATTCCATTTCCTGCGATGTCGAGCTTCATGCACATGGCAAAAACGGTTGCAACATTCCTCTTGTGTTTGACTACAAATGATTTTCTAAATCTTTCTTACAAAAAATATTTGGGCTGAATCTGTTCTTAAAGAAATGATGCCTACAAATGAGTTAACGTTTTTTGCATAGAGTTTTGTGTAAAGCATATTATAAATGTTGTTGCGTGTAAGTGTCTGAATTAATTACAATATTTCACTTTGACAGTGACATTTTTAACAGTCCTAAGATAAACAAAAATCATGTGTTCCCTAAAGAGTACATATAATCAGTCTATGATTTTGTTCTTACTGAGAAAATATAAAACATGATAATGATCCAACTTTAGCTCACGCATCGTTACTGGACTGTTAACATATAGATTATATCTTCAGGATGGTTGCAACATGTATGAAATGCAGATATTTTTTGTGCATTTTGGCTTTGTAAAGAAAGACGATAAACTTTAGATTTGACCAGCAAACAAGAGCAATTTTAGTATTTGAAATATATTCGCAAATTATTTGTAAAGTTGTTAACAGTCTTTCAAATAAAACTTCATTAGAACTGTCGATATGTTTAAGATTTATTCTTCGGATACCTTTTGCAAAGAAATCATCAGAATTTTATTTTCAGACATATGTCCTGCTGTAAACTTTTAAGTTGCTAGGTTCTGTATTATTTGTAGATAATTAAGCTGATTATTTGTTATGCAATGCAAGAGTGCGAAGTGTAGATAATTTCTAACAAGGTCTTTGTTCCATTGTTTGCCACTTCCTTCGATCACTATCATAAATGTGATAAGATCTAAAGAAGACTGTATAAGAATAATTTGCATAATTCGAATATAGTGATTGTCAAGATATTAATCTGTGATTTCATTGGTTGAAGATCTTAAATTGAAAAGATAAGAAATAATGCAGCATCCAGGAGAAAAGACAGTTAGTTAGTGGACATCCACAGAACAAACGTGTTATACTTTAATGTTTAATTTCTTGTTAGTTCGGTTAACCGACGTTGAAAGTGACACTAAATTTCTTATCTAATTATATTAACTGGATAACCAGTGTTCAAAAGCTGACTACTTATTTTGTTATAAATGTATACCTTTTGTTAATTTGAACTATTGTGGATAAAATAAAAATAGTAAAATTGCACAGGAACGTTCGTTCCACATACACCCGACATCCCAGAATTGACGGCATCATACATACTTTATTTGAGTATAGCTTGCATCAGTCCAGTCAGGTAAAAATGCCCTTTTAGCAAAGCTGATTTTCATAACGAGCAAAATACGCTTGTAATAATGTAATATTATTTATTCTATTAAAGAAAAATTGTGCATAATGCCGTTGTTTGTTTTTGTATCACATTTTAAGTAGATTTTGGTTGATTTTCATTCGTGATATTTAGAAATCTAGGAATGCCATTTGTATGATATACACTGATGCTTGCAAAGTTAATATTTCTTTCTTTCCTCACAACAAAAATTCGTGCTCATGTTGTTGGATGTCTGAAATAAAAGAAAATGGCAATATTTTATAATTGTGACATAGCGGTATTCTGGAAAGGCTAACGATTTCACTTAATAAAGGGATGCCGAGATAAAAGCCTGAAGTACATGTCTAATGGAAAAAGTAGCATTTTGTTAGGATAGTGAACTTTCTAATCTATGGTATAACATTTCAGTGGTGGATCTTTATCTTTTTACAATGCTTTGGTAGCAAATTGAAAAGGGGTAGTTTTAACTTTTTTAATATAACATTTACTGTTGGCAAAGTTCATGTCTACCTTTTCGGATTGTTTTTGCTATGAGAAGTATTATATGTTTTACATCATAATAAAACAAATAATTGATTTTCTCACGCATTTCTCTAGACATCTTGAACATGTTGACGCTATTACAAAGAAATGAAAATAAAGTGCTATGCATTTAGTTTATTAATTTAATTTTTGTAGTTTAATGTTCCACGTGAAATTCTCGTTTTTCTTAGACAGCGTTTTAATCTTGTTAATAGACTGCAGGGAACAAATTATATCATAATTGGGTAGGCGTCAGCTATTGTTTTAATAATATAGGCTGTGAATTGTATTAGTCAACATTTATTCAGAAACAAAAACATTAATGAATTGTTTTAAGCCTCTGTGTGTTCGTTTCACAGAAACCTTTCATTGAATCTACTAACAAACGCATTGTGATAACACCATGTTTCTTCTCGTCGTCAGTATCTTTATTTTGCAGTTTTTGTCTGTTCTGCTCTTTGTTTTGTTATCAATATATGTTCAATTTATTTACTTGTGATATGAATCTCCCTCCTTTCACCCATATAATTCATACAATAACTATCAACCTATCTGTATATATATTTCTGTTACAACAATAGTTCATTGATGCTCAGACTCTTGTTACTATCTTCCAGACATTGTAATTGTATTTCTATTTAGAGTATTTTTTAAACTAGAGGTTAATAAATCTTAAAATACACATGTCGAGGCCATTTTTTCACATTTAGTTATCATAACTACAAATGTAACTTGGCGCATGATTCAGTAATTAAATAATATTTCAAACCACATAAACAAATCATTAAAAGGGATTGCAAATTGAATGTCATAGAAAATATGTTGTAAATTTAAAGTAATTATAAGACAAGAACTTACATAACGTTTTGTCTAAGACAATGACCTTAAAATGATAGGCTATATAAAGAATGTGGTATGCATACTTATATTATCTCTGGCGTCAAGGGAGTCACAAAGAGTAAATTATATTGAAAATATCGTGCTTATGTATGTAGCTGCGCGATCTTATAAACTTTGTACAACCATAAATCAATCGGCAAAATAATGAAATATTCATCAACAGTCACTTTTGGTTACTAAATACGGAACTAAATAATTTTAAGTCTGACCAGTGCGCTTGTTAAGCGCGTGAGACTGATATTTATATACGTCTCGAACAAGAACGTTAACAGATGGGTATATTGTATATCTAATTCAATTCTTGTAAATGCCACATTATTCCAGTTGTATTGAAGAATTCAAATATTTGTTCACCAATGTTTTGTTTATTATATCAGTGCTATGTTTCTCTACATGTGTGTTTCACAGTATCCCCTTTCTTATGAAACTATGCTCGCATCGATGAGGTTTATTAGAAAAATTGTATCAGTGCTATGTTTATCTACGCGTATGTTTCACAGCCTGTCCGCTTAGCTCAGTAGGGAGAGCGTTGGTCTACGGATCAACACGACCAGCAAATGACCTAAATATACACATAGGAGAAAATCAGTCAAGGGTTATTTTGCGATAACCCATGTCCGTGCAAAGTAGTGACGTCATCCTCTATTTATAGAATGATCCGAAGTGTAGTTCAAAAAGTAGTTACCATTTTTATTAACACTGTTGATACTAGTATGTCGTGTAAGAATCGAAATAACAAGTTCCGAAGTGTGATTTATCGTAGAATAACCCTAGTTTTTCGTTCTTATGCGAAACAATATATCATTAAGGCATACGGCCTTCGTGGCATATTCTTACGCATGTGAACTCAAAGCACGGGTTATTCTACGATAAACCACGCTTGAGAAATTATTACTTCTTAAAGATAGTAGAATCTAGAAATGTACGATGTCATCATGAAAAAATAGATATTGTTATAATGGCAGTGATGTAATTCACACTGTAATTGACATTTGGAAGTTGGAAATATCATAAAAGACATTAAAGAGATCATAATATCATTCTTTGATATCACAATACGTTAAGGTGTCACTTGATACTACATATTTCCAATATTAGTTATCTTTTATGTTATGCTTAGTGGCATTGAACCTAGGCTGTGTTGTGAAGATGTCATGAAGTTATTATGATGCCATTTCATAAAGGGTAAAAGACTAGTATCGTCTTTAATAAGCCGACTGTAGATTGTACAATACCTTGTCACTAGTGTAGATTCAAATTTAATGAACCATATACATTGTATTTTCAAAAGTCAGACCGTGTTCTGTCATTCGACTTCCGCTTATAAAACTTTCATAGGGGTCGCCGTTTGCACCTCTCGTTGAGTATACCGATATATATTGAGTATTTCGTCGATAAATATTTCTGGTTCAGCATATCATAAAGTTACATTTGAACGAACTTTCTAAAAGTGTAAAACATGCTAAAGACACTTGCTGCAGTTAAACTGGATTTTTGAGTTACGTTTATGCAAAATCCAATGGCAAGGAGGCACTTTTGACATGAAGGTCAAAATGAGCACTTGGCATGATGTCGTAATTAACATTAGACATGATGTCATAATTAACATTGAACATAATGTACAAAATCAACATTTGACTGAAGTACAAAATTAACATTTGAAATGGTATACAAGAATATTGTTTATTATGTCCTATTGTTTTCCAAATTACTAAATGATATATTGACATAAAGCTAGTGGACATTTTCATTTTTTATAATTACCTACGAACGAGAAATAATGTCATATTTATGTGCATAAGTTTAGTCAAATGTCGTAAGACAAGACATCTATAACAATTGAAATATACTGTAGCTGATTTTATGCCATTTTGATTAAAGAAAAAACAAATCTGATATACAAAGTGCTCTTTATTGAAACTACATACGCAGTTTTTTAAATTGACAACAAAACTGATGATACAATCATCCAAGTAATGTACCCCCAGCAGCAAACGTACATCGACAACGTCAGTCATGGCAGTGAGGTTCCGTCATTCCTGTACAGTTGGTACAGTCAGTCTTGTCTGTACAGTGTTCTGAAATACAGAAACATTAGGACAGCGTGTAAGCAAAGCAGGTCAATATAAGCAATTATATTTTTGACATTTGATATTGGTTTAACGCGGCCATTGTTATGGCAAATAGTCTATCAGTAAATGAAATATAAATACTGACTAGTTCACACTTATCAAACATGTAATGTGTATATCTGTCTGTTTAGCTGGCACGTTTAATGAGTACCAA
The DNA here is from genome assembly GCF_021730395.1 of Mercenaria mercenaria. Lineage (NCBI taxonomy): Eukaryota > Metazoa > Mollusca > Bivalvia > Venerida > Veneridae > Mercenaria > Mercenaria mercenaria. The sequence goes on along the minus strand of NC_069361.1, from coordinate 27,778,060 downwards.
AATATACAAGTTGTAGTGATTTGTCTATATCATATGAATGTTAAAATTCTGTTTTAAAGCCATTTTTCAACACAGTTATATGGGATGTCAGTGACCGCCAATATTACGTCTGCTTGGCGCAAAAAGTAGTCTAACAGACATTTAAAAAAATCAGGAAAAATAAACAACTGATTTTTTCTTTTATGGATAATCCTTTAAATATCTACCTATTTAATTCAAAAAGGTATAACATGCTTATATTTTTAACATCTTTTGGAAGTTATCATAACTTAGAGCATAAAAAAATAAATTAAAATATTATGCAGTTACACTAGTTATGGCTGCTATTTTTAAACGCAAAAATTCAGTTAAGTGCACTTAATTAAGTTTTTTGCATTTCAACGTTTTTGATTTAGGAGCAATATACTGATTGATTCTGTATTAAGTTCTAGAAATACATTATTGATGTTTTCCTGATGACATTGTTACAATTTAATTTTGACAACTTTGAAATCTGGTTTCATTTGCAATATTCGCTCGAATGTATAATAGAATAGCAATACCATTGCGATAATCTAACTAAGTTTTATTGCAATAAAACAGCAATTAACATGAAGTGAAAATGATATTTTGTACATGTGAATAAACAAGTTTTATTAACAAATTTATATTAATTTGTTAGCAGTTTCAGAAATATTAAATATTAAAACGCAAGGAATTATGTTTAGACAGCTTACACAAAAATATAGACTCTCTTGATTTTACTTTATTTCTTATATACTTTAAGATGTGAAATTTACAGCAAAACTTATTTAGAATAATGAAATGAAATATTTATTGGTCAAAATTGCCAAAAGTCAATGTTTGATAAAGTCTTTTTGCGCCAAGCAGACGATTACATGTAGCACGTTCTCCGGAAGGAACTTAGAACTTCTCAATGATGAATGATCTTAATCGCATTGTTTTCAAGTATAAACGTCTCGCTAAAATATGATGATTAAATATACATTTAAAGCGATGCTGCGGTACTGGACGGGTGTATCTACCCACGCGGGTAACCGCTCGTGCCTGAACTAATACCGGTATTTACCTAGGCTAGCAACAACTGGAAAGTACCACATTACCTATAAGTGTGTAGTTTTGGCGTAAAACAAACTAAAATGATCTAGTTAGCTCTTACCTGCATTATCTACTGGTAGCATAATACAGATACACATTTGTACTGTTGTAGCACAGATTAAAGTGGAATTTTGTTCGCACACTGTTACTCCTTGTTTAATGCAAGCTGCTGTGTCAGTACATCTCTCGAATAAACCATACCTGAAATTGAATTGGTAAGTGACCATTAAGAATACATCGCAAATGACTAGTTTTTGAACAACCCTCAATAAAGTAAACAATTAGAATAAAAAAAGATATTTTAGCATTTCATCTGAAAACAAAAATAATGATATCTTTCGAAATAAAATTGGCGGAAAAAATCTGTCAGATGTGCATTTAGATAAAAAAAATATAGAGGATACCAAAGATACTAGACTTCGTTTTATAGTAATTCTCTTAAAAACAAACAGTAATAGAGTTTTATATAAATATTACCTGCTAAAGTAGTAACTGCAAGGAGAATCAAAAAACGCATTTTTCTGAAGTAGCTTTCTCACAGAAATACTTATCTTGCAGACAGATAAGCAGTAGTATAATTATCTCGGTATATATATTAGTGAGAAAACACGTCGCCCTGACCTTTTAAGGTTCTTTAACACATTTGACGTCGTAATGATGACCACATCTTTTAACTCGGTACCTGAACTAAGAAACTCGGACATCAACACGATAAGTTTATATTCATCCAAGAGCAGTGTGCAACCCAGCTTTTAACGTCGGTTTCGTACTGATAAAGGCCTTTCCTCATGAACTATAACTAAATCGACAACGATAACAGTTATTCTGCTTTGCTGATAAGTACAAAGTAAGAATACTTGACTTATCATAAGTATTTTAAAGAATGTTGTCGAAAGAAACTAATTTGCAAGTCGTTATAAAGTGTATGTACGTATATTAGTTCCAGCAGATATGTCGTGTTTCTTGCTTTTATAGATTTTTATTAATCACCAATTGCCAAAACAGCAGTATTTAAGTGCCATTTGTCGGCAGTTATAAGTCTCCCCTTGGACGCAGTGTTATTATATTTTCTGGTCATTATACACATTATATTCATTCTTGAAAGTGATTAAACATGTCCTTGCCTGAGGTGTCAAAATCAGCATAAAGGGGAGCGGTGGTCTAGTGGATAAGGTGTCGGTCGCTCAACCCGGGTGTCGTGGATTCGAGCCCCACTGGGGTCACGACCACGCCTTCTCATATGACACCAGTACTGTTTTTTTTTTTTCAGGAAGCAGACTCGAGGTTCAAATAAGCTTGAAGCTTTCATCGCAATCGAGCTAAAATAAATTAAGTAAAATCACCATATTTATGTTTTATTCGCTATTTCAATAGGAAATGGAACAAAAACCAAGTTTAGTCGCGTATTTTATATTTCAGTCGGGAGTTTGTTTAACATTTGTGTATATACAATGTCGCGAATGCCATTGTTTACATAAACATTGAAATAGAAAGAATACCTAACTTTATTGTACAAAGGACTAAGCAAAAAATGGGTAAGAGTATATGAAAACCAAATACAATAGTGGATATTTCTTACGCGAGTAAACTCAAATGAGTAACAGCTCTGTCCGCTATCAACATCTAGTTCATGATACATTTATTTTACTTATAACTAAGATTTCAGATAGAACAAGACATGTAATTTAATACATTTATTCTTCCTATTAAACAGTAGAATTGTTAATAGGGAGTCCCTACATGTATTTTTACATTAGCATATGACATTATATATATAGCATGTAAAGTTCCTTAACGCTTTTAATTTTATTTCGAAACAGACAAAGCAACTGTTTATTTAGATGATATGCATAATTACATACTTTGAAAAGCACTACTTTTTTAAAGTAACTTTTATTATTGCACATGGTTTCCCATAACAACCGGAAAAGGCCGAAGTCTCATACGGAGAATATAATGGCATAATCAAACGGAAATTGCCGGTCCGTTTTTAATCTCAAATCCATTGCCAATGATGTTTTGGTGTACTTTTTGATGTTTATTTATTCATGTTTATGTTTTCACGGTGTAGTTACTTCGTAAAGGATAAAACAATCATGTTATTTCAATTCATATCACATATTATGAAATAAAGACTGTAATAAATGTAGAATATAATCAAATATAGAATATAACCAAATATAGAATACAATTAAATAAAAATTAATTTTAGGTTTTCCACAAATACCTTCGCTTCAGGTTTATTGAATACGTATTGTCCTATTTCGCCAGTTTCGGGGGTACGAAATCTTCAGTTCGGAATGCGGACAAGATCCCTTCCGCCCCTCGGACAATGTCTCCCTGCTCCATTTGACCTAGTAGGACAAAATCCCCGATCATATCCACATTTTCTCTTCATTCTGTTTAAAAATTGATAATAAAAATATTATTTTGAATAATTTTTAATTCATCTACATCTTTTTTTTTTTTAAATTTTAGAGCTTTAAAGGATTTTGGTCGCCTAATTCAAAACTGAGCAGGGTGTGGGGTTGCCCGAGGGTAAAGTGACTTTGTTATATATTCCCTTAGTTTTGTTTTAAAATTATGGGAGCATTTGGCAAAGGGTGAACGACATTCAAAACATTCTTTGACTCCAGTTTCAAGTATTTTTATTTTCTATGTTTATAATTTATCAGATATTTACTTAAGGCAATTGACCGTACAAATTAACATTCGGCAATTTATATGCGAAAGTATAATTTTCCTAATAATATTTTAGCATTCCCCGGCTGACTTTGTAGTTCATACAAGCAACAAACCAAAGAATTCCGAAAGCGCATACAGAGAATACGTAAGTACACGGAAATTGCCGATAGTGACTACGTGCTTATTACCCTAAAAGCAATGGTTAACCTATGCGTAAATTGTTACATATTTTGATGTTATACTGTAGGGTGGTACAGATCTGTGATCACGGAGGCTACGCCACTAAATGGGTCCCTGTGGTGTAACTATCCATACTGTTGACTGCCCTTGCATACAGTTTGTTCACTTCTGTAATGTTAATGTGCTTAGAATGATTAAAAAATCAAAACCGAAACATCAGCAAAAAAATACTAAGTACCTTGAAGGTACATATAGACAATTTTGTCTATGTTGTTTTTTTAAGGGGAGGGGTAAACGTCACACTGACATGGTTGTAGGTCATATGTTGACTTTCCAGCTTTTGACTGTGGAGGAAGACCCTCTGTGCGTTATTTCATCACGGACGGGCGCCTGGGTAAAACCATCTACCTTTCGTACGCCAACTTGATGGCTTCCTTATATGAAGAATTAAATGCCACCAGATAGGCCAAAACCCACATTAGTGAGGGGCAAATAATTCGAAGTCAGCGACCTCAACCACTCACATAGCATTTCTTATGATTTTGTTTTCAAAGTTGAAACTTACTTTTCCGTATTTAACCGCTGCGTTAGACTAAAGTATCTTAAATTTAGCATTTTTGTGATCAAAATTGATATAAATTATGGTGGCAATTACTATTTTATAAGTGTTTATGATTGCAGTCATATTTGTTGACATTAGTGAATGGGATAGTTTGTGATATACATTTTAACGAATTCCGGTGTCACCATAAAATTGTTCCCGAAAAAATGTTGGATGCGTTAACTCGAAACTGCGTTCACTCGAAATGTTCCTTTGGTCACTTGACACTTCGAGTGATCGCAGTTTGGCTGTACATTTGTATTAAATTTAAATTCTGTCCGTGTGACTATAAAACAAACACGAAAGGAACAACACTTTTGTTAGAAGTCCTCTTTAACATGCAATCGTGATAAACTTTAAGTTCTATCTATTTGTCTAAAGGTTATGACTGCCAATCTATAGTGGCGTGTATGATCTCCTTTCGAAAAGAAAAGTGTGCATGGCAGTTTTACAGGACAATATGTCTGTACTCAGTCGTCCTTTAGGCTAATACATCGTAGTGCTGACAAAACCATATAATAGTCATATAATAGTGTTTCATAACTTTCGCTTTCTTTTTCCACTGTATTTATTTCCTGTATCCAGTGTTTTTACTTCAAGAAATTCCACCGAGGCCAGACCGAAGGAAATTGAAGTCACTTTCATTGCATTATGTTTATTTACTTTGTACTCCGGGGGACCGAAACATGTTCATTTTCTTATCTGAACAACATTCTGTTTCATAGATGTCATTATGTGACACACTACGTATAAGACTTTGACAGCTATTATAAAACGGGATACATAATGGAATAAGCCTTCAGACCAGATCAGACGTGTAGTATATCATTTCTACTTTCAGATAATAAGTAACAAAACTAAAGCTGTGTAAGAACTAGGATGTAGACTGAAAGCAGGGCAATTCGCCTTAGTTATTGTCAAAGTAACTGTATTATAAAATATTGGACTTCTGCTATGAGCAGGGATTGAGACTTTCGCAAAATGACTGCTGCCGCTGTGCTGAAGATTATACGATACATGTATACACATGAAGTCTGATTTTGACTAAAAGTAGCAAACAACGTAGATTCTGTCTAATGAAGAATACAATCAATAAAATCTGTGAAAAGAATTTTTCGAAGCTTAGGACGCACCCAAGAAACACATGGGCAAACCCGGTTTGAGTCTGTTTACTACAGGTAATGAAATGTGCATTAACCTTCACGCATCCTTGTAACGGTTTAAACGGAACTTTAATGTAGCAAAAAAATGAATATACTCTATGACCCTAAAAGGACCAGAAAATTTATCAGCCTTCATATTATTGATACACAAAATATTTGTTAAATTCTAAAAAGGCTAACAATTTATTTTTATTTCTAAGCTTCTGCAAGATTTATAAACATTTATAATTAGTTACCTATCACATTACTTTACCAATCATTTTATAATGAAACATGCCACAACATATGTTATTTGATTTCAAAAATTTCCTATTCTAACGAAATAACATAACATCAGTCCCAAATGAGCATATAAAATACCGATATCAAACACAGTATTATATAGTTTGTTACTTCAAGAGTGTTGAATACACCCTCTTTACTAAAATGTCAGTAATTGTGGCTCACTTAAAAAACTAAAACATCTTTAACAGTTTACTGTACATTGTAAATATGAATTTGTAGTTAATCTCCCGTGAAATAAAATATCGTCATTAATATTTCTTTCTAGTATTTTAATCAAAATAAATTCGCATGTTGTCGTTCTTTTAATCTTTTCTCGACCTTCTGGACAGAAAGGCATTGGACCTGCATTGTTAATTATTATTAATTACATTATATTTTCCTTCTTTAATTATTTTGTGCCTTTTATTTCCTTGCCCCTATCAACAAATGTATCATTGCAGCATCACTGTTCATTCTTCTTAATCGTGACTTCTCGGACACTACCTGCAGTCAGCGCTTAGGATAATTGTTCCTTCGCTGGGATACAAATTTTATTCAGTTTATTTAGTTTTCGAAATAAAATGAAATCAGGTTATTTAAAATACATAAATCTTTTATATAAAAAAGAGTTATAAACAGGCCTTTACCCACTTTTTCTTTATTGATTAGTTGTGACCGGTATGGTCAACGTATTAGTTTAGACGCTTACTCATGTAGTAATGCAATGGTTATATAATTAGCCTTTGTAAACTGTAACTTTTGTGTTCTGTAGATACGTATTTATAAAATATGGGTGAGGATTTTGAACAATCTATGTAATGTTTTTTGTTATGTAATGCTTATTGTCTTTTGACAATATTTTTGTTTTGGCTTGTCGGCAATACATATGGTAATTTGTCTGAAAAACGTCAGAGTTACGATATTAATATAAAAGATAATAACATTCATAAAATTCATCAAAGTAAAAAGAAATTAGTCAGTGTATCATGAAACAAAACCTGACATCAAAGAAGATGTTCTGATTAGCTTGTTTAGATAGCTGTTGTTTATTTAAAACCAGATCGAAAGATCAAGTTCAACGAATAATTTCAATAACAAATTTTATTTACGACATTCATTTATTTACTATCCTACGATGTATTTATGTATATCTTATGTATATTTCTTATGTATTAATCTAAAAGTTGTATGCAAGAAACAGTTATATCAAAACAGTTATTCTTATGGAATATAGTGATGACCACTACTCCAACAAGTGGTGACAGACTAACGACTTATACCTCAATGTTGCCTGTTTGTCTGTTTTCCAGCGTAACACCCAAACAGCACTGGTTCTTAATCAATGGTTTTGGTCTCTTGTTAATTGTTAAAGAATGACTACATAGTAGTTTGTGTTTATTTTACTTTGAATATATATAGATATGTTGATGTGACTTTATTTAATATTCTGATTAACATATTGATTACGTCCACTGAATTATTCAACAGGACTACAAACTCTGTCAGACCTTATGAATTGCGAACTGCCTGTCTGTGTTACACAGGGGATACCCTAATCGAGGGAGAGTGTGAAATGAGAAACTGGGCTAAGGTGTATCATCAATACTGTCCGTTCCAATTGATTGGAAAACAATTGCCAATAACAGGCAGGCATATACACTAATTTCTTTTGCCTGCAACATTAAAAGAAGATCGCAGCGACAGTATTCCCCGAGTTATGTATATAGATTTTCTAGTTTATGACGCAATAATATTGTAAGTATTGTATCGGCATCACTTAATGTACGTTAGAAAAGACATGGATATTTAAAAGAAAAACATGAATGTTTATTATTGGCACGTGCTTCGACACTTGCATACTGTCACTGTTGGGCAGGCAGTTAAAAAAGTTTCCCGGGATTTGCTGTTTTCAGCGGTAGGGATAGTGGCTGTGATCTTGGATCATAACCATTCCCTTAAGATCTTTGTATTCGGTATTAACATTGTTGCTTTTCAAGACTACATATCTCAGTTAGCTTACATTTGTGTTCTTCTTCGTGTGGAAATAATCTCAGCCGTTGGTCGTGAATATGTGTTGAAAGTAATCCCATTTTATGGCCGCTATTGACTGTATTCTTCACCAAATACTACTTCCCGGAAGGAGTAGATTTCACTAATTAGCTTTTGTCGTTGCAATACTGTTATATTGCCTACTTAATTACTTGTCTAGATTCACTGACATTTCTCTCATTCCCTACAGAGTTAATAAGCCCATTCAAGCAATATTGTTAGCGGTATAAAGTACAGCAGTGGGGATTTGGTGTCAAATTAATTTGGCCGACATGATACGACTGACATAGTTTTTGCTCTTAACAGGTGCAGAATAATGTACAATATCGAAGAGCTGAAAATGGCGTTTATGTCGTTTTCAAAATGTAAACATTATCATTCTTTTAACATTAACATTGAGTTTATAATAAAGCAACCCTCGAGTAAATCAGGTACCCTTGTGTTTCCGTTCTCTATTACATATATACACCTTTTAAACATCTGACCGTCTCATGGTATGGTAAAAATTTGTATCTTATTTTTTACTGCTTTTGTTGAAAATAAAACCCAATTCCTGTAAAGCCTTTAATAGTTTATATATAAAAGTTGCATCGCGTGAAATGATTGTTGGTTATGGAATACAAATAAATGCAATTTGCACTTTACGAATATCAACATATTAAGTGACAATAGATTACATGGCCTATATGTGGTTAGTATATACTAATTTATTTTAACTCGATTGTGATCAAAGCTTCAAGCTGATTGGAACCACTGTCGAATCCGCTTCCTCGAAAAACTAGAACTGGAGTCATATGAGAAGCCATGGTCATGACCCCAGTCAGACTCGAACCAACGACTCTTGGATTGAGCGGCATCATAATTGTCAGGCTATTTGTCCGAGTATTTTTAAAGATGATCTTTATAATTTTCCAAGTAGAGATTACTTGTAAAATGCCAAGTCATTGAATATGATCTATTCAGTTATTTCCTTTTTATCTAAAACTGATATTTCTTCCAACAAAATTCAGCATCGCCGGTGAGTTCTGTCATCTGCTTCAATTAATCAAAGCACAACAAGCTCCTATGATTTTGATTATATTGTATAATAAATACTTTGCAATGTTGAGTTACTCTGATCGTAAGAGAAGTTGGCAAAAAGGAAACCTTTGATATTAAGATATATTGCAATAACACTGCATTTCCACCTTTATTAGACCTTTTCTGTTTTATTAAATGCAAGACCGATGCATTACCACAGTTAATATAAATACAATTTTGCTATATACAGTTTTGCCTATATTGGTATAAATGGAAAGATAAATTAATTGAAATATCCAAAAAGAACATGTGATGTATATCAAAGGAGATTATGTGCAGATGCCTGAACGCAGATGCCGTGTTAATGCTCTATATGGAAGAAATATCTTTATAACTGTGAATAGGTTGTTGCAGGAAAATTATTGGATTATAGGACATGTATACTGTGTACATGTATATATCTGTTTACAGCATGATAAAACAACACTATAGTCTATAATGTTTCAGGTAAAATCGTTTGCATGCAAACATCTTCTATTACATAACTTAAAGTTGCATTTCTTTCATCGGTGTCGTTTCATCTCCGTAACGAAGTACAATTGTAAGAACAGCTCTATTTATTCGTGGAAATGGAAAGCTTAAATGCATTTAAAATTAGATAGTTTTTGTCCCATTTGTCCCATTTGTTGGTAGCGTGTTTAAAAGCTGAAACAATGTAGGTTTTAAAGAAACTAATCTAAATACGTTACGACACAGATAGATTAAGGCATCTAAATCTGCGTCCCGTTTCTGTGATATCCTATAAACTTAAGCAATTATATCAAATAATAGATAAACCATAAAATTGTGATCGCAGCTCTAACTCACTGTCAGTATATATCTTTACTCAAATTATAAATTATATATATAATTATTATACTACCAGATTTATATAGCGCTCTTTTCATGGTCAATTTCACGTTCAAAGGCGCTTTACATAGTTCAAATGCAGCCACACAGGGCGCATAATTCATCCTCTACTAGTACAGACACAGAGCGATCTGACCAGAGGGACAGAGTGAGACAAAGCCCCCACGACAGAGAGATCAGAAATCAGATACAGGCTTGTCCGGCTAACTTAGCCTAGCTCGTTGCGAATAGACAGCCTGGTTCTTTAACGTGCCCAGTGTATAGCACTGATACACGCAAGGATTGCCTGGGTTCCTGACCAGTACACCTCTATAGTTGGGTGGGAAACACTGAAAAGCGTTTCTGAAAATTCCCCAGTAGCTGCCGGGGATCGAACCCCCGACCTCAGGATTGGAAGGCCAGTGTACAAACCACTGAGCTATCCGTCCACCTATATATATATAAAAGAACGAACGCTGCTGCAGATGCATCAAAAGGAAACTCCACGCAAACAAAACAGTGGATGTAGTACTGATAGAACAGGAGATGATATAACCATACTGGTGTCTTTGTTTTAGTCCCTAGGCAAACAGACAGTCTGGTGGGATTTCATGAATGTTGGAGAAAAAGACTTTTCCTTTTTAGTTTGAGCAGGATTTTTATTGTTGTATATAATGACCTTATAATTGACTGATCATGACCCATATGCGAAATTTACCTCTAAGTTTTGGTATATGGAATGAAATGTATTGCATACACAAGGTTGAGCTTAAAGTCAGACTTACGTAGTTGTTCATCCGAAATGACTGAATTTCAAACTTTATCAAGCCCATTATTCTGATAAATGTCTTATCAGGAATGTGGGCTCTATATATGATACTTTTAAGTTAAATGATGAGGAAAGACTAAGATGTACAATGAATGAAAAACAACAAACATCATTTCATTCCACCTAGAGGCGTGAAACTCAAGTTTAAAAGGAACAAGAAAATTATAATCCAAGTGTTATGTGTTGATGATTACGTTGGTGTATTTACTTAGAGGGTATCGTTGTTGTTGTTGTTTTCTTCACTTCTTCCTTAGGAGACGCAGCAATGAATATTGACTAAACATTGCACGACTATAAACACCTTAACCGCTATATACAGTCATGTACTGATTAACTGGTATTTTGGATGACCAACGGTCAATGTTGTGCAATCAGTCACCTCTCAAGAATGACCATTGTTCTGATACTGTTAAAGGTTAGCCTGCAAGAAACCTACATTGAGATAATAGAGCAAGGATACTTTAAAATGCAAGTCACCTTGGTTCAAAGGCCAGTGTTTGCCTTATTATTAGGTGTATGACTATAATAATTGATATCAAACATTAAACACATTAAATACTTAACTGAAAAAAGAAAACAAAGTATAAAACTAAACATATAAGACACTGTTTAATGTATGTTTGTTCCAGACTACTGTGTAAAAAGTTTGGTGTTGCTTACCGAAAGGGAAATGGGCATAGCCACGCCTACATTAAGATGACAGAGCCTTGTACCTATAAGAAGTTGCAGAGTGAGTAACAAACTTAGAAACAACGACATAGTAACAACACGATACACAAAATAGAACAATTCTTAACAAATGCACAATAATCCTTAACTAATGCTTATACAGAAGAAGTTGTATAAACTTACTTTTATACAATCCAAAACTTACGTATATACAATCCAATAAAAGTAACACAATAGAATGGGTTTAAAAATGGCATAAATTAACTTTACAAAGCAGTATCCGGAATTTCGGTTGGAATAAAAGACTTATACCCCATATCATATGAAATATATGTGGCAAATAATAATACCTACAATATGATAAGTCAGTATCTAAAATTAAATAAAAACAAAATTATTACAAATGAAAAAGGTAACCTTCTTTCTGGCGCATTCATCAAACTGAAAACGAAAGGATTTTTCCACGTGCTGCCTGACACAAATTGCTTTCTTTTCTGCTCTTTGATTTCTTTCTTGCTTCTGTTTTTCTAGTGAAACTTATTTTTTCTCGTTTTTATTGTTAAATCTGATGTCATTATTATGGACCAGATCAGACATTAAAAAATGTGCGCATCGAAAGGAAAAAAACGTCATTTACGACATACACTGCATTGCTCACAAAATGCCATCACAGATACTCCGCGCCTATGGTCGCAGAGAATGTATGTTAATCAATACTTTCAGAAAAAATACTTAACTGAAGGGTAAACATAGTATATCTTTAAAAGTCCCTCAAACTAGAAATTTGGACATGGTTATATAACGACTGCATGTTATAATATTGTGTAACAGCTTCAGAATTTTGTCCATGGACATTATGTCATTTGTCAATTTTGTGACACATATTAATGCCTGAACCATTCTGAAGATAAACTTACAAATTTGAAAGTGTGAATCAATTTAAATCATGCGACATAAAAACAATATACATAGTTGCCTCAAATTTTACGTTGTGTCACATTTCGGATAATCAGCCAAACATTCAGACACGGTATTATCCAAGTAAAACTGCAAGTGTTGCCTTAAAGGTCAATTTCCTTTTGTCACTTCGGTAGAATGCTTTGATTGGATTACACTGATCGCCAGAATTACAGGGAAATGGAAATAGGAGACGTATGATTTAGCTTAAATGTCAGACAGCTATACCGATGTTAATCCTGAGACAATTTGAATAACACGTAAAACAGTTCTTTTCATACCTGCTGCTAGATCAGATGAAATCATTAATATCCCCATAAAACAACATTAATGTGTCTATATTGGAATCACTTTGTTTGGTCTGTCTTTTGTCTGTCCATCTATCTGCGTGTCAGTGTGTTCCTTACTTGACCAAATTATGAAGTATGAAATTATGAAAATGATTTTAAGATAAGTGGATACCATAATAGATGACAGAGGAAAAGATAGATATGAGGAAACGTTGAGCATTTAAAACATGGCTCTATCTTTGTTAATTTACGAATTATTTAATCTTAAAGAACTCTATTCCACTTCCTTTACTTAAAGTCTATTTTTAGATACTAACTTTGATTACAGAAGATCATTATCAAATGAACAACATTCCTGGCTCCATAACTTCAGACCCCCTCTCTGAATTCCAGTTTGTTAATTTTAGCTAATTATTTTCTCGTTTAAGGCAAACTTGTTACTTTTATTAGGACAATATCCCGCCTCATGAAATTGCTCTTTGTGTATCATTGAAAGTTCCATTTACCCCGCCGTATGAATACACCTGCGGGTGTCTCTTGACTTTATTCGGTACTTGAAACATGTGTAAATGTTGGGTTTTGCTCAACCCTGGGCTAGAGGGCGCGGATAGTAGTTTGAATTTTCACTTCCTTCCATGAACAACTTAATCAAACCGAGCCTGCAACATTTTCATTTATGTCGTGTTGAGTGATCTGTTTTACTAAGTGTTTACATTATGCTGACTCTGCGTAGAACTTCAATCACAATCAATAACATGTATGACTGTCATTTTCTAAAATACATAATTATACTGTAGGTGTATTAGCTGCATTTTAAACCTTAACTACAGTACTGTTTGTTAATTTAATGTAATATAGATAATATAAAATAAATATATATATTTTTAAAGATGATTTCGAGTCTTACATATCTTTAAATGTTTATGCTGATTTTGATCGCTAATATGCAGCAGTATAGTTAAATTGTGGTATTGTTTTGTTTTCAAAGCGCATTTATACTGCGTGATACTTATAGCATGGAAAACAGGGCATACTCAGTATTGAGTTTGTTAATAGGGGATAATCTTTATTTAGTTTATATTAATATATGCAATATCATAAGTTTAATAAGCTTAAGGTATTTTATTGCTGCCATGAGTATAATGAGCTAATAGGGTTCTTCTACGTTTTATCAAACCTAGATTCAAGCTTTTATAACTTCATGACATTAGATATTCATTTGTAAGATCTGAAATATATCTGCAAATAGCTTTGTCGATCATAAACAGAACAACTGTTCTAGGATGGCTTTCATTTTTACTGTAAGTTTTCCACTTCCTACCTTTTTACACACATCATTATATAACAATAGATCATCATTTGTTATACATCAAATCAAAATGTATTTTCGAAACTGAAACAGCTTCAGCCGAGTCAAATGTCAATTATAATTAATTGCTTCACTCCTCCCTTTGGCAACTTCTCGTAATTATCTCAGAAAAATGTAGCCAGGAGAACTAGTTGATATTTTATCCTATCTCTGATGTTTTCCCTAGAACTGATTCACATGTAAAACAGTATTTTCAGTTGTGAACTTTATAGAAATTGTGAGCATACACTATTAATTTTGTTAGTCATTGACTTCTTTATTAATTATTAATCCTTATTACATGGTATTTTGTAGGAAAAAGAGTTTTCTCTTTAGGTTTACCGTAAGTAGTTACCTTAGCCAATTGCAAATATCATAGAAAAGAAGAGGACTTCCATTTTCCCAACGTGTATCTATAACACAAATTTTGTTTTGGTTACATATATTATATTGAAATCATGCAATAAGAAATATTTCTAATTTCTAGCTTTTGTTTTAGATGGCAATATTTTTACCTACGTATTCAGTTCTTAACTGAATATCTTGACGATGTCTTGTAAACGGTTGAAGTTATTGAACTCAACCACGAATGAAATGAAAATTATAGTTGAGTTTTGAAATTAAAAAGAAATGCTTTAAGCTCAAAATTATAGCGTCAGTATAAAGTGCGATCAACGATTCTTCTTTGGAGTAAACTAGATATTTAAAGTCATTATAATATACACTAAGGTTAAATTGATAGAATACATGTATTCAAGCATCAATAAAATGTTCAACCGCATCTTTAACTAACATTAATATTTTACCACAAGAACCATAACAGAATGTATAAACTACCATTTCTTTATAGATTCTATTTCTCTTGATCGTATTTTCTAAGAGGGGAACTCGTTAATTAGCCTATGTCATTTCAGTTCTGTTTTCACTGTATATTTATCGACTTGTCTAGTGTCGCAGCTATAGCTTAATTCCATAGAGGATTGAAGTGTTACGAATTCATTAAGCACATTATTCAGAAAAGTTTAACACTGGCACTGTGCCATTGGCTGGTTATGCAACGTATCAATATAGGTAAAATTCAGAAAAAGTCTTAGTGACTTGCGCAATTACTTTTAGGTGCGAGTAGTTTTGCTCTCATGATGTGTTGCCAACGCTCGATCAAACGTTATACTGTCCCACAGTTTAATTTGTAACACTTTATTTTGTGAAAGAGCTCAGCTTTGTAATAAACATCTCTGTAGATTGTATGTATGGGTCACTCAAATATATATATGAGATATCATAACAGACAATAAGCACATGAATTGTTATAGTATTTCATTTTCCATCTATTTCCACGACATGCTTACTATTCACCAAAGTGTTTTCGTATGACCTTCAAATCGTTGGACGTATTTCAAATATTTTTACTGTTACAATAAATGGATAACGCATGTTATAACATCCACAGAATCCTCGTGCTGACGTATAGGTACCAAGTCGAACGTACCCAGACCGAGAAATTCTTTAGATGTTGTAGTGCGAACCGAACATGCGGTAAACTATCAAAGCATAAAACGTGTAAAAAGTTAAATTTAATGAAAATCTACAGACACTTGACTTGATTATTTTGTTTGGGGATCTAATACGTTTAAGTCTTTCAGCTTTTGCGCATGAATAAAATTTAATGATGTTATATCAGCACAAGCTCTTTTTGTTAATGGACATTTACTCTCACATTTAACACCTCTTGAAAACTGAAGTAACAAAAGTTTTATGGCGGAAAATCTGTTTTCTCGTTATTGAGAATGACCAAACTCGAAGTTATTTGTGTGAAGCAAGCTGTGATGTAAATATTTGAATATTATTATAAATAAAACCCGGAAATGAAAAGAAAATAAACAAGAGCACCGCCTTGCGGGTGCTGACGCTCATCTATTTTTTTTGTGTAATAGAAATATTGTCCTACCCATGACTTTCTAAGTCTAAAAAGGGCCATCATTCTTGCAAAAAGCAGGATAGAGTTATGTTTCTTGATGTTCAATGTCCACTTATGATGGTGATAAACTGTTGCAAGTTTTAAAGCAATAGCTTTGATAGTTTATGAGAAAAGTTGACTTAAACATAATACTCAACCAAGAAAATGATTTTCTAAGTCCAAAAGGGGCAATAATTGTTGCAAAAAGCAGGATGGAGTTATGTTGCTTGCTGTACAGGGTCAGCTTATGATGGTCAACAAGTGTTGCAAGTTTCAAAGCAATAGCTTTGATAGTTTAAGAGAAAAAGTTGACCTAAACATAAAATTTAACCAAGAAATCTGATATTTTCTAAGTCCAAAAGGGGCCATAAATCTAGCAAAAAGCAGGATGGAGTTATGTTTCTTGCTGTACAGGGTCAACTTATGATGGTGAACAAGTGTTGCAAGTTTTAAAGCAATAGCTTTGATAGTTTAGGATAAAAGCTGACCTAATCATAAAACTTAACCAAGAAAACTGATTTTCTAAGTCCAAAAGGGGCAATAAATCTTGCAAAAAGCAAGATGGAGTTATGTTTCTTGATGTACAGGGTCTGCTTATGATGGTGAATAAGTATTCCAAGTTTCAAAGCAATAGCTTTGATAGTTTAGGGGAAAAGTTGACCTAAACATAAAACTTAACCAAGAAATCTGATATTTTCTAAGTACAAAAGGGGCCATAAATCTTGCAAAAAGCAAGATGGAGTTATGTTTCTTGCTATACAGGGTCAGCTTATGATGATGAACAAGTATTCCAAGTTTCAAAGCAATAGCTTTGATAGTTTAGGAGAAAAGCTGACCTAAACATAAAACTTAACCAGGCAACGCCGACGCCGACGCCGACGCCGACAACCGCTCAAGTGATGACAATAACTCATCATTTTTTTTTCAAAAAATCAGATGAGCTAAGAACAAAAAACAACAAAAAACATGAAATAAATTTAAAACTAAGAGTGCAACAGTTCAGCATGAAAAGGAAATAGCAATCCTTCTAAAATAATGTAGTGACCTTCATTCGGGAGCGGTCTTTAGTGCAGGTTTGACTGTCTTAAAACAAATAAACTGTACTACCTGTGTTGTAGTTCTAATATGTTGAAAAACTTTGATTTAAACGCAGTTGGTGTTTTAATTGAGAAAGAGGTTTCTTCTGTGTTGTTTATGAAAACAGTTTCAGGACTTACAAAATAATTGGCTGTATCGCTGCCGCCGGATTTTGCATTATCTGGGCCCCAGTGTCGTTGGAATAATCTAATGTATTTTGCTACTTAGAAACTGAACGTCACAATCGTGTTTTAGCCTTCTCTAGTTCATGGATATCTACTATATCAAGAATTGTTTCTAGAATCTAACAAATAGTTTTAGATTGGAACCTCTAAAATACAAACGGACCGATAAATCGATGTAGCTCACTGGGATATTCTCTAGCTGTATAATTATGTTTGTCTTAAATGTCCCAACTTATACCACTGAGTATTTTCAGTCATATCAACCATTCAAGCTTATATCTTATCCTAAAAATCCGACGTGATTCCTGGCGTGATTCCCTTAAAGCCTTCTGTTTTCTTCTGAATGTTTTCATCGTCTGAGGATATAAAATAGAATTATGTAAAACAATTCTGTTCTTTAGAGCCGTATGCAGTTGCCCTCTTTTTGTAAACCCCAAACGTTGTAGCATTTTGATCATTTCAATTCTGTGAAATGTTCAGGTACGTTCATTTGCACAACCACTTATGTAGATTACTTTGTTTGTTTCGATCGGTCAGAAAACGGATTATAGGACTTAAGTAAGACTTTTTACCTTTTAAGTGTATTATTTTGCACTTGCGATCAGTGGCGCTTCACAAGTGTTTATGACTAAAACAAGTCAAATGGCTAACTGCATTTGTATGCAACTTGTTAATGTCTTTTAAGACGTTAAAGTGTTAACCTTCTTACTGCATAGCGGCAAGAATTTATTTCGCACTCACTGAGGCATATTGGACAGAGGGTAATCTCAGAGAACATATTTATGGATGACTGTCGACACAAATCAGATAATTATGACAAGTTATAATGTAACTATGGCCATACTGGAGATTTAAAGTACACTTTCAGATGAAGTCTGTTCCTTTTTTCTATGGGTAGTCAATTCAGAGAAGATATGTACGGAGTCGCCTGTTAAATACCCTGCGGTCATAATGCAAAACTGTGCACATTACTTCGTAAAGCTATCAATACACCTAAATCGAGCTGAGATGATAAGATATGTAATGCTTTGTTTGATGTCTCATTCCATTGAACAGTCTGAATATAAGAAGTAACTTATTTCTGTCATCATGTACTTATTCTTATAAATCCCTCGAAACATCTGAACAACGAGTGCATACATGTATATTTAATCTTACTCTACATACTGTAAACAACTGAACTTCACACAGGCAATTTTATAAAAAAAAAATGACAAAAACAGAAAACATATCAAGTTTATGTCTGAACTCTGGTAATAGTTTTGATTTTTCACCTGCAAACCATTAAATAAGTGTTTTATATTCATATACATGTACTAATTCATCGAATTTCTTTGTCGTATTTCATTTAAGTTCTTTGAAAGTATGTAAAATCCATGTCAAGTGTGGAAAATGTTACAAAACATGTTCAATAAAACCGCCAGCAACATTTTCTATTTTGTCGTGTTGAGCGACCTGGGGAGTATATAAATTTCAAATACAATTGCGTA
The DNA here is from genome assembly GCF_021730395.1 of Mercenaria mercenaria. Lineage (NCBI taxonomy): Eukaryota > Metazoa > Mollusca > Bivalvia > Venerida > Veneridae > Mercenaria > Mercenaria mercenaria. The sequence goes on along the minus strand of NC_069361.1, from coordinate 27,759,310 downwards.
AAGCGAAACTAGACATGTATAAAAATTGCATTATTTGCTAAATATAATTTTTGCATGAATAATATTTTATAATGAAATCATCCAGTCAATTTTGAGCGTACATTCCTATCACCTACACTAAGTAGTTGACATTGATAATATCAATTGTGTCGTGAAAAACGACTGGCCAGAACGCAGCGTGTCCATGAAACAAATGTTGTCTTAATATTGCATAAGTTGGTAACACTCTATTCTGTTTATTTAAATCTTTCCATCAGAAATGACATAGTTGATTTCAAATCATAATTACATTTATTTAGGTTAAATTAGATTTATAAAAATACACCTTGAACAAATAGCAAAGCTATTTCCCCTGATTAAGTGAATAAAATGGTACAAAACGTCGTGGATATTTTTTTTTGTTTCTGCATAGTTTGGTTATAAATCAAGATGCACTTCAGTATGCACTGACATAAAATGAAATCACGAGAACCTGACAGAGCTAAGAAACATTATTCATATTAAATGTGATAACAAAAACATCAAGAATAATTGACGTACGATATCAGTAAGATTGATGACTGTAGGAGGTAAATGTACTCAATTCAACATTTTATCAGTTCAAAGACATGGGAAGCTTGATAGGGTATAGCAGATTTTTAGCAAGAGAAAATGTTCATTTTTCCTTTTATCAAAAGTGTTACATATATCATTTTTCATATTTCTATATATATCAGGTTAATTGTAGTTTGATAAAAATAGATGGAGCCCTATTAATAAAAGATACTGACGCTTGAAAATCTAATTACATTCAATTACAATTCTAATTGTATGATGATATAATGAAACTGCCAACAAAAAAATAAACCGGAATATAATGTATGGCTTCATATCAATTCAAATCTCACATCATTTTTGATATATGAATATTAACTATAAAAATGCATTTACTTTTTTCTTTATAGATGCAACTGAGATCAGAGTTGCATACATGTTTTTAATGATCGTACATAAACGCGTGGACCTATTTTGTTTAAAATAACTTGACATATGTACTCTTTTCTGCCATTTTTACTTTATACGATTTCCCTGCGAACTTGTTAAATTATGATACCGTTATGTTCTTATCACTTATCTTTACTTACTCATATCGCAGGCATTATTTGTATTTCTTTGAGAGTTAATGAGCTCATCGGAAGAAATATGTCATTTAGTTTTAGTTGCTGCATATCAGTATCTGTCAGCAAGGTTTTACGAATGCAGAAAAATATATTTCATTGTCGAATTTTTTTTTCAGATTTGTCTTCTATACTTTGACTATTACCTATATCATAATGTTATTAGTATCTGAATCGTCATCAAGTCTTCATGGTATGTATATGATTCTGTACTCATTCAATTTTTTTTGTTGGGTTAAAGTCGCGCCGACACAATTATGGGTCATATGGTGACTTTTCAGCCTTTGATGGAGAAAGACACCAGATGCCCCCTCCGAGCATTCCACACTTAAAAAATTCTACGCCTAAAGCAAGGCTCGAGCCAACATTGGTGAGGCGCAAGCGATTTGAAATTAACAACTCGGCAACGGAGGTTCCCTTTGTTCATTTAAGAAAACATTAAAATTATTGAAATTGAAATGGAATCAGGAAATGAGTTAAATAATTAATTAATCCCCCGCCATGACTGTGGGGGGTTATAGGAATGGTCTCCGTCCGTCTTTCCGTCCGTCCTTCCGTCTGTCCGTAACACTTCAAGTCCGCTCCATATCTCCTAAACCCCTTGAAAGATTTTCATGAAACTTGGGTCAAATGATCACCTCATCAAGACGATGTGCAGAACACATGATTTAGCCATACCGGCTCAAGGTCAAGGTAACAACTTAGGGTAAAAGGTTTGAGACTTCCAGTTGGTGTCCACTCTGTATCTCCTAAACCCCTTAAAGGATTTTCTTCAAACTTGGGTCAAATGGTCACCTCATCAAGAACTCATGAGTCAGCCATGTCAACTCAAGGTCAAGGTCACAACTCAAGGTCAAAGGTTTGAGCTATGTATCTCCTAAACTCCTTGAAGGATTTTCACGAAACTTGTGTCAAATGATCACCTCTTCAAGACAATTTGCAGAATTCATGAGTCAGCCATGTCAGCTCAAGGTCAAGGTCACAGTTCAAGATCAAAGGTTTACCCTTTCACTATCCATAACAGCGGCGGGGGATTTAGCTGTCTTTCAGACTGCCTTGTTTAACGTTGTTATACATGCAAATTAATCTCAAAACTATATAAAAAGTAAGTTATGATGTTATTTTCTAACTACCATGACTTAATAAAGCCTCATACTACAAAATACACATTCGCCGGTTATTGCTATTAATGCAAGAGATGGGAACAGATGATTATGGACTTTTTACTCACCTGAAGAAAAATATTAACTCAATGTTTATACGACTGGTAAGCCGCATGCGACGATTAACTAAATATGAGTAATACATTTGCTACATTCTTCTCTAACAATTAAAATTGAAACTATTTCATTTCGGCTCATTTTCTATAAACTTGCAGGGTATATTTTGATTGACATTTGAATGGCTGTTCGTAAACTCTATACCGAAAACATTTTATTCTCATCAAGAAAATTGCCGCTTTCCAACATTATTCATAGGTACATGAATGATTATCGTCAGAATATTCGCCTCGCCCAGTTATCAACCTCGGTGGATCTCTGATAGTATTGCGAATTACCTATTAGCTTCGGATTCTAAACTATGTAAGGCAATTGTATCCCTGACAAAATTAAATTACGTATTCATAAGGAAACGCAACGGAACAATTGAACCACTTCGCGTTTGTAAACAATTTCATGTGTACAATATGTAATTAATAAAATACTGACTAGTCAGTATTTTATTTGAACTGTTCAAAGGCTTAGAATTTCACATTGGCTTTAATAATATGCTACAATATTATATAAATTAGACAGGTTTGTGTAAAAATTCGTGGTCTAGTATTAATTTGTACGTTATTGTTGTCGAAAATATATCTCATATACATTTTCACAAACTCGTTGATTAGAAACTGCCAAATAGTGTACACTTAAAAGTCTTATAAAACGGCAGTGTCAAGCCTCGTGTTGTTATCAGCACGATTAAAACCTGTATCTGCTCAAGATTAGAAATTAATAGTTTTTTTTTTCAATTATGATTCAGCACCGCAAATAAATGCAGTTTCATTTTCCAATAACGAAAAAATACAACGCTCCCAGATATAAAGATATATGTGATATTAACGATTTTCAACTATAATACAAAAATGTAGCATCTAGATAAATTTTGATAACAAAGCATTCAATTTATATTAACGAGCACTGAATTTTCTCACCTCTGTAAAGTAAATATGCATTTGCCTCGGAAAAAAACACATAAAAATGAAACATGAAATAAATCAAAGCTTGAATGAAGTGTTTTATTGCTAAACGCAGCAAATACTTCCATAAATATAGTGATACAGGAAATTGATATTTGAATTTGTTACACGGTATGCGGTAAAATAAATTTATTTGTTTATTGGCAAACTTTTTATTATCGCATATCAGTTCAAACTTTTGAGTCAATGTTTTCGTTGAAAGCAGGAAACGGTTTTTTATAAATGCATGTAAAAGTTTCTTGCCTATAAACTATTGCGTTAACCACGAAATATTGGTTGTTTTGGAGAATAATACCAGTGTTTAATAATCATTAATGATGATCAAAGCTTTTCTAGTGTTTAATGATAATTCGAACACTGCCATAGATGAAAATTGTAGAATAGAAACAGTTTTGGGGTCTACATGTATTAAATGTGTCGTTGTTGTACCAAATAAAGTCTACAATTTCATATTACACGGGAAGGGATCGTAACTTCATTGTTGGAAAGAACTACGTATATAATTGTAGCACTAATTTATATTGATATGGGTTGGGAATAAAAGTTTCTCTTTAGCAACTGCCAAAACTGTTTTTTTTTTTTTTAATTTTAATACCTTCGTCTTCAAAGGTGATATATGTTAAATCAGTTCTCATGCAAAATTAGTCCCACTTTATTAGCTTATTTGCAACGGCATAAGACGAAATCAGAATCCGAATTCATAGCGCGACAAAGCATGCGTTCACATCTAATTAGTACAGGCAGGTGACCTGAAAGCTGTATAAAACTAAAATAAAGTAGGAAAGCTGCATTTCACCCATCAAAAACTTACAAAAACTATACAATAATTCGCTTCTGCCATAAAAGGCAAATTTGGAAAAAAAAATCTATCCTATTCTACCGGCACAGATATTAGCTGGGCGTTCTGTGCTTATTCAGAAACAGAATCAAAGTCGTCTTTTCTGTGGCAATCAATCGCCGCCATCATGAGAATCAAGCATCATAAATCATGAAAACATTCTCTCTACCATTATTTAGAGTCTTATTTGTTTTATATAAAATTCAGGAATGAAAATTAATGTATATATAATAAATAATTATTCGAATTATGAAAACAGTAAAAACGAGTTTAACTGCTCAAGTTTGTAATTTAATTTACATATAATACATTGTGCCTGTACCAACACATACACAGCAGTTGAATTCTTTTTTAAGACTATGAACAGGCTCAGTCAAACCAAGCCTGCAACATTTTCATTTAATATGTCTTTTTTTTATATTATTTTACTGCTGAATCTTCTTTCTTGTACAGTGTCAACCAGGAAATAAACACAGTAATTTGGATGGTGAATTGAACTAATATGTTACAATTGAAAATCACAGATGTGGTGTAAGGGGTACATAAGTCTGTTTGAATTTTTGTTATTTGTTTTTCATTTTGAAGACGGCCAAAAACCATTATCTGGTATAATGTGGTCAATTAATATTTGGATTCCTTTAAATATAAGCAAGATATGTGAATTGAACATAGGTCTTAGAAACGGTTCATAAAGGCACGTCTCATTCAAAACAATACAAGATTATACATATCTTACAATAATGGCTTCCCAGAAATGGAAACTCTAAAAAATTTATTATGTAATGTCACTTCAGTACTATCATACTGGATAGGTGTTAACTTGTTTAGTCAGATGGAAGTTTGAATATATTATCAAAGCAATATATAATTCAGTGTAAATTTTGTTTATCACATCAAAAAGAATAACATATTTTTTCATATTGGTTCGATATAGATGCGGTCGAGAAATTATCAAATTATAGCAGTTATAGAAGGCAAGTTTTGCTTGCTCGGCAGCATATACAGTTCGTAGCTGAATATCTTGACCATGTCTTTCAAATGGTAAAAGTCTGTCTTAATTCAATAGCTTAATTCCAGTACACGAGATTAGAATTAGAATTTCCGTTAAGTTAAACGTTTTTGAATTATCAATGATCCTTTAAATTATTCATTAGATATTTGAATTCATTAAAAATCTAAACTCACTTATTTATTGAATACACAAATTTAAGCAGTATCAACAAGTCAAACTAAATACTTCTACATACTTAAATTGCATAAACATTTTACCATACGAACCAAACAACAGCTCTTTCAGGATTTGTTTCTCTTTCGTTATAAATTGGCCAGAAATTCGTTAATTTGTCCTAAAGTATTGTCATTTTAGATCTGTTACGTATCGCTAAGAGTCACAGACAACAGCTTATTTACCTTGAAGATTGAATAGCTTATAAAACAAAAAATATAGAAATAAATGTCAAATTGTGTTACCAAAAACATTACTTTTATCACTTTATTCAGAAAAGCATAACATTGGTATTGTGCTACTTGTTTAGTTCTCCCATGTCCCAATAGAGTAAAACTGAATATTTATATAACAAAGTCTCAGTGACTTGTGCAATTACTTTTATGTTCTTCAGACGTGTTGCCAAGTAACAGCTATTTTTGAGAAAAGGGTCAGGTAAGTATTATGTTGAGCGACCTGTGGAGTTTCCACTTTTCACTTTTATACAAAATCTATATACATAAATCTTATATATTTTATTTGTGCGTCACCGGCGCATTGAAATGTAAAGAAAGACTCTACAGCTCGAATTGCTGTTCTCGGTGTGGCATTATAGATTTAAATCGATGCTATAAGAAGAGTGTATTCTAAAAGCATACTTACGTCTAACAATTGAATTCGCATATTAAGCATATGTTCTCCTTCTTACCACATATTTACTCTCCTATTATATACACCTCACAAACAAAAATAACAACACTTTTATGCCAGAATATCCTGTTATATTGGAACAAAAAGACAATTACACGAAACATCGAAGTTATTTTTGTGCAACAAACAAGCTATTTTATTTGTATTTGATGAATATTATAAATAAAACTCAATCTGAAATAAAAACGCATTAAATTTGTTTAGCATGTAAAAGGTTTGACAACACTGCAACTTTATCTAAATATATTTTCTTTACAACAGCTATATATCTAAATATGAAGTATAAGATTGTGTAGATTATAAAAACAATAACAAAACAAAACAAAAATGATATTGAACAAACTAAATGTCTATTGTGATAAAATATACATGTATGGTATTTGATATTTAATGTATTTACGAGAAAGCCTATGAAGTCTATGTAATGCTGTAATTTCATAGCTTAAAAATCTGCAATAAATTGATTCACTTACTCACATACTGTTTAGATAATTTTTAAACCTTTACTTATTTAACTACTTTAACAACAGTCTTTAAGTTCATTGTTTCAGCCGTAAAAGCCTTCATGTGCTTTGACTTGTCACTCTATGTTCTACTCACTTGGGCCCATGGAGGGTCACATTTTATTACCTCTCTAAATCGAGAAACGTTTCTCCTGAATTGTTTACCAAAATTGTTTCTGAACTTACAAAAATCAGTATCCGTATTACTGCCACCGGATATTGCCTCTGGGGCAAAAGTGTCGTCAGAATAATCTAAAGCATAATGCCGACTGAGAATTTCACGTCAATACCGTGCTTTAGAGTGCAATAGGTCCTCTGTAGACCTGGGAGATCTACTATATCAATACTTGTTGATTGGAACCTCTAAAGAATACTGATGTACTGGCATAATCAATGTAGCTAATTGGGATATTCTTCGCTTTTGTTTGTCTTCAATACCGAACAAATACTGGTAAGAATTTCCAGACATCACAACCATTCAACCTAAAATCTTATCATTATATGGTTTCCTTAAAGCCTACTGTCCAAATGTGTTCGTCATCTGAAGGTATAAAACAAAGTCAAACAACATTTTAAATAATAAACAAATATATCATAACGAAATGAATCAATAGAGTAAAGAGGAAGTAAATACGTATGTCATGTGTTTTCCTGAATACAGCGCAGTGTCCTTTAGAGTCTGTTTGCAAACCAATAATATTGGTGCGACTGTTCGATATAACATCAAGATGATAGTGCACTATACTGTGTACATCGACGGTACTATCTAAGATCATGAAGGTTCGGCATGTGAACATGACGATACGGTACTACCCTTGATCAGCATTCACGACGTTAGCGGAACAATACTAGGAGATTCAAATATTTGGATTTTGCTATGTACGCATACTGTATTTCAACTGTGGGTTCATATAGTCAAGCTATCTCGTTAGATTTTGTTTCGTAGTATCAATGTCGTAATTGCAATTTTTGTAAAACATCTAGATACTTTCATATTGGCTCATTCCATGAACAACCTGATACATATGTTTCGCTTCATTTGCTGAATATATATGTTTGCATGACTAAAGCTCTATTGTAAAGTCATCAAATCCACATTTGAATTCAAATTTCGAATTGTAACGCTAAATTAGATTTATGACAAAAATGCATTTCTGCTTGAGAAGAAAGATGTTTTTTCTATTCGCATTGATAAACTGAATAAAATGATACAAAACATCATAGATTCACTTCATATCAAGTATTTAAATCTCATATTAAAATTAAAATTAATATAATCAGAAGGTATAATAGCGCTTGTTGTACATATGCACGAAAAGAAACACAAGTGTTCTTGACGTGGACACGGGACTCCTTATACTGAACTGTGTTATTTAAGAGACAGTTCAGTAAATATAAGTAGATACTTACGTGTAGTAAAATATATACAGTTAATTTTTATGTCATTGAATGACAATATGCAAAGTAATAATGAAAAACAGTTAATTTTTACAAACACATTGGTTTCCGGTATACAGTATTTGTAGGAAAACTACTTGGCATTTTCACATATATTTATGTCATTGAATGACAATATGCAAAGTAATAATGAAAAACAGTTAATTTTTACAAACACATTGGTTTCCGGTATACAGTATTTGTAGGAAAACTACTTGGCATTTTCACATATATTTATGTCATTGAATGACAATATGCAAAGTAATAATGAAAAACAGTTAATTTTTTCAAACACATTGGTTTCCGGTATACAGTATTTGAAGGAAAACTACTTGGCATTTTCACATATATTTATGTCATTGAATGACAATATGCAAAGTAATAATGAAAAACGCATACATAAGAATATTTGTATCTATATTTCAATAACACTAACTGTGAAAGAGATACCAAAACATGTCCTGCATAAAATAATGCTTTTATATCAAAAAATATTTCAGTTACATTAATTGTGACAGAGACAAAAGCAGTTGCATTTAAGAAGAAATGCGTAATTTTCAAGTGCGATGTAATTAGGAATAGAAACAAACAATTCTTAATCATGGCGTGAAGGGAGATGTTACGTATTTAGCACCCTAATTAATACCATTTCAAAAGCAGCTTACGTCTGTTAGACTGTTAATGGTAAACATCAGATAGCAAGCATCAAAATGCATCACCTGTTTTTAAAATACATTTGTTATCAGCAAGGAATATGTCTTTGTTTTGATACCCTTGAGTGCAATCTATCTTGCACATTGCACAATTAATTATAGAGGTGATAAAAATGGTATGTGTGTAGGTAATAAGAACGGTAGATTTTATACGATTTTCATTTGAAAACATGGTTTCTATACGCCGCTTTTCATGGAATTACACACTAGTGTAGCATTGAAGGTTCCATGTGGACCGTCGTATGAACACATCTGTGCGTGTATCTAAATTGTTTTTTTTGTACTTTTAGCATTGTAAATGTTGAGTTCTGCTCAACCCGGGGCTAGAGGGCTCGGACGGTAGCATGCATTTCCACTACCGTCCATGAATAGGCTCAATCAAACCGAGCCTGCAAAAGTTTCGTTTTTGTTGTGTTGAGCGACCTGTAGAGTTTCCACTTTCTATTTCTAACTATGCAAAGTTACCATTCTAACATCACTGGTATGCACACTCCTTTTTGTTACAAATTACAACCAGAATAAATATTTCATTTCGCTGAATCTACTCAACAACGAGGCATACCATTACAACCACATCAATATCAATTAAATTCAGAAGCATTTTCTCAGAATCTGGCAACAACACTCGGTCAAACTACTTTAAGACAAGACTTATAGCTCAATGCTGATATACTTGTAAATGAATCTAATAACCGAACAACAAAAGAAATAGGAAAATATGTAATCATATATGTGAGATGCACCGTTTAAGGTTTGCGTATAATAGAATCTTTAGTCGAAACATGCTAAATGGTTAATTGCTTGTCTTTGGGTATTAAATTTAATGTTGTTAGCAATATTTTTTTGTGTTAATAAAGATACTGTCTGCATAGTATTACAATTCCATCTTTCAGACATTTAAATCCGACGAACAAAACATTCGATGTCATTAATGACATATCAACCTGCGAAATGACAGGTAAGTTTGACTCTGCAAACGGAGACAAAAATGATGTTAACTTCCATCTAGAAATTGGGGCTGTGGCCTTATATGCCTACAATGTTTTCTTTCTATAGTTAAACGAATTATAAATCTTAGTTATATTCTGTTGCGCTTTATTAGAGCTCTTGGTAGTTTTAGGAAAGTATAACTAAATTTGTATGATAAATCTAAAGCAGTTGATTTACTCTAATCAGTAGAGGAAGGACCTGAGAACTTCTGACAATTTAAAAAATGCCTAATGTAGAATATAAAATCACTCACTCTCTTCTTAACATATATTAGAAATCATTTTTAATGATCTGTTTTTACTTTTTTTTTATTTCCACCTGGTTGAAAGGTCATTTTGTTTTAAGAATCAAAGTCTACAATAAACTCTTGTATTCAATTTTATTCTGTGCTGAATAATCTCGTGTTAATACATATAACATTCAAACAAAAGAATTGAAATTTTATTAAAATTGTTCACAAGGTATGTTTCATTGCATACAACTCGTTTATGTTTAAAATAGTTCATTTATCAGGTTATATGTTCATGACAATATTTGTTAATTAAGTGAGCTATGTTTTAATTTGTTCACATAAAATCTAAAATGTAATCTATTCTTTCCCATAAAAATGATTTAGACATTTTGCGTGTTTACTTGACACTTTCATTTTGTTAATGAAAAGAAAGTAGCATATTTAATTAGGGTAAATCAAGTGCTTTATATTTTAGTTATTTGTGTTCGCGATAAATCAAGATGCACTTCTCTTTGCACTGTATAATGCCAATTCTTAAAACTAATTTGATATAAAATGAAAACGCCAGCAACTTGGAACCTGACTGGGCTGAGGCACATCAATCATATTAAATGTGATAACAAAAACATCAAAAACCATTTACATTTGATATCGGTAAAACTGCAATTGTAAATGGTATATAGTATTTATCTTACTGTACTCAGTTCAATATTGTATCATTTCAAAGAAAAATATGAAGTTTTATAGGGTGACGCAAATGTTTTGTATAAGAATTTTTCATTTTTCCTTCTGTTTAAAATTTACATTATAAATATCATTTTTATATTTATGTAAAAAAGTAGGATTATTAAATCTGAGAACAAATCTGCGAAGCCTTAGAAATAAAGGATATAGACGCTTGAAACCTGTGTAGTTAACCTGCCGATAAGAATAAAACGTGCTATAATTTGTGGTTGTTGTTGTGAACTTACTTTGCGATGCTTGACTCTTTGGCTGTGTTTGGGGTGCTCTGTGCTTCCGGGTAATCTACCCTTACCTTTTATAACATTACCTCGTTTCATATTCAAATTTGTTTAATCTCATTTTTGATATATGAATATTTTCTGTCTAATATTATATATATTCTCATGATGAGGTTTGAGTGGTATACATGTCATAAACGTACCGACCTATTTCTTTTATAAAAACTTTAAAGACACGTCTAGTTTCTTCCATTATTAGCGGATATGATTTCCCTGTGAACTCCTTAAATAAGTTCCTTGCCTTTTTAATACTGTTATATGGATTTTTGATCTGGTCTTTTCACTTATCTTGTGCCATTTCTATTACTTTAAGAGTTGATTAGCTCATCGAACCAATATGTCATCGAGTGTCAATTGCCTATTCGGAAAGTGCTGAAAAATGTCTCCATGACCTTGGTTTCAGTGTTGTTGTGTTTTCTGGTAATTTGGGAGTACGGAGTCCATGTTTTGTTGCAATTTGTTAAGCTAATGAGAAACTATTTCATTTTGCATTTGCTTGCTTTCTAGATAAGTACGTACTGTCACACTGGGACCACGAAAGCAACTTTGCAAACACATCTTGTACATAGTGGTTTGATACGTTTTAAGGTAATTAGAACCTGGCTTTTCCTGTTGTATCTTCATTTCTGTTTGTCAATATTTTATTTGTTTCATTGAAATGCGTTACAATAATTAAAATTACTGAACTTATTATTGCTTTCACATTTACATACACTATTTTGGTAAGAAAAATCGCATCCGGATACATACAAACAGTGAAGTAAAGTTTTTGGGCAAGCTGAGCTAAACGTTACTAGACTATAAATAAAACACTTGCTTCGGCGATGTGACTTAAGGTAGAACATGTGACAAAGAAAACACATAGATGTAATTGCCAACTATTTTAGTTTTAATTTCTCCAACAGTAGGGAAGACTTCATAAAATGATGAAAGGAAAATATCATATGAATTTTAAACTCAACAGTGGTAATGGTCCACACAGTTCAGTTAAATATTCATAAGGAAACGCGATAGAACAAATGTACTTCTGGCTTTCGTAAACAATTCCAGGTAATACGATAAATAATTAATAAAATAATGATCAGACTTATATTTAAACTGTTGAGAAGCTTAGAATTTCCGCTAAAATCATATATTATAGTATCATTTGAATCAGATAAGTCTGTGTGTCATGACGTCAAATTATTGTACTCAAAAAATTATTTCATGTACATTTTCTTAACTACAACATCATTATTTACAACGAGCAGACTATTTGAGCAGACTATTTTATACTTATAAAACGGCACCGTCAGGCTGCTAGTGGTTATAAGCACGACTAAACCTGTTATTAATTGAGAGAAAAGCTTTAAATACAAAATTAATAGAAATTCTAGCAATACTCAGCATCGTCAATAATTCAATAACGAAAACCACAACTGGATTTAAAGCCCGCTTAGCTCAATAGGGAGAGCTCAGATCTGCGGATTGCTGGTCGTGATTTCAATCCTCAGGCGAGGTGTATGTTGTCCGTGACGATTTGATGAAAAACATTGTGTTTGAAATAATTCGTCCTCTACCTCTGATTCTGTTGGGAAGTTTGCAGTTACTTTCGGAGTAAAGGTTTGTACTGGCACAGAATCCAGAACTGGTTAGGTTAACTGCCCACCGTAACATAACTGAAATACCGTTTTAAAACGGTGTTAAACCTAAACCAATCAAGATATTAACAATTGTCTACTTCAATAGGAGAATGAAAGATGAACCTTTAACATCCAGATAATTTTTGAAAACAATGCATTTTGGACTATACTGAACTTAATGAAAATATTGAATTCTCACATCGGTAAATTAAATACACATTTTGTCTCTTTTGTGATAGAGAAACAAATATCAAATGTAACCAGAGATAAACCAAAGCTTCAATGCAGTGGTTTTATTGAATAAGTATAAATACAGTGCTACAGGAAATTTGAAATTGAATTTATTTCTCCTGAGATTACATGGTATGTAGAAAAAAGTAAATCTATATAACGTTTTCGCAAATAAACCTATTGACGCTATTTCATTTTCTTAAATCAGTTCAAAGCCTTCGTCCATGTTTTCGCTGAAAACTGGGGTCATTATTATAATGCATGTAAAATGAACAGGCGCTGCCGTCAAACATGAAATAATTAATGTTTTGGAATTCAGAATGCTTTGGTATTTAATTATCATTTGAAGAATGTTATAGATGAAAACGGTAATGTCCCAGTTGATTAAAATTTCGTTAAATATCTAACAATGACATTTTCATTAAAAACTTAGGGTTCGTTAATTAGTTTGTTATATTTTCTGTTAAACTGTTCGGTTGTTCAGATATTTTAACAATAAGAAAATGTCAAATTGGTGTCGCTTAGTTACATTTTTATTATATTTTTCATTAAAAGCCCGCTTTTGGTGAAACATGGTAAAATAATTAAATTAATGGTACAATAAAACATGCAATGTAACAGTGAAAGTAACGACGAAGTCAGAGATGTCTAACATGTCACGATATGTCTCATTTAACTCCAAACATGTGCATTTTACAAGATTTCCTTGAAACACAGAACTCAAATCATTCCGTTTAAATTTTGTCTAAAATACGCTGGCATTTGTCACTATTTCGTAAAAATATAAGAAATATTGCAAAAGTTGAAATTTTGTGACTTTAAAGTTTTCATTATCAGCTTAGTGGCTAGTCTACGTGTTAAAATGCATTAAAGTATGAAACATGCTCGATTCATATGCCGTTTTTGTAAAGGGAAGTTTTAAAAATTGTTATTTATTGCAAATTCATGTGAACACTAAGAAGTACATGTACTAAATATTTCATGGCACTATTAAGCTTTGTATGGTAAATACTTTAAGCACTTACCTAGATATTCTATAATGATTATTTAAAAAGATCAAAATTACTCCTTGAATTGCAAAAATATATACAAAATTTACATTATAATTGCAAACAAAATTGGACATTATTAAAATACTACAAGTTCCTGACAACAGACGTTGTGCTGACCATGTGGATTGATAATTCTATTATGAAAAAAAAAATACAAGTAAGCATAATCCAGAGCAGTTAGTAAGTTTTGAGCTTGATAGCTTCTTAATTAGGATTGGTTATGATTTTTGTGAGATATTGGTAGTAACATATCATCAGCAGACAACAAGACATTCAAAGCACTTGTGTTACCAAAAAGGTTGGACTTTGGTTTCTTTACCTCATTATACTACCCTTTAAATATTTCTGGAGGGGCACCTAGGGTCTTCATCCACAATGAAAAGCTGGAAAGTCGCCATATGACCTATGACTGTATCGCTGTGACGCTATAACAAAAACATATTGAGTGTCATATTTCTCATAAAAGTCATATTTCATTTTTGAAAAAAGTTGGACCTACTTTAAATAACATGATTTATTTTCGTACATTCAATACAATTTGATAAAAAACAAACCAAATCAATACTGGTCTTGGAATCAAGCTCTCGAAAAATTGATTTCAATTCCAAAGAAGCACCCTACAGCTCGACCACCCATGAATAACTGATTCCATCGGAAAAACGTTTTGTACGGACTTGTAGTTCTTTTATTTCTTTACATCTCCATACACCTTAAGAGTGTGTGATAAATATATCCATGAAGTAAAATGTTTTACCTTTTATCTAAATCTGCTGCAAACCCATCTTTATTACAAACAACAGCAACATGAAATATCAATCAGAGACCAACTTATACAATAATACCGCTTCGTCCGTTTATCAGTTGGCATTCCATAGTATGGTAATCGTAGACGTGTAACGGACCGATTTAACTACACGTAATGACGTCCTCTGTGGATATTGATTTCGTCGCTAATTGTCGTTTCTATGACGACCGTGAAATGTCTTCGAGGCAACAAAAGCCAAATAGATTGGATAAGAGAAAATATTCTGTCAGGTACGTATGACCTGTAGATTGAAATTAATAATTACAAGCAAAGAGAACTATGTTATTATGAAAAGATATTGGGCAAAATGGTTTATTTATGTAGTATGTGCCTAAAACTTGATAACATTCCATTTTAAAGACAATGAATAGATATTGTTGAAATAGAAAAAAAAGCACGGGTCGCCAACACAAAAAAGAGAAAATATTGCCGTCTCGGCGTGATGGAGCTTCTTCATGGATGGTAGTCCACGCCCTCTATCCCAGGGCTGAACAGAACTCAACTTTATACAAAGTGCGTTTGAGATACATTTGTTGATGTGTTCATACGGCAGTGTTTATGGAACCTTGAATGGTCATATATAGAAGTGCAATTCCATGATAAGCGGCGTGTAGTAACTAGCCAAAACAATGCCATATCCCTAAACTTGAAAACAATGAGCAGAACTTAACACACAAGTATTCTTGGAAGGGAATCCCCTTGTACCGTAACTGAATATAAAATAAAGTTAATGTTGAATTATTGTTTCTCAGTGTATTTTTTTTGTCATTTCTCGTGTACATCGTATTTGTACACACAGTTCGATTTTGTATCATTATCATAACTACTGCCTAATATATTTGCTTCACAGAGGTTGCCACTTTGAGAATGAAAATTGCCCCTTTTATCCTGTTTTTATGCATGAATTCTTCTCTAGACCTTAAACTATATGAGTAAGTTAGTAAATAGTTTCTTATGGTGACAAAAAGCACCAAGTAGCGGCCAAGTAGACAAGCACCTCAAATATTAAAACATAGTCGTGCGTTAAAGTAAATTCGATAAATAGATATTCTTTATGCAAATGATAATCAATCCTCACAATAGTTTGTTTTAGTTGTTTTAGTTTATTTATCATGACATGTTAAATCATAAATGATACTAGAACTGAAAAGATGAATAACTTGTATGTACGAAAGACTTCACACTTCAAACTTCACACTTCATACTTCACACTTCAGACTTCAGACTTCAAACTTCAGACTTCACACTTCAGACTTCACACTTTATATTATTTCACTTCAAACTTCATTCTTGAGACTTCAGTCTTCACACTTCACTGCACGCTTCACACTTGGTAGATTTAACATCACGTGACTTGACGTCATCTGCTTATTGTGTATTGGCATAGATGTGTATGCCATTTCTTAATTGAGTTTTAAGTATTATTGATTGTGTACATTTTGAATGTTCTAGGAAAATAAACGGCTTTTCGAGTTTAGATTATATCACTTGTTGATATTCGAAAAATAAGGAGTAATTCACTGTCCGTCCGTTCAAAATCTTATTGAGAAAAACTATTGGGATAATTTTTTAAACAATCTCACGGGAATGATACATGGATGACGCACATACAAATTGCTAAAACAATTTCATTCAATGCAGAAATGTGGTTGCCATAGTAAACGAAAGGAAAATGTGTTTAAAAATCTTCATGTGTAAAACAGAAAGGCATAGAAATTAGATGGTGTGTGGCACTAGCGGTCTTCTAGTATTAAAGGTATTCAAATTATGCCGCTGGATTCAAAATTATCCCATCCGAGGGACAGTACTTTTAAACGGACTTATAAAGGAAAACCTTTTTAATATCTTCTTCCCTTACAGTATATTATACTCTACGATATTTATTCAAATTACCCCTCTGGAGTCAGAAGTAACTCAGCCATAATCATTATTCTACTTCATTATGCCCAATCTCGGTAATTCCAGGTTATTTTAAAAATAGAAAAAAACGCCCGAAAAAGACTCCTCACTTCAAACTTCAGACTTCACACTTCAAACTTCACACTTCAAAATTCAGACTTCACACTTCAAACTTCAGACTTCAAACTTCACACTTCAAACTTCAGACTTCAAATTTCAGACTTCAAATTTCACACTTTAGACTTTCCTATTATTTGTATGACTTTGTGTATTAAGCAATATATATATGAAGTGTGAAGTGTGAAGTTTGAACTGTGAAGTGTGAAGTTCGAAGTCACACTGTCTACGCGTAAAAGCTTTAACAATAAATTCTGATAAAATATCACATAAAACACCAGTACTGAAATTGTTCTATAAATCACATATTAGTTAAATAAGTGTCTCATCTTTTATGCACCCTAAATCACAGAACCTACAAGTTAGTCTCTAAACATGGCCACCAACATATGTTTCAGTCTCTATTCAAAATGGTACTATTCATGTCCTCAACTGACACAGTAATGACAGTTCGTATTTCATAAGATTCATTGTCATAAAGTTTCTACGCTTAAAACTCGTTTTGAATGTCCTGTGTATTCTTAAATTGGACGTATTCGATACGTCGTGCTACCATTTTTCTATAGAATATTGAGTTGATAAGGAATTTGCTGCAGATAAGTGTACAAATGATTTTGTTTCGAATTGGTCATTAACACTGTTGTAAAAATTGCTAATAAACATCTCTTGACCAGTTGATAGTATATGTATGATAGCTAAAATTAAAAACTTGTTTTGCAAGTCTATCGTTATCCATTCTCAGATATATATATCCACCTTCTGTACAACGCCGAATACAGATCAGGGTCTCCATACACCGCCTGGACTGACACATTAAGTCTTTTCTTGACTTTAAAGATTCAGCAACTCCTTTAAATATGTTATTGTGAAACCAAACAGACTGCATGATCCGGACGTACTAGAAAATATGACAACTATGAATTCAAGTACCTCGGAGACTTTTTACAGCTCTGTACTCTTATTGTAAAAGATTATAAAATCTATAAGATTGGTAGCCTAGAACGCAACAAAACAAAATAATAGTAGATTCGATTGATTCTGGTAAGAAAGAAAGGGTTTCATTATGATAAAATATTAAAAAATATATCTAATCTATTCGTTCATAAATGCTTCGTCTTTAAGTAGAAAAATAACAATTACGTAAACAGATTATTACTTTGTCAGAGAAAAAAACATTTTTAATATTCCAAACGAATCTATACTTTATGTAATTAAATCATCATTTTTGACAAAAAATATGATATTCTGTTATGTTTTTTCTCTGTTAAAACACTCTTACGCTAGAATGACGTCACGTTAACGTGCGGTGACGTCACTGTTTTTGTTGCGACCAAGAAAGAGCGCTACTATATTTTATCTACTGTTTTAGATTAAGGACATATTAGAATCGAAATAATTTATAGGAAAAAAGTGTTTTAACACTATTTATACACTCGGGCGGAAATACGTCGTACAAATAATTTCACTCAGGCTGCGCCCTCGTGAAATTATTGAGCCCGACGTATAACCGCCCATCGTGCATAAATAATGTTAAAACACTCTTTTCCTATAAATTATTTCTTAAATAGCAAACTTCATTACGTTTAAACTTGATAACCCCTATTGATAGATTTACAAATCCTAACAATACGCCTATTAATAAGAAATGAACTAGATAAAGGCGATGATATATCGTAAAACCCTTAACGGCCTATCTATTCTAAGATAAAGGTTAGTTATACAATCTCAACTAATGGATATTCATCACTGATAACTTTAAAGTATATAGTTCTATATATTTCATCAAGTGTGTTGTCTTTCCATTTATCTGATACAATGTATGTAATCCAAAAGGTCAGAAAAAGAACCTGAACCTCCACATAAAAGTTTGCCTCTGTGTAAATTCTAATAATCACGTCTTTTAAAATAGTGTTGCAAACGTAAGATTTTTCACTTAGTTTCAACACAAGTAACAATTGTTTTGAAATCTTTATATTTCTCATTAATTAATGAATTCTTTTGAATAAGAGTTATAAGAACATAACTTATTTTCTTAAACAAATAGAATTTTGCAGATTATCTAAATCCTATAATAAAGACATTTTCTTTCATGTGTATACATTTTGTCCTAACTATCTTCTTTAAAGGAATGCTTATTGTCTTGAC
This sequence comes from Mercenaria mercenaria, assembly GCF_021730395.1. Classification (NCBI taxonomy): domain Eukaryota; kingdom Metazoa; phylum Mollusca; class Bivalvia; order Venerida; family Veneridae; genus Mercenaria; species Mercenaria mercenaria. The sequence continues at coordinate 27,740,393 of NC_069361.1, read as the reverse complement.
AGCTTAGCCCAAATTAGCCTACAATGTTAATTACAAAACTTATATCTAAGAAATATGACTTAATCTTTATAAGTAACAGAATATGCTTTTATTTTGAGTTGCCTATCAACATTGTTGTATCTATCAAATTATCTCATTGGTCCTAATAAATAGCTGTTTTGAAGTATTTCGGTATCCGGATTGGAGCACTTTTGCATACTCCCTCCTTTGTGCGCTGCAGATGGTTCAAATGTTAAAGTGATCAAATATGGATACCTGTCTATAGCACAACCGCGTAGCATCCAATATCAAACAGAAACATCATTTTTACAATTAATGAAAAAATTTGCGCAAAGTCATATATCTCAGAGGAGTTATTTATAGGTTATCTTCGACACAAATCAAATAATAATGAAAGTAATAATGGAATGATTTCAATTACAGAAAATAAGCACACTCTTCCAATGAAGTATGTTCTGTTTCTTTTTTTTAAATAAGGGCTTTTAAAAAGCCATTTCAGAGAAGTCACTGTACTTTTCGTAATAGCGCGTAAATCTGTTTGTGATGTGCATCTATTTAAGATGTTTATTGATAGAGAAAACGTATTAACAGGTGGCTCAACAAATAGTAAATTATACTAATAAATCCTGAATACAAAACTTGCTACAGAACAAAGACAATACAACAAAAGTCCATATAAGAAACTCTTAAAAACAAGACAAAATATCCTCGAGCACCGTCTTCGAATAGTCTGTAGGTAAACAATACAGATGGAACGGGTATCGCACATTACGTCTTTCCGTTTGTTTAGTTAAAAAAGACTTCAGCAATATAGAATAAGCTTACAAGAAGCAGCTTCAGCTAAAAGATAGCTTTAAACATACATATATAAGGTAAATATAGTATGAATAAGATATAGCACTAAGACTCAGAAGAAAATGTTTTTATATGATCCGTGCTGTTAAAACTAAGCGATAAAATATGTGAAAAAGACTTTTTCTTGGAGTATATAACGCAGTCAAGCAAAATATTATGAGACTTGGTTTAACTGAATCTGTTCGTGAGAGGTAATAAAATGTATAACACGTCTCACACCCGCTAGAACCGGCCTAAGCGGAATTCTGTTAGAGTAAAAATGAATGATCTCCATGATCCCAAAAGGACCAGAGATTATAACAACACTGAGTCCAAGTACGACTAGACCTTTTTAAAGCCGCGACACGGCACTCTAAGCTGTTGTTTTGATAGTTAATAAAGTATGTGAAAAGAATCATTTGAAAGTATAGAAAGCAGCCGAGCATCATACTGGAAGACGGTATTTAACTGAGTCTATTCTACCAGTATACAAGCATTTTATATCAATAATCATTCCTCCAGACCTATTAGTAACAAGTTTGTACAGCTATGTAGTGCAGTCTCTACCTCTAAAGGTAAAGAGAGATGATGTTCGTACTGTTTGCGGAATTATTCATTTTTTTTCTATTTGTAACAAAACATTTAATTATAAACATATTGAATGTATGTATATTGCAATTTCATCCACTGTTAATGATATGTTAATAATTATTTGCATATGCTGTGATAGTATTTATTTGCATTTAAAAATGATCCTTTTATGCTGCTGACCTTCATATTAATGAAAAAAGATCGGAAAGCAAGAATAAACAGCAAATTCTAAAATCAAAAAAAAAAAAAAAAAAAAAAAAAAAACCAACGTATTTCATTGAAAGCAAGTTCACTATGTTAGGTACATTTGATCTTCAATATTCATAATTAGTGGTGTCATGTGTATTTTACATGAGTGCTTAAAAGTCTGTAGTATATTTTTACAGAAGTTTGTACATGTATTACTCTAACAATTTAGTTCAACGTCATAATGTTACACATTTCTCCTCACTGATCGTTATCGTATTTGCAGAGTGGGTTGTAACTGAATATTTTACAAACCACTAATAGTTTGTTGGCGAATATAGCGATTTTAACAAAAAGAAAACGACTGGTTTTAATTTAGTTTTTCTACAGAAGATTTAACGATTTGTACATGTGTAGATAATGATCACTATTTCAGTGTGGTAATGCAGCCGTGTGATACATAAAAGAGACATATAAATATCGAAACCTGAATCCAAGTTGATTGTCGATGATTCAGCAAATAGCATCATTGCACAAGACACAACATTTTAAAATTGTTTTTCACCTTCAAATGTCGATGTTCGTGGATCGCTCATGACAGTTAACAATATGTTGTGTAATGACACGGTGCTGTTTGTGTCCCATTTCTTTAAAAATTTAAATACAGGCCTACGTATATCTTTACTTTTTAATTTTCTATTTTACTTTAATCTTTATTATATATATGTGGTGTAAAGGTGTCCTCAAATATCGTCCGAAAACATATAGATTGACTTTGCTTACGATTATTGAATATCATGTTTTGTATTTCCTAGATAATTCGGAAAGTAGGATATTGTCTTTCCAATATTGTTATATTGGGTTTTTATTAACTTATATGATGTCGCAGATACTAAATTGACTCCACTGAGTGTTGAATAGCCCCAGAAAGCAATTTGTTGTTAAGCGTACTATCTTAGAGCGGGAGGTACGGCTTTCAGGGCTGAAAAGCATACCATCGTTTTACGTTTTCAGCTATGACATTTGTGGCCCATCGCGGACAAATGGAATATGAATTTAATTCTAAATTAGCATCACTATCCATAGTTCATACCCGCATACATCCGATGATTTTTGCTCATGTATGCCAAGTATGGAAATAGTTTTATTCAAAATGCTTTATTTGTACGTCCTGACAAGTGGTTTTACTTCCAGAAGTCACTTTTATACAAGAAAAACAGGGAGCCTAAATATAAACCGCTATGTAAAGGAAGTAATTTAAATTTTTAGATGTAACTCTTACTGCAAATGGAGATATGGATGGGAATTCAAAAAGTTCCAATACTGTATCTATAACTTTTTTAAATCCATATAATAATTAGATAAAATATATATCAGTGCAGAAAATATTAAATGCAATATATATCTATATATATGCCTTTAACGTGTTTCTTTTCAGTTTAAATGAATGAAGCGCCAGTTGCTGTCCAATTATCCTCATATAAGACAAGATTGAAAAAATTAAGAGTTGATTCTTACGAGTTGATTTAAAATAATCTTATTTCAGTGTGTAATAATTTAAATGTCATCATGAGATTGCATTCGTCTTTGATATTTTCATTTCATATCTTAGGAAAATATTGATTATGAAAGATATGTGCTGATTCACTGTCGTTACCAGGAAACGGTAACTTTGTTGATTATATCAGTCAAATGACTTTATTAACAATCTGCGTTCTCAAGTTACATAAAATAAATATGATATTATGTATATATTTCTTAAAGTACCCTTTAAACAAAGCAAAGAAAATTGCACCATTGGTTTTGTCAGCATGGGTAAAAGGACCGGAAACGACAGTCCGGTATGCAACAAAATCAACTGCACTGACTGTGTCCTTCATACATAAATATATTCTTTCATTATGTTTAAAAGCAAAGATATATTAAAGTTAATATGTGCATGTATGTACTAAAAATTAAAAATCTGTTAAGAAATAAGAGAATAATTTACGCATTATTTGATATTCGCTTCGTTTCGTTAAACTTTGTATCGAAAATATCAACAAATATAGTTTTTGCTGTTTATGGCGGAACTACAAAAAAGTTAAACTCATAAACAATACTATCTAATGCAAACTATAAGGTAACAAAAGCTACAGTCAGAATTAAACAAGTAAAACAAAACTCTATAATATAACAGGCAAAGATAAAAACCGATTAGTTGAGTCCTATCCGGAAATATGTAAATATGTTTTGACCGCAATAAACTGTTCTTACAGATTGATATTGTTTCGTAATTATCTAAGAACAGAACAAATAGCAGTACAGAACATATTGCAGTACTCTGTAAGTCTTTTACATAATAATCTAATACAAATGCATTTAGTTGCTGCTTGGCTATCATAAGAAATATATATCGGTCTACATCATGTCTGCATGTCCAACTACATTTGGTAGGAAAACAAAACACACTTTAAGCTAAATAATAGTTTTTCGTTCCATTAATAACATAATTTGAGAAATACCTGTAAGCATTTACATACTGGCAATAATTATTTGCAAAACATGCTTTAAGTGGTCTGGCATAAAAATACTCGTTGTAACAAAAACACAATTCAAAGTCTAAGAACATGACATTTGTGTGGATGTTGAAGATTTCATTAAACCAATAACCGTATTTTATTACAATACGCCCCTTCAACAGGGCTTACGCTATCATGAACTTCATAGATATTTTGCTAGATTTTATTGTCGGACTTCAGATATATGCCTTTAGAATTTCATATCAATATGATGACAATATGCCACAACGTTTATCACAACCTGACTCGTAAAGGACTTTATTTAAAATTGTCCTAAGATTCTGATTTACGGAGATTTATTTTATATTTATTAATTTATGTTTCATTGTTTTGAAACACACACACACACACACACAACACACACACACACACACGATTTATTGTCGACTTCAGATATGCCTTAAGATTCATATCAATATGATGACAATATGCACAACGTTTATCCAACTGACTCTAAAGGACTTATTAAATGTCTAAGATTCTGATTACGAGATTTATTTAATTATTGATTATGTTTCATTGTTTTGAAACACACACACACACAGCGTATATATGGCGATCAGTCTTTTTCCTGTTATGCTTTCCACTGAAGGGATCGGCGGAAGACTCAGTGATACTCTTGAACCGAGCTGTTTTGATACTCGAGCTTTGGCCTGCTTCATTTGGCTCTTGATGATGTTCCTGTTGTTGCTCTGCTTTCTGTAAAGGCGTTGAACAAAATACTTACTTGGTTCCATAACTTCGAATTCTCAAAGGAACACTTTTGTTTTCCATATTTTGACTTGACATATATAGATATGTAAGGAATTCACTTGACAGGGATACTTTTTTACACTGTCCAACAGCTATGAAACATGTTGATAAAAAAGAAGCTTCCTAGAAGTGTTCTCCAAGATGACGTCGAAATGTTTTCCCAAATATATGTGCTGTATTCTTGTTCTCAGTATGATTTACTTTTTCTTTTTATTTCTAAACACTTATCGTTATTACAAACATACACATGTGGGAAACTTGATATAGTTTCAAATTTGCAGGCTACGTTCTCGTAACGTGGCTAATCCTCTAACTTTCTGTCCTTGTTTTATCGGAAAATAAAGTGTTTGGCAAAACCATCTCTTTGAAATCGATGTTTATCATTACAGAGCTGGTACAGCCGTTCTGCGCATGCCCGGAATGATTATCAATAGGAGTGCATGGCAAAATTATGCACTTTTTGCATGTCCGCACGCATTTAGTGTAAAATATGCATAATATATTGACTAAAGGTTAGGGTTAGTATCACCATGGTTACAAAATATATACAATTAAGATATTTTTCGTTCAAATTTAGTTAATCTGGTGTATACTGGAGTCTGTAATATATCACGGGCGCACCAGCTCTGTTTTTAGTCACAGCCCTTTGAAATATCGTATAATGTGTCAATAACTAAGCGTTGAACTTTACATACCGTTTAATATTTTATGCTTGCTGTTTTGTATGTTGGTGATGTTACTTGCCTGTTCTCTTTTTGCGTTCCCCGCCCCCGTTACCCATCTCCACATCCTCTTCGAAGTGCTGTATCATTTTCATATACAACACGATTTATCTTCTCGATATGTAATTGAAGTTCTTCGTCAGTTGTATCTCTGTGTATAGGTAGATGTACACCTAATTTTTTTTATCAACTCATTGTTTTAGGTCAGTTCATATTTAATGTTTGTATATTGTCTGACATACAATTTTACATTTCTCTCATATTAATCAATAAACTGTTACACGCTAAACACGATACCATTGCACAGAAAATGATTTGAGTCGCGCCGTGAGAAAACCAACATATGTAGTTTTGCGACCAGCATGGATCCAGACCAGCCTGCGCATCCACGCAGTCTGGTCAAGATCAGTGCTGTTCGCTAATGGTTTCTCTAATTGCAACATGCTTTGACAGCGAACAGCATGGATCCTGACCAGACTGCGCGGATGCTGGTCGCAAAGCCACCATGTTGGCTTTAACACGGCGAGGCTCATTTTAAGAAACCAATAAAAATATTGATAGATTTTAGAATTTATAAAGATATAGATTACTTTGAATTTCATTTCGTCAATAAACTTGTAGTCAGCGGATGTAGTCAGCTGAAAAAGTAAATTATCCAATAATTTCAAATAAGTAAATTCCGATTTCTTTTTGTTGATTTGTTTAATAGCGATATTTTAACAGTACTTTAATAACGTAATATTTTTCGGATGTTATATGAGGTTTTCTTACAGCGTACATGACTCCCTCAGTATAGAGCTCCTCGCGGGTAGTATTTGTAAACTACTGTGACATCAGTTATAAGGTAACAGACAAGCTGTATATGAACGCAAAATGTTTTCAGTTCGAATATAGCTTTCTACATATAAAGAGATATGAAACAAGAGTATCTATGGTATCAAAGTTTTGGGTATACATGTACATGTACACGAACACATCTCAGAAAGCACCATAGTGAAATGTCACAGAAATCAAACCATTACCGTGTGCTGAGAACAACGACTTTTAGGTATGCTGAAAGGTTATGCAGCCAAACTGCTTAGATTAGAAAGTATTGTTTCGTTTATGATTCAGCCCTTACTAATATAAATTATGTTATTAACAGTCTGAGTAAGAATATATATTATCATTCATCTATAATAGATCTTGAAACCACGGGATATTTTTATAAAATACTGAAGAACCATGAAGTTGTAAATTATGAGAAAAAAATAATCAAAACTTTTCAGCAAAAGAATGATAACTTATTTTACCCCCATTAAAAACAAAACGATTGGCAACAAATATATATGTTCCATGTTTTTATTTTGCGCTAACTGACATGCCATTACGTCTATGACGTCCTATCAGTACGCCATATTAATATACTTAAACATATATTTTTGTACATATATGACAGTATTGTAAGTATTTTAGTGTCATAAGTGCATATGTTTTGAATAACATGACTGTTCATTATATTCAAGTTATAATTAATTCACAAAGCTTTAAGAAACATTTACTGATATTAATGCACTTTTACTGTAAATCTCACGCAATGAATATTTAATGCGTTGTAGCTAACGCACTAATGTAGCTTTTTCTTCTTCTCTAGAATCAAACAGATAAACATACACGTATAATTGAAGAATTTAAAAAGTACAAAATGCAGTTGAACGTAACCAGAATATAAGTATGGAAAACAACTGCAGACTGGAATTTGTTCATAAGTTAATGCATTAAGATGATCATGTAATAGGATAAAAACAAATGATTGCTAAAGAATAAATTGATCAATTAAGAACTTAGACATAACAGCTGAAATGTTCACAGTCCCAGTGTAAATATCTCTAGGGAATGCGACACACTTCTGTTCATGAAACATTTAAACAACTGAATGGTGAAATTACGAGCGCGTGAAATAATTGAATTAAATATTCAAAAGGAGGCTACACGAAGAATCAAAAGAAAGACTGATTAAACAGTTCAAAGTAATTGGAAATATTGATCAATTTTATCCTACAAATACTAACAATTGATTTTGATCACTTTGCGCGTTGAGTACACATTATCGTATGAATTAAATGATTCTGTGGGCCGTCATATTAGGAGCACATACAAGGGGAGAGTAGGTCTATTAGTTAGGGTGCTCGGCTCAGAGGTCGTGGGTTCTAGTCCCTATGAGGTCGTGACAGCATCGTTTTATGTTATACTGATACTGGGTTTTCCATGAAAATGGACTTGCTCCACAATTTCATTACAATCGTGATAAAATAAATTAGTATGAACTGTAAAGTAAGAGTGAATATAAAATACGCTTCTGGCGAAATAAAGCGATGTAAAATCAAATATGCCCGGGTTGAATCTTTGTATTTATAATCCTAGAAATATTATGATATAGCGCTAATAATTAATTACACACTAAAGAATATTGGGGAGATTTATACTTCTCTGCGGGACATAAATCTGATAATCACTGATCTTCGTAATGTCAAACTAGCCACTAGAGAGAAGAAATCCAGTATTTCAATCAATCGCAATGTAGCTTATTCTTCTATTTATCTACCTAATCGGCAGTCATCTCACAGACGCTTTCAAATACTGTCGTAGAATATAGTTCATGCTCATTTGAATCAATTCATAAATCTGACTGTTGCACTATGCGATTAAAAGCTCTGCTCACAATGTTCCCGCAATATTCCTGTTAAGAAGAATGTTAATCTGATGAACAAAGGTTTGATATAAAGTTTCGGAAATGTTTCATTGTTTATCCTTGCGTGCGCTAGGTTTCTTTTTGTGTATGTGTTAAGTAGTATTATTGATTCAATTTGTCCCACAAAAACACCTTTTTAGTATTTTCTACAATTGACAAGAGAAGACAGAAACGATTTATACTCTTCGTTCAATGTTTCGTTCTTTTCCATGAATTAAACGTTAGTCATCATTTTTATATTAAAGTGTGATTTTAAACTTTGTCGGATATGAGTATTTGGGTTCGGTGTTTTTTCTATTATATTTTGATAACTATTTAAGTTTGTACCGAATCTACAATAACTAGAGCTGCTTTTGAGAAAAGCGCATGTCTCCCTCAACTGCCTAATCATCTAAATACTAAATCAGTCTTTTTATACTGTTTAGTCACAACAAATATACCTTTGCAGAGTAAAATGGCTGATTTTCAGTAATTCAAGGGCCATAATTCTGAAGTGCCTTTGCAAATTTGGCTAGTTATCGAACCTGGGAGAGGACGTATGGCCACACACATTTTGTTTAAGTTTGGTAAGATCGGATGAGAAATATTCGACTTAGAGTGCAGACAAGAGTAAAAAGGCTGATTTTTTGGTAATTCAAGGGCCATAATTCCGAAGTGCCTAAGTCGATTTGGCTAGTTATCAATCTTGGCCGAGGACTTATGGTAAAACACATTTTGATCAAGTTTGGTGAAGATCGCATAAGAAATGCTTGATTTAGAGTGCAGACAAGATGAATGCTTTTTGGTGCATGTTTGAGAATGAATACGTCAGCATTTTATGAGTCTAGGTGATTCATTAATTATTGTCAAGGGCCTTAATTCCCAAGACTCTGGCCCGATTTGGCTAGTTATCGAACTTGGCAAAGGACTTATTGGCAAACACATTTTGATCAAGTTTGGTGAAGATTAGATAAGAAATGTTTGAATTAGAGTGCAGACAAGATGTATGGTTTTTGGTGCATGTTTGAGAATGAATACTCATTTTTATGAGTCTAGGTGATTCCTTAATTATTGTCAAGGGCCATAATTTCGAAGTTCCTTGGCCGATTTGGCTAATTATCGAACTTGGCCGAGGTCTTGTGGTCAAACACAATTTGTTTAAGTTTGGTGAAGATCGGATGAGAAATGTCCGTCTTAGAGTGCGGACAAGCTTTGTGACAGACACACACACGGACACACAGACACACAGACTGGAGTAAATCAATATGTCTCCCACACAACTGTGTGGTGGGAGACATAATTTCTTAAATTTTTTGTATTTTAGCATTGAAAATCATGTAATAAATTGTACTGGTTAATCGAACCGAACATAAATTTACAGAAAAGTTTGGAATATTCATGAGCGATATATAAATACTTCAAGTTACATTTAATCTTTGGTACTTTCAAATGGTTGCAGGATCCATTTCTGCAATGGAAACCTCATTTTATTTGCGACTAACTGAAAGGATAAGCTTATTATCAATACTGCCCTCTACATAGAGATTTTGCCTTTAGAATCGTTACAGTATTATACAGCTATTGTGACTCGCGCACAGACGAACACGTGGACATGCTGTACTTATTCACCGTATTGCTTTCCTTTCGTACATTCCTTGCATGTACAAACAGTGTTTCATGAAATCTTAGTTATCTCTTGATAATCCTGTCGTGATAACTAATATAATGAATTTGTTCTCCATACTGCTTTCCCTGCATAAGCATTGTTTCATGAAATTTGAAATTACCCCACACGCCGCTTTGTAGGTTACATAGATTAAGTCAGCAGTTTTTAACACACACAGGTTTATTTACATGATGAACTATACTAAGAATCGATCCAGATATAAATACATCAGCTATTTAAACAGTGTTTGTCCAACGCTGAACTTTTAAATAATTTATACTGCTAAGTCAAAAGTTCTATGTTACAATTACCTAACAACCCTTTCTAAATCTCTCATCTCTCTCTAACCCGATCTGGTATTGATCATATATCCGATTCCTTTTCTGTTAAACCTTTCCTTTCTCCTGTAAATCAAATCTGACTAAAGTTTTTGATCCCCCTAAAAGGTAGATCTAATAACAGCCTATTCAAATTCATCTTTCTGTATAATCGGATTTCGAATATTGCTATTTTTATTTTCGCCAATCTAGTTTTATTTGAACCAATTAAACGACTTGTTTCAACATGCGTTTGGCTAAAAGGGACTAGACTCTGATTTTGGCTACATAGTTTTTCTTTAGAATAAAAGTTTCGTCATATTATGGACATAAGAACAGGTTTTGTTTCTTAAAAATGTGAAATCAAGAAAAAAATTCACGCCCTAGTCGGTAATCGAACCCAGGCCGCCGCGACAATAAATATGTACCTGCGTCCTTGACCAGTACACCACAGAGGCACACATACTTACCGATGGTAAAATATAAAGCTATATTTATTAAGGCAGTTTACACCCTGTACCCCTTACAAACGCTTGTCAATTTTGAATGGAAAAAAAGGAAAACAAGTAATTCTCATGTTTCTATAAGCTTTCTTATAGGATTAAAACCCGTGCGTGATCATCACATATCGAAAACTGGAATGATAGGTTAAATAAAGATTTTTTCACTTTAAAAATTTTGAAAGCAGGGCGCTGAATGGTGAACGTGAGCCACAGATCCAATGCGTAGCATTGATAGGAGATGATTTTAATCAGATCCACCTGATTCCGTCCCTCTTAATTCAGTCCTCTTTTTTTTCTAAAAAAGATGATAGGTAAGGGTAGATTTCTCGGAAGCTAAGAGCACCAAAAACACAGCCCCAGAGCCACGCATTTGCCAACAACAAAAAAGAAGCTGTAATGGAAACATATTTCAGACGGGTTGCTTCAAACATCCATGTTAACATGTATTTTGAAATATTTAGTCAATCAAAACGCACATTATGTAATCAAATAGCCGTAACAACAGATGTAGAATCAATCACTATTTGGCATTTTCGTAAATAAATGATCGGTGAAACAAACAAAATAATTTAGGTCAAATCTAAAACACAAAAGATTCGATTGTGATTCATTTTGCTATAATTGTAAATAACAACAATAAGCTGACCAGGTAAACAAAGTAATTAATATTTCTGAATAATTAATGTAAGTTCCATCGAAAACAATAACAAAATAATTAAGGTTGACCAAATCAATTTCTGTTGAAAACTTCGTTATAGCTGACCGGTTATAATAGTAAACAACTATTTAAGCCAAAAAGATAATGGATAAAAAAGGTTCAGATGTTACGACATTTGCTAGAGTAGTAAATACTAACAATGACCTAAACATGTAAACAAAATGAATAGTATTTGTAAGAAATATCAGAATTTTCTACCAAAATCAATAACACAATGATTGATCAAATAAAAACTGACCTGCGAGCTATCATTGTGTTACATCAGGATAAACCTGTCGTCGTCACAAATAAAATTAAATCCATATTGCTTTCCTGTCGTGCAGTTATCTAAGAATGAATCATATCGTTGTGACTAACGGACAGAGGGACAAAATATAATGACGTAAATTTTCTCTATATTATTTTCTATTAATTTATCATATTGTATGAAATGATACTTTCATCTTTCAAGTTTTTTCAGTATCCCTATTTTGACGTTGTCGTGCAACCAACCATGTGTCTTATGAAGTAATGACATACAGGACTTGCACAACCCTACATTGTCGTATATAAACCAAGTTTCATTTAAACATACCTGTCCTGATTTTTTGCATGATCTGTATTGTATGACGGAAAGAATGACAAACGGACCGACGTTAGTGGAAAGATAAACCATATATGATTATTCTAATTGTATTTGACATAAAATATGTGAAATATTTCATTTCAAAATATAATTGTTCCATGTTATTCCAATTCAATACTTGACGCGTTAATAATTTATTTCAGAGTAATTTAGCCGTGTACAGCCTTCGCATAAAATAAATGTCCCTAAATAAATGCAATCATCTCAGAAAATTCTAGTGACATATCTCCAAAGAATTAAAATACAGTGTACGCCTATTGTATTTAGTGTTTAAAAACTACATGTCAGTCTTAATTCCTGCTACTAACTCCAATTACTAGTAATTGTATTTTCGAATTAGTGTTATGCTTAGCTACTATTTTGCTTCATGCAGATTTCACGATTGATTGCACAATTAACAAACATGTTTGGATAATGTTGATTACGCGACTAGTCCACTTTTGAAACCTTATAAAGTATAAATGTATATCAAATGATTATGTGAACATTTTCGTCAGAAATTTTGACAGAAAAACAACAAGTTCAAAACGTTCATATGTACTCTGGGATACAAACACAACACCTATAATTTGCAACATAATGTGCTATAACGCAAACGACATTTTGAAATATTTTATGTTAACTAAAAGGGGTTATTTGTATTAACAGTTTCTTTATTAGAAGTTCCATCAGGGTACTCGTTTATCACATAGAGTATTATATGCTTTTTATTGAGTTATCTAATGTCGATTGTCTGGAAGCCATTGACATTGTTTTCATCCACTGATATAGCAATATTTACTGCTAGTTTGAGAGCATTGTTGGACTTATAAATAGTAGCAGCATAACTTTACATTTCTTATAAAAATGAGCCCTTTTACATGTATAGAAGTTTACATACGCATTTGAAAATGGACTTTCATGCTGAGGTAACTAGCCTTTATGCGCTACATGATAAAGATTTATACCAGAACCTGTATTATACCTTTCAGACTGTCCTTGGAGCGATATTTTCCTGTGGGCGTTAATTAGCTGCATTTTTAAGAATCCAATCATAGATGACTTATTAATTTGAATAATTTGAAGTTAGAAACGTTAGATCTCCTTTATTTACTGCTACTCTTACATTTATACTAATTCTAAAGTGCTTCCATAAATCATCACGCAATTAATGATGTAGGGGGCTTTTGGAGTTGATATTATTGCACTGCGATTCGAAAGTGTTGTAAACAAAAAATTAAAAACGTTTGTTAGGCCCGTAAGATGCAAGTACTCAAATGGAGTGCACGACCTGTCAGTGAAAATGTGTTTAGATATTTGAACAGTCGCATATTAGCACATGCCTTAGAAAATATAGTTCCCTTCTGTTCTGTTTCTTTAAAAGAAACCAAGAAACCTCTGTTATCAAATACCAAGAAATTGTTTTGCAATCGATAACATATAATAAGTGGCGGTATATATCTCTTAGGATTTTGTATGAATTACACAAATCAGATAATTATGACAAGTTGTAATGGAACAATTTTTATTTTTGAGATAAAGCACACTTTTTGTATGAAGTATATTCTTTTTTTTCAGTGTTTTCAGACATTTCAGAGAAAAAAAATGTTTATCTCGTAGTTGCATGTAAATCTGAATGCATTGTGTATCTTATTATTATTAGCATAAAACGGAAACCGGATTTTCAGGGAACTCGATGTACGAAATTCTATTTCCTTAACATATAAGTAAACCATAAATTCAGCTTAAACGAACTACATATAACCACAGCAAAGAACTATAAACATTATCAGCCAAAAAGCAAATGTACAAAAACGAGAATAATATCCGTAGTTACCACCTCAGAATGGTATGTTAGCAAAAGGCCACAGAGGGTTTGGTAACCGCGCTAAAATGAGCCACTTAAGACGTTTACAGCCGTAATTGTAAACCTATGCGTTAAAGTCAGTTAACAATCTGCCTTATGTCCACATCTACCTTTAACCAAAATCCATTACTTTAATGACCATTGCCCGGCCCAACTGAGATGGTGAAAACTATTCTATGTTGTTCAACATTATTGCAGACAAAAACAAACGAATGAATCATGTGACGTTTTTTCTATTTTTCCATTGATGATTGAATTATACAAGAACTTTTGTCTAGTTCAATATACACGAAGAACTAGCACCCGGAGCATTATCTCATCAAACCAGTGAGGGTTATTTGCAGTATACTAGCACGTCAAATCTTGATAAAATGAAATCGCGGACAAAATTGCATATCTAATTATCACAAATGTATTACAAACCGAATATGCTTTTCCAGTATTTGTTTTATTAATTGAGTTTGTAAAGTCATTTAGTGCAAACTCGACCTTCGTGTTCAATATTTTAATCCTTAATACAGCCTTTTTATGAATAAGAAAATTGTCACTTAGACACATGATAATGACTGTTACGGACATAACATTGGCGGGAAGTTTGCTGGACTACGTTTAAGAACGTCTGGTCGTTATGTTTGGTATATAAACCTTTCGAAAAGTACACCTTGCGCCAATATAACTGTTCATATTATCGACAACCTCTAGTCTAAAAAGCTAAATAATACTTGTTTCATAAATTTTTTTAAGGCATTTACGTTTCAGTCAAATAAATATCGAAGGTCGTATACAAGTTTATTGTCAATGATACAGGAAATCATATCATTGCACGTGAAACAGCACATTCCTTCGAACTCAGTTTACTTAACCAGATTTATCGAGTGCACGCGGCGATAAGCAAAATAATATGCAATGATAAGGCGCTGTTTCAGAGAACTTTCATATCTATATCGAATTACTTCTATCAAACACTTTGAATGTCTTGAAAACACCTGTCATGAAATGTTGATGTGAAGAAATCAATAAGTAGATTACCATTAGATTCTTGTCTTGAAATCTATAAACACAAAGAAGGATTCATTGATACCATACAGACAGACAAACTTAAAGCTGCGGTCAGCTAACTTCGAAGTTTGGTCTGTTTTGTTTACCAACTTAAGTATTTGTTTCTACAATACCTTATTCCCAAATGTATATTATTGCACTTTATTGAGCACGAATGAGACTTATTTGGGAAGAATTACTGTACTATGTTAGAAAGTATACAAACCAAATTTACATCAAATTACTATGTAACGGCATCATTATTCATGACTTTTTCAAGGAGTCATATTCTAAACCATACATCAATAAACATTTACTTACTGTGTAATAATAACTATAATAAGCATTCAATGCACGAGACAAATCAAGTGGTAATTAAGAAAACATTCCTCTTCTAAGACAATCTGTCGTGGAAAGTGATGTTTTTCTATAAGATTATTCACACTTCTATTTGTTTTAACATCTGATGTAACACATGAAGCCTGTTGTCTATAATTATTTCTCGTATTGTCGAAGAAGGCAGGAATAACAAAAGGACTTGGAAACGGAATGTGTCTTTAAAAAATTGGAACATGGAC
Organism: Mercenaria mercenaria; assembly: GCF_021730395.1. Classification (NCBI taxonomy): domain Eukaryota; kingdom Metazoa; phylum Mollusca; class Bivalvia; order Venerida; family Veneridae; genus Mercenaria; species Mercenaria mercenaria. The sequence goes on along the minus strand of NC_069361.1, from coordinate 27,724,745 downwards.
ACTTTTAAAACGATATTTTGCATATTTGGAAGTTTCAGTGAAGGTTTGTCTTAAATATTGTATTTTCAACAACTTATCGAAGTGCAATGTTGCTGAAAACTGGTACAATTTCAAATATAAGCCCAGGGTTATTCGGAATAAGACAGCAAGTGAACAAACACGTTTTGAAACATCTTGATGTTATCCTTCTGGAAAGCGAAGTTTAAATAGATCAACATGTACAATTATAAAATATCTTTTTATCCTATTTGACGTTATTCATTGCAGCATATACACTGAATTATACTGCTTGTAACTTAACATCTGTTCTCATCGACCTCTATAATAATGCATTATTGTCTTGAAAACAAAACAAGCGAAATCGATGTTCCTATCCATTAATACATTTTTTTTTTCAGGACAAAAAAGAACAGACACCGCGTTATATTGACACGTATATTGTTAATTGTAAGAAAGTTAAATTGACACAACCAAAAAGAAACTTTAATTTTCTAAAGGGAAACGTTGTAGACATTCGAAACTTTAACTTCATTAATAAGAAATGAAGAGAAAAAGATGTATGAAACGAAAAGTAATGTAGACATCCCTTGTGAATTCAATCGCTCCATGTAGTTATTTTTTGTCTCTGAATGGTTTCAGATTAGTCAAGGCGCACAGCACAAGGTACTGCATTGAAATACTGTTAATACACATCATTTACAAAGCTCTGCATAATGCATATTAAAGGCAAAGGTTTTATTTACCTTTTCTCAAAAACTTAGCTTTATATATCAGTCGACATCATCACGAAGAAATTAAGAAATCTTTCAATGCATAGCTGTTTGCTTGAGAAGACACTCACTACAGCACTAAAAGGCATAAATGCACACACAATTCATCTGGATTTTCACTTTGTAATGCCGATCCGAATGGCATAATCTTATCTTCAAAAACTTTTAATCATATTAGAACTATTTATTTTGATACGCGCCTGAATGATATCAAAATAAAAGATTTGAAATTATAAGCTAAAGTATAAATTACATCGAGTGGCACAACAGTTTTTGCAGAATGTCAAACGTTAAGCGTTTTTAAGTCTGTAAGTGAATGTTATAAATATCATTGAAACTCTTTTGATATTAAATGGAAATTCGAGCAATTTGGAACCTGACATGACCACAGGTCATCAGTATAATTAAATGTGACAACCCAAACAGCAAAAACAATCGATATATAATATCTGTTAAACTGTGGACAATAGGAGATAAGTGGTATCAGCCCTATTGTTCTTAGTTCAGTCAAGTTCTTTATCTGTTTCTTTAATAAATTCAAATATACAGACAGTTAAACGGATCTGCAAAGACTTTTAGGGAATTGTTTTCTTTTTGCCTTCTGTGAAAGATTCACAAATACGAAATGTTTTATATTCATATATTAGATTATCATGGACCAGAATGAGAAATAAATAAGAGAAGCCTTTAGAGGAAAGGAAAGAGATCGATGGAAAATATTAATGTATTGAAATGAAAGATTATAAATTCATTATGATATCTCTGCAAAAAATGAGATAAACTCTATAAAGTCAGAGCCAGCAAAATTAAAGGCTTTATAAAATATGCCGTTTCATATTCATGTCATTTTTTGATACAAATATATTAACAATTGCACTTTTTATTACTTTAATATTTGAAATTTTACTTTTTTTGGCTGCATAAGTGTCCTCCAATATTGTCAAAAACGTCTAGGTCGACTTCATTAATTTTACGTTTATGAATACCGTGGTTTCTCTTCTTCTGATATTTCCAAGATAACGCGTTAAGTATGATTTGCCTTTCCAATTTTGTTATATTTGGTATATATTAAGTTATACAGTGTAGCAGACATTAAATTGGCTCCCTTGATGGTTGATAATCACGAGATAGCAATATGGTATTAAGTGTTAAATCTTTGGGTGAGAGCTGCTATTAGCTGGGAATTACGTACAGCTTAAATGCAGAACGACGTCATTAGTCTTCAGCTACATTTTTATGGGAAACGTGTTGTACAAATCGAATATTATCTTGTTTTCAAGTAGCATAACTGTCTGCAATCCCTACTCGTACATGTATATATCTGATGATCTTCTACACCAAATAAAGAAATGAAATCAAGACCAGTCTAACTAACAAATAAACATTGTTTCATTTTATAACAGCGTGATATTTTGTTTGTTCATCTACTCATGTATATTAGCTAATGAAGTCGCTGTCTTACAAGACATCTGCAGCAATGAGTTTTTCATGCTTGAAACTTATGGGAAATGAGAAGATGCGTGTTAATAGTCACATATAAACAATTATATAAGCGACGTTAATGTTAATTAAAGTCATTGGGTTCTTTTGTTTTTACATTTAAATGCAAAATACTGCCAATGAAGATATGGGTGGGGGTTAAAAGTGTTCCCATACCGTGAAGATATTTTGTGTTCAATATATTCTCGGAATGCAACTCCAATACATATCAGTGCATGGTATACTCTATATTATACTTTATCTATAAAACTCTTGCACCCTTTTCCATTTTAAATGAAAGTCTCGATGCTACGAGTGGCATGAATTAAAAGGCAGTTCCATGTCATTGATAATCAGTTTTGATAAAAGTCAAGACAGGTAAAACCTTTGTATATATATGTGACCATGACTGAGAAAATGGGTCCAGATGAGGAAATTTGACATTTTCAGGTTTTTGCATATTTAGAAAGTAGATCTATATTCATTCAGAAATAAATCCTGAAAATTTCAGATGAAAATCTTCAAAACTGTCAATTTTATGACAGATTTTGTAACATAGATATTAAAAATGAAAACAGTACATTTCAGTTATCCTTTCTTTCTAGTTTATTTCTCACATACTGGTAATGGCTAACAATTCTGAAATAAATATATCTTTTGTTACAATTGCATGATATAAATAAGATCCCTTCTTAATACACAAATGATAATCAATTAAAATCTACAACAATTTCTATAAAAATATTTCTAAAATTGTGTTACCATGGCAACAAATATATTAAAATCCCTTTTCTATGATAAAACTTTAAAAAAAAACATGTTCGCTTGAAATAAGGATTTTAAAAAGCAAAATATTTTAAGGCACATGTATCTACAAAAATAAACTGAAAATTTCCCATGAAAATATTAAGAATGTTTGGTTTTATGACAGTTTTTGTAACATGGGTAATAACAACAAGAATAAGATAGATTTGTCATTGTTCTTCGTAACTTGTCTTTTACATGCTGGTAATAAATGACTACCTTGGAAAAAAAAAGAACCTTCTATTACTATGAAATTTTATTTTTGTGATGCTTACTTAAAACAGAAAATACAGCTAATTTAAATCTTTCATATTTTCTATGAAAACATTATTCAAATTGCGTTGCCATGGCAACATATGTAATAAATTGCTTTTTCTACAATAGTACTTAAAAATAAAAGCTTAATTTAAAATAATGTTTCTTATAAGTTGAATATTTAGAGGTTTATGTATTCAAAAGTAAAATTTGAAAATTTTATGTGAAAAGATCAAAAATGTTTGGTTTTATGACAGATTTCATAACACGGGAAAATAACCACAAGAATAAACTATTTCAGTCGTTGTTTCTTCAGTTTGTGTTTTCACTTATTGGTAATCACTGGCTATTTTTAAATAAATGAATCTTCTTTTACAAAGAATATTTAGATATTCACTTAAAGTGCAAACATCTAGCTGGCTAAAGTCCTTCACATTTTCTATAAAAACATTATTAAGTTATGTTACCATGGCAACATATGCATTTGATTCTGTTTTCTACAATAATACTTTAAAAACGAGCTAAATTTGGAAAAGTGTTTCAGATAACTTGAATATTATGAAGTGGTATGTATTCAAAAATATTATCTCAAAATTCCATGTTAAAAAAAATAAAATCTTTTGTTTTATGACAGTGTTTGTAACATGAGTAATAACTATAAGAATAAGACATTTCTGTCATTTCTGTCATTGTTTCTTCATAACTTGCCTTTTACCTGCTGGTAATAAATTACTATTTTGAAATAAATGAAACATATATTACTATTGATTTTTTATTGTTTATGCTTATCTAGAATACTAGAAAGTAGAGCTAATTAAAAATTTTCCGTATTTTGTTATAGTCTAAGAAAATTGTGTTACCATGGCGACATATGTTTTAAATTCCCTTTTCCTACAATAATACTTAAAAACAAGAGCTTATTTTAAAAAGTATTTCTAATAAGTTATATTTTTGAAAGTACAAGTATTCAGGAAAGAAATCTGAAAATTTCACATAAAAACTTTAAAACAGTCCTGTTCTGTAACAAAAGTAGTTATCGTAAGAATAAACATTTCAGTCATCCCTTTCCTCATAATCTGTTTTTTCACTGGCTAGTTATAACTGACAATACTGGAGAAAGTGAACATTCTTTTACCATTACATTATATACTGTAGATCCCTTATTGAAATACAAATCTATAATTTCAATGAAATATAATTTGAATTATGTTACCATGGCAACATACATACTAAATTCCTTTTTCTAAAAATACTTTAATAATTAACACAACAGCTTAACTTTTGATGAAGGTTACACTGCTACAAGCTCTGGTGAAAAGTAAATATTTATTTCCAGCCAATACTTTAATGTAGGTAACTGAAACTACAACCTTTACTTGATGTTTAACCTTAACAGCTAAACACATCTATATGAACAGCAAAACAGGCTAAAGTGTTGTATATTAAAACGTTTGAATTCATCAACAATTTCTATCTTTTATATTCACTTTCTTTTTTCAGTTCTCAGAAAAATCCTCGTCAATCCAATTTCAGTTCAAGTGGTTTGGGACAAACAGAATCCTTTGACTTTTCAGACAAATACTATTCTCTTATGAGTTCATACAGGTACCATTGTCAGGCTTGTGTCATTCCATGTCAATAATATTCGTTTGGCAAGAGGAAGTAGATTTTAGTAAGTTAACTGTACTGTCACTTTTAAGACTAACAATCCAGGTGTTTCTGCAGACAAGATCAAGTGGTAATATTTGGTTATCTTCTTCAAAAGTTTAAATATTGTGATAAGATATTTCTCCACTGGTAGAATGTGACAGGATTTAAATCTTTGTTGACCAACTGTGTTGTTATGATATTTCTTTGATGACTGACACACTGTGTCAGCAATATCATGTATTATTAAAGGTCTCAGCATTCACCCTCCTCCACAGATTCTTCTAAATTCAAAAGTGCAAGTCAGATTCAAACTTTGCATGGTCTGTGATCATTGTTGAATATTCAATCCATCTGTGATATCCTGTAACAAATAAGTAAAACATTTTATTTTAAATAATTAACCTGGGAGTCACTTTATTTAATAAAAGCAGGGTTATCACTATTTGATAATAGATGATTCTTACAACCAATGCTCTAAAATATTGACAAACAGACTGACAACAGCGTGCTGTCAGTATATAAAATGTACTTTGTTTGTAGATTTGGTTACTGCAAATAGGATGTTCTAAAACACATTTTTTTGCATTTATTTTGTTAACCCTTAACCTGCTAAATTTGTAAAATGGACTACTCCATCTTTAAATAGAGACAGTACTATTTATAGCTTATAGGGGGTTCTAATAGAAAATTTGCTGACTAAGTATCAAACACTGCAGATCATGATCAGACTGCACAGATGTGCAGGTTGATCTTGATCTGCACTGGTTGCAAAGGCAGACATAGCTCCCTCATGCAGCCTAAGGGTTAAAAGTATACACTGTTTTAACAGCTATCAAAAATGGTTGTTACCTAGTAAAACTCTCCACAGACCATACCACAGCAAGATGTTATTTCTATTCTAGCTAGCAGCATTGTCAAAATGGAATACCAATACAGGTAGTGATGTACCATGTTACAAGTTGTCTGCCCCTTAACCAACTGAGTTGCTTTCATAAACAAGAGGAAACACTTGCCTTCCTGAAAAAAAATTAAAAGTCTTTGGTAAAAGTATCTGTTATCTTCATGTATCTCAGGAACCTTTACAGTCTTCATTCTAATCCATATTCTTGGTGCAATAAAACTGGTAAAAAAAATCAATCACATAACAATGTCTATGTCAAGAATGGGTTAATCAAATCTGAAAATAATCATATTACAATTAAACTAAATTACAATTAATTGATTTACTTCAAATAATAAATTAAAATTCCTATTATTTAGAACTATTCTACAACTTAATGAGATATCAACTTATACACATGTACATGTAGTGTTAAGCATTCAAATTATCCATGTACTTATTGAGTGCCACAAACTTTTCCCAGGCTAATAGCTAATGTAATAAAAACTTTACACCAACTGATCCTCCTCAAAACCAGATTGTTGAAATTAAATTTCAATAATGCCAGTTTTGTCAGTTTTTAAAAGCCATTCAATAGTCATAGTACATGTACATACATTGTACAAATCATAAGTGTAGAAGTAGACTTATTTTGTATTGGCTCCAAACAAAACCTTGACAGAGGTATAAATAAATAATATATTGCATTAAAACTATAATAAGAGCCTTTAGCTGCATGTTACTTACCTGATTCCTCAAAGCACATCCAAAATATGTTACATTTTCTTGAGATCTTAAAGTAAACAGACCAATTTCCTGGCTGTTGTAGGGTATATGAACCAGCTGTAGTGGAATGAACCATCAAAGGAACAAGGAATATTATCTGAAAGAAGATACATTACATGTACCGTAAACATCACTAAAAATCAAAACTCACTACTAAGTTAATAATGTGATTTTGAAAGGTTTCATTAACTTACCACAAAATACTTTAAAAGTTATTATACTATGAATCTATTTTTTAAAGGATCATAAATTGTTTTACACACAGCAAGGCTCAAAAATTTCAAAAATAAAAAGATTTTCATTATATGGCATAAATTCCCACTATCCATATACAATCATCCTGTTACAAAACATTCTGAATATCAACAATAATGGAAAGAGAGTAGTCACCAGACAGAAATAACAATAATTAACGTGACTTATGAGACCCACAGCAAAAACAGTTACCATTTTATAAACGGAAGTGTCTAGACATCCGGTAACCAGAAACCTAGCCAGTGTTCTAGCCGACCGGTTAACAGGATGCCTAGCCTATCCTATCCTATAGGGGTTTTCTAGGCGTCCGGTAATCAATTTTAAAATACTGTATATGCCTTACAGGTGAATATTCAGACTTATGCAAAAAAAATATGATACAATAAATTTATTCATTACAGTATTCATATGTAAAAAGATCGCCAAACAGCTAGAAAAACATTAGCGGAGATGCTAGTCGTCTTGTTGCCGGACAGCTAGAATGCAGGGTAGGCATCCGGTTACCGGACATCTACATATTTCCTTTTAAAATACCTTGGCTACTACTGTGAGAGGGGACTTTTCGAGAAATCATCTGACATAGGCAGGCATCTATAAGTCTGCATCAAATTTATTAATTATCATAGCTACATGTATATTGACTTTTTATTATTGTTTTTTCCATAAATAATGCTTACTAGTCTATGGACAATGAAATAATTTGATGAATCCTGGTCACCTTGAGTAAGAAGCTGCCTTCCTTCAATAATCTTTGTGATAACCCAACTGGCCATTTTGTATTAAATACACAGGCATAGTGAAATCATCTGTGTTTAGTGGCCACTAGATAAATTTCATAAATTTCCCTCTTTATGTTTTGGATTCACTTCCGGGTAAAAGACAGACTTATTTCAGTGAAAGTTTCGAATATATTAGAGAATCTACATTAACAACTGTTTATAAACGGTACTTACCAAATCACTAAACAGTATAATTTACAAGTCTCAGATCCCTCCATCGTTGAACAAAAGGTAGATAAACAAAAGTAAACTTCACACGCTTCCCTGATAAAATCCGAAACCGGAAACATATTGAAGGGGAAACAACTGATTTTAAACGAAATATTTTGCCTCAGGCGTAATACCACTATTTTTTTACAGGTCTGATGTCTAAATATTCTTTCTCTAGTTGGCTGTTATCAATCATGTAACAAGCAGTCGTACTTTAACGGTCAAACTTTTGCTAATTAAAACATGTGTAAGAAAGCTGCGCGCGTAAACTTGGCGCAACTTTAAACGTCGTTTCTCGATATTACGTCATGCCGCATCTGGACCGGTTTTCAAAGACGACGTCACATATTCAGTATATACATGCAAAAACTGTTCTTGCATAAGGCTGTTATCTAGAATGTTTTTACTTAGATGTATAATCATTTAAATATCATGAGACTGCATTCTTCTTTGATATTTGCATTTCACATCTGAGGAAATTATTTATTATGAGTGATATATGCTGATTCATTCTCGTTACCAGGAAACATTTGTAGATAGTTTCATTTAATTTTACTTTGTCAACAGTCTAATTCCTCTATTTAAATTTATCAGTTTAACTAATTGATGTATGACAAAATGGTATTGCAGCAGTATCATATAAAATACTATATATAATACTTAACAAAGAAGCTATATGTAAAAATTAAAACAATACTGACATAAAAAACAATTGTCCCGTTCAAGAACTCAGCATCATACAGCAATGAGTATGCAGATTTGTATAATAAATGGATAAAGAGACATAACAAGATAACTTAGACGATTCCTTATGTTTGATAAATAATTAATCGTCGCAACATTATTTTCAATTTGCACACCGGAGTGATGTTTGCTGTGATTTTAACCATGCCGGCCCCACCTCAACCCCAGATGACTTTCGTGGTGTACATGACAACTAACGAATCGTGTTTTGATTATACATGTATATGGTATGTAAATTTTATTTAAAATCCAATTAAAAACTGTTTGTTTCTTACGGTATCTTTTTCTATTCAAGAAAGGTATTATATAACAAAAAATGACTTTAGGCTACAAACAATAACACTTAACCTGAACATTGTTATTGTGCATTTTTGAATCGTCATTTGGTGTCATTTTTGTTTACAAGCGTTAGTTTCTTGTGTTTTTAATGTGTTTTTAATATGATACTATAAGAAAGAGAGTGTTACAAAGGAAGTATTTCGTTGTGTTTCATTTTTCTACAATTTGTAACATATGGTATTGAAGGAAATGAATCTATCACTGGGTGCAGATGCAGAATTGATTGAATAACTTTCCATATTATATAAGTATCATATGGCAGCGTGTGTAACATTGATATTGTCAACCCGAGGGCTGAATGTCACCCGTGGCGAAAATGTTTAAAAATGTTTTTAATTCATTTAATTTAACTTTCATCTTTGCGCGGTAATCGCCTGTGCACACATTGAATGGTGACGTCACTACTATATGTGTACAAGGGAGGCAATTATATGGCTAAAAATCGAAACAGTTAATTGCCCTATATGACATTCAAAAATATCAGCGCGGTCTCATGACCTGACAGTCACATTCACTTGGTCACCTGTCAAGAAGGTTGAAAATGATTTTTATAGTCAAAATATCTCTTTCTCGAGTAATGGGATTTTATCATTGTAGACAAAAGAGAGGTATAATAAACAAAAATATATATACAGAATGTTGATCTTGTATGTTTTGCTATTTGTTCCTAGTATAAAATTGTAAAATATACGTCATTATTGAGGAACGAGTCAGTACAAATATAACTATGTACCTACTTAAATGATTCGATAGAAATGATATAATTTACGACAATTGAAACAAGCCTATTCTAGATAAAATTACAAATAAATTTCAATTATAAACAACACTGAAGAAACGCGAATTACAAGATAACAAATGACTAAAGTTACAGTTGAAAAGACAAGAAATAACCGTGTTCAATCTGACGTGATTGTATATAACAAGCAATGAGGTAAACAAACTAGTTAAAGCGAAAGTTTAAGTCCTATCCTATCTAATCTCATAAAACAACACGAAAGCAATGATCACAATTAGAAAGGCAACGAAGACGTACAACCACGTCAGTTGTAAACCTCAACTTCCTGTTCTTACATGAAACAATTCCTTTAGCTTGATATTTGAATGGTAAATATTTCTGAATAGAACATATAGATGTAAGACATGTTAGGAATAGGATTAATCATAAGTTTCTGTTTACATATCATCAGAATGAAATGCAGTATCTTCTTAATAAATATCTATTTCAACACGTTCTACACGTGCATTTGATAAATTTCGCTCTATTATTCACACTAAAGAGAATTACATGGAAACATTTACCTTTTGACAATTAATACGAGCCAAAAAATACAGTTGAAAGTGTTCTTGTATGAAAATACTTTTTAAACTAAAGCTTATTCAATGTCTATGAATATTTCTTTAAAACCTACGTTATCACTAATAATATCTCTTATTATGACATTTATTTCCGATACAGTTGCTTCCATTTGTATTTTATTAAGTGACCCTTGAAGTTTCTGAAGCTCAAACTTTCTAGCATGTACATGCATGTAATTCGCTATAGTACACATGATTATTATCATTCACATACTGTTTACATATCGCTGCCATCTGAACATATATGTGCTATTCACATCACTCAACAGTGAGCTGAAACGCTTTGATCATGAATTTGTCAATTAGTCCACTGAAAGCAACGTGTTTATTTAGAATCTGGTTGCAAGTCTTGATCAAGCTGAGATAGCCAAGTAAATTGCACTCACTTTATTTACACAGGCATCGTTTTGCAATGCAAATGCTATATATGCTAATGATTAGTTTATACTAATTTGTTTTAACACGATTGTGATGAAAGTTTCTGCCTTATTTGAACCACTCCTGAGAAAACCAATACCCATGTCATATGGGCTGTGGTTGTAACCCAATGGGGCTCTCGAATCACGACCCCTGGTTGACGACAACAACAAGTCCATCTCTGCCCTTCATTGAGACAGTAGACGTTTCACATATTTTTACAAACCATCACAACAGCAGTTTTAAGTGCCGTGTGGCTGCTGTAAAAGGTCTCCCCATACTTGGACTCAGTGTTGATTTTTTCTGGTGCTTTGGAATCATGGAGTACATTCATTTTTACTATAATAGAGTTCCGCTCAAGCCGTTGCTACAGGACGTGATAAGTGTTACACATTTGATTACCTCTCAAAGATATGAACAGATTCAATCAAATTGAGTCTGCCATAATGTTGCTTCACATACTAAGGTCGTATTATGCTTCCAAAGGATCTCTTCATAGATGTTATTAATGTTCAATTCAATTGATTTTCCAAATAACCGATCATAATAATTTGTATACATATATAAATTCAGTAAAAATACGATTTGTATTTCACAAGTAAATACGGACAGTCAGAGAATAATTCGATATAACACTTTGTTGAAAGCCAGTTCCGTATCATGCGCTTAATCGGACATATAAAAGTAAACTTATCAACAGCTGGCTATACTAAGTGAGGGAAAGCAGAACATAGTAATAATGACAAAAAAAGGAAAAACACCTCAAAACTTGCGCAAAAACATACATATTTTTTGAAAACATTTACAATTGTAACTGGTAGTATCCATCTTAGCCACCAGCACCATGGCTATTCACAATAACAATAATCACACACACGCACACACGCAATCACGCACATACGCGCACACAAACAAACAAATGCAACCAACGACAACCAATGCTTCTACATTTACTGTTTACCGTAACATTTTCTCATCATTTTGTACTTACTTCTTTACATGAAACAATGTCAATATAGAAAATATATGTGTAGCATTTGACGATATAATTATACTATATGTGTTTCTATGAAAATGTAATAATATAGTTGCATGCAACGCTTTCTTGGATTGTAATTGATGATCATAATGTTAAAGGGTCTGCAGTAATTAATTAAGTTAATTGTCGCGTTTATCTCCGTTATGTGATAATGCATCTGGTTGTTAGCTTTATATACAACTTCCCATCAAAGATGATAAAATCACCAATTTGTCTACTTCGTTATTTTATGGCGAGGAACAAAGGTTTCTTATAATGCTCCAGAAGAATTTCATTAAGTGCACGTCTCATATTTGCTATAAAACTTTGGAAGTGTTTCATATAAGTGCAGTCACATATTTGTTATATTGCTTTGGAAGAACGTCATTGATGTGCAATTCTCATATTTGTTTACGTGCTTCGAAAGTATTTCATTGAAGTGTAAGTCTCACATTTGTTATAATGCTTTAGCATCATTTCATAAAAGTACAAGTCTCATATTTGTTATAACGCTTCAGAAGTTTGTAGTTGAAGTGCAAGTCTCAAATTTGTTAAAATGCTTCAGAAGTATTCACCGAAATTCCTTCCTTTGGAATCAGAGTATGATTAGAAATTTGAATTAGAACGTCCCATAATCATAGAACATATAAAGGCAAGAAGGTAATCAATCTGTTGGAGATTTCAAAAAGTGTTACACAGTATCTTTTCTCGACAAAAACCGTTTTCTCCTTTGTGTTTAGCAATTAATTAAGGTTTTCTGTCACCCCACATTATTTTTAAGCAGTGCTGTGCCGTGCCATTTCAATTTACTTTTGATTTTACCATTCTGTATTTTCTTCTCTATGTATAGTGGTTCATGGATAAATCTCTTGTAAAGCATGATCTATTTTTGTCGTGACAAATATGTATATTTTTGTAATATTTTTGCTGTGAAATCCTTGGAAGCTGGTTGATATTTCAACTTTTACTACAAAATGGAATGGTATATTTATCTTTACTGTCCTTAATGTTTTGTTTCATGAACAAATCTCTAGTCCATTTATAGTCATCAGATGATCCATGAAACTTATTGTGACTGACGAAGAGATGAGCAAAACAAAATGGCGTTTCTATATTGTTTAGGTCATTATGGAAAGAAAACGTGACGGAAACAAATTGGGTTCGAGCATCAGAAATTAGTCCGCTTGTAAAACAATACTTCGTACGACATATTGTGATGTAAGTATGCACGGGCGAAGACGATGCAAAGCCTGGATGCTTACCTTTGGAGTTTAACACAACGATACTAGTGAAACTTATTTTGAGGTAAAATGTCTAACATAAATCTCACCGTCACAGGACTGGTGGGGAAGAGGTATGATTTGTCCTGTTCTGGAACGAGGGATCCCTCGTTTACAGTTGTAATCAACATTATGTATCAGCTTCTGTGACTGTTACTACTACAAAATTAACAATATTTTCATTAAGCACATTTTCCGAAAGAACATTTTACGCAAGCTCCGACAAGTATGCAGATTTGTAGCTATTATTCCGTTCCCACGAGATAAAGAAGTTAACATATACTTGTCCGTTTAAGACGATGCGAAATAGCATCTCATGGAAGTTCACGAAATACTAACTCGTCGGACAAAAATGTCATCACTAAGATGGATATTTTTAAGTTGATTTTGTAGACCACGATTGTTTAGACTGCAAATTTGAGTTCACTTCTAGTTGGATTCTTACAAAGCCTAAAAAACCGTAGCTTAAGTAGTATGTATATGTATACAAAAACACTTCTTTTTTTCAAATATAACAATCATTTAAAAATGCATATCTTAACGTGTTAAACAAGGAAGTATTTTTATGTAAAAAAGTTGCTAAACATGCAAATCTCAAAATGTGTAAATGTATGGTAAACAAGTTTAACATCTTCTTTGAAATACAATGTAGATTATTGACAGTTAAGACTTTTTTGTTACATGTTATATCATACCTACTACATTTGTATTTCTTCTTGTACCGGAACCATTAAAATGTTTGTGTTATATCAACATTGTGTTATATTTCCCTTGTTGTATGGAAAATGCCTGGGTGAAATAAAAGATATGTTCTTTTCTGTTTAAATTTCCCAACACATCTCTAAATTGTTTAATTCTAGCTTGAAACATTTGTATAAATATTTAATGGCTAACAATATTCTTCTCACTACAAAAACCAAACTTGAAAAGACAACACCACATCTTACATTAAGTATTAATACTCTTACACTTGCTTCTTTCGAATTCAAATGAGCCGCACCAGGAGAAAACCAACATAGTGCATCCGCGCAGTCTAGTCAGGATCCATGCTGTTCGCTTTCAAGGTCTATTACATTTAGAGAAACCGTTAGCGAACAGCATGGATCCGGACCAGACTGCGCGGACTGCGCGGATGCGCAGGCTGGTCCACATCCATGCTGGTGTTGGTTTTCTCATGGTGCGGCTTATATCTTTTTTGGCAGTCATCGACACATTTATCTTATCTCATGTTGATGATGATAAAAACAACAGGAAAGGCTATTAAAAAGTTATTTTCTGCTTCAGTAATATAATTTATTTAGAGATATGTTAAACATGAAAATTATTTTCCCAAACAACTGTGCTAAGTAATATTTGATGTACGATGTAAGATTCAAGTTTAGCAAAATTAATCCTAATTAAACACATTGTATAAACTGTTTAATATGTGGATAGATGCAATCACAATAACATGTCACGTGTAGTTAATGAGCTTATGGTATGTTCAGTTGCATTAATTTGCATTCTGTGTTTCATCAATCCAACACATATATGTTTTTCTTGTTCTATTATATAAGGTATTCTCTGGACATTTCGTCTTTATGTTACAGTTTATGCGTGGACGTTATTTCATTTGAGTTACGAATATGTAACAATATCCTCTAATTTTCCTGTTCTTTAAACAAATGCAATGTTACGGTTTACAAAGGATAAAGAAATTAAGTGAACACGATAATAGGAATTTTAAAATAGGAATCCGCACGGTGGTACCTAATTAGTATTTAGCCTGCTTAGAACATACGTTATTAAAAATGATCAGCAAATTTATTTTTAGAATTTTTATCTATCTTGATAGTTTTTGTATGAAATAATTGTGTTTTTTTTATATTTTGATGAACTGACCGTTTATTGGTTGAGTGATTTTCAGAGGACTGCAAAGTCTCACTTCGATTTAACATGTGATTCTCAACGCCTAGTTTGAGAGTGGATGGAGACTGTATTTCAGCATTCAGAGTCGAATTAATAATTCGAAATTAAGACAACAAGTTCGGTCTTTTTAACTCGTTTTTTTATATATTCTATTAGATGTATATTACAAATAAAACAAACTACGAGAGTCAATTATTTTTATATTTGGAGTCAATTTATATTTTGTCTGACTTGTCCATTAACACCATTTGTTAATTTTTAGTAATCACTCAAAACTAATAAAAAGCATGACAAATGCAATAACACGTTTAAGTTTAACCACAAAAAATAAACAAACATACTATTCATACACAATTTAACTGCCCTATTATTTTAATATTGCTTCACTCGCGAATTTTCACAGAACAGAAAGTAGTTGGCTATGTTCGTTCCTGAGAAGACATCCTCCGTTCGGCTATACCTTGAACAGTAAAGAGATGTCCGTGTTAGTAATGATAGGACGGATATGAAATTAAGAACAAATTAGCATGCAGGTCAACTTTGGGTTTGTAAAATTGAAATAAACAGACATGTGAAATGAGATTTTCTACGTTATAATGTCTTTAAAATCAAAATACCAGTTCATATTCAGATTGCTAACAGTATTGTCAGACATGTCAGTGCTATGTAAGAAATAAAATATATAGCCATGCCACTTTTAAGTTACCCTCTATTCGCGGTTTGCTGTATACTTCCATTTAATAATTATTTTGTTCTTCAGAGCACAATTTCCCTATAAAAACGAAGAGACACAAATATTTCAAAAAGAAACTCAAACGACTGTGAGCTAATAGGATCAAACAAACAACAGTTATAAATCAGTCTGAAGCTATAAATATATAATGTTCCGTTCTGTGCCTTGAACATAAGGCGAAATGTATTGGGATGATGCTGACAATAATAAATATATAAATGTATATTATGTCAATAATTGATATCTAGCTAGAAATATGTGTACTTTTCCACTATAACCCGCACCTTTTACGAATCTTTACTTCGTAATGCAATTGTATGTCTGTAATTTTCGCTTAATCTATATAGATCTAAGTGATGTGCACGTCACATACTTTTAATATGACAGTATATGTTTGTTGCCACACATATTTGAGCTATTCGTATATGCCTATTCATTCTTTACTATTTTATGGAAAGTGTAGAACTATTTCTGTACAGGATACTAGTATATATCAACATTTTACCCATACATTCTTTACCTTATTTCATATGTTTAAATATTATCTAATATGGAATATGTATTGTTGACCTTGTATTTGATCGTATCATGTTTAATGGACGAGTAGCATACTGCTCAAGTCTAGAATAAAATTTCTTTTCTGTTCTGTTCTGTTCTATATTTTACAAAAATGATGTATATGAAAACAGTATGCTTTAACTTCACTCGTTTTTTTCTAACCGAACATGCAATACTGATGATACATTTAAACATTTAGTTTCTGTGTCTACATAGAGATTGCGCACTATATGCTATGTTTGTTTTCAGTAAATGAACTTTGGGCATAATATATGTTTAGAGACTTTGTAGAATTATATTCTATCAAGTGATATGCTTATGAAGTGTAAGTTGTCGGGTAAATTTATCAGTAATTGATCCTCGCCATCAATAAATGAGGCAATATGTTCATGTTTTTCGGTACATTATTGCAAGTTTATAAGTCAAGAATGTCTTTGTGTTTTTGGTATAATAGGCTCTTTCCATTATCATTTATTGATGTATAATTGATGGAGGAACATAACACATGCATAATAAACACAGCTTGGTGTAATTGGAATGCAATTGCTCTTATTCTACGCATAACAAATGCAAACACATGTTGCAACAATGAAATACTAGAAATGTTTTCCAGTTAAGAACAATGCGATCTTAAACAAATTCAATTAGACAGACATATATCTAATGGATAACCGTTAATATTGGAGGATTAAAATTGTAACTTAGCCATTGCAGGACTTTGCTCGGCTTTAATGTCTTTTATACAATACATATTACAATATTTGCATTCTCCCCATTAGTTCCATTAAACATTTATTTTGAGTGAGCCGCGAAAGGAAAGACGACAAAGTTACGAAATCGCCACTAGGGCATAACGTGTCGATGTTTTGATGCATGTAGTCCGGGAGAACGTTCCATATCTTGGGTTTCATTTGTTGTCTTATAAACGGGATAACCGGGATGTTGATTGTGATGCTACAGGCAACAAAATTTGTGCAATTTATAGAACTAGCTTATTAACTTTGATACAGATATAAATTAAATTATGTTTTTCGGAGTTAGAGCGAAATGAAATACTAATAGTAAATTAAAGAAGTACGAGCTTTCAAAATATCTGGATTTGTTTTTGGATTAACTGTCCTAGAGTTATTTGATGTTGTGAAATGCAGAAACAGTTCAATTCCGACAGGGTCAAATTGTGTATCAGAATATTACATTTTCTTTTTATAAATCACGTCACAAAAGAATCTATTTGTTTTAATTTATTTGTTTTATTGGCTAAAAAAATGATGCTTGCAAATTTAAACAATAATACTCAAAATGATACTCGCAATATCAAACCAGGCACTGCCTAATTCGGGAATCGATCTGCCCTCAACTTATCCGAATTAGAATTGAAAATATTCCTTTATGAACAATGCGTTTTTTTTTGTCCTTTTTTCTAGAAAGAGTGTTACATATTAATGAAAGATACTATTTGTATTACAACGCAAATATTCCCCTATTTTAGTCGTTACGGAGTTAGTTTTCTCTCCAGATAGGCACTGCATGCCGCTATCCTCTTCGCCCCCCCCCCCTCCCCCCCCCCACACCACACAGAACTAGAAACACTAAGTATCCGTGTTTCTGATATTTTCTGACATACTGTACTTAACCATTACACCACGACGATAAATATTTATATCAAACGCTGGATGGGTATTTCACGTTTGTGTAAACTTGAAACTGACATCCGTATTATCTTACTCACGTACGAAGTGCGTCCACTTAGCTCAATAGGTAGAGTGCAGATTTACGGATCGAGGGGTCGTGAGTTCAATTCCTGGGCGGGGCGTATGTTCTCTGTGACGATTTGATAAAAAAAAAATTTGTCTGAAGTAATTTGTCCTCCACCTCTGATTCATGTGGGGAAGGTTGCAGTTACTTGCGGAGAACAGGTTTGTATGCTAGCCAAAATTCAAATGTTTACTTAATACGGTCGCCATTAGACAAGTGAATACCAAACTAAACTCCTTTTCACTTCGGTCTTAGGTCAATATGACTAACTTTGGTCATTTAAAAAGGCCAATATGAAAGACATTGATTAATAACTTAATAACATTATCTTATTCGTGCTCATATGGCTGAAGAATGGGCTGTAAATGGTTTTATTTGGAAAGTTAATGACTTTGTTACGAGGTGACATTTTTAAACGGTTTATATGATGCGAAATATTATGTCAGACGTGGAGTGTATGTAAAGAATTTAAATACTAAGTAAATATAAGTTTCCTCTACACAGATCGGTAAAAATGATGCTTAGTGTAATTTCGGATTTTATCGCGTCCGTTTGGTAACAGTTTTTACGATGTAAGAAAGGTTTCGTGCGGGACTGGTAATATTGCTTCTTGTACATGTGTTCATTGTGTTATTTGTGCGACGTTGCACTTCGAACTGCGGCTTTTATGAACGTGTGCTGTTTCCCAATATACCATGTCGCTTAATACTGGGAATACAGGATGTGTGAATTTTATTGCACTTTCCTGGATATTACATTTACCAATATTGATCAATTATATTGTATACCAAAGTTGTCAGTTGTATTTTGCAGTTTTCAGAGGGAGACGGGGGGGGGGGGGGGAGCGGTTTTCTTTCGTATTTTGAAGTTTTCAGTTTTGTTGTAAATTGTTGTGTTCATGGGCATTTGCACATGCTTTCAAACAGATATTCTTAACTTTAAAACTAAGAACTGAATTTTTAACAAAACATACTTACATGTGGTATGTTAAAGTATATACTTATAAAATACTATTTCACCGAATTTTCCATAATTACCGTGTTATATACAAAATGTAGCTATGATATGTCAGTAAAATCCAATATATGCTTACGTACTATCATTGTAAAACCACAAAATGAATATCCCAACAGATTAAGCCATGTTCCAAATACGCAGCCTCAACAAAGCGCAACGCACTGCTGGCGGACAAGATTAGCACACAAAGACAAACATAGGCACAGAAAAAGACAAAGCAAACGCGCGAGTGGCTTAATCACCACTTTGGATCTTACAAGTGTATGGTACGCACCTAACCTCACTCTTACAGCCACCATGTTTAAAGTCATAGGACAGTGTAAATAAAAGTAATCCTCGGTAGGGGAATCCCTAACACACGTAAAGGCATAACATGTAAAACATAACGATGCTCATTTAATGTTTTTACGAAAAGCAAACCTTCAGAACCTAAAACTAAAGAATTGCCTACTCATCGACCAACTAGTACATATTTGAAATAAGTGAATATATAAGGGTTATTATGATCAAGTAAGCATAATTGTTTATGTTTCACAAAATACCATGCTATGCTTCGTAGCCTTTGAAAATATAGTACATAAATAGTTTATTGAATTATTCTAAAACAGGCGCGTCACTCATCAGACAGTTTCATATATGTGATGTTTATCTTTTATGTATATTTCCAAGCAATGCGAATCAATTTTTTTTATGTTTATTTCCAAGTAATGCGATTCAATGAATCATTGATTTTTAACTATGATCTAAAGTGAACAAAGACGTAAAATATCAACTTCCAATGATGCGAAATAATTAAAAGGACAACTAAAACACAATGAGGCTATTAAGATACAAATTTAAAGAAATAAAACATGGACAATTCCACGAGAGACATATCGTCATAATTGGGTTATAAATAGTTTAGAATACTGGAAACTTATTGTTTAGTCTGTGTCCATGACTAGAGTATTGTAATTATATTTTCCTTGACAAAGCAAAATCTTTGACATTTTACAAATAAATCTATTTATGCTGTAATGCCAACCGAAATTCAAAGCAACCCATGCGCCAAGAGAAGACAAGTTTATAACTAAAATGCTTGTGATAAAACCAAACGTACAGGGTTATTTGTTTTAGTAACATGTTTTCAGTCTAAAAATATTCAATGATATGACAACAGTTTGGTAACATAAATAACATGTTGCATAGATAACATGCAATGTACACGTCTACACGATGACGTTATACTGCTTTAATGACGTTCTAAACGCCATGTTTCTAAATGCATATGGTGACAAAATTTCTTTTTGTACTTTTAGCATGTGTAAATGTTGAGTTCTGCTCAATCCGGGGCTAGAGGGCGTGGACGGTAGCATGCATTTCCACTACCGTCCATGAACAGGCTCAATCAAACCGAGCGTGCAACATTTTCGTTTGTGTCGTGTTGAGTGACCTGTGAAGTTTCCACTTTTCTCTATTTTACTTTAAAGCATTGTAACACTTGCTATAGTAAAGATCTTTGGTAAATAAAAAATGTTTACATACATATTTTGTTATCTTGACTTCCTTCACTAAAACAGTTGTTGTTATGGAACGCCTCATTACAAGAAAGTCTTTTAACCTACATGAAAGGTAATTGTACGTAATAGTTTCTGATGTATGTTTGTAGTTGCATTGTAAGTTCAGATTATAAAAGTATTATCATATCAAACCTTTCGTACTTTAATCATCCTACTTCATTTACCGCATAGTTGTTGAAGAAAATTAATATATGTAGATATAACTAATTGTTACACTGAGAACATTTATAACGTCTTGAATTTACCCAATATTCAATCAACCTTTCATAGCTAGCTTCTATTTATAATGTCAGAATGGTATACAAAATCTTAGTTAATTAGAATAAAATGAGAGGTCATCATGAAGTTTTCTTACAGGATTACATTATCCTTCTAATATCCATTCTTTTAATTTTCAAGAATCTAAGGATTATCATTATTTTTCTATAAACGTATTCCTTGAACAGCAATCTCAAAGATAACAAGAAAAAGAACCAATAGAAATAGCAACGTTCCAAGAAGCAAAATGATATAGCAGCGTTTGTATGCATTATGTATGTAGGTATTTTTGTGTAAACGATATGTATACAAAGTCATGTAAACTTCAAATTATAAAGTAAAACAAACAGACAACTAGCACAGTGAGGCACCTTGATTCAACACATGCTCCTCGTTATATTAATGACAATGCGCACAGTCTAGCGTATTCATTGCAGATGCATGAAACGAGGTCTGCATAGGAACAAGCAAAGGAAACTTCCGGGCCTTATTATTATTGATCAAGAAAGTTTCCGACCATTATTGAATTTGACAGATATAATAAAACCAAGTACATTATTTCTCTGTCGTAAAGTGTACGTGTGTTATTAAATACGTTTGCTGACTTGACACACTCGACGAAATTAGTACTTTAAATATTGCTAAAAAGAGATGCTGCATGTCCATTGGCTTAACTGAATTTGAGCGAGAAATCATTATTTATCCCACCGCCAAAGGCGAAGGGGGTATTAGAAATGCTCTCCGTCCGTGCGTGCGTGCGTGCGTCCGTCCGCAACGATCTTTGTCCGGAGCATAACTCCAAAAGTACTGGAGGGATTTTCTTCAAACTTCATACACTGATAGAACACATTGGGAGGAAGTGCAGTGTGCAAGAACAATAACTCTACCTTGCCTATTTTTTGAGTTATTCCCCTTTATCATATTTTCTTTAAAAATTTGTCCGGAGCATAACTCCAAAAGTACTGGAGGGATTTTCTTCAAACTTCATACACTGATAGAACACATTGAGAGGAAGTGCAGTGTATAAGAACAATAACTCTATCTTGCCTACTTTTTGAGTTATTCCCCTTTATCATATTTTCCTTAAAAAATGTCCGCAGCATATCTTTTTCATGCATGGAGGGATTTTGATATATCTTGGCACAAATGTTCACCACCACGAGGTGGAGTGTCCTGCGCAAGAACCAGCTCCCTAGTTCTAAGGTCAATGTCACACTTAGAGGTCAAAGGATACAAGAATGAAAACATTGTCCGGAGCACTTCTTCTTCATGCATAGAGGGATTTTGATATAGCTTGGCACAAATGTTCACCACCACAAGACAGAGTGCCATGCGCAAGATCCAGGTCCCTAGGTCTAAGGTCAAGGTCACACTTAGAGGCCAAAGGTCGGATACAAGAATGACTTTGTCCGAAGCATTTCTTCTTCATGCATGGAGGGATTTTGATGTAACTTGGCACAATTATACATCATCATGAGACGAAGTGTCATGCGCAGTTCCCTTCTTTAGAATTACTTCCCTTTGTTGTTACTTTAAATAGCTTTTATTATAACTTTTTCATTACTAGTCGTAGGAAAAAATCGAGACCACTTTTCAGTAGTACAACATGCATGCTACATCCAATTTTGATGTGTATTTTGACCAATCTCTACCTAGTAAAGATTTTTGTGTGGACTTAATTTTTTTTTTTTTTTTTTTTTTTTTAAGATTAACTTCCATTAGTTGTTACTATAAATAACTTATGTTGTAAGATTTTTATAATTGACCACAGGGAAAAAACAAGACCACTTTTCTGTGGTACAACCTGGATGTTACTTTCCAATTTTAGGTGTATTTTAAGACATCTCTACCTGGTAAGGAGTTTTTTGTGGACTTAGAAAAACAAAAGACTTACAATGATTACTAAACAACCACAAAATTAAAATTCCATTGCAAATACAGCTGCTAGAGTAAAGAAATTTGCTGTGACGGGCATATATTGTGACATTCTTGCACTCTTGTTCCCTGTTAGTTTTCCATTTCTTCTTTTTACCGTAGCTTTCCATTTCTTCTTTTTACCGTAGCCAAATAGAAAAACATCATACAGCTATACTGTTCATGAAAATTAATAAATTTTAAACACTAGCTTGCCAGGAACTTTAGCCTTCAATTATAATATGCCCGGCGGGGGGATTGGCCATGTCTAACATGGCTCTTGTTTTTACTGTTGTTTATTAGTATAGGTTTATGATGATTTTGTGTACTATCAGCTAAGACGTTTGAAAACCATTAATAATTGCTAGCGCGTTTAAGTAACTACTTTAGTGTTGATAAATTTTCTGGTCCTTTGGGATCATGGATTCCATTCAACACCTGCGTAATAGAGTATCGCTTCAGCCGATGATAGGGAGAATGAGAGGTGTTGCACTTTCCAATAACTCTCGTGTGAACCGACTCAGTCTGCTGTTATTTTGTTTGGTTGCATTCTATGAATCCGAAGGATCTTCTTACAGGTTTTATTAATTATTATAATATGCATATATCACTGACGCTCTGAAAGTAAAATTTGTTTATTTATTAAGAGTAAACAGATTATTAATACATTCTACTTTAATGCAGAATAAAGGCCAAGGGGACAAAATTTGCACCACACCTTTGAAACAGAAGATTTATTTCTATGGTATTCATTACGAAATCTTTAACAGAATAAACTTACAATAGAAATGCTCATAAAATGTTGCTTAAATATGATAGGCCACCTTTGATTTATTTCATCGAGGTCTCTTCTTTTCATGTTCGATATAAAATATAAACACACAATTTTTGATAGCTGTTTATATATTAAATGTATCAGAAAAAATATGTCGACATTCCTGGACAAACATGAAGGAAACTTGGTAAAGCATTGAAATGCATAATGTTTGGAATGTGTCACACGAATAGAGTTAAATATAGTAAAATGTCAAATAGCAACTTTTATAATATTTTGTCTTAGTATCAGACCAATAAAATACATGTAATAACATGAAATATGCCTATAGGGAACAATTTCGATATTAGATGTATAAAATCTGTAAAAAGATCCTTTGGCATCATAGAATGCATCTAAGTAAATAATAGAAGAATTGGTTCGATTGAGTCTGTTCATTAGAGGTAATGGAAAGTGCAACATCTCTCACGCCCCCACTTCCCCCAGCAGCGGCTTAATCGGAATTCTGTTACATAGATATTGGATGCACTCTATGTTCCCAAAGGATATAAAACATAAATAATTTTAATAAAATAATGATATCTAGAACAGTTTGTGAAAGCATTGTGACAATGTTTGGACATGCAAATGGATTAAATCAGGGGAGGAAAATGAGAGGCATGAGGAGTTTCGCGGATTTCATTACTTTCGAACAGCAAATGTTGTTTTTCAATTGCAATCTAAACTATGTGCTGTTCCCAAATCGGTTGTATAGAAAATGTATAAAAATCGAAGATGGATATTTGGCAACGATTTTGTAAGTTAACATGCTTTTCCAAGGAAACATTTATGCAAAGATTTTAATATTATAAAGTTGAGCTGAAGTACATAGAAATACCCCTACTTATTTTGACTTTTGTTTAATTGAATTTAAATCACCCTATAACCAGATCATTTACTGATGACATACATGTATCATGTGATGAAAATGTTGTAACATCTACACGTTCAACAATAAAACTTGTTTTTGCAAAATGGATATATTTTCAAATGTTACAAGTCTCTATGATACCTTCCTTATCAATCCAAGTATCAAACACATGTTGAATTTACATTAGATCTATATCTAAGCTAAATCTGTTTTAATAAACCTCTTGCATACGCGCTTCTAATTACACATAAAGTTCTGAAATGCATAATTTAACTGAAGCTTCACCCTTTTTGTTCCCGAATAAAATCATTTGGCGCCTTTGGCCACAACGCTTCCACCGAATATAAAATATCAGCCATATTTCTATCTAACATGTCATTATCTAACACTTTAACTACTGTTTCTTCAATAATTGGAGTTATTTCTTCGACGTTTTTCGTTTCTGAGAACATCTTTCTCATTGTCATTAAACTCTTGCTCTTTTTGCGCGAATCAGCATTCAGTAAGTCTGCAATACTTGCGTTGTAATTTTGGTATGTTGTACAACTTTGATTTTTGCGCAAGGGAGGTCTTACATGTTTCGTAAAAGATGTCTCGCCTATACTGCTTATCAAACATGTATTAGAACTCAAATCAATATCACTGTCAAAACTGCAATCACCGATACCGTCATGCGGAGCGTCACTGTCGTCGGAATAATCAAATGTACTTTGCCGACTGAGCATTGCCCGTCTGAATCTGGGTTTAGAATGCAGCTTATCTTCTCTAGATTTAGATGATCTACTATGCTGAGAACTGTCACTAGAATCCAACGAATGTTGGCGAACTGGAACTTCGAATGAATTCTGGCGTATTGGCGGAATCGAGCGAATGGATGGAGCTAACTCAGTTGCACTTTGTTTATCTTTTTCTGCACAAACTGTAGTAAAATGTTCAACAAATGCCGGTGAACTTAAGTCAGCTTCATCATTTTCAGCCATTTCCACCATCCAAGCCAACAGCTTATCGTAAGAGTCCGGCGTGATCCCCCCAAAATATTCCGTTGGAATGTCTTTGTCATCTGTAATAAAACATAATTTAAGGTTCAGATTTGTCGAATAAGTACTAAATATATACTTTTCATATTTGAAACAACTATAATATTCGTTTCATTGTATTGGTCATTCATCATGTTTGGTTCAAATCAAGCACATGCCATGTAGATTTCATATTCATTTTAAACATACAAAGTACTTATTGATAGAAGTCATAGATGTATGCTGACTCACTGTCGTTACCAGGAAAACTCTACAGATAGTATCAATTACGTTTGCTGTGTATTGATTCATTTCGTACATGTTTAAATATCAAATTTCAATACAAATAGTCGATGTTTCGTGAATCAATTATTTCTTCTGCAATAAAAATATTCAGTGTACTGTTTCCAAAATATTCGTCATTTTTATTTCACCACGCAAAGATCAAAAGTTAAAGTAATGAAAACTGCATTAACATAGAAATAAACTAAGGTAAACAACAATGAAAACATTTCATACAATCCTAACAATTTCTGTTTAAGTCGATAAGTTTTCCGACGGTAAACGAGACATATAATATGCAATGAAAGGAGTATTTGTATAAAAAAAAATGCGTATACAGGTTTGAATAGAAATGCTAAATGATAATCTTGCCCATATAATATTTCATTCCTTAATTGAAATAGTGTATCAAATTCTCAAACTTGCAGTTCAGTAACGGAGCACTAGGACTTACGAACACTTTTGGCAACAATTTGCAAATGGGCAGTACTTTTGATTCGCGAATACACTACAGACATATATTACCAAATCTGGATAAGACGAAAATATTAAAATAATTGCGTATGCATACACGCCTCCCTCAAACAATTTATAGTTGTTTTCAATAAATTGATAAGAAGCGAAAGCAAACGAAAAACAAATTCAACATCTAAATAAGCGACCAGACATAGTAGTCGCAAATGTTTATCACCTTATGCCTGGAAGCACATTATCTGTCATTTGTATGCGCTTTCTCATATATGAAACGATTTACTAAACATTGGTCACTTTATGTAAGCATATGCACAAAACAAAGAGGGAAGAAAGGTTTATTTCTGGAAACAGTACAGTGAATATTTGCCTTTATCAATTAGAATACACAAATTGGTAATTACTGATTGTCCTGACAGTACAAAGGACTGAGATCTCTCCAGCAAGAGATGTTAACAATACAAAAAGATAATTGTAAATACACGAAAAGGTCCATTAATGGGTTGAATTGACAGATTTGGTAATAAGCTTCCGACACCCATACACTACATTGTATTTACACGTTTAATCAGCTGACGTGAACACTTTCACGTAGTAGAGAAACGAAAACAAGTTTGAAATGATAGTACGAGTGCCCTTAGCAGTGGCTGTAATCAATAAAACTTCAAGGATATCTAAAAAACAAACAAACTAATATCACTCAATGGCATCTTTTGTTACTTCAAATAAACACAAATAAACCTCTTGAAATACGTTTGTTTTTGTTTCAGAGATTGTTTTGTAATAGCCCATACCTCTATCACTGTATCTAGATATTACGTTGCAAGAACTTCAATTTATAGAGTTTTACACCGACGGGTCTGGATTAAAGGGATATATACACATGTAACACGAAGTGCTTTAAAGCATCAAAATTTGCATTTTAACTACAAAGTCACTCGCATTTTGGCGCCTAAGCCTAAAGCGGAGTAAAGCATATACTATACATAAGTGTGCTATTTATTGTTTGTTCGTTCGAAAGTTACTAAATTATTAAAATACTAGCTAGCTTGTGGTAAATTTTCTTACTGGGTAAAATACAAAATATATTCTATGTAGTTTTTATGTGTTTTTGGTTATAGACAGTAAAGGGCGTATAGGTAATTCAAGGCAAACAACTATTAAAAAGAATATGAGCAAGATAGCTGTTGGTAAAATCTAAATAAAATGCATACAATCTTTTTATAACATAATTAATTTTTTCCCCAAAATTGTTTCTTGTTTTTTTTTCAGTCAACTAGTCAGTTTGTTAAACATCATTCCGCTACATCATTGGTTGTATTTCAAATTTTGGTCGATTTTATGAATAAAACCAAATACGCTCATTTCTACACTACGTGTTCTCTCTAATTTTTTCAAAGGAGAATTTGTTTGATAAAAAGTTTTCATGTCCAA
This sequence comes from Mercenaria mercenaria, assembly GCF_021730395.1. Taxonomy (NCBI): domain Eukaryota; kingdom Metazoa; phylum Mollusca; class Bivalvia; order Venerida; family Veneridae; genus Mercenaria; species Mercenaria mercenaria. Next base: position 27,697,130 of record NC_069361.1, on the reverse strand, counting down.
GTAAATACAGTAACGTTCATTTTTAAAGACACTAATTTTAACATTATGCGTTTACAGGTTATATACTGCTGCCACCAAAACATTGTTTTGTAACGTTCCATGTACTCTACCGCGGGATATACACGTATAATCATATAAAAATCACATTACATTAATGTAATGTTGTCAGTTGATATGTAGTAAATACTTTGCTACGGCATCAGTGGAGGCGAATTTATCCGGAACAAACCGCTTTAATGGTTGTTTACATAAGAATGGCATTACTTGTAAAAATATCCGTGAAAAATGTAAACAGGTCGCAATCATTTCTAGCAAATTCTGTGTTTCCATATAACATTTCATTTTTACCTTGTAATATTAGAAAACACATCATTGAAAAGATGTTCTAAAGTATTCTATTGATAAGTACATGTTTTTAAAATTTTAACATGTGTTCTTGTCAAATAAGTGTTTATTCTCCGTTATAAGACAGTTTGAATCAGATTATTTTCAAAATCCTTTTTGAAGTTTACATTCGAGAGAACTTCAGACAGTCCAGAATTTTTATCGCAATCGGGAGACAATGCCAGACAGACCTGTATCAAGTTTTTTCTTGTGTTAAATCTTCACGATGATATTATCTCGATTTTATAGAACTAAACTGGTAGCCAGCTACAACTATTGTAATACAACTTGCAGTATATTTTAATTTTTGTTTTAATAAATACTTACATTTTTGTAGTATTTTTTCTGCGCTGACTAGTCTTTATTAAACTACTCGATGATGATCGTGATAAGCGAGGCAAAACTTGATTAAAAAGCAATATTGTGTTCACTAATGTTTTTCTAGAGATTTGCTAGATGAGACGAAATAATGGTGAAAACACGAAACGAGAGGATAAAGTCTGAATTAATAAACGAAACCTTAAAGGTTATAACGTCCTTCGAAATTTATGGATCTTTCCTACTTTTTGATTATAGGGAAAAGCTATTTCATACATATCAATATTATCAGGAAACACATTAAAATTGCGTGATTATAAACATAAACAAGTTTCTAAGGATGTTCGAATTTGAAATGATGTTATTGCTGGGTATCTTAATTTATTACCTACATTTTTGTATGGACAAACATGATGCTGTTATATTTGTATGAATTGATTTTAGCTTGAACAAAGATATTTTTGTGTCGACAGTCAAGTCTAGCTCTAAATTTTATGTGTCATGGTCGACACCTCGTCTCACGTTGGTTTAAATCTTTATTGACAATTTTAGTTGATACCCGGTATGGAATATAACTGATTCATAGCTCAAAAATGGATTAACATAGATATTTCAAAATTTAAATATTAACATATTTTTGTCATATTGAACATAGTATTCAAAATATAGTGCAATGTTTTTACCTGAGAGTTCGTCCTCAGACCGGCTATACCGGCACTTCAGTCTTCTTCCCTTGCGTCTGCTACCGTAGTTACCCATTCAGCTCTTGGAGAGCCTTATCTTAATTTGTAAAACTGTCCAAAATTATACAGAAATAATATCTTACTCCACACAACGTTATTGGATTAACTGCTTGTTTTCCTAGTTTTCTATAAGATTGTTATTACAGCAACGGTAATATTTAATTCATATGTATTGTTTGCGTCAGGTTTCGATAATTAACTTATGATATTTGTCGAGTCACTTTGTCGTATTATTTCGTACTGTGTTTTATGCTTTATTTATGAGTGAATCCATTCACCAACCTCTTTCTCTAAGTGCTATATCTAATAATTTGATTGTTTATAACGCACACAACTTCGATATTTATTTACGTTTTACTTAGCAAGCAAATAAACTCCTTTGTCTCGCTTATTCTTTTTCGTTCAGTACTTTACACTATTGTTTATTTTCTCCAACAGCCTACGCATGCACGAAATGAGCGCATTGAGCGAGTCTCACAGGTGGCTGACATGTGGAATCAAAGCTCTATGCTATGATATAGTATGCCTTTCATTTCATAGCTTTATTGTAAAGGAACAAAGCTTAACGATTTAACATATTGTTTACATAAAAAATTAATCGCTCGGCTGATGTCTCTTTTGAAGTCTTAAAAGCGCGAAAATTTAAGTTTAAGTTGTCTTTAATTCCTGGAAATCAACCGATACTTTAAAGTAGAAGTTACCTAATGTACATTAATGTTATCATGTTTTAACATAAATAAAAAATTCAATTAAACAATTGCCGTTTACATGAGGTCAATGTCAGAGAGGTCAGACAAACTTTGTCAGCAAATTATAAATTTTAACAGGTGTGCGCTTTTGATAGTTAGCACTGTAGTTGAAATGATAAATTGAAGAGGAATTTATCATTTAGCTCCGACAAATATGTCGCCCCGTTGTGTCTGCGCCTGTTGAAACAGAAATAGACCAACCGAAGTTAGTGCTAATTATGTTTCATGAAGCAGTCAACTTCACTATTACTTTAGCATTGAACAGACTCCATAAATTTTATCCATCAAGTAGTTGTCAGTCTCTAAGGTATATAAACCCGTGCGATCCCATTTTTGGCGGGTAAATGACTACGGCTTCCTTAAAGTATTCTTTTATTGCAAAATCTTTCGGATGATAACAATGTGTGCCTTTTAAGGGTATTATTTACTTCACCGAAATGGCCTTTCTAGAGTTTCTACTGTGCATGTTGATACAGTGCCATATGAATATCATCTCATGTGGCTTCAAAGACGTAGATTAACTTAGATTTTCAAATGATGAGTATTGACTCGTCTTCCCTCTAAAAAGTATTAATTCATACGTGTCTGCCTTAAGAAGGTACTTGTAAGCTGAATAATTATATTACACTTCGAAAAAGTTCTTGAAATACATTTACATGTAGTGAATGTTGAGATTAAGTTAAACAACAAGAGTAAATATCATAAAGAAAACCATTGTCAGCTATTTATTTTTTTACCAGAACGCTTTAACACAGCTTATGATCATTAAGATAGAGAGTTTTGACAGTTTTCGCCATCCATATATCAATGTAATATTTCTTATGTGTTACTTTATATCTGCTGCGTCATGGCAATAAATACAGTTCTTAAAGAAGAGAAACGAATATTTTTTAAACAACACAGCCTGCAAACGGATGACAAATAATCAGCGTGATAGGAAGCATGATATATCACGAATAATCCTAAATAGTGTTTATTCCTGCTTTTCTGCTAAAATGGCATGGCTTTTGGTAACGTTCATTATAACTGCTCCTCCTAATTATCTTGAAGATATGTTCCCGGCAGCTTCTTAACTTCAAAAGTTTTTTATACAGTAATTTTGGCCAATCGTACACCCTCACAATAATCATCCGAGTAGCCAAAGATTTGTTAGTCAGCTTAATTGACAGATTTACCGAAAGTTGAAATTGTTCTGCTGAACATAAAAACAACAACAAACAAAGATACCAGATTCAAGATGTCTTACAGAGGGAACCAACTGAACCATATCTATATAAAAGTCCTTCAAAACACAGAACAAAACCAAGCAAAATATTTGCAGACTTGGTTTGATTGACTCGTATTGAAATGGGCCGCAACTCTTATGCCCACTCCAGCCACATGCTCCTAAGTTTGTACCACTGGTCATTTACAAACAGTACCCAGGTTTTATTGACTTTGAACAGGAAAACATTTCTGCCTTAAATTTGTGAATGTATCGCTTTGAAGGTATCTCAGTTCGGGTTTTTTCTAGAAAACTTAAAACTCATTTTTTAAAGACAATTTAGCAAACACTTTCTTGGTATGAAGTTTTCAGAAATGTCAAATATCATGTAAAACACCAATTTCTCAGTATTAAGACGAACAAAATGGTGTTCAAAACATGTTTTGTTTTTGCACTGTGTAATATGAAGTGTATATATTGTAATAACCTTTGTTTACACTGGAATAGAAAGAATTTCTAATAAGAAAAGAACATGTTAACACACATACCTTATTCCAACACTCATTGTTATTCAGGAAATGTCATTTTCTATTGAAGTCATCTAGACATAAAGCACTTACATGTTATTTTGACCTTGATAAATATTTGTAGGAAGTAGTCCTAATTTATTTAAACATTTGAATACAGTAACAAGTGTTCTTGCGATTTCTTTTATTGAGTATTTGTTTTAAGTCACCATGATACAAAAAAAGTATTATGGGTATGACGCCATTTTCCTAAGATTGTTATTATGCATTTGTTCAATTTACTATAATTAAGAAATCACACTTTTCGTAACTGAAATATTCAGAAGACACCATATGGACTGATATTGTACAGGGAAATATACTTTAAATCGGTTTTAACAACAGGGCCCAGCTGAAGAGGTGGAAATATATAACCAAGAGTGTTACATACAAAACCCTAATTACTAGCCTGTAAACGATTCTACGATGTGCAGTAGGGTTTCTACTCCATTTGCATGAATTTGGTAGACATATACTTTACGGTTAGCTTTTTATATATTAATGCAGCTGTAGCTGCAGGAAGTTGTTGCTCGTTTCAGAGAACAGAGAGTAAGGCAACGTTTGACGATTAGCGTGATTCAATGCAAATAATGGTGCTTTTAAATTTCTTTACAACTTTGAAAATTTGTACGAGGAATTCAGTTAGTCCATTTGCGAACCAGCTTTTATTATTGATGTTTGCGGATGATATTGTGTACTTTCTGATAGTAATTCCGGTTTGCAAAAGCAAATGGATATTTTATCAAATGTTTATGATGCATATCAATTATGTGTAAAAAATGAAACTTAAATAGTTGTTTTAAAAATCGTGGCACATTTAGTAGAAGTGAACATTACATAAATAAATACGAAAGTCTAATGCTAATGCATTTAGCAATCATGATGGTTTAATTTCTATGAACAGTATGGTACATGAATTTTGACTACAGGAAAGGGAGTTCTAATATCAAAATGAAAGTCTTTATATGGTTGTGACCAGTTAAAGAACAAGAGCTGTCACAGGAGACAGAGCGCTCGAATATTTCGATGCTGGATAGTGAAACTGGGCACATCTGAGGAAACTAGAGCTGTCACTGGAGTGTTTAATGACTCCAATTGTGGATGAAGATATTGCACAATAGCCTGAGTCTATGTCAAAAATATCAACTTAAAGTAATAAGAGAGGTAAAGATAAAATGTATCAAAACACTATATAAATATATCCTAAGCAAAAAGGGGCATTATTCATTAAATATTGGTGCCAGAGTTATGCAGCTTGTGTCATATAGTGTGGGTGATGATGTTGAACAACTATTTTTAGTTTGAATCAAATCCATTCAGTAATAACAGAGACAGAGTGAAAATGCATCAAAACTTTAACCTAAAATTCTAAGTAAAAAGGGGGAATAATTAATGAAAAATTGGTGCCAGAGTTATGCACCTTGCGTCATATGGTGTGGGTGTTGATGCTGAACAACTATTTTAAGTTTGAATCAAATCCATTCAGTAATAACAGAGACAGAGTGAAAGTGCATCAAAACTTTAACCTAAAATTCTAAGTAAAAAGGTGAAATAATTCATGAAAAATTGGTCCCAGAGTTATGCACTTTGTGTCATATGATAAGAGTAATGATGTTGAACAATTGTTTAAGTTTGAATCAGATCCATTCAGTAATAACAGAGATAGAGTGAAAGTGCATAAAACTTTAACCTAAAATTCTAAGTAAAAAGGGGAATAATTCATGAAAAATTGTGCCAGAGTTATGCATCTTGTGTCATATGATGTGGGTGATGATGCTGAACAACTATTTCAAGTTTGAATCAAATCCATTCAGTAATAACAGAGGTAGAGTGAAAGTGCACCAAAACTTTAACCTGAAATTCTAAGTAAAAAGGGGGAATAATTCATGAAAAAATGGTGCCAGAGTTATGCACCTTGTGTCATATGATGTGGGTGATGATGTTGAACAACTATTTTAAGTTTAAATCAAATCTATTCAGTAATAACAGAGATAGAGTGAAAGTGCATCAAAACTTTAACCTGAAAATCTTAGTAAAAAGGGGGGATAATTCATGAAATATTGGTGCCAGAGTATGGCCCTTATGTCAGATGATGTGGATGATGACGAAGAATAAGTATTTCAAGTTTGAATCAAATCCATCAAGTAATTACAGAGATAAGTTGAAAAAAGAGAAAGTGCACCAAAACTTTAACCAAGGTGGGGACGCGGAAAGACGCCGACGCTGACGCTGACGCCGACGCCGGGGCGAGTAGGATAGCTCTCTTTATACTTTGTATAGTCGAGCTAAAACAGTATTTTATACTCTCCGAATGGGGAAGCATAAAGTATCCGCTGATATAGACTATCCGACTTACTGCTCACCCCGGGGCTATAGGGCGTGGACGGTAGCTTGCATATGAACAGGCTCAGTCAAACCGATGCAAAATTTTCGTTTGTATCGTGTTGGGCGACCTGTTGTTTTCCACTTTTTCTATGTTACTGTTTTAGACAGAATTGACCGAATAAGGATTATGTTACTTTCATGGTAAAATTTCGATAAATATATTGTGGCAAAGTTTTATTTTTCCTTTGAATTTTTATAAGGCCAATTGTTTACCACACTGAAATAACAAGTGAATTCGTTTTAAATTTCCACACTTAAATAATTTCCTTATCAGCAGTTTTCACAATATAACATACTTTCTTAGCTCTCTAACATCCTTAGTAATAGAAAGTATAATTTGCTTAAAATGTGTATCGTGACATATTTTGTTTAGGCACATTTAGGCTATATCTTACTTTGCCTAATCATGTACATTGTTAATGAAATTTTATAGTTATTATCAACTTATGTAATTTTAATATGCTTTATATGATTGTACCACCATTGAACATAATATACTATGCACTGTTTATATACAATGTGGACTCACGGGTCTATGACCGTTTGTCCAATAAAATATCTATCTATATACTAGACTTTACCGTCAAAATAAACAGTAAAATATGTAAGTAGAATCTACCGTAATTTTTGTATATCAGGAGCACATCAAAGGTTAACAAATTTACCGCCAAACCTTACAGTTACACAACAAAGAGAAAGAAGCAGAAAGAAGGAGAAAGTAACATAGCAATAGGAGCTTTAACAAAACAGCTTAGGAGCTCCGGCAGAAAAATGTTATAATATGTCATATACTGTACTTGCCATCTAACATAGCAGATGCGGTAATTTCATATATATTTATCGTTTACTGTAATAAAAAAGCAAAATCAGAGAATGTATGATAAGTTATGCGGTTTCCAAGTACGAAGCTCCTTCACTTGCTCTTTTTCATTTTCGGCATTTAGGGGAAAATTGACGAATCTTTAATTCCCCCTGGTACTCAGGATTTATATGGTATGCTTTTTTATATTTTGAATGAATTAGTAAATAAGTTGCAAAAACTTCTTGCTGAGAAAATATCTTGGGAATGCTCAATATCTTAAAAATATATAATGATCACATGCCACGGAATGATGAGTAAAAGATTTGAATTTTTGCATACCCGAGTCTGATAGCAATGATTCTGAAGAAGGCATGGAAATTGTAGTTACATTGTTGCAAACCACAAAGAGAGGAGTCCTAATCTGGATACATAATTATGCTCTTTCGACGTTTTTGTGTGTGTGTGTCAACACCCATTATGGTTTAGAAGAAGCTTAGGTTCGCCTTTCCCTTACCTTTCATGAAAAGATTAAATCAAACCGAGTCTGTTATTATTCTGCTTGATTGCATTCTACGCTTACAAAGGATCTTCTTACAGATTTTATTATTTATTTATCAAAGATTCGTGTCAGGTATGCATTATAAACTTTTTCTAGTGTCATCAAACATAATTAGAATGTTATGCAGCAAATGAAGTTGTGAAATTTTAGTTTTGCTTGGAATTTCATGAAAAAAACCTTAAGTTTGTTTATTAAAACTATATAATAATATCGGTAAATCTACTTGATCATCATTTCACTCTGAAATCATAAAAAAAGTACGTTTGTCTTAAAGCGTCCAGATGAATTTCAGCAAAATACGTTGAGGATGTACATTCAGATGTGCTTTAAAACTTCTTTTATACAAGCAAAGTAGCAAATTAGCACCTCCTATAAATTCCTCTAGCGCCGATGCAAGGGGAATTCTATTATATAGATATATTAAAGTCCACGATTCACAAAGACCAGAAATTTAACGAGACTGATTACATTCGTTTTAATGCTGACATTTTCTGGCCAATATGCCTAGACATTATTAAAATGACTTACATCTAAACGAGAGTTTAGGTTCACCTCATAAAAGAACAGGAAAATAAACTGCGTCTCGTCCCTATGTCTGTCAAATCCTATTTCTCGTATAAAAGTTTTCTTTATTAAAAATGACTTCAGTTCTTACAGTCTATTGCCATTTTGTTCCATTTGTAGAGTATTAAAGTACTTCTACAACTTAGGGCGAATGAAAAATGGACTAGAAATGATGACCCACTGATCTGCTTCAGGAATAATGTTCAATTACTATAATTAGTGACGGTAAGATTTATGTCCCAGATGAGATGAAATATTAACGGCTCCACAATGTATATTTTATTACGAAATAAATTGTTTGATAATACATCTGTGGCAGTTATAATACAAAAGCTTTAATTAAGCAAAGTGGTATGTAATTTGCCTTATCTAATAATAGGCTTCACTGAAGATATTCTAATCGCAGCTAATGTATATGTAGTGCGTTCTGTTAGACCTGGCAGGGCGGAGTTAATCTCTGGCTTATGTAAATAATGGAAATCTAAAACAAACGAACAAAATTGGTAAAGCTACAGTAGTTACAATGTAAGGCAGACGGCCAGTGAATACGAAATCAGGTTGTATACTACATATCCTGCACAATGCAGTGGATCTTCGCGAAACCACGCCCCGCCAGGTCGATTGAAATGGACTATACTAAACTTATGAACAATAGTATCATTTATATACATATTTGCAATATCGAAGGATTGTTTTATAGACGGCACGGAACTGCGTCAGCATCACAATGAGTTTTGTTCATGTGCCACCAATGTAACGTCGATTATCTTAATATGCTTCATTTGATCAATGTTGTAAGTCGCAGTGTTATTAATGCTCTTGGAATTTAAGAACTTACTGGCTCGTGGAATGAATATTTTGTGTTTTGCACAACGATTCATCTATTACCATCTGCAGTCAAAAATGAGGAACATACTGTTCTATCTAATAACCGAATTCAGAAAATGCTTTCCGTCTAACCATTATTAGCAACGTCGATAAACTACTTTAAACGTGCTGTATCAATATTTAACCGATAATTAATTTCTTTACGAGTTACATCGGATCATTCGTTCTAAAGTAGTAATAATTATATTTGCAATTCAGGTTAGTGTCTTGAGGTATTATAAAATATACAAGAAAATAATACATGAAAGCACTGCTCATCTTTTAAGAATAGTTTCAGGTAATGCAATTATTCCATAATTGAAATCATTGAATTTCTCATACTATAAATTGAACAAAGGCATACAATTTCACTTGATAATTTCTTTTGTCACTGATTCTGAACTACTAACTTGGGAAATAAATATAGAAAAAACTTTGAAGAGATAAAACGACCAATCATTTTATTCTACAGGGATTTAACAAGTCAGTGCCCCATGAAGATAAAGATTCTAATAATCTTACAGGATGAAATTTGTATGTGAGCCAAAACTTCTCAGACTGAATCAAATGTTGAGAATAACTTTTATAATGCAGTACTTAAACACTCACAGACATCTTGTATAGTGATCTAACTGTACTAAATGCGATATAATTCTAGTAAAGATTACATGTTTGAATGCACGTAGCCGTCTATATCTATTAAGAGTTATCAGTTTTCGTTTTAGCTATCGAAATATGCGGCATAAATGAGACACAGAAAAGTATGAAAAAAAAAATAGTTATTCTTTCCTAAGGTTTTTGCACTTGTACGGTCGGAGACAATTACGCTCCGACTAGATGTCGAATATTCACAAAGCTTTACACATATTTTTGGAGAATAAATGGCAATTAGAACGTGCAACACTCTACCTTTGAAGACCTTTTCATATGTTTATGTATTAAAGCAATAAATAACAATTATAGCCAATGGCGCAGTTAATAGTGTGATGCGGAGAAATGCTAGGCCAGTCATAATGTAATGGTGTATTCACTTAATTTTTCTTAACTTCATTACAATATGTGACCGGTATATTATTGACATTTCAGAAATATTTCATCGTAAAATTACTGCAGTTTAAAATTCAGGTGTGCGCTTACCAGTGCTTGGTTGACCAAAATATTTCTTCTGTCCTGTACGTCAATATATATATATACTTAATAATACTTTGAAGCGACACTTGTTTGGTGTCACCAACAAGTGAGTTAAGCTTGATATTTTTCCTTGCGTAGTGCTTGTGAATATGTGAAAATTGTAACACTCCGAGAGGTATTATATTCCCAATGCACCCTCAAAAAAGCAAATAACTTATCTTTGAACCTTAATTATTTTGAAATACGCATTTTGATATAAAGCTTGATCTTCGATGTAAGATTTGTCTCATATTGACTTAAAACAAGCAAATTGTATTTTCTGTTATATGTTTATTAACATTCAAGAAGGAACGCATTTTGCAGCAAATTTTAATCTCAGCTCAGGGCTTAAAACAGACGGGCGTAAACGAAAATTACGTGAGGCATCTTGTGACAAAGATATCAAGTTTATTTCTCGTCAAATAACTCTACTTGAATTGAGAAATATGCTATAAAGAATAAAGTGCGATTACAATTTTCATATTACGCGAAAATTTAACAATTCATGCATAATGTAAATTTTAAAGTAGATCGGCAAAGTTAAGAATTGCGGACTATAAATTACTAATAAAACATGGTACTATCAGACGGCAACTCTTTTTGTCATTTCTTTACTAACTAGAGTCATTTAATAAAATGTATTATTTATGTTTCTTGAGCTCTCTTAAAGTATATTAATGTTAATATACAAAAACGATATGCTTATTGCTGCTCTTTTTCAAGACTATGGTTGATGATAAATGTAATATTAACAAAAGTTAATTTCATGATTATAGTGAACATCCCTGCAATAACTTAAGAAATATTTTGTTGTTCAAATGAAATCGTTTTGTAATTCATAAGTAGGTGATTGTATAATCCGTAATTGTAAAAACTGGAATTAGCTTGTGATTGTTAGAAATTACCAAAAGAATTGCATTAAACTGCGTGTAAGTAGACATTTTCGCACTAGGGAAACGCATTGCTAGATTCCAAGCGAACAACACAATACTTGTAAGTATCGATTACTCTCCCACTTAAAGATGAAAAGGCTTGAAGTTTTACAAGATCATCATAAACTATCAAAGGGATCAACTGAAATTAGCAAAGTGTTCTAAAACAACCTTTTAAATGAAAGCCTACATATGCAGAATCCACTTTAAATAAGCGTTCTTTACGTTTTGATAGTAACATTTATTATAAAATGAAAACTTTCTAATAAAATAGGAAAATAACTGTTTTAAAATGTCACAGCTGGTATGGGGGACATCCGTGGCCAACATCATTGACTTCTAATAACATGTCTGCAGTGCATTTGAAACCACAAAAAGCTGGAAAATCGGCATATGACCTATAATTTTGTCGATGTGGCGTTAAATTTAATTATAATTTTCTAGTATGATATGTACAGGTGAGGTTAACTTTAAATATTCGCGCTATAGAAGGTTGGACAATGTCTGTCTTACATAATCAACTCCTTCCCATTTAAATGTTTGATGGCATGGCATTTGTTTTGGTAGAACCACGACCATCCACCATCCCAAATAATTTGCGTTCATATGTTTTCATTTCTAAGTAACGCAAACGTGTATAAAAAGAAACAACAAACAAATGATTTCTACAGTATCGTTCCTTAGTAGGAAAACATCTCAGGGATTATGCTATGTAAATATGTACTTTCAGCTATGTTTTCGCAAGAAATACCACCCACTAAGTTATGAAATTATTTCATTTATTTACAATTACAAAAGTCTTCAAACTAATGTATTATTATGAAATTAAGTGACGCCAATATTGATGGAAAGCTACTTGTTTACCCGAAACTTAAGAACACTCAAAACCGAAATGGTGTTCTAGTCCTTGATGTGGCCCTCGAATACAAGACGAGCTGCCAAAGAATTACTGGAACAAACATCTGTAGGTACGGAGTTCTATGCAGAAAGAATAAACTATTAAGCTTTGAAGTGATACAATAAAAGCCATATAACATTATCCCATGGCAATAAAATGCAACAAGTAAATAGTCAAAAAAGCGTATTATAGACCGTTCCTTTAGGGTTTGTTTATAGAAATAGATCTATATCCCTATCTCTAGAATCAAATTCAATAGATGAATATCCGTATTCTGTAAACACCATTGCGGAAAACGCTCCGTAAATCACGACACAATCGATAAATACTTAGAAATAGGACTTCCTTTCATATAAAAAATAAGTATACCTATTAAATGTAGTAATACGCAGAATGCATGCTCATTGCGGCGAATGGTACTATGCATCTCAAAAGGAATATAAAAGAAGGTTTTAACTTCGCAGTTTCTACAGGTATTATTGTCTCCAAATTATGCCGCCATTGAAAGCCTCTCTTTAAAAAAAACATCATTTATTAATGAAAATATGCCTGATAAAATAACGAAATACTAACGTATCGATGAAATGTATTTGACCTATATCTTCGGAGAAAATCAGACATGAAAAGCGTTTTCATGTTTTGGTGCGAGAGTGTCAAATTTCAAATAACGCGACCTGTAATAGCAGGCGCTGAACTAAACTTATTCACTTAAATTCAGACAACTTCCAAGTGACTTTAAAGAGATATCCATTTTTATTCAAGAAATAATTTCATATAGTCAATTTCACTAAATTATTTAACGGATACAAACAGAGGTTGTTCTTATTTGACAGTATGTGTACGCTATTTGACTATATGTAAAATCACTAAAACATATGATAAATCGTAATATCCAGAATGTTACTATTATCGCTCAAACAAAGGCTGGAGGGGTGACTGATTATTTTTGCATGCTCAAATATACATGTAATATGCAATTCCTAACTTTGCATAAAAAATGTCATCTCCGATTCGGATTTCTAGATTAGAAAACGAATAAGAAATAAGGTGAGCCGTGCCATGAGAAAACCAACATAGTGGGTATGCGACCAGCAGGGATCCAGACCAGCCTGCGCATCCGCGCAATCTGGTCAGGATCCATGCTGTTCGCTTTTAAAGCCTATTGGGATTGGAGAAACTGTTAGCGAACAGCATGGATCCTGACCAGACTGCGCGGATGCGCAGGCTGGTCTGGATCCATGCTGGTCGCAAAGCCACTATGTTGGTTTTCCCATGGCACGGCTCAGGTATAGAATACAAAACAGTTAAAACTTGTACTAAAGAAGTAAATTTCACATACGCATGAATTTAAGAACACAAGTGAGCTTTGCATTATCTACAAATTTGATTTATTAGAGAGAAAACATCAAATTGCCAGTGATATTACTAGACATACTTTTGACTATATTTGGCTGGGCATATTAACTATTTGGATCGAGTGTTATGCAGAAATGTTCTATAAATAATCATTTATCATTGCAATTACCTCATTTATAATAACAAAAGAGTACAAATAAAAATAAGTAGCTATTGGACGTTTGATTACCGAACACTCGTTCGGAAGCATTAATAAAGCGGTTACTTGTCTAGAGTACACATCATTATTTATACTTTCCATTAGGCAGTTATTCAACGTATTGCTGTTTTCTAAAATGCAGTGCTGGTGAAACTGCCTTCGTGTCCTTTGCAGGAGATGTTCGGCCTGTAGCATTATTGATCACGAAAAGCCAAACTTCAAACTCAATGTCAAATTGTATATACTGCAAGTAATAAATGGCATGATTTCAAAGATTTTAGTGACTACCTACAAAATGCTTTATTGACCAGTAAAGTATAAGTCAAATTCTGAAACGGAGGCATATATCTTGGAATCTTTACAGCAAATTAAGGAAAAGTAAATCAAAACATGTTGTTAAATCCGACGAAGCAGTGTTTTATATCGGAAGAAGATGTGGTAGGAAGAACTTTTCTTATATGGACAATGGTCATTTTTGCTTCAAGTGTTTATTAGGTTCAGAGTCACAACGACACAATGTAGGTAAATGGCAAGTTTGTCAGCTTTAAATGATAGAGGAAGGCCCAACGTGCCTCTCTAGGAATCGGTTAAGTCATGGACTATCAACTTGATAGAACTATTGACCTTCCGTAAGCCAGCTTGATGGCTTTCTTAGAAGAATTATACTTAAAATAGGTCATGACCTTCGTCACAAAATGGGTTTAAACGTTATGCGTTCACTACTGGATATTTTCCATGGGCTAGAGTTTGTCATAATTGAAAAAAAAGTATAAACTGACAAAAGCTGATACTCACTTTCACATAAAACAAGTTCTAAAACGATTTCCTAACAAAGATGATTTAGGATTCTTTCTAGGTCACGCTGCAAATGTCGTCTTCCAACAAAACTCGCGAACCAGCCACGTTGCTTAACAAACAATAAACTATTTATAACACAGACGTGTTTAGTTTATAACACAAGAGGAGTGGATGCAGAAATGCCAATGTGGACTTTGGAACATGAAGATTCTACAAACGTCGTTTACATAAGCGACACATAAACGCCCTACATTCGCTGGGAAGGACAAGTTGAAGAATCTAAACCAGAAAAGGATCAGTAAGACTATATTCATGGCCAAGAAAGTAGAATAACTGCTAATTTCCATGGTCCATTTGCTATGAAGTATAACTAAATGAGTTATAAACGTAGTTTAAATAGTGTTCAAATGTAAGTTAAACACCCGTCTTATATATAATGCAGTATTTCAAAAATGGTCAAATTGCAAGGCAGCCTAAAAGGGCATAGAAACAATTTGCTTTCAAATTATTGAAGGATTCATTGTGCAAGTGAATTTGATGCAGCATAAACGAGTTACTTAACAATATTAACAACAAAATGGTCGAAATTTTCTAACATCGTTATATTCAATATATATGCTTCTAGATAAATAAATGTCTTCTGACGTTTTAATAGCAACATAGCTTTGCCGCACACGAAATTAACATTAGATCATGAAAGGATTTCTCACTGAAGTATTATACTTGAAGTATGATAGATGTCGTGACGGTCTTCAGTCCACTGAGAATTAAAGCGTGGGCTTTTACACCTCTAGCTTATTCAGATTACACCTGCACATAACACTTATTCGATATTATTGTTACAAACTAAGTGTTTAGAGATTTCGGCCTACTTTATCTCACTTTATGAAAGCAGCGTTACGGCTATCTGGTGTAGCTATCATAAGATTATATCTTACTCCTCATAATTAAATTTCCATGTATAAATACAACTCTCTATTAAATGACAGGAAAAAAATTTAAAAAAAAGAATTGATTTGATCAAAAACATGATTGGCTTTCCACTTTGACAATTAATATTTTGTATGTATTCGAACTTGTTTAGATATTTATCTTTTCTTTTCATTGTTTGATACTTTGGAGAAATCGCTATATACATTTAACCTGTTTGATAAAACCTTTGATTATGTTATCGTACATAACTTTAAATGTTCTGACTCACCTGCTTTTAATATCTTTTACTGGTTATCACCTATAATATTTCGATATGAGTAAGTTTTTCTTTATTTGATAAAGCATATTTGTGATAAGTAAATAACGTTTGCTTAAGATAAACGTTTATAGGAGACATAACGTAGACAGTAACACTCACAAGTACAGAGAAGTTCCAAAATATTTGTTTATATTTATCCATAGATAAAATGAAACGTATCCACATACCTGTAGTTAGTATGAGATATTCTGTGTGTTATTGTGTTACTATACGAGAATAATGAGTAGAATGATTATTGTATTTTTTTTAAAGATGCGAATGTCAAATTTGACATGTTTGTGTACAAACCTTTCTCATGTTTGTACCGATTGTGCCATAAAGCATCTTAGCTGATTTTCAGAGCGTGGAGTAAATGCTCAGATCTCCGCCTATTGAATTTAATTGTTAGAGATGCTGATCCACTCAAGCTTGGCATCACTTAATTTCATAATACTTTATTAGTCTTGGTACAGAAGCATCGTCCCTCTGATGGCAAGCTGGATTGTTTCCTCAAATGAAAGAATGCTACACCACATGAAAGTTTTCGAACCCACAGCGGGCAAGTTATTCGAAAGTCATAGACGTAACTGTCACTCGGGGAAGGCATGGCATTTTAGTAGACTTTAAGGTTTGCAGGTACCATTTGTTCTATCTGATATATATAATAATGAGCGTGTGAAACTTCAATCCTTGGTGTATTTTAGTACGAGAGTGGGTGATACCTCCAAATATGGAGTTGTTTTCCTGGAATTTTTCTAAGCGTCTACCAATACGTTTGTTTTTGTTCGAAAACAACAGTATTATGTTTCCTTTCAGTTACTAACTAATTCGCTGTGGGGAAAATACTTTATAATTATGAAGAAAAACATTATTTGTAATTTACCGTACGAATAAACGTTGCAATGTCATCATGAATAGCTTCTGTACATAATACTGCTGTCATCAAATTCCATTTATCATTCTATAAACATATAGCTCACTATTACTCGAATGTTTTCACGAATTTTTATTATTATCATCACAGTCATGAATGTTACAAAAAGAGCATCATAACACAGTGCTACTTTTATGAAAGTGAGTAAATTCAGCTATAAACATTCTGTTTCCGTGCTTGAGCAAAAAAGTAACCTCAAGTTTCTTAAGAGGCAACTACATATGATATTAGACTATTCTAGTTAGTTAAGAAACAAACTACATCAAAATACATACTTCTCATATATAGCAAGATAAATTTTATTAGTAAGACATATTAAGACACTTAGCTTGCAAATAACCTTGTACAATACATATCAATATTTTTATACTGCAAATAATAAAATAAAAAGAACTTCATATTGCATGCACAAGAGGTCTGGCATCATTTTCGTTTATACGCGTCCGGTTGCGGGGTCGGTAAAAGTTTAGTAAAAATGCATATTAAACTTGAATTGCCAGATTCTAACAAAGTCGATTACCATTTAAAATCCTTTTGTAAATTATGAGGTTATCAAGCGAAATTGTTTGCCTTTGTACAATTTAAAGTGTGCGAAAATCAAATATGTAATCATAGAGAGACTAAAGTACAACAAGTGAACTATTTAACGATATCAAATACTGCTGACCAGTTTGTAGCTATAAAATGATTGTTTTTAAAATATAATGAAATAATATCATTCAGGACAGTGAAAACTCAATTATGTTTTACGGATGAATAATGCCTACTGACACGGTCAAATGTAAAAACATTTAGGACATGTCTTCATTACATGTTTACAAGCTTAGATTTCGACATTGTCTGTTTTCTAGTTACCTCATTCAAAATTTTAAAACGATGTTTGACGATAACACATATTAATTTTATAGTCAGAAGGCTTTTGCTTTACACATGAAATAAAACAGCCTTTCATTTTCATTTCATAATTATTGTCTAAAACGGATGAGTAGAAATATGTAATATAATATTTATTTTTATTGAAATGCAATGAATTCAATCCTTCTTTCAATATCTAAAATGTAGTAAAGTTTAACAAGTGCTAACAAACAACAACACGTTGTATTATTCTATGTCAACAATGAAATACTTGGAAAAAGCTTTTGCTTTAAGTACAGACAGATAAAAACCCGAGCATTATTTCTTCTTTATTACCGTTGACCTAAATCACTTAATCGTGGAATGTGATGATCGAATTTGCTAAAAGAGGGATAAGAACTTCATCACTTTTCAGACGAGATCGATATTTACATATGACAACACTCACACATGGGTCATATCATGCAATCCCCTCTTAGATTATACAGCGTGTTAAAAGTCACTTTTTACAAACGTTTTTGCTAGATTAACCTTCCTCAGGGTACAAACAGGAAATGACGTCAAGGTACAATGGTTATGGAAAGTCGCAAGTAAAAGTAAAATGCACAGTATTCAACAATGACGGTTGTTTTCTTGCTCTGGACTGTCCATATTTTTGAGAGAACCCTGTTGTGAGAACTCTGTTCCATCGGGCGGAAAAGGTACTCACGGACGATTCTGGCAAGAAAGTAGAAAAAGAACATGTCAAAAGTGCTTTACGGGCCAACGGCTATCCAGAGCGGATGTTTGATATTCCCAAAAAACCTACCAAGAAAGACAATAAAACAGAACTACGATCAGGCCAAAAAAGACCAAATGTCGGTATCACTTACATTCGGGGAACTTCGGAAACCTTACACAAGATTTTTAAAAAAACATGGTGTGAACATGTACCATCAGCCATTCAATTCAATTCGCTCACAGGTCACACACGTGAAAGATAAGACAGACAAGATGAAAAAATTTGGTGTTGTTTATTATGTGAAATGTGAACAATGCAACATTGACTATGTAGGTGAAACCGGAAGATCTTTGGAGACAAGAATGAAAGAACATGTGTCTCGGCACTATATGAACGTTGTGATCAAACTGGACACCATATTGACCCCCAAAACACTAAAGTCTTGATGTCAGAGGACACACATCTAAAACGGCGGATGAAAGAAGCCATACTTATCAAGCAGCGGCGACCATTGCTCAACTGGGACGAGGGGTTGGAGCTTCCAGCGGTGTAAGCCCTCTCCTGGTGTCACGTGACAACTCAAAGTCACGTGACACCTACTGATCAGATATCAGAGCAGTCAGCTGACGAAGGCTATGCGATATAGCCGAAATATCCAGGTAAATAAACCAATTGCTCTGAGTAAATAGATTTGTTCAAAAATATGCACAATATTGATATATACGTATATATCAAATATTTATGAAATTTTAATACAGAACATTAGACAGCATTCCTTGCGGAGACAAAGTCCCAGAACAATACATGAAAGTTTCTTTTGGAAGCTTTTTCCAAGATAGAATTTGGAGAAAACAAATATACTGGATTATGTGTATTTACAGAATTATTTTGCTACATTCATCGGCAGAACGTAAGTCTATCCCTTCGCTGTCTTCATTTTATAACGTGAGATATTTTACTAGATATTAACTATATATTTCCTCAAATAAGATTCTTTCGAATGAAGCCATTTATAAGATGACGCGCTTCGCTTTTGCTTTTGCTTGATTCAAGTCTTTAGATACCATTACTGTCTTAGAGGTGTTATTAAAAGGCATAAGAATTTATTTCAAAATGAAAAATACATACTTGCAGTAGTATATGTTAAAACTATTAAAATCTATGGACTGTTGGAAACATAAATCTGGTCGTCACTAATTATAGTAATTGAAAATTTCCTTAAGCAGATCACTGAATCATCATTTGATGTTAGGGTATTTAAAGGAAAACTCCATAATTTATTATTATTAAGGTTAAAAGACAGTTTATCAGTTGAATTTTGTTAAGTAAGTGCTGTTGAAACAGACTTTAGATCCATTAGCTTTAAAAACAATTTGCGCTTATGATCACCTTCTTAAGTAATACAGCACTAGTTTTTTTACAACCATCTTTTGCTATGTTCGAAGTACAGAGTACGGAAACAACTGCGGTAAACTGATGAATGTAAATGCTAATCAATTACAAATTTTCAAAGACAAATACATTTTACAAAGAAACTTTTACAGCAGTAAACAGTAGGAAGCATTTGAATGGTTTCGCTCTTCTCAGTAAATTGACAGGGTTGTTAAGTTACCTAGTCCCTTTGGGTCAAAGAGTATATTCATTGTACTTTAGGATTAAGTGCAGCGCTTAACTTTCTGTTGTTTTGCAGTTTCAATGATACTATAATTAGGTATTAGGTTTAAATGACGCAAAGCGATCTTACTTTCCTGATGTGATTTGATTAGATAGAAATTCAATCTTTGAAATGTCAGGCGTCTTTTTCCTCATAATTCTAAATGTCACCGACACATATGTACGAGCATTTGTATGCTTTTTGTTTTAACTTTAAATTTTCACTATTTTGATAATGTGTGTGATGTAATGAAATAAGTACTTTAAGCTTATTTATTTAATGAAAAAAATAAAGAACTAGAACTTTATCCTTTCCTTGACGTTTATTAAATTTATTTGTACCTGTAAAACAGACCGACAACGCCCCGACTAGGTGCCTAATAAAACATTCGCTAACGATATGTAATGGAAGTACTTTCTAATATTTTTCTTAACACAGCTAATACCACAGGATATTTTGTACTTAACTGTAAATGTATTCTACCTTTGCCCAGAAGCAATATCCTGAAATATCCACCCTTCGCAGACAATTGATAACATTATTGCCTGCATTTTATGTCCTTGCATTAATGCATCAAGATTATTTAGTGCACTTCAATCTATTTTACAAATGACACAGTGCATTATGTTTCTCTTCTTGTCATGTTCAAGGCTGATATATATGAAGCATTGGAAAACAAATGCCTTTAGTCTAAAAAGCACGACAAGCCAAATAAGATGATTGGTGTACACTTTACACAAAGTGTACAGGATGCTAGTTGTAATTTTCACGTCTGTGATAACTGATAGCTCATGATCTTCCTGTAATAGCAGAAAATCATTTATGTTCTTTGTAGATAACCCGAAAACCTACCGAAAAAAGAATGCACGTAAAGAAGGAAAGAGACTTACAAAATGGAACCTTAACAATGAAACAAGTAAAATAACTACCACATGGCTATAGTATATTACAGACATACCTTCTCAACTGCTGTGATCTTCTTATTTCAATATTGACCAAATTCATGTAATAATTTAAATAATAAAATAAATGTTTAATGAGATGTGTTTTGAGACATGACGTTACCAGAAATTAAAATAATTGTCATTTCTGAAACACTGTACACACTCTTGTTTAGACATACTTTATTTTGCAATAAGTTCCCTTATTTTCTCCATAAAGTTGCTATAAAGATTTGTTCAAAATTATTTGCGCCAGGTAGTTGACACACCATCTAAATACTTCGTTGCATTTATTTTCGCAGTTGAATAAGTAAAAAAAGTTTATTCACGTATACAAGACAAAAAATGTCTTACTTTCTTGAAGTATCTCCATTATAAAGAGCAATTCAGTATCGAAAATCACGTTATGTTCGTTTATAGAGTCCAGGTATAAACGATGAAAGAGGAAATTATTGCTGCAACAGACAAGAGGTCGGTCAGAGTGTTCCCGTATAAACTGCGTCATTTCCGTTAGGTAGTATCAGGCCCAAAAGTACAATTAATTTCCCATAGGGTTACATACAAATATCAATGCAAGGCTTTGACACAATGTTCTGAAGACAAATGCAAATACCTTCTCTTTAGAAATCTATCCGAGAGAAACACAAAAATCACTTTTAAGTGACCTGTTGACCTGCTACTTTTCTTCTCACATCTGTCAGAATGAATAGTGTATTGCATTTTTACAAATTGAAGCGGTTCAGCCTACTTTTTGTACAAATCCGCAGACAGTCATTTGCCAAAAAAAATAACATGATTTTCCAGCAATGTTTTACCACTTTCTCTTCATTTACATCAGATCTATAAAATTTGACTACTTTCAGAAGCTCAGGATATCTATTTACAATCAAATCCATCATGAAATGAGGGACCTCTTTTCTCTCGGAAACACTTCCTTTAGTTGGGTAACGAAGGGCAGGTAACTGTACCTTATTACCAGTACTGAGTGTCTGATAAAACGGAAGTAGTGGCGTAATGTCATTTAATATCCAGATAACGTAGGATAAAGCCTGCATTCGGCGAACGGAAATGAAAATCATGTTATGAATAAAAATGTGGTATTAAAACATCTGACACGTTAATTAATTTAAAATAGTGTCTGAGAATCGGGTTGAAATGTGTAGATCTTTTTAATCATGGGCAAAAATCCCAAAACAAAGCACACGGACCTAACCACTATAGTAAAGGTCATAAGTTTATTAACGACTGTGAGACGTTTTCAAAATCTACATTGTAGAAAAATTTCTATTCGCGAAAATGTTAACCAAAGTGTGATTTTCCCATATTCTCGTATAATGAACACTTGTGTGAGTTCCAAATTTTTCACAGTAGTCTCGCTAAATATCGAGCACACGACCCTATTTTTTTTTTATTTGCCGATATTTCTAAGTATATTCTGAAGTTTTGAAAATCAGGAATATATCAATTTCTACAATGCAGAAAATCTTTTTTCCGAAGGTGCAGAACTACGTTAACCCGGTGTTTTAGCTTGTTTCTTATATTTAAGGCCTGATAGCTTTAATGTTTTCACAATTTTGACATTATTTAACAAATAACTTGACAAAAGGTTAAACACTCATTACTCGGTGATAATAATGAATTTCTCTCTCGTGCGGGTGTAATCTGAATAACACAGAGGTTAAAATCATACGTCTGTGATTCCCTGTGGTCTAAAGACCACCAGAACATTAAATGTGCTTTAAGTGTCATGTCACAATGGACACCGAAATGAAGGAAAGTTCTCTAATTATCTGTTATCCCCGAAGCATTCTCCGGTAACACGTTATCAGACTTCCATTTTGAAATATAATGACGCTGCTAGATTTTGCTTCTGAATACAGAATTTCGTATTCTAAGAGGCATTAAGCGTAATCATATTTAAGGTCATGTGTGTGAACGCTCTTTTGAGTGGAGTAAGATCTGTAATTTAGTAAATGTTTACTGATTAGCCCACTTTAATGAAGTTCTGTCAAGCGCAATTGTCACAAATTGATATACGGGCCTTATTTTATCTGTAGTGTAAATGCAGGTATTGCATCATCTTTTAGTAAATTTTTGAGTTATTGAGGTAAATGTCAAATTTCACGCATAAAATACCTCTCATGTTTTTCTATATTTCATAACTTAAATTTCCATGTAAATTTTATTCAATTCGGTTCAGTAATAAGAAAGTTGATATTTTATAAACTTCAGTAATTTATGTTTTTATCCCCAAAACCACTATAATGGGCCTCAAATTGTCAATTTCAATCCGCGCCAAAGTAGTCAGATTTCCCGGCTATATCGTGAATCCCGTGAAAATAGAAATAGTCAGAGCTCACGACTTAGCCGTGAATCCCATGAAATTTAGTATTTGGCGGGACATTACCCTTCAAATAGACTGGACTAGATATGCCTTGCGCACACTACCTTCCGACATTATAGACGAATCTATGTCTGATTAATTTTTCTTGCTATAAATTTATGCTCGATCGAGGTAAGAAATTTATTTGTTAGATTTTTGTATGATTTTTGCATTACGATTTTTATTTGGTAAATTTTTGTGCATTCTATAGCTTTCTGTAACATTTACTTTTCGGCATATGATCTTAGCTAGTTTCGGTATGTCAGGATTTATTTTTATCAAATTTTTCAGACTTTTGTAAATTATTTCGAAAGAGGAATCTAAAATGTTCTGTTTATATAAGATATAAAATTTGTACTGAAATTTGTAACATGATATTTATAAAGTACTCTGTTTTAAAAACTTATGTCAAATATTTCGTTGTTATGGAACGCCGATATTGTATTGCACTGGAATGTATAAATCTATATGGCAAGTCTAGTACTGTGTATGTAATATATTATTGTAATTTGAGATATTATGCCAGTCTATAGCATATACATACAATGTCCGTTTTCTTTTACGGCATTTGATGCTATATGGATGCCAACTATGATATAACGTTTGATTTACATTGAATTTTGTTGATTTGTAGTTGTAAATAATGGCTGCAGTTTATCATTTCCATTATTTTTTTTTTCATCATAAACTTTTCATATCTTTTCATACTTTGACTTTAGTCTTTTAAGTAAGTAATTTTTGTAATAATGGAAGTAATTAGTGACGTATTTTAATCACGTGACGTCTGAACTTAGTAGCACATATATTTTGTATAAGTAGCACGTATTATTTATGGGAGCCTACGGAGGTATGGTGTACCCAAAGGAGCAGTTTTATGCCCTGACTTAGTTGTTTTGCTATGGTGCTTACCATATGTTATATATTTTAGCTTCTTCCGCCAGACGGTTTTACCTGGTGACGTCATAACCCGGAAGTACAATGCCCGAGGTTCACTTGTCTTCACTCGCCTGGATGTGATACTCCCAGCGCAGAGCTTTCGTCCCATGGTTGTACCGTAGACAGCAAAGACGCTGATTTTTGTTATCCTCTGAAGTCAGCTCAGGGATGCAATCACATACCACCATAGGGAGCCAAAACGGAATCAACGTATTCACGGTTTAAAGGGAATTGATTTAGAGATACGTTTATATATTGTTTGTGCTACTTAAAGTTCGCAATTAAATTAAAGAACTGTGTCACGTCACTTTAAAATGGAACTGTAAGAACGTTGTATCTGGTGATACTGAACTTTAATTTTTCATATCATCTATTCATTGTTAATAATCATCTTATGTAAATAAATTTGTAAATATTGTAAAGGGTGTTGATTTGTTCTGATGGTTACTGTCGCCGGTACGGCCTTTTCTGTCACAACAATGTACGTTTAATTTATAAACTTAATTGATATAATAGACAATTACTTCATTTTAGAACTCTCTGCGTTAACAAACAATGCATCATTGTTAAGGAACAGTTTTAGTTAGCACTGAGACTTACATTCTGGGAACTCAACTCTTGTACTTGATATAATACTGGCTGCAATTTTATTTGTCTATTGTCTAGTGTCGCAGACATGTAATAATTCATTCCAGGTTTATTAATTGATTCAGCAATATTGTATTCAGAATGAAAAACAACGCTGAATATTGTATGACAAATCGATTACTGTTAGGAAGCCATCGTCATTTTTCTACTTTATTTGTGCTTTACTACAATCGTATGCATAATATACAAGGATTTTACTACAAACGCATCTGAGTTACATGTAACACATGTGATATTCCATTCATAGTAAAAAATATATGCTAATACGGAGATATCTGCGGACATGATTCATGGTTAAGAAATGTTTATTTCAAATTTAAGATATAGCGTGAGTGCGTAACCCGAAAGATTTAGAAATTAAGAAAGTGGTAAACTCAGTAAGAGCATTTCTCATGAGTCTTTTGAATCACACATCGTCTTTTCAATCCTTGGCGTATGTCATATTTATGGACAGCTTTTATATCATAATATCCCAAACTTATATATATATGAATTCCAGAATAGCTTTCTATTTCATGAATGTGTGTGATGCGAGTCAGAACATTGACATATCCTTTTCTGCTCGAGCGGGAGAAAAACTCTGATTCTCTATTGTTGATATGTTCCTGTTGCGGCAAAATATAACAAATGTGTATAGTAAATAAACTAAAATTAGAAATGTTTGAAATGTTATATAAATGCAGAGAAATTTACAGCAAAACATCAAGCGATAGAAATTTACGGTTCTTTGAAATTGAATTTCAGACCAATTATTAGTAAACTACCATACACACTATGTTTATTCCAATTAGAACAACAATAGTAATAACTATGCAGGAAATTGTTAACATTATATCAACATGAGATAAATCAACATGGAATGACTTCGATGTTACAGGTATTTAAATATAATTGATATAAATAATAATTATCATGATACTTATAACAAATTGTCAAATCATATAGCTATAATATGGAATTAAGTAAAACAAATTTCTCCGTTGGGTCTTCTTATGGGAGATATATCAAAGTTATTGAGCGGCAAGAGAAGCTGTTTACTTTAAATTATTGTTGACGAACATAATATCTAAAGGATTCTGATGTTCACGCATTGCATCCTTTTCTGGTCAGGACTGAGCGCTTTGAGTCGCTGAAACAAGAAGTACAAATACAAAGGTGAGCATTTGACTACATAAAAAAATTTCTAAAAGAAAACACTTAAAGATATTTCTGTCTTGTTTGGTCTAATAGGCTTGTTCCGTATTAAAACTATTGCCACTAGTACTTGGAACATATTTTAATAGTTAAGGCAAATATTTGGGGTTCATGTATATTGCATTACTGTTCTGTAATAAGAAGTAGCCAATACGTATATGTAATACACTGTTTAGTACTTTGTAATAAAATAAACGCCTTGTCTTTTATTGTCACCAATATCACATACTAAACAGCTGTGAATTAAATATAAATTTGACTTTTTTATGAATATCATATCATGTATGAAAGAGCAACTTGTCTCTGTAAAACCGCTTTTTGAAATCACTGCTGTGTAGTAAGTGAAAGTAAGTATTTCAACTCCTTAACAAAACATGTTATGAACTCAATGTGACAAATTAAACCATTCTATTACTTGTTTATTGCATAATAAAATTATGATATGAAGTAAGTAATTGATTAAAACAAGTACGCTCAGCCATGATAAGCTTCTTTGCAAAAACAGACATTTGTTCAAATGTTAATACTTTCTACATTTAGTTTGCCTTAAAAATCCTTTTTACTGATACATGTATCATATTTTCAAGCATTAAATAACTGTTAAATCTACTTTTATGAATTCAGTTAACATGTATATCTTAAAGGGTTTTAATCTCATATCAATGGCCCTGATTTGAAATAAAGTTCTACTCAACTGAAGCTGTATTTTTTCTGTTCCTGATTAAGATATGTTGATGCCTTTTGCCATAATGCTCCAGCTGATTCAGATTATAAAATATCAGCCATATTTCTATCCAACTTGTTATCATATAATACTTTAACGACTGTTTCTTCAGTAACTGGAGTTATTTCTTCGTCATTTATTTTTGTTTCTGATAACATCTTTCTCAATGTCGTTAAACTCTTGCTCTTTTTGAGCGGGTTTATTTTCAGTAAATATGCAATACTTTTACGTAATGGAAATTTTAAACGGTCCGTGAAGGAAGTTTCTCCTATATTGTTCAGTATAATTGTATCAAGACTCAGACATTTCGTATCTGTTTCCATGTCAAAACAGCCGCCAACAGTCGTGTCATGCGGGATGTTACTGTCGTAAAATGATTGCTTTACTTTGCAGACTGAACACTGCCAGTCGGAATCTTGCCTTAAAATATCATTAGGCCCAGATTTGTCTAATGTCTACTGACCATATACTGATATATTCGTTTCATTGTAATGGCAACTTATCAGGTTTAGTTAGAATTAAGCGTGACATGTAAATTTCATTTTCATTTCAGATGTACAAGAAATTATTGATAGAGATCAAAGAGGTATTCTGACTCGCTATCGTTACCGGGAAAACTCTGCAGGTAGTATCATTGAGGTTTATGGCATCTAATTGATGTTATATTGATTCACTTCATATATGTTAAAATATTTAATTTTTATACAAATATTCTGTAGCTTGTTGTAAGTTCGTTTCATGAAACAATTATTTATCAGCTGGAACATCATCATTTTTATCTGGTAATGAAAACTGAAGTAAAATCAGAATGCCAGAAAATAAATCTTTTTCGTATGTGTTACATTTCATACAATCCTGCCAATTTCATATTAAAGCCGATAAGTTTACGAAGGTACACGAAACAAATAAATAAATATGCAATGAAATGAGTTTTTCAAATAAGAAAGGCGTTTTCCGGATTGAATAAAAAATGCTGAAATATAATCTGACACATGTAGTATTTTATTCTTTAATGAAAGATTTGTATCAAATTCTCCTACTTGTATTTCAGCGACGAAGCACATTAAGTAAATGAAGTATCACTACTAAAAATAAGATTTACAAATACCTTTGCAACACTTTGTAAAGGTAAAGTACTTTTGACTTGTGATTATATTAGTGATATATACTACCGAATCTAGAAAAGACAAACCGTACGTTTACACACGCGTATGCCTACACGCCTTCCTTAAACACAAATTTAACCTGGTTTTAATCAAATGTTTAACAGCTAAAGCAAACGAAAACATATTACCCATGAAAATAAGCAAATGTTTATTATCTTATTTGATACATCGTGGAAGTCGTAAAAACATGATTGTCCTTTGTAAGAGCTTTTCGGACGGCAATTGGTCATATATAAAACGATTTACTTAACACCCTCTCTGTCTCTGTGCGTGCGTGTGTCTGCGTGTGTGTGTGTGTTCGGGTTTAACGTCTTATTCAACAATTTTTCAGCCATATAAACGATTGTGTCTACTTGTGTGAGTAAGCGCAATGCCCAGCTTCATATTGCTGTCTCACTGGAATAATGTAATATGGTACCCAAACCCAGTCACATTATACTGACACCGGGCTGACTAGTCCTAATAGTATCCTCTTAAAAATAATTCCAACATAGCATTTCTATTGATGATTTATAATTTCTGGTTATTCTTGCAATACTGGAGAAAATCCTCAAAATAAGTCCAAGCCAAACTCTGAAAATAAGGTGATATTTTAGAGCAGCTTCCTTTAGATTTTAATTAAACAAAGTATTGCATATTTATCCAAAACTATATCAACTGAACGAAATATTAGTATCATCTTTTATTCATATGCATACATAACATAAATGAATAAGCAGTTCAAAAAGCAATTAATAAAAAGATAATTGCTGTTTAAGAATTTAGAGAAAACATTGATGTTACCATGTCACCCATCTGCAGTAACATTGTTAAGACATTTTTTTTACAATCCCCTAATGAATGGGTTTTCTTTGTTTGGTGTTCAACTCCTTTTAACTCCAATGCCGACGAGTTTGTTTTAGGAATATTTATATATATAAATTTGGTTAGAAATTCTATTTTCTGACTTTTTACAACTATGTTCTGAATTATGACACCCTGACGCTTTTTGACAAAGATGGTTAAATACTAAATGTAGCCTACAAGTACTTGCTAGAAATCTTTAAAAAGTATTCTGATATTTGAACGAAACATTTATTTTACAGAATTACAGTAGTAGAACAATGCAGCATATGGTCTGCAGTAACGGCCACAATACGTATTAGAGATGTAACAATATTTTAGAATTCCAGATACAATATCTCACCCAAAATGTTTATGTTGTTATGTTAGAATTAGTTCAATCCCAAAGTTAAGATGACAAATCTAAGCGAGGAAGCTGCTAGTATCATTTTTACGTCTTTGGTATGACGCGGCCAGGATCGAACTCACGGCCTCTCCCAATTGAAGCCGGCGCTCTGCCACTAGACTAACGAGGTGGTCACTTAACACTGGCCATCTTAAGTAGCATTATACATCAATTAAATAGGGAAGAAAGATGTAATTTTAGTAACAATCCATAGAAAATTTGCCTTTTTGAATACAATAAGATGCACAAACTGAAAATTACTTACAGTAATAAGCTTCCGACACCAATACAATACTTTGTATTTTGATCAGCTGACGTGAACACTTTCACGTAGTAAGAAAAAGAAAACAAATTTGAAATAATAGAAATATGCACTTAGCAGTGGCTTTAATCGATCAAACTTCAAGGATTTCTAAAATGAAACAAACAAAAAACACTCATATTTTGTTACTTCTAGTAAACACAAATCAAGCCTCTTGAAATAATTATGTTTGTTTACTTATAAAAGGTGGGTGTTTTTATTGCTTATACCTCTTTCAGTATGTCTGGATATTCCATAAAAACTCACTTGTTGCGAGTACTTTAGTCTGAAGACATTTGACTGGCCTGGATTAAAGAGATATATGCAAAATGTAATAAGATGTGCTTTACATGCAATATTTGCATTCTTCTAAATGTAAATCACTTACATTTTAGCGCCTAAAACTAAAGCGGGGTAAAGCATAAACTATACGTTTGTGCGCTTTTAATATTTTTCAAATGTTACTACAGTGATCTAACAGAAATACTAGTTTGTGTTCGATTTCGTTGGTATCGGTATATTGCAATTTATATCATATATTTATGTATATAATAATACGAGTTTTTGGTTATAGACAGTAAAAGACGTAAAGGCAACTCTATGCAAATAACTATTAAAACAGTGTATTAGAATGATAGCTGTCAGTAGAAACTGAAAAAAAGCATGCATAAATCTTTCTTTTTATTTTATTTTCTATAAAATTGTTCGTTGTTTTTTTAACAGTCAATAATTTAATACATTGTTATACCAAAACAGTATAATAATTAAATGTGTTACATCATTGGTTGTATTTAAGATTTTGGTCCATTTTATAAAATAAAACATACGCATATTTCTATAGTACGTGTTGATTTTACAAGAGAGAATTTGTATGATGAACTGTTTTCATGTAAAAATAGATACAGTAACATTCATAAATAAGGACGCTGACTTAAACATTATGCATTAACAGGTTACATACTGCCGCCTGAAAAACCTAGTTTTGTAACGTTCCATGCATTTTTTTTTACTTTTAGCATGTGTAAATGTTGTTCTACTCAACCTGGGGCTAGAGGGCGTGGACGGTAGCATGCATTTTAACTACCGTCCATGAGCAGGCTCAGTCAAACCGAGCCTGCAACATTTTCGTTTTTGTTGTGTTGAGCGACCTGTGGAGTTTCCACTTTTTCTATTTTCTTAATATGATCGTAATAACTGAGGTAAAACTGTTATTAAGAATCAGTCGTGTGTTCACTAATGTTTCACTTGATGAAATGAAATGATAGAGAAAACACGAAATGAGAGGATAAATTCTTATTTGATAATGAAACCTTACTTATAATGTCCTTCTGGGTCTATTCTACTGTTAGATTACAGGGAAGAGTTATTTAATTCAAAACAATATTACCAGGTAAAACCTTTAACATGTGCAATTATAATGACAACACGCTGCTAAAGATGTTCGGAATCAATATAATGTTATTGCCGAGTATCTTCATTTATTACCTTAATATTTTGTATGGTCAAACATGATGATGTTATATTATAGCCTTTGCTCAAACAAAGAGAATTTGTGTTGACTGTCTAGTCTAACTCTAAATTTTGTGTGTGATGCTCGACAGCTCGTCTTAGATTGATTTAAATTTGTATTGGCAATTGAAGTTGATACTCAGTAAGGAATGTAAGTGAATCATAGTAAAAAGTGGATTAACTTGAGTTGTTCAAAAATCAAATAACTGTTATTGAATTTAGTATATAGAGTAATTGGTAATGGTTTGTACTCGAGAGTTCGTCCTCAGACCGGCTATACCGACACTTTAGGCCTCTTCCCCTGTGTCTGCTACCGTACCTATCCATTCAGCACTATCTAAAAACTATCCAAAATAAACAGAAGTAATATTATACTCCGCACAGCGTGATTTGTTTAACAATGTGTCCCTAGTTTCTGTAAGACTGTTATTACAACAACGGTAAATATGTAATTCATTATATCTGTATTGTTTGCGATATTGATAGATTTCGATAGATTTTTAATGATATTTGTCGTGTCACTCTGACGTTGTTTTCCTATAGTGTTATTCTTTTATGCTTTATTAATGGAGAATCCATTCACATACCAACATCCTTAAATACCGTAATTCTCTATGCTATATCACATGCTTTCTAATGATTTTATTGCTTATAACGCACACACCTACACGTTTATCTTACTTCTTTGTTTCGTTTATACTAAACAACTTTATTTTTTATTCTCTAACAGCCTACACATGTACAAAGTCAGTGCATTGAGCGAATCTCACAGGTGACTGACTTGTGGAATCAATATTCTATGCTATGTTATATTATGCCTTTTCAAAACTTTATCAGGAATAATGCTTAACAGCGCACAATTTTAAGTTGTCTTTAGTTCTGGAAAATCGGCCAATATTTTCAAGATGTAAAACCATTTGGCCAATCGATGAATTCCGCTTTGATATGAAATACTCATACTTCGGGGAGCATCCATCAGTTTTACTGATAATTCTTTAAATCCTTTGACACTTATTGTAATTTACACATCTCAAATTTAGGGTAAGAATAAATATGTTGAACTTGGTGTGTACAGTATGCATGCCAAAGTTATACGGTATATGCTCTATATAGAATTCACCTAGTGCTGTACTTGTATTCTTTAGTATACACAATATCACAAGATAAACTTTCAAACCATTACAAAGAGGATGTCATTTTAGGAAAAGACGGCGACCTCTTTTGTCATTTCTTTACTAACTATTCATTATAAAATTTATTATTTAGTTGCTTCTTAAGCTGCCTTAAAATGCACCATATCGTTATGCATATTTTCTGCTCGTAATGTATGAACAATTGCGAAACTCCTGCAGAGTGATTATAGTGAATCATACTATTAAGTAAATAATTCAAGGTGAAATTATAATGTAAATTTCTGCTTACGAAGAATGTTGTTCTCCAAATAAATTTCTTTCCTAATTCATAAATATGTGTTTTTACGATCTGTAATTATTGTAAAACCTTCTTGAATTAGCCTGTAATTGTTAGAAATCACCAAAATAATGGCTTCAATTTGCCGTTTAAATAGTCGTTTTCGTACGAAAACAAAAGCGAGTAAGTATCGATTATTCTCGTACTAAAGAACGAAAAGGATTGAACATGATCATTCTAATATATCAAAGAGATCAAATCAGAATGAAACTGTGAAAACTCTAAGTGTACTAAAATAACCTATTAATTAGCCTTAATAATGTAGAATCCACTTTAAATAAGCGTTCATTACGTTTTAATAACAGCAATCATTACAAAATGAAATCCTAATAATGAAAAAGTTAATTAACTATTAATTTTACTTGTGGTATGGGACCAAGCTCATTGACTTCTAATAACTTGTTTGCGGTGGATTAGGCTTATTTCATATGAAGTAGCCATGCAGCTTGTTTTTAAGGAGTTTGGTTGTTTTACCCAGGTGCCTGTTCTAGCCCAAAATAATGTCCGGAGGGGCGTTGCGGAAAACGGTACATACACGAGAAAAAGTTCTGTAAAATATAATTTGATAGATTTGACTTGATG
This sequence comes from Mercenaria mercenaria, assembly GCF_021730395.1. Lineage (NCBI taxonomy): Eukaryota > Metazoa > Mollusca > Bivalvia > Venerida > Veneridae > Mercenaria > Mercenaria mercenaria. The sequence goes on along the minus strand of NC_069361.1, from coordinate 27,664,159 downwards.
TATTACCGATTGTTTTAAATAAAAAATGATTGTACCAAATGTATGTAGCAATATGCATTCACTTGTAGCTACCGGCATTATGAATTTCAAATCACTTATTTTGGGAAGAAAGCTAAAATAGATTTGAACTTAAAAGTGTATGTAAGGGTTAGTGTAGACTAATATAAGTGTTTTCATTAGACGTCCGTGTCCAGATTATATCGCCTTAAAAAACAAAAATCAATAATCTATAAAAAATATGTATAAGAATATAGAGATATACTTACGTATCTATGAAATGTCATTGACCCAAATAAATCAGACACGAAAAGTATTTTTGTTCGAGAGTTTCAAAATTAAACAAAAACTACGCGATGCGTAATAGCAGGCGCCGCCATTTAAACTGATATGATAATTTACAGGATAACAAACTCAGAGGTTCTACGAAATGGGCCGAAAAGTTTGTTACAACTCTGGGCACCATCAGTTTTACTTGCCATTAATTATTCAAAGTGTAGCCGTTCTCTCAATTGCAGTGCTAATAAAAATACCCTCAGTGTCCTTTGCTGTGGATATTCGGTCGGTCTGTTGCATTATTATTCAGGAAAAAAGAAACTTTCGATCTAGCGTCAAATAGCATATACTTTAGGTGTTTATCTAGTAACAATAAAAGGCATAATTACAAAAATATTCAGATGAAAACTACTAAAGAAATGCGGGATTCTCCAGTTAAATATAAGCCAAACTCTGAAACGGAAGCAGAGATCTTGGAATCTGTAACGTAAAGTATGGACCGGTAAATAAAACAAAATGTTGTTACATCCGACGATGCAACGTTCTATTTTGGAAAGAGCTGCTATGGTCATTTTTGCTTTTAGTGTTCGTTAGGTTCAGAGTCACAACGACACAATGTAGGTCATATGACGATTTTTCCAACTTTTGAACATAAAGGAGGACTCCATGGCCACGTTGTTTTCGCCATGGACAGGCACCTGGATAGAACCATCAACCTTCCGTAAACCAGCTGGATGGCTTCCTCACATGGAACTTCTACTTAATAGGGGCCAAGACGGTCGTCACAAATGCTTTTTAAGTTATGCTTTAACAACTGGATTTATGGAATAGACTGGTGTTTCTAATAATGGAAAAACAAAAGTAAGAATCGACAAAAGTTGATACTGACCTTCATATGTAACACTTTCTAAAACGATTCTTTGACTAAGTTATTCGAAGATTCTTTCTAAGCAAGACACAAAACTCGACAACCATCCATGGTGCTAAACATACAATAAACTGTTTAGTAGATAACACAAGAGGAGTGGATGCAAATAATTCCCAGATGTTGCTCTCGTGGACTTTGAAACATAAAGAACCTTCATAAGTCGTTTACAGAAGCGTAGTCTAAACGCCATTTAAAGACATAAATCGCTTGGAACGACAAATTGAAGAAACTCAACCAGAAAAGGATTAAAATAACTTAATATTCATGACCTATAATGTAGAATTAACTACTAATTTACATGATATTCAGAAGCTATGATGTATATCTAAATGAAATATAGAAGTACTTTAAATAGTGTTTAAATGTTAGTTGAACACTCGTCGTATAGATGATACAGTCTGGTCAAATTTTACTACAGTCGAATATAGTATATATGTATAAGTCTACTGACGTTTAAATGAAGACGCAGCTTTGTCGCAGTCGCCATTGACATTAGTTCATGAAAGGATTCCCACTGAGATATTACACTTTAATGACGGTCTTCAGTCCACCGAGAATTAAAGTATAGGCTTTTACACCTTTAGCTTATTCAGATTACACCTGCACATAACTATTATTTAATATTACTAAATGTTTAGAGATTTCGACCTACTTTATCTCACTTTATGAAAGCAGCATTACAGGTATCTGGTGTAGCTATTATAAGAGTATATCTTACTCCTCATACTTTAAATGTCCATGTATAAAACAAATATTATGAATTATATACCACTCTCTATGGATTGATAGGGAAAAAAATTAAACGAATTGATTTTAGTAAAATGATGATTGGCTTTCTCCTATCACAATCAATCATTTTGTATGTATTCAAACTCATTGCTTGTGACTTTGGAGATATCGTAAATTATTTTAAATGGTCTGTCTATCCTGGTGGGTCGTATTTGTATTTAGACACTCTTGGACGAACGGTACTTTTTGTATTTTACTGGTTATCCCCTGTGATATCAGTATATGATAATTGGGTGAAGAATAATTTTTCGCTTTTTGATAAAGCATGTTTGTGATACATGTAAGTAATTATGTTTTGCTCAAGATAAACATGGACAGTAACACGTACAGGTACCCGTCGTTCATATGATTGAAAAACTGTTGAGAAAGACGTTAAACCCGAACACAAACAAAAAAACGTACAGGTACAGTGAAGTTCCAAAATATTTGTTTATATATATCCAAAAATAAAGTGAGATGCATCCATATACCGGTATTACGGTGCGCGTTTTGTGTATTACTACATGAGAAGTAAGGAGTAAAATGATTATTGTATTTAAGAAAATGTACGAATGTCAAATTTGACATTTGGGTGTACAAGTCCTTTTCACGTTGTACCGATTGTGCCGTTAAGTATCGTAGCTGATTTTCAGAGCGTGGAGTAAATGTACGGATCTCCGCCAACAGAATTGATGACAACACCTAACGGAATGGCCTATGGAATCGTACCTCCTTTTTACCAAATATTTGCCATAAAGATATATATATATATATATATATATATATATATATATATATATATATATATATATATATATATATATATATATATATATATATATATATATATATATATATGATAAAATACTTTAATCATTTAACAGTTTAATGCTAAAGACTTGTTTCAACATAGAACTCTTTCTTTACAGATCCCTATCTGTAATTTCTCTGTCTTTGTAATTTGCCTGAAAACGCCTAAGGGCCGCTTGTGCCAATTAAATGACTAGGACATCATTTCATTATTGAGTGATCTTGATTTATGGTAAACAATTGTATTTCCCTTGGCGTCGGCTTATTTCGTAATAATTTATTAGTATGGATGGAAGCACCGTCCCTCTGCTACACTACAGGCAAGTTTTTGAACCCAGAGCGGGTAAATAATTCGAAGTCAGATACATAATTGTAACTCGGGGAAGAAGGTACCCAATACTGGAAATAATATTATAAGTTACGTACTTTTTTCATCATGAATTTCGTTTTATAGCACAAATTATTTCTAAAACATAATGAGCGCTTACTTGAAGTGGAATCTGCTGTACAGGTGTTTGTTTGTTGATGTTTTTACGTAGACTTTTCTAGATTTTCCAGTATTATTTGATCTCTCTGATATAAAGGATAATGAGCATGTGAAACTTCAATAATATTTTAGTACTAGGGTAATTGATATCTCCAAATATGGAATTGTGTTCCTGGAATTGTTTCTAAGCGGCTAGAAATACGTTTGTTGTCGTGCGAACACGATTAATTTCACAGTAACAGGCTAATTCAAGAATTTACAATTACGTAACATACAAACGTCTATTTATTTGAATACATTCGCTGTGGGAAAAAGACTTTATTTGAAGATAAAACATTATTTGTAAATTATTGTAGGAATAAACGTTGAAATGTCATCATGAAAAGCTTCTGTACATAATACAGCTATCATCAAATTCCGCTCATCATTCTACAAATATACGCCTCATTATTACACAGCAGAGTTTTTAGGATTTTCTAATTTATTATCACAGTCGCGGAAGTGACAAACCGAGCATCATATTACAGTGCCATATTTATAAAAGTGAATTCAGCAATAAACATACTGTTTCCGTGTTTGAACCTAAAGTAAACTTTAAGATTCTCTAGAGGCAACTACATAATATATAATATTAGATTCCTCTAGTTAGTAAAGAAATGAAAGTCGTTTTTTTTCCTAAGAGCTACATTAAATATACGTTTCATACTTCTAATAATGGAATAGATAAATTCTAGTTCAGCCAATTGATGAAATACGGGTTTTTATCAGTAAGACACATTACATATCACGTAGCTTTGCGGATATTCTTGTACAATGCGTATCAATTTCATATAGATGCTACAAATGATAAAATAAGACAGAACTTTATTTTGCATGCGTTGTTGTAACGTCACAAGAGGTCTGACATTATTTTCGTTTACGCGCGACTGTTTGCCGTACTGAGAATACAATTTTGTGAAAACTGTATATTCAACTTCATTAAGCGTACTTGCCTCACTTCTTGATAAGATATAGTCCATATTCACTCAAAATAAACAAATCCTCAATGTCTTTAGAAAATATTGTGCGTTTTAATCGACCTAGTGCGACGGGGTTTCGCAACGGTCCACAACATTATTGGGCAACCTGATTTCTTATTCAGCGGCCATAGATCTACCTTACATTGTAACCAATGTAGCGTTGAGTTTAAGTCGTTGGTTACCGAAACATATTAAAATACCCTTCTTATTTTGCTCGTTTCTTTTTGAGACTACCATTATTTGCATAAGTCAGAGATTAACTCCGCCCCGCCAGGTCGAATAAAAAGCACAATAAGTGAAAGAATGTATTGAGATCCAGGCCATTCCCTAGGTATCGACATCAAAAACTAAAACGCTTTATTATGCATAAAATTCACAAATTCTCATGGTCTACAGTGAACACACGTACCCTTTTTAACCGGGTTTTCGAAGAAAAATCCAGCTTGTAGATTAGGGCTGTACGGTCGAGTCGATGGGCGAGTGAATGGATGGGCGAATGGATGGGATAATAAGTCTCATGTTAACCTTTTTCTTCATCCATTTGTCTCAACAATTATTTATCCAAACTTCAAGAAATATGGCCAGAAAGATTTCCTATAACCCTAGTTGGTTCAAAGTGAGAACAGGTTCACTGGGTCAAAGGTCAAGATCATAGGGACCTGAATATTGAAAATGAGAAAAAGTGCACCCTGATTAACTAGTAAAAATAACACAGAAATATTTAAACAGTAGAACTCACTTGGAATATTCGCATTATACTGTATTATTTTGTTAATAAAATGCTACGAGTTACATTTTGCTTAGCAAGCGGTTTTTGATGGCAACACTGAAGGTGTAGAGTTTTGGTAAATTATTTATGGGAATTGATAACCCGTTCCATAAAGTACAATTTATGTAGGCAAAACCTTTGACCCTGGGATCTGTAAAACTATGACAAAGCATTAACGATATCAAATATTGCTGATCAGTTTGTAGCTATGAAATAATTGTTTATGTTCAGGACAGTGAAAACAATTGAGTAATACTTTTAGCCATGTATAATGACTGCTGACACGGTCAAATTATGACATCTTTAATTATAATTATCTTTGCAATATCATAAAATATGAACAGAACAAAATAGAACATAAAGTTTATTGTGACTTATACAAAGTACTAGTACATCATCGGCAACAGATGGGTAGCATATTTACAAATAGATATTATCATAAAACATGCTTAGATTTCGACGTATTCTGCTTTGTTAGTTACCTGTACTGTCCTAATTCAAAAATAATAAACGATGTTTCCGTGTTTGACAATATTTGCATGTATATGGTCGAAGGACATTTCTTTGACACATGATATAAAACAGCCTTTTCATTTCATAATAATTGTCTCAAACTGATTAGAAATACTTGTCACAAAACAATTTAATTTTAATGAAATTCTACTTTTGATATCTAAAAATTAAAAGGTAAGAATAGTAGTAAAGTTTAAAGAGTACAAACAAACAAAAGGACAATATGTTGCATTATTCTACGTCCAAAATGAAATACTGGGAAAAGCTTTCCTTAAGTAGAACGCGAATTTATTGTGAATCATTGAGACAGAGGAAAAACCATTACCATTGACCTAAATCACATAATCGTGGAATGTGACAATGGACACTTTGTCCTAAGAGACATCACAGGAAATTACGTCAGGATCAAACGTCGTTAAAAACGACGACGTCAAAATTCAATAAAAGTTGGCGGAAAAATCATAAACTGGATCATACATGTAGTATGATACATAGATACTGGTAAAGAAGCAGTATAAGTGCAATGTTTAAAGAAAGGTACCAATAAAACTGATTATGAAACATTCAAAACATTAACGTTTGTATATAACAAATATGAAAATTTATGACAGGCATCAATACAGAATTTTAAACTTCATTCCTTGTTGAGACATATTTTCCAAACGATTCATCCAGGATGTCTCTTTAAGAGGCCTTTACCAAGACATAGAAAAACAAATGAAATATTATGAGCTAACTCAAACATACTAGACTACATGTATTCAACGAGATCTCAGACATATAACGACTCTTGTCTGAAGAAAATTGATTGCCTGGATATTAACTATGAGCCATTTATTAGATAATGCGCTTTGTTTTTACTTGATTCAAGTTTTTAAATACCGTAACTGTCCTTGAGGTGTCATTTAAAGGTAGGAACAATTTATTTCCTAATCTAAAATACATACTGTGCAGCAGTATATATTAAAAGTATTAATCTATGGACTGTTGGAGACATAAATCTGATTGTCACTAATTATGCTAATTTAAATGCCCCTTAAGTAGATCACTGACTCATCAATTTAAGTAATTATAGGATTTTCAAAGGAAAAAAATATTATTAACGTAACAGTAAGCTCAATTAAGCTTTGATAAATAAGAAGTGCTGTTAAAATAGACTTAAGGTCTCTTGGGCTCTTACCATGTATTTTAGTAATGTAGCACTTCAGTACATTCTTTCAACATGTGGAACAACTGCCGTAAACTGATTAATGTAATTCTCCTGATACGATTGCATTAGGTAGAAATTCAATCTTTTAAATGTCAGACGTCATTATCCTCGTTATTCCAAATGCCATCGACACATAAGTTCGATCATTTGTAAGCTGTATTGTTTTTACTTTTAATTTTTTTTGCGCGTATAGTGCGTTTAATTTTGACCTGGCGGGGCAAAGTTAAGGTAATTCTGCACGTTTGATAAACCGGAAGTGATGGCGTAACGTCATTTTTTCCGGAAAACGTAGAATAAAGACTGGATTCGGCGTACGGAAATGAAAATCATTTTATGGATTAATCGCAACCTGTGAATAAATTTATTACAGTGGCTCTGTTGCTATATTTCTTAAGTCGAAATATGATACTGAAACATATCACACGTTAAAAAATTAAAAACAATGTCTTAAAATTAGCGTGAAATGTTCGGTTTACTTTACTCTTGGTCAAATATCTCAAAAATAAGCACACGGACTTATACATTTTATTTCATCTAATCATAGGCCATGTCTTTATATAAAAATCTACATTGTACAAAAATTTCTATACACGAAAATGTTATGAATGTTAAGCTTTTCCCATAGACTCCCGTTATGAAGTATTGCGTGAGGTCCCTATTTTTCGAATCAGTCTAGCAAAAAATCAAACACACGACCCTATCTTTTTTATTTGCTGAATTTTCTAGGTATATTCTGAAGTTTTAAAAAAATCAGAGTTTAATCAAATTCTGCATAGTAGAAACAATTTCGATCAAAACGTGCAGAATTAATCTTAATCTCTGACTTATGCAAATAATGGTAATCTCAAAAAACGAGCAAAAGAGGTAGAGCAATATAATTGTTTAATATTCCGTAATCTTCGGTAACCGACGGTTAAAATTCAACTCCTCTTTGGTTACATATATTACATACCCTGCACAAAAATGCGATGGACCGTCTCGAAACCCCGCCACGTCAGGTCGAATATAAACGAACAATATGACTGTTTTCGTAAGTGTATGATATAAACAAAGAACGTCTTGTAAGTAAAAAATGTAGGCAAAACTTGTCCATTTTATTTGAGAACAAAGAACCAGACGTTCCTTTTATTGAAATTTATGTGTACCTGAAACAGACCGACAACGTAGTACAACAGTCCCTGCCGATATGCCTAAGAAGTACTTTCTAACATTTTTCTTAACACTACCAATGCCACAAGATACTTAACGTACTTAACCCGACTGTAAATGTATTCTATCTTTGCTAAAAACAATATCCTGAAATATTTCTTTCTTATCTATTTTTCAGCCATAGCAGACAATTTATTATATTATTGCCTAGATTTTATGTCCATGCATTAATGCATCAAGCTTATTTACTGCACTTCAATCAATTTTACAAATGACGCATTGCATTATGTTTCTCTTGGTGTCGTGTTCAAGGCTGAGATACATGAAACATTGGAAAACAAGTGCCTAGAGTCTAAAAGTATGACAAGAGAAATAAAATGATTAGAGTAATGTACAGGATTCCTGTAGTAGATAAATGATGAATCATGGTCTTCCTGTAATAACAGTCAATTATTTAAATTCAAAGTAGATAACCAGAAAACTACCAAGAACAGAATACACGTAAAGAAGAAGAAAAGATAAATTTTAAAAGTAAGAAGATGGTTGACTAAAGCCTTTTATATTATCTCAATATTTGTTCAAAGTCCTTATTTAACGCCTGATAGCTTTGATATTTTCAAGAAATGACTTGACTAAATCCCTAAGCATGCGCAGTTAGAACTCAGTGATAATATTGAATTACTGTTTTGTGCGGGTCTAATATCTGTATAACACAGAGGTATAAAGTCCTACGTCTGTAGTTCACGGTGGTCTAAAGACAATAAATATTCTTGAAATGTCATGCCACACTGGACATCGAAATGAAGGAAATTCCTCTAAGTATCTGATATCCCTGATGAATATGATAAACTCTCGTCTTCATCAACACGTTGTTAGAATTCTATTTTTTTCAAGTTATTTTGAAATATAATGACACTAGTTGATTTCGCCTATTTTGCTTTTCTATAGTTTTCGAGGTAGCTCGATCTCGTTCATGTTTCCCTCACCCTTACCTTCAGCCTATATACCCCTCCATCAACATCCCTTTCCAAGCATCTCTCAATCGACATCAGCCCTTCTAAATCCCTGTCGCTCTTGCCCTTACATCAGCCCCTGGCTTAACAATTCCCTATCAGTCTGATCCCTCCATTAATCCCTCTCTCCAAAATTCCATACGAAAAAACAACGTTTCTCCGCCGATGTTGGATACAACTAATCTTTGAAAGAGCATATCATTTATATTGTTAAGTACCCCTGTAACTTACATGCTTGGATGCTTAAACATGTGAATTCAGGATTGCTATTTTTCTGTTCCTTTTTGAAACGCGAATTTCATTCATTTCCTATTTACAATAGAATGACCGGATGCGAGAGAATTGTTTCATTAACTTTCTTGAATGGAACTCTATCAGATCGGGTCAGCTTTTATTTTACTTAGCGGACATACTTGATATGAGTCATTAGGGTGCTTTATAACGATATTTGTCACAAAATTGTATCTATTATACGTATTTCCTAAAATGTGCACGATAGATTGCAACCTCGTTTACGTCATAAGTGCATGTTATTTCGAAGATTTACCACACTAAACTTTTCGCAGTACAAACGTACACGTGACATCTCTCTTAGATTCTATATAAAGCATTTGATATATTATGTGGTGTGAGAATGCATGGGCGTCGTGTCCACGTGTTTATTTTTCATTATTTTTTTCAGACTGAGCACTTTGACCCAGTTAACTAAACATGCCTACTTGAAGTTTGTATTTTTATGCCCACTGCCTATAATTTGGCTGTTCTGGTAGGAACAAGGTCTACAGTTTGGTTAATGTTTAACTAGCTTGCTTCGAGCACAGTGTATGTTATAAACATAATTCAACTAACAGACAATATATTCATTTTAGAACTCTCTATATTGACAAACAGTACAAGCCGTTTTTGTTGCGGTGACAGGGAACAAGCATATATTATTTTTAATAATATATTAGGTAATCAGACCAGTCTATCACTATCATATATTTAACAATGCTAATATCAAGAGCATATAATTAATTACTTTCAGGGTTTAGATTGCAACTCTTCGAGAAGATAATGGCCATATAATCTACTGGTACTGGTCAAATCATCGAGATGTGCTCGACTAAAAACAAAATTCACGGAACCAGTAAAATAAAAATGTTATCATGATCTTTCTAACGAAAGACGCAGTCAAATATGAACATGGGTTTATATTTCATAGATATATAGAAACATCATTTGTCATCAGCTCTGCATTTTCTCATACTAAACAAAGAAATGCAAATCTCAAGTTAGTTTTTAAATTCGAACTAAATTCTTATATGAAAACCCGATTTAACAGAAGCTGCAATCTCATTTGAGAATTGTCTTAGTGCATGCTTCAGTTACTATATATTCCATGATAATATTTAAGCAGATTTATTGCAACGCTGTTGCTTCCGGTTGTTACAATTTAATGTCTGGAAAGATATTTAGAAATTATTAAATTAAAGGAAAGAAATATTTCTCTCATTCTTCCTTTATCTAATTACAACCTAACTGATGAGTTAAACTATTTATTCTCATAGTGTTCTTAGTTTCATTGTTTCTAATACAACCATGCGTAGTTTCAGAAATTTATTAACAGCTGTATGTATGCCAAATCAGGAATTTCTTGAAATATACATGGGATACACTATACACTGCATTGTCAATTTGATATAATATGATCTATGATGTAAGTAATATGTTGCAGTTAAATCGCGATTTTCTCGGGCTCGGATGATGGCCTTTTATTTACACTTTTATTTTTATATTTCAGCAGTGTCAACGAGTTGCTATTGTCTATTGTCTGGTGTCGCAGACATGTTATAATTCGTTCCAGGGTTTATAAATTAATCCAGCATTATTGTATTCAGAATGAAATACAATGCTGAATATTTTATGACAAATCGATTTACTTTTACAAAGCCATCGTTGATTTTCTATGCTATACTGCAATCGTATATATGAAGTACAATGATTTTAAAGTTCCATTAGGCTTAAAATTCTATGTTAAAACAGATGAAACAACTGTCCAAATACATAGTATTCATAACTATATGGTTAGAAAAGCGCTACTTGCAATACTGCACACGAATGTTTGTAGTTAGAGTCATAAAGGGAGGTAATAAAAACAATAGATTCAATAAAACTTTCTACTTTGCTCATCAGTATTCAACCCTTTGTCAAATATTAGAGGAAACAATTATGGTAAATAAGATTTAACATGAAATTGATATATTTAATGTTCATAACGGAAAAAGTGTCAGCCACATTTTGAACAAAGGCATTATGAGCCTTTAATTATATAAAGATCTGCGTTACCAGCAAAAGTGTGTGATAATAAATGCTAATACGGGGATTTCCGCGGACATGCTTCATGGATATGATTTTATTTTCAAATTTAAGATTTATGTGTTTCTTGAAAGTTCAGTCTTTTAGAAATTTAGAAATTGGTAAATTTACTCTGAATAATTCATAAAGCATTTTCCCTAGTTATCCAAGTCTTTTAGGTCACATATTGTCATTACATGGCGAGCGTTTGTGTGTAGTCTTATCGATCGTATTTCATATTTATGGACAGTACAATAAATGTGTTTTTAAATCTTAATATCCCAAACATAGATTTGAATGATCTTAAAGAACATTAACGTGCCCTATTAAGATATCGTTTTGCTCGTGCAGGAGAAAAAAAGACAACAACACTAAATACTTTATTGTTGATATGTTTCTTTTGCGGAAAAATTTATTGATGAAATGGGTGTATCGTAAAAAACAATGCCTTTATTCTTCAACAAACATGAGACAAAAATGGAAATAACTAAAATTAGACATGTTTGGAATGTGTTGTAAATGAAGAAATATTTACAGCAAAACCTCAAGCGATTAAAAATTACGGTTCTTTGAAATTGAATTAATCGGACCAATCTGTTTTATTTATTTCCAAAAATGTTAATTAGTAAACTATCATACACATTATGTATATATGAACAACAATAGTAATAACTATGCAGGAAAATGTTCCTAGATATCAACATGAAATTAACCAACATGGAACGAATTCGATGTTTAATGTATTAAAACATGTGATATGATATAGATAATATCACGATATGTATAACAAATAGTGAAATCATAGCGACAATATTTGAATATGCTAATGAATAATGTAAAGCGATTTTCTCCTGTGAGGCTGTCATACAGTAGGCATATCACAGTCACTGAGGGGCAAGAGTAGCTTTTTACTTTGTTTAAATCATTATCAACAAACATATCAAAAGGATTCTGTTACTGAGTTGGATTAGAATTGGGCGTTTTGGACCGCTTAGATAGCAAACATACGATTATACCCGAATTTTTCATAAGGTTACTTTGGTCTAAAAAGCTTGTGAAATATTACTATTGTAACCGTAGCCATATTTTTAATACTCGAGGCAAATATTTTGGGTATATTGCACTACTGTTTTACAATTAAAAGTAGCCGATGAATATAAGTAGTGTGATATTGATTGTGTGCTTTAAACGAATATTACGCCAATTCCTATACTTCTATTCAATATGGCATACTTGACAGCCGTGAATTATATATAAGCTTTACATTAGTGACAATTATATATGTTTTTAGGCTTAACTTATTTTCAAATCTATCCAGATGAAAGAGAAACTTGTCATTGTAAAAGTCCTGTTATAAAGTCACTGCTGTGTAGTAAATAAAAGTAAATATTTCCACGCCTTTATATTCAACAATAACAGAAACATTTAATGGCAAGCAGTGCATCACGTGGAAGTTACAGTGTATTAATTACCTGTCATTACATTGTAGATTTACATTTGTTCAAATTTTACAATTTCCGACATTAAGTGTATGCGTAAAATCTGTTTGCTGATAACATGCTATTCAAGCAATAGATAAATATTGAATCTACTTTAATGAAAGCAGTTCACATGTATATCTTATAGGGTTTTACTCTTGGTAATCCTCTAATATCAGTGGCCATAATTTTAGTTTAAGTTCTACTCAACTGAAGCTGTATCCTTTTTGTTCCCGGTTAAGATATTTTGGCGCCTTTGGCCATAACGCCTCCACTGAATACAAAATATCAGCCATATTTCCATCTAACATTTCATTATCTAATACTTTAACTACTGTTTCTTCAGTAATTGGAGTTATTTCATCGTCATTTCTCGTTTCCGATAGCATCTTTCTCATTGTCATTAAACTTTTGCTCTTTTTACGAGAGCCTGCATTCAGTAAGTCTGCAATACTTGTGTTGTAATTTCGATATGTTGTGCAACTTTGATTTTTACGTAATGGAGGTCTTAAACGGTTCGTAAAAGAAGTTTCTCCTATATTGTTTAGCATAACTGTATCAGGACTAAGAAAGTTCGTATCGGTGTCGCTGTCAAAACTGCCACCAACTGTCGGGTCATGTTGGATGTCACCGTCGTCAGAAAAATCAACAGTACTTTGCCGACTGAGCATCGCCCGTCGGAATCTTGTTTTAGGATGCAGTAAGTCTTCTCTAGACCTGGACGATCTACTATATCGGGAACTGTTACTAGAATCCAAGGAATGCTGACGAACTGGAACTTCTAATGAATTCTGGCGTATTGATGGAATCGAACGGATGGATGGAGCTAACTGGGTTGTACTTTGTTTATGTTTTTCTGCACAAACTGTAGTCAAATGTTCAACAAATGCCGGTGAACTTAAGTCGGCTTCATCATTTTCGGCCATTTCAACCATCCAAGCTAAAAATTTATCGTACGAGTCGGGCGTGATCCCCTCAAAGTCTTCTGTCGGAATATGTTCGTCATCTGAAGTTATAAAAAACATCATGTTAGCTCTAAACTATAAAACCTATGTTATATGGAAGCGTCTTATAAGAAATAGTTATGCCAATATACAGGTGTAACTAAATCATTTTAAACAATATGTTTTGCTTAGATTGTAAAACCGTTTATTTTCATACCATGTTTTGTCCGTATTAGATCGCATAATATTGCGTTTTGAAACAGAACAATTTTAACTTTAAATGAATTTATGGAAGCATTAGCTAGATATTACGACAAATCGGCGCAACAACGGCGTGCCCACTGCAATCATAACAACATGCGTGCACGGCATGTATAGGTTTCACCTTCATTTCAACCTCGAGGAACCTAATGGTAGTAGTCAATACGATATGCTGGATCACTGTCGTAACAGGGAAAATTCTCGATATAGTATCAATGATGTAAGCTGCATCTACATGCGGTTGTATTGATTCATTTTGTATAAATTTAAATATTTAATTAATATAACATATATTCTCTGGTATGTTTCAAGTTATTTTACAAGTGGTACCATACATCCTATGTATCTCACAATGCCAGGAACAAAACAGTATTTATTTATTTTATTTTGTATTTTTGTATGGTTTAACGTCGCACCGACACATTTATAGGTCACATGGCGATTTTCCAGCATTGATGGTGGAGGAAAACACCAAGTGCCCCTTCGTTCATTATTTCATCACGAACGGGCACCTGGGTAGAACCACCAGCCTTTCGTAAGCCAGCTGGATGGCTTCCTCACATGAAGAATTCTACGCCCCGAGTGAGGCTCGAACCCAGGGGAAGGAGAGGAAAATGATTTCAATTCAGCTAACTTAACCATTCGGCCACGGAGGCCCAAGCAAAACAGTAATCTGTTATCAAAATGAATCAGTACTTGTGAGCCTGAAAAAGGTATATCGATACTTGGTGTGTTAAATTTTATAAAATCCCAGCTAATTACTGATTAAAGCCATCTGACGATATACAAAGACTGAAACATACGCAATGAAACAGTAACTTTACATAATTAATAAAGACGTATAAATTAATTCCATGACGGTAATATTTTATCAAGTTCTTACACGTCAGTTTGGGCCGTGAAATTAACCAGAATAAGAATCATTTCTGTCAGGTTAATCAATATATCTATCAGCTTTAACACATTGGTTGGCAAACAATTTTGTTGCTTTTGTACAGAAAACATTGAATAATGAAATGCACAAAAATGGCTTACAAATAAAGATAAGATTTTACAAATGAATAATTTTACCATACAAATGTTTAAGAATTAATGATAATAAGACAATAAACAGCTTAAAATGCAAACGGTTTAAATAAGCAGTAAGGTACGAAAGACCCATGGTGACATTCCAACTTTATTATTTCACGCTTTCTGCTTCATGATTTCACGATTTCCACTTAATGAATTCATGAATTCACGCTTTCTGCTTCCTAATTTCACGATTTCCACTTCACGAATTCACGATTTCTGCTTCCTTATTTCACGATTTCCACTTCATGAATTCACGAATTCACGATTTCATGATTTAACTTCACGATTTCGCGATTTCCACTTCATGAATTCACGATTTCATGAATGCACGATTTCACGAAAAAAAATCACGATTTCTTGATTACACGATTTCATGATTTCTTGATTTCACAACTTCCACTTCATGAATTCACGATTTCACCTTCCTGATTTAACGATTTCCACTTCACGAATTCACGATTTCACGAAAAAAACTTCACGATTTCTTGATTTCATGATTTCTTGATTTCACGATTTCCACTTCTTTGAATTCACGATTTCACGATTTCACCATTAAACTTTACGATTGCATGATTTCTTGATTTCACTTGTTCTATTTGGCCAATCCATTCCGTTACCCTCCATTCAATGAAGTGTATACGTAATGAATGGTTTGGGTTACAGAGGATGAGTTTATACTCCTGCATACGTCTGTGTGGAGGTTGGGGAGGGATACTGGTGCATGTACCAACACAGTATTGGGTACTTTCAACACTAAAACATGTATGAACAAAATAAGATGCCCAAGTAGCTTTACTGTCAGACAATTCCAAAATATATAAGTATGTTTATTATGCCAACGCCATTAATGGCGACGGAGCATCCGTCCGTTATTTTGGAATCCGTTTTTCCGTCCATAGACACATTGGTTTCTGTTCATTTAAAAGAGAATGCTTGCATGGATTGCATTTATATTGTGTATGTGTATCCTTCCACGCCTGTAACGTCTAAGCCGCTTTTTACCTTTTAAACGGCCCTCGTGGTTAGGCCGTACTTTTGATCAACTCAGTTTGCATACCATTTACACAGCAGGTGGCAATAGGTTACATGTGAATAAGATGCATCGCTTTTCATTTAATAGCACAAAGATGAGGAGCTAACTAAAACCGAAAAAAGGGACTGGAACAATTTCACATTTTAAGCAATAATGCATTCTAAAAGTATTGTTTGTAAGTCTATTTCCTTATCAGTTGAGGCATTTTCGGCCAGTTTTCACGTTCAGTACCTAAACCTGGTTGTACAATTATATAACACGCCATCTTACATGTAGCGAATATCACCCGCGGTATTCTACGCCATACATTAGTCATATGACTGATAAAACCGCGAAAAGTTGAAATTGCATTATAATTATGAAATCGTGAAATCGTGAATTCTTGAAGTGGAAATCTTGAATTCGTGAAATCAAGAAATCGTGAATTCGTGAAGTTTAATGGTGAAATCGTGAATTCGTGAAATCGTGAATTCATGAATTGGAAATTGTGAAACCGTGAATTCGTGAAGTGGAAATCGTGAAATCGCGAAATCGTGAATTCGCGAAACCGTGAAATCATGAAGTTTTATCGTGAAATCGTGAATTCGTGAAATCGAGAATTTGTCAATTGCATGAAGTGGAAATCGTGAAATCAGGAAGCAGAAAGCGTGAAATAATGAAGTTGAAATATTATCACGGGTCTTTCGTAGTAAGGTAAACACGGACGCCGATTAATAAAGATGTATTCGTTAAATACGTAATACAATTACAACAAGACAAATGTCGAAAAAAAACATGAATTGAAAAAAAATGACTTAGTTTTAGTTGAATACACGTGGGTCGAGAGAAAACTGTTTGTACTTTTTATTGGCCACCTTAGACGAGAAAATAAGCAGATAAAAATAAGATGCACTTTAAATGGAAAGTTGCATCGCAACAAAACAATGCGCAAATCAGAACACTGTCACATTGTCCTTGCCCGACGTGAATATCAGAACACTGTCACATTGTCCTTGCCCGACGCGTATATCAGAACACTGTCAAACGATGTATTAACATGTTTTATGTAAGAAAAATTCTCTTGACACAAGATGATACTATAAATTTCATAAAATGATTAATACACGGTGAAAAAAAAACGTAACTAAAGGTTGTTATTGAACTGACAGCTGCAGTAGGCGTCTGACGCGTACAAATTATACTATCTGTTCTTCCTGTCACCAGACATGAAAACGGCTACGTGGTACAAAAAAAAAAAAAACAGCTACAGATTGTGTTGAATTCTGAACAGTTCCATTAAAATGTAGCACATTTTCAATAACCTAAAATCAACTATTAGTTAAAGGTATATTTCTATAAATGCTCATTGGTATATAGTAATAATTTCTGTTTCATAGATATTCATTGGTGATTTTACATTCTTTGATAGAAAACAATGCTTCACCCTGAACTGCATTATACACCAGCATTACATTCAAATTTCAAATATGTTTATGCTTGCATCATTAACACATTTGATGAAATATGTGCAATGTTTTCAGGAAGCCCTTTAGACTGAATCTTTGTATGAGTAAAACATATAAATGGCTTTATATTTTAAATACGTACATTATGCGCCTAATGTAAAACACAGACATACATTAAAGTGTAATCAATGTTACCATCACATTAAATTAAGAATGTTTTAATATAAGTTAATGTTATTACATGTATGTTTAGATTTTTTTTCCAAGGCTAGGATCGTTAACACATTAAACTGTTTGTTTTTCTTTGTTTTACTTTATTTTTATTTTTAAATGAAAAGCAATGCAAGTTGTTTTGTTTTTTTCATCTGCATGAACGTGCAATGTATAATATTATTGAACATGTTGAAATAAATAGTTATCTGTCCCTCAAACTAATATCTGAGCCGTGCCATGAGAAAACCAACATAGTGGGTGTGCGAACAGCATGGATCAAGACCAGCCTGCGCATCCGCGCAGTCTGGTCAGGATCCATGCTGTTCGCTTTTAAAGCCTACTGCAATTAGAGAAACCATTAACGAACAGCATGGATCTTGACCAGACTGCGCGGATGCGCAGGCTGGTCTGGGTCCATGCTGGTCGCAAACCCACTATGTTGATTTTCTCATGGCACGGCTCATCTAATGTTTCTATCTGATCTTTTAAAAAAGAAAAACTGCCTAACAATGTAATATTAGGCAATATACAACTTCTTAAGCGTCGTTTATATGAATATTATTTATAATTGTTACACCATTTTCATCTCTACTGTCCGAAGAATTTATATTAAGTATTTCATTATAAACATTAAATAAGTCATACTTTGATACGAAGTGCTATTTCTACAAATACAAGCACGATAATGATCTTCCAGCGGTTTTAAATAATATTCAATTTACGTTTTATCTACGAAACCTTAATAGAATCAACTTTTGATTTTTTATTTGACATCCTGGCTTAGACCATTGTTTAGTCCTACACAAGGATACTTTTGTATAAATTGAGGACGATATCACTTTTTCAAACGATGCTTCCCCCAAGGTGAACGGTTCTTTCAATAAATAGAATATTATTTCTTTAAAGAAATACAATTATAGACATCTAAAAAGTAAATGGCTTTAACCCAACATTATGGAGCATAATTCATATCTAAACTAAAGAGGCAATATAACATTTTTGAGAATCCTGGTATATTAGCTAATTACTTTGTAGATAATAACATGATACAGTGTTAGTTTTTCGAACTGACCGGGTTTGTTTGTGTTTTGAACAAATAAGTTTGTTTCTTGATTCCACAAGATGATCTTGTCTGACTTCCAGTATATTGTGTGATTCTCGGTATATCTTCAATGATTGAGAAGCAAGTTTAGTCTAATCATTAATACGATATAAAGGCTTATCAGCAAATTGATAATGAATTTACTGTTTTAACTTGCAATTAAAATTTCTTCAAAGAACTTATTAAACAGAAGTCATCAATTTAAAGAATGTTACTTTTTATTTTGGTTTGTAATCTAAACTTGATTAGAACCAACAATATTCTGTAATGAAAAAAAAAAAAACAACAAAACTGACAGATGCAACAAAAATAAAAAATAAATCTGACCCATAATCGAGTGTATTATCCTTTAAAAAGAAAAAACAAACAAAACACAAATTCCATTTAATAAAAATATGACATTTTTTTCTTTGTAGTAAAATTATTGGCTAATTTCTTACCTGAAAGATCATCATCAGGCCGGGTATACAAGCACTTTAGTCCTCGAGCCTTGCGCCTGCTTCCGTGATTACCCATCCGACACTGCGTGAGCCCTATCTTAACAATGTTAAAACAGTCCTCAATACAAAAATAACGACAATTAAACTCCTCACAAAGTAACTGTTGTAACCGCTATTTTTTGTATCACTTCTATTATTGCAATGATAATATTTAATTTATTGTCTCTTTCTATTCAGAGATTTCGTTAGATTTCGATACTTATTGAATGTCTTTATCGCATGTTTTTCATTATTTTTATATCCTTGTGATATATGATATTTTACCAAAGAACTTCTTTCATAACGTTCTTTCACTGAATTGTTCAGATCAGTGTCTTTACAATAATTCTGATCCAAATGAATCACAATAATGTTGTTTATTTCGCACGAAAAAATGATAACATCAGTAATACCTTGTGATGTTTACATTCAACCAGCCATAAATATTGCCAATAGTTGTTCCGTTGTTTCTCCTATATTTCCCGTTTAACATTGAATGTAATGAGTGTGATCGTGTATTTATAGGCCTCCAATAGCCTACGCATGCACGAAGTGAGCGAATCTCACAGATGACTGACTTGTAGAATCAATACTCAAAGGTAGATTACGCCTGTTTTTCATAGCTCTCTTGAACCAATGTCAGGTAACTTTTTAACGATAGAGAAGCGTTCACGTTTGTTTTTAAGCTTAATACTAAAAGTAATGCTTTAACTAGTGAACAGTTTACATGCATGAAAAAAAAATGAAAGCAAATATATTGTCTTCTTATGAATGGTGTGATTAGCCAAAACATCGAGCAAACATTATATATCTCCTCGAGTGGGTAGGGGTAGGGTAGGGATTATAACTATACTGCAAGGTTTATCTTACGACGGTTAAAATAAGCGGTTTTCCTTATTTCAAGTGTTTTCATAAAGCGACATGATCCTATTTTAATACGTGAGACATCATAATGTTAGTTAAATCTCAGACACTGTGTGTTCAATTGTGAAAGATGTGTAAAAATATACACCTGCCGTTTCTCGATGGACTAAAGACATTCATCATATCTGCCGTATTTGAGGTAACACTTCACATCGTAAATGGGGATAATAAGCCAGCTACTCGCTAGGTGGCGCTAGTAAAATAAGGGGTAAACAATGCTGACCCAGATTCTTATCTCACTACACTTTGCAATGGATTCTGAGAAGAAATCAAAATATTTTGGATGGAAAGTTATACAATTACAGAGAAAATTAATAAAAAGAGGGGCATCAATCAAAGGCAGAAAGGAAGATTTGTTAACAAGGTATGTTTTTATGTTGTTATAATTAAATAATTCTCAGAAAAATAGTATTAATCCATTCAAACCTTGAGAAACCAGTACATGTAGGCCATGGTGTATATTGCAAGTTTTATTGATGCTATCTTTATTGCATCTTATTATTTGTAGATTTAGTGTTGCTTATACAAAGCAATAATACCAGAGAGTAGCCCTTTGAATAACATTTTACAGGTTAATGACTTATGCTAGCACTATATCTTGTTTGAGGAATTTATGGTGTCTATCTTTTTCTTACTTTCAGACTTTAAGCATATGACAGAAATCAAGACTTCAGGGATGAACATATATTCTCCTACCAGAACCTCTGGATTCCGACTGGTCCACTGAAGGGTTTCATCAACTGCAAGCAGACCATAGGATCCACTTCCCTAAATTGGGAAGCAATATGAAAAAAAAACAGCAGTTAAGAAATTTGAAAAGCAACCGGGATATAGTGTCAACAACTGTAGTTTATTCATATGTAGAGAAAGACCATATCTGGCTGCAACACCCGACGGAGTCATCAATGAACAAACAATAGTTGAGGTTAAATGTCCATATGCTGGGAAAGAAGAAATGATCGAACCTGGGAAATTGTTTCCATACTTGGAGTATACGGACGGAGAAATTGAGCTGAAGAAAACTTCAAACTACTATTATCAGATACTGGGACAGATGTATATAAGTAAAAGACAATATTGCTTTTTCATTATGTATATATTCAAGGATATTTTTGTACAAAAAATTGAACTAGATCATGAGTACTGTAACACAAAGCTAGAACTGTTCTACAAAAAGTATCTGCGGAAATAAATAGCTGATCATCTGTGAAATAACATTGATGATGATATATGTAGACATTTGCAGTACAATATGATGTTCATTCTATGATAAATAATTGTATGTAGTTGAAATAAATATATAACAGCCCAGCATTAATAGTTCATATTTCTTAGTATTTCTGCGCAAAACAATAATAGTTATGCAAGTTTACCAACAATACACCTGCGGAAATTAGCTATGTTGAAGCACACAAATGTAATCCTTGACCCAAGATTAAGTTTTGTTTTTGGCAAGTCAGATCTTAATATTTTGAAACAATATCATGTTTACTAGGTTGCCACAGTTTTGTCTTATTCCCAGGATCTTCTAGTTTACTGCTACTCTCCATCAATCCTTTTAAATGTTGTTCTTTTGGAAAATGAATTCCTTCATAACCCTTACATAGAGGTACACAACAATACTGAACCATAATCAAATTCAATCCTTTAAATAAATGTGTTTAAGTAATTCATTTGACTATTTTCTAAGACTTTATTTTGTTCTGGGTCAAATATCTAGGAAATTGCAAATTAATTAATGTTTAGGGTCAAATACCTAGGAAATTACAAATTAATTAGTGTTTATAATGCAGAATCTCTACTATATTCCATAGTAAATCTAAGGTCAGGCGAGATGATGTTTACCCTTTATTTCACCAGCGCCCTCTGTGGAGATAACCAGAGGTAACTCTGTTCTTATTATCCCCATTGGAACGAGTTACGATACTTGAACTTACATCCCAGTTGAATATGTTAGGGTCGTGTACTTTATCTACATTAACACGTTCAATCACGTAATTGTATTGATTCTAAAGTACTTTTGAAATATCATGGGTGGTATAAAACAAAATTCGATATTTATGACTCTGAGTGTTTTAGGTGTATGTTTGGTTTTGTCTATTTGCTTTGATGCGTGCGTCCTTGTGTTTGCGTGTGGGAGGAGGAAAGGTGCGGTCGTCGATGGCCAGAGAACGAAAACAAAACAAAGCAACAGAGTTGTGTACCGAATCGGACTGGTTAAAATTCTGTCATTATCATTTTAAATAATAAAAGTAGATCTATGCGATAAATGACTGTAACACCTGCACTTCATTATTGAAATGGTACCTCTACTTTCTTGCGGAAAATTTGCATTTTGAATTTATATTTCATGAATGTAGTAATTTAAAGCGCCCTGCTTTATTTCCTATGCATCTGAACTATAAACCGCTGTTAATCAAAGCGTTATTTATATTTACATGAAAAGTTAAACACTCGCGTACGCTTCGTTCCAAAACGGAAATGCTCTCATATTACTTCGATGAATTTGTGTGACTGGATGACTTAACAGAACGTAACTTTAATGGATAAATTCTGATAGATTGAGTATTCCATACAAAAGTACCTTTGTCTTCATGCAGATTTTAAGATGAGAGTAACCGAAGAGGCGAAAGAATTAATTTACTTTTAACATGTTATTTTTGATGTTATACCAATTTTTTAACATTGAAGTTCGGGTAGAAAATTTAATTTCGCCAAGTTCAAATGAGCAAATGAAAATGCTAAGCGACAATTCAACACATATTTGTAAAGAGCGTTTCAGGCCCCAACAAGTAGCATTTGATGGGATTACAAAAATGGACCAGACTGTCAGGGAGCACAGAACCCTTAACGTGGTAAATTAAAACTTCTTCAATCCACGAGTGTAGAACGTATAGCAACTCCTTAAGATAAAAATATAACAATGTCGATTTAATGTACGGGGAGACACTGTACGGCCGCCATACGGCTAAACAACCAATGTGCATAAAACAAGTATATAGGGGAACCACCTTGGAACAGCTATTGACAGAAGCACCGATTTGTTCCTTTGAAATGATGGTTTTCTTTCAACAGTTGTATAATATTGTCCACCAAATGTTGTACTATAGTGTGTAAAGTGTGTTGCACATTTCATTACTTCTCCTGAATATGCGAGTCTGCTATTCATTTGTTTCGGGAGGATGTAAAAAGTGGTGAAGATTGCTTGCTTCCACATAAAAATTAATTTCAAATGATATCAATGGTTAACGGAATACGAAAATGTATTAAGGGATTCTTTGGAAGCATACAATGCAATTAAGCAAAATAATAGCAGACTCGGTTTGATTTAATGTCCAACACCCTTACCGCTCCCAGCACCGGGGTGAGCAAAATTCTATTACTTAGATATTGAAAGGACTCCATGATCTCAAAGAACAAGAAAATATAACAACACTGAATCAAAGTACGGGGATTCTTTTTACGGCCGCCACACGGCGGTTAAAACAGCGGTTGTGATAGTTCATAATTAAAATCTATAAGAAGATCATTTTTGAAGCATAGAATGTAAGCAAAATAATTAAACATTCATCTGTTATCAACTTCGAGCGAATAGTTTCGGTCAAACAGAAGTCATACGGGTCTCTACATAAAAAAGAGCAATATAAAAGTAAGAGAATGTTTTTGATATATTTTACTGATTATTGTGAGCAGTTCTTGATATAGAATTTTTCAATTGCTTGGTGTATTTTACATGTAATTCGGGTTTCCTTTGCCTTTCAGGAAAACTTGTAACGTTTAATGTGCATGGCACTTTACAGATCAGTCATGTTGAATTTGCACACAGTACAAAATGACGTTTTGCTTATATTCCACATCATTTGCGTTGATAAGTGGTTTGTGCTTTTAAATATCGTATCGAATGACATTATTATAGTCTGCAGATGTATGAAACCATAGCAGAGTCCTTTTCAGAGACAAAGTTCTAATATATTTTAATTCGAGCAATTTGATTTGTTCAGCTGAGATGTGCATACATTTTAATATTTTTTTAATTCATGAAACATGAGAGATATTAAAAACAATTCAGTTCAGATATTAAAAAGGAACAAAAAATCTATGAAATATACTGCTAATGACGTTTGTGTGGCTTTCGCGGCCGAGCGGTATTATCGTTGGCTTGCTCTTCATCCAGCTGGCTTACCAAAGGTTGGTGACTCTACCCAAATGCCCGTCCCTGATATAAAAAATGTCGGTGGGCACCTAGGGTCTTCCTCTACAAACAAAAGCCGGAAAAGTTGCCATTTTACCTAAATTGTATCGGTGTGACTCTACACACAACACAAAATGTTTGTCTTTATTTTAATTGCGGTCACTGGAGTCTTCAGCATGACTCATGTCTATTCTTTATTGAAATCTGATGAAAATTATGCGGGAGTTACAAAAGCGACAAAAAAATATTAAAATAATAAAAAAGAACGTCTGAAAATTGCACCGGACAATAGTTTTAGTAACGATGTGGACTTACGTCATTTGAATTATACTGACAAGTATTCAGTGTTTTAGTGAAGATAGCGTCTGCAGTAGACTAATAATGACCTTATAATGGTTATACGCCACCAGAACGTCTCATATATCAATGCACGAATGCGCGAAACGTAATCTGAGAATTAATCCTTGTTTCATTAAGATATGAAGTCATGAACAGGGTTTTGTGCAAATTTACTGGTTTATACTCCCAAGCGATGTTTTGCCACTGACTGGCTGCTTCAAGACAGTACCAGACTGTGTTCCTTTGTTTGTTTCTCCTTTTATCACTTGTAAATGAAATTTTTATGAATATATCAATCTAATACTGGCCATTCTTAAACTGACATGTTTTAGAAAATGTCTACTGGTGATATTCTTACTTGTTTTTACTGCTGTTTATTCCATAAGTTTACATCATTTTATGTCTGGTCCGTTGAAATGTTTGTGCTGATGTATTTGTTTCATTTATTGCGAAGTTGGTGTGTTGCCTTCAGTAGCTGCGGGAAAATAGATGATAAATATACCGCGTAGTGAACACACTGAAAAAATAAAATACTTCACTCGTTTTTTCTTTGTTCAATTACAACCTCATAGACAATTCAAATAATATGATCATTTATTGTTGGGGGTTAGACAGTTCTCATAATTTCTAAATTAGTTTAAGCAAAAAATATAATTCCCTACAATACCTCAAGAACGCAAAGTATGTAGTATGTAGTGCGTTTTCCCCGAGAGCACAGTGGCAGCATTTCGCATTACTATAACAATATCATTAGAAATTTAAATTGAACCAAAGCGTGTTCTCTTTTTTTCTCTCGAATTTTAGCGTGTTTACTATCAAAAGGCTATCAAAATATGCACCAGAGCACCGTGTTATTTGCTGGGCTGAAATCGCTTGCTATGTTAATGACATGACACACTAGGTCTGGCATTTCTGAGGCAGATTTGATGGAATTCATCAAGATAAGTTACGTAATTTTGAATCGTATGGAGATAATCTGTACCCAGACTTACTGATTGTTACATTTTTATGACATTCTGATATTGAAACTATGAAACAATACAATGTCTTGAATGAGAGCTGAAGGGAAGCTATGCAACACATTTTAATCTCTTGATCATTAAAAATTGGTAAGATCTTAAATAATAAATATGATGTTATGTAATCAGGTATATGAATAAACTTTATAATTATAATACTCATAAAACATGGTTTCCATTTGAACCCCGTAAAATATGATTCAGATAAAAAAGAAGAAAAACCAAAATCTTTCTTATTAAACTAGAAACGCTTTTCCGCTTTTATTTACGTTATTTAATCAAAAGCGTTATTTACGCCTTCCTCACATTTATAATTATATTAATTATGAACAAAACAGATCAGATGTCTTTTAACCATGGCACTACGATGCCTATTTGTATATTTATGCTTTACATGATTGTTGACAATCTAAAAGAAAAGTTTCAAAATGCTAAATGAAATAAATGCCAAGGAAAAGGCCTCTACGTCGGTGGTAGTATTCC
Organism: Mercenaria mercenaria; assembly: GCF_021730395.1. Classification (NCBI taxonomy): domain Eukaryota; kingdom Metazoa; phylum Mollusca; class Bivalvia; order Venerida; family Veneridae; genus Mercenaria; species Mercenaria mercenaria. The sequence goes on along the minus strand of NC_069361.1, from coordinate 27,637,897 downwards.
TGAAAACCAATTGACCAAGGCTTCTCCGTTTGGAATTATCAAATGTGCGTGAGAATGCAAGTGCATGGACGGTAGTTTTCAAATTTCCTTTGAACTTAAGACCATAGTTTAGACAATTTAAAAAATCCTGAAAATTGGGTTTGTAGCTCTATCGATAGAGCGTCAGAACGATTGAACAGTAAGGAGATGGTATTATTTTCTCCATATTCAAATCCCGGAAATGTTGTTCTGTTCTGTCATTGTTACATAGGTGCCTTTTCACGAGTAAATATTGATACCTTAAGTCTTTCCTCTGCATACATGTTTAAGATAAATTACTTTACCATCCTTTTTATGTTGAATATTTTTATTTATGAAATATAATTATCTGTTAATGTGTTCACTGTTACCCATTGTTACTAAGTCCGATTTAAATATTATTGAACATTTTTTGAAACTGACGTCTATTATATTTCTAACAAGTTGCTGAGCAAAAAATCGAGACGACGACTATTGAAGATTGCCCCTTCCCATGCGATCAGTGTCAACGAAGAGTCAGTTTTGCAAACTGTAGTTCAATTCGCATTTCATGTCGCCTGCGTTTACAATGAATCACATGATCATTCGAAATGTGCGCGGAAGACGGAACCTTGTTTATATTATAGAAAATATATGTATTGTTTGTTGAAAAATTTTTACAATGACATTTTTCTTTTTCTTACTATTCGTGTTATTGTACAATGACAGACATACTGCTATTGTACAATGACAGTTATACATGTTATTCTTAGTTCGTGGAATGAGTAATACTTAATTTTCCCTCATCAAATGTGTACGAGTAGCTTTAACACGGGCGTTCATAATTTGCATAACTGTGCTTACCTGACCAGACCTGTGTGTACAAGTTAAAGATAACAAGGTTACTTCTGTCCGAAATTTTCTGTACAAGAGTGTTTAGAGCATTTTCAAGTTACATATTTGGTTGTGCAAGCACTTAAGGATAATCAATTTTTGTGATACAACGCCTATTAATTGACTGATACAGGCAGAAACTATCTAAAGTATGTCTTCAATATATTTCGATCATCAAAGTCCAAGCTGTTAGGATGACGGAACAGAGCTGTACTTCATGTTTATGAGAATGGAAACATCCTTATTTCCTTTATGGTCCTTGTTACTGGTGACATGTTATAGAGACAGTAATACTCGCTACTGTGGATAAACAGGAAATAATATATGCATGACAGTAAAAGTAAAGATAAAATGCATTATGACTGACTAGTAAAACGGCACAGAAATCTTAAAATAATGAAATGCACTTGAAGTATACACATAATGCTGTATTAATTTGATAAAAGAATGCATTTTAATTGATGTTTGCATAGTCTGTTCTACCTGTTCCATAGAGTGACAGCAAAAACATGGCACCTCATGCATGCAAAATGCATTGTTTTATAACTCAATGTAAATATTTTTTGCATGAAACCAGTGATGGTCGTACGGTGCCCCTAAAGTGACATGTTACACACTTTTATTCCAATTAGGTAATGTGACACTTTTTTTATTTCGTTTAAACGAAATCATTTCGTTTAAACGAAGTCATTTCGTTTAAACGAAATAGTTATTTCGTTTAAACGAAATAAGTTATTTCGTTTGAACGAAATCATTTCGTTTAAACGAAATCATTTCGTTTAAACGAAATAAATGATTTCGTTATCATTTCGTTTAAATGAAATGATTGTTTCGTTTAAACGAAATCATTTCGTTTAAACGAAATAAGTTATTTCGTTTAAACGAAATAAAAAAAGTGTCACATTACCTAATTGGAAAAAATGTGTGTAACATGTCACTTTAGGGGCACCGTATGGTCGAGATCATGCACGGGGTATTTAATTTCTGTCAGGCACATCACTTAGATTGTGCACTTATATACATACATTATTTCTATGCAGGGCTCAAAACACTGCTTGGTTGTCAGTGCAATTTACAGCTAGAAACAGTAACCTACTATTCATTTGTTGAAATACCAAGTTTTTCTAGTTGCATAACTTAATTACTGACGCCTGACGGATAAATTTCTTTAATAACAAAGTAAACGTAGTTTTATAAGAGAATGTAAGTTAAAAGTTGGTGAACTTTTAAACTGTAGTATAGTTTCTACATTGAATGGTGTTGATGTAAACATTCCCGTTGTTAAAATTGTTTATATAATTAATTGTGAACAGACTGTAAAGGAACATGATTTCATAATGGCCATGAAACGAGTTTGGCATCGATGTTTCGTCCAAATCTAACAAAAGGTCATTGTGCCAGATTTTCATGATAAGTAAGCTAGTCTAATCGGTCTTTAATATTCAGACAATTCCAAGTTGCTTTATGGCAAATGTCCTTGGATGAACCGTAATGTTAACCCTTATCATTCTGGACACAATTGATTTTGCCTTTGTGACCAGTGTAGATCACATCCGTGCATTTGATCAAGATCTGCACTGTTCGCCATCTAGTCAGTATTGTTTTGGTAAGCATCCCTTTTAACAGTTAATGTCGAACTTGAAAGATGGACAAGTTTATTATAGAAATTTAGCAGGGTAAGGGTTAACAATGTTATATTTGTCAGGTTCCTTAAACGCTTAATACAGTAACGAAAATGTTCCCAAGAGGAATCAGTGCCTTATTGAAGTTCAGTTAAAAATATTGTTTATTTTGTTCCTCAGGGAAATGAGGAATGATGTACAAATTAAATATGTAAGACATACAGTAATGTTGACAACTGGAATGCCTCCACCGAGAATCAAGTTGTCCTACTTCTAAGAAAATTTATTTCTGAATTTCTTTTCATAGAAAAAACATTGCAAAGCACAACATAGGACACTAAATCTGGTATATATTTGTAAGCAGGAACAGAAAAAAAAAGATTCATTTGGAAAGTGAAACCATGGATGGAGTTATTTCTGTGTAAAATAACTTTCCCGTTTATATTCACGGTGAGGGGCAAGTGATTAGAAGTCAGCCAGGGAGGCTCCTTATTTCAAAGAACACATGTTTTAAATTTAGCTATACATCTATATTATATCATACCCCGCCGAAAAAGAACGTATATTGATTATTATTCATCACGCATAACGGCAACGACAGCCAATCATCAGCCTCTAATTTTGTTAAAAGCAATTCTGGTCGCGTTTAACCTTTAAGAAATTCAATCAAAAAGGCATTTTCAATGTAATTGAGGTTCTCTCTACAAGCTGAGCATTGTACGAGGATTGTTCAAATATGAATGCATCGAGAACGTTATCTCGCTCAATAATGCGAAAATCACGAGGAAATTAAGATTATTGGGTAGATAAACATGTTGGCTTTACACCCATTAAAATCCGTTCACTTTAGCTGTGTCTAGCGCTCGCTAAACATTGCCTTCTCGTGTATACTAATACAAAAATGGTTGGAAGAAGGTCAGCGTACGCCGTTGAAATACGGTCCTATATTAAGTATCGTATTCTTGGCATAGGGTGTAAAGACATTTTTGATGAAATATGTTCTGTTTATGGGCATAATGAAATGTCTTTTTCGACAGTTATTCGTTGGTTTAAGAAATTCAAATGTGGGTTAGTTTCAACAGAAGATGTACCACCTGGCCGTCGGCCGAAAACAGCCACGTCTGCCAAGATGGTTGCTAGAGTGAAAGAAATAATTGCTACTGATGCAAGATACACCGCTAGGCAAATAGCTAATATGGTTGGCATCTTATTAGGAGCAGCTCATACAATTCTGAAACGTAATTTGAAAATGAGAAAGATCTGTGCTAGATGGATTCCCCATCTGTTGACAGATGAGCAAAAAAAGGCACGCGTGCAATGCGCAAAATTGTTGCTTAAATTAAATGCACGGTCTTTCGCAAATGTCGTCACTGGTGCCGAGACATGGGTTCACTTTTTTGAGCCCAAACGAAAGATTGATTCAGAACAAAATATGGGCAACAAAGTCTGGCAAAAGACCATGCATTGCAAAGCGGACCATGAGTGTCAAGAAGGTATTGTATGCCATATTCTTCACAACTCAGGGTCCGGCCATTCAGGTTGCTGTACCTAAAGACAAATCCGTAAATGCGAAGTTTTACAAGACTAAAGTTCTTCGAAAACTGAAGAAATATTTCAAAAATCGAAGACCCGCAACTGGTTTGGCCAATGTCAGATTGCTACATGACAATGCGTCATCGCACAAGGCGTCTATTGTACAAGACTTTCTGAAGCAGGAAAAGGTTGTTGTGCTCCCTCACCCTCCTTATTCGCCTGGCCTTGCCCCGTGTGACTTCTTTTTGTTCCCAAGGCTCAAAAAAATACCTTTCTGGTCGAAAATTTGTGCAGCGCAAACACCTCGGTTCTGCAATATTCCAGTGTCTTCATAGTATACCTAGAATAGACTATGAAAATGCCTTCAAGGATTGGATTAGAAGACTGAAACTTTGCATATCTGTTGGAGGTGAATACGTCGAGGGGACCAAATAAAATTTTCATTGAAATCTATCAAGGATACATTTTTATATGCTTAGATGCATTCATATTTGAACAATCCTCGTAAAATTGCATCACAACTGTTCTGGTTTTGCACTTTATTGTCACTTAACAATAGAAACAAATTTATGTAATAACGCTTAAAAAAACTAAAGTATGACGTCTTTTACTTGCCGTGAGCTACAATGTTTCACGATTTCTTAATCTTTCAGATTCTGTTCTAAGATGAATGTAACATCACAAATATTGTAAAAGTTTAACCTATTAGTTCGTTCTAAAAATAAACGCCGCAAAAGCCCTTTATTTCACGTTAACAAATATCTTCTTAAAATGGTAATATATGCTCTTTGCAAATTCAGTTTAACGCCACACATAATATTGACATTTCAATACTAAATATCCTTTGGGAGTAATATATAAATGTATATGTTTTTAAATCGATATACCGCACGACAAGAAGCAAATGTCTAACATCAATAAAACACATAATACAGAACCCATATTTGTAAGCACAAACTAAATTTAAAGAGGGTATTAGTATCTAGATGTACAACACACAAAAAAAGTTAAAACAAAACAAAAATCAACTTCTGCTAAGTAAAAAGCATCATAAATTGATATTAGTAAAGTTAATATGCTGTCAGAACATTGAAATTCATTCTTTTGTTTTACATAAATATTTTACCATTTGATAAACGCTAATGGCTTTCCCACGTCAGACTTTCGTATGATTCAAGGAAATATGTGTGAAAATAGAATCATTACTAAAAAAGGATCTTGTTTATAAACTTGCAATGAAACGGGTTCAATCTTTTTTGGATATTTCTCAATGGTGGGACGTAAATACGAGCTGTTGTGTTATATTTATGAACGAAATAACCATTATATATTGCTTTTTATGTTATGCATATTGTCTTGTTTGTTGTTGGTGTTTCGCCACTTAAATGTACACGCTCTGTGAATGAGGTTAGGTGCCCACCTTATTTTTGGCCACCGGTCGTCCATTGTTCTGCTTTTTCTGTTGTTTTTTTCCCGCTTGCCTGTTTCTTTGATGTGCGTGTATGTGTGCGTACATGCATGCGTATGTGTGTGTGTGTTTATGTGTTTGTCTCGTGCACGTGCATGTTGCGATGCTGGCATTTGCGATACTTAGAGCGCGGCTTTCCTTGTTAGATATTCATCTTTACTTTTTTCAACTCCCCCCAACAACCACGCCCTTTATCTACCCCTGACCCGTAATATAATCAAAATGTACTTTTTCTTAAATTTTTGAAGCAACCCGTCACTATAATAGTTTCTTTTACTTGCTATGCATGACGCTTTGGCTCTATTTGGGTTACTCTTTGCTTCCAGGAGATAATTAACAGAAACCTGCAGGCTTCCGGAATGTCTAAGGTTCTATCCACGTAACCACAATTGCTTGATATAATATCCGAAGCATACTGGGAGCTTCCTCCTTTATTAAAGCTTGGATACCTCGATATGACCTAAATTGTGCCGTCACGACTTAAAACCAGTAAAACAAAACATGTTCCATAAATTAATACTTCTTCAGAATTACTTATTCTCAAAATATGTTTCAATCGCTAGGTATGTAACAATTAAGTTATTTCAGAATAAAAAATGAAAAAAAAAATACATGTTAATGCACTAGTCATGTACGCACTATCATTTAAAATAATATATTTAGTCATGACTGCAGCTAGACTGTATGCCGGTCATGGAGTTTGTTCCATTGTCATTAAAAGCACAAAAATAAAAATCACAAATCAGCAAACAAAGATAAATATCGAACAGGAAATGCTGCGTTTCAACAAAGTGCACGATAATGCTTATCGTCTGTTTGATGACAACGCAATAAGAAAAATTCAGCAGGCGTTTGCAGAATTTAATATAAAAAATATTTGATTATGTCAAATAAGCATGTACACTGGTGGCATTTGAATTGTAATTAACATGTTTAAAGGTTTTCAAGTAGACATTTATCTTGTCTTAAGTAGCATACAGATCTATGAAATTTTAAATAAACCCACAGGATTATAGCTGAGTGTAAGGCTATACAGCAATGCGTCATTAACTGAAGTCAACAGAACGCAAAAACTTGTGTCAAATGTTTGATTATTTGTAACTACAAAGTAGAAAGTGTTGTTTGGATTCAATTTACTGACTTAAGCAGTTTTTTCACTGTTAATTGTTTTCTAATATATCTCACAGCGGAATTCCAATCCCATTTCCGATGCAAGCTGTTCCAATTTTGTATCAACTGATCGTGTTGTTTAAAGATCTCATAATAGCAACGATAAGAATCAAAAATTAAAATCCATCTAGACATCATGGAAACCTTAACTGTCTAACAAACCCATGATTTAACATTTTTGTCTTGCATTTCTCGGTTGAAAAACTCTACACTGCACAATCTAGATAATATTTTTAAAGACATACAGGCTGTCTTTGCATAACGTATATCTTTTAATGAAAACCAATATTTTTCAAATGGTTATGCAGAGACAATTGTAGTTATTACACATAACATCACTATCCGGTAAACATTAAATGACTTTATGATGAAACTTATGCTAATGTTGCAAATTTATGCTCCAAGGAGAATTGAAATTTAAAATTAAACTCCAATGGACATGAGGTACTGTTAGCAAAAAACTCATTTTTTAATTTGACATGAATTAATACACACCATATTTTTATTTTGTAGTCTTAACCAAATGCTTATCTCAGACATGTATTTTGTAGTATTAGAATGATTGTATCATATACATGTATCATTATTTTATTATTGAAAGTCCATTAACATTTATAATGACAATTATAGCGTATGCAATACGGTGAAATCAGGGATTAGGGATTAGGCACACATTAATGTTCTACGGAAAGACACCTTAAAATAATGGAACATATCAGACATTTTCAAAGTAACAAAACAAGAATAATGGATTCTTTGCAGTTGGGACAGCATTTGTTCATACAGATATGTGTGTAGTTGATAAATTGGTGTGCTTAAATGAAGTGGAATAAGGTCCATAGGACCTACAACCCAAACAGGAATACGAACTCATATGAAATAAAGTTATTTTACAAACTTCATACATGATTCAAGAAGAGGAAAGGTTATTATAAGAAATTTATTTTCAAGCCAATACATATCTAAATCACAACCTCACCACGTATAGCAGCTGGGGGGAGGGGGTTAATCTTAAAATAAAATTATGTTTTCAAAATAATGAAAGAATACACTTCTTGTCAAAGGAATTGTTACTTTTAGAAAATAACTTCGTTTGAGATACTCCCTTGACTATATCTTTCAACCATCAGAACTCCAAATATAATATTAATTTATACAGGTATCTTTTCAATGTCTCAAGTTACAAAAATTGTGATAACCAAGTTATCCAGACATAATTGTGTTTACATGACCTGGTCTGTCCAAGGACAGGTAAGGATAATAAGGTTACTTTTACCTGAATTTTCTGTTAATGATTCGGTGATTGTTAGGTTTGGATCATCACTAAGCTATACTGGTTGTGTGTGCTCATTCGACAAACGTATTTTCATGTTATTAAACATATGTACGTTAACAAACACTGCATGTAATAAGTTTGGCGTTCTCTTTTACTATTTCTATGGTTGAGACATAGAAACGTCTCATAATAGCGATTTTATCTAAGCCCATATTTTGCAACACACACTAAATAATTTTCGGAACGGAGTTTACTGATTTCTGGATTAGAGCTACTAAATCATATAGGTTCTAGAAAAGTAGTTACAATATTATAATACTATATACGTAATATATTTACAGCCTTGCTCGTCCCGTCAAAGCCCTAAGGAGGAACATCTGTTTTGACTGTTAAAACGAAACAAGCTCTCTGAAAAACCGTCCAAAATATGTCTTCAGTATATTTCCTGGCCGAGTGGTTAAGGTCGCTGATTTCGAATCACTGTACCATCTGTGAAGAAATAATGCTTGGAGAGGCACATATGTTCATCCTTAAAGTTAATCATCTAAGTTTGAAAGTCGCGATGTGACCTTTGATTGTGTCGTTGTGACGTTAAACCAAACAAACTAAAAAAAAAAACCAGGAAATTTCGATAAATAAAGTTCAGGCTATAATTACGACGGAACACAGCTGTACATAATGTATGTTGCTAGGTGGATAGATAGATCGACGGACGGACAGATAAATTGATAGATTTGGTACGAAGTATGTTCATTGCTACAATAACAATCCTGTTGGATTTTTTAAAAATCAAATACACATTCATAAGTAATGAACCATATCATGCACATAATTACCAAGCGTAACACAAATACGGACAAAATCCCCCCTGGACAAAAACCCCCCCGTGCTATTTCTGATCTACCTGGACAAAATACCCCATGTGAAAGTATCTAGGTGGACAAAATCCCTCTTATGAAAATAAAATATGGACAAAATCCCCCCTGTGATATATGTTTGGAGAGGACAAAATATGAAATAAAAAGGAAAACAAAAAAAAAACAATTATCACTGGGGGGATTTTGTCCGGGTAGATGATCACAAACAGCAGGGGGGGGGGGGGTTGTCCAGGGGGGCTTTTGTCCTACATTCCCTTATTTCCATTGCGGTTCTTGTTACCTGATGGCATGATATAGATAAAATCACAAATACAGATATCCTTAAAAGTAACATTAACACTGAATTGGATAAGAAGGCAATAATGGTTGCATGACAATAAAAAGTATGACACAGCTATCATGACTGACTAGTAAAAGTAACAAAGAAAGCTTAAAGCAATGGAATGCACTTGAAGTATTAACATAATACTGAACTACTGTGATAAAAAATGAAATTTTAATTGATGTTTGCATGGTCTGCTATACTTTTCACCTACAGTTACAATTTGACAAAGATACATCGACATTGAACCATTTTGGACTTATCTTTATATGATTATATCAATAGAGGATATTACATGAATGCTTTTTTCATTTTGAATTTATTAAACGAGTTGAATAAAATAAAAAAATGCAAGGCTCTGTCTAGCATTTTATCAATTTCATTCAACGAGTTTAATAAATTCACTGTGGAAAGTCACAAGTGTAATATTCTTTTTATCACATGTTAGCTTTTCCTATCGAAACATCAAAAATTCTTCTTTCTTTTACTATATTGTGCATGTCAATTTGTGGGAATATGGGCCGCCGTGAGAAAAATATTGAGAAATATAGAGACCTATACCACATTGTAGATTGAAGTGAGTTATCGTAATTTCCCATGTATCTCTTTCCAGACACGCGACTGGAAAAAGTTATGACGTCATTAATATGGCGGCTTAAGAGAAAATAACAAAACGTAGCTGCTGAATAATTACAGGTGACAACGTCTTTGAAAACTAGGTTATGATTGCAAAATTGATATATTTAGTGAAGGTAATGTTTATTCTAGCAGATAAAAAACACTTTTATGGAAAAGGATGGAATTCATTATGCTTAAAATGAAAAAAGAATATCCATAGATATCAAAAAATAACGAAAACGACTGAATAACGATATTAAGTGAGCAAATGTCTACTTAATGGCGCAGTATGTTCGATTTAAAATAGAAATAGTCTGATAATCTATCACTACAATAGTCGATTAGCATAATTATATGTATCTATATACCCTTGTTATCTGTATGAGTGTGTCAGATCAGCTTAATGCCCCGACACTGTGGTCAGAACACAAAATCAATAGAAAAAATATCTGTTTCAATTTTAAGAATGCTTTTTCTAATGCATTTACACCTTGTTGTAAACTATTTTGCAGTGCAGATTCTCCTATTAAAATTGATAAATCCAATCAATTTATACATACTTCCCAGTAAAACTAAGTTAAAGACATCTACGAAAGGAATCAGCATACTATGTCCAGCATACTAGTGGTCTATGATGTCATCGTCGTTTAGCGCTACAGTATATTTACGTTTTACAGAAGAAAATTTATAATACTAAAAACTACACCTTGAGTCCTTTCAATTAACAGGATTTGGTCACTAATCACATCCCTTTATTTTGTATTTTCAAGCAAAGCTCGCATATATGATCAGCAATATTATTTTCGATTCCTTAATTGCATATACAATTAGCTTTGCTCGTTTCATAGATAATTTAACCTCTAATACATGTACCACTTCTAATTTATTAAGTCATATAACTTCATGTCGAACTGATATTTACCTCATGTGAAAAAAATATTGCGACAAAGTATATGCAGACTCTGAAAAAAAACATTCCCAGAAAAATTAAAATCCAGCAATTACAGGATGTGCTGTTCCGTCGTTTCATATAATTCCTTTACTCTTTACACCTACTTACCAAATAATCCAATGAATTAGAAAGGAACTGCTTTAATTAAACACCTTTTCTTGTGTATTTAATTTCAGTTAAGCCTTTTTCTGCTTGTAACATTGCTAAAAATAATTTCCGTGTGAACATGTGAGGTAGTTTGTCAAAGCATCTCCTTATTAAACGATTTCGGTAAGGGAATGCAGTTTTCGGAGAGATAATAAGTAATCCACGAGAACTATTTCTGCCTAGATTGTCGTATGATTTAGAAAACGTTAAACACAGTTATGTGTGGCTACTATATGAAAACTAATTCACGCATTCTTGATGAAGTTTTCAAATACAAACAATCATTTGTTGCTCGAATAGTTGACATTTTTTATGTCAGGGAGGTGTAGTTTTTAAATGAAACTAACAATTCAAAGACTACAATACTGCATCGCTTGGGATTGATATATCTCCATATCTTAAATTTATTTACACTTTCAAGTGAGTTTTTCTCTATTCAGATGGGGATGTTCCCCCATACAATCTTCTGCAATATATCAGCTTAGATAGCTATCTATTACTAGATACATAGTTTGTCACAATCAGTTGTAGGTCATGTTGTTTGTCGGTTATATGCGACGTTTAATAAATACACTTTCCTTAACTTTTATATAATCTTCATATATTTGCAAGAGCGACTTTCAAGAATTCAATGAACGTTATCAATATGTCCTTTTGCAGATATACTGCTATTATCAAGTGCAAAAATATTCTACTAAATTTCACGATTGTAATTCAGACATGTGTGGGTTATTTTTTTTTTAAAGTTTAATAGCAATTTAAAAACACTTCTATTACTAAGTGTATTAAAACAGTAGTTATTTATCAATTCCAGTGAAAATTTTCACAAATGATGAAATGTTTTATCATATGCGGTTCTGATCCTCTTATTTGGAGATATGTTGCATATTCGGTGTTCAATCTTTTGTCAGCTGGATGCTACACTTTCCTCTTTGATCGTGACCAACGAAAGAGGTGGACCACGCCATGACTGGTGGTTCTTAAAGGCCATTGGGACTGAGCTGCTTTGATACATTTTTACTTTCCTAATTTGTCGGTTCCTTAATAATGTTCTGCTGGTATTCTGCTTTCTGTAACGGCATGGGGAACATAGGTAAATGATTTGTTAAAAGCTTTAAGAAGATCCCTTGAAAGTATAAAACGCAAATAATCAAGATAATAGAAGACTTGGTTTGATTAAGTTTGTTCCTGAGAGGTTTAGAAAGGTGAAAAAAATCTCATGCCCTTTAGCACCAGCTTAAGCTGAATTATAATATAATGATATTTAACGAACTTTATAATACTAAAGGACCAGAGGTTATTTACATATTTAATGTAGATATTTACTCGATCATTTTTGTGTTTCAATTAATAGCGTGCCCTCAGTTTCCCTTGCGTGAATAAGACACTCAATAGTCGGGGGATTAAGTTAACGTATAATGTTCTATAACATTAGAATATGGTGTAGATATAGAGTGTGAGCATTATTGCCAAACTACTGTTTAAGCACACCAGCATTGTTTTGCAACTGACTGTTCCAAGGCTTTGCCTCACTACGTTCCTTTATTTTACGTTTTAAGCTTTCTGTCTATTGGCTTTACTTAGTTCATGTATTTATCATGTTTTTACCTATACATGCATTGCTGCAGAGTTTTACGGTTCAAAGATGCGTTTCATTAACATGTATCAGAGTTTATCACAAATCGGATCTGTTGAGAAATATTTTCAGTTTCAGAGAAAGAATGATGAAAGAAAGAAAATGAAATGATTATCCCCTGCCCCTGATGCCCCTCCTCCTGCAGTTAGCAAAACATAATTACGGAAAGCCCATAATAAACGTTTAAATGCAGGTTTGATAAATAATATTGTTTATAGATACTTTTGTTACCGCTGAGCTGAAGCCGAATTAAGTAAAACGCTTTCAGTGTTGATGTCAAGTTTGAATGCATATGATTAACCAGTAATTCTTAGTAATAAAGTCGACTATTATGAATCTAACTTTAAGAAAATATCTGTTAAATTTCCATCGGCATAGTCGTCTTGATCGTACTTAAATCTTGTTTAAATAAAATTGCAAACAATACATGTAATATGCACATGTTCTAATAATAACAGCATAGACAATTACTTGTGCCGACATTGATTTGTATTGCATTTTCGACAAAATCCTTTCCTTCTAGGTTCTGATTAAAACCAGATATTAATAACGTATTTTCCCGTATTGTATGTTATATTTCTTGTAACGTTTGGAAATAATTTTATTTAAGATTCAACGTCATAAGATTAGTCGAAAATATTTTATTTCAAGAGGTAGAAGCGACATGTAAAAATGCATTGTAAATTAGGTGGGTGGGGTACAAAATAAACAATTGAAATAACTTAAATATACTTTCTACAGAGAAAGTGCAAATATAATATATTTGATATGTCCAATTGGCTTGTTTAATAACATCATATCCGATATTATAAGTAATTTTACTAATATTTTCAATCATTATTCAGCGGTATTAATTTCGTAAACGGTCGCCATATTGATGACGTCATTTCCGGATCCAGTCGCGGTCGCCAGAAGAGATACAAACATATTACTTTTGTCTTGGACCAAGGAATAATTTGGTATATGTGGCTATATTTCTCAAATACTTTCGAGCGGGATTACGAATGGCCGTGGACTAATATATAAACAAGTCAATTTGATGTCTCCTACACTATAAACGACGTCGACGTCAAAGGTTTATTACACTAGTCGTTTTTATGTAATGGCATTATCACATTCCCGCGACGTCAAACATGTGATAATATATGCTTATCATCTTACCTTTACCGCTAAAACCTGGCACATCTTGAATGCAAAGTGGACTAATTTATTTTATTTGCATGAAAACATGAATGGTCATGCAATGGCTATTTGATTTCTGTTAGGCCTTGTATATGTATGTATAAATTTATGGTTAAACAAATACTTCCAATTGTATTTATTAATACGCGAGCCTCAAAACACTTGATTGAGACACTGAAAAAATACTGACTTATGTTCATTAGTAGAATTGCCATGTTTTGCATACGCGTGATCGATAGATTTCTTTGATTACAAACCAAAAGTACTTTTGTAACAGAATGTAATTTAGATAGATGTACTTTTAATATGTAGGATGTAGTATAATTTCTATTCTGAATGTTGTTGATGAAACCATCCCATTGTTAAAATTGTTTAGACAAAAACAATCATAAAATTATGAAATAAACTGTAAGGGAAAATGTTTTCACAATAACTATATGATACGAGTTGAACATCGATTTGTCGTTGATATGTAACAAAGCGATATTGTGTCAGGGACAGTCAGGTTTATTTACATTAAACGCCAGCTAGTCTAGTTGGTCTTTAATATTTAGACGAATCGAAGTTGTTTTAGGGCAAATGTACTCGAATGAACCATAATGTTAACAATGTTACATTTGTCAGGTGCCATAATACAGTAACGAAAATGTTCTTGAGAGGAAAAAAGAGACACATTTAAGTTCAGTTAAGAGCTTATTTTATTTTTTCCTTAGGGAAATGAAAACCGATGAACAAATTAAATATGTAAGACTTAATGTAATGTTGACAGCAGGAATGCCTCAAATGCGAATTAAGTTGTCCTACTTAGAAGACAATCTACTTCTTAATTTTCTCAGAGAAATCACCATTGCAAAAACAATTAGGACAAAATTAAATTTAGGAATAGAAAAAGAGAATGATTTGAAAAATAATATAGAAAAAACTGTTATATCTGCGCATAATTATTTTCCTGTTTAAATGCACGGTAAAAACAGAGAGGACAAATTGCAAAGTTAAAATTTATTAAAATCTGTGTGCAGTAATCAGCTTAATATCTGCATCCTCGACGAAAACCTAGAGTGCAAGGCAAACATTTCAAACATAAAAAATATAAAGTTTAGAGGGTAATTTTCTCATAATATTGTTTGCCGAAAACAAAGCAAATCTTGACTTATAGATCCTCCTGATTCTATTTGACAGTAAATTTTAACATGGTATCAGAATCAATGATGAGAAATGGACATTTATTTTTATTTTTGTTTTTGTAAGGTCTAACGTCACATCGAAGACAAAATATAGGTCATGTGGCGACTTTCCAACTTTTTAAGGTGGAGGAAGACCCCAGTTTATTCTATTACGGACCGGTACCCAGGTAGAACGACCGACCTTCCTATGGATGGCTTCCTCACATGAAGAGGCTCGAACCAACATCGGAGAGGAAACAAATGAAAATATAACGAACTGGTAATAAAAGTGAAAACATGATATTGCACGGTAAAACTATATAACAATATTGAAGAGTTACCTGTTACTGCCGAAAACAAACATTAAAATATTTTCTACGTGTGTTTACATGGTAAAACTTAAGCGGAAATTTACTTTCATTGCAATATGAACTAGTACTAGTATGTGTTTAAAGGACTTATGTTAGTCACGTTTGGAACATTTCAGCATAATGTAATTATTTAAAGTTAATATGTTTTCCCCTCATTATAACTTAAGTTTCAGTACCTTTTCCGGACGAATACAACAACCCAATTAAGGATGCTTTCAATCATTGAACAATCGATACCTAGAACATTATACTGACGTACAAAACTTAAATAAATGGATAGTTTCTTACTTTGACGACATGGATGGGCAAATTTCGTAATTTAGTTAACCAGGCCGGCTTATGGCAGTTTTGAATTTTAAGGTAATAGATCACTAACAGTAATGTTTACAAAATGGCCTTTGCTTGGTATATTCTGAAAGGTAACCGTGTTTTGCACTATTTTGCATTTTTTAAACAGCTTTTACCGTGCTGTTTTTTTTTTATAAATTTTGTATAACTTATGGTATCTCCTCAAACTCAAGTAGAGACCAATTTCAAAGTGATAGCCACTATCCAAAACGTTTGCAGAGAACTCATTTTACCATTAATTTTAACAAAAAAAAAACCCATCAAACTATTGGTAAACAATTATTAAACACAAAATAAAAATGTCAATATCAATTTTTCTATGGTGCCTCAAGTAAACGGATTTAATGAGACAGAATTCATACTTCAACATTGAAAAAATAAGGTCGAATGCTGTGTTTCTGTTTTGAATTTTGCTTACCCCATTTAAAAATTACCTTAGGGCAGACGTAAAACCTACCTTAATTTCTTCCACAATATATAATCTAAGAGTGAAAGCAAAATAGAGAACTTTCACCGCGTGTAACTCAATATTTTTAAAGATGTGTAACTCTTTTCCTTTTGTTTAAGTAGTAAATTCACTTTGAACACCAAGAAATCGCTTATAAGATTCATCTTTTTCCATTTTTGTACAAGAAATCAATAATAAGTCTTGAAAGAAGAAAAAACTTACTAGAAAAAAAGGAAAATAAGGACAAAAATTTGGTCCCAGTAGGGCTTGAACCTACGCCCCCTAAGAATTGCAGTAAAAGTAGGTTTATGGTAGGAATTGAATACTCTTCAAAAAGGAGGTTCTCTATTAGTGATCTAATACCTTAAGGTCAAACTTTCGATCATTTTTGCATGTTCTCGTGGCTTCACATACAGCCATTTTGGGAATGTCATAACAATATTTTATTTAACAAAACAGCTTTTATTCTTATTCCTTATGTCTAAGGTATATATCTACATATACGCCGATCAACACAAAGTAGACCCTATCATACACTTCCATATCAAGGAAACCAAGGGTATGACGCATATAACCATGGAATAATGAAACGCGATTTAAAAGTTTACAACGATCGATGAGCTAGCCTGAAAGGTAAAAAGGTAAAAGACATATGTCGAAACAAGCCCCGCCGACCAGCAGCCTTGATTGCTTTATAAAGATCAAATAGTTTGCAAATACATGTATGAATTTTATTGAAACGTAATTTGTGCCGTATCATTTAAGATTTATACCATAATTATAACATAAACACATCTCCTTTTGGCCTTATGGGAATCGCGGCGGCTTGTTAATAATCCAAGAAAAGTTTCGTTTCTGTCATAAAACGTAGAAAGCGTGCTCGATTTTTTGTTCATTATGAAAAGCCTCAAAGATTTCAAGAATGTTATTTTGTTTTGACAAATCAAGATGACTAGTAAAATTTTACGTTTACACAGATTTTAAAGAATCAAGTTATCATTTAACTGTTAGCAAATGTTTAATTACTTAATTATAACTCATGCGTTGAATTGTAGCTATAACTCGGTGGACAGTCAATACAGAGGTCCGGGGTTCAAACTGGAGATTTCTCTGATGCATTTGAATGTCTTCCAACTAATTTACGGGCCAGTACTCGCAGAAGTACCACTAAGAGGTTCGTGCGAATCAGGGTTTTTCAAAAATAGCTCATTTAAGCAAAGATAATGTTTTGAAACCGATTTTACCGGGTTAAACATTTATAAAGTTTAATCAATACGAACTTCCGGCATATATAGATATATACTTTCTCATGCATGTACCCAGAAACGTGCAGAACTGTTATTGTTTATTCTTTGTATTTGTCCTTTTATCAAATTCCATACATAGTATAATAGTAACAATATGAAATTTTTCCTGACAATGACGTCAACACACAATGTAAGATATATGTACTAATATATCGCTAGTTTATCGCCATTGAAATTTCGAGACAACATGTTTTGCGAGAGTAATAAAAATTACTTTAACGAATGTTACGCATTTTATTCAAGCGACTTAATTATTGTATTGAGAGAACGCCATGATGTGGAGAATTACTCGAGATTTGTCATTTCGATAAAGGCTTTAAGGCCGAATCGTTAATGGAATAAAACAGAGTGAAAACAATAGAGTCTTTGAACATTCGATAACAGGCTTAACTATACATAGAAAAAACAGTATTCAGAACGAACACGAAGGCTGATCAAGTCGTTGACTTCAAGTTGCTTTTCCTTTACAACTGTCGGTTTGGAACCTTGCTTGAGATAGTTGGAAATGTGAGAAGCTGGAAATATGAAACATAGGTATCGGCGCAAACGAAGTTAAATATACGATCAACTGGATGTGCGTCATAAAATGTTATATATCAAAATCGTTTTAGTTGATGTTAGATTACTGGCACATACACTTTGAAACCGAAGTATGGCGTTTCAAAATTTGTCAAGAACTGCATCCAACCAGATGCAATTATCATCGGGAAAATACACGTATCCTAAAAGGGAAATGATCCGTTTATAGTTTTGCGATAGATATCTACAAGCTTCTTGTTAATTGTAAAAGGTGTCATTCAATGTTAATAAGTCAAGTCGTCCATTTTTAAATTTCCAAAAATATTTTGATACTTAAGAGTAAATTTTACTATATGACTTCTAATGTTAGTCGCAGGACTAATTTCTGTTTCCTAACCGTTCTACAGTAATAACCAAGGACCCGGCATAATTCTAAAAATATATTTCTGCTTTAACGGCTGGTGATTTTAAGATGAGATGGAAACATTGATTGCTTCGTACATGTAATATGTCAGCCATGTCCGCGCTATTTTTTGACAAAAAAAAGATTCTTATATTTTTTTCACTAAAACTACACTGGAAACAGCAAATAGAATCCGCTGTATATAACTATTAAAAGTAGTCAAAACTAAAAATATTACAAATCACTTTTATTTAAGATATAAAATACCTCACTGAGTGATTTGTTGTTGACTTAGATCTAAATCATTTCTTGGAGTTCAGATGCGACAGAATTATATAATATACAACTGAACGACAATGATTCTATGCAAGAGCAAATCACTATATGAGATATATTATTTCGATCATAGATTATTTTGTACATCCTTTACGTCTTCCACAACATTCTTTCCTGTTTTCTGTTAGTTTCTTTTTTCGGCGCGCAGCTATGACGTAACCATTGTGACGTCAGAAAACTTAATTGTTGCACAACAATACAAAATTTTCAGCCGTCTTTATTTAATAGGAAAACAAAAAGGGCATTGTTAGAATTACCGCCAACAGTTCGGCTACATTAGCCTTCCTCAGGGTACAATATAAACATGATAAAAGAAATGACGCCGATGTCAAACGAGGTCAAAATGTTTTGCGGTAAAAAAAAAACATAAACAGGATCATTGTATTGTATGAAACATAAATACTGTTATAAAAAGCAGTATAACTGCAATTGTTGAGGACACCAATAAAAACTGGTTATGAAATATGCACAACATTAATAAAAAAAAGTATATAACATATATGTTTGAAAAGTATTAATACAGATGGAGACACATTTCCCAAACGAAACATCCAGGAAGTCACCTTTAGAAGCCTATTTCAAGGATTCGTTACTTTATCGATTGGTTTAAAAGAGAAATTCCGGATAGAATGTCATTGAGAATTAGAAATGACATTTGTTCAAAGTAAAATGTTCAAACGATTTTCGTTTCTTTGACGACAGTGCAACAAGAAAAGCATCAGACATGCGATAAAATGTAATGTAATAAATGCACGAGCACTGACGTCATTCAAGGAAATCTAAATTAACAACGTAAATAATTTTCGTTTGCATCAAAAGATCCATAGAGTTATCATTAACCCAAGAGAATCTTGTCAGCTATTATAACAGTGCAACTATTCGTCAATAAGTTAAATCAAAGTAGTGAGATCTGTTTAAGAGTCATAGAGTCTGCCTTAAATTATTTTATTTTCGTTTCATAATGTATTCCATAGTTTCACAGAAATTTTGTTGCTGTACTTTGTTGTATTTAAACGTTGTTTTTTTTTCTTCTTTGTTTTGGTATCGTGAATTGTGCGAAAATAATATTTCATGATCTGAGACAAATACATGTATCAATTCCGAGATCTGCAACTGAATCCGGAAATGACGTCAATAGTATGACTATCGATTGTGAAAATATTTTTGTAAAATACTGTCTAAAAATCAATACAATATTGATAATTTTTTTTTACTCTCAGTTTTTCTGAAAAAGTTACTATCAAACGTTGCGTATCCTTCAGCTAAGCTGAAAAATACTTTCGACACATGTTTACACTTAGCTGCAACGAACTAATCCGACGACTACAACGAACATCCAACGCTCTTGTATACTATGCTAAAACGAACTTCCTACGCTCTTGTATACTATGCTAAAACGAACTTCCTACGCTCTTGTATACTATGCTAAAACGAACATCCAACGCTCTTGTATACTATGCTAAAACGAACATCCAACGCTCTTGTATACTATGCTAAAACGAACTTCCTACGCTCTTGTATACTATGCTAAACGAACTTCCTACGCTCTTGTATACTATGCTAAAACGAACATCCAACGCTCTTGTATACTATGCTAAAACGAACATCCAACGCTCTTGTATACTATGCTAAAACGAACATCCAACGCTCTTGTATACTATGCTAAAACGAACTTCCTACGCTCTTGTATACTATGCTAAAACGAACATCCAACGCTCTTGTATACTATGCTAAAACGAACATCCAACGCTCTTGTATACTATGCTAAAACGAACTTCCTACGCTCTTGTATACTATGCTAAAACGAACATCCAACGCTCTTGTATACTATGCTAAAACGAACATCCAACGCTCTTGTATACTATGCTAAAACGAACTTCCTACGCTCTTGTATACTATGCTAAAACGAACTTCCTACGCTCTTGTATACTATGCTAAAACGAACATCCAACGCTCTTGTATACTATGCTAAAACGAACATCCAACGCTCTTGTATACTATGCTAAAACGAACATCCAACGCTCTTGTATACTATGCTAAAACGAACATCCAACGCTCTTGTATACTATGCTAAAACGAACATCCTACGCTCTTGTATACTATGCTAAAACGAACATCCAACGCTCTTGTATACTATGCTAAAACGAACATCCAACGCTCTTGTATACTATGCTAAAACGAACATCCAACGCTCTTGTATACTATGCTAAAACGAACTTCCTACGCTCTTGTATACTATGCTAAAACGAACATCCAACGCTCTTGTATACTATGCTAAAACGAACATCCAACGCTCTTGTATACTATGCTAAAACGAACTTCCTACGCTCTTGTATACTATGCTAAAACGAACATCCAACGCTCTTGTATACTATGCTAAAACGAACATCCAACGCTCTTGTATACTATGCTAAAACGAACATCCTACGCTCTTGTATACTATGCTGAAACGAACATCCAACGCTCTTGTATACTATGCTAAAACGAACATCCAACGCTCTTGTATACTATGCTAAAACGAACATCCTACGCTCTTGTATACTATGCTAAAACGAACTTCCTACGCTCTTGTATACTGTGCTAAAACGAACATCCAACGCTCTTGTATACTGTGCTAAAACGAACATCCAACGCTCTTGTATACTATGCTAAAACGAACATCCAACGCTCTTGTATACTATGCTAAAACGAACATCCAACGCTCTTGTATACTATGCTAAAACGAACATCCTACGCTCTTGTATACTGTGCTAAAACGAACATCCAACGCTCTTGTATACTATGCTAGAACGAACATCCTACGCTCTTGTATACTATGCTAAAACGAACATCCAACGCTCTTGTATACTTTGCTAAAACGAACTTCCTACGCTCTTGTATACTGTGCTAAAACGAACATCCAACGCTCTTGTATACTATGCTAAAACGAACTTCCTACGCTCTTGTATACTGTGCTAAAACGAACATCCAACGCTCTTGTATACTATGCTAAAACGAACTTCCTACGCTCTTGTATACTATGCTAAAACGAACTTCCTACGCTCTTGTATACTATGCTAAAACGAACTTCCTACGCTCTTGTATACTATGCTAAAACGAACTTCCTACGCTCTTGTATACTATGCTAAAACGAACATCCAACGCTCTTGTATACTATGCTAAAACGAACTTCCTACGCTCTTGTATACTATGCTAAAACGAACATCCTACGCTCTTGTATACTATGCTAAAACGAACTTCCTACGCTCTTGTATACTATGCTAAAACGAACTTCCTACGCTCTTGTATACTATGCTAAAACGAACATCCTACGCTCTTGTATACTATGCTAAAACGAACATCCAACGCTCTTGTATACTATGCTAAAACGAACTTCCTACGCTCTTGTATACTATGCTAAAACGAACATCCTACGCTCTTGTATACTATGCTAAAACGAACATCCAACGCTCTTGTATACTATGCTAAAACGAACTTCCTACGCTCTTGTATACTATGCTAAAACGAACTTCCTACGCTCTTGTATACTATGCTAAAACGAACATCCTACGCTCTTGTATACTATGCTAAAACGAACATCCAACGCTCTTGTATACTATGCTAAAACGAACATCCAACGCTCTTGTATACTATGCTAAAACGAACATCCTACGCTCTTGTATACTATGCTAAAACGAACATCCAACGCTCTTGTATACTGTGCTAAAACGAACATCCTACGCTCTTGTGTACTATGCTAAAACGAACATCCTACGCTCTTGTATACTATGCTAAAACGAACATCCTACGCTCTTGTATACTATGCTAAAACGAACATCCTACGCTCTTGTATACTATTCTAAAACGAACATCCTACGCTCTTGTATACTATGCTTAAACGAACATCCTACGCTCTTGTATACTATGCTTAAACGAACATCCTACGCTCTTGTATACTATGCTAAAACGAACATCCTACGCTCTTGTATACTATGCTAAAACGAACATCCTACGCTCTTGTATACTATGCTAAAACGAACATCCTACGCTCTTGTATACTATGCTAAAACGAACATCCTACGCTCTTGTATACTATGCTAAAACGAACATCCTACGCTCTTGTATACTATGCTAAAACGAACATCCAACGCTCTTGTATACTATGCTAAAACGAACATCCTACGCTCTTGTATACTATGCTAAAACGAACATCCAACGCTCTTGTATACTATGCTAAAACGAACATCCAACGCTCTTGTATACTATGCTAAAACGAACATCCTACGCTCTTGTATACTATGCTAAAACGAACTTCCTACGCTCTTGTATACCATGCTAAAACGAACATCCGACGCTCTTGTATACCATGGTAAAACGAACATCCAACGCTCTTGTATACTATGCTAAAACGAACATCCAACGCTCTTGTATACTATGCTAAAACGAACTTCCTACGCTCTTGTATACTATGCTAAAACGAACTTCCTACGCTCTTGTATACTGTGCTAAAACGAACATCCAACGCTCTTGTATACTATGCTAAAACGAACTTCCTACGCTCTTGTATACTATGCTAAAACGAACATCCGACGCTCTTGTATACTAATCTAAAACGAACTTCCGACGCTCTTGTATACTATGCTAAAACGAACTTCCGACGCTCTTGTATACTATGCTAAAACGAACTTCCGACGCTCTTGTATACTATGCTAAAACGAACTTCCTACGCTCTTGTATACTATGCTAAAACGAACATCCAACGCTCTTGTATACTATGCTAAAACGAACATCCAACGCTCTTGTATACTATGCTAAAACGAACTTCCTATGCTCTTGTATACTATGCTAAAACGAACATCCAACGCTCTTGTATACTATGCTAAAACGAACTTCCTACGCTCTTGTATACTATGCTGAAACGAACATCCAACGCTCTTGTATACTATGCTAAAACGAACATCCTACGCTCTTGTATACTATGCTAAAACGAACATCCTACGCTCTTGTATACTATGCTAAAACGAACATCCTACGCTCTTGTATACTATGCTAAAACGAACATCCTACGCTCTTGTATACTATGCTAAAACGAACATCCTACGCTCTTGTATACTATGCTAAAACGAACATCCAACGCTCTTGTATACTATGCTAAAACGAACATCCTACGCTCTTGTATACCATGCTAAAACGAACATCCGACGCTCTTGTATACCATGCTAAAACGAACATCCAACGCTCTTGTATACTATGCTAAAACGAACATCCAACGCTCTTGTATACTATGCTAAAACGAACTTCCTACGCTCTTGTATACTATGCTAAAACGAACTTCCTACGCTCTTGTATACTGTGCTAAAACGAACATCCAACGCTCTTGTATACTATGCTAAAACGAACTTCCTACGCTCTTGTATACTATGCTAAAACGAACATCCGACGCTCTTGTATACTATGCTAAAACGAACTTCCGACGCTCTTGTATACTATGCTAAAACGAACTTCCTACGCTCTTGTATACTATGCTAAAACGAACATCCAACGCTCTTGTATACTATGCTAAAACGAACTTCCTACGCTCTTGTATACTAATCTAAAACGAACATCCAACGCTCTTGTATACTATGCTAAAACGAACTTCCTACGCTCTTGTATACTATGCTAAAACGAACTTCCTACGCTCTTGTATACTATGCTAAAACGAACTTCCTACGCTCTTGTATACTATGCTAAAACGAACTTCCTACGCTCTTGTATACTATGCTAAAACGAACATCCAACGCTCTTGTGTAGCCCGCCCGCTTAGCTCAGTAGGTAAGAGCGTTGGTCTACGGATCGCGGGGTCGTGAGTTCGATCCTCGGGCGGGGCGTATGTTCTCCGTGACTATTTGATAAACGACATTGTGTCTGACATCATTAGTCCTCCACCCCTGATTCATGTGGGGAAGTTGGCAGTTACTTGCGGAGAACAGGTTTGTACTGGTACAGAATCCAGGAAAACTGGTTAGGTTAACTGCCCGCCGTTACATAACTGAAATACTGTTGAAAAATAGCGTTAAACCCAAAACAAACAAACAAAACCAACGCTCTTGTATACTATGCTAAAACGAACTTCCTACGATCGCGAACACTCGTTTGAAAAATTCTTGCTAATAGAGAAGGTTTTATGCAACATATTAATATGGAAGCAAAAAAAAAAGATATAAAACTACATTTATATAAATTATGAAACATTTTCACAACTTAAAAGACACGGGCTAACAATATTTTCTCACGAGCAAACATACGTCGTATGAATATTTTGTGAACGAACACGTTACGTACTTTATCATATTTTTGCATGCACATCATAACTCTATAATAAATATTATCAAAAGACAACCATTTATTATGTAATGAATCACTAAAATTTCAGTGGATATAAAGTTAGCGTGTGATTGAACATTAGCTCTTGCAGCCATTAGATCGACGTTACATTTTCTCTTATATTATGCCTTCTACAGCCGTCACTGACCATAAATCTGGCAATAATTTTCCCTTGAAAACGAATCAATTGGCCACTAAGCTATTCGGCTGTAGTAATATATCAAAACTAATTATTATGCTAAAATCAATATCTAGAATGTTAAAACAGAATCAACAGATCTGTTGTCTGAATCAACAGATCTGTTGTTACAAGCGATGTAAAAGGAGATTCAAAACCCTTTTCTCGGACTTATCTCTTCTCGTTTCAGTCTCTTCTGTACATCTTTTTAAAATAGTTAAATCACCAACTATCATACAATTCCTTCTAGCCAAAATTTTAATAAAACCTACAAGTATTAATTAATTATTACCAAAATACATATTAACATTGTTCCAGTTCACTAAAGCAGTGACACCAGATAGATGTTTTGAATATTGGTCAACGTTTATAATCAATAATACAAAAGCCACCAAACTTAGATGCTCTTATTCAAAGGCATACAGACAAAAATGACGAAAACTATGCATGATGTTTACAAATCCACACAAATAAACACGATAAATACTAATACTGGCTAAAAATATTAGGAATGAATAGAAAAATATATATATCGGGGAAAAGTTGCCACGTTCAGTACAGGCACTGTGATTTAACAAAATGGTAAACAAATAATTAAGTAACGTTTGTATGGAATTCTTATTAGGGAAAGGCTTTTTTTGAAATATTTCTATTTTTCTTTGGCTATCTATATCGCTATGTATAGCTTAGCAGAATCAATGTACTGCTACGCAGCTTCTTCCATTTCTACCAAATGATTTTAGATGAGATGCCGCTTGAAATAAAATTTGAAATGGACTCAAGGAAGTTGGACACGAGATACTGCAACAGCTCCGCTGGAGCTTAGTTGTACTGAGCTGTAACGCTAAGAAACATATGGAACTTTTAAATGGCTGACGACTTTAATATACGGTCTTTTCAGTTTCATATCAAATAATCTTTACAACTAGTTTAATTTTACCAATTTAGATATGCCTTAATATAAAAATCACGTGGTCGTTATTGGTACACACCAAGTTTTTTAAACTTATTATCAGTAATCATATGCAACTCGGTGTTAATTTAGAAAATCTAATACAACAAGCCTAAACCAAACGCTAGCATGACTTCTTAATTGTAAGGATGAACCTGACTCTTGTACATGACATAGTTTCTCATCTTCCTTCTTAAACAACTATGTTACTTGCCGATTACGTTTCCAGAATCGAGGTGTGCTTTGGACGATTATGTTTTTCCCACTAACAGAATTTATGGTTTGTTCTTGACTGTGTTTTTTGAAGTCTCACAAATGTTAAATTTCCAATACGTCTAAATGTACATGTTTATATGCTACAAAATCTCAGTCAACTAAAGTGATGTAAAAAAAATACAGGACCGCCCGTACATACTCCACATAGAAAGGGTTTACACATAGGCATACAGCGACTGAGCACAGGTACACATTACCACAAACAAAGTCGGCACAAACATCATAGAAATAACAAGCAGACACAGACTGACATGACGAAGGATCACAGTAGGGCGCCTCCTTGGATTGGTTAGTTGCGTAAAAACACAATTTGGTAGTTTAAACTAGTTTTATGGTGCTTGACATTACCTTGTATACAATTATTGCCTTTTAAGTTGAGGTCGATAAGTGGATTCATCGACCTGATAAAAGCGATATCGACCGAGGGCGCAGCTGTGATGTCATCACGGTTTGCATTGGGTAGTTTGAACTAGTTTAATGGTGCTTGACATTATACAATTATTGCCTTTGTTGAGGTCGATAGACGGATTTATCGACCTGAAAAAAGTTATATCGACCAAGGGCGCTGCTGTGGCGTAATCACGGTTTAACGTCAAAACAATGCGACGTCGTTTACAATTAACTAATAGAAGTAAATAAAACAATTCTTGCCTTTTAAATTCGTTCGATATGTGGATTTATCGACCTGATAAAAGCTGTGGATTTATCGATCTGATAAAAGCGATATCGACCGAACTTAAAATGCAACAATTGCTTACTATTAAATCCAGCCTACTTATAATTATAAAGATTAAATACAAATATCTGCAGCCTTTGGTCATTTTTCGTAGTAAATTGTATACAACATCGCATTGCTTTGACGTCAAACCGTGATGATGTCACAGCTGGAGGTCAATACGTATTTTTGCTTCGCTTTTGAGTCAATACTACTTTTAATCATTGATCATGTAACTACATTGTATATCTAGACCAATGGAAAGGACTATAAATATAAATTTAATAATAACATTCACGAAATTTATCATAAAAATAGTCATGCTGAAAAAGCTTTTTATATAATAAATATATTACAAAGGTAAAATTCTTCCAAATAGATAGACTGGCAATTTTTATTAACCGCGAAATATTAAACTGTTAAGAAACGGCGCAGGTACATCTCGATCAATGTAAGGGAAATTTACAAAATAAAAGTTATCTTATCATTATATATAAATGGAGAGGCATGCAGTAAGTCTAAAAGGAAGCAATAATATTCGTTTTGTAAGAACTTCTCAAGGATATGTATTAATCGTCTAGATAGCAGATGCTCTTTAAGGCATTAATGACATCTTTCACATCGTATTTTTCCCATAGCAATATGGAAATATGTTTGCGACAAATTGCGCGCAATCTCTTTTTGTGTGAATATTATTGGCATAGTTTCTCATCTTACTAAATGCAAACAACTGGGGACTACATTAAATATTCATTAACTCATTTTCGTTACTTAAATGTTTGCATTTTAAGATTTATTTGATTGGTTTTAAATACTATAAACCTATATATAGCATTAACTCTAGCAAATCCCTATTGTCACTTACTTTTAAGTACTTTTTTAAGAAAAGTAATTGTACGAATATTCGAATTAACAAACCTGTTTTTAGTTATTTGTCAGAATGAGAATCTCCAAACATTCACATTGTAATAAACCCTATTCAAATTAATATAGTTATCATCTTTGCTTAGACATTTGACTGATTATTGTTGTGTCCCCCAAAATGAGAATGATGTTCTCTTTTCTACGAGTCAGGATTTAAAAAGGCTTAAGCTTGTCAGGCGTTAAATAGGGGTAACAACATGATAGGAATTTGGGTTGGGTTCTAAACTACAGAGACAAGAAAGATGTGTCCAGTCCAATCAATTTTATTAAAGGTCTAATGTACACCTTTATAACTTTATGTGTCAACAGACAGTAGTTAACTAATAATAGAATCTGGTTCAACCAGATTCAGCTTTATCAAATGGCGGTTTTTAATAGAAATACATACAAATCCGAGTTCCAAGCATACCAGTTATATAAAATGAAGAATAATTTTAAAAGTAGAAAGTCTTATATGACAAGACTGGGTCAAGTCAATATTTGGTCACGTTCCAGATTGGGTCAAATTCCAAAGTGGGTTAAACTATAAAGTAGATAAACTAGATTTATATAAACATGTGTAAAGAACTAGGATCAGTAGCAGGTTAAATGTTTAGTCAATTAAATGTGGTCCCAACCTCTATATGAGGGTACATTTTCAATGTAGCAGCCGGTTTAAACCTTGGAGCGCTATTGTTATCAAAAGATGCTGAGAGGACTTAAACAGAATAAGGACGTGCGTCCTAGTTTTCTATGACGTCACACGGTGCAAGAATACATAACGTGCAGGATAGCGCAGTCTGCTTGGAACTCGTGTAACTCGATAAAAACAAGTGAGTTTAAAACTGATATCGGTCTCTAAATAAAGCTAAGACATTATATGATCTATCGAAATTGGAAATATAGAATGTCATGCTGCAATATGCGTAAAAATGGCGATAAAACTGGGATAAAATCTGGATCACGAGGCGCTAGTTGAAAAAAGGTAAACAAAGAAAGTACATCGCCCCGTCATTTTGTAAAACACAAAAACAATGTTCATAGCAATATGAGACGCATATGTAATGTGGAACCCATTTTGTCTGCTTTCAGAAACTATATAAAAGGAAATTTCAATTTTGTCATTTATATTTGTAGGACTTGCGAGCGTGTAGATTTACTCCAGGGCCAGCATTATATTTCAAGTTATTGTCCATTATCTAATAAAATACTGTGCATAAATATTACAAAATGACGACATAGTACCAGTGAATGACGTAATAAGACAAGATAAGATACACTCATCACTCGCTAATTGATTAAATGAATATGCTTGAAGGTTAACGTCGAACAAGATACTGGCATTTGGAGATATAATATCCCTGGAGGGTAATACATGTTCTCCTTAATGGTACAGTCACGAAATAATGACACACAGAGAACATTACACGCACAGGAATCATAGATATCGGAACGTACTTTATAAATTATTATATTTTATATTATTTGAAGGGAAAAGTCTCTTTGATACGTTATATAGATACACGTGGTCTATTTCAAAAGTAGAAATTTCGTTTATATCAGGAAAAAGTTGTGTCTGTAAGTGTGATAAGAGTTGGAAGAGTTATTGAACTCGTTTATGTTGTACCTCTGAAATTTATTCGAATTCATTTAAATCCTAAAGGGATCTCCGTGGCCGAGTGGATAAGTTCGCGGACTTTGGGCCAATTGCCCCTCAACGACGTGGGTTCGAGCCTCACTTAAAGCATTGAATTTTTGCATGTGAGGAAGTCGTCCAGTTGGCTTATGGAAGGTCAAGGATTTTACCTTGTTGCCAGCCCGTGATGAAATAATACAGACATGTGGTTGTTCTTTGCTATCAAATGTGGAATGTTACCATACGATATTAAAATATCTCTGTTTTGTTCAAACAACCTTTAAGTTACGTCCTTCACTGCAGGTCATAACACTGGGAAAGATAAACAAAGACCATGGGTTTGACACTGTTCAATGTAGAAACATCCATCTTCTAGACTATGAATTGCTGTTTTTTAGAGTTAGTTCATTAACACAAAAACAAATATATAAAATGTAAATTTCGGTCACTACCTTCTCATTTTTTCCCTTAAAGACTAGGGAAATTTCATTAAAAATTATTTATCTAGTGCAAGGTATTTGTTTCTTTTTTGGACCGTTTCCTTCAATTTGAATGGCTAACAGAATTTTTTTACAAGTGTGTTCAACAAATTTATTCGGATAACTTTTGTGCTGCTCCCGATGTCGGACTTCTTTTTTCACTTTTTATTTATACTTAAAAATGATTGACTTGAAAACAATGACTATAAAAAGAAACAAAAGTAATAAATGTCATATTTTGTTTTGTTTTACACACTTGTAAAACCCGAAACCTCGCACACATATCTAGATTCTACGATAACGGCGGATATGTGTACTTCGGTTTCGGGATTTACGAGTGTGTAAAACGAAAAAATATGACATTCATTCCTTTATTATTTATTTAGGTAAAAAATATATATTCAATAAATCTGATAGAATTGCGACAATACAGCAAGATGTTCAGTGGATAGAGTATTAATGTTAAATGTATAAACCTGCAGTTATTAACTATATACTACCAATAATTATTCTCATACATTGTAAAGTCAATCAAGTAGTAGGCAATGTCTGTATCGCCTCCATAACCACGCATCAAAGATCAGGTTTATATCATTGCAACATTTTGCAACGGTATTGTTACGGATTCTTTGGAATGGTACTGAACTCCATTTTTAATTTGAGTAAATGGGTTAGGAAAAGTGCAGTGCTAAATGAAACATTGAAAAGACAATATAATTTAAGGATTTTCTGGAGTTACTGCATCAAAGTGGAAATAACTTACAGTAAGGACCTGTACATTTTATATCAAGAAAATAGTTAAGACTCTACCTTCGCAATTCATTCTTCTGATCACTGACTTGGATAACATTTAAAACAGATGCATGTTTTTCATTGCATTAAAAATCTTGATATCTGTTCATTCTATGAACCCTTTTCTCCATGAGCGTATTTCAGCTTTGCGACAATGGCGAAATATGTACAGTTAATGTTCGAAAAACGGCGAAAAATTTCTTATTGCTGAAAGAAATATATCAGAACTCATTTAGTGAAAAAGAAGGGGTGTATTTTTCCTGTTGGTATGCCAGTCAGTTGGTCTGTCGGCCGGTAGTTCCGATCAAAAGCTACAGAATCGTTGGTCTCACAAAAGTCAAACTTTATAGGATCACTGTCTGTGGCCAGTAAATGAAACCAATTGTTTTGGAAGTTAAAAGTTCAAGATCAAGATGACACTAATTTTGTGTCTTAAAACGGTTTCCGCTTGATAACTAAAAAAATCTTTGGCCTACAGTCATCATAGCATAATTGCCTGCAACCCGTCGATGGCCTTATTGCTATCGAACGGCAAGGTCACACTGAAACAATTTCCGCTCGATTATTTATGATTGCTTCTGCCTATAGTCGTCACAAGTTCATAGTATAAATGCCAGTGGTCAGTATGTGATCTTATTTGTTGTTAGGTTACTAGGTCAAGGGTCATGGTCATAATGATATTGAGACCGAGAAAGTTTCGATTTAGTAACTAAAGGCGCTTTGGTCTACAGATGTGTTACTTGATAGAATGATTGCCTATGGTGAGAAGGTTGAACTGTTGTTCTGGGAATAAGTAGGTCAAAAGTCAAGGTCACAGTGTGCTCGAGACTGAAAATGCTTTCCGCAAAGAAAAAAAGAAAATCTTTTGCCTACTACCTTCTAACTTCACAGTATGTATGCATGTGGTAGGTAGATGGCCTCTTAGATTTTGAAGGTCAGTAGGTCAAAGGGCAATGTCACAATAATCTTGAAAACAGTCACAATAATTAAGGAACACTTTAGCCTACATTCCATCACATCATAGGATGATTGCCTGTAGTTAGTAGTAGTATCACTTCCGGTCCGATCATCCTGGTTTCGTTCAATATTTGATTTTTTTAAAAAAAAAAAAAAACATTAAAAATGAAAACCCTGTATTGAAACATGATTAATTTATTTTTTTATCTTGAGTTCGATTATTTTACGCACACATATTACATAAAGCCCTTCGGGGTTTTATTCAGTGTGTGCATTATTCGGCAAATTTTACACATCGATAAACACAAGTAAAAATATTTTAAGGTTTAGGAGTATATCACCAAAACACAGAAATATTTTATAAACGAACAACATCGTTACCAATATTTTACCTGACCATTACATGTTCTGCCGTACTGTCCCGTACTGAAAATATTCTGAAAAAGTTGTCCCCCTTTGAAAATGAATGCCATTTGTAAAGAAATAAAAATAAACAATCGTTGAAAACTGTGTTCCACCTAGTTATGTGAAATTTCAACACTCGCACGCTATTACAAATGCATCAAAACAAACATGTGTAACAGTTCCTTGAAAATGGTGAGTTTTTAAAAGCGCTTGACTGTCTGGAAGTGGGGCCTGTTTAAACAGTTCTTTTTTCGGAATTCAATGCTTATATCAGTATACTGACACTTGTTTTGTAGAGTAATATAAGTAATATACACGCTATCATTACAAAAACAACACAACAAGTGTCAGTATACTAAAATAAACATTGAATTCCAAAAAAAGGACTTCCTAAATGGGACCCACTTCCGGGCAGTCAAACGCCTTCAAAAACTCACCATTTTCAAAGAACTGTTACACATGTTAGTTTTGATTCATTTGCAATCGCATGCGAGTGTTGAAATTTTACATAATTAAGTGGAACACAGTTTTCAGCAATTGTTTATTTTTATTTCTTTACAAATGACATTCATTTTCAAAGGGGGACAACTTTTTCAGAATATTTTCAGTACGGGACAGTACGGCAGAACATGCAATGGTTAAGTAAAATATTGGTAACGATGTTATTCGTTTATAAAATATTTCTGTGTTTTGGTGATATACTCCTAAACCTTAATCATACAATGGTATTCAAATTGAAAAACTGACACTTCCATTAATAACTGTCTAATATTTGTTTCATGGAACAATCTTCTCCCAAAATATTCTGTTTTTATTACAAGTAATTCAGACAATTATCGAAATATAACACTGAAATATATCTGGTATTTTGACAGTGAAAAATATCAAATACATACACAAGTATATTTTTGCTGGTAAAATACATTGAAATTGGTAAATTTGGACAAACATGAAATAAAAAAAATTTGTCTTACATGTACGATCAAAATATCTTTCACTCGTGGCTATGCAACTCGTAAGAATATTGCATCTAGTATGAAAAATCACTCATGAATGATATTTTAATTTTACTTTGAAACAAACAAATATCCTTTGTATTTATAGTTTATAATATCAGAATTTGGCAGTCCATGCAATATGTTTAGTACACATTTTTAACATGGGAAGTTAAGCATAAACTTGTATTGTCAAACACATTGTGAGAGAATTCAGACAATAACAATGGCTTAATGGCTACAATTAAAAAATCTGTTAAAAGATCCTTCGGATGCAAAGAATGCAACCAAGAAGAATAATAGCATACTCGGTTTGACTGAGTCTGTTCATGAGAGGTAATGAAGTGTGCAACACCTCTTACGCCCTCTAGCACCGCCTTAAGCGGAACTCTAATACACCATATTATATTTATTTAACACAAAAGTGTGTAAATCAATTCCCGTTCTTTGAATGTCTTTATAGAAGTAATTTCGTAAGACATAATGCATGATAAACCGTACGTATACATCAGTCCCACATGTAATTAATCGTGAAATCAGCTCCGATACATTAAAGAGGATATCTATCTTCTGAACAAGGAATAAAAGTTCTTTCTCTACATGGCCTTCAGTCTCCATGTAATGCGTAAATTTTCATATTCGTTGTGACAATTTGCTCTCAGAGAATTTCATATCTATGCTGTAAGACTGTTCTGTAAATTGTTTGAATCGGATAATTATTCAGTACTTACAGTCTCAAGGGATGTCCAGTGTATCGTATTTGAAAACTCGGTGTCACTTTACTTAATAAAAGCTGTCAATTTTTCAAGATTCAGCGAAGAACTAATGGGCTGTGACTAGAAGCACAGAATAGAGAATAAGATACAGTAACGGACAAGGGTTTTCTTCCGTAAAGTTTATCTAATTTTGGTTATGACGCTATTATATGTTTTGTTTATACAATGCATTTCACTTTGTTCGTTTAATTTAATAAAGATATAGAATAAAAACAAAATATGAACATTTACACACAATTATGAAAATTCAAATCTTCGGAGAAGAAAGGTTGTGGAAGATATAAATAAAATTACTTTTTAATGAATTTTTATTGAATTTATGAAATGTAAAACCCGATGAAATGCTTTAACAGCATTAGCTTTTGATGTTTTGTAGTGTAAACTTTGCTATTATTAAGTTCGTAAGATTAATCTGTTCAGTCAGGTAGGGAATGTTAATATGACTTTTGTTCAAAAATAATTTTACGAAATGCAAGCATTACAGCAGTTATAAAATGGCTGGAAAGTATAACAACACGTAACAAAAGTAAGGACACTGGGAATTAAAACAGTTAGTAAGGAAAATATGGATTGTTTTTACATTCTGTATGGAACTTTTTCCTACAGTGAAAGGTAATATTCACAATCACCGGCCTTACAACATGACCATATTTTTTAGTATAATTTAGTAGCCATTGATATTGGGCTTCTTTCTTCTTCGGATTTACTGGTTTTAGATATTGTTTTAGTGATATATGTTATGAAAAGTTACGTGATGTATGCAGAAATAAATTCAGTTTGAATCTATTAGTCTGGATACGAACTAGATACATATGTAATCGTTTCTAAAAAAATTTAAATATTTTTTCTTGATTTCAAATTTCTCTCTTTGCGACAACGTTTCGGCCCAAGGCCTTTATCAAGTCACATGCATAAGTCTTAGATTACATATTCTGCAATTCTTCTGGCTAACAAATACATATTCTTGCATAAAACCTTTGTTTTTTGCCGATTTCGGGCATGCACAAACAGGGAAAAAAACGTGTACAAACAAGGAGATTCTCGTGAGCACTCGCTGTTGGTGAACGTTTTGAATATGCTGTTGCGGGTCCAACGTAATTAAATTATGGATCCCGAATCAATTTTGGCCGAAGTCGAAAGGTCCGAGATTTATGAAATCTTTTCATCTGCATTTTTATTAAAAATATCATTTTTCAACCTAACTTTACTTTAACTTGTAATAAGGGCTACCTCTTTTGATACGCGACTGCATTGACGTTCCTTATTATTGTATTATTACGCGTATTTGACTCGAAGTAAGTTTACACGCCGCGGCGATTTAATCCCTGAAAATGATAGGCAAACAACATTTACAAAAATACAATTTCGTTTTCCAAATTAATTTGAGTCGAGAAAGTTGACA
The DNA here is from genome assembly GCF_021730395.1 of Mercenaria mercenaria. NCBI lineage: Eukaryota > Metazoa > Mollusca > Bivalvia > Venerida > Veneridae > Mercenaria > Mercenaria mercenaria. Next base: position 27,602,496 of record NC_069361.1, on the reverse strand, counting down.
TGCTAACTTTAAATCTTACACTAAAACTTTTGAAAACTGTTTGTGTCTACTTTACACATCTATGCAGTCTACTGATGTAGTAATGGTGTGTAATGTAAAGCATAAACATGACGAAGCGTAAAGTTTGAAGGATTTTTCCATAGTTAATGAACATTTGATGAACAGAAGGTATTTATTATATATTTTTCAATTTATTTGTAGATCTCACCATCCATGTTTGAGTTTATAAATCCAATCTAAGTTGATTATATCTATGTTGGAAAAATTCAAATTTTTGTGTTTATCAAACTTTGATCGCGATGGGGAGGGGTGCAAAGCAAAATTTTCTAGTTATAGGCCTAGAGATTTCATTTAACGACATGAAGAATATAGGTATCGATACCAGTTTCTATTAAATGACAATATTTACATTTAAAAAGCGTAAGGGACAGACTATTAATTTAAACCAAGCAGAATTGTGCTCTGTCGGCACCTCACCTGCAAATTGTGTAAAGACAGGATGCCGTGTATGCCCTTTTCTCATAATTCCGAGCCTCTAAAGCTAAACTTCCTACCGATATATCGGAAAAAGGGGGAGTCATGCTTATTTACATATATTTAATATTAAAGAAATTACCACAACAAGAATGTCCGTTCGACATGTATAAAATATGCACTGTTTCTGTATGCCCTGGAAATGCATAAATAAAACATGTGTGCATAACAACCTGAAACGGCCGACTTCGATCGGCTAATGTCAGCTGAATAGTCTTGTTTTTTCGATATTTCCAGCACTTTAGTTGTGTTTTATGCAAGAATAGCGATAACACACGTTTGTTTCGTGAAACAACATCTGCAGAATCCCTCGGGCTATGTTGGTGCACTCGCCCTACGGGCTCGTGCACCAACCAATCCCTTGGGATTCTGCAGATGTTGTTACACAAAAAAACGTGCGTTAACCCTACAAGATAAATAACGTTATATGGAATCACGAAAATGACGTTAACGTAAACAATACAAACGACGTACACCCGCCAAAATTGTGGTACGTAATTTCTATTTAAAAAAAAAATACTTACAGAAAGTTATAGGTTTCCATATGAAAAATCTTTTTTATACATTCAAAAATTAAATAAAGGGAGGTAATAAATCAATGATACATATGAATTATATATTCTCGCTTTTACTATCTAAGTAAATGCCTCCTGGCTCTGATTGTTTGAGTTTTGAAAAAGGGCATAATTATACAAAATTTGAATAGCCTCTAAAGTTATCTTCTATGGACAAATGATAGCGTCTGAATACAGACCATGAATGTGTTTCTTTCAGCATATATTACTGTAAAAAATATGGTTTGTGTGTTTTAATCAAATTTATGTTATTTATTGGAATATTCTGTGTACATCCATTGAAAATAGTATCATGACGTTATATATCCCTCCGTCCAAAGATGTGTTAACGGTTTTGGGTTCACTGAGCTAATATTTTGCTTTCGGATGTTTTGCCAGTTGCTTTAAGGTGCAATGGTACTTTGGAACTGAATATACATGAAAAGTAAATTCTGCAACCACCAAAATCAATGACAACAATTGTTTAATATGCGTCATCTTACATAAAGTTATAATATGACACATTCACCTCCAAGCAAGAAACCAGGTGCAATATTATAAATCTTTAAGTGAATATTGATAAAGTAATCCGACCTGTCTTTATTTTACTATCATGGGAAATCAAATAACATCTATTCTAAAACATTTAGTGGTGTTGTACTAACTAACAGCTAAGCTCAGTTATTATTAATATGATATGATAACGATATAATAACGCTAACATTTCGATAAATTTACCTCTCATGCTTCTTCAACATCATTGTGATCTGTTGTCTTCAAAAGCAAATAGCAGTCATATTGCAGTATCTATAAAGAAAACTGAAAATAAGCGCGCCTTCAAGATATAACACAAATTTCCTGATCTGTATTATTAACTACATTTCAGTTGCGTTATTCTAGATATTGTTTAACATTACATGGAAAAAAATATCATAAGCATTTGCATGTTAATGAAGTACAGTCTATCTCAAGGCAGATTACATGAGTAATTTCAATGTCTGACTCAAAAGGAAATAAAGTAGTCTTACTGAATTTCAAAGAGTTTAAATCTGGAGCATTAAGATAACGACACTAATCGCTCATACTTTGCAAAACCCTGTTTTAAAACTCGCCCAGGACTTTACCCGAGAGAGACATAAAGATCATCAATCTTTTGAAAATAACTTTGGCATCAAAGATTGAACGTTAATGGTCTAACACCACATTTGTTTAGTGATTATTTCAAAATTGAACTGTTGAGGTCCGAGACACATTTTATGACACCTTTACATAAGGACGCAATGGTAGTTGTATTGCTCATATAATACCGTCAAGATAAACAGACCTGTTAATAGAAATGGAAATATTAATCCCTTTCTGAAATCGTTACTGAGAACAGACGCTATAGCTCATTTTTAAACGAATATGTGTGTATTTTAAAAAACTAACTATGAAAATGTAACAAATATCGAACTTTGTTGCCAGAGCCATAACAGCTATGCATCTACCTTTATGTTGTAAAATAATTTCCGATGAGTACAGTCTCATTTCAAACTGGTGAATGGTAGTTTACTTTATGAATATCTCATTACAGTTAAATGTACCTTTGTTTTCTTTTCATTCTCGGTGGCATAGTTTTGTTCTTTTAATTATTTTACTCCGAAATTAAATGAATGTTATATCGAGGGTTGAGTTTAAATAAGAAGGAGTTACGGCAGTACTGTGCTAAATCCTCGAAATGTTCAAATAGGTAATATTTCCAATAAAATAACTGTGTATACATTTGACGTTTTCCCGTTTATGTTATTGTATAGGCTTAAATGAAACAACAGTGCATCAGCATTTGTTAATATACGTTTGTACATGCTGCTAAAATCGAAATCTCTTCTGTTAAATTAATACAAGTTTGTCGTTTTACATAACTGTGTCGTTGTTGACGAAACACAATAACGTACGACATATGACATTTAATCAGTTAGAAGGATCCATGTGACCATGCATATATGATTTCAGGCAAAGGTAGGTACCTCGATATATCCGCTGGTCTTCTACCAGCCAACTACATAACTTCCCTACATGATAAGTTTCTATTCTGTAACACTAAGCATGTCATCAAAAAGTACATATACCAAATTGGGAAGTGAACGCTGTATACCACTCAAGTGTTTTTTTCTAAATCATACTCGTAGAGCCGTGTATCCGTTCGGCTCCTAGTAGTGTTGGTTCCATTTGTACTGTTCCAGTTTCATCGAAAAAGATGCTGGGTAGATATTGTCGCGCATTATATATTAAAATATCAAACGATGGTTCAGAAAATTCCACCAAGGCAAATGTCATCCGGCGCAAACAGGTAGATTAATTTCAGTAAATGACTTCCAGACTAACTCTAGATTCTTCCCAGATATATGACTTCCGGACACAAAGAAGTATTCTTCCAAGGTAAAAGATTTCCGGTGTAACGTGAATAAGATGAAAAAATGAATATCATAACACAGGGTATGTTACTTAACCAAAAGGAACTCTATACTATAACAAAGGCTTAAACAAATGAATGTGCAATAAACATGAGGACAAATAAAATAGTTTCCTTCAGTAAACAACGCAATATGTACGTTCTCGAGATGTCATTGTGTTACAGAAAAAGAGCATATGCTATATAGGATACGCCACTGACTATCACTTTATTGAAAATTCTTTCATTATTACAAAACAGTTTAACGAGAAAAAATATGAATTTACGTACGCAGTCCGTTTCTATAGCAAGTAATAAATATTACGTATACTGGTAGTATTAAATACTTAAATTGAAAGAACAAGATTCTAAGAACTTTACAATTTATATGAAGCCAACGGCCTTCCATTACAACAAAACAGTTGCAAAGTTAAGAGGACAAGAAGCTGACGCCCCTTGTCGAAAAAAAACTACTAATGAAACGAACATTTTATGAAAACAACATTAAAAATTTAAGCAAATGATCGAATAACACAAAACTTAATGTCGTTTGTAAATGCTTCGAAGAAATTTACAAAAAATTATTTTATAGAGAACATAATATTAGTAATTACAACGTTCTGGTATAAAGGTTTTATCAGACAAAGTTAGAGGGAAAAGGAAACCATTTCCACAAGTAAGTGACTTAAATCGAGGTTTAACTTATATCACCGCGACAGCTAACTTGACGAAATTATACAAAGAGTTCTATAATTAATAAATGCAAAGTAAATAAGATGTAAGATAAAACTACCTTTTGCCTAGAACAAATTGGATAAAATATACATCAAAATGAAAACATTTGAATATGAAAAATTTGCAATGCCAAGATGATGCAGTCAGTTGCCATGTAACTATATAAGAATTGAGGCGTGGGACATGGTGTTACTATAGTACATGGAAATGGCAAGAGAACTGTAATTATAATGAATAATGATGTAATAAAGAATGTAGGTCAGCCTTTAATGACTATGCCAGAATGTGTATCTAAATGTTCATGTGGCGTTTGAAGAATCTATTTTAATACTGCGATGTAATTTAATAATTTTGTATTTGTACTTCTTATTTCAAGTAAATTGTAAGGAATGATGACGGTTATCATATATATATATACGAGGAGTGTTCGATATGAATTGCTTATTGTCCTCTAGCTCGATATCCACGTGGGGCACGATAAAAAGCAATACCTACCTGTATAGGGTTATTCAATACCTACACAACGGTGTATGAATGTACATGTTAGACTAAGTGTAAGACATAAAATTTGCCATTTGAATACACGCAGTCATTGACCACTGTAGTAAAAATGGTTGGTAGAAGCGTCGACAAGAAAGATGAAATACGGGCTTACATCAGAGCTCGCTCAAAACTTGGTTGTTCTTTGAAGCAGCTGATGACTGAACTTTCTACTGCTTATGGACCTTCTTGTGTGTCTTATGACACAGTTCGGCGGTGGAAAAAGAAATCTGAGTCTGGTGTAGGGTCCATCAAAAATGCACCGAAATCAGGTAGGCCAAAATCTGCATCTCGTAAAGAAATCGTTTCCAAAATAAAGGAAATCATTGAAGGAGATGCCAGATTTACAGTTCGTGATATTGCACGAAAGGTAGGCATATCACTATCAATGGTTCACCTTATTTTGAAGAAGCATTTGAAAGTCAGAAAGATTTCTGCTAGATGGGTGCCACATCTGTTGACTGATGAGCAAAAGAGGCAACGGGTTAAAGTGGCCAAAAAGCTGCTTCAAATGTTTCCAAAATATGACAAAAAGCAGTTTGCCAATGTCGTCACAGGTGATGAAACCTGGGTCCATTATTTTGAGCCCGTCAGAAAAGTTAGCAATAAGATCTGGGCCACTAAACACAGCAAACGCCCAATAATTGCCAAACGTTCTTTGAGTGCAAAGAAGGTTTTGTATGCAATCTTCTTCTCTGGTGAAGGAGTCGCAATAAAAGTGCCGGTGAAAAAGGGCAAAAGCATCACCGGAAAGTACTACAAAGACGTAGTACTGAAGAAACTGAAAAAGTATCATCAGAAAAGACGCCCTGCCACTGGTTTTAAACATGTCCGTCTTCTACATGACAATGCCCCCGCTCATACCTCCGCAATAGTTACGGCGTTTTTGAAGAAAGAAAAAGTAACTGTTTTGCCTCACCCCCCGTATTCCCCAGACCTTGCCCCATGTGATTTCTTTTTGTTTCCGAAATTGAAATCATTCCTTGCTGGGCGGAAATACCAGTCCCGACAGGCACTTGGATCTTCCATTCATCAGTACCTTATTACTGTGCCCAAATCAGCGTACCGTGACGCCTTCAAGAAGTGGATACATCGGCTGAAACTTTGCATTTCTAGCCACGGGGAGTACTTCGAGGGCATGAAATGAGCCCTTTTGGGCTAACTTGAAATTTGAAGTCTCCAGATAGAAATAAGCAATTCATTTCGAACATCCCTCGTATTTACTGAATCGAATCTCCAAAAACTTTCGTCTATGAAATTCACTATATAGATGGCTTCTAAAGTATAATATGTCAAATTATATTGAATTAAGTAAACTGCGCATCTGTTCGTATGTAATTCACAGTGTACTTTTATCCTTTAAAGTACACAATACATTGATCCATATTAACGTTTCCTGTCAATTTAATGTAGTGCTTGACGTTAAGTCTTAAAGTTCCTTCAATTCATTTTAACATTTTGTCTCCCGAGAATTAAGAGTATGGGCAATGTATATGCTTTTATTTCTGCTTTGCTAGAGTACATTTGCCCATAAGAATAGAGATTGTAATACTGCAAGTGATGTATAGAAAGTTATATCTTTTTTTTTTTTTTTGCTGACGTCTTCAATAATATTGTTTTCAATTATACTTTTCGTTTATATGCTTAAACATGGAAAAACGTTATTATCATTCTTGGATAGTTAACACTGCTTGAAGAGGAATTGCTTGCAAAGGTTCTAAAATAAAGAATCTTACGACAGAAAATATCTCTGTGCGTGGACTGTCGCAGTAAATCACAAACTCTTGAAAATAAATCATTTTTATTCACGTTTCATTGTAATTATTTTAAACATACTTATACTGTGTCAATTTCTAAGAAACTAGAAATGTCTTTCATCAAAAAATAACTTTGCTAAAACGTTTTTTACTTTGGTATTTTGAGAAAATGTCATCAATCCATTTAAGTGTATCGAATATCGTTGGTAAAATGCAAATGTTTATAAAGACTTTTGGAGTCGTTGGCTACTTAGCTAGAATAATATTATTTGCTGATATGAGATGGACACAAGGCACTATGTAGTCTGTGATTTAAGCTTGAAAAGGTTTAACGTACATTCTAATTCAATGATCACTCATTGCTTAGTCTTTTTGTTGAAATATTGAGTATAGATATGTGAAGATAAGATGTTATAAACATTTATCATCAAATGTCATTTAATATTCAAACGCAACCATTTCATTGATGGACATAGAAGTCATCAAAATAGTGCTTAAACATTAATATTGCTGGTTTCAGCACAACAATTAGTGCAATATAACAATATATTTTAACAACTGTAAGTGCCTCTAAAACTCAGTTTGATAAATATTTTATTACAATGATATGTAAGGAGCTACAATTTAAATATTCAAAGGTTTTCACAAACTTAAATGTTGTAATGGAGAGCTAATGTGGACTTTGACCGCTGATATTTTACATAACATTTACAGGTTAGGAAGATTTTCTGCAATTTTAGCATATACGTCTGCAAATGCAAGAGTTAACATTTCTTCTCACAGAAATTACAACCCAAAAGAGAACCGCATTAATTTTACAGAATCGAGACAAAAATTTATCTACCCGTTTCACATATTCCTTAAGATTCAGCAGAGAAAAATTACTTCATTTAATCAAATTACACAATTATGTTTTTCGTCTACAAATAAATGTTAGTGAACAATGATATCGAAGTTCGAGTCGAGATAAAAGAGAGCAGCATTATACATCATGTAGATTAAGAGGTCAGACAGCATACCTGCATAGAAGGGAAATGTAGATTGTATCTTATAAAGCATACGCTAATATTTGGATAAAGAAAACGAGTCTTAAAATAGTCCTCTTAATAATCACAATGTGAACTAATGTCTTATAAAGTAATAATTAGCAATATAATAATTAGAACATTAAAATGCAAAGTTTTATCAAGACAGAAGACTCATGATTTGTAACATATTGCGTTCCAGTTGCATTGTTTAAGACATTCTTTAAAATTGAAAATAATTCATTTTTAACATCTGCATTTTATAATATAATACAATCACCATAAAAGGAGATTAAGCCAGGCAATTAAATGTCTGACTTTTATATAATTAATACATTATAAAAACAAATAATTAGCCAGAGGGTTAGACCTCTGTGAACTTAGGACCTGATTTTGCAATAAACAACAGATACATATTTGTAAACTATCAAGGTTATATTTGCCGCAGCCAAATCAAATATTCATATACCTTTGTTTTGTTCACTGATTTCCACAGTATATCAGATGATCAAATTACCCTTTAGTTTTTGTTCTCGATGACATTATGCAATTTACTAATAGTGATCTGAAAATAGTTACATGTTATATATTCTTTCATCCTTGATCGCATTTTCTGAGCCTGTCACGTTAACAGTAAAAACGTGTTTCGAGACATCTGACAGAGTGTCTCGAACTACTAATTTCATGTTGTATATTATGGTAAATAATACATTAGGCTCAGTGTTGTTTTGGTAACGCTGAGTCGTTTACAGTTTTCCTATAACAGAAACAGGTAAAGCCTTTGCTATTGCGTAATAGGGGTGTTGCACACTTCGTTACTGCTCTTGAGCATACTTATTCGAACTGATTCTGCTATTATTCTGCTTAATTGCATTTTATGCTTCCAAAGGATTTTCCTGTAGGTTTTATCAACTCTCAAGTAGTGTTTCATGTAGTACCTAATTTAAGAAATTACTCGATATAAAGAAAACGGTAATAGTCTCAAGTTAAAAAGAATAACTTTCCAATATTTTTGTACAAACGCAAATACCGAAAGAGTCTTGTCCATCCTTACGAAATATAATGCTGGACAAGGTTTTTCAAGGTCAACCATAATAAAAACATGTATACACTGGAACTACACTCTATTTTTCGATGAATGCATTTAATAAAGAACTTACAAACCGAACATATTCACAGTAAGCGTTACTTTTATGTCTGACAATGAACTTCAAATAAGGTATTGAGTCTTTAAATCAATCATCATCTTTTCCTGTTATTTCAAATACGTAAAGAACTGACATCAAACTGACTTCCAGAGAGATGTTTGTACTAAAAGTGAATTTATTGATGACCTTAAACAAAATTGAGACTAAATTCGATGACACAAGAACTACCTTAATGCTTCTGTTGCAGACAAACTGGACGTTAAGATGTATTTAAGGTATTAGAATGACGGAAAACTTGATACTTCTTTGTCTGTAACACTAGCGAGAGATTTCGGCAGGATAGACAGACAAAACAATCTTTCTTCAGATGCAGTTTTGTCGTTATTATCGGCATGCTGCTTTTACATCAGTTAGTATTATTCCTCGTAGCCATTTCTTTCGTCGGTATTCTTCGTCGGGGACATAGTATTTCTTGAATTTCGTTGTTGAAATGTTGGTAACTTGCAATATTTGTTACTGGTATTCTTATTTATCGCAGATCTTCGTGTTCTTCGATGTTATTCATTGTCCTCAACATTCTGCGTCATAACTATTCTTCGTCAGTTTTCTTCGTCGTCGTTGGCATTCCTTGTCTTCGGCGTTCTTTACCATCATCATCAACATCATAGCAATTCTTGGCTTTATTATTGAGCCGGTATAAAATCATAATAGACTAAAAACGGTCCATTATCAATAAAAATATAATTATAATTATAATTTTTACTGGTGAATTTGAATATATTAAATATGTTGTATCAGTTGTTCCATTTCTAATTATTTGCTGCTGAGGATATGCATAGGTTTATGCACTATTTCATCTGATTGTACGTAATTAAAGTTATTAACATGTACGTTTAAAGAGTAGCTTTGCGCACAAACACGCAAAAACAACATATATACGGTAATTTGTAATTCGATTTTTTGCGGCATCACGCATCCTTATTTAGATAGTCCTTTCCTAGGCTGGCGTTTAGAGTGACACGTGTTCTTTTGATGTGTGGTTGTGTTTTTATGTTATTGTACAGACACTATCAAATTTCAGAAATTTGTCTAATTCAAGGGTCATAACCCTACGGGACGAGACGTGTAGGACATCGCTTAATTCTGAGATAGTGTCCTTATACCGGCACTAATTTAAACGTTTAAAATGACAAAAGGGAAAATCTTAACTGAATTAGAAGCTTAGATATATCTTATTCGTAAGTATTACATGTGCAAGCAATCAAGTTGTTTACGGATAATGTGAAAATGGAACATTTCTGTAACAATATCCGTCAGCTGACACATTTCGCCACTACAGTAAATAAAGATAAGCAACAAACTGACGATAACAATAAATTAACATGATTGATTAGAAGCAGTCTGACATTAAGAAAGTAAAATCGATGGAACAAGGTTCACACTTAAACTTCTATTTTCCTTTGGGAAATGTAACACGATGTACATGTTAACTACATTAAAATGACATTTTAGCATCGTTAACAAAATAAGAAGAGAAAATTGACATATTGGACACGAATTGGTGTAGACAATAGTTAATTATTTCACTTGTTACTCTGGATACTGAAAAAAATGTACTATATAATTTCAGTATTGTATAATAAGGAATGGAAAGACTGGGACAACAGAAGCAAATAAAATAATTTTTATATAAGTTCTATTATCAACAGCGAGAAGCATGGAAAGTATGTATAATGGTAAGTAAAAGGATCAAAACTCTTCCATGAATGAGTCATCCGAAACTAATTCTTTTGTCTTTAGATTCTAATTATAACAAGAGCTGGTAGAACACGAAATGCCCCCTTGATGCATTCAGTAACTGCACAAGGAACAGAAATTCTTTGGTCACTGTGCACTGGACGTTTGACGTACTGACCTCAAATCAATAATTTATGAGTCATTTACAAGTCATAAGTGACCTCCATATCATATGTGATTTTAGACAAAAGCATTCCTTATTTGTTATTGCTATGGTATGTCTTGTATATAGTTATTTGGCAACAACGTTCTATTGTTCTGGGTCAGTGTGACCTTGAACTTTGACATACTGACCTCAAAATCAGTAGGGTCATCTGATGATAATGATCAACCTTCCTATTAAGTTTCTTGATCCTAGACCCCAGCGTTCTCAAGGTATCGTCCGGAAACGGTTTAACTGAACGGTTTAACTATTCCAGGTCACCTTGACTTTGACATTTGACCTACTTATCTCAAAATCAATAGGAATCATTTGCTGGTCATGAATAACCTCCCTATCAACTTTCATGATCCTAGGCCTAGACTTTTTGAGTTATTATACAAAAACCCATTTCGACCGACCGACAGACAGACAGACAGACTTCAAGAAGGGACATAAATACACAATGTTGAAGAAAGTACGGACATCACATAAATACTAAATCACTAAATACACATCATAACTGTCCCCGCCTACTAGCAACCATGTGTTCTTTAAATATAAACTGTTTTAACTGTCCAGTAGAAGATTCGCTAACGACTTATGTGTAATATCATCTTAGCTTTATTAAAGAAGCACTAACAATAATTTAGCCCTGAGTCAACAATAATGTAGCCCTAAGTCAACAATAATGTAGCCCTGAGTCAACAATAATGTAGCCCTGAGTCAACAATAATTTAGCCCTGAGTCAACAATAATGTAGCCCTTACTCAACAATAATGTAGCTCTGAGTCAACAATAATTTAGCCCTGAGTCAACAATAATTTAGCCCTGGGTCAACAATAATGTAGCCCTGAGTCAACAATAATTTAGCCCTGAGTCAACAATAATGTAGCCCTGAGTAAACAATAATGTAGCCCTGAGTCAACAATAATTTAGCCCTGAGTCAACAATAATGTAGCCCTGAGTCAACAATAATTTAGCCCTGAGTCAACAATAAATTAGCCCTGAGTCAACAATAATGTAGCCCTAAGTCAACAATAATTTAGCCCTGAGTCAAAATTAATGTAGCCCTGAGACAACAATAATTTAGCACTGAGTCAACAATAATGTAGCCCTGAGTCAACAATAATGTAGCCCTATATTCATTTAAACAGTGTAGTAAAGAGTCTATCACATGCAAATGATAGTGCCCTTGGACGTACGAACATGACACGCGGGACATTGTCTAAAAATTCTTATTAAACAATTGTATTAGATAAAATTTACTTGTCGACCTACTTTTGATAAGGATGATGAATTTAATCCTATCAAAACAAAGTACAATGAAATGTTAAACATAATTTCGGGATTGAACGGAAAGCTGTGAAGACAGAGGAGCATACAAATGAAGTAGTAATTGCATACAAGTCGTTTAAAATTAACAAAATTTAGTACGATATTACAAAATTTTCTTCTTTTTCTGTAATTTTGACGCACACATGTTAAGTTGTAAGCAATGTAGTCCTTTCAAGGTTTTGAGAAAACGGTCAACGAATTTAACCGATAGATATAAGCAGATTGAATGCTTTCAACGTTTTTCATAGATTGTGGTTTGCTGTACCACGCGTTGCCAAACGTGTCGCCAGTTTCCGATAACATGGCTTTGCCATCGTCGCGTTGTTTGCTTGGTGGCAGGGATGGTTGTTTGACAATATTCCTGCTTGCACGCAATTTGTGGTGTAACGTTACATTTTCACAAACACATATCCGTTACTAAAACATTTATATTTCAAGACTTTTATTAGGCTTTTAAACAAAATCAAACTGGTGACTTATCTATAGCGTATGTTTTAATTACTTGGTTATAAATAAAACGCCTAGTTAAATTGTAAAATTGTCAAAGCATTTTGTTTAATGGTAACTAGATGGTTAAGCGAGAACACGATTGTTAGTCCAGAGGTCTAGAATCCTAATCCGGTTCGGGCTTTATGGTGCATGTAATGGTCATCTACCCAACTGAAACGCAAGAAGTGGCTCCTCCTCTAGAAAAAGAGCTGTGCACGTATTTTGTTTACACAAAGCGTGTTCAAAACCAAATGGTCTGTTCGCAATTATGTTGCACATATAACATACTAGTACCCTATTAAAGAGAACACATCTCGTCTTCGCTGGAAACGGTGTATTAATTTGTACCACATTAAAGCATCATTTCGTCGAATTAATTGTAATTCAGAAACAAGTTTTTATCTTTTACATTGTTCTCATTTTGGTATGTTTTCGCACTTAAACTGGCGGTGGTACAGATTTGTAGATTATTTCATTCATTTATGTTTGGTTTAATTGCTTAAATGTACTTCTTTCATTGTCGGATATAATCGATTTTTCACGGCAAATCGTGAAGCGAAACACCCATGTACTGTGTCAGATAGACCAATATCACGACTTGAGCATCGTTAACATTTATACTTAGAACAAAAGAAACTTAATTTAAGCCTTGGTATATGGACATTCGATGCTTATATTGGTTTTTATTGTTAACTCATTAATTGCTTATATGCTAATACTTCTAAAGATATATATACCGCAAACTAATAAAAGAGAATGTTACGTTACAGTTAGTCGAAGGAATAGGTAAAACCAAACTATCGTGTTGTAGCTAAATGTCCATTATCAATAAAAATATACTTCATATTTTTCGGCGACGCCGTCTAAATTCGTTTTCGTTACCTATGCCACGTGACTTCAGTTTGCAAATCAAACTACTTGATTACTTGATAACACATTATAGAAGATTTATCAGTTTGGAAGATTTATGCAACACTCTGCCAAATTGGACGAGAGTATCAATTTCTTTCACTCTGTTGATTGTGCTACGCTGAGTGAAATGTAGACAAAGCGTTTATCCTAAACGACGCTGTTCACAGTTTTAAAGCTAACTTTGGCTCAGTATATTTAGCAAGAATATTGATATATCTCAAAATGATAAGTAAGTTTAATAAATATGATAAAAACCTGTTCTAATACCAACATATATCAAATTAAAGAAAGAGCTGAATACGGTCTGCGTATCACATGAATTATATATGAATATTTTTCTTTAGTATGGTTTGCAAATATTGAACTCATTTGAAATCTGTTTTATTATATATATGCTATATAATGACTGAATCTCGTTACACTGAAATGAAGGTACGCTGCATACAGTGTATCTATGTGATATGACTACGGTCAAACATGGCTTATGAAACAGAAATATTGAAATAATTACAATTGTATGTTTTGCTTGACCTTCACTTTTTAATAGGTGTGACGTCATTGTCCAAAGATTCATGAATAGCGAATATGCATTTGTTAAAGCGGGATCAGTTGGCCTATTTTAGAAATAAAAATAATAAATAAAAAAATCCTTTAATTGATTTTTTCTCATGTATTCTAATCAAACTTGATTTGTAGAATCTTTATTAGGCCCGCAGCTAACTTTGTTCAGCTGGGACATTTAACCCCTTTTAGGGGCTGTTAGAGCTAAAACTAGAAATGCTTTTATACAGCGTCTCATGAACAGCTTGGTGGATCTTTGTCATACTTGGTCTGGAGCATCATTATAAGGTCCTCTTCCAAATTTATTTATATAGGAACTTGGGCCCTATTAGGAACCACTATAGCTAAAAGTAGATATGCCTTTCTTCGCATTAACCACTAAAATGTAATGGATTTTTATCAAACTCGATGTGTAATAATATCGTAAGGTCTCCTGCTATTTTGTTACAAATGGGGATAGGGACCAATTTAGCTAAAAATATAAACACGTTTAATGACCTCTTCTCATGAACCGCTTCATGAATCTTCATCAAACTACTGCTGTAATTATTCGTCTTAGGATAAACGAAACAAAATTGCAACCCTACGAAACCTTTGCGAAAAATTAAAAGAGAACCATTTAAATTGTTAAAGTGCGGTGTTTAGTTTTGCAATTTGAAAAATGTTAGATGAAAGATGAATATTAGATGAAAAATTCATAAACTTCTTTCCTTATTACAATTCGCCGACCATCATTTTTAAAGATATTTCTTGTTACTAATGAATTTGAATATAAGAAGGTATCAGTGTCAAATTATAAAACACTTACTAACTGGTGGATATGATTTGATATTTACAGACAGAATCTGTTATTGCTTTCTGCGGTCATTATACATTTCTGTCAGTGAATATCAGGCTAATTCTATTCTATGTCCTACTTGTAAATAATTGTATAATGCTCGTCATTGTTATTCAATATTTTGCTCGAAACATAAACTTTGTTATTGTTATTTCATAATATTCTTTTTCCTTACATCTATTATATTTTGGTATGCATATTGATTTATTTTTTTATTGTCAGACGTGACATTCATATTGTATGTCTTGCTATGGTATATCTTAACATTCGTATTTTATGTTTGATTTTCATTTTCAACATTTGGTTATTTTTATGGTAAATGACGTAATGTTTCTGCATGTTGTGTTATTGTATTTTGTAATTGTTATTCAATAATTTCGTAATTGTTAATTTATTTTGTAAAACTTTTCATTCATACTCTTTTGTGTAATTTCTCGTTAATCTAACCCGATTTTTGACCGCTTTTTTCCACATGCAGAAACAATCGAATGTATCGGGGTTAATGTCTACCAGTTTCGTCTTGTCGTTCTGTCACGCCAGATAAGCAGAATGTTGTTTTTTACGTATTTTTCCATTGTGTCATTGTGTGACCAAGCCTAGAACTATCATAATTTACACTATAATTTCTGCAACGGTGTAAACATGAGAAGATACACATGTTTTCGTGCGGCATTCTTTAAGTACAGTGAATAACACTATGTGCAAACATAGTGAAATTTATATTGTAATGCCTCTAAATTTCTATTGTAGATCCATTGTTTTCATCATCAAACTAATGGCAATGGCGAAAAACAAAAGGCCAAGGATAGCGTTTTATCAGTAATTTCACGAATTTAAGCATTGATGTAATAGAAATTGAATGGTACTACATGTACATTGGTTCCTAGTAGCTTGTCGCTCAGCGCTAGGATTGTTCAGCCCGGTGTCACACGTGACTAGATTGGTATCTCATGCCACTTCTCTACGTTATGATACTAGAGCGGGGAAGCATTAAAGAGTTGTGCATTATGCTCACTGTTACAAGTAGACACCGAAATGTTGCAAAAGACGCTACAATCTGAAACGCACTTAACAACGGTGTTTTTTGTATTTTGGTACGTTTTGTACAGCTGTCTGCAGCACTGCTTTAGATGGTGTATTCTCGTAGTTTTCATGACTAGCTGAACAGGATATATTCGGTTTTCCCTTAATGAAATGATAATTTATTTCCAATTAACATTGATGAATAAGATACCATGACACGTTTTAAATGATTTGACACAAGCAGATATATATCATATGTTATTATTATAACTTTGTATATATTCAGATTTCGTTTCACTTGACAAAGGAAGAACGTAATACCAACACAATTGCTTTAAGTGTGTCAAATTACACAACGTACGGCAGAATATTATGAATCGTTCACCTGTGAGCAGGAAATCAGGAACAATATTAAAACGCTTTAATTGATATTGATACTGTAATCCGACTTGCCTCGGTTGTACTACTGGGAAATCATATAACATTTTTGCTAGATATAATATAACACATTTTGTGGCAATGTAGTACAAACAGCTACGTTTAGTTATAATTATACTATTGTTTTGTTGGTTTTTTTTTTCTTTTTTTTTTTCATGATATGTTGCATACTTTGACAATTATGAAAAGTGATTACTTCATTACGACATAAAACGTCAATTTAAGCTCAAATTGTAAAACGCTTCTTATTTCCTTTATAGCGTTACAATAATAGTTTCCGGAGAGATAAGCTATAAAGGTTATACAGCATAAATACGAACAATAGTATGACAAACACTCAGGTTCCAAAGGGTATATTGTGATGTCGAATTCTTTTGGACAAAAGAAAATATTGCACCAGACTTTGCAACGGATCGCTATTTAGACGAAGTTTTCAATTACTGTTTACGAGAACAAAATTAAAAAATTAGAAATAACATTCTTCCAATGTCGTCCAATGATAATGGGTACAGATTTTAGAGACATGTTTAAGGAAGTATTATGGAAACATTTAAGTTGTATTCATTTTGGCCGTAGTATGTTGCTGCGTGTGGAAAAATCCATGGTAAATTCAGTGCTGATCAAAACTCTGTAACATATTAAAATTAGATTTGCAGTGCCTTCTGTAACATCGGTGCTGAAACACTCCCATGTTGTTGTATACAACCAGCACTCGTAATGCAACTAATTTAGTTTTAGTTTTATACGTGACAAGTTGTGGAAATTCCACTGTAGCAACATATTGTCTCCGATAATAGGTTAAGTGCAGACGGGCACGGTTTCATAAATGTGAGAGCTACGTTTTTCTCATTCTATATAAATGATTGTCTGCTATTTCGGTCACACTTATGAAACAAGAAACGCAAATGCATTTTCATCGCTACTTCTATTGCCATATATGATCAAGTTATTCAATAAAGAAATCCCTACTCTAATGAGTAATGTTTACTATTATCCTTCAGAATGGCAAGAGCCAAAGTCCAAACTATTAGACTCTTTTACAAGTGAAAGCATCGAAATATCTACATCGGAACGTCATACCTGCATTTACGAGGGTATTTGTTTCGGTATGCATGTAAGTATTAAAAATGCTTCTTTGTTTGCATTAATAATATGGCAAGTATTGCTGTTCTGAGGTTGCACTGTATTATATATAATTGTTTATTAAAAACAAATTTCGTGATGCAGTCAATTCATTCACACTATTACAACAGAACAGCCATTATTAATCGACAAAAGTACGTCAAATGAATAGCGTTGAAATATCAAAGGGTTGTTGTTGACATAAATCTAATGAAAGGCTTTAATGGAACAGTGACTGTTAGGGTGTCTTAACGAACGCATTTATCTGTTTCTGTAACGGAAATGCATTTTACAGTTATCTCTCAAAGATTTTAGTACCGAGTTGCATGTAAAACTGCATTACAATGACATATATGCCAATGATGCAAAAAGCTTGTATCAATATATTATATTATAACTGCTCTTTAATCCATTATAATAACGACGCAGAGCTAAACATGGCTATGTTATTTTGGACTTTCCGCTGCTATTATTAAAACGACGGATTTTCACTCATCAAATAACGCATTTCATTTGAGATTTATCTGGTACATTTTATAATGTTTACAGTAATATTGTGTCCATATTTGTAATCACTATTAAGCAAAATGTTTCGGAAACATCAGGTAATTCATACGTTAATTACTCCCATATGTATAAACGTCAACATTTTGTATACATTGTTAGTCGATATAATAATTGCTGTGTCTGCAGTTTTTCTCATTTCAGCATGTGTGCTTATACATTTTACTGTTATTTATATTTATGTATTAACAGCAAATGCACTCCTGTTAAATATATCCAGAGTTGAAAGAAGTATAGAATAATGATGTTTTATATGTGACCATTATTATATATTAGAATGATTCAACATTTCACATATTTATTTATGTACACAGGGTGAATGGTCTGTGAACTGCTATTTGATTTTCTTTTCAGTGTTACAGTAGCAATATATATTGCTCAAACTTAAGATGAAAGTCATGGCATAAAATTCGTTTGAATTATTACATTCGCCTAATAATGCTCAACAAATATATAATTTTCAGAGGTATTTGAGTTCTAGCAACGGCTAGAAAGGGGGAAAATGAAAATTTATACTCACTGCATCACTTCCAAATATGCAATATGGACGTCAAATGATTTCCCTAGAGTAACGCTGATGCATTGTGAATTACTTCATCAATATGAGAGGATTGCTTTAAATGATATAATAGTGTTTTTTTCTAGACTTCTGTTCGAAGTTTTTTTCTCAAAAGAAAAGATCCATACAAGTTATTAGACTAAAGTTAACTCGAATTCTATCAGATGCACTTCTTTTCAGCTGTACCAGATAAAATGTCCTTTGAACAAATGCTGACATACTGGGCACGATGTAAACATATAAAGTTCGTGTAAATAAGAGTAATTTTCGTGTTCATGGTCTATAAGACTAACAACAATGTTTTATTGAATGTTATAAGATCAAAGTTCATTGCACCGTTATTAATGTGACCCAAAAGTGATAAAACCTGCTCATTTGAATCTCGGTGGTCTTAACGTCATCACCAGATGTAATACGATTTGGAATGAGATTCCTGATAATATTTGTTCTTTATCAATATGACGATACAAACAGTTGTTACCTGCATGTCGGACAGAAAATTTCCCTGTTACGTTGGTACTGAATAAATTCGTCTTATAACCAGGGTGTAAAATGACACAATCGCTGTTATTTAATGAATGAATGTGTAATTTTATATGCTATTATAATAAAATTGTGCGTGATAGAAAAACATTCGTTTTTATTTTATTTCTATCATTATCTGAAGAATATAGCAAAAATAGTAACCTTCCAGTCGGATATTTTACTCCGAACCCCTTACTTACTAAATTGTCCGTAAATACTAACGATTTTGGTTAAGATTATCAGACCTTAATGTATATAAGTAACATTTCCATAGGTTGGAAATCATTTGCAACGACAAGCATCGGTATGAATGTGATATAAAAATCGTGCAACATAACACACACGGGTATTAAGGGGTGAGTTTCGGGTGTGGCTATTCGTGTTGGATCTTTGACCTTGCCTATATATACACGACCTAACCGAAAGAATATCTACATGATTTAACAGTTTCACCTTTAATTATATGCATTTTGCATGATAAAAAAAATCGTCAAATTGCAAATTACCATAATACCTTTAATAAAATTCCTCTCCATAAGTCTAAGTTAGCATCTAGGGGTTTCTCGTCTATAAGTCCTCTTATAAAAATTTTATGTCGAGACGTATCATATGAAAAGGCGCGGAAGAAAATGAGTGGACTGACCGCTTTGTCAGTTACAAAGGAAATGATAACTCTTGGCATATTTATATCCTGTAAATATATTTTCTCCAGAAACTGATTCTGTTAGTAGTGTCATTTGACGTCAATGAGTGTAAATTTATCTTTCTCAAGAAGAGTAAAATTATTATTTTACGATGCAAAAGTGCAGTTTAAGCTGAGAAGTATGTAACCCACAAGAGACTTTATATGTTTAACATTTATCTGGGTTATTTGTTGTTATATTGTTATTTCCATAAACAGTTACTTAGATGCTTCTTAAACTCATAATCAGTAAGTTTGTGCATATAGGTAGCTTTGACAGAACTACAGTGCTTTAAGTATTGATTTTTCTGCTGTTGCATTATTTCAATGTATTTCAGTTTTCATATATGTGCTTGCATTTTCTTAGTATTTAGTATTTAGAAGAAAAGTGAGACATTATGGGGAAATGTTGAACCTGTGTAAGAAACAAAAATAACTACACTCCTGGAAAATATAATTGTGCTCATAAAAACAAACAGCAAATAGTTATTGTTTACATGGTAAGTGACGTGTTTTACATAAGTTTGATTATTTTGGGTTTAACGCAGTTTTTTAACAGTAGTTTAGTTATGTCACGGCGGTCTGTTAACATAACCAGCGTTCCAGGATTATTTTGTATTTATTGTAATAAAAGTCACAAATTATTCACGATTATCAACTCGACAACATATCAAAGAATATTATCAAATTCCAACATGTTTATTGTATCCATAACAATCCATAACCGGAAGAATTACCATATCAATGAATACCCTCTAATATGACATAGTGTTTGTTTATTATTAATAAGCAAATATTAAACTATTAATTTGGAATTATTGCGTGTGTTTTGTGATTATCTTTTATTAAGAGTTTGTTAACCATTGTGGGTGTAAATTCACAAAGTGATATAGTGGGAGCATGATTACACTATCAAGTACAATGGACAACTGTAAATGAATCTGTTTACCACTTCAGAGAGAATAAACATTAAATGAAAATTCTGTAGACTTTATGTGCGTAGTGGCGGCCATCCCAGTACATGGATTCAGTGATATTATATTTTATGTTCTTTTGAGATTATGGAGTCTGTTTAACATATGTGTAATGGAATTCCGCTTCAGCCGATGCTAGGGGCTTGTGGGGGTGTTTCACGTTTCATTGCCTCACTTTGAGAGTCTGCTAACATGTTACTTGGTTACATTCTATGCTTCCGAATGATCTTTCAGTCAGAGCAGACGTTTCAAAAGAAGCTTTAAACTGTGATATTTATTTTTAAGAATTGCGGAGAAGCCACGGTTTGAAAAATATGCTCGTTTCGACAACTTAACACTTCATAAACAAATAAACAAACAACACCTCATAAACAAACAAATAAAAGGGTAAATCTTAGAGACTGAAAAAGAAAATGTGTTTTGGATTTGGAAACTTTGTTCCTTTTTATGAGGCTGTGAATAAGGTTGAACCTACAGATATTGCCGGATGTGGTACGTAAGAATAGGTGTCAATGATCCTGCGAATCTTGGGGTGGTTAAGCATGGTTCTTTTCCAGCAGAATTTCTTACATGGACTGGAATCCTGGCAATTCTGAGATTCCAAGTTTACAAATACGGGATGAATGTGAAAACTTTATATACTACATCGAAAGGTTATTAACCCTTTTTGGACAAGGAATGGACAAAAGTGTGCTTACAATTTCATCTGATGGATGCTGCTATAATAGTTGGTGTTGCGATAATACAGTGCATCTAGTCATCTATGTAAACGGACGGACATTAGACTCTTCGATCTTAAAACTAGTTGTTTTTTTTTTAACTTTTGGATATCAAAGTCTCTGTACGCAGACCAACGGCCTACGATATATAAGCAATCCTGAAGATGCAGAAGCGCTCTATATATTCCATTAATGTTTTGAAATTGGTAGTAAGGTAGCTCTGCATTAATTTTTAGAAGCGAAGCATTTATTCCACAATTTAGAATTTCTTTAAACCAAATTTCAAAACCTTGCAATATTATCTGACATTTTGACAAATAAAAATGATGTGGGAGTTTGCTTGATTATTTGTTTCACAAATCTGAAAAAATGGATCTCACGCATTGTTTTTTTTTTTTCATAATGACTTTCTACAAAGTCGACTTTAATGAAACCTTCCATGATTGATCATTAACATGTACTATATACTAATCTGTTTTACTGGTTAAAGTATGAAGATCCGTGTGCATGTTTTTGTAATATTTGCACATGATTTAAAACATTCATAAATTTCAAGCAGATTTCATGCAATTATTTTGGATTATTTCACTATTTTCAATTATAGCTACATGTATTATCACTTCGTATTTTGCTGTTGTTATAGATATACACCGAGGTGATATTTTGACGTAGGATGGTTTTCCTTTCCGTACGCAGGATGAGGGCTATCTATGTTATCCGGATAAATGATGTTACGTTATAACTTCAGGTTAATCAAACGTGCATCACTGTCTCAAGGACTGACGGAGTAATCTTGACCAATAAACTGTAAAGAGAGCTTTGCCATCTTGATTTAAGCATTGCAAACTTATTCATTATAGTAACAGATATCAAATCAAACATTTGTTACAATAACATAAATGTAAATATATGTTTGTGAAAATATATGAATGTTTGTTAAGTGTTCAAACGTAAGATGAACACATTCCTATCTGAAAATATTTCAAAACGAATAAAATATATTGTATATATTTTTTTTAATGAAAGTACTATAATGAGACCAAGTATGTTAAAGAGAATTCCTATAGTTTTTTTTCCTTTTTCCTTTCATAGATTTTTTTCAAATTCACATATATGATAGGAAAATTTGTGCTGAAAAAAAATGAACAAATAATAAAAAAATAGGTCACCAGGCTTGTTTTTGTGAAAAATTGCTTTGAACACACCCACTGTTGCTGAAACTGCCAGCGATTTTTTTAACATTTTCATAATTTCCTGCTTTTTTATAAATACCAACCAAAATATACATCGAGACAGCACAATAAGGTTTATTCTTTTTACAGGTTTTATCATATGCTTATATGATATCATAGTCATATTTGTAATACTAGTTCCTTAAAATAATGGGTACAAATGGATAAAAAAATCTTGTTTCATATTCACTTTTGTGAGCTTTTTTCAAAGAAAAATACCCATAGTGAAGAACATTCTTTTTAAATTTTGAAAACTCTGTTTCATAGATTTTTTTCCTGCTTTTCTTGTGTATAAATAATTGTATTGTGAGCATGAAAATGGCTAAAAATATATGGGTCACCAGGCTAATTTTATGTTAAGACCGCTTGAATATAACACCCGTTTGGACGAAAATGGCGCGAACCTGACCAAATTGATTACATGTATATCTGCTAGAAGTTAAAAAAATGGTTTAAAATTCTTAATTGTTTCTATAATTGAATACTAAATAATCTGAAAGGTGATATTGTCTTATCAGTACTAAGGCAATTGTCTTGCATTATATGAACAACACTGTCTTTGTACTAAAATGAGATGTGAAAACACAACCAAAAAAATGGCATGATACCTGTCAGGCATGATACTTGTCAATACA
This sequence comes from Mercenaria mercenaria, assembly GCF_021730395.1. Taxonomy (NCBI): domain Eukaryota; kingdom Metazoa; phylum Mollusca; class Bivalvia; order Venerida; family Veneridae; genus Mercenaria; species Mercenaria mercenaria. The sequence goes on along the minus strand of NC_069361.1, from coordinate 27,579,225 downwards.
ACATAAACCAGTATCAACATTTTATTACTGATAAAACTTATCAAAAACGTTTTCATTCAAGATTCCTCATATTTAGGATTGTCTGTCACATATTTCAACAAATGTTGACTTCACTTCAGTTTTCCATAGAAAGTGTCGGCTGCGCAGAAAGATGCGCATAAAAAACTATAGGAATTTCCTTTAAACACTTGAATATTTAGTACATACATAATGTAACATTGATAAGTAATACTCCATTCTACAGCACGTATTGACCAAACCAAACTGAAACACCGCCAACAGAAATATACCAAATATCATTAGACAACGCAAACGTTTACTTCCGAAAAGGTAGAGCAAACAAAGTTTGGCAAACATCCCTTAACAAGATCACTATAACTGAAAAATAATCATTCAGTTTAATCTATAAAATACCGAATACAAACAAAAAAATATAGATACTCCAAAAATGCATTAACATGTAGCAGGTTGAAACAAGGAAGAATATTCATTTTGAACTGACTAATGTAATTTACATTGTCAAAGCAACCTCGCCATCAAGATAAAATTAAATGTTCTTATCGAATAATAATGACCTTGTCTTCAAATGGTTCTGGATATTTTGGAGAAACTGTTTATTTGTACAAGGAAAACAGTTAATACATAGTTTTTTTTCAAACAGTAACTTACCGGCCCTTTAAAGTAAGAATACTTTCAAGGGATATAACTACAAACAGGCCGTTTACATGTTCACAGTGAAGTACATATTACGTAAGAAGAGAAACATACGACACAAATGTCGTTTTAACGGAGGCGGTGCTGTCACATAACCATACCGGAAGTTGAAACTTCGACAGAAATATCAAGAGTATACTTCTACGAATATTTCTTAAACTGAATAACTGTCACAAATTGACATACGGGCCTTATTTTATCTGTATTGTAATTGCAGGTATTGCATCATCTTTTTGTAAATTTTTGAGTTATAGAGGTAAATGTTAGATTTCACGCATGAAATACCTCTCATGTTTTTCTGTATTTCATAACTTAAATTTCCATGTAAATTTCATTAAATTCGGTTTAGCAATAAGAAAGTTGATAATTTATAAACTTCAGTAATTTATGTTTTTATCCCCAAAACCACTATAATGGGCCTCGAATTGTCAATTTAAATTCGCGCCAAAGTAGTTAGAATCCCGTGAAAATAGAAATAGTAAGAGTTCACGCATAGGCCGTGAATCCCATGAAATTTAGTATTTGGCGGGACATTACCCTTTAAATAGACTGGACTAGATATGCCTTGCGCACACCACCTTCCGACATTATAGACGAATCTATGTCTGATTAAATTTTCTTGCTAGAAATTTATGCTCGATCGAGCTTCTTCCGCCAGACGATTTTACCTGGTGATGTCATAACCCGGAAGTACAATGCCCGAGGTTCACTTGTCTTCACTCGCCTGGATGTGATATTCCCAGCGCAGAGCTTTCGTCCCATGGTTGTGCCGTAAACCGCAAAGACGATGATTTTTGTTATCCTCTGAAGTCAGCTCAGGGATGCAATCACCTACCACCATAGGGAGCCAACACGGAATCAACGTATTCACGGTTTAAAGGGACTGGATTTAGAGATACGTTTTGTTTGTGCTACTTAAAGTTCGCAATTAAATTAAAGAACTGTACCACGTCACATTAGAATGGAACTATACGAACTTTGTATCTGGTGATACTGAACTTTGATTTTTTTTTCTTATAATCAGTTTTTTTTTTCGTATCATCTATTCAGTGTAAATAATCATCTTATGTAAATAAATTTGTAAATATTGTAAAGGGTGTTGATTTGTTCTGATGGTTACTGTCGCCGGTACGGCCTTTCCTGTCACAATAACTAACAGTAACATTCGTTGGTAAATATGAAAAATCCTAGCACTGGTTAACGCCTAGCATTGATCTCTCACTGTAATATTGAAGTTTTGTCATAATAATATTTTTATACACACTGACTTATACAGAAAAAATCAAATTTCACCCGTGACTACGACATTCATGAAATATTTTCTTTTTCATGAAGACTTAAATACACATTATTTAATCATGAGAAAATAGTTCATTTAGGTGCTCCTTCTATCTTATTTTACAGAGATTTTACTTCTTTTACATAAACGTGCTCAAAGTAATTGGTCTATGACTATTATGGACCAACATCCTGCAAACATGTTACTGCAATTAAAAAATCGATTTAACCTCTATCATCAGCTGTTAAATTGATTAATAATTTAGAAGAAATCATAACCAAAGCTGTAAAATTTAAAACAATCCTGCAATTCAGTTAATACATACGTGCGATGTAACTGAGAGGCAAATGATCTTCCCGCCTTGTGTACCAGTTTTCGAGAAGGTTATATCAAATGATTTCCCTTGAGTACTCAAAATGAATTACATCATCAATATCGTATTACAGCATATTTTTTGTTTTACCCCGAAGAATTTGTGATTGAACTTAAACTTAATTTGTTAAAAGCAAACTTATAGTTTTATTTTGCAATTAACCTCTGTATCTTCGATATAATTTGCCTCTAAAAGTCTATGAGAGTGATATTTATTTTATTATTTCTATATCTTTTATACCATAAAGAGCTTTTTAAGGTATAACTGATCTATACAAGTTATCTAAAATATGTAATGATACAAAGCTTAGAAGAAACCTTTATCTAGATTTACGAGCTTGAAAATTAGTGCATTCATCACTTTCTCAGATACAGAAAACAATAGTAGAGAAACATGCAAACCCTCTCCTGATACGGATATATGTCGTAAAAGATCTAGTGATATTTCTCATAGAAACAAATACCTGTACTGGTGTCAATTGACGTCAGAATGTCAAACCAGCTTTCTCAAGAAAAGCTTGCGTTGCAATAATGGAATTTATACTGTAAATTGTTTAACCCTCTAGAGACGTTTGCTATTTTACGGTGAAATGTGTATCAATGGTTTTGAATTAGGACAAGTTTGATGAATGTCATAAACATATTTTTACAAACCTCGTTCCTTGTAAAATAGTTTTTGATTTTTAAACTAGCATAACAATTAAACTAACTCAATATTACCTTTGACCTGTCGCAACACAATTTTCTGTTGTCTATGTCATGTCTACAGTTTTCAATACAGAACTTTCAAAGATATCTCAGAATAGTTATAAACTGAAAAATGTGTTTCCCAACTTATGAAAATCTTGACTAATGAAACGATGCAAACGTGATAGTGATATTTCCAGATACGTTTGAAGTGCAGAATAATCTCTCACTTTAAAATAAAAAAAAATCTAATTCAAACAAGTATTTGAATAAAACTATTCTACGATGTGAACTTATATCGTTAAGTCACCGAATTTTTAGAAGGCTTATACAACTAAGAAAAAACATACTGCTAAGATAAATGGCAACGGTGAAAAAACTCGTCCTCACTTTATAGATTGTCACAGTTCTACTATAAAAACATGAAAAAAGTTAATAGCCATAGTCCGGAAACCACCATCTTTGTGTCACTCCTTTTCAAACGATTTCAGTACTAGTATAAATACTTCAGGCTTTAGCTACTTTTCAACCGAACGTTTGTGGAAGTATTGAACCAGCTGAATAGATAATACGAGTTCATTAATAACTAAGGCATTTCCAATGGGTCTGCATAGTTAATATCATTTTTTTTCTGGGCGATTATATCAACAGTTCTAATTCGTTAAATGCAACACATTTTTAAACCAATATCTATGGAAAAAGGTAATTATGATATTGATTAGTTTTACCCGAAATATTGACAGATACAGCAGTGTCTCTCCGGCGAACGATGGTGTGTAAACACATAAAAAGCAGTATGAATGTGGATTCAATTTTTTCAATAATTATAAAAGTATTTTTCTAAAAAAGTAGTGTTGGTAGAAACAAAAGTGTCAATATTGACAATGTTTCTTTCTTCAGTTTTCTACTTATATTTATAAATTAATGATTCTGCTGTTACTGGTTTCCTAAACACCGATGATTTATTTTTCTCTTTGTGTTACAATACTCATATGGTACAGCCTTTTGTATGACAATATGTATTTTAATATAACTAAATGGAAGTCAGTGTTCACATCAATCAATAAATTTACCAAAAACGGTAGACAAAACATTTATTATTCATATCACGCTTACATAACTGGTGTTCATATAGGTACTAAACAATAGTTCTTCTCAGGAACATCCATGTAGTGGTTACAACTGACGTCCAGCAATGCCAAATTTCCAGTCCCATAAACGAAACGTATTAATCTCAATTTAAAACATTGCCAAGTTAAAACGAATGACCTGTAGACAGCTACTGTCGGTAACTGTTTAGTCAAATTTTCCTCTTTTATCAACGTTTGCATGACGGAAACTTGTAAAAAATACAAATGCATGCTATGTTTCTTTGTCCTCTTCTAACAAAATATATCGTGCTGGATAACGTAAATGAAAAATTTAAAGAGAAAATAAATTAGTTTTACTGCGTCAGTGATGAATAATAACACTATATAATGTAGATACTAGTGAATTTTATGCATCAGAACATTCAAATATTTTGCTGTATCGGATACACGAAGTACTATAATTATTTGCAAAGGCAGAATACACATTCAGATAGAAAAATGTTATTTGATTCATAGCTCGTAATTAGTAATAACAAGATGTGCATTTAAATGATTTTATCACGTCATTGCGATAAAACATTTTATCTCGTTGTAACTAAAACGTAATTTCACAATTACAAGAGAGTTTCTTAGATTTTCGAAGTATTTCCTTGTAATTTAAATTAAATACTGGGTCTTTTATCAAAACGAAATTTGTCATCGCTAGAAGAAAGTTACTCCGTACTAACGTACTAACGACACATTTCTAGCTTTAACGATACGTTCTATCGTTATATCGAGACAAAATTTTCATTTTAAAGAGTTGCTGTCGTTATATCAAACCATCTAGAGACATTTTGTCAAAAAGTAGAATGACTAAATTAATTTACCTTCAGACTAAACTAATTCATAATAATAAATGATGTTATTATACGCAAAATAGGCACCCGTTTATAAAGTATATATGAATTGTGTTGTTTATTAGAAAAGTATTTACATTTACATTAAACATGGATTTAATATCTTTATTCGTTTTTCATTACAGAAAAGACTGGAACCTTTGGCTGCATTTTAAAGCATTTATCTTACAAACATCTCCAGTTTATCTCCACTTCTTGAAATCGGTTAGATGAACCAAGACACAAAAAATGAAATATTCTTAATTTGTCTACAATTTTGTAAAGGTATCTCTATATGTAAACTGACATTGAAAGTCTAGCATAAAGTTTCTTTCTGTTGGATTATAAGTCTTAACGACCAATCTTCATTTATTTCAAAGTGAAGAAATACATAAGGTACTCCTCACGATATAATCTGGGGCATGGATGGGCACCTTGGTAGAATCACTGCCCTTTAGTTTTGATCCCATATAATCAAACTGCAAATAATGGTAACCTTTCGGCCACGGATGCCCTGTAATTAATTAAAAGTTAAAATTAAAAACAAATTGAACATGTAGAAAGTATTACGTTCGCCTACAATATTTTCAGAATTGCTGTATTCATGGACAAAAATAAGACAGATATTGCTATTACAGCCAGTCGATTACGTCATGCGGATCATTATGGATTCTGAAGGATAATTAAGGAAATTAAAATTTAAAGAAATGTTGCACTGTTTGCATGATGAGTCTTCCTGGAATTAGTTAAATAGAATCAGCTATTCCTATTTTTAAAGTTTGAAATGCAGTATTTATTATGGTGTACTTTAGATGTTTGTATAGTCATGCAATGATATTTCTTTAAAAAAAAGTGTCAAAATGCTCGTGTTGTTCAGCAGTGTACTGGTGTAAAACCGTGTATTTTACAATTTTACATTTTCTACATGTTTTAAATATTGTTTTACATGTTCAACTGGTCAAAAATTATGAGAAGAGTAATCGGCACATGACCGATATGACATTGACATATGAGTAGCTGGTATTTGGCCTGATACAAAATACGTAAGAAACTCTTGAGATGAACTCTTGAAAATGCATTAAATTAGCAAGTGTTTGGATGCATTGCACATACTAATAAAATTATTGAATTTAGATGCCTTAAGTTAGTATGTGTATTGTTAACGTATCACATATTATACCATCATATTTCATTTTACGATTTTTCAACATTTTAACAGAAGTCAGAAAAAATAATGGTTTTGTAAAAGATTTGTTTAGAGGAAGAAAAATTATTTGAACAAAAATGTCTGGGTATATCTGAGGAGAATTTAAACAATATAATTTCTTTTCTCATTAATGATATTCGCTTGATTAATAACAATCAAACTGACATGTGACTATATAAAAAAGGGAACAAGATGGTAAAATGAATAAAACAGCATGATTTGATTTCCTTGTAATACTGATATTTTTATTCACGATATTTCAGTGATTGTTAATGTGTTTTAAAGGTAAAATAGAGAAAAGTGGAAACTTCACAGGTCGCTCAACACGACAAAAACGAAAATGTTGCAGGCTCGGTTTGATTGAGCCTGTTCATGGACGGTAGTGGAAATGCATGCTACCTACCACGCCCTCTAGCCCCGGGTTGAGCAGAACTCAACATTTACACAAGCAAAAAGTACAAAAGGAATTTTGAGACATCCGCAGATGTATTCAAACGGCAGTGAACATGGAACCTTCAATGATACACGTGTTGAGGCGTGTAATTCCACGAAGAGCGGCGTTTGGTCCCCAGATAAAATAATGGGATTTCCCAAAACGAGAAAACAATGGGCAGAACTAAACAAACTGGAACTTAGGAAGGGGATCTGAGGTTATGGAAGCCCAAATTTCCAGAGTCCGGATTTGTATTCGTTTGAAGGTGGTATATATTTAACGTAGCTGTATACTGTAATTTCCATTTTGCATGTTACTCGCATGGACACAATCTAGGTCATATGGTGACTTTTGCAGCTTTTGATGGTGGAGGGAGACCTCTGTGCATTCTTCTGGGTATCGTTTAGGTTCCGCCGGGCACCTGTGTAGAGCCCTCGACCTTATGTAAGTCAGTTGGATGTCTTCTCACATTACAAATTCTAAACTATAAGCGATATTTTGAACCCCAATTAGTGAAGGGGCGAGTGATTCGAAATAAGCTAATTTAAATTTAAAGACTCGACCACGAAGGCATCTGTGCCTTAGGTATATCGGCGTAGTTCTTGTACACGAGGTCTACACATGACGTTGCATGTTCATGATAATTCCGGATTAGTCTATTTCATGCAGTCACTTGTATTTAAAAATTTTAAAGCAGATACGAAATAGAAAAAAATAATGTAACTGAATTGTCCTAATAGGTATGACATCCTTCCTAAACACTTATGAAACTATTAGCATGTGCTTTGATGACATGTTCATGTATGCACAAATTCTAGAAAGATATAAAATATTCTTTTTAAATGTTCATTGGTCTGGTTTGGAGGCTTCCATAAGTCACAACAGTTTGACCATGCTTGGACAAGACCCATTGATGTCATTATTTAACTTTAGTTCAACCTGCCGTTATACAATGGTTGCTCTAGATCGCAATCAATTTTGCGGATGACGTAAAATCTAATACGGATGTCTGGGATTCTGCAGACACAAAAAAAACGTATACATATATTATCCCAATAATGGTATACTGACATCAAATCAGAGAAATTGTCAAATATAGGTTTTTTTATGAAGTTTATCGGTTTACATATTATAATACTAGAAAACAGAAATGCATTAACATCAGATATAAAATTGCGTCTTTACAATAGTGATAATACTTTACCTTTCAAGTTATGACAGTGAAAAAAAGATTATTTATATGTAGCATTTAATTAGTATAATAGTATATTAGTATAATGGTAAAGTTTTGATTTGACCATTTTTAAGCATGTTGTTCAAGTTTTTCTGAAACGTCTTCCTTAATTCGCATATATTACCCCTTCCAAATAATCCAACTAATCAAGCCATTGTAAATATATATAATCAGCAACTATGTTTTGATTATTTCAGGGGAAAAATTTTTCAGAGGAATAGTTAAATACGTGCATATTGTATAATATCAGAAAATGTTTCTTTGTTTTTGTTTGTTTGTTTTGGGTTTAACGCCGTTTTTCAACAGTATTTCAGTCATGTAACGGCGGGCAGTTAACCTAACCAGTGTTCCTGGATTCTGTACCAGTACAAACCTGTTCTCCGCAAGTAACTGCCAACTTCCCCACATGAATCAGAGGTGGAGGACTAATGATATCAGACACAATGTCGTTTATCAAATAGTCACGGAGAACATACGCCCCGCCCGAGGATCGAACTCGCGACCCCGAGATCCGTAGACCAACGCTCTTACCTACTGAGCTAAGCGGGCGGGCTTAGAAAATGTTTCAAATCTTAGACAAAAAAATTCAAATTTAAGATTTAAGCTTTTCAAGCTTTTCAGTATGTTCTTCGAAAATTGACATTAAGACGAATTGACGTATCACAGAGATTTTAACCATACAATCATTACATTGATCCTTTAAAGTGGTGTCATACAGGTACATAGATAAATGCCAGGTATGACTATTTTCTATGTTGTTGATTGATCTCTCAGACTACATTCATATAAATTTATAATTCCAAATAAATCTATTTTCACGCCCATTTTTCATTTGGTCGGCACTAAATATATATGAAACATATAATTGTCATATTTTGAATCGAAACCATAATCATTGGAAAGAAAATAATCCAACTAAGAAAATGAGCGTACATACACAAGTTTCATTCAGTCAAAAGAACATTACAGCCGTTTTATCGAGTTCATGCTGCTGTCTGGCTCAGCCCTTATGCACCACTGAAATACACACAGAAATGATAATGAATGAGTGAACATCTGTGCTTAACCAAACAAATTGCCCAAATTGTCGTATTGGAACTATAACCATGTAAAGTGTTTCTTCACATGCATAATGTAATGAGGTTAATGAACGACTATCTTTATAAATCGGCCGCCATAAAAACATCAGGATATAAGTTATCCAAATAACATGTATAGTTTAGTTAATGCCTTATTTATCAAGTTATTTCAGCAAATACTGGTAAGTACTATGTTTGTCATGGTTCTATTACGGGTGATTCTAATGTGGGAGGTATTAATAAGGCGTGGGAGTGTGTTGGCGTAAGTGATAATTATAAACTGTTCTGTTTTCATAATAGGGAAAAAGACTTTGCAAAACCCAGTGAAACCACATAGACCTCGGAACAAATTATGATTACTTTTACCACAATTGAATTACAGTAGAACATAACATGTATCTAAATAAGTCACTTATCTTGTTACAACATTAAATATCAACCACTTACACTTAACCAATATATATCCTTTGGCGCATTTTGAAAGCGCTAACAACTGAGTAACAGTTTTACAAAATGAAGATTTAAGTGTCAATATTTTTAGCGGGTAATTACTGATATAATGATTCACTAGGTGTAAGATTAGGATGAGTATTGTTAGATAATGTACCTATTACCACGGTGTGTATTGACTTATTACTGTTAACCCTGTAAGACCGGAAAAAGGTTATCCTATTACTTTTATTATTGGCTGTCAAATTATACAATGCTTTATAATGTGAACAAAGGTAATTTGACGAATACAGTGGAAACTTGTTTCTTTTTTTTTAGATCATCTACCTGAGTAAGGTGTAAGAAAATCTCTTTTCGCTGAAACTTCTTCATTACTCCTAGCAAAATGACAAGGGATAGTTTAAATTAGTACTCTAGTACAATTACAAGTACGTTCTGGTATAAATAAAAAGAACGGAAGGAACATTTATCCGATTTGCAGGCATACACGGCTACTAAACGCTAGCGCCACCACCAAATTGTGATGATAAGGAAAAGGGCTATCGACATTTCCGTGGTGCAGCTATCGCCCGTTTCTACTTGTAAACACGTGAGTAAATTATATATTTTATCTCATATTTTCATTGATAGAATTTTTTTCGAAAATCAGAGAATGTAGTTCCGTGTAACAACACTTTTACTATAGATTGGCTGTGATTTCATTAAAATAATATACAAATTGTGGTGTCAGGAGCTTTTCTCCCGAATCTTACAGTGGCGCATTTTCATATCGACCAGTATTCGATCACCATTCCGATGAATAGACACGCTGTAAGAACATACCTGCGCATGCAAATGATGTAGAAATGATGAATAATTATATACGCACACACCATGAATAATAGAATCTCGGGTTAGAAGAAATATACCAGGATTTTTAAAAGTGGTGGCGCTATAACTCTAGTGATGGCGCTATACAGTACTGGTGGCTCTGTTACGGCATTCAATAATACGAACTGCTGACTCATCCGTAACAAAACAAACACCAACATTCTCTAATTGATAATTTTCCTGCAATGAATTATGTTATTAAAGACAGAAAAACACGATTATAGTTAACTTACCTTTATGAAACATTCTCTATCCAAGAAAAAAGAACAAAATATTCACAGACCCTTGGGACTCTTGTAGTCAAAGTAACTGTTTTCCTTTGTTTAACATGTTAATGTAGAATTATTTCTAACCTTTAAATATTCTACTTAAATAGAAACGTAATGGTACTTTAAATTCAGGTCAAGAAAAATAATAGCAATACGTTTATTTCAAACAAAGATTTGCGTCCAGGAAATAAATTGAAGATAGTGTAGATTTATTTGTTATATTATGATTCTGAAAGTTACCCCCCCCCCCCCCCCCCCCCCCCCCCACCCTCCCCTTTGTTTTATACGTCGTCTGCATGTCATTGTAAACAAAAGACCTTTCTAAAAAGTGAGTACAATACATTTTCAATTTCAATCGATTAAATATGATTAATCAACAGAGCTTAGGTGTACAATCTGAATCCATATACATGTAGATTATTTTGCGATCATGTAGAGGTTACTACATATATTTTGTTGAGTAACATAATTTGGATGTAGTGTGGGATAGGTTGATAACATCGATTATTATAGAAATGTCCGGGGCTTGCAGACAGACATGTTCATACATTTAAATTGAATATATCAGCTACTAATCATATACAACAGCGCCACCACTACTGTATAGCGCCACCACTTGAGTGATAGCGCCACCACTTTCAAAAATGGTCGTGTTTTAACTTTTTACTGTTTTTTCCGTAATTTTTTGGTGTATGGGAATACGTATAACTCATTTCTACACCATTTGCATGCGCAGATATGTTCTTACAGTGTGTCTGTTCATCAGAATGGTGATCGAATACTGGCCGATATGAAAATGTGCCACTGTCAAATTTGGGAGAAAAGCTCCTGGCGCCACAATTTGCATAATATTTCAATGAAATTACAGTCAACCTGTAGTAAAAATGTTGTTACACGGAACTACATTGTCCGATTTTCAAAAAAAGTTCTATCAATGAAAATATGAGATAAAATATAAATTTTACTCACGCGTTTACAAGTAGAAACGGGCGATAGCTGCACCACGGAAATGTCGATAGCTCTTTTCCTTATCATCACAATTTGGTGGTGGCGCTAGCGTTTAGTAGCCGTGGCATAGGGGCCACATTTTTTATAATGAAACTAAAGTGAAGTACATGCATATTCTCCAAATAACCTACCATCTACCAGTCAGGTGTAATGAAAGTAATTCTTGTACTTTGAAAGAATCTGTCTCTTGTGGCTGACGGGTAGACATATGGACGAACAGATGGGTAATTTACAAAATAAAATAGCCTGTATATTCTTTGACTTCTGTCTATATCACAGGTTTTATGAAAACTCTATTGTTTTATTGAAGTTATGGACAGATGGACGAACGGATGGACAATCACAGAAAATAAAATATTATGAAAACATTCTTTTACATGTTTTTCAAACTTCATGAAAATAGCTCGTTGTTGTAGAATACCATCATTGTTATGTTTTAGACTATTTGTTGCCATAGTGACAAAATAAAAGATCGTGCTTATTTTTCATATTGCCATCTATCGATGTACTAAGTTTCGTGATAAAATACCTCGTATTTCTTAAGTTTTCATTTTGACTGACGAAGTGACGGATGGACAGACGGAGAGTAGATCATAAGTGCCTCTACTGAAACACGTGTATAAACTCGTCAAACCTCTCTTTGAGTGAAAGTTCTTCTCTTCACATAAGGCGAAGGCGTACTATATGGGCGTCGCAAAGAAGCATGTGAGTTCCATTACAATTTTCTATTTATAGTTGAATAACCATCTTTATCTTCTTCTAAATATATTCAATGTGATTTACACTTGGTTTCATTGTGCTATATTATCAGGTCCTTTAGACTCATGGAGGTCGTTAATATGTATGTAGTAACACGAACAGAATTCCGCTTAAGCCTGTGCTAGGGGCGGCGATTGCCTTGATCAAACAGTAATGGTATCCCTCGGAAACATTTTAATCTCTATATGAGCCGTCCCATGAGAAAATCAACATAGTGGCTTTGCGACCAGCACGGATCCAGACCAGCCTGCGCATCCGCGCAGTCTGGTCAGGATCCATGCTGTTCGCTTTCAAAGCCTATAGCAATGACAGAAACCGTTAGCGAACAGCATGGATCCTGACCAGACTGCGCGGATGCGCAGGCTGGTCTGGATCCGTGCTGGTCGCAAACCCACTATGTTGGTTTTCCCATGGCACGGCTCATATTGTATTAGCTGATGTAATAAAATTGGAAACAATCGGATGTCCTCTACAATAAATGTTGCATGCATTTCGTGTGAACTGTAATCAACGGAAATGTATTTTGATATTGCGTGACGACTTACTGGAATGGTTTGATGTTTAATGTGTGGGTTGAAAGGCAAGATTTTCATAAACATGACACCAGAAATTAATTTAATCCTAAAAACTACAAGTAAACATGTTTCGGCACTGATTTTTCATTTTTTTACAATTATGCCCTCTCAACCAAAATTTTTGATAGACATCCTAATGATCTAACTAGGAAAGTCAGCACTTAAACCTCTGCATTTCTTTCAGAAATATAAAAGCTATCGCCGTTTTTCGGAAAATACTGTTCTCTGCTTCTTCATTCATGCAAGGCTGCAATACTCGTACATAAAGGATTTCATAAATACCGTTTTAGCTAAACAAAAAGATATACTTGAATTAATAGATCGGATTTATAACACAACGAGTTATAATTGATGAAAGCATTACGGTAGGGGCAACATTTCAAAGTTTTCGCAGGAATTTGAAATAATGAAAATATAAGCAGAAAAATAAAACAAACATAGTTCCCCAAATATATTTTTTCCAGTTAAGATTCTGGATTATACGCTGTATAGTTTCACAAAGCTTAAATGAAACAAACTATTAATAAAGCATTTTTCAACAAAACATATAGTTAAACTGAATATCTTCCAACGTCATCGTAAAAACTTTCTTTGTTGTAAAGGTGTCGAATTGCCAATAATACACTAGACTAAATATAGAATAACTCTGAAACGAAATTCCAAATAAAGTGCTTAGCGTCAACTAGGGAAAATATCGTAAAATGCATGATGAGTTTTCTCGTATTTATTCCCATATATGGTAATGTGAATGGTTACTACCTGTGACAGTTATAGCTCAACCCTGTTTTACTGATAACAATACAGTTGTCAATGGAGTTATATCAGTTGCACAATTAATTTATCTTACGAACTGTATCACTGTATACGATATGAACAGGGAATAAGGATTCTATACAAAGAACATTCAAACATTACTTGTTACAAAAAAATTAATTAGATTGAAAGAGATGTAGTGTCTAGAAATATTACTACGACAAACACCACGTAAGATCCCCTCTGATAATATTTCTTATGAAAAAGGACATTATGCTTTTATGTACAAAGAAACAAATGAAGTTATCTAATTAACAAATAGCCAAGGCTTTCGAGTGGCTTATCGTCTAATTTACCACTGTTTAGAGTTCGGATGCGTAGAAATTAAACCACGAGGGCGTTAGCCCGAGTGGTTAAAAACTGAAGCATCCGAACTCCGAACCGTCGTAAATTAGACGATAAATAACAAGAATGCCTTGATTGTTTTCATTCTGACATGCTCATTGACATATTTTAATAAATATTATAATGCTAGACTTCAACTACCCGAGGAAAAATGTATCGGACGTCATGTGGCAGTTTGACGTCATAATTGACGTCATAATGCTCTCTTACCGGTCCGCTCGTCAACCGTTGTTTATCGCAGAATATACAGAGCTTGATTTCCTTCTTAGTTAACTGGAAATCAAATCGAGCCATGTTATAATTAATGGTTTAAAATGAAGTTGACGTTTTAATGGAATTCGACAGCTGCAGTTTAATTCAAAAAGATGGAAATAACGTCGTTGCTTCTAGACACAAAGGTTTTATGCTAACTAAAACTAACTAAATGGTTCCAATGTTGAGGTGAATGGTGTTACACATTTTTTACTTTTCATAACCACTGTCGGGTATGTTTAATTTGTTTGATTGTATATAAGCTTTTGTAAAAGAACGACATTTACATTTCATAAACAACTGTGAAATCATTTATTTCGAAGAGGACTCATTTTCCTGGATTTTCCGGCTGCTTCCATCCCTGAACTTAAATCCCAACAAAAAGATAAAATGCGCATTCGTTTATGTTTATAATCCACAAATTTATATGCCCACAAAAAGCCGTTTTAGCAAACACCACGAAAAGTTATGTCATTCGCAGTACCACACTCGCGTTATATAAGTGCTATGTGGCGGCCTTTAAATATTCCGATACTGATTTTTTTATTCTAGTGCTCATTCAAAGCATCTGCATAATAATGTTCCGCTTTATCTAGTGCTAGACGGTGCAAGATTTGAAGCACGTTGTATTAAATCTCATGAACATATGTTCCTATTTTTTGTTTTGATTTCGCTTTATACTCATGAATAATTTTGAGACTTTTTTAACTAATTTCATGACAATAGCAGTGCATCGTAATTCTATTCATGATTAAACTTGAATTTTTGTTTTCAAATGATATGAATAAGCAGCATATCAATGGATCAGAACAAGATTTGCAACGCAAAATATATTTTGTATTTCAGGTGTTTTAGGGTTTCTTTCCTTTGCAAATTGTATGGTCTCGATATAGAACTTCTTTGATATTTATTATTAAGTGTTGGTATCCTACTTTTCCGACATAACACTTCATGTACACGAATTGATAAGAGAAGCGATTATCATCCGTCACATTTCATCATTAATTCCTCAGCATAATCATCATTCATCACCATAGTTACCATGTATTATCGTAAACATTTATCATCAACAACATTATTCATAACACTCATCATTCATTAGCGTTCAACAACGTACATCATCATCATCATCAACAACAATATTATTGAAAATCATCATCGTTTATCATCAACAATATCATTCATTTATCATTATCAATATTAGTAATCAACAACATTATCATTTTGTCATCAACCTATTCTTCAAGCACAACAAATACATCAGCGTCATTTTATCTTCATAATCATCAGCCATTATCATTATAATCAGTAATCTGTCTCATAATCATAAATTTTCATTAACATCAACAATCAAAATAATTCATCATCATTAACATTTTAAATTCATTTTTACCATCACCTGCAGCAAAGCGAAATTTGTGTAGATTTCCCGTAAGCAAAGAGCACACCAAACACAACCATAGAGTCATGCGTCGCAAAGTTGGCCCACAGCAAAAAGAAACTGTAGTGGACAAATATAGCAGACGAGTTGCTTCAAATACACAGGACATTTATTATTTATATCAAGCTGACATAAATAGGTACCAAAATAGGTAATAAAACCGTTAGCTTCCCTCAAAATGCTCGTTTAATGGTTAAAACACGTCAAGTCGTCACTGTCCCTCCCAAAATGGAAAACTATTAGTCTCAAAGTTAAAATACAGATGTAGTTGCCTCCAGGCGTTCAAAAGACGTTGAACTTTTCGTGCGTGTGTGCGTGTTCACTTTCACTACAGTGTAATGTTGTAACCATTTTACTTTTTTATCACATTTTGCAAGGATACCATAATGCTTTTTTCTCTTTAAACAAAATAGTCATCACCGTCTTCTACCTTTTCATTGAAAAAAGTGTCTTCACGTAAACATGAAAAGAAGAAAAATAATAAAACTAAAATGTTTTTAAGTAAGAAGGGCTGTTACCTATCTTATGTATTAGATTATCTTGTCGTTGTGTTGAAAATATCTCTCAATATACATTTTGTTTCGCAATTATATGCCGATGCAACTTCATTCATAAGTTAAGTGCAAATAAGAAATAATAAATATAATGTGCTAACAGTTTAAACTTTGGCTTAAAAGGTTTAAACCTTAATTATGTATTTATGCAGTACTTAAACTAAAAGCGTATGTGAAAGTTTCCTTGTTTTGTAAAGCTGTTGACATTATTTTGAAATATTGCCAAAGAATAATCTTGAATGAAGATTAATTGCTTTGCCTCTCTGTACAAATAAACTGACTAAGACTGTAAAATTGTCCGAGTAAGAGCGAGCAGGTAACGATCAAGATAAAAACGTGGTTTTTATATCAAGGATGTACAGAGAGTAAATTTGCTTTAATGTTTTACCGAATGAGCATATGTTGATTTATTCAAACATGTCGTTGTCACAACTGTCAGTGTAATAATTGATGCTTACAAGAATAATATGTGTGCTTGTGTTTTAATGAACCTCATCTTGTTTCTTAAATGGTCTTTATGATGGTATATGACCAAGAGATGCGCCTACACCTTTATATTTTGAAAGTGAAATGTGTCCCGTCTCTAAGGAGACTAAGACTATTTAACCACAGAGCCGATGATACCTTTTTTATCCCTTTTATATTATTTTCTACCCAGGTTTAATAATTTATGTAGCAATGATTTTCAAACCATATATATATATATATTGTGCTTAACTAACTTCGGGGACCAGGAAAATCACCCAGTGACTAATGAAAGATGTAACTTGACATATCTACCCTGACTGCTAAATTTTCAACTTGTATATGCTTTCATCCACAGCATTCAACTATATAAAAATGAAACAACTATGGCTTTGCTTTATTCTTTGCTTTTAACATTGAACCGCGTCTGTCTGTAAACTGGACCCAATTTTCTGTTCACTTTAAGAAGGGCTAAGCTTGTAGCAAAATATTGAAAATGTGAGTTTGAATTTATTTTATCATCTTAATCATTCGTATGCCCAATTTAACTTATATTCACTGTCTTTAAAGCTCCACGATATAAAGATACTGCAATATTTACGGTACATTACTAACATTATCAAAGCCTAACGCATTTCTCCTCCATTTTGAATGTCAAAAATCAAAATACTCGTATCAATAAAATAAATATGCCGTTTAAACGTTCAGTGTTAACGCATTGTAGCGTTTTCGTTTTGATTTCGCTTAAACAAAGGACAAAAGTTCAAAAGGAAAAGTCACACATGCGTAGGTAATTTGCAGATTTTTGTACACTATATGTATCGGAACATTTCAACTTGAATCAATGATTTTTCTTATCCATTAGCTAGGCTAGTTCAATGATGGAAACTATATACACTCAGTTCAATTTTATCACATGGCATGAACTCAAAAGTTTTAATGGCTAATATACCAATTATTATCCACTTCTGTGTCAACTTATCGTTACATCTCATTAGGTTCTACATCTTATAAATATATTTGGCTTCACAGTTTTGTGTTCTGTAGATATTGGTGATAAGATCTTTATGAGGAAAGAAAAGCAATGCAATATCAGAATTAGAATCCCTGCCTATCCTCTATTGGAGAGTCTATTTTTTGCCTTTATATCCGGAGAGAGGCGTGCTGTCACGGAAGAAAACAGGATTGTTTTAGATATTTGAAAGCTTGTGAAATATATGTTATTAGGAACATTGTTACTAAGGATATTAAAAATCAAGGAAATGTTACATTATTTCCAATATAAATTTTCCAGGATTATTCTGATTAATTATGTCCTGTGATATCTGGTTTTAACACGTTTGTTCTTAGTGTATTCCTCTGGGATCATGGAGTCCATTCAATGTATTAACACGATATAATTCCACTTCGGTCGCCTTTAGTGGGTGTGAGGAGTGTTGCATATTTCATTACCTTTCAAAAACAGGCTCAGTCAAACTGAGTTTTGTACATTTAAGCTTCCAAATATGTTTATACTTAGATTTCACCAATTATAATAACAATAGAGTTTAAGTCCCTTGTTGCAGTCGTAAAAAGTAGTACCCCCTTCTTTTACATAGTTATATTGCATTGTCCGTTCTTTTAGGAACAAGGAGTTCAATCAATGCATTTGTAAACAGTATTCCGCATGAGCAGGTGCTAGGGGCATGAAGAGAGATCACATTGCGTTACCTGCCTTTTTCATTATTTTGCTTTTACATGCTTGGCATAGTGGGTTGAAGTAATTTATTTATTTATTTTGTTGGGTTTAACGTCGCACCGACACAAATTTAGGTCATATTGCTACTTTCCAGCTTTAAATGGTGGAGAAAGACCCAAGTGCCACTCCGTGTACAACTTATCACGAGTCGTCACCTGGGTGTAGAACCCCGACCCTTCGTAAGCAGCTGATGGCTTCCTCACGAAAGAATTCTAGCCAAATGATTTGAAACCACATCGATGAGGGGCAAATGGTTTGAAGTCAACGACTCTAACCACTCGGCCACGGAGGCCCCGGGTTGAAGTAAAGTCGTATATATATTTAGTATCACACACTTAGTCTAGAAATATTCAATATAATTGCTGAATACTATTGACACATAATTGTACAAAAATGCATATGATATAGGGGTTACAAATGAAATACCCAGTGCAAAGCCAAATATGTAAGTTTTTGCAATGTACTTTTTTCCTAATTCTACGTTTTACGTTTTAATTGAATAATTCTAATATTATCGATTTCATAAAATACCACCTTTCTTTTTCTAATATGGGTTAAAATGCAATACAATATCGCCTTCTGAATGAAGAGGCCAGAATTATTTTGCATTAGATTTACCAAAGCTAAAACAATTTATTATTCACTAATTCAGTTATTACGTAACTGGTACTCTACCGTGACTAGAAACATTCGTGGAGCGGTTATAGCTGACGTCAGCCAGTGACGAATAATTCATCCAAGAAATAATACCCCTGTGTCCTAAATATCAAATACTGAAAAATTTCAATGAATAATCTGCAAACACCCTTAGCTTTGGTGTTTGCTACTACTGTTGAATAATATTTCTTACTTTAAATCCACATATGTGTTATATTTCTGAATTTTAGAAGTTTTCATTAAGTTACCCTTATATCTAAATTTGAAATTGGAAGTCTACAAATAGGTAAATTGGATTCTGATTTACATAATTTAGCTTTAAAAAGCTATTTTGCAGTGTTTGATGGTGGAGGGAGAAATCCTAAAGGCAGTTGGAGATTGAGTAAAGCCAATGACCTTTTGCAAGCATGTTTAATGGCTTACTTACATGAAACAATTCTACATCCCAGACAGGGTTCCGAACCTACAGAAGTGAGCGAAATTGCTTTGAAATCAACGACATCAACGACTCTCTAAATTGCTTTTTGTTCTTTTAGCATGTGTAAATGTTGAGTTCTGCTCAACCCGGGGCTAGAGGGCGTGGACGGTAGCATGCATTTCCACTACCGTCCATGAACAGGCTCAATCGAACCGAGCCTGCATCATTTTCGTTTTTGTCGTGTTGAGCGACCTGTGAACTTTCCACTTTCCTCTATTTTAATTACTAAGCCAATGAGGCCGCGATAATGAATAAATGATGCAAAAGACCAAACAAACAAGTATTGTCGGAACCTCTCACATTCATCTATATTTAAGATCCTGAGTAATGAAAAGGATGATATTTCAACCATTCTGTGACGCCATGTAAATTATAACTGGTGGCGGTTGTCAAGAATTTTCCACGTTGTTCCAAATTCTCGACATGTGGCGGTTAGGTCAGCCTCCACCAGTATATCTTAACGTTGTGTAATAAGAAGGTTTTGATTCAAGTACACTGTATTAGGCCTCTGTTCCCAGGGCCTCAACATCTGCATTTTAAACATATACTTTATATCATATATATTTGTATATTGACATTTATGTGAAGCTGTGACCAATTTCAGCCAACCATTAATTAAACCGAAAATAGATATTAATTGCTTGCTTTAGTAAAATTGTTAATAGTAAAAGTAATATATTCATACAACTGTCTTGAGTTGTTCTTTTTAGCATTATTAATTTCTGTGCCAAGCTATCTTCAGTAATGTGTTTTTAATCATAACCATTCAAAACCGGTTACTGAAGGAGCTGTTATCCTGTTGTAAGGACCCGTTTTAGCTTATGTCTTGTTGGTATATTAATATACTTGTTGCGATTTACTCTCCTTTAGGTCCTTTCAGTTCTGTACATGGAAGAAGAAGGTCGTTTGCAAATATGGTTGATTTTGCTTCTAATCGAATGAATCCTCGACAACTGTTTCTTTGACGATACTTCAGGAAATTAAATTTCAGAGAAACTCTATCCCTTTTGCATGACGAATCTTCCTGAATTATTTAAATGAAGTTCGCCATTCTTTTTGTCTACTGGTGTTTGCATTTTTTTTCAGATGCGGCATCTATTACATTTTCCTTTGTAAGAAGCAATGATGACGATGTTAAGCCGTACAGCTACATTTCTCAGAACAAAATTGTTTGCACAGCTTGTCTGAAAAGACAAAATGTTCCTATATTGTTCATTGCTTAATTCATTTTTTTACATCTATAGTCTTATTATAGTTATGCATGTTTAAATTGACAAACTTTGTGAATAAGTAAAACACACGATATTATATCTTCGTACACACTGTGTCAAGGTATCACCTCGATCGGAGAGGAAATAATATGTTACGTTATTGAACGTAATTTGCCATGTTTTCTAAAGAAACCGGTCCGACCTAAGGTCCAGTTATATAATGCAAGGAAAATGCATGTTTTTTGTGTTATAACACCTGCAAAATCTCCGGGGAAGTAATTTGTGCCAGAGTCCGGTAGGGCGAGGGTACCAACGTATCCCGAGGGATTATGACGATGTTGTAACACGAAATGTACATGTGCTAACGATATCATCGCATTAAACGCGTTAATATATTGCCATGAAATACGCAGGAATGTCTGCGATGTTTTATCACGTTGACCTCATTTCCTTTTGAACTACCCGTTTTGGTTCGTAATGCGTTTACAATTTGCCACGGAACGCGCATGTAAAAGGGTGTGTTTAAGCGGCATGTGAGCGCGAATATGTTAACACACGTTTAATACACTGTTAAAACACCTACAAAAAGGGACAAGAACAGCAGTTTTGTGATAGACAAAATAGTATCTTACATAACGGTATATTGACGTAA
Source organism: Mercenaria mercenaria (assembly GCF_021730395.1). NCBI lineage: Eukaryota > Metazoa > Mollusca > Bivalvia > Venerida > Veneridae > Mercenaria > Mercenaria mercenaria. The sequence goes on along the minus strand of NC_069361.1, from coordinate 27,557,714 downwards.
TATCCGAAATTAAATGATCACAACCTTGTATTCTATTAAAGACTAATTCAATAGTAATTTAAAGACACTTCTGCGAGAAGGTATTTCTAAACCCGTTTTTTATGGGGATGTGGTATACAAACTTCGTAAGATCTTGGGTCATGGTAATTTTCCAAATGTATTTGGAAAGATTATCAAACGTTTTATTAAAAGAGGTTACGACCCAACTGTTTTGAGACATACCGCATGTTTAGTGTTCAGCCCGTTTACAGTTGGACACTACGCTTCCCTCTTTGATTGCGTCTGACGGAAGAGGGGGAGGACTCTATGATGAGCAGTTTTTAAATCCTACCAGGACTGAACTGTTTTGATATTTGTCTTCTGACCTGTTTTGTCGGGCCCTTAAGGATGTTTCTCTTGTTGCTCTGTCTTTTGAAAAGGCATTGAGTACATACGTTTTTGGTTCTTAAGGTTTGCTTTTTATATATTTATACACGAGCATTTTTGTGTTTTACGTGCCATGCCTTTTTGTTTCCATTACGTGTGTTAGAGATTCACCTGGAGGGGATTACTTTTATTTACACTGTCCCATGTCTTTGGAACATGGTGGGGGTAAGAGTGAGGTTGGGTGCGCACCATAAACCGGTTTAAGCTCCCCAGTGGTGTTTTTGCCACTGACCGTTCCAAGGCGGTGCCCCACTGTGTTCCTTTGTTTGTTCGTTTTGTCCTTGTGTGTTGACTTTGTGTGCGCGCGTGTGTGTATGCTTATTGTTCGTCTTGTCCTTATGCGTTGGCTTTGAGTGTGTGTGTGTGTGTGTGTGTGTTGTTCGTTTTGTCCTGATGTGTAAGCTTTGTGTGTGTGTGTGTGTGTGTGTGTGGTGCACGCGTTTGCGTGCTGGGGGGTTCGTTTTGAGGAGGCTGCGCTTTTGGTGCGTGGCATTTCCTATTTGATATTTCTCTTTGTTTTTTTTAATCTACGTTATCAAGAGAACTGTTTATGATATGAATAATTATAGACAGATGAAGATTTTACAACAGCGAGATCTTAATAATTTAACAACGACGTCGCTTATTTGTTTTTATGCAGGATGAATCGAACTAAAATTGTTCATTATTTTAGGAATTATTCTAATAAAGTATTCGCATCTGTGTTATTTGCATTGTTACAATATATCAGGTAATTCTAGAACCAGGGTCGTTAACATTGAAGCTATTAGCTATTAGGAAGTGTTTGCTATTACTGTAAAAAAGACATTATCAGCTCATCATCAGTATACATGCATGTTAGTATTTCTACATCATACCTTTAGAATAAGCTACTACGTAACGGTATAATTTGAGCTTTATACTATTGGAGATCAACTTGCAATTTTCAGTAAATTTTAGAATGATACTGCCTGTCAACTTATTTCAAAATACAGACTCAAGAATCAGGAGTATTTTACCAACTGCGCAAAACAATAAAACTGAAAGCATGTCGCCTCATTTAGAACCAGTAAGAAAACTGATTCTTAATAATGCCAGACAGTGAATGATTTCTAATGGATAATTATGGCTCCGCTTGTATTACAGGAAATTAAAGATGTTTTTCAGAATTTCCTATTCTTTCATGAAATTTCCAGAAAATACAATAATGAATTTATTCAGTATACCTTATGAAAGTATAGGACACCAAGTTCGTTCTCGATGCTCTAATTTTTTGACAATGTTAAACTGCAAAAACTATCCAAAAATGCATATACCATCTTTTACTCCGGTTAACACCCATCTTACCTTCTTACAATTATAAAAAGTAGTTTCTGGTGGTACTAAAGCAGCTTTGTCTAGAATAAAGATTGTACATATTTTGGCTTGTATTGGCTGATCCTTTTGGTCATAAAGTCAATTAAATGTTTCTGCATATCACAAAGTTGCGCTCCAGCCAGTGCTAAGGGCATGAAGGATGATTGTATTACCTGTCACAGACAGACCCAGTAAACACGGGTCTGCTTATATATAGCTTAACTGCACCCTAAGCTTTGAAATGGCCATATTGTATATTTTAGCGTTTGTTGTAAAACAATCAGCTGAAAATAAGCAGTTCCATTTTGTATGTGAAAAATGTCAATCGTTATAAACATTTTTATTGCATAATGATATGTATATATCATTGCAACCTTTTATGACATAATCGTGTATTAAAGGTTGTCTTAATTTATACTGTTATTTGTTACAAATGTACTTTAAATATATCATCTCACGTAACAAGTGCTGATATTCAACGGATGTACCTTTCTGCTCGTAAGAGACGATAACTAATGGTGAGATCGAGAAATTATGGTGATATAATGTGTTGTTCTTTTTATCTAATTGCTTAATATCAACCGAAATAGAAGAGTTTAAACTATGTTTTTAATTTAGTTTGATTCTTATCATCCTTTAACTTGGTGCAAAACATTAATAACACTACTAAAACATGCTAGTAAACAATAATGATTAAACCGTGTTTCATCCCGAGATATATTACTTTGTGTCTGTTAACCCTGCTATGTTACCAGTTTCGTATTTTCTTTCTTCACAAACGTAAAGAGTGAATAAAACATTAGGCACTCAAAGATTGGATGACATTATCACATATGTAATGGTGCCAATTGACGTCACAGAGTGTCAAATTATCTCTATCCGGGGATGTAAATTTGATTACCGTACCGTTTACATTGAAAGAGCTCTGAACACTGGAAGATATTGGAAGTGCCCCAAGAGGACACACATACTAAGAGAAACCTGAAAGATAAACTAAAGTGTTTCACATTTTAACTGAAAACTGTTCATAGCCCTGTTAAAATCGTATAGTGAATGCTTTCAAAAACCACACCGATTGCCACATATGACTTAACTAAACAGTTGTTCATACATCCTTTTTCAACAGTGAAAAGTCGTATCTGTAAACTTACGACCTTTTTACTATAATTGTTTTGCATTAAGTGGTACACTGTATGTAATATTGTAAGGTCGTGTCTTTGTAGACTTTTCTCCAGTTGACAGGTAGTAGTAGAAGCCAACTTTATCATTAATGAAAAATACCTTTGTTCCCTTAATAGCGTAATACACATTTGACTACAAATTCAAGTCATGGGCCTTAAATGTCATTTCCAAAAAAAAGATAAGTCATAATGATTGGCATCGATGTCATTTGCTGTTAAGCGGTCAAAACGTGTAATAATATATAGTTAGTTTTCCTCAATTGTATTTTGAAATATATTTTGAAAATTTTGGAGGCTTTAAAGCTCAAGGAGCTACGAATCGCTGCTTGGAAACTAACTCATTGTTTTGTCATTTAACCCAAAAATAAAACTCAAAGACACAATGATTTTTCAAGTATCCTGTTAAAATGGGCAGCAATATACAATCATTTATAGAATGTATCTGTGGTGTAACAGGGTCTTCAGGTTCACACTACTAACTACAACAACAACAACACTGTTCTTTATAATAAATGCCATTTAATATTGTACTAAGTTCTAAGGTAATATATACATCAATGCCTTTCTTCATAATTCACTAACATAGTTCACTAACATTTCCTCAGTTATTAACAGAACTTCTATTCTTCAACGTTAATTGCCTCGGTCTTTATCTAACTAATTCATTTTGCTAGTATCGAACATACGCATCTAACCTAACTGAGTACCAGAATGATACTGAAGTTTTGTCTCAAAACTTCTGCTTATGAAAGAAATGATTCGTGACTTGAGTCATGCGGCGTGATCAAAAGACCGGATGTTTATAATTACCCTGTCATTTATCCAGTTAGTCAGTTGTCAAAACAATTAGTAATTTTGAAACATGCATTGCTGGACAATGCATTAACTGGGCGATATAATGTAACCTGTCATTTTTAATGCACATGACTAATTTCTAGACCGTAAAGCTAAGTGTGAAAAGGAATGCGAAATATATTCTTAAGGTACATGACTTATTATTGACCGAAAAACTATCTGAAAAGAATGCCAAGGAAGTATTTGGTATAATGGATTATTTAAACCATTATATCACATATCTAAACTTGTATGTTCATGTAAGAAATTATGTGTGTGTAAGTTTCTTTGTTATTTTGTTCAATATTTTTATTTATTGTTCTTTTGCAAAGTCTCAACGACTCTACTTTCATACTTAAATATGAAATAAGTGCTTACAGTGTCTTACACTAGAATTATCTTTACGACAGATTAATAGAAAATACAAAATGAAAACATGTAATTAAAATTTAATACATGTACATATTGATGTTAACTTCTACACATATGTTCGCGCCTAAAACTAGTTTGGGCATAAGCTGTGCATTAATCAGGTTCTTGTAAAATTCGATAAAGCAGCCATTTAATATACAAGGGAGGCTAAAAGTGGAAGGAAAATGCCTTTAGTATTGGTATCCGTCTGTTTTCAGAACTAAGACAAATAGGATGTTTTCGTATGAAGTACCTTTGCATCAAAGAGGAAGATATTTTACTTTAAAAGTTACTTTTAACTTATTTAGATAAAATGAAGTAATGGACGTGAACAAAGTGTCATGTTATATTAACAAGTACAGTGCAGTATATCATGAGATAGATTAGTATTGACCCAGTGTATTTATTTTAATATGTATATCATACTAACTTTATAACATTGACATAACCGTATGTTAATTTGCACCTTTATCAGCGGTTATCATTTTAGACTACTCACATGGTTTATTAATCTTCAAAACATATTTTAAAAAAAAACAAGGCAGTCTGAAAGACAGCTAAATCCCCCGCCACTGCTATGGATAGTGAAAAGGTAAACCCTTGACCTTAAGCTGTGACCTGGACCTTGAACTGACATGGTTGGCTCATGAATTCTGCGCAACGTCTTGATGAGGTGATCATTTGACCCAAGTTTCATGAAAGTCCTTCAAGGGGTTAAGGAGATACAGAGCTCAAACCTTTGACCTTAAGTTGAGACCTTGACCTTGAGTTAACATGGCTGGCTCATGAGTTCTTGATGAGGTGATCATTTGACCCAAGTTTGATGAAAATCCTTCAAGGGGTTTAGGAGATACAGAGTGGACACAAAATGGAAGGCTCAAACCTTTGACCCTAAGTTGTGACCTTGACCTTGAGCCGGCATGGCTGAGACATAAGTTCTGCACATAGTTTTGATGAGGTGATCATTTGACCCAAGTTTTATAAAATTCCTTCAAGGGGTTTAGGAGATAGAGAGCGGACACGAAATGGAAGGGTTAAAACCTTTGACCTTGAGTTGTGACCTTGACCTTGAGCTGGCATGGCTGACTCATGAGTTCTGCACATCGCCTTGATGAGGTCATCATTTGACCAAAGTTTCATATTAATCCTTTAAGGGAATTAGGAGATATAGAGCGGACACAAAATTAAGGCTCAAACCTTTCACCCTAAGTTTTGACCTAGACCTTGAGCCGGCATGGATGACTCTTGGGTTCTACACATCGTCTTGATAAGGTGATCATTTGACCCAAGTTTTATAAAATTCCTTCAAGGGGTTTAGGAGATACAGAGGGGACACAAAATGGAAGGCTCAAACCTTTGACCTCGGGTTGTGACCTTGACCTTGAGCCAACAAGGCTGGCTCATGGGTTCTGCACATTGATGAGGTGATCATTTGACCCGAGTTTCATGAAAATACTTCAAGGGGTTTAGGAAATATGGAGCGGACACGAAAGTGTTACGGACAGACGGAAGGACGGACCATTCCTATAAGATTAAGTGAACAGCTTTTGTATTAAAAAAATAGTTTGTATAAAAACATCGTCACAATTCCTGTGTATGAAACTGAATCCATGAACAGGCATCAAACTGAGCATGCATGTCGTGGAGTCTCCGATGTTTCTATTTCCATATCAATACAAATGGCTTATGCAATAAACGACATAAATAAATTTAGAGTACAGACAACTCAGAACAAGAACATATCTTCAAAGTGCCAAAAACAAACATTCCTGATTCTTGGCTTATTGCTTCTCATTAATGATTTCAGGAAATTATAACTTAACAAAAAATAATCGATATTGTAATTTACGTAAATATGAATAAAACTTAATGAGATCTTAATCGAGATTGTAATTTACGTAAATATGAATAAAACTTAATGAGATCTTAACGTTTTCGAGACAGTTAGGTTAGCAATATGTACAAGCATTAACGCGCTACTTGTGATTGTGTTTTATAAGAATTTTCTTTATATACAGATTAGGTATATAATCTTTCAATCAACAACTTATATCAGCTATTACTACGAATAATCCAGTAAAACGTAATAAAAAAACATAATGTACGAGAGCTATTACAATCCTTTTATATTTAAGAAGCACCAATATTGACACCCTGCAAAAATTATTCCATACGGTTTTGTCAGCTTACAGAGTAATCATAGAAACAGTCGTACGTGCTCTAGAATATATGTTATGCGCTATCATCAAAGGAATAGTAGCTTAATATTTTTCCACAATAAATCCTGGTGATTATGAAGTTTGTATTATGTTTTATCTATTGTGTAACTTAGTCAAAACTGTATTACATTTGCAAATTGAAAACCCCAATAATAATTATACTTAATTTTGATGTTAAAACGGAAGCGTCATAAATGTTGCATATCTTAGTTGTATTTTGATGTGTTGCAGATTTTGAAATACGGAAACTAAGGAAACAACAAAAATAAATCCAATTCAAGAAAAATGTTATAAAATACATTTTTACTGTTATTCAACTTATCGTAATATATTCTCAGTTTTCTGGTAAAAATTACATGACACAAATGTTTTTCATTGTCACAGAATTCGATATAAAAACCTGTAAATTCCAAGTGACACACTAGACGACAGACCTAAACATAGAGCAAACCTCATACAATAATTTTCTTAAAGATCAAGAGAAAACAGTGTACAGTTTATGAAGTCTGTCCTTATGTTATTCCCGTATATGGGTATATGGTAAATATCTTACAAGTTTCTAGGTTGGAAATGAAAATTCATGTATTCGATTTATCCGTTTCTCTTTTACTGATTGATATATAACTTATTAAAAGTGATTTTACATTCTTTATCAGGATTAAACAAGAATCAACCTTTATATCTTCATACAAACACGTTTATTGTAAGGTTAAAAGATTTGACGTGCTTAGTACCCCGGGGACGAGTAATGCAAAGGTCGAATGTTGCTAACGTCCATACGCAGCGACCCGGTCGTAATCTAGATAATGCACGGACGATTCCAAACAGTTTTCTTATGGAATCATAAACTATTCCAAGAACATTATTCGAGGATTACTGGTGTCATATTACCCGGTCCTTTGGGATCATGGTGCGTTATAACAGAATACCATAACAGCCGATGCAATGGAACGTGAGAGGTGTTGATTTCGTTTATTGCTTTCTCTGCTAAACACGAATATTTTCAAAGACCTCTAGGAATTTTCACAATGGCTAGAATAGACTGGGGGGGGGGGGGGCGGATTCTGTGTGCTGCATTACTTGAAAGCTGCAATATTACGAAGTAGTCAAGGAATTTCCTCATTGTAGAGCTGATGACCTGCAAAAAATAACTTTATCAATATCAAAGGAATGAATTATATTTAACAATAGTTATTTGTCAGTTTCCAACTCAATTTATATCAGAAGATAATAAAAAGTAACAGTAACCCGAGCGAAATATCCAAACATGACTAAATACAAATAGCTTACATACATTTTACTTTTTATTTACACCCTGCGACCTACGGACCATTCCAAAACGTAGTTTATTTTTCATTTCCAAAAAATAAATTCATAAATGATCTTTCAGGGGAATAACTTTGCAAAATGTAATCTTAGTTGGATATGCCGACAATAGACAAGTAGGATTTATACCTACACTGTAAGCCTTCAGAGGTTTAGGAGATGAAACGCTAGCAAGCGAAATGCGGACGGACAGACAGGTAGCGGCGAAGAAATATATGTCACAAATGAAACGGGGAGACAAAGTTCCCTCGATATATTTCGCATAGCAAAATTTGTTTTACGATTTAATGCTCACTGGAGGCCGAGACGAAATATTTCCTGTTTGGTAATGGTGACTAGCAACATGTGACCCATTTTATTGAATAACAAGAATTCCCTGCTAGCGGAAGCATTAAAGCTTACTACGCTTAATAGTTTCGGTTAAAAGGTTGTCAATGGATTTTATTTCACTTGACTTGGGATTTGGTATTTATAGGTTATTAGCTTTGTATCGGGAAATATGCACGAGTTCTTCGGCGGAAATATTGCGCGACTTTAGGAGCGCAATATTCTTCCGCAGAAGAACGAGTGCATATTTCCCGATGCAAATATAATAACCTTTTTATTACATTCGCATCTATACGTATAAATATTATGTAAAATCGTAAATATTTTCAATAGCCTGAATAGGATTGACAATACTGAACTAAATAGAAAAAAATAGTGCAACAACACACACTGAATTACGTCACGCACCCGATATGAAATCCAGGCGTCAGTGTATGGAAAAATATTGACGTTTCCGGTACCAGTGTAACTTAACGGGGAGTAGAAAGGAGTATGTAATAAAAGGTAATTATGGTATTCCTGTCGAGTTATTCTATTTTCAATGTGATTCAAAAAATGTCAGTACTTTCATACGTAAAGAATAACTATAGTGTTAATGCTGTTTTATTCACGGCGAAAATGATAGAGGTAATATTATTGTTGCAGTGATGACTTCAAAGCATTGAATGTCAATATGAAAAATATAACATTTAACTTTTATCATGAATATCATTTATATTTATTTAATATGTGGAATCATAGGAAAATGATAACGGTCTCCCGTTTCAATGACACTGGTTGAATACTTCATTTCATTACATTTATATATATTATTCTTTATATGTATTAGCTATTCTCCATGCAAGTGCTGCAGTTCACGTGTTTCACGTAGGTTTCATTTCCTTCATGAATACCAGTGTATAAAGACGTTAAGAGCATTTCATGTAAGCTGCAAATCAATTAAACTCTGATATAGATTTTCAAAGGTCAGGAATCATTCGCCACAATAGTAATTGAAATGAATAAAATATATACCAGAACCCACAGATAAACTACTGCAAACTGGAGATGAAACGCTAACAAGCGAATTGCGGGTAGCGTTGGAGAAACCAAGGTCACCAATGAAATGGACAGACAAAGTTTCCTCGATATATTTGCATAGCAAAAATTGTTTTACGATTTAATGCTCACTGGGGGCCGAGACGAAATATTTCCTGTTTGGTGACTAGCAACTTGTGACCCATTTTAATGAGTAACAAGAAACCCCTGCTTTTATATGTGTGCGACATTACCTTGAGGCAACACTTCTAAATGATATAAGATCGCGCCGACTTACAACTGCGCAATGCAGAGGTCATTAAAAGATTTCCCTCGAGTACAGTCATACGTAGAGGTTTTTGTTATCTTATTACAGCACACCTTAAGGTTTTCTTCTATGACTTGTAATTGAAATTAATTTCCTACGCGGCAAACTGAATGCAAAATCAGTAAATTTTGTCTGGAACTAATCTAATTCTCTTCAGTATGGTTCGTCTCAAAAAGTGTAAGTGTATCTCATGCTATTGTTTTGTTATCTTCAACATAAAAAAAACTTAGAACTAAAATCCATTTTGTAAATAAATAATGGTCAAGGTGCTCACTGGAAAACAAATGCCAAAATGTCATTGTATTAAATGTGTACTGATGTCCTTCACATTTACGTAATCGGTATCAAGTGTATACACTGTTTGTCTGTTATGTCCTTGAGTTGATTGAAGCAATCAATTATACAATAACTTCATCTATAATAGATATGTAATTATTCTTGTCTTTATTATATCATTAAGTTAAGTAATTCACAAGTTGAAACACGGGGAGTACGATAACATTGCCAATTGTTGAAAGCCAGTTTAGCGAAAAGTCTACAAAAATACCATTGTCTTTCACAGTGCACTTGGAAGTAGATATCATTGCGCTTCATTTGTCTTTCTATGATGTGTATGCAGTTTTATGCATACATACAATTTTTGCATGCTATCAAATACAATAATCATTGCGGGTCATATTTGTGCGATTGAGAACATATTTTCGGAATAAATTATTCAGTAATTTCAACTATTTTTCACTAGTTTAATCTTGTAGAACTTCAAAAAACTTTGAAATAAGATAAATTATATCTCCCTTACCAATGGTTATGTAATATGCAGTTTACATTATTATTTTGTCCATAACAAAAAAGCATGCAAATGAAGTCAAATACTTTTATATGGTTTTGTTTTGTGAGAAAACCAAGTTGCTTTTACCAAAATGATTTTTACGACGCAAAATTATCATCAGTTTTGGGTTTATTTGCGGATAATTCTGGAATTGGTCACAAGTGCAGAAAAAAATTGCATTGGGTGTATTTGGGATAATTTATATTGATGTGTTTTGTGCCTTTCTTCGCAGCGTTTATAAACTGGTATCAATTGAACAATTTCTAAACTTTAGCAAATGCAACAACGTTCGCGATTGTCAACTACAATCATATATCATTTCAATTTTTTTTTTTGGTCAATTTTCAACATCTATAACATAAAAAAACACATTTACCCTGTTTCTTTGAATTTCTTTTTGAAAATGCATCAGCTAACTTTAAATTTGAGACTTATGACCTCAAGCTGTTCGTTGACCTTTTTTACTTGTTAATCTAAACCATTCCCGGAATTCAATGTTTATATCAGTATACAGACACTTGTTTCGTAAAGTAATATACATGTTTTGCATGCTGTTCAATTTTCATGTCAAACAACTCTTTCTTTCTATGATTTAGTGTTGTTTGGTTTTTGTTTGTCAAGGCCTAATTCTCAACCTTAAAACAGACACATATTTAATGTGACTGTATTCAATGCTTCAACGGGATCTTTACAAGAAATAGAAGGATATAAATGAAGATCATCCTTTCAGTAAGATCATCATTTCAATAATGCATGCAGTATAGAGGTTATATTCAATGGTTACGGAATCAGTCATGAGCCATCTATCAGTTTTTAAATGATTAGCAACTGGGGATTATGTCATCCGTCATCCGTACTGGACACGATTGAGACCAGTGTAGATCATGATCGGCCTGCACATCCATGCAGTCTGATTATTATCTGCACTGTTCACCATTCAGTCAGTATTGTTTTTGGTAAGCACCCCTTTTAACAGTTAATGGCACTGTCCAAACTAAAAGATGGACAAGTTCATTTTAGAAATTTTACAGGGTAAGGATTAAATAGCCGACTCACATTGTATAAAAAAATTCATTCAATTATAACAGGTTTAGCAATAGTAAAGTCAACGATCCGTAACAAGACCCATGCACTTCAAACACAAAAATACCTGTAAAAATGTCTTTATTAAATCTAACAATAAATTGTTGTTTCCACTACATTTAAGTACATGAAGCAATCTTTGTACAATATAGTTAATGTCATTCCAAGTGAACCTTGTTAATATTAGTCCATTCAAAGGAAAGGCTTTAACTGCCTTAGATATAAATAATTGAAACGGTGTTACCAGTTATATAAGCAAATATAAGCGATTTATAAGTTACTTTTCTTGAAATGAAATAAGCAAATGTTGAAATAAAACAAATAATTTCATGAGACCCTATCTCTTGCTTTGGAGCAGCATTGTGATATTTTAAGTTTAAATGTCTTTGTCTTTGTGGACTATGTATTGACAAAACATCTGTGGTAAAGATACAGCCAGCTGAGAGACCACGTGGAAAAAAATTATGTTTGCACGTGCAATATGTCGCTTAGTATTTTTTTCATTATCATGTGCGTGTTAAACGTTTACTCAAAGCAGATTGTTCTTTGTAACAAGCTGTCAAAATATCGTTATTATTAGATATATAACTATATATTTGAAACATAAAAAGAACTAGCTGAATAAGTCCACTGGTATAGTATCCCCAATATTATAACTTTTTGTGCTAATGGTTATATAAAAGATCACAGATCAAAATGAAGTAACATGGTCGTTGAACTCAGTGCTCTATTAACAAAGTTTACAAAACAGTTTTTTTATATTTGTCACTGGTTATAAATGGTCAAAAGCTAAACAACTCTAAAATACATGCTTACCACTTTTTTAAGAATTCAAAATGATAAACACCATATTATCACGTATGTCTGCATGTTGCCTTTGGAATTTTAAATTGTTCATTTCATTTTTACATTTCTCTGATTGTAATAATAATGTAATATATTTTAGCATTATTTTCAACCCCTCGAAAATGTTGATTTATGCCAGGACTGTAATTTTTTACGAGGCATTTCTTGACGAAATTATGTTGGAACAATATGCCACAGTGTTTTACAACTGTTAAAATTATTTGTAAAATATGTTGTTTGCACGAGACGTAACATTTGTATTATCTTCGGATTGCCTGCTGCCAGACAGATAGCAAACAAGCATTATTGTTAAGATACTTTGAAGCATACCAAGACATCGTATGGAACATTATGATTCATAGTGGACACAAGTTTAGAATTAAAACGTTGATATAGAACTGATATGGTTTACTCTTCTGAGCACAGTAAGATATTTATCAATCTCCTGTAATAGACCACGTTAACCCTTACCATGCTAGAAACGATCGGTTTTTGCCTTTGCGACCAGTTTGTCCGTGAAGTCTGATCATGATCTGCACTGTTCGCTATTCAGCCAGTATCTTTTTTGCAAGCACCCCTTTAACAGTTAATGGTACTGTCCAAATTGGAAGATGATAAAGTTCATTATGAAATGTAGCAGGGTAAGGGTTAAATACCATTTCATTTTTTTGCTAAATATTTTAAACATGTTATGTACTGCTCCATTCCTTATAAAATAACAATTGTGCATGTATGTGAGGTAATTTGTACAGAATTAAAAAATGAATTGCATATAACTCATTCTTGTTGTTTACATAAAACAGAAACAAACAGTAAATTGATTAAAATGGCGATTAATAAGAAGTTTCTTTAAAAAAGATACAAGGCCGCATTAGTTAATGCACACATTAAGCTACGAAACGTGCAGACACTCTGCACTTTTACATACGATCGGGTATTTATTATATAAAGCAAACCAATATGTAGCTTTTAAAGTAAAATTTTCATGTTTTTTAAGTAGAACATATTTTACAGAACACATATTTTACATCATAATAATATTAATCATAATTTAGGAAACTTTGACAAAAAATAAGAATAAACAGGAGGGGCCGAAAAGTGTGTGTGTGTGGGGGGGGGGGGGGGGGGGAGAGAGATAAATGTTTATGACGTTTTACAAACTATTTCATATACAAGCCAGGAGCCTGGCAACGGATTATACAATATAGCTTAGAGCACCTGTACACCCCTTAAGAAAATATAATCTATTCCATTCGAAAACCTGTGAAATTTTTCATTCACCAATCAAAATGTACAGTTTTAATCAGCTTTTAAATGACCTGCACCCAAGATATAAATAGGAAGTAAAAAGAAAATCAATACCGGCCTACGGTCAGAAAAAGTTGCACCTTCAGGCATTAAAGATTGAGAGACTTTACGTTTAATGGTACCAATTTACGTCATAAAGTTTCAAGTATTGTACGCCTGATTACCGCGCTCAAAGGTTTGTTACCTTTAAACTGACAGAGTTAAAGGCTATAAACCTAATGAAATAATAATATGTTCCGTGTTAACAAAGATATTAGTTATTTTAGATATTACATCGGCTTCTTAATTAATCTGGCATTTAGGTCGTCATGATATAAGACAGTAAAATACATATAGCTCTAAAGTATATATCAATAAGTCTTTGTTTCCAGCCCGAAAGGGTCATGCACTGTTTGGTGCCTTGTAGGTGGCGTCATGTTCAAAAACATGGCGAAACCTTAATATAAATGTAATATTCATGTTTTTAAACCGTAAAAAGGCAATTTATTTTTGTTAGTGTAGGGCTCGGTAAAGCAATGAACGTGTACATGTGCAAGTAAAACGTAGATTAGTACTTACGCATGCGGATACTGCAATATATAAAACGGTGTTTATGTTTGAATACTGGGTCACATTACATCATAACATGGCTACATTAATCAGCTGACCATAATATGAAAACTCTATTACGTTATACTATCATGATTTTACATTTATTTACACTTGTAGCTTAAAGGATTAATTTTGGATTATGTTCATAATTTATATTCTTGTAACTGTACACTTGATTATCACATATCCGCGAATAATTTATTGTTATCCAATGCGTTATCAGTGCACCTTATGTCCATATCAAATAGCACGATATCCTTACAAAAGAAAACGCAAGTAGCTTGAAGTATACCTTATGATGCAAATTGATTTTCCATACAAATTTGCATAAGCAAACATTCAAACAAGTAATGTTCCATGCTGTTTTATTCACGATTCAATAAGTATTTTAGAAAGCAATTACTGTGGTGAATTTTCATTATTTCATTCAACGAGCAGCAGCATCTTCGATCAAACGTTGTCGTCATCAGATAAGAACAAATTTAATCCGAACGATGTCATCAGCTTATGTAATAACCATGACAACATGTGCATGTGCTCTATGATAAATATTTAATGCACGTGTATAAAATGTCATCAAAGAAATGGCAGTTTCGTATTGTTACACGAATTATTCAGCCGACTGAAACGACGATATTTGACTGCATCGCTAGAATTCTATTATATTATGTGGTGGACGGATAGCTCAGTGGTTTGCACACTGGCCTTCCAATCCTGAGGTCGGGGGTTCGATCCCCGGCAGCTACTCGGGAATTTTCAGAAACGCTTTTCAGTGTTTCCCACCCAACTAGAGGTGTACTGGTCAGGAACCCAGGCAATCCTTGCATATATATACACTGGGCACGTTAAAGAACCAGGCTGTCTATTCGCAACGAGCTAGGCTAAGTTAGCCGGACAAGCCTGTACCTGATTTCTGATCTCTCTGTCGTTGGGGCTTTGTCTCACTCTGTCCCTCTGGTCAGATCGCTTTGTGTCTGTACTAGTAGAGGATGAATTATGCGCACTGTGGCTGCATTTGAACTGTTGGTCAGTTTTTCAACTATTAAGTAATGACTTAAGCTCTGACTTAAGCCGTGTCGGATATATTTACAACGATTAAGTCAGCACGTGAATAACGGGACTCGACAAAAGTTAAACCTTCGATTGGATTTTTCTACTATGAGTGGTGTCAGCAATGGCTTATCTTTCTATTGTTATTTTAAACCTGGGGCATAGGTGGTTTAAGAAAAGATGGAGGCGGAATATTTAGACATGGATTTAAATTTCCAGTATGAAGTTAAAGCAGAAATGTTGAGGAGGGAGGGAATGATACTGGACTGAGCAAACCCTTTCGTTATGCACGACGATTTGGACTTTTGGATAGATTTCGTCTCAGTAAAGCTAGTATTACAGATGTTTTGCTTTATAAAAAAAAGACTTAAACCAACAGCGACTCCGACGCTGGGGCGAGTGCAAAAGCTCATTTTTTGTTCGAAAAGTCAAGCTAAAAATGTAAAAGATTCAACTCGTCAGTTTTAACTTTACTAAATTCGCTACGTGTGTACACGTTTCAAAATATACGTGCAAGCATAAATATATAAGTGCATGTATTTAATAATAAGTACATGTAACGTACAAATATGTAGTTGAACATATATATATGGATACGCACGTCTGTATATATACGTCTTCTTTCAATGACGTGTGGATTTTGAAATTCATGCGTTTGCAAGTGCAATTTGGGTACCTATACTATAAATTCAAATTTACAAATGCATTCCTAATTACAAATGCATATTGCACGTGTTATGTACATGAAAGGTGGAACATTTAGGAATAATGAAAACAATAAGGCAATGAGCAAACATAAGAATGCTTGTAGTCTTACCTTGAAATAAATTCACCTTTTTTCCCAGCAATTTTTTTTTCATTCATTATACGGGCGCTAGTGCTTCTGTGTTTTCTATGAGAATTTCTTTTTCGAAAGTAATAAATCACCAAAGTAAAACGTTTTATATATGAAAAAATAAGCGAAACGGTCCGATGACTGTATCTACATGTTCACAGTGTGTGACCAAGGTTTGTTTGTTTGTTTGTTTTGGGTTTAACGCCGTTTTTCAACAGTATTTCAGTCATGTAACGGCGGGCAGTTAACCTAACCAGTGTTCCTGGATTCTGTACCAGTACAAACCTGTTCTCCGCAAGTAACTGCCAACTTCCCCACATAAATCAGAGGTGGAGGACTAATGATTTCAGACACAATGTCGTTTATCAAATAGTCACGGAGAACATACGCTCCGCCCGAGGATCGAACTCACGACCCCGCGATCCGTAGACCGACGCTCTACCTACTGAGCTAAGCGGGCGGGTTTGTGACCAAGGTTTAACTAATACATCGCAAATATACCCGACGAGTATTAGTAAAAATCCGTTAGAAAACGAGGTTGAGCGATGGCTTAACTAATACTGGTTTGAGCCTTTCTTAGTGCTAGAGTTGAAAAACCGGCCATATATAAAGAGCCTTTGAACGTGAAACTGATCATGAAAAGGGCGCTATATAAATCTGGTATAATAATAATAATCTCAAAACTGTACGACAAAAGTCAAATTGAAAACCCAACAACTTAATAATGGTCAAGCGAAAACATCATTGTTGTAAGGGATGTCGATATAAAGCCTGTAATATTCCAACGACACATTAGACGAAATACATTAATAAAGAATAAACCTCCAGTTACGAGTACATAAGGGATATGTTCATTTAGCCACAACCGCGGAAAATATAGTACAATTAATGGCGTTTTTTCTTTTTCTACCTATATTTGTTAATGTGGTTATTATTTCCTAGTTACTACGTATTTCTTCTGTAAAATGTTGTATAATTCCAAGAAACTAGTAATGTCTTTTATCAAAAAAATTTACAAAATAATTTTTGTCATACTTTTATGTCACAACTTACTGTCAATATTTCCACTAAGCGTAAATGCCGCCCATTTTCAAATAAATCACGTTTTAAATTGTTGTTTCACGCAAACGAGTGATCAAACGAAAACTTCAAACACAGAGATGTTTAAGAAATCCACAGCGCACCGGAAAATAATCAGAATCTGCGTATAACAAGGAAAACTGATTAACTCTCAAATAAACAAGGTGCATTTTAGGTTTACATGCAATATAAAGGGAATGACTCGACATATAATAGTCGCAGAAAGGATATCAAAAATATTCTCAGTTTGTTTGCTCTGTAGAGCATTTTTTCTTTAATTTCATTGCATCTTCTTTAATTGCTGAACTCACGTCACACGTGTTTGCTTAACATGCAGCTAGCATTACTGCACACTTTAGAAGTTGTCTTAAAAACTTAGGACAAACACCCCCAGCACAGTTTGAGTTCTCATTTCATAGTTGATTTTAGTTGATTGTGTTTGTTTGACTTAAATATTTTCTTGCATCAAACATGACCCCTAATTGATTGTCTTTGAGTTTTTATTCTGCAATCACAATGTTTTTCAAGACAGTGTAAGTTATACGCCTATAAAAATGTTCTGCAGCTTATGAAAGTTTCTCACTTTCATATAGAATAAACAATGCAAGCAACATCTAACGTTCATCACAATGTTAACCTTTTGATTAAACTTTTTCTTAACGTGTTCTTAATGCCGTATTAAATAACGGTAAAAGCGCTTTCCAAACAGCCCTAGTTTGTATTAATTCGTACACCGTAAGGAAAGTTAGTCACTTGATTGCTGTTAAACATAAATAAAAAATCGTCCAAGGATTAGTTTTCGCGGTCTGCAGTTGATCCATGACAACGCTGCGCCTCACCAAATGTTCTGAGAGATTAAAGTCTCAGACCTTGTGACTTTTTCGACATGCCAAGAGGAGACTACTTGGCAGTGTTTACCTCTTTGATTTCTGGACTGTGGAAGCGCATGGAAGTCAAGGTCGAATACTTTGAAGGGATAAACGAAATTCGGAGTATGTACATAGACTGTGTACCATATTCTAATACGACTGGCATTATTTTTAGCCTGACCTCTCGTACAAAACATTGTTTTTCTTTTATGGTGTAAATGGTTACTTTTTAACATTACATAACATGCCTTTGCCATTTATGTAGCTGATTCAATGGTTTGTTTACCCAGCCTAGAAAATATTATCCAAAAGAAGCCTGGTTACCAACAGCGTAAAACATTTCGCATAAGAAAGTCAGTTGAAAAGCCATTCAGACACTGTACTGTACATTATTTCGTTTCCGGCTAGATGGAGGTCATTTACGCCGTTTTAATATTAATGTTTAAAGCCTTTTGGGGAAAATAGTACGTTCTAAGCATCTCTCAATTGTTTGTGATTTATATTTGTGAAAATTGGTCTGCCTTAAAACAAAAACGTGCATTGCTTTTTAGAACAAACCTCACCTCACTTCGGAATTCTGATTTCCTAAAACTATATAAACTGTGATATATCTAGGTCTGTGTCTGTGCTTAGACATAAATCAGCTTATATTCAACAAATGCATACTTTATTTTGAATTAAATCCTAAGCATTTGCAGACTTTATTATGTCTGTGGTTTTTATCAGTATTACAAAGTTGAACAATCAAATGTCTGTCTGCTGAATATTCCTCCTTATTGAAAATTAAAACAGATATTGTATACTACAAAGATGCAGTACTATACATGACGTGACAATATGTTATATTAAACGTGGTAAAGTTTCAAATAAAGAACGGAATCAAGAATTGTTTTCGTAAGCAACTTTCTTTTAATTAAGCCACCAAGACTAATACTATATCCTGATCAAGAACGTGACGATATGTAATAACTATGTAAGATACCGAGAAAACAACGTTAAATGCAAGGCGCCATTCGAACATGTACTGGTTATAGGTTTCTTGGCTGCAGGCAGATTTGAACTGCTTAAACTTTACCATATATATGAGATGTGTTGGATGTAATTGTGTAAAGCTAACTACAGATGAAGACATGTTCAATTTAAAGTCCACATTTTGATGTCTGTATAAATCCTTTGATATTTTGGTTTATGTAATATGTCACCTACAAACAATACAAACATAGCGTAAAGACCTTTAATTTTAGCTTGCATGTAATATTTTCATATGCATGTTATTGTTATATATTTTCATGTATGGGCGATAAGCTGTATGTCAAAATAAATATTCTGTTCTGGTCTATTCTGTATTATTTTTTCTCAAAACTTGAACATTAATTTCAACAAACAACATTCACATTTCGAATGAGATGTATTACTTAGGCATTGTAACTGAAAATACAAACTTCAAGTAGGAGCTATCTATATTATATGTATGTGAAGTTAACTGCATCAGAATACAAGGACTGAAAAAATTATTAAAATATCATTTCCTGAAAAAGAGTTATTTGAGCTGAAAAAAAATGATCCCAGATGAAATATTTGGAAAAAATGGAGACAACTCCGCAAAGACTTTATGATAGGCTTAGGTGACAATTGACCTAGTACCTCATCCAAACTACCCACTTTTTACCTCTAACCATGAAAAAAGCATGCACATTTGCCACATGGATTAGCAACCTGAATACAAAACTATGTAAAGATCAAATAATTGATTGCCATGGGGAAAGTAGGACATTTTTTGTGGTGAAATTTGTCAACAAACAGACGATTTTTTTTAAAAAGTCAAAACCCACAGAATTTCACAAAGTGAAAATTGTTGAAAAAATTACTGCTGGAAAGAGAACAATCTCAGCTATCCATACATATGCGTCAAAGTATGGGAAAAATATCTAGAAATATGAGAAAATCGAAGAAATCAATTTCAAGACTGTTAGATGCATAACTGTGTAATTATACATGGCATTTATCATAGATATGTTACTTTTTCTTTGCACTGCTATACCATGGGCAGGATTAGGATTAAGAAACGGTGTTCGCTCAACAATTTCACTATATAATTAGATTGTTTCCCTTGCGTAAAGAAGGCTTAGGGTAAATCTCTATATTACTTCGCAATGAAAGTGGTAACGAAGTGTGAATAACTTCAATTATTGACAAATATTTTGGAGTTCTGATATGATTACATAACTATCATGTTTGGATTTAAAAGCATATGCAATAATATCAATAACAGGTTGCCAAAATGTGATTTGATTACTTTATCACCACTAAAAGTATAACGGTATTTCAATTATGCTCTATATTTTAATTGTTTTGAAAGGACCTCGGACATTTTCCTATTTAGACTGCCTATCCGATTAAGGAAAACGTGACATAGGGATAGACTTCTGAAATTGCATAATTATGATAGTTGAAGACTATTTCTTGATAAATGCGACTTCATTTTACAAGTTTTTGAACAAAAAAGAAGACTTTGTAGACATTTCTCATTCTCGTTTCTATTACAATATGAACATAAATCATTTTTACGTTTTAAACATCTTTCCCACCGGTGATGCAACAAAATAGTTCACATGCCTTTGTAAATAATTATTATATACGTATGCTGCAAAAATGGCACATGGTCACGGGTGGGAAAGTGTTTAAAATTGAAAAAAAACTACGTACAGGGTGTCAGGAAATAAATTTTTACATAAATATTTGACACTTATTGCATGTGTTTCCTAAACCTTACATATATACAGCTTTATTCATTTTTGTAAATATTTCAAGCACAGTAAACACTAAACTAAATAAATAGGGGACATAGAAAGTGAAGCTAGAAAGCAGACAGATCCTTATAAGTATATCTTATGAATTTTTCAATCAGATCTGTTACTTCTTGACAGTCTAAGTCCGTCGATTGAGTGTTATCAGGATTGAGACAACTGCATCTGTCATAAGTCAAGAACCAAGCAAGTGGCTTCGACATATTACACATGTGTCTTCAACGTAAACATGACAAAGAAATACAGACGAACTTCTATGGGAATAGTGCCACTTAGGTGCATTTTTCTACCTTTTGTAGGACACAGTTGAAGCGAACTTAGAATGCATTTTAAAAGCAACATTTGCTTTTATTCGATCCAGCATCCTATACCCTAACAGAACTACACCAGACACCATCTCATTAACTAACCTAATTGCTTCCAGAACTTACACTGACACCCATAGAACTAATACTGACTTGCCCATAACTAACACTGACACCCCCAGAATTAACATCAATTCGCTCACACGTCTGAAACTTATTTCGAAGCCAACCGAAATACTAGTAAGGACATCAAAGAACTAACACAGACACCCCAGAATATCTATATAAATGTTGATACTAGCTAGTGAGGTTCCACTGATATAAAATGCTAAAAGTAAGGCATCCCTGAACCCGCAGTGGAATAGGCAGTCTCCTGCACCCCTCCGTTTCAACTGAAAAAGGCCAACTACGCCAATGTATGGCCAGCTACACCACTGCATGTATTCAATAATAATCCTCCACATAATGCCCGGTCAGTATTGTACATGTGTATACAGTATAGCAATAGATGTACAGAAAATAAACAATAGGATATGGTCAATGCATCAGTGTTATCATGGGCACTCGGGTGGAAATAACTGAAGTACAGTTAGGGACCAAATGTTTTGTTCCACTTTTATTTTTTCTGTTTTGTTTTGTTTTTTCAAAAATGTCAATAAAACTGATAATCTGCATGGTATCAGTTTATTTATTGTGTTAAAATATTTCATAGTAGACATACCTTAAATACCAATGCTTATCTTAACTAAAAATACACATTTTAAATTTTTCAAAAATATGACCCTTAGTTACAAACTGTTCGAATTTCAAGAAAACGTATATATAAAATAAAACTATTTTTTGTGACAGTTTGATAGGAATATAACTTATTTATCAGTATTTGAAGCTGTTATATAAAACTATCAGCTACTGAAGTCAAGAAATAGCATTGAACTTAGGGCAAAATCGCTAGCATAATGTCCGATGTCCTTATACGATGTTAGGAAGAAACAAAAGAACCGGAGACCAACGCTCTACCTACTGAGCTAAGCGGGCGGGCAGACAATAAGACGTGAACAAAACAAAACAAAAATAAAGGAACACAATGGTGTCACCACTTTGGAACGCTCTGTTGCATATATATCAGTAGGGAAATTAAATAGGTTTATGATTAGATCCAAACCTAAAAAACAGTCTTACTCCTCGCCAAGTACACTGTTATCACCACAAGGATGAATTCCTAACACATAAAATAATACGAGGCACGATATATAAAACCCCAAAAAGTTGTTTTCAAATATATAAAGAAAAAACCTAAAGCAGCATAAATGCATGTACTTCATGCTTGAAGTGGTTCCACTCAATACCTCATCCATACCTTAATTAATGTTTGTCAGGTCAACTCTGACGTCTCCAACTTTATTTCGAACTCAGTAAGTTATTATTAGCTGTCATGCCCATTCAAAAAACGTTAATATTGATTTGCATGGCACAGTATATCTGTAATGAACATTAGGCAGAATACATTAAAATCTTATGTAAAAGGTTTCTTTACATTTTGCGCCTTAAAAGCGTTTCAAGTTTATTCCATATCAAGGCTTATTACAAATATGTGATATGAATAAGAAATACACAAATTGAATAACAATAGGAAAACATGTGTGACAAAATGAAACAAACCGAAACAACACATGTATTATTCAAGGAATGCACAAGACTAAATACAGAATGAATAAACCAACAAAAGAAGACGTACAAGATACCCAGACTGAAAAACAAAACACAAATTTAAATACCTGTTATAATTTACAAATTTGTCAATGAAGAATGAGTCTAATCAAAACAATCCAAAATATTCTTATATAATAAAGCATGTTTAAAAAGTCTAGATTTATTATAATTATCATTCATGAACTGACTAAATTTACATTATGTAAAGGAGAAAAGCCGAAAACTGTCCATTATGTGAAAGAATGGACAAATCGAGGCGCAACGCGCCGAGATTGTCCGTTCTTTCACATAATGGATAGTTTGAGGCTTTTCTCTGACTTAAAACACGGTCCTCACGAAAAATTCAAGATTGTCGTGATATTATATAGTGTCCCTAATATTGTCCTCTTTGAGGCAAAGACAATTCATTGATTTGTGTCTCTGTGCTAAGTCAAAATACCAAGTCAAATAGAGTTTAAATTAGATTGCATATAAAAATGTATTGCAATAAAAAGTGTTTTAAACACTAATGATATTCTGTGCTGATTCTTAGGAAAGTTTCGATCATATCTCGTTTTGTCATATTTATGAATGATTTTAAGTACCTTTACAAAAAGTAAAATTTAACTTTGCCGTATGATGTATGTATCACTAATTGTCCATGCTTTGTCCGTGCTGTGTTTGCAATTTTATATAAATGACGGGTCCAGGTGAAGACATTCTAAAATGTATGTATGTATTTTATATCATTATTACAAAGCAATCGTTCTTATCTCGTAATTATGAGATATCCTATTTTTATTAGAAGACAATTATACTTATTACATGAGATATTTACTAGTTATAACTCGTATCGCGTTTTTACGAGAAAATATTTTGTTATTACAACACTACACAATAAACAACATCGTTATTGTAAAAAAAACTGCACTGTTAAATTGAGATCATTATGGCCAAATTTTACGGTAATACCGAAATACCGAAACATGCAGGAAAACTTTAGTGAACTTAACGTTTTTCTTATTTTTTTTTTTTTTTTTTTTTTTTTTTTTCATTTTTTTTTTCTGTGTGCTTGTAGAAGAAAGGTGAAATTGCTCATTTCTGGGTAGGACTGCAACAAATGTCAGTTATGGCAATAATTTAACCAATTTTACACGAACACATCATGAGAAAGATAGGTCTGCAGCATTTGAAAAAGAAAGGAATATTATGCTTTTTAGCTCGACTATTCAAAGAATAGGTAGAGCTATTGGACTCCAGTTTGATATTTCTGCCCATTGTTTTCTCGTTTAGGGCCCAACCATTATTGTATCCGCTTTTCATGGAATTGCACTCTGTGCATCAATGAAGGTTACGTGTGCACCGCCGTATGAACATATCTGCGGATGTCTCTAAATTACATTCTGGTACATGTGTAAATGTTGAGTTCTTCTCAACCCGGGGCTAGAGGGCGCGGACGGTAGCTTGCACTTCCACTACCGTCCATGAACAGGTTCAAGCAAACCGAGCCTGCAACAATTTCGTTTATGTCGTGTTGGGTGACCTGTAGTTTTCCACTATTTTATTTCATCTATGAGTCTGCGTCGGCTTCCCGATTTGGTTAAGGTTCATCAAAAGTGTTTAGAGACCATCCCTCAGGTGAATATAAATTTCGGAAATTTATATCTCACAGACCATTACCATTTATAATAAATACACTGAAATGTTCAGAATAAGTAGGAAATACTTAAAATAATAAAAGGGAAGATTGTTTAGGAATGTATATTTTGTTTAATATCGCGTGCACTTCGGCTGTCAACGTTCTGTTTTGTAGAATATATGTAGAATAAACTTCTTTTTCAAACGTATTTTTCTTTGTTTTTTAGGTTGTGTGTGCAACATATTTATCTGGGTACTCCCAGTAATGAAATATGGTTAACTTACATATTTTCTTAAACATAGCAGTATTTTGTCATTTTGACAGCTATACTTTCACTTTCATTTCGCAATTACTGCAACGTTTTGAAATGTACATGCTTTTAACATTTTCAACACTGGGAGTACCAGGAGAAATATGTTAGACACACAATAAGTATAGACATAATGTCAAAATATTTTAGAAAGGAAAGTTTGATATTTTCTACAATTTGACAACAGAATATGGACGAGCAAGGTACATGTGATATAAGAGAAAATTTGTTATTCCAAACATAACAATTCTCTTGAAAGACACTTCTACATATTCTGAACAGTTTGGTATACATTTTATGAAAAACAAAGGCCTATGATGCCTAAAAACATAAAACAAAAATTCACCTGAGGGGCAGTTTCTAAACACTTTACATGAACCTTATTCAGTGATACATTGGCTTACACTGCACAGGTACCATAACTCTGGATTAAAACGTCACACACTTGTTCACTGTGATGATCTGATATGCAGTGCTCAGGTGTCATAACTCTACTTTGCATTTTTACAAAGTTATGCTATTTTTTTCGACTAAGCAGTTGTTGGTAAAATGTTTTGTATATAAACGGGTATCTCAGTACCTTCTAATAGAATGGATTGAAACTTGCATAAATTATAAATTGTCCATTGTCATGAGCTGTTATGCTTTGCACATCTTCCATAAACATTTTTGCAATTTTATACAAAATGACACCCCCTTTTCGACTTTAATATTCATTCAAATGACAAGGCTGTTGAATAGTCGAGCGTTGCTGTCCTCCGACAGCTCTTGTTTTTACATTACGTTGCCTATTTTCATATGTATTTTCGACTGAAAATGCCACACCAGGTGTATATCTGCGATACTTTTCTGTTGCGATTCAGGAGTACACAAAGAGGACTTTACGACTTTCTAACGGTTGAAGATTTAAACTAACAGTCGGTATATATATGATTATTTTTGGCACATTGTTTGATTTTCATTTGACTGATAATTTGTGGGGCGATTTAGGTCAAAATCATGCGTTCCCCTTCAGGGTTATTTTACTACAGCTACAAATTCTGAAAAAAAATGTTGGAGTTTATATTTCGAAACTTTCGAATTTCATAGGTTGATGTACTCGCACCTCTCAACGTACAAGGTTGTTACTATACCTGTCCATTGTTAACCTGTATCTGTCCATTCTTAAAGTATCCATTATTTTAAGAATGGACAGTTACAGGTTAATAATGGACAGGTATAGTAAAATAATCGTGTGTATAGAGCGGTATCGGTACAATAACCTATATAATGGACAAAACAAACAAAGGATTACATCACAACCGTGTTTTAAGTGGATGTCTCGTATAATAATTGGGAATTATTTTTCTCTTTCTTCTTGTGAAAAATGGACACTCCAACAAATAATGGATTTCGTCACCTAAGAATTTGTAGTTACAACGTTGACAGGAACGTTACTTTCCGCTGACAATAGATCAGAAAGAAATGCTTTACTACATGCTGGTGACACGTGCCTATTACATTTGCGTAATTCGAACTTAAAACGCGCAATTCGAAAAACGAATACTGCGCATGTTGAACAATTGATAATTTGTCTTTTACTGGGAACCAATAAAGTGTTCTCACTGTTTCTTATCACGATAAAAGTAACCAACAATATTATAGATTTATCCTGTCATGCCACCTTAATACTAACGATTACCTTTTCCTTATATCAACGTTTTCTTTATAGATTTAAGGGTTTATTTCCCCTTTATGAAGTCCACATTGATTATATATTTCGTGCTATTGATGAAAAGAAAATATGTTATTTTCCATCAAAACAGTGAAAAACGTGTGTATGGAACATACTAGAACAACACTTAACGTCAGTTCATAAATTATATAAGCGAATACATTTTCATTGCAACATTTACAGACTAATTTGATTTTTATTGCAGATAGCTTTCTATCAGTACTAATATTGTGAGCTGAAATATCACGGAATTTCTCTTTTCTACTGAATGTCACAGTTCAAAATAACTATTAGTTATCCATTAAACATTTGATAGAATATTACTTACAGAATGTCAGGCTAAGCGTTTAAATGTACATCTTAATGGAGAATATGACAAGTTACAATATTTTTCGACGTTTTATGAAAAATTAATGTTGATGTTGCTGAAATTTACAAGCAAACCCTTGTTTAAATTTTCTGTTTTTGAGGAGAGTGGTATAGAGTCGCTGGATTTTCGAAACATGCTTGAATCAATCTCAGTGTAATGTTTTATGCAACCAATGTAAGTAACTCGCCACAAAAATGCTGCTCTAAAGAAAGTTGACACGTGCCGTAAAAAGGCCATTCATACTTTATAATTTTGAAGGCATCGTTTATACTATTTCGTCTGATCATTTACACAGTCCTTTATGTTAAAGATTACGAATGTTTATATAGATTAATTACTTATAACATTGTGTCAATCACTAGAAGGCTATTTTTTTAAAAATCTTAACAATATAAGATCAATTTGTTTATGTTAACAGATTTTTAAAAGCAAAAATCAGTTTTTCAACATTCTGCTCCTGTGCATAGGTCATAACAAAGACGTGCCGAAACCTAAGTAGGAAGGAAACGATGCCCTATTATCACAATCAGAGTTAAACGAACAAAAAAGAGTCTGGCAGACTTCTGTCTTAGACTTATTAAATAAATTCAAGAAGTAGTTAATCTGCGATACAAAATTAACTGACAACACAAACTGTTATACCTTTACAAAGAGAGATTTTCTTTAGAAACTTCCTTTTCAGGATCCGCGCAGTCTGGTCAGGATCCATGCTGTTTGCTAACAGTTTCTCTAATTTCTAATTTCTCGGGAATCGATCCGACTTCAACTCATCACATAATATTTGAAAAGAACTGTCTAATGACAGCATCGATTCCGTATCATTTTAAAGGTAGATTTTGGAATAAAACAACACTGTCCATATTTGTACTGATGTGAAAGACGTTGCAGTTCGGACAGGTAATGTGGACGTTTATTAGGCATAAGGAAAAGGCGTATTCTTCCAAAAAGTCCGAAGTCAAACGCTCTGTGCACGTGCCGGAAGGACACATTTTTTAATTCGATAGTATATATTTCATTCGATATATCGCATGTTACCGTAGAGGGTAAAAAATTGGTAGGATCGATTCCCTATTAAGAAGAAACAAATGAACATAAAATACTTCAAATCCGAGTATTGCCTGTAACGATTTATAATTCATATTCACAAATGATCATTCCACTCAGATTTATTTTTCAATTTCCGTTTCATGTGTCATGATAAAAATATGCCGGATATGTAGATATAAAACCTGTTAATTGCTCGTCTAAATATAGTGCAAACCTCATATGGAACTGGAAATATATCACATTCCTACAACCAGAGCAAAAACGTCACTTCATGATGTATTTCCTTTTACATACCTCCGTATATGGCAATGTGGTTACTATCTCCTGTTTACTACGTTGGAAATATATCTTAATAATTTGTTTATATTTATTCTAAAATCTGCCATGTACTATTGATAACATGCAGGAATTGTAAAGAGAATTATTTCAATCTGCCAGACTTAACAGCACAGGAACTATATACGATATTAAAAAGTAACTAGAATTTATAAAACAGTCAGACGTGGACGAAACAAAAAGTAAAGGAACACAATGGGGTCACCACTTTGGAACGATCTGTTGCAAAATACACTATTGGGGAATTTAATCAGGTTTATGATTAGAACCAAACCTAAAATCAACCATACCCTTCGCCAGGTTCCAAAGTCACAAGACTGTTATCACCACCGCATCAGGATCAATTCATTACACATACAATGGTAACAAGGTACGATATATGAAACACAAAAACATTCGTGTTCAAATATATAAAGAAAATCCTAAAGCAGCATTAATGCCGTCGCAGTAGGTAGAGCAACAAGAGGAACAACGTAAACGTCCCCATGAAACAGGCCAAAAGAAAAATATCATATCCGACCATTCTCATTGGGCTTTACAGATCCGACTAACAGCTTAAGTGGTTCCATTCAGTACCTCACCCATACCTTAAATAATGTATGGCGGGGCAACACTGACGTCTTCAACTTTATTTCGAACTCGGTAAGTGAATATAAGCTGCAATGTCCATTCAAAAACAGCAAGTATTAATGTTAGCAGGGCTGTTGTTAGATTCAAGAGTATGTCTGTAACAGACATTAGGAAGAATATATTCAAACGTTATGTAAAGGATTCTTTACATTTTGTGCCTAAATAGAGTTTTAAATTTCAAGTTTATTCCATATCAATGATTATTACAAACATGTGATAAGAATAAGATAAACACAAATTGAAAAACAGTAGCAAGACATGTTTAACAAAATTAAAAACAAAACGAAACAGCACATGCATTATTCAAGGATTGGCAAGACTAAATACGGAATGAATAAACCCATAAAAGTAGACGTACAAAATGCCAAGATTGAAAAAGTAGCAGAAATGGAGAATGAGTTCTAATTAAAACAATCTAAAATATTCTTACAAAATAAAGCACGTTTAACAATTATCATTCATGAGCTGATTTAACTTTACAGTACTTGGATGTCTCGTTTAATAATTGGGTATGTATTTTCTCAATTGTTTTTAAAACAAATGGACACCCTAACAAATAATGAAAATCGTCAGCTAAGCAATTATAGTTACAAAAGTACGTTTATCTCTTTCAATACAGATTGAAGTTTATTTCCTCTGGCAACAGACCAGAAAGTAATGCTCTTATACATGCTGGTGACACGTGCCAATTTCAATGGCGTATTTCCCACCTAAAACGCGCAGTTCGGTAAATGAGTACTGTGCAAATTGGACAACTGATAATTTATCTTTTATTGAGAACCACTAATGTGTTCTCAATGTTTCTTCTGAAGTCAACATTGATTATACATTTCGTGATATTGATGAAAAGAAAATGTGTTATTTCCTATCGAAACTGTGAATTATTTTCACTAACGTGTGTATGGAACATACTTGCGTAACATTTACCGTCAGTTCATACATCAGCGAATACATTTTCTTGCAATATTTGCAGACTAATTTGATTTCCATTGCAGATAGCTTTCTATCAATACTAATACAGCAAGCTGATTTCTCTTTTCTCCTGAATGTCACAAGTCAAAATAACCATTAGTTATCCATTAAAACATTTACCTACCTTTATTTCATTGAAATATTACTTTACAGAATGTCAAGACTAAGCGTTATAGCGTACATCAGATTGGAGAATGCGACAAGTTGCCAATGTAATGTTGATACAATCAATATTTGTCGCCGTTTCATGAAATGAGATTCAACAAATCTATGTTGATATTACAGAAATTTACAATCAAACCCTTGTTCACATGTTCTGTTTTGGTGGTTGGGGGGGGGGGGGGGGGCGGGGTATAGAGTCGCCGACATTTCGTAACATGCTTGTATCATTCTTAGTATAATGTTTTATTCAAACAATTCAACCAATTTAAGTAACTCGCCATTGAAAACTAGTTGACACGAACCGTTGTTAAGCCATTCAGTTTCGTCTAGGGACATATAAAAGATACACAGTCCTTTATGTATATAAGTTAATTATTTATATCTCATGAACATGGTGACAGTCAATAGAAGGATATTTTTCTAAGATTCTTAAAAATAAGACCAATTTGTTTATGTTAACAGATTTAAAAAAAAAAAACATCAGTTTTTCAACATTTGCTCCTCTGTGAATATGTCATAACAAAGAGGTGTCGAAACCTAGATGTCTACGTTTTCAGCTATATAACTGTATATTATACCTATTTACAGAGAACAACCATATCTATTTATCTGCACACAGAAATTTGCTTTGTATTTAAGATACTCTACACGATTCAGTTATTATATCAACCCTTTGTTTTGATATTAGAATTCCAGAAACACTCTGTTCAGTCCAAGGTACTGCAAATGTAAGACTTCATACTTCAGCGAAATAATGTTACGCTGTATTACAAATCATGTTATTGCATCTAGTTTTCAGACAAGACGAATCAGCAATGCGTTGGAGCATCCAAAATAAGTCATACAGTATCATGTCAAAATGTAATAACAAAATCAGGCCAAATGGAGATAATTTTGAGAGCTATGAATGTATATTACCAAATATAGTATATGGCACGCATAACTAAAACAACTAATCTACTTAGTATTTTCCTATTAAGTTTATCCAGTGTTTTTATTCTTTTCCTATCTTGTTAGCATATACCGGGTATGCTGTATCCGGAGTAGAGTGGTTAAAAGTGTTGCTTTTGAAACAATTGTCCATCAAAACAGTGACTTTATTTTGCAAAAATATTTCCCATATCAGATTCCATATGATCTAAAATTTAAAATCAAACAGAATAAACACAGTTTTTGGTTGTGACTGATCTTTACACTGAGACGGAATTATAGTCTGGTCTCATATTGAGTTCCAGAAAGATTTTACACTGGCTCCGCAAAGTTATTTCGAGGAACGTGTCACCCTTCAATAGTATAAGTTGACGACAATACGATATCTCTAGGTAAACTTAACTACCATGTATCAGATTGTAAACGTTTTCAGATTGTTTTCCGTATAAATTCATTGATAACATTCTCCTATTATCGCATCCCAACAAACCTTAAGGCAAAGATGGACACTTTGATCAAATTTACGGAAATTAACTCAATCTGATTCTAATATTATTTTGTTGACGAATCTCTGTTGACTCCGATAGTCTAAGTTACAAAACGCAATATCAGACAAAATATTAAATGAAGAATTGAGTCTATCCGGTGGTGAAAATTTATTTCCGGATGCCGTGCTTTCGTGAAATAAAAGATCATTTCGATATTCAATTATTAATACCAGCGTGACCTTTTCATCATTATGACACAAGAAATAATAATTTTAAGGCAAATGTAATGTTTTTTTTGCTTTTCGAAGTTTTGTTATTAATTGTGTCCCTTAATTACAAGTTTCAATACGTCATTTAACTGGAAAACAACAGAAATAATGTTCACATGTAAAGTGATTGGAGTTCACACTCTGTCAGTCAATACCAGAATATATAGTATAAACTATTATATATGGTAAATGGGGAAGGGGTCTCGTTCAGATTCCAAATTTATTCTCTCAATGCATGTTTCGCCTTTTCCTGAACAATGCAAACTTTCTATTCCTTTTTAATTCGTGTGTAACTTAGACTTGTTCAATAACTATAATACGTCATAGAAGATCTGGAGTTTATCTTACAGACACACTACAGAACAAAACCGGAAAAGTCAAAAATGCGTTGATTGGCTACTAGTGAGATTCACTTCATTTCTGTAAAGGATAGACCGGTCACAATTATGACAGACGACAATTTCTAAAATATTACTGATTTCATTTAGATGCAAATTAACCCGTTTCAATGTTTGGTCGATACACTAAAAATCGTTTTAAATAAATAACTTCCTATGGGATTGAAAATATCAACTGTTTGGCAGTAAAATAATAACAGGATTGACTTCTGACATTAAGGACAAAATTGTTTTGATGTAATATGAAAATGGATCGAAGAATTTGTACAGTTTTAGTAGAATGAATCTGTTCAGATATTTTGAAGTAAAATGTTACACTACACACATGTATGTAAATATAAAGTGATTGTAAGGATGACAACATTTAGTTTGAATTGTTATGTTTTGTTTTGCTAAGAAGTCCATAGTCTTCTAATATCTACCATGCAAAGCTTGAATTAAATTCAATAATGAACTGTAGGTAATGGTGAAAAAGCAAGAGCTCAGCCTAATGTTGCATAATACGCCCGTTCGCAAACATGCTGGGACAGGGCAGTAAGACAGAAATACAGGGATAAAAAGGGCTTGTGGAGGGTGTATATTTAGGGGATAAAGGATGCGGATATCAAGATATACTATAAAGAAAATGACTTTTGATCTACTGATCAAAACTCTGTTGGGATCTTTATCTCAATCTCATCCACCCCCACCACCCCTGAAGTTGTGTTTAGTATTCTGTAAAGTTTGATTACAAAGCGACTTAGAGTCCGGCAAAGGAAAATGTTGACAGACAACGCCATTTAATATACTACATCTCGTGTTTTCAAACCAGTTGTATAAAATTAAATAGGTAACTCTGGACTTACTCGAAAATAACAAGCGTTAGCGCAGATACTTTTTTCACTAGAGTTTATGTTAATGTCAGGATTACAGCATTTCTTGTACAAAACTAATTTCTTGTAAAACTGATTTGTATGTAAAGTGTTAACAGTCTTGCGTTAATAGCTCTCTCTATATATATTACTGGGAGACTGTTGACATAATGTTTTAACTTTAAGGAAGAAATTGCCTATGCGATGATACGATATGGTCAAGTTTCTACAAGTCTTTCCCAGAAGTCCTTCAGAACTTAGTTAAATACAGTAACAGCAGACTCTTTGATCCCAAGTGGCTAAAAATGACAACATCTTCAAATCAAAGTAAAGGGGCCTTTTCACGGCCGCAAACAGGACTTTAAAATTGTTGTTAGTGTGACTCATCAAATCAATAAGAAAACTCTCTGGAGGCATATTACGCAACGAATTAAAACAATAGCAGACTCATTTTCATCTTTTCCTATGCGTCTGCTCACGATACGTAATGAGACGATGGAAAAGGAGGAACAGAAATAACAACAAGACTGATGTGTACTGGGCGACGTATTACAGCTGAATCGTTGTGCATACAGTCTAAAAGAAAGTAAGCAAGTTCTTACATAAAAGTGGCATGCGTTCATTAACAAATTTTCATAACATTACAATTGGTACACACCTTATCAAAATTCAGGTGTGTATAGGTAACAGTTCTAACTCCTCAAATATTAATATCGGGGATTATTATACTATGTAAAACATATTTTCTAAACAGACAGTGATTGCGGTCATAAATGTATACTAACAAATATTATACAAATACACCAGACTGGATGAGTACAATGTACAATATCTGATATTTAGTAGTTCATGTAATTGTCATAGAGACAATGATGAAGAACTTTAAGTTACTTTGACAAGACGGAATATTCTGAAATAAATACTTGAGTAAACAAGTTTTAATTCTGTACACTCTGTATAACACAATTTAGTTCTGTACTAAATTATTACGTAAATAACCTTTAGCTCTTTATACTATACATCATATCGTTTAATCTTTACGTCCCTGCTATCTGTAAGGATACAGTTTAATAGATTTTACATAAAAAGCATCACTCAATATTGCCAAAAACAACATTCAGTTAGCTTTAATGATTCTATGTATCAAACTGTTTTAGCCGCGGAGCTCCTTCGTCTGTTTAGTTTAACCCTTAGCCTGCTAAATTTCTATATTGGACTGGTCCATCATTCAATTTGGGCAATACCATTTATTATTCGAAGGGGTGTTTACTGAAAATTTACTGACTGAATAGCGAACAGTGCAGACCATGATCAGACTGCACGGATGTGCAGGCTGATCTTGGTCTGCACTGGTCGCAAAGGCAGAATTACTGCCGCCAGCAGGCAAAGGGTTAAGAAAAGCAACGGAATACAATTGAATCAGTAAGATGTAATCAGCTTAAATAATTATCAAGGAGAAAGCGTGCATACTGCATGCACTTGCTTCAACTTTACATTCAGGCGGAGCTCATAAATTAAAACAGCCTGTAATAGTCCCATCTAACATCACTCAGAGTGACATCATCCGTCTGTGGAAAAGTAAAACTGATTAACCTGCACTAACATGATACTGACTTTTAATTTATGCATTAAAATAATTAAATCGTAATTTGCGTAGCTTCCATTAAGACGTTGTTTCTATTCTTTTGAGTAATAATCTATGTAGTTGTAATATAAACAGGATTGCACCTAAAACATTTTGAATAATGTAATAACTTTAAATTTTGAATACGAAAGGTTGTTACAAATCGTCACTAGTGGTATACTGCTCTGATATTCTCATGAATTTCATTTTGTCCAACGTAGACGAAAGCAAAACTTGAGCATAACATGGCTGTAAAAATGACAATAAGAATGGAAAACTTACATTTCAACAAGAATATAAATATTACGCAATAAAAATGTTAGAAAAAAATAGTAATTTAGCAGGGCATGCCTATTCTATTTCCTAACAATTTATAATCATTAAGTGTTAACTTATTGTGCGCTTATACTAATCCATTTTCATTGACTGTTTGATCAAATATTTAGTATCGTGATATTATCAGGTAAATTAAAGTGTGGGAGTTAATTACAAGGTGAAATAGTGGGCGTATGATTGCGAAATAAACAATTTTTCTTCAGGCTATTAGCGATTGAAAATGATCTGCTAATGGGTATGAAATTGGCCGACAATGGAAAGATTGCTTGTTACTCGTTTTTGGAATTAGTAAGCTTCTTTCTTCAAACTTTATATTGCACATCACGAATATGTACACAAAGAAGTGAGTATTGCTAGAAACTTTGGAAGATCTGCGGTTTTTGTATAGTCTTGATGGAAAAAATGAAATAAGACACATGTCGAAACTACAGTTATTTTTAGTTTCCTGTCAAAGTAACAATAAGCTGTATTAGTATATTATCATATAAAGTATATCATAAATATCTTTGCAAATGTTCGATCTTGGTTTAGACATATAAGGTATATCATAAATAGCTTTGCCAATGTTCTTTCTTGGTTTAGACATATAAGGTATATCGTAAATAGCTTTGCCAATGTTCTTTCTTGGTTTAGACATATAAGGTATATCGTAAATAGCTTTGCCAATGTTCTATCTTGGTTTAGACATGTAAGCTTTATCATAGATATCTTTGCCAATGTTCTATCTTGGTTAAGACATATAAGGTATATTATAAATAGCTTTGTCAATGTTCCATCTTGGTTTAGACATATAAGATATATCATAAATAGCTTTGCCAATGTTCTTTCTTGGTTTAGACATATAAGCTTTATCATAAATATCTTTGCCAATGTTCTATCTTAGTTTAGACATATAAGGTATATCATCAATAGCTTTGTCACGGTTCTATTTACGCGCTATTATAAATATCTTTAATTTTGCCAATGTTCAATCTTGGTTTAGACATATAAGGTATATCATAAATAGCTTTGCCAATGTTCTTTCTTGGTTTAGACATATAAGCTTTATAATAAATATATTTGCCAATGTTCTTTCTTGGTTTAGACATATAAGCTTTATAATAAATAAATTTATCAATGTTCTTTCTTGGTTTAGATATATAAGCTTTATAATAAATACATTTATCAATGTTCTTTCTTGGTTTAGATATATAAGCTTTATAATAAATATATTTGCCAATGTTCTTTCTTGGTTTAGACATATAAGCTTTATAATAAATACATTTGCCAATGTTCTTTCTTGGTTTAGATATATAAGCTTTATAATAAATACATTTATCAATGTTCTTTCTTGGTTCAGATATATAAGCTTTATAAAAAATATCTTTGCCATGTTCTATCTTGGTTTAGACATATAAGGTATATCATAAATAGCTTTGCCAATGTTCTTTCTTGGTTTAGACTTATAAGCTTTATAATAAATATATTTGGCAATGTTCTTTCTTGGTTTAGACATATAAGCTTTATAATAAATACATTTATCAATGTTCTTTCTTGGTTTAGATATATAAGCTTTATAAAAAAATATCTTTGCCATGTTCTGTCTTGGTTTAGACATATAAGGTATATCATAAATAGCTTTGCCAATGTTCTTTCTTGGTTTAGACATATGAGCTTTATAATAAATACATATGTCAATGTTCTTTCTTGGTTTAGACATATAAGCTTTATAATAAATACATATGTCAATGTTCTTTCTTGGTTTAGATATATAAGCTTTATAATAAATACCTTTGCCAATGTTCTTTCTTGATTTAGATAAATAAGCTTGATAAAAATATCTTTGCCATGTTCTATCTTGGTTTAGACATATAAGGTATATCATAAATAGCTTTACCAATGTTCTTTCTTGGTTTAGACATATAAGCTTTATAATAAATACCTTTGCCAATGTTCTTTCTTGGTTTAGACATATAAGCTTCATAAAAATATCTTTGCCATGTTCTATCTTGGTTTAGACATATAAGGTATATCATGAATAGCTTTGCCAATGTTCTTTCTTGGTTTAGACATATAAGCTTTATAATAAACACATTTGCCAATGTTCTTTCTTGGTTCAGATATATAAGCTTTATAATAAATACATTTGCCAATGTTCTTTCTTGGTTTAGACATATAAGCTTCATAAAAATATCTTTGCCATGTTCTATCTTGGTTTAGACATATAAGGTGTATCATAAATAGCTTTGCCAATGTTCTTTCTTGGTTTAGACATATAAGCTTTATAATAAATACATTTGCCAATGTTCTTTCTTGGTTTAGATATATAAGCTTTATAATAAATACCTTTGCCAATGTTCATCTTGGTTATGACGTGTATGTTGTGTTCATTATGCAAGAATATGATTGTGTATCCTTTCGGACAACGGTAGAGAACGGAACGTGCCATAGGATTGCGTTTTCCTAAAACAAATTCTATGTTTGTTTAGTGCCTTGGTTAGCAATAGCAGGCTTCTCTCGTTTATGAGACTGTTTCGGCCTCCGTTTATATCATAGTATAGACAAATGCGGTTGAAACTGAAAGACGACTAAACATGGTGAATATTTACACTGTTTCTAGAAGGAATTCTATTAAAGTATGATTGAGTTTACTCCAAAAGGACCAGGAAATATGTAACATTCTTTTGCAGAATATGTGAGAAAATTGATGTAGTTTGAATCATATATCATTATCTAATAGTTGATTTTACATTTTATATTATTACGTACTATTTTAGATGTATTTTGTTTTATAAGAGTGGTGTTTGATTTTATAATCTTAAAGGTACTTATTACAAGCAATTTATATGGTGTGCTTTTGTCTTCACATCAGGAATGAAAATGTGTTTTTTTTTGTTTTTTTTTATTGCAGGTTACATTGAGAGTTGAAGTGTGAGGTCACCTAGTTTCGGCGTTAGTATGGATAAGTACACTATTGTCGACATGTATAACTTATATAGACCTACTTTCAGACGTTATGTACCGGCTAATGTGTTAGTGTAAGCGGCTCGTCCGGCATTCTGACAGCCGACGTATCTTGCATCATTTTTATTTACCACTTGATATTGACAAAATAACGTGTACATAGATAGAGTCAAGATCATAGAAAAAACTAAATTCAACATCAGACTTCCTTAAACCATCTCTCGTTTCATTTCTTTCCCACACCACTCTGCGAAAGGAAGTGCGTCACCATTCAGATCAATATGCCTGTGACATTATATGCATATATGAGATTTTAAAACTGTTTCTTTCCTATAATGTGATCTTATTACGTCCTGTTTATGTACAAACATGGTTGACTAAAACACTAAAACTGCTTTCTATGCTTAAAAAATGTCATTGATTCGCCGCTGCGTAGGAAGTGAAAACACTAAGGCAATAATTCTCTGAAGTTTTCTTCATTTTAATGATTCTTAAAAGCGTGTTTCTTTAATTGTAATCTTGTACTGAAAATTATGCTATATTAAATTATTTTAGGTCGATTTTGATGAAATCTTGAAGCTTGTCTAAATCACCCTCGAGTCCACGTTTTACAAAAAGTCGGAGCTGGTGTCATGTGAGATATATTTGTGATTCCAATGGGATTCTATCCAACAGACTCGAGTTTGAGCGGCAAACACCTAACGTACTTGATCAACGTTCTGCTGTATATCTAGTCGTACCGTTACCAGCTCTGTTTACTTCAAACAGCAAGGCAGAGGACATGGCGTGTACTTCGTTGAAATCAACAACTTTCCACATGCCAGCTGGGTAGCAGTGAAGGTAGGGGGAAATTAACACAACTATTTTGTTGAGGCACAGGTGGGAAAGAAGAAGTCTCCTTGCATAAATAAGATATGTGTTTTCCTTAAATACTAGTATTAGCTGTACTAGATATCTAATTAGAGCTCTCTTCAATAGGAGTGTATGGTAATCAGTTTTTAATCAGACTAACGTTTGATGCTGTTCTTCTAAGCAAGTAACTCTAGTAACAAAATAATTCTTACATGTTTACAGAGGCAACAACCAATATCATGAAAAAAAAAACAACATATTTTAACTATCACGCTTACTGTAGAGACTTTTCGTTCGTTTTTAATCAGCATAAACTTGATCAACTGCACGTCATTTTGTGATAATTTTAATCCCGGAGGTGTAATTGGCATTTCAAGCACTAAGAACAAAGGAAAGTCAGCATCATTGAATGTGTCATTTAAGCGCGCTCGCTGGTTTTAAAGCCGTTACTGGTTCGTATTTTACATTTGAATACCTACTAGAAACACATTTTGCATTAAAATGAAACCTCTGACACAGTTTTTATGTACCATTAACCTATCGCTTTGGCGTTCGCAATTCTAATTAACTGTAAATAAATATCTAAAAAAGTAAGTGACCTTGACATTTGAGGTATGATCCTGGCTTTTGCATGCGAAACATTTCAATTTGTATGATTTAAAGAATTACTACACAAGACATGTTTTTGTGACACTATCTTTACGTCAGCCCGCACGAATTGTCCTAGACAAAACATTACCTGTTTTAAATTCAAATGATTGACTGGCGTTAAATTTCAAGGATTTGCTTTCGCAGAAAGCTATGTAATTTTATATGCAGCAGTCATTGATGATTTACATTTTAGACGTCAAAACTCGACCGTTCCGCTATTTAAACGTGTAGCTCTAAAAGTCTCTATTTTAATAAAATGCCATTGCTAGAGGATATGTTACTGTAAAAATCAATACATGTCATAAATAATGCCTATATGCATAATCTAGGATTCTTAGCCTTCTATTTCAGTTTCAAATAAAACTAAGATATCGCCAGAACATGTTTCTTAGATGATATGATTTAACGAGCTTCCTTTAACTGTTCTAGTAATATTGTTATGTAGGGGTAATGCATGTATTTTCATAAAAATGACATCTGCAGAATCCCCAATGCTTTAAAATGAAAACCACATGCGTCAACGTTATTCTAGCATAAAACGTGTGAACGTGAATAAGGCTGACAAATTGAATACAACGATAAGCGTTCGTTTCCTTTAAGAAATATTTTAATTTTATATCATTTGAGAAGTGTTCAATTCATATTTGAACACATTAATTAATACAAACATTCAAATACAAGGGTCGTTCACTAAATAAATAGACTGATTACTTTTAAGTTTGCGTCCCTTATTTATTTACAAAATATTTGATTTATGTTTGCTTTTAAATCTGTTGAAAATATATTGAACAACGTTTATCTTTAAGAGGCGGTGTATCAATTGAAGAATAGTAATATTCATTTTCCACAAATCATCACTTACGGCTTATGTAAAACATACATTTAACTGAAACATGTAGATATTCGATTTCTTTTGCCATTCATTTCACTACAAATCATAAAATAATCTATTCATAGGCGTATTATGCCTTGTCCAATTATTGAAATTAATGATAATGGAAGATCACACTGGCCATAGTTTTCGCAGAAGCAGTGGTTCCAACGCTGCGGCGGTGGAGGATTCGTCGCAGAAGCGGTGGAGAAATAAAGCCGACTGACTACATGTTCGCTGTCATCGGTACTTTTCTAATGAGTTTTTCACGTTTGACTGAAAACAACCAGTGAGACAGGAACCCGCATGTGTACTCTTCCAGCCACAAACACTTGTTCAGTGCAATTCTTTGTCATTAATGTAAACACTTCTGTACAGTTTGACGAGGGACTGCCGTTTTTGTAGAATTTCCATCAAAATGGTAAAATCTTGTACAAAACAACACCTTTGCACGTTTGCATCAAAACGTAAGTATGGCACTGTCAAGCAAAAACTATTTCTCCGTAATCGGTGGATTTTCATTGCAGGCATACAAAATAATCTATCAAAAATGATTCCAACGCAGTGTGCAGTGGGTACAATTGCAACGCATTAAGGTGTATCTTGTTTCTTTAATGTTCGTTAAGGACTTTTAACGTAACTATACAGCACTTTTCCCGGGATTTTGATCGGGTTAGGGCCATGAAATCGCTTTGACATTAAACAGCAACAGAAACTGGAAGTTAAGAATAAATATAATATTGATTTGCACATCCGTAAATACAAATTACCAAGTGACAATATTGATTGTTTGATTAAATGCTGACCACATGCGACTTCTGCACCGTATGATATACCAACTTGACTTAAGTACAATACAATGACTAATACGTAGCATACCATTACAAAATGCCATTGAGCAGCTGCGTTACAGGACTTAAGACTTTTTTACAAGTAGGCTGATTTACCTCTTCTTCTACAATATCGTTTTATTTTCAGACATTTACCACAGGATCTCAAAGTGTCAATGAAAACGTTTAGATGTTTTACGTAGTGACAAGATAAGATAAGATAAGATTATGTGATCGCCCTCCGTCCGTCGTCCGTCCGTCGTCTGTCTGTCCGTCGTCCGTCCACAACTTCTTGTGAACACGATAGAGACCACATCTTGCAATAGATTTTAATCCCTGAAAGAGCCAAGATAATTACCTTATGAACACGATAGAAGTGACATTTTACTTTCGACTTTAACCACGCTTACACACAAAATAAGTCACAATAAGATCTCGGTTCCTCTTGAAAACCAGCTAGATTCCGTCATATTTTCAAGAGATACTACCCCTGAAAGAGGCAAATTTTCTATTCTAGCCCATTCAGCCTTATGAGGTTTCATTTATGCTTTGATTTGATACAAACTTGCATGAAATGTTTATGTTAATAATCTCGAGGTCAAGTTCGAAACTGGGTCATGTGGGGTCAAAAACTAGGTCACCAGGTCAAATCAAAGGAAAAGCTTGTTAAC
Organism: Mercenaria mercenaria; assembly: GCF_021730395.1. Taxonomy (NCBI): domain Eukaryota; kingdom Metazoa; phylum Mollusca; class Bivalvia; order Venerida; family Veneridae; genus Mercenaria; species Mercenaria mercenaria. The sequence goes on along the minus strand of NC_069361.1, from coordinate 27,516,124 downwards.
ACCCTAGAGGCCACATTCATGGCCTTATCTTCAGTAATGTTTATCTTGATGATTCCAAGGCTAAGTTTAACACTGAAAGATAAACGGAGAAACAGAGTACAAACAACTAATAACAGATAAGCAGAAAGAAATGATATAGCAAATAAAAGACAAAAACTTCATTCTCCTCTGAAAACTGTCACAACGCCAATCAAACATAAGAGACCTTCAATAGTATAAGTTGACGACAATACGATATCTCTAGGTAAACTTAACTACCATGTATCAGATTGTAAACGTTTTCAGATTGTTTTCCGTATAAATTCATTGATAACATTCTCCTATTATCGCATCCCAAAAAATGTTAAGGCGAAGATGGACACTTTGATAAAATTACGGAAATTAACACAATCTGATTTTAATATTATTTTGTTGACTAATCTCTGTTGACTCCGATAGTCTAAGTTACAAGACGCAATATCAGACAAAAAAATAAATAAAGAATTGAGTCTATCCGGTGGTAAAAATTTATTTCCAGATGCCGTGCTTTCGTGAAAAAAAGATCATTCGATATTCAATTATTAATACCAACGTGACCTTTTCATCATTATGACACAAGAAATAATAATTTTAAGGCAAATGTAATGTTATTTCGCTTTTTGAAGTTTTGTTATTAATTGTGTCCCTTAATTACAAGTTTCAATATGTCATTTAACTGGAAAACTACAGAAATAATGTTAACATGTAAAGTGATTAGAGTTCACTCTGTCAGTCAATACCAGAATATACAGTATAAGCTATTATCTATGGTAAATGGGGAAGGGGTCTCGTTTAGATTCCAAATTTTTTCTCTCAATGCCTGTTTCGCCTTTTCCTGAACAATGCAAACTTTCTATTCCTTTTTAATTCGTGTGTAACTTAGACTTGGTTAATAACTATAATACGTCATAGAAATTCTAGAGTTTATCTTACAGACACACTACAGAACAAAACCGGAAAAGTCAAAATGCGTTGATTGGCTACTAGTGAGATTCACTTCATTTCTGTAAAGGATAGACCGACAACAATTATGACAGACGACAATTTTTAAAATATTATTGATTTCATTTAGATGCAAGTTAACCCGTTTCAATGTTTGGTCGATACACTCAAAAACGTTTTAAATAAATAACTTCCTATGGGATTGAAATTATAAACTGTTTGGCAGTAAAATAATAACAAGATTGACGTCTGACATTAAGGACAAAATTGTTTTGATGTAATATAAAAAATGGATTGAAGGATATGTACAGTTTTAGTAGAATGAATCTGTTTAGATATTTTGAAGTAAAATGTTACACTACACACATGTATGTAAATATAAAGTGATTGTAAGGATGACAACATTTAGTTTGAATTGTTTTGTTTTGTTTTGCTAAGAAGTCTATAGTCTTCTAATATCTACCATGCAAAGCTTGAATTAAATTCAATAATGAACTGTAGGTAATGGTGAAAAAGCAAGAGCTCAGCCTAATGTTGCATAATACGCCCGTTCGCAAACATGCTGGGACAGGGCAGTAAGACAGAAATACAGGGATAAAAAGGGCTTGTGGAGGGTGTATATTTAGGGGATAAAGGATGCGGATATCAAGATATACTATAAAGAAAATGACTTTTGATCTATTAATCAAAACTCTGTTGGGATCTTTATCTCAATCTCAACCACCCCACCACCCCTGAAGTTGTGTTTAGTATTCTGTAAAGTTTGATTACAAAGCGACTTAGAGTCCGGCAAAGGAAAATGTTGACGGACAGACAGACAACGCCATTTAATATACTACATCTCGTGTTTTCAAACCAGTTGTATAAAATTAAATAGGTAACTCTGGACTTACTCGAAAATAACAAGCGTTAGCGCAGATACTTTTTTCACTAGAGTTTATGTTAATGTCAGGATTACAGCATTTCTTGAACAAAACTAATTTCTTGTAAAATTGATTTGTATGTAAAGTGTTAACAGTCTTGCGTTAATAGCTCACTCTATATTTATTACTGAGAGACTGTTGACATAATGTTTTAACTTTAAGGAAGAAATTGCCTATGCGATGATACGATATGGTCAAGTTTCTACAAGTCTTTCCCAGAAGTCCTTCAGAACGTAGCTAAATACAGTAACAGCAGACTCTTTGATCCCAAGTGGCTAAAAATGATAACATCTTCAAATATAAGTAAAGGGGCCTTTTCACGGCCGCAAACAGGACTTTAAAATTGTTGTTAGTGTGACTCATCAAATCAATAAGAAAACTCTCTGGAGGCATATTACGCAACGAATTAAAACAATAGCAGACTCATTTTCATCTTTTCCTATGCGTCTGCTCACGATACGTAATGACACGATGGAAAAGGAGGAACAGAAATAACAACAAGACTGATGTGTACTGGGCGACGTTTTACAGCCGAATCGCTGTGCGTACAGTCTAAAAGAAAGTAAGCAAGTTCTTACATAAAAGTGGCATGCGTTCATTAACAAATTTTCATAACATTACAATTGGTACACACCTTATCAAAATTCAGGTGTGTATAGGTAACAGTTCTAACTCCTCAAATATTAATATCGGGGATTATTATACTATGTAAAACATATTTTCTAAACAGACAGTGATTGCGGTCATAAATGTATACTAACAAATATTATACAAATACACCAGACTGGATGAGTACAATGTACAATATCTGATATTTAGTAGTTCATGTAATTGTCATAGAGACAATGATGAAGAACTTTCAGTTACTTTGACAAGACGGAATATTCTGGAATAAATACTTGAGTAAACAAGTTTTAGTTCTGTACACTCTGTATAACACAATTTAGTTCTGTACTAAATTATTACGTAAATAACCTTAAGCTCTTTATACCATACATCATATCGTTTAATCTTTACGTCCCTTCTATCTGTAAGGATACAGTTTAATAGATTTTACATAAAAATCATCACTCACTTTTGCCAAAAACAACATTCAGTTAGCTTTAATGATTCTATGTATCAAACAGTTTTAGCCGCGGAGCTCCTTCCTCTGTTTAGTTTAAGAAAAGTAACGGAATACAATTGAATCAGTAAGATGTAATCAGCTTAAATAATTACCAAAGAGAAATCATGCATACTGCATGTACTTGCTTCAACTTTACATTCAGGTGGAGCTCATAAATTAAAACAGCCTGTAATAGTCCCATCTAACATCACTCAGAGTGACATTATCCGTCTGTGGAAAAGTAAAACTGATTAACGTGCACTAACATCATACTTTTAATTTATGCATTAAAATAATTAAAGCGTAATTTGCGTAGCTTCCATTTTAAGACGTTGTTTCTATTATTTTGAGTAATAATCTATGTAGTTGTAATAGAAACAGGATTGCACCTAAAACATTTTAAATAATGTAATAACTTTAAATTTTGAATACGAAAGGTTGTTACAAATCGTCACTAGTGGTATGTTGCTCTGATATTCTCATGAATTTCATTTTGTCCAACGTAGACGAAAGCAAAACTTGAGCATAACATGGCTGTAAAAGTGACAATAAGAATGGAAAACATACATTTCAACAAGAATATAAATATTAAGCAATAAAAATGTTAGAAAAAAATAGTAATTTAGCAGGGCATGCCTATTCTATTTCCTAACAATTTATAATCATTTAGTGTTAACTTATTGTGCGCTTATATTAATCCATTTTCATTGACTGTTTGATTAAATATTTAGTATCGTGATATTATCAGGTAAATTAAAGTGTGGGAGTTAATTACAAGGTGAAATAGTGGGCGTATGATTGCGACATAAACAATTTTTCTTCAGGCTATTAGCGATTGAAAATGATCTGCTAATGGGCATGAAATTGGCCGACAATGGAAAGATTGCTTATTACTCGTTCTTGGAATTAGTAAGCTTCTTTCTTCAAACTTTATATTGCACATCACGAATATGTACAAAGAAGTGAGTATTGCTAGAAACTTTGGAAGATCTGCGGTTTTTGTATAGTCATATCGTAGTATCCTTGATGGAAAAATGAAATAAGACACATATCGAAACTACAGTTATTTTTAGTTTCCTGTCAAAGTAACAATAACCTATATTAGTATATTATCATATAAAGTATATCATAAATATCTTTGCAAATGTTCGATCTTGGTTTAGAAATATAAGGTATATCATAAATAGCTTTGCCAATGTTCTTTCTTGGTTTAGACATATAAGCTTTATAATAAATACATTTGCCAATGTTCTTTCTTGGTTTAGATATATAAGCTTTATCATAAATACCTTTGCCAATGTTCTTTCTTGGTTTAGATATACACATGTATAAGCTTTATAAAAAATATCTTTGCCATGTTCTATCTTGGTTTAGACATATAAGGTATATCATAAATAGCTTTGCAAATGTTCTTTCTTGGTTTAGACATATAAGCTTTATAATAAATATCTTTGCCAATGTTGCATCTTGGTTATGACTTGTATGTTGAGTTCATTATGCAAGAATATGATTGTGTATCCTTTCGGATAACGGTAGAGAACGGAACGAGCCATAGGATTGCGTTTTCCGAATACAAATTCTATGTTTGTTTAGTGCCTTGGTTAGCAATAGCAGGCTTCTCTCGTTTATGAGACTGTTTCGTTCTCCGTTTATATCATAGTATAGACAAATGCGGTTGAAACTGAAAGACGACTAAACATGGTGAATATTTACACTGTTTCTTGAAGGAATTCTATTACAGTATGATTGAGTTTACTCCAAAAGGACCAGAAATATGTAACATTCTTTTGATGAATATGTGAGAAAATTGATGTAGTATGGATCATTTATCATTATCTAATACATGTAGTTGATTTTACATTTTATATTATTACGTACTATTTTAGATATATTTTGTTTTATAAGAGTAAGAGTGGTGTTTGATTTTATAATCTTAAAGGTACTTATTACAAGCAATTTATATGGTGTGCTTTTGTCTTCACATCAGGAATGAAAATGTTTTTTTTTTATTGCAGGTTACATTGAGTGTTGAAGTGTGAGGTCACCTAGTTTCAGCGTTAGTATGGATAAGTGCACTATTGTCGACATGTATAACTTATATAGACCTACTTTCAGACGTTATGTACCGGCTAATGTGTTAGTGTAAGCGGCTCGTCCGGCATTCTGACAGCCGACGTATCTTGCATCATTTTTATTTACCACTTGATATTGACAAAATAACGTGTACATAGATAGAGTCAAGATCATAGAAAAAACTAAATTCAACATCAAACTTCCTTAAACCATCTCTCGTTTCATTTCTTTCCCACACCACTCTGCGAAAGGAAGTGTGTCACCATTCAGGTCAATATGCCTGTGACATTATATGCATATATGAGATTTTAAAACTGTTTCTTTCCTATAATGTGATCTTATTACGTCCTGTTTATGTACAAACATGGTTGACTAAAACACTAAAACTGCTTTCTATGCTTAAAAAATGTCATTGATTCGCCGCTGCGTAGGAAGTAAAAACACTAAGGCAATAATTCTCTGAAGTTTTCTTCATTTTAATGATTCTTAAAAGCGTGTTTCTTTAATTGTAATCATGTACTGAAAATTATGCTATATTAAATTATTTTAGGTCGATTTTGATGAAATCTTGAAGCTTGTCTAAATCACCCTCGAGTCCACGTTTTACAAAAAGTCAGAGCTGGTGTCATGTGAGATATATTTGTGATTCCAATGGGATTCTATCCAACAGACTCGAGTTTGAGCGGCAAACACCTAACGTACTTGATCAACGTTCTGCTGTATATCTAGTCGTACCGTTACCAGCTCTGTTTACTTCAAACAGCAAGGCAGAGGACATGGCGTGTACTTCGTTGAAATCAACAACTTTCCACATGCCAGCTGGGTAGCAGTGAAGGTAGGGGAAAATTAACACAACTATTTTGTTGAGGCACAGGTGGGAAAGAAGAAGTCTCCTTGCATAAATAAGATATGTGTTTTCCTTAAATACTAGTATTAGCTGTACTAGATATCTAATTAGAGCTCTCTTCAATAGGAGTGTATGGTAATCAGTTTTTAATCAGACTAACGTTTGATGCTGTTCTTCTAAGCAAGTAACTCTAGTAACAAAATAATTCTTACATGTTGACAGAGGCAACAACCAATATCATGAAAAAAAAAACATATTTTAACTATCACGCTTACTGTAGAGACTTTTCGTTCGTTTTTAATCAGCATAAACTTGATCAACTGCACGTCATTTTGTGATAATTTTAATCCCGGAGGTGTAATTGGCATTTCAAGCACTAAGGTCAAAGGAAAGTCAGCATCATTGAATGTGTCATTTAAGCGCGCTCGCTGGTTTTAAAGCCGTTACTGGTTCGTATTTTACATTTGAATACCTACTAGAAACACATTTTGCATTAAAATGAAACCTCTGACACAGTTTTTATGTACCATTAACCTATCGCTTTGGCGTTCGCAATTCTAATTAACTGTAAATAAATATCTAAAAAAGTAAGTGACCTTGACATTTGAGGTATGATCCTGGCTCTTGCATGCGAAACATTTCAATTTGTATGATTTAAAGAATTACTACACAAGACATGTTTTTGTGACACTATCTTTACGTCAGCCCGCACGAATTGTCCTAGACAAAACATTATCTGTTTTAAATTCAAATGATTGACTGGCGTTAAATTTCAAGGATTTGCTTTCGCAGAAAGCTATGTAATTTTATATGCAGCAGTCATTGATGATTTTACATTTTAGACGTCAAAACTCGACCTTTCCGCTATTTAAACGTGTAGCTCTAAAAGTCTCTATTTTAATAAAATGCCATTGCTAGAGGATATGTTACTGTAAAAATCAATACATGTCATAAATAATGCCTATATGCATAATCTAGGATTCTTAGCCTTCTATTTCAGTTTCAAATAAAACTAAGCTATCGCCAGAACATGTTTCTTAGATGATATGATTTAACGAGCTTCCTTTAACTGTTCTAGTAATATTGTTATGTAGGGGTAATGCATGTATTTTCATAAAAATGACATCTGCAGAATCCCCAATGCTTTAAAATGAAAACCACATGCGTCAACGTTATTCTAGCATAAAACGTGTGAACGTGAAGAAGGCTGACAAATTGAATACAACGATAAGCGTTCGTTTCCTTTAAGAAATATTTTAATTTTATATCATTTGAGAAGTGTTCAATTCATATTTGAACACATTAATTAATACAAACATTCATATACAAGGGTCGTTCACTAAATAAATAGACTGATTACTTTTAAGTTTGCGTCCTTATTTATTTACAAAATATTTGATTTATGTTTGCTTTTAAATCTGTTGAAAATATATTGAACAACGTTTATCTTGAAGATGCGGTGTATCAATTGAAGAATAGTAATATTCATTTTCCACAAATCATCACTTACGGTTATGTAAAACATACATTTAACTGAAACATGTAGATATTCGATTTCTTTTGCCATTCATTTCACTACAAATCATAAAATAATCTATTCATAGGCGTATTATGCCTTGTCCAATTATTGAAATTAATTATAATGGAAGATCACACTGGCCATAGTTTTCGCAGAAGCAGTGGTTCCAACGCTGCGGCGGTGGAGGATTCGTCGCAGAAGCGGTGGAGAAATAAAGCCGACTGACTACATGTTCGCTGTCATCGGTACTTTTCTAATGAGTTTTTCACGTTTGACTGAAAACAACCAGTGAGACAGGAACCCGCATGTGTACTCTTCCAGCCACAAACACTTGTTCAGTGCAATTCTTTGTCATTAATGTAAACACTTCTGTACAGTTTGACGAGGGACTGCCGTTTTTGTAGAATTTCCATCAAAATGGTAAAATCTTGTACAAAACAACACCTTTGCACGTTTGCATCAAAACGTAAGTATGGCACTGTCAAGCAAAAACTATTTCTCCGTAATCGGTGGATTTTCATTGCAGGCATACAAAATAATCTATCAAAAATGATTCCAACGCAGTGTGCAGTGGGTACAATTGCAACGCATTAAGGTGTATCTTGTTTCTTTAATGTTCGTTAAGGACTTTTAACGTAACTATACAGCACTTTTCCCGGGATTTTGATCGGGTTAGGGCCATGAAATCGCTTTGACATTAAACAGCAACAGAAACTGGAAGTTTAGAATAATATAATATTGATTTGCACATCCGTAAATACAAATTACCAAGTGACAATATTGATTGTTTGATTAAATGCTGATCACATGCGACTTCTGCACCGTATGATATACCAACTTGACTTAAGTACAATACAATGACTAATACGTAGCATACCATTACAAAATGCCATTGAGCAGCTGCGTTACAGGACTTAAGACTTTTTTACAAGTAGGTTGATTTACCTCTTCTTCTACAATATCGTTTTATTTTCAGACATTTACCACAGGATCTCAAAGTGTCAATGAAAACGTTTAGATGTTTTACGTAGTGACAAGATAAGATAAGTTTATGTGATCGCCCTCCGTCGGTCGTCCGTCCGTCGTCTGTCTGTCCGTCGTCCGTCCACAACTTCTTGTGAACACGATAGAGACCACATCTTGCAATAGTTTTACCTTTACCTTATGAACACGATAGAAGTGACATTTTACTTTCGACTTTAACCACGCTTACACACAAAATAAGTCACAATAAGATCTCGGTTCCTCTTGAAAACCAGCTATATTCCGTCATATTTTCAAGAGATACTACCCCTGAAAGAGGCAAAATTTCTATTCTAGCCCATTCAGCCTTATGAGGTTTCATTTAATATATAATATGCTTTGATTTGATACAAACTTGCATGAAATGTTTATGTTAATAATCTCGAGGTCAAGTTCGAAACTGGGTCATGTGGGGTCAAAAACTAGGTCACCAGGTCAAATCAAAGGAAAAGCTTGTTAACACCCTAGAGGCCACATTCATGGCCTTATCTTCAGTAATGTTTATCTTGATGATTCCAAGGCTAAGTTTAACACTGAAAGATAAACGGAGAAACAGAGTACAAACAACTAATAACAGATAAGCAGAAAGAAATGATATAGCAAATAAAAGACAAAAACTTCATTCTCCTCTGAAAACTGTCACAACGCCAATCAAACATAAGAGACCTTCAATAGTATAAGTTGACGACAATACGATATCTCTAGGTAAACTTAACTACCATGTAACCTCTGAAAACTGTCACAACGCCAATCAAACATAAGAGACTTTTAACTCCTTGTTCTAGTGCCAAGAGGACGACAAAGAATCAACTCATTTCAGTTATTCTTATTATAACAACTGAATAGAAATTACAGCTGGGAACATCCATAAATATGTTAAAAAATGATTAAAAATACTATAAAAATGACAAATGGTTGCAGCATGTTGAGTGTGTTGGAGAATACTCCCCCGCACCCACCCAAATGCGTCACCGACTTCGGTATTTTGTGGCCAAAACAAATTAGGGCCAGTGGAAACCCTGTCAATTTGTACATTAGAAAAGTTGGTCTGTTATATGATGTAAAAGTTGCATGCGGTCAGTATTTAATCAATCTTTGTTGTCAGTTGATATTTTGTATATAATGAGGGAAAAGGAAGATGAAGAAAACCTTCCTGCGTTCATATGAATAATCATAATTGAGGTGTATTTGGTACGAAAGAACATGGCGTTATTATCTGGCAGTAGATTTAGTAACATAATTATGGTTCAAAATAAAGCTTTTCGTGTATATTCAACAGAACTGAAGTGAAAATCAAAAGTATATTATTACTAAACATTCAGTTTCTATTGCTGTCTAATGTCAAAGTGATTTCATGGAACTACCCCAATCCCAGAATCCCGGGAAATTACTGTTTACTTAAGTTAAAAGTCCATAACGAACATTAAAGAAACAATATACACCGTAATGCGTTGCAACTGTACCAACCGCACACTGCGTTGGAATCATTTTTGGTCGATTTTTTCATATGCCTGTAATGAAAATTCATAGATTACGAAGAAATAGTTGTTGCTTGACAGTGGCATACTTACGATTTGATGCAAACCTGCTCAGGGGTCGCTTTGTACAGGATTTTACCATTTTTGATGGGAATTCTACAAAAACGGCAGTCCCTCGTCAAACTGTACAGAAGTGTTTACATTAATGACAAAGAATTGCATTGAGCAAGTGTTTGTGGCTGGAAGAGTACACATGTGGACTCCTGTCTCACTGGTTGTTTTCAGTCAAACGTGAAAACGCATTAGAAAAGTGACCGATGACAGCATAAATGTAGTCAGTCGGCCATATTTCTCCACCGCTTCTGCGACGAATCCTTCACCGCCGAAGCGTTGGAAACACCGCTTCTGCGAAAGCTATGGCCAGTGTGAAGATTGAGCTACCTTTTATGATAGTTCAACTTAAACTTGTTTTCTACAGTAAATCAAAAGTTTTTGTCGGTGTGTTTCTAAATTCTTGCATTAGTTAATGTTTTACTCGGAATTCTAGATGTCATTAAGACATCATTTTTAAGTGAGGCGTCGTATGACTGTCCTAGACAAAAAGTTGTTTACTTTAAAATTGAATTACCGATTGACTAAATTTTACGGGGATATCACTTTAATGTTATACTATAACAATATATTTAGAAAGTTGATGTGATCTGCAAAAAAAGTTTGATTTTATTTGCAGCAATTGTTATGCTTCTACATGTTAGACTGGACCGCCAGCTCGTTAGTTTATACTAATTTATTTTAGCTCGACTCACTCTCGAGTCCGCTTCCTGAAAAAGCCAGTACTGACGTCATATAAAAGGGCTTGGTCGAAACCCACGTGGCCTACGACCCCAGTTTGCGCGTCCGGCATCTTAACCACTAGACCACCACTTCCCTCTTGCAATACCTATTTAGTAACCTCTTATTTTGTATTGTGTGATGTCATTGTATTTTAGTAAATACAGCGCAAGCTTGCTTTTTACTAGTTATTATAACGGTACCAGTTATACTAAATTGCACATAACGGGACAAAGTTTTACAGCCAGTCTACGTATTTATTGAACAACCCTCGTATGTTCAGTATCGATTTGAGATCGGGTTTAGTAATTAATCATTTTGCAACACTTAGCCAACAATGAAAAATTTGTGTGATAACAGTTCAATGGTCCTATGTTTTCCATTTGATCTTTAGATCAATCTTAAGTCATTATAGGAACTTTATAATAAGCTTCTATCTTCAGGATTTCTTATAATTATGACATATGACATCGGGGATAAATACAGAGATCTTTTAATCTATTCCTTGGAAGTCAAGAAATTAAAGATAGTGAAATATTGGCTTTAAGTATTGAAACACCAAATATTAAGCGAATTATTCCGACAACAGACCGGACACGTTTTTGTCCGCAAATTGCCAAAAAGATAAATTTTATTAAAATCTTTCTGTTATATTAACAAGTTCAACCTTAGCATTGCCTTGTAACATACCCCAGCTTAAGCATTAGCTTAGCAGCAAACAAATCACGCGTTTTCACCATCATTGTCTCCCTCTTTGATGTAGCAAAACCTTATGATAATGTTTAATCACGTCTTAAAACACACCTTGAAAACGACAATACCGGATAATTGTTATATAACCAGCGCATTCGTAACAGTTCCAGGAAGAATGCCGATAATGCGTTTCTAAATATGAAATAAACCTCTACCAGAAATAGAAATTCATTACATTAATATCAGTCAGAGGAATATTTTACAATTTATGACGTATCTGTTGCTATTATACTGATAGAAATAACGATTTAATAGTTTCCGTTCCGATATGAAATAGAAAGGTGTATTTAAAGTGTGCGGAGGCTGATGGCTTCATACGTTTAAGGATTTATTTTCATTTGCATTCTTTTGATCGCTCCCAATATGTATTCTTTCGAAGTCAGAAAATGGTCAACTTGTGTGGGCTTTTGAAAGAACAAATGTTCCAGCGTCGCGTCACAACACACGTTTTCAACGGGTACCGACTCACGAAAAAGACGAAGAAACGTATTTAGAAACAGTGGTAGATATCGAGCGTTGTTACTCTGATATGTTCCGCCTTTATGTGACATAACAGCAGATGTAGAAGCAACATAAAAAATTGCGATTGTGGAAGAACGCATAACTATATATTCGGTAATAATTATTGTTTTAAGAATTAAGGAGAATCTCCTAACGTTTATCTTTAATCGGAATATTTCTGATTAAACCAAAATAGGTCTCATACTTACTGTAATTGTGTGGTTAATGCCGACTACAAAGCAATTTATCCCGGTTGGCCGTGGAAAAGTCGAGTTTTGGTGCGAAACAAACAGGTTAACGTGCGGAAGGTGAGTTGAAGATGTGGCTCTACATGATTAACATTTAGCCTGCTGGTGGCAAGTGATTCTACCTTTGCGACCAGTACAGACCAAGATCAGCCTGCACGGATCATGGTATGCACTGTTCGCTATTCAGTCAGTTAATTTTCAGTGAACACCCCTTCGAATAGCAAATGGTATTGCCCAAATTGAATGATGGTCCAGTCCATTTTATAAATTTAGCAGGGTAAAGGTTAAGTATGTCCATATGTGTACTCTATGTTTCGACTTCAAAACAAAACAAAGAGTTGTTTGTCAAACACATGTCTCCCTCCTCCACAACAGCCTACTACTGTACTAGAGGTAACTGTGTCTGGAAATATCGTTTCCTTGAATTGTTTCTTCCCAACCTTCCTTTAATTTCTGCAAGTGGGATGCCACTCCCACTAGACGAATCTCTGCATTTTTGTATGATTCTGAGATTGTTCTATCATCAGAAACAGATACAATTATACTACCATAGTAGCTTCATGTTGTGCCTTTAACATTTTATCTTGGACAAAATGCGATTTATTGAAGGCCCTTGAGCTAAGGTAAAAATAAGTAATTACAATTCAGTCAAATTCAATATCTCTAGTAGTTCGCAGTGCACGTATAACATGAAACAACAGAACATACGGGTTTCTTCTCTCAGGTGTACGGGACTACCCTTTTGACTGTACTGAGAACTTTTGCACCACAAACCTTTATTTATTTAATGTTATTTAGAAATTGAAAGTTTTATGTCCAGACTTTTTGTAAGCAGAATAGTTAACACTCACTCAACGGCTACACGGTCAATAGTCAGAACTAATGCGCAAGATCTGAAGGACCAAGAGTAAATGATTTTGACTGCTGACCAGCAAGCTGTTCAAAAAGTGTTCATTTATTTAAGTTTTGACATTTAGTGTTAAACTGCAGACAGGTCAAGAGCACAAACTAAAATAGACTGGTGATTTATACAAGAAGTCATATAATATCAAACAGACGGGTACCTCTTCAACTGCTGGGATACCATTGTTAGTTATGGCAATTTATAGTTATACAAATTACAAGCAATTTATACACACAAGAGAAACAATTAAAGCAAATAAAATGCACTAGATTTCTGTAGCTTTTTTTTAAAGTATATGAACGAATAAGACATGCACTCCATTCTCACAACGCTGAAAGAATGCAAAGGAAACAATGAAAAAAAAATAATTATGAAAATAAAAATTAAGAATGAAAGAAAACAAAATGAATAAATAAAAAAAAATAAAAGCTTTTGTTGAGAATGGGCATGAATTTTTTTGGTTTTGGTCAGAACGGCTTCAAGGGGATACAACTTCGTAAATTTCACCTTCTGAACATAATATGAATTGGAATTTTACTTGTTCGATGAATTTTGTGGATTCAGTAAACTTGAAAAACAAAAACAATTGTTCCCGACAAGTACTAATGATTTAAAAGTAGTTCATAATCATTTTTACTTGATTTATAAAGAAAAGATGCTGTTTAAAAGTAACATTTTGCTCACTTTAAGCAACACGCTGCTATAAGCTACTGGAAATTAGAAGATGCGTTTGTAGAAAAGCGCATGTGTCCCCCAATGCAAAGTCGTATAGGCAAGAAGTCAATAGGGGGCAGGAGCAAAAGTCAAAGAAACACTGATGGTTGGCTGCAATAGTAATCATCTACTCAGCATGTCCAATCATCCAGGGCCGGATCCAGAAATTTCTGACTGGGGGGCACCAGTCTTGAACGAGGACGTCACCGCCGCGGCGCATAGCAAGGTATTTGAGGGGAGTGGGGGTGCCTTTGCCCACGTTAGGGGATTCAGGGGGGTCTTCCCCTGGTATGTTTATTGAAATACATGTATGAAATGGTATCTTCTTCTTCTCGTACGCGATATGAAATGGTATCATCAGGTGCATTTATTGGTGGGTGTACTTATATTGGGGAGGGGGTCAGGGGACTCCCCCTCCCCCTGGAAATTTTGGAAATACAAGCATGAAATGGTGGCATCTGGTGCATTTTTAGGTTTAAATTTTGAGGTATTGTAGTGGTACGTAATACTCCCCTCTTGATTGGGTGGTCAGGGGGCTCTCCCTCTGGAACATTTTGAAATACAGGTATGAAATGGTGGCCTCTGGATGCGTTTCTGGGTCTAAAGTTTGAGAAAAAAAATATTCCTTTGTCAAAATAGTAGGGTGAATCTTTGAGTATAGGTCACTCCCTCGGCCCGGCCCTGTCATCCCACTAAGTTTCAACATTCTTGGCCTAGTGGTTCTCAAGTTAAGAACTGGAAACGGTTTTCCATGTTCAGGCCCCTGTGACCTTGACCTTTGATCAAGTGACCCCAAAATCAGTAGGGGTCATCTACTCTGCATGGCCAATCATCCTATCAAGTTTCAACATTCTGAGTCAAGTGGTTCTGAAGTTATTGACTGAAAAGAGTTTTCTTTGTTCAGCCCCTGTGACTTTGACCTTTGATGGAGCGACCCCAAAAACAACAGGGGTCATCTACTCTGTAAGTCCTATCACACTATGAAGTTTCAACATTCTAGGTCAAGTGGTTCTCAAGTTACTGACCGGAAATGGATTTCCATGTTCTGTTAGCTGCGACCTTGACCTTTACCAGTGACCCCAAAATCAATAGTAGTCATCTACTTTGCATGTCCAATCAGCCTATGAAGTTTCAACATTCTGGGTCAAGTGGTTCTCCAGTTCTTGATCGGAAATTGTTTTCCATGTTCAGGCCCCTGTGACCTTGACCTTTTATAGAGTGACCCCAAAATCAATAGGGGTCATCTACTCTGCATGGTAAATCATCCAATGAAGTTTTAACATTTTGGGTCAACTGGTTCTCAAGTTATTGATCGGAAATGGTTTTCTATGTTCAGGCCCCTGTGACCTTGACCTTTATTAGAGTGACCCCAAAATCAATAAGGGTCATCTACTCTGCATGATCAATCATCCTATGAAGTTTCAACATTCTGAGTCAAGTGGTTCTCAAGTTATTGATCGGAAATGGTTTTCCATGTTCAGGCCCCTTGACCTTTGATGAAGTGACCCCAAAAACAATAAGGGTCATCTTCTCCATAAGCCCTGCCACCCTATGAAGTTTGAAGGTTCTAGGTCAAATGGTTCTCCAGTTATTGATCAGGAATGAAGTGTGACGTACGGACGAACGGACAGGGCAAAAACAATGTGGGGGGAAGTGGGATACATAAAAAGCAAAATATCAACTGTAGCAATGATATTATATATAATATTATATATTAAGAAATTTACACAAATACTACTGATAGACATACATTCATTTAAAAAAAAACAATGGTAAAATATATGAGAAATGTCAAGAACAGAGTGTAAATAGTTACCTTCAGTTCTCCAAAAGCTGTATTGTTCTGTCCAAACCAAGTTAATTAAAGGAAACTTTTCTATTTTCGGCAGGAAATCTGATTATAGAAAATCTTATCAACCTACTGTATCATCATTACATTTCGTAATTTTGGACTTGGTCTCAATCTAAAATCAATTACGTGATGCTAGGTAACACAATCATGCCCACTATGAATACATCAGAGTCGGTAATGCAATTGTGCTTCCTACCAATATACCACAGACGGCTTAAAAAGTGTTGCCAGAAATTGATTTCTGTAGATTACTCACCATTAATTGTATCAACGCTTAGCCTTATATTTTGAGAGAGAAAAATATCAAACAACATCAAATCATAGAAAGAAAGGGTGATTTTACATGAAAAATGAACAGAATATAAAACATGTATATTACTCTACAGAACAATTGTCAGCATACAGATATTTAAATTAAATACATATATATTCTGGAAAAGGACAGCATAATGGGGCCACACTTTCGGACAGTTCAGCGCCTTTAAAAACTCACCGTTTTGAAATAACTGTTACCTATCTTTGATGTATTTGGAATAATGTCCCAGTGCTGAAATTCCATAAAACTAGATGAAACCTAGTTTTCAGCGGTTGTTTAGTTTTTCATGAAACTATGTGAAATCTAGTTTTCGGCAATTCTGAATTCATTTTTAAAGGGCGTGGGGGGGGGGGGGGGGGGGGGGGGGAACTAACTCTTTCAAAACATTTTAAATATTCATCTTACGGAACAGTACGACAGAACATGTAATGGTCAGGTAGAATAGAGTTTAATTGTTCGTATATCAAATATTTCTGTGTTTTAAAGATATACTCCTAAACCTTAATTTGTTGCAACGCATCGAAACCTTTCAGGTCAAGTCTTTCCAGTTCATATTTCAGCGCTTTAATTTAAAAGTGGTAGCATTCTGAACATTTCAGATTATTTCTTATTTTTTCTGTTTTTTGTTAGCAAAACTGTTATAAATTAATTTGTTATGATGAAACACAATGCTGTATCTTAATACAGATTTATAGTAAAGTGGCAAACAATAACCAGTACTATTCTGAATCAATAAACATGGTGATTTAAAAGGAAACGAAATCCAAGATATGAAAAGATACTGACACAGAGTATCCCATAAGTAGCGTCACATCCCATAAGGGAGACTACAATAATAGTTTACTATTTTCCTAATTCACAATTATCTTTCATGTTACTCCTGGATAAAAATGTTTCCATTCTTTGTATCAGTTTATATATAAAGGATTTATTACATCAAAATATTATATCGGTGTCTCAACCTTTTGTCGTCATAATAAGTAACTACTTGAGGTCATTTAAACAATTTGAAGAATCCGATATCAATGCATTATGACAAACAATGGCCGAATAAACAATGTACTATTAATTTCTTTTTGATACATTCAATTATATTTCAAAAACTATTACAAAATTTCAGCCTGGAATTTGATTTTCTGTCTTAGTGATCAGGTGAATTACTGACATCATATTATCTAGACACATAGACCATTATTCAATCATGTAATTCATAAGATACTAAATCATCATTGGAATGATGAAGCCTGCATACACCCCAGGTAGTTCAATATTACTTAAAGACTTTTAATTTTTTTAATAAGTCAGTATAATATTTTGCATCATTTGAGTTCATGAATAAAAAAATCATGCATATGAAATATAGAAATGCTAGTTATTGCACATACTCATAAAATATATGCCACTGCAAAATGTGATGAAAGTTGGATACTGTAAAATCTAGTAAATAAGCCCATACTTAACAAGAGGGCCATGAAGGCCCTGTATCGCTCACCTGACCTACTGGCCTAAAGATCATCAAGATCAACATTCTGACCAAGTTTCATTAAGATATGGTCATAAATGTAGCCTCTAAAGTGTTACAACCTTTTCCTTTGATTTGACCCGGTGACCTAGTTTTTGACCCCACATGATCCAGATTCAAACCTGACCTAAAGATCATCAAGATTAACATCCTGATTAAGTTTCATGAAGATACAGTCATAAATTTGGCCTCTAGTGTTAACAAGCTTTTCCTTTGATTTGACCTAGTGACCTAGTTTTTGACCCCACCTGACCCAGATTTGTTGACCTAACGATCATCAAGATTAACATTCTGACCAAGTTTCATTAAGATATGGTCATAAATGTGGCCACTACAGTGTTAACAAGCTTTTCCTTTGATTTGACCTGGTGGCCTAGTTTCTGACCCCAGATGACCCAATATTGAACTCATACAAGATTTTTTTGAGGGTAACATTCTGATCAAGTTTCATTCAGATTGGGCCAAAAATGTGACCTCTAGAATGTTAACAAGCTTTTCCTTTGATTTGACCTGGTGACCTTGTTTTTGACCCCACCTGATCCAGATATGAACTTGACCTATGGATCATCAAGATTAACATTCTGACCAAGTTTCTTAATGAAGCTGTTATACATTTTAAGTCAATGAATGATATTTCACTTGACGTCAAACATATCCGTTCCTGAATATTGGCCTGAAAAACCAACAGGTTAAAACCAAAATGGAAAGGCAACAGGAGTAAGAACCGTAAATATGACTTGGGAAAATGTCATCACTTCATCAATACTATCACCTACATTAAGTTCAGGATATGTTCATGCGGAAGGAAAAGGAAAATCTACCTATATACTTTCCTTGAGAATAGCTTGGCAGAAGACAATGAGGTGGTAGAATTAACATGTTTCAATATATTATCACTGCTTTTACAAATTTTCCCCAGAATTGTGTAGGATTTCGAAAAGAGTGTATCGTGCCAGTGTCTTTAATAATTATGGACATTATTTGTTTAAATTAAATTTTGTCCTTTAATTTCATAAGTTCCTTAAGTAAATTTCTTGAGTATTAAAATATGTAATAATGCAGAGAGGCATAAAATAACAACAGGGTGAGAAAGAAGTGAATCTTGATACATGATTAGAATTCTGTTTAGACTGCTTTTACATTTTGAACAGTCTGCTTTCACATTGTGGCAAACACAACCACAAAACTGCAATTTATCCTGTGCAGAATCAGTATATATCCTTAAGGTGACAAAATGTACAATTGGGCTCCGAAATGCTCTTAGTTGACACATCGATTTGGTTGCTGTTGACTAACAGAAGTCACATGAGGCACAGAGTGCTCGACTAATCCACAGGATCATGTCAAACACGGGCTATAACTTGGCATGGGTTACTTTATAACAATTTTCAGAACAATATATATTCACAGATTATCACCTTCAGAATATCCTTGTAATAATAAAAGTTTTAAATACGCAGATTTACCTAAGTAAAAATGGCCATAAGTTATATAAAATTCAACTAAGAATTATTTAACTTGGTCATTTTAGCAAGTTTGACGACACAGAAGTGCTGTTTCAATCTGACACATATAATTGTTACGGCTTGATAGTGAATTTGCTAAATGTTCTGAAAGCAACAAACTAAGAGTTATCTAACTACGAACTACGTTATATCAGTAGGTTTGATGAGTGAAATTTCAATCTAATACAGATAGTTGTTACTGAGAAACAGCTCAATAGTTTAACCAAATTTTGTAAGTCAAAATTTAGATTAAATTCAACCAAGAGTTATAGGTAAGTTATTTCATTAGGTTTGATGACTAGGAAAATGTGTGTGAAGTTTCAATCAAGTTGATATAATGGACACTGAGATAAGCAGCATCATATATGTATTGTATAAACTATGGACTTGTAAATGCCAACCTAGCATAACACAATAGAACAAGAGGACCATGATGGTCCTGAATCGCTCACCTATCCCCACATGACCCAGTGTTGAACTGAGTATGACGTCATTATTTCTATTATTTGACATAGTGACCTAGTTTTTGAGCACATGTGACCTAGATATCATCAAGATAAAAAATTCTGACCAATTTTCATGAAGATCCATTGAAAAATATGGCCTCTAGAGAGGTCACAAGGTTTTTCTATTATTTGACCTAATGGCCTAGTTTTTGAAGGCACGTGACCCACTTTTAAACTTGACCTAGATATCATCAAGGTGAACATTCTCATCAATTTTCATGAAGATTTCGTGAAAAATATGGCCTCTAGAGAGGTCACAAGGTTTTTCTATTTTTCGACCTACTGA
Source organism: Mercenaria mercenaria (assembly GCF_021730395.1). NCBI lineage: Eukaryota > Metazoa > Mollusca > Bivalvia > Venerida > Veneridae > Mercenaria > Mercenaria mercenaria. The sequence continues at coordinate 27,496,258 of NC_069361.1, read as the reverse complement.
CCTAGTTTTTGACCGCACATGACCCAGTTACAAACCTGACCTAGATATCATCAAGCTGAACATTCTCACCAATTTTCATGAAGATCCGTTGAGAAATATGGCCTCTAGAGAGGTCACAACGTTTTTTCTATTTTTAGACCTACTGACCTAGTTTTTAACCCAACGTGACCCAGTTTCGAACTTGACTTAGATATCATCAATGTGAACATTCTAACCAATAATCATGAAGATCTCATGAAAAATATGGCCTCTAGAGAGGTCACAAGGTTTTTCTATTTTTACATCTACTGACCTAGTTTTTAACCCCACGTGACCCAGTTTCGAACCTGACCTAGATATCTTCAAGGTAAACACTCTGACCAATTTTCATGAAGATCCATTGAAAAATATCGCCTCTAGAGAGGTCACAAGGTTTTCCTATTTTTAGACCTACTGACCTAGTTTTTGATCGCACGTGACCCAGTTTCAAACTTAACCTAGATATCATTAAGGTGAACATTCTGACCAATTTTCATGAAGATCCATTGAGAAATATGGCCTCTAGAGAGGTCACAAGGTTTTTCTATTTTTAGATCTACTGACCTAGTTTTTGAACCCACATGACCCAGTTTCGAACTTGACCTAGATATCATCAAGGTGAACATTCTGACCAATATTCATGAAGATCTCATGAAAAATATGGCCTCTAGAGAGGTCACAAGGTTTTTCTATTTTTAGATCTACTGACCTAGTTTTTAACCCCACGTGACCCAGTTTCGAACTTGACCTAGATATTATCAAGATGAACATTCTGACCAATTTTCATGAAGATCCATTGAGAAATATGGCCTCTAGAGAGGTCACAAGGTTTTTCTATTTTTAGACCTAATGACCTAGTTTTGACCCTACGTGACCCAGTTTCAAACTTGACCTAGATATCATCAAGGTGAACATTCTGACCAATATTCATGAAGATCTCATGAAAAATATGGCCTCTAGAGAGGTCACAAGGTTTTTCTATTTTTAGACCTACTGACCTAGTTTTTGAACCCACGTGACCCAGTTTAAAACTTGACCTAGATATCATCAAGGTGAACATTCTGACCAATTTTCATGAAGATCTTATGAAAAATATGGCCTCTAGAGAGGTCACAAGCAAAAGTTTACGTACGCACGGACGGACGACGGACACCGCGCGATCACAAAAGCTCACCTTGTCACTTTGTGACAGGTGAGCTAAAAATCAGAAATAATACCATGCAAATTTAGACAGCAAACAACACTCGACTGTTGGCACTATGCTTGACACATGTACCATTGAAAAGTCTGAACTTTGCTATCCAAACAAAACTTTCAGTCCGGAAATAAAGTACACAAGTGTCACCTACAGATGCATCAATGGCGGGAGACAATGCAAAAGCCGAGATTTGGGCTAGCGTGTCAACTGGTAAGAGAGCTATTCATATTCATTAATAGAGTCTTAAGACAATAGTGAAAAAATTTAAACTTGCATATGGCCTCTATCCAATGAGATTGTATGCCAACATCACGCTATATAACGTCTACTATGACTGCATGCTGTCACTGTTTTGCAATATGTAGGTAATGTATGTGGTTTATCTAATACAAAACTTAGCAAAACAACTATGATGTTTTACATGGAGATGCATCTCAGTATAATAATTCAACATATTCAATGTACGTCTTCAAATTTGTACTTGACTTTTAGTACAGTATTGTAGGTGTGTTCAATATTTATTTATTGCATAATTCCTGATTATTTTAACGTTAATAATAAACAGAACAGACGTTATTATCTTCTTCTTTCTTGATTTGCACACTTAAAATATTTTTAATACTCATTAATAATAGTTTATAACCTCCCTTTAACATTCATTACCAACTAGTATTTTATTATTTTTGTTGGGTTTAACGTCGCACCAACATGATTATAAACTAGTATTTTAACAACCTTGTTACGCTTGTAGATGCAACGTACAAACTGAATGATCTACGTATGCCATGTTACATTTTATTAGTAGCGAATGGTAACGGTCAATCTGAAATTGTTGGAATGTGGCTAGTGGCAGACGAAATAGAAGAATTGATAGCGGAGGTAGTTGGTCTTTTCAAAGAACAAAATCCAAAATGGGAAGACCTTAAAATGGTCATGTTGGACAAGGACCTCGTGGAACGTGTCGTATTCAGACGGTACTTTCCTGAAGACAAATTAAACATATGTATGTTTCATGTACTTAGAACGTTCAAGTGGGAAGTCACCATGGAGAAAATGAACATATCGGCTGATCAGAGACTACAGATCCTGGATATCCTTCAGAAGTCGTTATGCGAGAAATAAAACCGAGTAAGTGAACACCACGAAACGCTAAAAACCCGGTTGTGTCGCTGTTAACACCTACTTCGAGAACTCAAGGCATCCAATTAGGAATGATTGGGTCACAAGTATGTCCTCAGCATACTGTTTAGGAAATCAGACAACAGACTCGAAAGCTTGAATCAAACACTAAAGCAGGTAATATCAAAACAATTTGCCACAGAATTTGTTTCTTTTCTCAGGTCACATCGAACTAAATTAGACAGTATTAATTTCCAGAACCGCAGTAAAAGTGCTTAACCATTATGCTTATGGACTCAACAAATCAGAAACAAGAGCTGTCACTAATGGTGACAAATGCCCCTGCATTGCCTTGACCTTTGACCTGGTGACCTTGACCTTTAACCTGGTGACCCCAAAGTCAGTAGGGGTCGTGTACGCAATAAGTACTATCAGCAAGTGAAGTTTGAAGGTCCTGGGTGCAGTGGTTTGCGAGTAAAGTGCCTTCATGCAAAAAGTTAACGTTGTGACAAATGAACGGACGGACAGTTGAGAACTAATATGCCTCCCTTCGGGGGCATAAAAAAGAATGTGTTGAAGCATACGGACAAGACAAATGTACCTGTCCTTTTTATACACAGTACATTCTCCCATGTTGTCACATGTTTGCGCCGAGACAAAATAAAACCAGCCTGCGATAGAGAATTAAGTCATAAAAGATGGACAAGTTCCTACTATCTTCAAGGAAGAAACTACTCACAACATCACTATCACAATAGGCAAAACCCAAATCTCAACAACAAAAGGTCCGGGCTTCCTCATATGTTTGCTAACAAATTGCGTCATCCGTAGCAGAGAGCACCAGTCACAAATGCACAGTTAAGCTCAACCAACTGCAGGCTTTGTTAGTCATGGATGAGAGGTGACGATGTAACTCGAAATCTTGCCCCCAGAGAAGACAATACTAAAGACAACGAGTCTACTATCACATTGGAAAACAATTCTAAAGAAGCCGAAAACGAAGAAATTATCGCCGCAATAAACACAAAACGTAATAGTAAAAGCTCACAGTGATGACATTCATTTCAGCAATCGTCAAATTCAGATACGGAAGAAATTAACACCGAAACATTGAACCGATAAAACTCAATGGTCGAATCACAAAGCAACATTCAAACACAGCTATCTTCAAATTCTGAGACAGACAAAATATTCAACGATGAATCCATTGCACATCTCAGCCAAGAGCCTCCAGTCTTTGCACAAGCTGGCGGTACCGAGGACGCTGAACGTCCGCAGTAAACCAGGGAATGCACGACGTCTGAGGTCTCGGTAACGGAATGCATATCTTCTATATTATTGCCTGCCACAATCAGAAAAAAGAGAACAACCAAAGCGATCTGAACAACAGTAATAGGTCTTCCGAAAATTTTAGCGTCTTAAGCTGAAAAAACAACAACAAAGGCCCACAAGCATTTAACAATTTACCAGACGCTGAAAAAAGCCAAGGCAATACTCTCTTGGTCTGCTGATAATAACATAATTGGACAACTGGTAACAACAATATACTATAACAGTATTCATTCCTGATGTTGAACGACAAAATAATTCTTCAAATTGCGGTGTATTCGCTATTGTTTTTCTGACGGAATTTGTTCTTAATTTTGATGTGGACATATCTAGAATTAGATTTACCGCTACGTCAATGCGGGAACATCTTTTAAAATGTGCTAAAAATAATGAGATGGAATTGTTTGTTTGTTTTGGGTTTAACGCCATTTTTCAACAGTATTTCACTCATGTAACGGCGGGCAGTTAACCTAACAAATGTTCCTGGGTTCTGTACCAGTACAAACCTGTTCTCTGCAAGTAACTACCAACTTCCCCACATGATTTATCAGAGGTGGAGGACGAATGATTTCAGACACAATGTCTTTTATGAAATCGTCACGGAGAACATAGGCCCCGCCCGGGGATCGAACTCACGACTCCGCGATCCGTAGACCAACGCTCTCCCTATTGAGCTAAGCGGGCGGGCTTGAGATGGAATTGTTCCCTAAAGTTAAAATATGCTTAAAATGCCATGTAATGTACCAAAACCATTAAGGGTTAGACTTTACTGTAATGCTAGACATATTGATGACATAATTCAGTGGGATAATGAATAATGTGAAAGATGGTTCTGGGTCAAGTGGTTCTCAAGTTATTGATCGGAACTGGTTATCAATGTTCAGGCCCCTGTTACCTTGACCTTTAACGGAGTGACCCCAAAAACAATAAGGGTCATTTACTCTGCATGAACAATCATCCTATGAAGTTTCAACATTCTGGGTCGAGAGGTTCTCAAGTTATTGATTGGAAATGGTTTTCCATGTTCAGGCCCCTGTGGCCTTGACCTTTAATTCAATTCAATTCAATTCAATTTATTACTCTCATTTCATGATACTTTAACAGAGTGACCCTAAAATCGTTAGGGTACATCTACTCTGCATGACCAATCATCCTACGAAGTTTCATCATTCTCGGTCAAGTGGTTCTCAAGTTACTGACCGGAAATGGTTTTCAATGTTCGGGCCCCTGTGACCTTGACCTTTCACAGAGTGACCCCAAAATCGTTAGGGGTCATCTACTCTGCATGACCAATCATCCTATTAAGTTTCAACATTCTGGGTCAAGTGGTTCTCAAGTAACTGACCGAAATGGTTTCCAATGTTCAGGCCCCTGTGTCCTTGACCTTTGACGGAATGACCCCAAAATCGATAGGGGTCATCTACTTTGCATGTACAATCATCCTATGAAGTTTCAACATTCTGGGTCAAGTGGTTCTCTAGTTATTGATCAGAAATGGTTTTCTATGTTCAGGCCCCTGTGACCTTGACCTTTGACGGAGTGACCCCAAAAACAATAGGGGTCATCTACTCTTTATGACCAATCATCCTATCAAGTTTCAACATTCTGGGTCAAGTGGTTCTCTAGTTATTGATTGGAAATGGTTTTCAATGTTCAGGCCCCTGTGACCTTGACCTTTGACGGAGTGACCCCAAAATCAATAGGGGTCATCTACTGTTCATGACCAATCATCCTATGGAGTTTCAACATTCTGGGTCAAGCGGTTCTCTAGTTATTGATCGGAAATGGTTTTCAATGTTCAGGCCCCTGTGACCTTGACCTTTGACAGAGTGACCCCAAAATCGATAGGGGTCATCTACTCTTCATGACCAATCATCCTATGAAGTTTCAACATTCTGGGTCAAGAGGTTCTCTAGTTATTGATCGGAAATGGTTTTCAATGTTCAGGCCCCTGTGACCTTGACCTTTGATGGAGTGACCCCAAAAACAATAGGGGTCGTCTACTCCAGTAGCCCTACAACCCTATGAAGTTTGAAGGTTCTAGGTCAAATGGTTCTCCAGTTATTGCTCGGAAATGAAGTGTGACGTACGGACGGACGGACAGGGCAAAAACAATATGTCTCCTGGGGGAGACATAATGACGGTGTTATGGCAGAGTTATGGACCGGACAAGAAACAGACCATGTTAACCTTTGTCCTCTAAGTGTGACCTTGACCTTGGAGCTAGGGGTCTGGGTTTTGCTCATGACACGTAGTCTCATTATGGTGAACATTCATGCCAAGTAATTTCAAAATCCTTTCATCAATGGCAGAGTTATGGACCGGACAAGAAACATACCCTGTTAACCTTCGACTTGTGTGACCTTGACCTTGGAGCTAGGGGTCTGGGTCTTGCTCAAGACACATCGTCTCATTATGGTTAACATTTATGCCAAGTTATTTCAAAATCCCTTCATAGATGGCAGAGTCATGGGCCAGACACGAAACAGACCATGCTAACCTTTGACCTCTAAGTGTGACCTTGTCCTTGGAGCTAGGGGTCTGGGTCTTGCACATGACACTTCGTCTCATTATCGTTAACATTCATGCCAAGTTATTTCAAAATCTCTTTATGGATGGAAAAGATACAGCCCGGACAAGAATTTACCAGATGCACGCCCGGACGGACAGTGTGCTTTTAATATGCCCACCTTCGGGGGCATAAAAAGATATTAATTATAAGATGCCATATAACATATAAGCTAATAAATATGCAGTACAATAAAGGAACACAGTGTGGAAATAAAATAGAATCTAGAAATGTTTTTTAAATGTGTTTATAAGAAAAAAACAAGAGGGTCCTGATGACCCTGAATCGCTCACCTGAGTAATATAAACCACATGTTTAAAATGGCATACAGATGCTGAAATATTAGAAAGTAGGTCACATTCATGGTCACTGAACTTAAAAAACAAGAAAGTAGGTCAGAAGGTCAAGGTCACAGTCAAGTGACCCTAATTGCTTGTGGTCATCAGGTAATTATAATAAAACAGTCTAGGAAATATGATATGATAATTTTTTAAGTATTCATTTTTTTATAACTCATATAACAAGTGACCACCAGGGCGGGGCCTCTTTTCACCCCACGGGCATAATTTCAACAATCTTGTTAGAAATCCATTAGGCCATGGTTCATACACATTCTTTCAGACAAAATTCCCTGACATTTCCCTGACTTTTCCCTGACATGAAAGCATTTTTCCCTGACTTTTTGGTTTGGTACGATACAAACCAAGTCACCTAGTATGACTTTTGTTATCTTAAAATGTGCACATTTAGTGGTTCAATTTTAAATGAAAAATAGAATGTTGGCCTCCACCACCCCTACAGCCAACCCTTACCTCCTTTTTTGACAAACATTTACATTGTTTAATATTTTGTTTGTTTATTCCAAATCAACTGGATATGGAGCTGGTGATTATACAAAACACATTGGCAAGCAAAATGACATGAATTATCATGCATTAAAAAGTAATCAAATACACTGTTTCAAACAAACAAATGTTTTTATGTTATGACCAATAGACAATAAAGTGATTATTATATGGAATTTGAAAAATATGTAGAATATAGATATATGCATATAATTTAAAATTATGCTTTAATTGTTGTAAGTGTGATAGCTTTCATGAAAAAGGAAATATTTGAAGAAATGCCTTAACCTTTACAAATTGTTGCCTAACCAGATCAGAAAATTCCCTGACATTTTCCAAATTTCAAAATTTTCCTGACATTTTGTAAAATTCCCTGACAATTCCCTGATCTTGAAAAAAAAAATTTTCCCTGACTTTTCCCTGGCGCATACGAACCTAAGGCAATGCTACATATCAAATATCAAAGGCCTCGGCCTTGAACTTTCAGACAAGAAGAATTTTTTTCTCCCCATACGTCTATGTTAAATTTGGGACCCCCAGGGCAGGGCCTCTTTTCACCCCAGGGGCATAATTTGAACAATCTTCAAAGAGGACCATAAGATGATGTCAAATGCCAAATATTAAGGCTCTACACCTTACGGTTTTCGACAAGATGCTTTTTCAAGTTTTTCCTTTCGGTTGCCATGGCAACCAGAGTTCTGCATGAAAATCAATTCTTTGAACAGTTTTGAAAGGGGGCCACCGAAGGATCATTCCTGTGAAGTTTGGTGTAATTCTGCTCAGTGGTTTTCAAGATTTTTTTAGAAATTGTTGACGGACGCACACCGCACGATTGACGACGGACATTGAGCGGTCACAAAAGCTCACCATGAGCCTTTGGCTCAGGTGAGCTAAAAACAATTATACATTATTTAGCTAACGAGCAAAGTTCCAAATACAGAGATTTCTGCTACTGTGCGTTTTAATCGACCTGGCGAGGCGGAGTTTCGCGACGGTCCACTGCATTATTGTGCAGGATATCAAGTATATTCGGCAACCTGATTTCTTATTAAGTGGCCATCTACCTTACATTGTAACCAATATAGCATTGAATCTTAGTCTGTTTTGCTCGTTTTTGAGATGACCATTATTTGCACAAGTCAGAGATTAACTCTGCCCTGCCAGGTCGAATAAAATGCAAAATAAGTATCTTTGAATTTGAAAGTGATTGTGTTAGTTATTACTGGAATTATTTGATAATGACTATTAGTTAATACTTGATTTATTTTGTCAATTGACTATTTTGAATTATATATAAACATACAAAATCCTTGTATAAAGTGTGGGAAGGTCCGTCCTTGACAGCATCCTGTTCCATGCGAGTCTTGTGAAAGATGGCAGCACAGGCCTTGTAAAACTGGTTAAGTAAAGAAAATTTTCAACAAAGCACTGAAAGAGCATATACCGCCAAACCAACCTGGGATACAAGTACCAGGAAGTGTTGCTCGTTCAGCCAACCGGTACAGATCCAAGTTCAGACCAGCAGAGCCAAAGCAGTGTCAAGACTTCCTTGTTGCAGACATCCATAAGGGTAGTGCCAGCCACATGATATTCACTATAGAAGAATAGCTCACTCTCCCAGCAACACCAGAAGATAGTTTATGGACGGTACATTTAAGGTAATTGGGTCAAAAATTCTACTTGACATTATTTATTGTATATTATATTTAAAATCACCTAAAAGGATGCTTCGGCTGCCAAAGATTTCACGTGGGATAAAGCATTGTCATGAAGACATGCAACAAATGAATGTATATATAATAATTCATTACTAATTTGTTGTTCCAAGGATGATGATCAGGACTATGATGGTGGTGATTGTGACTTAGACAACTTAAATAGTTTATATCTGCTGTAACATTGCTTCTGTACTACTTCATCAGGTTGTCAAAGAGTCCTTCTCATCTGGTCAGCTTGAATCCATCCATGGGTTTGTAACGAAGGATGGCATAGAGGAGCAGATGTCAATGGTCTTCATCCTTATGTCCAGAAAGAGAACAGAGAATTAGGTGGATAATTGCGCTATGCACAAAGTGAAACTAACATTATGGACTGTGGGACCTGTACAGAGATGACCAGATAGGTACAAGCAAGCTTCTACAGGACTGCACCAGGGCATATGGCCCACAATGTGAAGACAGGGAAGAGGCGGAAGAGACAGCCTTAATAATAAGATTGTGTATGTGAGAGTGGTGCACAGGGCACCCCCATAAATTTTTGAGATACCTTTTTGATACCTTTTTAACTGGTTCCTGGTGCACTTGATGCCACCTTTAGTAATGAAAATAAAGAATTAATCGCTTACTATTTTATTCTTTATTTCCAGCCTGTCCATTCCAACATCTTGAGGGCTCGTCCGCGATTCCAAAATGGACACCACCAAAGATGCCAGGAGACAGGTAATCGAACTGAGAAGATAAGTGTACCAACTTAATTCAACATATTTGAATCAAATGACTAATATACGAAAAGAAATCTGTTACATTCAAATCAGAAAAAGACCATCGAGAGTATACTGATAAAATGATTACATCTATTCAAGAAGAAACTGACGATGACATAGGCAACTTCTTGCTTAAAGATTTTGTAATGATGGCTGCTGACACAGACAAGAATGCTTTAGTCAGAGGTGCCTAGTATGTTTCGAGAAGACTAAGATTTTCGGGACCATCACAGAATCAGGTGGTTCTGAGTTACATAAGTTTGAAACGCCAGATGTTGGCGGGTCATACTGACCAGGAAATAGCGGAGGGGGTGTTTAGAGCAATTAGACCATGTGCCCGTCTACAAAATTATTTAGAAGGGAAGGACAAACTTTCACCGGGTGAATTGAGGAAAGTACTTCAGTCACACTTTAAAGAACACACAGAAATCGAACTATACAAAAGTTATGTAACCTAACCTAAGGACTGAATGAAACCTAAGGAATCTGAATTCCTGATGCGGGCCCTCAACCTTAAACAAAGGGAGATTTCAGCCTCATCCCAAGAGGAAGAACTACCGTATGACGTGGCCCTTGTTGAAAGAATGTTTACCCATGCTCTAGCAACAGGGATTCGTGACAATATCTGTCATAGATTAAGACCTGTACTAAAACCATGTGTGGAAGACATCACAATGCTAAAAGAACTTAATGAAATTACGTTAAATGAACAAGAACATTGTGTCTATGTGAAATCTAAGGTAAAAGTATCTAGTATCAAGTCTGATGAAATAATAAAAACTCTGCAAGATAAATTTGTGAATCTTAAAGCTCAAGTTACACAACTACAAGCAAGGAACACTTCTACAGACACAAGAAAAAGGAATTTAGAAGTGTGCGAGAAGTGCGAAGAATCAAAAGTAGAAAAGTGTAATCATCGTTTCAAATGTGGTTCCCAGGAACACTATGCACGTGGTTGTCGAGGCGATTTAAACGGGCAAGGGTCATTGGGACGGGGTATCCAATGACCAGTGAAACAGCGGATCCTAGAGACACCCCCAAAACATTGCAAATGAACACATTAATGAAATCAAAAACAAGATTAAAGAAACTGGAAACAATTCATCAAATGTTAACATCAAGGGAACAGTCTTAAGCTTACTATCCAAATCAAAGGAATAACTGACAAGCTTAGTTGGTAAAGAGTGTTTAGTTAATTATATGTTAAAACAATTAAAATTACAGTTCTTTTGGGATGCAGGAGCCCAAGTGTCTCTCCTATCATCTAACTCCTTCACATGTTACAAATAGAAACTAGAATATGCTTTTATAGAAAAGTGCATGTCTCCACCAATGCATAGTCGTATAGGCAAGAAGTCAATAGGGGACAGGAGCAAAAGTCAAAGTGACACAGATGGTTGGTCGCAATAGGGATCATCTAATTGGCATGTCCAATCATCCCACTAATTAATAGAGTGACCCCAAAATCAATAGGGGTCGTCTACTCTGCATGTCCAATCATCCTATGAAGTTTCAACATTCTGGGCCTAGTGGTTCTCAAGTTATGAATTGGAAACAGTTTTCCATGTTCAGGCCCCTGTGACCTTGACCTTTAACGGAGTGACCCCAAAAACTATAGGGGTAATCTACTCTGTAAGCCCTAACATCCTATGATCAAATGGTAAACTGAGTACAAATATTACAAGCGCAGAGAAAACAACGCCATCAAGAACAGTCCTATTGAAAACAAGTGAGAAGAACAAAAATGGACAGAAATATGATGATCTTGAAGAAATTAGTGATTGTGAACTGGAAGAGGAGTGTAAAAGTGAAAAATCTAAAAGTGAAAGCAGCTCATATTCAGATAGTTTGGATAGTTCGGAGTCCGACAGTGGAGGTCAGAAAAGAAAGAAAAAAATAGGTATCTCAACACTTCAGAAGAAAGCTAAAGTGTCAAAAGTGATAAGTAGTGATAAAAGTTCTTGGGAAGATGAGAACATTGGAGCAAGAAACAAATGAAAACCCAGTACAAAAAGAAAATACTCAAAAGCCCAGAACAGAAGGAAATTATACCAATTGAAAACAGTACAAAAGAAACTTACAGAAAACCAGAATCAAATACAGCATGATGTTAGTGATGATCTGCAGAGTCTCAGAGGGACAACATGACCGTGTCACTCTGAATATTGTAGGTACTCTTTGAGACAACAAGGACACTAAATAGCGAGTCGTTCCGTTTGTTAGCTAGATACTGTCAAGGTGAATCTGTTCATGGTCAGTATTTCGTTGACAGAGACCATGCCCATTTTATTCATATTCTGAATTATTTAAGGGATGGTGTAACAGACACTAGGACCTTACACAATGATGTCAGAAGCCTGCATGAACTCTTCTAGGAGGCAAAACTTTATTTACTGCCTTAACTCATGACAGCCGTTGCAACGAAAACAGAACAACTATCAGAGTATCCATAGGGCCTGCCTAGAATTTGTGCAGTGTATATATGTGTAGATACATCTATAAGCAGATGATCCTTAAATATGTTAAATAAGACTGTGTTTTGTTAACAGCATCAAATTACCTTCTACTTTACGAAATTTAGTCTTTCTTCATAACCAACTTTTGGGGACCAATTCCTATAAAGATGGGGGCATTGCAACGTTCTTGTCATGTTTATGTTTTTTAATAAGTATATTTTCAATAACTTTTTATATGAAATTTAAAAGAATATCCAGTCATATTTTGGTTTAAATCTTGGTAATACAATATGTATATGTAAACAGCAGACTCCCTCTCTTATCTTTATTACTGTAAAGGATATAGTTACCTGTATACTAAAAAGAGATTGTCCTGGCTGACCATTGGTCAGTTTCTATTAGATGATAGAAAAAGGTAAGAATTCAGATCTATCTCTTCATGCAAGCATTTATAAATAAATAAATAGTGTTCATTTTAACCTGTATTTTCATACAATTATATTTCTTAGAGGTAAACGTTTTAGGTTTTATTATTTTGGTTCTTGAATTTACAAAGGACCTAAATACTTGGCAGTGTTTATGCTGTTGTGAAAACATGGAGGTGTGTAATTTTCTTCATTAACCCGTTTGCTCAGGGTGTGGAAGTTTTACTACTTGGTGTATTGTTTAGGTCTGATAACCTGTGTATACATGATTACCATGGTGTTATGGGAGATAGTAAATTCAGTGATATTCATCTAAGTACTGAAAGGTTTAACAATTTAGTACTTTACTTGAAGTTGTGTTTCTTTAAGTGATAACAGGGGCCAAGTACTAAAAGTTTTAACAACATTAGTGATTTTCTGGAGTTGTGTTTCTGGAGGTGACTCAGTGTTAAAATGTGAATAATAATGTTTAACTTAACAGGAGTTAATTTTAGTGTTAAGACTTTGGTATTAATATTATAGAACTATTGGATTAATTCAACCAGCAGTGGATTTTTGGCATAGGAGATTATAATTTAAGAAACAAATTGTCGTATTGGTTGATGTGATCATGCTGTATATTTTGTAAATAACTGTATAATACAAATATATATATATATATATATATATATATATATATATATATATATATATATATATAAGAGAGTAAAATGTATATAAGAAATCTGACTTTGTATATTTTCCCCAAGATGATATCAAATACTAGTGACTAATTAAACGCTTGAGGCGACCTGTCCCAATATTATAGATTATATAAGCCTTCCTGCAGGTGCGCTTCAACACTTTTATGAGCTTGCTTTCGTTTTGCAGTAAATATTTTCAATTTTGTCAATTGATACACAATGTGAATCAATGAAAACCAGATTCCTGATAGAAAGAGGCATCCAAAGTAATGTTTTCTGAATTAAAAAGACCACCAAATAATCACACAGTTTGTGGTATTTTGTCGAATTAATGCATGTTTTCGGGTATATAGGGTCATTAAATTCATTTTTCTAAGTTAGGTTATTATGTAGGTTTTAAATCGGAATATTTTTTTTCTTTGCAAATAAAACCTTGGTACAATTCAACAGAATTTCTGTAAAGGGGGTGGGAATATGAGATTGCTATATTTCTGTAACTGGCTGTGAAAATTTCCTAACATTTCACATAGTATTGCAATCCTGTATTTGTATATAGATTTAATCAAGAGTGCCAGACTGTCGCAAAATATGCCCATCAAAATATTCAGTTACATAATTCAATGGCCATAATCCAAGATTGCACTTGACCAAGATATTATACCCATAAACATTGTCAGCAAGTTTGGTGTAGATCGGATGAAAATTATTCGACTTTAAGAGTGCGGCAAGGGTAAATTTGCAGTTTTTCGAGTAATTCAAGGGCCATAATCCTAGAGTGCCTGGGGCGATTTCGCTGGTTATCGAACCTGGCCGAGATATTATGCCCACAAACATTGTCAGCAAGTTTGGTGAAGATCGGATGAAAACTGTTCGACTTACAGGGCGGACATGCCTGTGGATACCAACCACCCGCCCATCACTGATGTTCACATAATACACCCCGCTCTTACAGAGACGGGGGTATAAAAATAGTATGATACAGATGGTCTAAAGACTAGTCCATTAAGATCCCTCTCCCTTAAATATCCCTGAACTATAAGCAAAGCACACTGACAGACTGTCCAAAAATGTCACTATTACCAAACAGGCTGAATTTTCTGAGGAATAATGTTATTAAAGCAAATTTAGGTGTTCATTATTCAACTTTGATGTCTAATACAACAAAACCTCAGACACATTCTCTGTGAAAAGTGCTCCCCTTCTTCCATCTAAGAACACATTCAAATAAATGCAAAGTATCTGTGTCCAGCACAATATGAAAGAACTGTATAAATTTCACAACTGGAATATGTCTGACATAAATAAATTCAGTATAAATGTCACAAATGGAATGTTTATATGGACGGAATTTATCACAGTTACATTATGTCTTATTCTTCCTATGATTAAACAACTCCAAAATGTATCACGTTTGCGGAGCTGCCATCCTCCTGAAAAATGAAATTAAACAAAAAATTTATAACTAGACTTTGTAACTGTCATTACACATTGATATTGTATTCTTCTACAGCTTGTTTAACATTTGATTGGGTTTCAAGTCATCAACAGTATTGGAGTTATGTAAAGGCAGTCAGTAAAACTAGAATCGCCACTATAACCAACTTGTTATCCACAAGTGTTTCGTTTGGTTCATACCACGACTGGAACAGGTCATATGGAGACTCTCCAGTTTTTGATGGTGGATGAAGGTTTTTCATATGGAAGAATTCCTAAACCAAAGACATTTGAGGTTTCGAACTCACAGTGGTGAATGACAATTGATTCAAAGTCAGTAACCTTTTCTTATTCAAAAGTAACTAATGTCCCTATACTGTGAAATCATTAATATTCGTGGGGGACTCATTTTCATGGATTTAAATGGTTGAGTCAATCCACGAAATTTAATCCCAACAAATAAGTAAAATTCCCATTCATTTTATGTTCAGAAGTTGAAATCCACGAATTTATATCCCCACGAAATTGCCGTTTTGACCAAAACCACAAAATTTCATTCCCACGAAATTAAATGATTTTACAGTACAGATAAGAAGTGGTAGTCGGACATATCATCAGGGAGAATACATGCTGCAGTCAGAGACTGAACTTGACCTCTCGAGATTTGGCTAAACAGACAGGCAATACATTATTCTTTTGAAAAGAGCTTCCAGTGTAGTTATTTCAAAATCAGGGTGGCAGTTTTCTGCAAGTGCCAGTGGATTAGGAGAAGTTGTTGTTAGATTTTTGCATTTTTAGCTCTGGCAGCAATTTTCAACAAAAACTGGAAGAAAAAGACTTGAATAATCTTGGTAAAGGGTCACTCAAGGAACATTTGGGTGACATATCTTGAAATCGGTCCATTAATTTCTGACAAGATGATTTTCTAAAGTTCACATTATATACATACTGGTAAAAGTGACATGCCCTCTGGCAGTTAAGAGAAAAAAAAACAAGAAATGTTTTAAACAATACTGAAAAAGTGAATTATTGTTCATTATTCAGCTCTTCATCCTGACAAAACATAATTAAATCATAAATCATAAATGATGAAATTCAAGACACTGGCAATCAGTTCAATATATATATCACTTTGCTGTACAACACCACTTACAATGGATTTGTTCACTGTATGTTTATAACAAACTCTGAATATAACAAACATATTTTGCTGGTCACAAGGGGAGTTCACTATCACTGGCATTTACTGTATATGAAACACGGTTAGGATGATGACCTGACATTGGCGTATTCATACCTGTTGTCCGTTACTTTGATTCCCAGTTCCACCTTCATTTAGAGCAGCTGTATAATCTCTTATAAAGTCGGAGTTTAGATCTATGCCATCAAAGTCTTGACTTCTGAAATGTATAAGGTCTAAATAATTTTTTCTGCTGAATCTATATACATCAACTATCTTTCAACACCTAGCATTTCAATGGCCAAACTTTCTGTTGTCTTATAAATGCACTTTACTGAAAATTGCCCAAGTTTGGAGCTTTAAAAACAAGTTGTTTACACAAATTATGTAAGAGTTTCAGATAGTTCTTCACAATTAAACCAAAGTGACAGTATAACCATTTTTCCATAAAAAATGAAATAATGCCTGGTAGTCACCGTATGAGTAGCATAATTTGTTGCTGCAGATCTACTATATCACATAATTATATCAAGTTTTAAACATGAAGCTCTACTGTTTTTCATTAGATAAGTTTTGATATAAAGAAATTCAAGGCAATATAAGGACTACAGATGACAGTTGGCGACTGGCAGAGTAAAATCCAAACAAAACCCCAGGTGAGAAACTTCAAATGCAAATTAACAATCTGAAAGACTGGAATTTGTTTACTGTCTAAGAATTGTTAATCACGAGAGAATAATTCAACATTATATAGTTGCAGTGTTGATGAAAATCTGCCCTTACAGAGGTGTCTGCACTTCAAAGATGTCATTAGAACAGGCGGAGTTACAGTAAAATTTATTTTTCAATCCTAATAAAACACAATTACTTTTTTGTTTCATTTTTGTTGGGTTCAGTTTGTTTTGTTTTGTTGGGTTCAATGTCGCACCAACACAGTTAAAGGTCATATGGCGACTTTCCAAATTTTATGGTGGAGGAAGACCCCAGGTGCCCATCTGTGAACTATTTCATCACAAGCGGGTATCTGGGTAGAACCACCAATCTTCCGTAAGCCAGCTGGATGGCTTCCTCCCACGAAGAATTCAATGTCCCGAGTGAGGCTTGAACCCACATCAGTCAGGGGCAAGAGATTTTAAGTCAAAGGCCTTAACCACCTAGCCACGTAGGCCCCTTTGTTGGGTCTTGAGTCACACCAATATAACATAGATCAGCTGGTGACTTTTCCAGCTTTTCGTAGAGGAAGATCATATGTGTCCCACCTGGCACCGTTTCAAGCATTGGCAATGCACATGGACTGAACCACCAACATTCTGTGAATTAGCTGGATGACTTCCTTACATAAATTTTACACTCCAAACATGGTTTTAACCCACATCAGTGAGGTGGAAAGTAACACAAAGTCAGAGAACTTAACAGCACACCCACTGATACCCCAACACTTACAATTGTTGATCACTATATTGTACCCTCCTCCTTCCCGACCTCTGACCTGGATGTGATGGCTGTGATGAACTATGGGATACATGTGAAGCACCATGGGATTGATCTAACTGACCAGATGAACTTTGCTGAAAGGTCAAAGGAGCTCTAGTGATCTGTGGCGACCTCTGATCCTGCTGCCAAGGATGTTGTCTTGATGCAGGAATCTAAAACATAATATAATCTATTTGAGTTTTTTCTGCTTTAGTGTTGCTTTATAGCTTATAAAGCCACTCTATCTTTAGAAAAAAACTGTAACAACTGTAACTGTTACTAAGTTATATGAGCCAGAGAAGGTATCAGTTTTTACATTAGGGAATCCTTCCAAAACCAGTGACTTCCTCACATGGAAGAATTTATATCAACTGTTGGGTTTTGAATAGTTGTATAGTAAATAGCAATCTACTTGAGACTTAAACCATTTAAAGACAAAAAATGTATGCAAACTATTATCAACATGTAACATGTATTTACATTTTCTCTATTCCTATTACCAGATCCAGTTCTCTGAAGATTAACTGAAGCACCATTATGTTGCTGGAAGAACGTTCCTTCCATCCCTGGTAACTCATCCTCAAAGCTGTCTGAAATTGAAAACCAATCCAATTATTTATCATCAGCATTCTTCTTATTATCTCCAAACTTTAAGACTTTAAATTACCAATTTTCTATGTTGTATTTCTGTTTTTATTGCATAAAGGAAATAAATTATTCAGCTTACGATGTAGCTTTGTAATGAAAATCTGCAGTTGAGTGATTACATATTTTTGTTACATATATTATTTTTGCATTCCTCTTTTGTGAATGTAGCTGGAATTAGCACATTTTCGTACTATTCCTGTCAGCCGGAGAATGTTTAAAATAGTTATAGATACATAATGAAATGAAAATGTTCAAATGTTGAATCTTAAAACTCCCAACCCAGAATTGTTATAAACTGCAACATTCCTGTGTTTATCTTAGAACTACTTCAAATTTTCTAAATTAGGAACCTAAAAGTGAACATAATTCTGTCTTGCCTGTCTGTCTAATAAGTACAGAATTTGTGTCTATGTTGGAAGGTGGAAGGGTGGGAGCTTTTCATGTGACTATACTGCGAAAGCAGTTTTCAACACAAACTTGAAAGGGAACTGGAATATATGTGCAGACCCAGTAAAAATACAACACCTTCCTCTAAACTTCATGGTGATCATTGACAAGATGTATAATGTTTCATTGGAAACCTTTGCATACATAAGTTGTTTTCTCCAAAATCTTAAGTACATAGCTCTGCAATGAATTTACCGCACAAGGAAAAAGTATGTCCTGCAAATCCACAATTAATAGTGATCTTCAGTATGAAGTTTTATTGTAAGTGTGGAAGAAGTCAGAGTACAACGTTTGTCCAATCATGCAAACAATTCTTAAAGAATCCATAAAAAAAAACTCTGCACTTCGTATTGATAACTTGTATGAAGTTTCCTTTGAACCTCTTTAAAAATGTAAAAGCAGTTTGCACAACAAACTGACCATCCATACGTGGCCAACAACCCACATTTTTGGGGGGTTTTAGGGGTGGGGATGCAGGGGTATACTAAATGTGCACTTGAAATAGGTACCTTGTATAGAGCAAACCTATTTGTGGATTGAGAGGCTCTCTCTCAAGTCTCATCATGACAATTATTGCCATTATCAACATACATACTTACCAAGAGATTCTGAATCTACTTGTTCCGCTTTTTTGCGAGCCACCTCTGCTAGGGCATTCTCTCCTTTGTCAAGTGCCATATAGTGAATATCCTGTATTGGGAAAACAACTGTATTTACAAATCAGTAATTGAACTTTAAATGCTAAAATTATTTTGAAGTCATTGGTTTACTGATATTAAAGGTACGAGTGCAAAGTTAAAGTTTGCAAATACATCATCAAATACTTCAATACAATAAACAAGGATATATTGAAAATGCGTCAAATCAGTGAAATATTAAAGTTGATAAAATCTGATCATTTCATGCTTTGTTACATTATCTACTGTCAATCAATAAGTACCCATAGGTGAGAGGCAAAACTAGTCAAGAACATATGTTAGCAACCATGGTGTCATTCAAATAAACCCTTGCAAATTATAGCTGGAATACAACCTTGTTCACATTCAACTCTGTGTATAGACTGTATTATTGGCATTTTACAAAGATTATTTTTATAACAGAAAAACTGACTTTATATCTACTGTAATTTTCAAAAGACTTGGTCACTGAAAATTTAGACTAATGATTATAATGACATAAACAAGTACAATACAGGCAACATTTGAAAATATAGAACTTTCCCCTGCCATAATATTAAATGATATAAAAGATTACTCCCAAAACACATTTAACACATGGGAAGTTTGAATCACTTCCCACTATCCAATTTATATACAAAACCTTGGCCAACAAGAGCTGTCAGTAAATTGACAGATGTTCTGAGGCATAATAATTACAGTAAGAAAATAGAGTACCTAGTCAGAGAATTCAGTTTGGTCATCACCGTGAACAAATGAGTGAAGCTTCAATCTAATTCCGATAGTTGTTAGTAAAATACCAGCTTATACAAGAGGGCCATGATGGCCCTATATCGCTCACCTGTTATCATTGCACTTCTTGTCCTCAGAAAAAATATCTAAGTCCAAAGGACAGGAACAATAAAGGGAAGAAATTTAACCAAAAAGACAAAAAAAATCTTAAAAGGTACAGATATGTCAAAATACACATAACAAGAGTGCCAGAATGTCACAATATACGCCCGTCACAGCAAATTTCTTTACTCTAGCACCTGTATTTGCAAATGGAATTTTAATTTTGTGGTTGTTTAGTAATCACTGTAAGTCACTTGTTTTTCTAAGTCCACAAAAAAACTCCTTACCAGGTAGAGATACCTTAAAATACACCTAAAATTTGAAAGTAACATCCATGTTGTACCACAGAAAAGTGGTCTTGTTTTTTCCCTACGGTCAATTATAAAAAAGTTACAATATAAGTTATTTATAGTAACAACTAAGGGAAGATAATCTTAAAAAAAAAAAAAAAAAAAAAAAAAAATTGTAAGTCCACACAAAAATCTTTACCAGGTAGAGATTAGTCAAAATACACCTCATAATTGGATGTAGCATGCATGTTGTACTACAGAAAAGTGGTCTCGATTTTTCCCTATGACTAGTAATGAAAAAGTTACAATATAAGCTATTTATAGTAACAACAAAGGGAAGTAATTCTAAAGAAGGGAATTGCGCATGACACTTCGTCTCATGATGGTGTATAATTGTGCCAAGTTACATCAAAATCCCTCCATGCATGAAGAAGAAATGCTTCTGACAAGGTTTTCATTCTTGTATCCTTTGACCTCTAAGTGTGACCTTGACCTTAGACCTAAGGACCTGGTTCTTGCGCAAGACACTCCGCCTTGTGGTGGTGAACATTTGTGCAAAGTTATATCAAAATCCCTCTATGCATGAAGAAGAAATGCTCCGGACAAGGTTTTCATTCTTGTATCCTTTGACCTCTAAGTGTGACCTTGACCTTAGACCTAGGGACCTGGTTCTTGCGCATGACACTCCGCCTCGTGGTGATGAACATTTGTGCCAAGTTATATCAAAATCCCTCCATGCGTGAAGAAGATATGCTCCGGACAAAGTTTTCTTTCTTGTATCCTTTGACCTCTAAGTATGACCTTGACCTTAGAGCTAGGGACCTGGTTCTTGCGCATGACACTTCGTCTCATGATGATGAACAATTGTGCCAAGATTCATCAAAATCCCTCCATGCATGAAGTAGATATGCTCCGGACAAAGTCGTTCTTGAATTTGACCTTTGACCTCTAAGTGTGACCTTGACTTTAGACCTAGGGACCTGGATTTTGCACATGACACTCCTTCTCATGATGGTGAACAACTGTGCCAAGTTTCATCAAAATCCCTTCATGCATGTAGAAGATATGCTCCGGACAAAGTCTGTGGACGCCGCCCACCCGCCCGCCCGCCCGCCCGCCCGCCAGGGGCGTTCCCATAATACGTCCCGTTTTTCAAATGGACGTATAAAAATTGGAGGTATCATCCATGTTGTACCACAGAAAAGTGGTCTCGGTTTTTCCCTACAGCCAATAATAAAAAAGTTACTAAAAATAAGCTATTTATAGTAATGTAAAAGGGAAGTAATTAAAAAGAAAATTATTGTAAGTGAACAAAAGAAGGATCTGCCATATAAATCTGTTGACATAAATGAAATTTTAGATCAGTATCTTCATTAGTTACGAAGATATACCCATTTTAATTTGAAATAAAGGGAGGTAATTTGACATAAAATCAGTCCATAGTTATCTACCCTGATTGGCTCAGTCCAACATATGACAATAATGAAATTTCAAATAAGTCCTATAAGTACTTACTGATATAAATCCATTTTGATTACAATCAGGGGAGGTAATCAGATATAAAATAACTCTGGAACCTACAATTGGATCTGATTTGTCAAGGAATCCAAGATTTATTGTTGTTGAAGATATTTTGGAAGTTTGTATCAAATAAAACCATAAATGAAGTCTCTATATGGCTGCAAAAGCCAAAATAGCCAATTTTGGACTTTTACGGGGCCATAACTCTGGAACCCATGATGGAATCTGGCCAGTTCAAGAAAAGAACCAAGATCTTGTGGTGATACAAGTTGTGTGCCAGTTTGGTTAAAATCAAATCATAAATGAAGCTGCTATTGTGTAGAAAAGGTCAAAATAGCTAATTCTGGCCCTAGCAGGGGCCATAACTCTGGAGCCCATTATGGGATCTGGCCGGTTCAACAAAGGAACTGAGATCTTATAGCGACACAAGTTTTGTGCAAGTTTGATTAAATTCAAATCATAAATGAAGCTGCTATTGTGCAGACAAGGTCAAAATAGCTAATTCTGGCCCTTCCAGGGGCCATAACTCTGGAACCCATAATGAGATCTGGCCAGTTCAACAAAGAAACTGAGATCTTATGGCGACACAAGTTTTGTGCAAGTTTGATTAAATTCAAGTCATAAATGAAGCTGCTATTGTGCAGACAAGGTCAAAATAGCTAATTCTGGCCCTTCCAGGGGCCATAACTCTGAGAACCATAAAGGAATCTCGCCAGTTCAAGAAAGGAACCAAGATCTTATAGTGATACAAGTTATGTGCAAGTCTGGTTAAAATAAAATCATAAATGAAGCTGCTATTGTGCAGACAAGGTCAAAATAGCTAATTCTGGCCCTTTCAGGGGCCATAACTCTGAAACCCATAATGGAATCTGGCCAGTTCAAGAAAGGAACCAAGATCTTATGGTGATACAAGTTGTGTGCCAGTTTGGTAAAAATCAAATCATAACTAGAAAATGCTTTTGTAAAAAAGCGCATGTCTCCCACAATGCAAAGTCCTATAGGCAAGAAGTCAATAGGGGTCAGCAGCGAAAGTCAAAGAGACACTGATGGTTGGCTGCAACAGGGATCATCTACTTGGCATGTCCAGTCATCCTGCTAAATTTCAACACTCTTGGCCTAGTGGTTCTCAAGTCACTGTCAGGCTCCTGTGACCTTGACCTTTGATCAAGTGACCTCAAAATAAATAGGGGTCATCTACTCTGCATGTCCAATCATCCTATTAAGTTTCAACATTGTAGGTCAAGTGGTTCTCAAGTTATTTCCAAAAAATGATTTTACATGAACAGGCCACTGTGACCTTGACCTTTAATAGACTGACCTCAAAATCAATAGGGGTCATCTACTCTGCATGTTCAATCATCCTATGAAGTTTCAACATTCTGGGTCAAGTGGTTCTCAAGTTATTGATCGGAACTGGTTATCAATGTTCAGGCCCCTGTGACCTTGACCTTTAATGGAGTGACCCCAAAAACAATAGGGGTCATTTACTCTGCATGAACAATCATCCTATGAAGTTTCAACATTCTGGGTCGAGAGGTTCTCAAGTTATTGATTGGAAATGGTTTTCCATGTTCAGGCGCCTGTGGCCTTGACCTTTAACAGAGTGACCCTAAAATCGTTAGGGGTCATCTATCCTGCATGACCAATCATCCTATGAAGTTTCATCATTCTGGGTCAAGTGGTTCTCAAGTTACTGACCGGAAATGATTTTCCACATTCTGGCCCCTGTGACCTTGACCTTTAACAGAGTGACCCCAAAATCGTTAGGTGTCATCTACTCTGCATGACCAATCATCCTATTAAGTTTCAACATTCTGGGTCAAGTGGTTCTCAAGTTACTGGTCGTAAATGGTTTTCAATGTTCAGGCCCCTGTGACCTTGACCTTTAATGGAGTGACCCCAAAATCGATAGGGGTCATCTACTTTGCATGTACAATCATCCTATGAAGTTTCAACATTCTGGGTCAAGTGGTTCTCTAGTTATTGATCAGAAATGATTTTCCATGTTCAGGCCCCTGTGTCCTTGACCTTTAATGGAGTGACCCCAAAATCAATACGGGTCAATTACTCTTTATGACCAGTCATCCTATGAAGTTTCAACATTCTGGGTCAAGTGGTTCTCTAGTTATTGATTGGAAATGATTTTCAATGTTCAGGCCCCTGTGACCTTGACCTTTGACGGAGTAACCCCAAAATCAATAGGGGTCATCTACTCTTCATGACCAATCATCCTATGAAGTTTCAACATTCGGGGTCAAGTGGTTCTCTAGTTATTGATCGGAAATGGTTTCCAATGTTCAGGCCCCTGTGACCTTGACCTTTGACGGAGTGACCCCAAAATCAACAGGGGTCATCTACTCTTCATGACCAATCATCCTATGAAGTTTCAACATTCTGGGTCAAGTGGTTGTCTAGTTATTGATCGGAAATGGTTTTCAATGTTCAGGCCCCTGTGACCTTGACCTTTGACCCCAAAAACAATAGGGGTCGTCTACTCCAGCAGCCCTACAACCGTATGAAGTCTGAAGGTTCTAGGTCAAATGGTTCTCCAGTTATTGCTCGGAAATGAAGTGTGACGTACGGACGGACTGACGGACAGGGCAAAAACAATATGTCTCCTGGGGGAGACATAAATAAAGCTGCTATTGTGCAGACAAGGTCAAAATAGCTATTTTTGGCCCTTTCAGGGGCCATAACTCTGGAACCCATAATGGGATCTGGCCAGTTCAAGAGAGGAACCAAGATCGTATGGTGATACAAGTTGTGTGCAAGTTTGGTTAAAATAAAATCATAAACGAAACCACTATCATGCAGACACGAAATTGTTGAAGCACACACGGACGGACGGACGCACAGACGACGGATGACGTTTGATCACAAAAGCTCACCTTGTCACTATGTGACAGGTGAGCTAATAAAAACACTAACCAGATCAAGATGTGGACAAATGGATGGGCGCAATAGCTTTAAATATCCTTTAAATGGTCAAACTAAATATCCTTGTCACAAACTTTTCCAGGTCTGTGTGAACCTTGTTGAACTTACCATGAACAAATCTCTTGCACCAATGTCAACTGCTAACAAATATGCTTTGTCAAATCTTGCATATCTGAAATCATATGTAAATATGTCTCAAATTTCTGCTTTCCGCAAAATTTAATAGTATTTGATGGGAATCTAGTGTATCTTTTTTTAAGTATTTTCTTTTTGTTTTACAGCAGTATTTCAGTTAAATACTGACCTTGAATGCTTCTACACTTTGTACCAATCAACCTTGTCATAAGCAATTTTAAATTTTCCAACCAAAATTCAAAACAAAAGCACCATCTGCAGGTGCCAATGCTCATCTATAAGTGCTTTACACTAAGCAATATGCTAGAAAAGAGTTGTGTCAGAATTATGGCCCTCAGTAATTGTATTTTCTTGGTTAGTTAAGTATTTTGGCCAAGAACCATAACTCTTGCCTTACCTATTTAACTAAACAATAATTGAAGGAATCTGGTACAGAGTCGCCCCAAGAAACAATTCTGTGAAATTACTTTGAAATCTAGACAGTAGTTTCAGAGGAGATTTTCAAAATTTTGCATATAGCCATACTGGGGTAAATAGCCCCACCCTCTGGCCGCCTTGTTTTTTAACAAAACAGAATGATTTGACTGAAATTGGTAAATGATCGCCCAAGGAAAACTGTTGTGATAATTTTTTAAAATCAACTCGGCAGTTTCGAAGCAAAAGATTTTCAAAGTTCTCATGAAGCGATTTACCTAGCCTTGACCCCTAGTGGCAATGTTTTTTTAACAAAAAGGAATGATCTGAACAAATTTTTGGGAGAGGGTCATTGCTGTTGAATTACTTTGAAATTTGGCCAGCAGTTTCTAAGTTTTCCAAATAGCCATAAAGGGAAAACTACATGTAGACCCTTGATGGCCTTGATTTTTAAAGAAAATAACATTTGAAGGGGGCCTCCGTGACTGAGTGGTTAAGGTCGCTGTCTTCATATCACTTGCCCCTCACTGATGCCGGTTCGGGCCTCACTCTGGGCATTGTATTCTTTATGTGAGGAACCCATCCAGCTAGCTTACAACAAAACAAAATTTAAAGGTATTTAGTCACCAGTCAACTAAGGAACAATTTTTGTGAAATTATTTTGATACTGGGCCAGCAGTTTATGAAGCTTTTAAAGTTTTCCATATCAATTTGTAGCCACGGACCACCCAAGGAACATTCCTGTGATGTTTGGTTGAAACTGGCTTGGTGGTTCAGAAGATATTCTTTTAAAAAATTATAAACAATGGATGAAAAGCATCCAAATATCCTCAAATCTCAACATGAACTCTTCATGCTCAGGCAAGTAAAAAGATATACAGCGAATGATAAAACTCTTGTAAAGCAATACCTCAGTAAATGATGAAAGAATCGTCGAGCCAATCTGCTGATAGGATCTCTATAATCCAGTATGGTCATCTCGGACAGTGGTCGTTTAGGAAGATAGAATGTACCCAAGGCTGTCTGAAGATGAACTGCAAAAAATGCGAGAACTACACATCATCAAGTTTAAACAATATTTACACACACTTGTATAATCATTACCTTGGATCATAATAAGGGGGCAAAATACAAATACACCAAGATTCAAGAGTTCTGAAAGAGGTAGAAGCAAGAATTCTTTTCTTATTTTAATGTCAAAGTAGTGGCTGTTAAAGCAGAAGAGTATATAAAAGACCACTATTAATTAAATTTATTTAAAAGTATGTTTTGGGAGAATGGGGATATGAGGGAAACTTAGAAGGGATAATAAACAAGAGGGCCAAGATGGCCCTAGGTCGCTCACCTAAGAAACACTCCATAACAGTGTAAAACATGTTTGACCTAGTGATTTCATGGAAACAAATATTCTGACAAATTTTCATTAAGATTGGACCAAAAAATTGGTCTCTTGCGATAAAACAAGCATTTTCTTAGATATGACCTAGCTTTTGACCCTAGATGACCCATGTTCAAACTCAACCTTGATTTTATCAAGGCAATCATTCTGACCAAAATTCATGAAGATCAACTGAAACATACAGCCTCTATCACATACAGAAGTTTTTTCTTTGATTTGACCAAGTGACCTAGTTTTTGATCTCAGATGACCCATATTCAAATTCGACCTAGATTTCATTAAGGCAATCAACCTGACCAAATTTCATAAAAATCAATTGAAAAAAACAGTCTCTATCGCATACACAAGATTTTTCTTTAATTTGACCTAGTGACCTAGTTTTTGATCTCAGATAACCCATATTCAAAATCGACCTAGATTTCATCAAGGCAATCACTCTGACCAAATTTCATGAAGATCAATTGAAAAATACATCCTCTATTGCATACACAATGTTTTTCTTCGATTTGACCTAGTGACCTAGTTTTTGATCCCAGATGACCCATTTTCGAACTCGGCCTAGATTTTATCAAGGTAATCACTCTAGCTAAATTTCATGAAGATCAGTTGAAAAATACAGCCTCTATTGCATACACAAGGTTTTTCTTTGATTTGACCTAGTGACCTAGTTTTTGACCCCAGATGACCCATTTTCGAACTTGGTCTAAGTTTCATCAAGGGCATCATTCTGACCAAAATTCATGAAGATCAATTGAAAAATACAGCCTCTATCGCATACACAAGGTTTTTCTTTGATTTGACCTAGTGACCTAGTTTTTGACCCGAGATGACCCATTTTCGAACTCGGCCTAGATTTCATCAAAGTTATCATTCTGACCAATATTCATGAAGATTAAGGTATTAGATCACTAATAGTAATGTTTACAAAATGGCCTTTGCTTGGTATATTCTGAAAGGTAACCGTGTTTTGCATTATTTTGCAATTTTTAAACAACTTTTACCGTGCCGTTTTTTATAAATTTTGTATAACTTATGGTATCTCCTCAAGCTCAAATAGAGACAAATTTCAAAGTGATAGCCACTATCCAAAATGTTTGCAGAGAACTCATTTTACCATTAATTTTAATAAAAGAAACATCAAACTATTGGTAAACAATTATAAAACACAAAATAAAAATGTCAATATCAGTTTTTCTATGGTGCCTCAAGTAAACAGATTTAATGAGACAGAATTCATATTTCATAGTTTCTTATATACAAGCATATATATACATGTTACACACAGGGGTGTGGCCATTTTTGACCTTAGGACAACAATTTGGACAAGTATGGTAGAGAGTCAAACCTTTATATCACACTGCCAAATATCAAAGCTAGAGAAAATTTTAAAAGTCTGATAGCTGAAAACCTATTTTTAACCAAAAAGACCCATATTTCCAATGAACCGGAACCATTTGAACAATTTTTAAAGAGGGCTACCCAAAGATTATTTGTGTAAAGTTTCATCAAAATCAATTCAAGTGTTTTGGAGATGTTGTTCAAAGAAATTGTTGATGAAAAGTGACCATGCCCTCTGGCTGCAATGTTTTTTGACAAATCAGAAAAATATGAACAAATTACACGTATATATTTGTAGAAAGGCACACAAAATTATTCTAAAATCAGGTTAATAGTTTTATACAAGAAGATTTTCTAAGTTTCTACTACTTACATATAGGGAAAAGTGACCACGCTCCCTGGCGGCCATGTCTTTTAACAAATCAATAAATTTGAACAATCCTGGTAGAGGGTCACACAAGGACCATCTGTGTAAAATTATTTTAAAATCGGGCCAGCAGTTTCACAAAAGAAGATTTTTAAAATTTCTACTATATACATATAGGGAAAAGTGACCATACCCCTTGGCAGCCATCATTTTTGAGGTATCAGTATAATTTGAACAATCTTGGTAGAGGGTGACATAAGGACCATTTGTGTAAAATTATTCCAAAATCTGACCAATGGTTGAGATGTTGTTTGAAGATTTTTCTATTTTTAGCTCTAGCAGCCCCTATGTGCAAACAAGTGGAACCATTTGAACGACTTTGGTAAGGATCATCAAAGGAACATCCACACCAAATTTCATCAAAATCCATTTAGTGGTTTTGAAGCTGTTGACGATGGACGTACGCACGACAGGCACAGCATGATCGTAATACCTCACCATGAGCACTTTGCTATATGTCTGCCTGTGAATGACAGCTGTTGGCTGAACCCTTTTAAACAAGAGGGCCAAGATGGCCCTAGGTCGCTCACCTGAGAAACACACCATAACACAACAGAGTAAACATGTTTGACCTAGTGATTTCATGGAAAAAAATATTCTGGCCAATTATCATTAAAATTGGAGCAAAAATATTGAGTATAAGTAAATATTTTCTTTGATTTGACCTAGTGACCTAGTTTTTGACCCCAGATGACCCATATTCGAACTTGACCTAGATTTCATCAAGGCTTTCATTCTGACCAAATTTCATGAAGATCCATTGAAAAAATACAGCCTCTACGCCATACACAAGCTTTTTCTTTGATTTGACCTAGTGACCTACTTTTTGACCCAAGATGACCCATTTTCAAATTTGGTCTGGATTTCCTTAAGGTAATCATTTTGATTTAGTTTCAGGAAGAACAATTGAAAAATACAGCCTCTATCGCATAAACAATCTTTTCCTTTGATTTGACCTAGTGACCTAGTTTTTGACCACAGATGACCCATATTCAAACTTGATCTAGATTTCATCAAGGCAATCATTCTGACCAAAATTTGTGAAGATTAATTGAAAAATACAGCCTCTACTGTATACAAAAGGTTTTTCTTTGATTTGACCTAGTGTCCTAGTTTTCGACCCCAGATGACCAATATTTAAATTTGCCCTAGATTTCATCAAGGTAATCATTCTGACCAAAATTCATGAAGATTAATTGAAAAATACAGCCTCTATCGCATACACAAGGTTTTTCTTTGATTTGCCCTAGTGACCTAGGTTTTGACCCAGATGACCCATTTTCGATTTTGGCCTAGATTTTATCAAGGTAATCATTCTGACCAAAATTCATGAAGATTAATTGAAAAATACAGCCTCTATCTCATGCACAAGGTTTTTCTTTGATTTGACCTAGTGACCTAGTTTTTGACCCCAGATGACCCATTTTCAAACTCATCCTAGATTTCATCAAAATTATCATTCTGACCAAAATTCATGAAGATTAATTGAAAAATACAGCCTCTATCGCATACACAAGGTTTTTCTTTTATTTGACCTAGTGACCTAGTTTTTGACCCCAGATGACCCATATCCAAACTTGGCCTAGATTTCATCAAGGTAACCATTCAGACCAAAACTCATGAAGATTAATCCAAAAATACAGCCTCTATCGCATACACAAGGTTTTTCTTTGATTTGACCTAATGACCTAGTTTTTGATCCCAGATGACCCATTTTCGAACTCGGCCTAGATTTCATCAAGATAATCATTCTGACCAAATTTCATGAAGATCAGTTGAAAAATACAGCCTCTATCGCATACACAAGCTAAATGTTGACAGACGACAGACAGATGCCGGACATTGTGTGAGCACAAAAACTCACCTGAGCATTGCTCAGGTGAGCTAAAAAAAACCTCTACATGGCGAATCAGGTAGTGAAAATTCGGTCAAACAGCCAGGCATGTAAGATCCTTATAAGGGTACAACTGATCATGCCTTGTGAAAATCTATCAACTGTTTAATGAAACAAATATGTTCAAACATTTTTGTACTTTCAGGGTTGCCAGCACTCTGGGTGAATAAAATTCCCTGACTTTTCCCTGACCAATTCATGTTTTTCACTGACCAAAATCGCCAAACATTTAAACGGCCTCCCAACCTCCCCTATAGCCGTCCAATCCTCCCATTATTTTTTTTCCAAATGTTTTGTATTTATTTTTCAATATATTAAACATAAACATCAAACACAATGATAATAAACATGGTTTTCTTTCTTGTATGACTGTTTGGTGGTCAAGTCAATGAAACATAATTGTGACTATTGGTCAGTGAAACCTAATTATTAAGGGATACATACCAAAAGCATCTTTGCAAGACATGTAACTATCAAAAATCTAACATCTTTTAAGGTACACTTTCCTCATGGTAAAAACAATAAAGTATGGTTAATAACAAGACCATTGGAACCCTGCTAGTATTAGCAAAATATCATTCTCAAAAATCCAAGATATGTTATTATACAGTTCAGGGCACTCGTTTGACCATTTTTGGGGCCGAATATGGGTACCATTCCCCTCCTAAAATAATATGTTTTCTTCCCCTTTCTCAGAAGAAAATTCCCCTGATGATAGGTTGTTTGAAACAAACAGATTTACTCTTTCTTTTAATATTATATAGTGCCTCTAAGGAAGATTACTGTTGCAATATAGTCACATTAGTTAGAAATGATTGAAAACAGTGTTAGTAAGTGTGAAAAGTAGTTACATATACATGGCTTAAACTCCCCCTTTTCGTCTTAAAATGTCGAAAAATTCCCCTTCCTGAGGGTATGGGTACTTGTCCCCAAAAGTTGTCTAGTGCCCTGCAGTTTCCTAGAGGCAAAAACAATACAACACCATGACTAATAGCAAGACCATTGGAATCATATTGACAAAGCATCACTCTCAAAATCCAAGATCTCTTAATATACAGTGTCCAGAAAACACCTGGAATACCTACAACAAACTAGAGCTGTCTCCATAGGATGACACATGCCCCCGATGGCACTTTGAATGAATAGTTATGGCCGATGTTAGAGTTTAGGACCTTTGACCTACGGATCTTGGTCTTGCGCGCGACACATCATCTTACTGTGCCACACATTCATGCGTAGTTATTCTAAAATCCATTAATGAATGACAAAGATATGGACCGGACACGCCCATCAATGTACTATCATGAAAAATGACCTTTAACGTCTAAGTGACCTTGACCTTTAAGCTACGGACCTGGGTCTTGCGCGCGGCACGTCGTCTTACTGTGGTACACATTCATGCCAAGTTATTTGAAAATCCATCCATCGATGACAAAGATATGGACCGGACACGCCCAACTATCATGAAAAATGACCTTTAAAGTCTAAGTGTGACCTTGACCTTTGAGCTATGGACCTGGGTCTTGCGCGCGACACGTTGTCTTACTGTGGTACACATTCATGCCAAGTTATTTGAAAATCCATCCATGGATGACAAAGATATGGACCGGACACGCCCAACTATCATGAAAAATGACCTTTAAAGTCTAAGAGTGACCTTGACCTTTGAGCTACGGACCTGGGTCTTGCGTGCGACACGTCGTCTTACTGTGGTACACATTCATGCCAAGTTATTTTAAAAAAGAGAAGAGAACCATACAAAGATACTCCAAACAAAAGTTTGGTGAAGATCCAGCTCATGTTAACTTTGACAGCCATTACAAGAAACACAAAACAGGACCTTACAAGGATTCTAAAGACTAAGCTTGGTGAAGAGCCATCATCTAGTTCATGAGAGGAAGTTGTTTGAAGGTATTTTTTCTAATTTTTCTCTAGTAGCCAATACATGGGACCAAACTGAACCATTTACCATTTACAAACTTGATAGGTCCAAACCAGGACGGTATCTACCAAGTTTAGTATTACTTTAACAACTATTATCTCAAAGAGATATAAATATTGGATCTTGCTCAAGTGGATAAAAACAGAATTCCTTCCCTTACTTATTAATAATCAGACACTGGTTTATTGATAAGCTTTAGTATGAAGTAAAAATAAATTACCTTCCCTTTCTGCATTTAGTGGCATCTTGAGAAGATGTGTAACAATCGCACTCAGGCAGGTGTAACAACTTGTGCCATCTATGTCCCAGTTCATTGAGCACAACAATGCCACAGCCTGGATCAAAATACTTGTTTTAAGGAAGTGTTTAATATGTTATACTATTATATAATTCCTTCTATAGGCCTTAAATGCAAGTCCATAGTGCTGTATGGCTGGTCAATATCTAAATCTAAATTTTGCCAGGTTGAAGTCAAAACCTGAAGACAAATTTACAAGAATTTATTTTTATTTTATCAACTGTGATTATGTACCCTATTCAAAAATACTACTGTATAAAAAAATGGGTAAAAACATGTTTTGGGAATTGTTTTTTTTTCTTTTTAATTTTCTCAAGATATTCTATAGTATTAGATTGTGTACTATTAAACTAACAGGGTAGGCATTTAGTTCATCTGATTTTACAGCATATGGTTATGATTAATTTTTTCCTAAATTCTCTTTCAATAACTTTGCTTAAAGGGGTGGGGGCTGGGGAGGGGGTTGATAACCTCTATGAAAATGCAGAAAATAACTAGCTGAAATACACCAGCTAAAAATGCAAAAGAGCTAATGTCAGCCAGTGAATTGATTGACGCAAAAGCTGCATGTTAAAGTCACCTACAAATTATTTTTTATATAAAATAGAAAGGGTTGTACAGAGTGAAAATTGAGAGAAAGGCTGAAATGATAATTTAGCAAATAACTTAATATGCCTTAAGTAGAAATTAATGACAAGTACATACATCTTCTATCTGTTTGGATCTGATGTACTCCTTGGTAAGTTCCACACAGGACAATCTCTCTCTGCTCACCACACCCAAAGACATCAGCAGTACACCAACAGGTCCCCTGTAAAAATATAATACAATCAGAGATGTTACGTTCATGGTGATATTTGAAACTTCCATATAGGAAAAGAGCCAAATAGAAATAAATCTGGCTGCACTAAAAACAAGAGGGCCAAGATGGCCATAGGTTGCTCACCTGAGAAACCCACCATAACAGTGAAAACATGTTTGACCTAGTGATTTCATGGAAACAAATATTCTGGCCAATTTTCATTAGGATTGGACCAAAAATGTGGTCTCTAGAGTTTAAACAAGTATTTTCTTTAATATGATCTAGTGACCTAGTTTTTGACCCCAGATGACCAATATTCAAACTTGACCTAGATTTCATCAAGGCAATCATTCTGACCAATTTTCATGAAGATCAATTGAAAAATACAGCCTCTATCGCACAGATTTGACCAAGTGACCCATATTCGAATTCGACCTAGATTTTATCAAGGCAATCATTCTGACCAAATTTTATGAAGACCAATTGACAAGAGGGCCATGAAGGCCCTGTATCGCTCACCTGACCTACTGACCTAAAGATCATCGAGATAGTTTCATCATGATATGGTTATAAATGTGGCCTCTAAAGTGTTAACAAGCTTTTCCTTTGATTTGACCTGGTGAACTAGTTTGTAACCCCACCTGACCCAGATTTAAACATGACCTAAAGATTATCAAGATTAACATTCTGACCAGTTTTCATTAAGATATGGTCATAAATGTGGCCTCTACAGTGTTAACAAGCTTTTCCTTTGATTTGACCTGGTGACCTAGTTTTTGACCCCAGATGACCCGATATCAAAATCATCCAAGATTTTATTAAGGGTAACATTCTGACTAAGTTTCATTAAGATTGGGCCAAAACTGTGACCTCTAGAGTGTTAACAAGCTTTTCCTTTGATTTGAAATGGTGACCTAGTTTTTGACCCTAGATGACCCAATATCAAACTGGTCCAAGATTTTAATGAGGGTAACATTCTGACCAAGTTTCATTAAGATTAGGCCAAAATTGTGACCTCTAGAGTGTTAACAGTCAAATTGTTGACGACAGACAAACAATGGACACAGGGCGATCACAACAGCTCGCCTTGAGCACTTTGTGCTCAGGTAAGCTAAACAAGAGGACCATGATGGTCCTGAATCGCTCACCTCTTCCCACATGACCCACTTTTGAGTATGACGTCGTTTTTTCTATTATTTGACATAGTGACCTAGTTTTTGAGCTCATGTGACCAAGTTTTGAACTTGACCTAGATATTATGAAGATCCATTGAAAAATATGGTCTCTAGAGAGGTTACAAGGTTTTTCTATTATTTGACCTATTGACCTAGTTTTCAAAGGTATGTGACCCTGTTTTGAACTTTACCTAGATATCAAGGCGAACATTCTCACTAACTTTCATGAAGATCTCATGAAAAATATGGCCTCTAGAGAGGTCACAAGGTTTTTCTATTTTTATACCTACTGGCCTAGTTTTTGACCGCACGTGACCCAGTTTCGAAACTGACCTAGATATCATCAAGGTGAACATTCAGATCAATTTTCATGAAGATCCATTGAAAAATATGGCCTCTAGAGAGGTTAAAAGATTTTTCTAATTTTAGACCTACTGACCTAGTTTTTGACCACAGTTGACCCAGTTTCAAACCTTACCTAGATATCATCAAGATGAACATTCAGACCAACTTTCATACAGATCCTAAGAAAAATATGGCCTCTAGAGAGGTCACAAGGTTTTTTTATTATTTGAACTACTGACCTAGTTTTTTATGGCACGTGACCCAGTTTCAAACTTGACCTAGATATCATCAAGGTGAACATTCTGACCAATTTTCATGAAGATCCATTCAAGGGTATGGCCTCTAGAGAGGTCACAAGGTTTTTCTATTTCAAGACCTACTGACCTAGTTTTTGATCGCAGTTGACCCAGTTTCAAACTTGACCTATATATCATCAAGATAAACATTCAGACCAACTTTCATACAGATCCCATGAAAAATATGGCCTCTAGAGAGGTCACAACGTTTTTTCATTATTTGACCTACTGACCTACTTTTTGAAGGCACGTGACCCACTTTCGAACTTGACCTAGATATCATCAAGATGAACATTCTGACCAATTTTTATGGAGATCCATTCACAAGTATGGCCTCTAGAGAGGTCACAAGGTTTTTCTATTTTTAGACCTACTGACCTAGTTTTTGACCACACATGACCCTGTTTTGAACTTGACCTAGATATCATCAAGATGAACATTCAGACCAACTTTCATACAGATCCCATGAAAAATATGGCCTTTAGAGAAGTCACAAGGCAATCATTCTGACTAAATTTCATGAAGAACAAATGAAAAATACTGCCTCTATCGCATACACAAGGTCTTTCTTTGATTTGACCTAGTGACCTAGTTTCTGACCCCAGATGACCCATATTCGAACTCTATCTAGATTTCATCAAGGCAATCATTCTGACCAAATTTCATGAAGATCAATTAAAACAAGAGCACCGCCTTGCGGGTGCTGACGCTCATCTGATTTTTTTTGTGTAATAGAAATATTGTCCTACCCATGATTTTCTAAGTCTAAAAAGGACCATCATTCTTGCAAAAAGCAGGATAGAGTTATGTTTCTTGATGTACAGTGTCCACTTATGATGGTGAAAAACTGTTGCAAGTTTTAAAACAATAGCTTTGATAGTTTATGAGAAAAGTTGACTTAAACATAATACTCAACCAAGAAAATGATTTTCTAAGTCCAAAAGGGGCAATAATTATTGCAAAAAGCAGGATGGAGTTAAAGTTGCTTGCTGTACAGGGTCAGCTTATGATGGTGAACAAGTGTTGCAAGTTTCAAAGCATAGCTTTGATAGTTTAAGAGAAAAAGTTGACCTAAACATAAAACTTAACCAAGAAATCTGATATTTTCTAAGTCCAAAAGGGGCCATAAATCTTGCAAAAAGCAGGACGGAGTTATGTTTCTTGCTATACAGGGTCAACTTATGATGGTGAACAAGTGTTGCAAGTTTTAAAGCAATAGCTTTGATAGTTTAGGATAAAAGCTGACCTAAACATAAAACTTAACCAAGAAAACTGATTTTCTAAGTCCAAAAGGGGCAATAAAACTTGCAAAAAGCAAGATGGAGTTATGTTTCTTGATGTACAGGGTCAGCTTATGATGGTGAACAAGTATTCCAAGTTTCAAAGCAATAGCTTTGATAGTTTAGGAGAAAAGTTGACCTAAACATAAAACTTAACCAAGAAATCTGATATTTTCTAAGTACAAAAGGGGCCATAAATCTTGCAAAAGCAAGATGGAGTTATGTTTCTTGCTATACAGGGTCAGCTTATATGGTGAACAAGTATTCCAAGTTTCAAAGCAATAGCTTTGATAGTTTAGGAGAAAAGCTGACCTAAACATAAAACTTAACCAGGCAACGCCGACGCAGACGCCGACGCCGACGCCGACGCCGACAACCGCTCAAGTGATGACAATAACTCATCATTTTTTTTCAAAAAATCAGATGAGCTAAAAATACAACCTCTATCGCATACACAAGGTCTTTCTTTGATTTGACCTAGTGACCTAGTTTTTGACTCTAGATGACCCATATTCGAACTCGACCTAGACCTTATCACGGCAATCATTCTGACCAAATCTCATGAAGATCAAGTGAAAAATAAAGCCTCTACCGCATACACAAGGTTTTCCTTTTATTTGACCTAGTGACCTAGTTTTTGACCCAGTTGACCCATATTCAAACTCAACCTAGAATTGATCAAGGCAATCATTCTGACCAAATTTCATGAAGATCAATTGAAAAATACTGCCTCTATCGAAAACACAAGGTTTTTCTTTGATTTGACCTAGTGACCTAGTTTTTGACCCCAGATGACCCATATTGGAATTCGACCTACATTTCATCAAGGCAATCATTCTGACCAAATTTCATGAAGATCAATTAAAAAAATACAGCCTCTATCGCATACACAAGGTCTTTTTTTGATTTGACCCAGATGACCCATATTCGAACTCAACCTAGAATTGATAAAGGCAATCATTCTGACCAAATTTCATGAAGGTCAATTGAAAAATACAGCCTCTATCGCATACACAAGCTGAATGTTGACAGACGACAGATAGACAGACGCCGGACATTGAGCAATCACAATAACTCACAGGTGAGCTAAAAACAAACAATTGGTAATTTATATCAATCATTCAATGGCAGTTTCTATTTATTTTCTATATTGGATCGCTTGAAAATCTAGGTCATTCCCAGCATGTTGCTCAGCTCTTTGCAACCTTCAATTGCATTAATACAATGGTAACAAGACCGGACATGTAAAAAGTATTCCAATGAAATTATACATGTACAAATTTATGTCATTTTACTAGTGCTTTCATTCTATAACCTGCTGAATCTAGAGACCAAAGTATTTTGATGTGAGGTGGCTACTTGGCCTGCCATTCAAATCGGCAGCACCTATATACCTCTACTATCAAGAAATTTTGCAAATAAATTTTGCAACTACGTGAAAAATTCAAGAACGTTCAAATAATATGTAGTACAAAACTTTTTTCTACAAAAATCTTGGGTGATTTATATACAAAATGTACTGAAAAACATGAAAATGTTTACTTTAAAGTGAAACATTGCCCAGATTCTTTGAACACTGTGGCAGATACCTTGATGGTTATTTTGTGAAAGGATGGACGGACAAGGCAGTATGTGCAAAGCACTGTTGAGGAGGATGCCAAATTAGGTAATCAATCCTAACTGATGAATGATTTTAAACAAGAGGATCATGATGACCCTGGATCGCTCACCTGTGTAATATGAGCCACATGTTTCAAATGGCAAACTGATGCTAAAATACTAAGAAGGTAGATCAGTAGGTCACATTCATGGTAACTGAAAGATCGGTGTGCAAAACTGTACATGTCATCCAAATTTCAAGGCTGTATCTTAAAAAACAAGAAAGTAGGTCAAGGTCACAGTCCAGTGATCCCTAATCGCTTGGGGTCATCAGGTAATTATAATTAAACAGTCTAGGAAATATGATCAGATAATTTTTGAAGCTTTTTTTCCCCTATATAACTCATAATTATAACAAGTGACCCCCAGGGTGGGATCTCTTTTCACCCCAAGGTCATAATCTGAACAAACTTGTTAGAGATCCACCAGGCAATGCTACAAACCAAATATCAAAGGCCTAGGCCTTGAACTTTCAGACAAGAAGATCTTTATTTTATTTTCCTATATAAGTCTCTGTTAAACTTGGTACCCCCAGGACAGGCCTCTTTTCACCCTAGGGACATAATTTGAACAAATTTGGTAGAGAAACACTAGGAAAGGCAACATACTTAATACCAAAAGCCTAGGCCTTGAATTTTCAGGCAAGAAGATTTTTAAAGTCTTTTTCCTATATGTCTATGTAAAATTTGAGACCCCCCTGGGCAGGGCCTCTTTTCACCACAGGGGCATAATTTGAACAATTTTGGTAGAGGACCACAAGGCAATGCTACATACAAAATATCAACGGCCTAGGTTTTGTGGTTTTAGACAAGAAGATTTTTAAAGTTTTTTACTATACAAGTCTATGTAAAACTTGTGACCCCCGGGGCAGGCCTCTTTTCACCCCTGGGGCACAATTTGAACAATCTTGATAGAGGACCATAAGATGATGTCACATGCCAAATATCAAGGCTCTACGCCTTGTGGTTTTGGACAAGGTTTTTAAACTTTTTCCTTTCGGTTGCCATGGCAACCAGAATTCTGCATGGAATTAAATTTTGAAAGGGGACCACCCAACGATCATTCCTGTGAAGTTTGGTGTAATTCTGCTCAGTGGTTTTCAAGAAGAAGATTTTTTTAGAAAATGTTGACGGACGGATGACACATGACGGACATTGAGTGGTCACAAAAGCTCACCATGAGCCTTTGGCTCAGATGAGCTAAAAATTGTTCTTAAAACAAATTTAAAATGGCATCATGTAATTTTAAGTTCTGCATGTTACCTGTCATACACAACTGCCAAAGCATCAGTGTAATCTCCTGTCCAATCAGCTGCCTGGGGGTCAAAGGGGCACCACTGAATCTCTCTCAGGGGTGGAGGTGCTCTGTATAAAAAGAAGAGAAAGGAATTATACTTTAGTGTAGTGTGGACTAGTGGTAAGGCATAGAATAGCAAACCTGAGTCGCATCCTTATTACTTTAATAACTAACTGTTACAGTCTTCTGGAAGAGATCTGAAACCAACCAGTTAAGTGTGCTAACTTTACAAGTAATTTTTTTTACTTTTCAAAGACTTTTTCTAGACATCATCTCTTGAAATTGTAGACCTTTTATTGACTATTTCAAACAATTATATTCATCAATCACTGTAAATTGTAATTATATATCAAATGGTTTCCAGGCCGGAGTACAAAAAGAGACATGATCAACTAGATTTTTGTAACGTTTGTTGATGATATGGATTTTTTTGTGTGTACTTTAAATTGCTTTGACAACAATATTCATAATCATCAAATTTTTGTTAATAGTTATTACTAAATCAAAACCTTGCAGCTGATAATTGTTTTACAATGTTAATGCCACAAATGGTGTTACAGCAGGAACTGCACTCTATGTAAATCACAATAAAACATTGTATATTTGTGTATATGAGGGAGTAAATGGATATTGTTAACAATTTTGTCAAAAGATTGATTTTTCACACCTTTTTGCCCTTAAAACTCCGAATCAGTAAAATTCAGTAGTTTTGATGACAGAGATAGCTCAAGCCATTTATGTCAATATGAAATTTTCACAGCAACAAATTCTTAGTCGTAAATGGCTCAAGTTGTGGACCAAAGTGTGTACCCTGTAGTCTCAAGGTAACTGTTGATAAAAACTCGTTTTAAATCTCTATGTCACTTGACCTACTGAACCCTAAATCTAGTGGTCATCTCTTGACCGCAAGCAAACGCCCTCCAGTCCAAATTGTTCTAAAATTGTTGAATAAAATTACTTGGCAGTCATTAACCGCTTGATGTCAGAAACAGTTTTCATCTACTGACCACAGTGACCCTACGAAAGTTGACCACAGTAGGCCAAAGCAAAGTTATTGATCAGTAAACAAACTGTATACATACAGACGAACTGACCTGAGCA
This sequence comes from Mercenaria mercenaria, assembly GCF_021730395.1. NCBI lineage: Eukaryota > Metazoa > Mollusca > Bivalvia > Venerida > Veneridae > Mercenaria > Mercenaria mercenaria. Next base: position 27,455,892 of record NC_069361.1, on the reverse strand, counting down.
AATCAGTCTTCTTGAAAGAGGGGCATACTTAACCCCTCAAAAAAGCAACAACATCTGAACTACAATATGTTTCATCCTCCTAGATTGTTGGCTTTAAACATCTGCACTATTTGTGTTGAATAATAAAATTTTGCCAACAATGTCTGTATATATTTCAGGTTGTAATTATAAAGATACATACTTGAAGAACTTGCTGGTAGGAAGAATTCTATGAGGATTTGGTTCCTCTGCTAACAGTTGTATCCTCAATGGAGACAGAGCCATGTCAAACACCTACAATGTCAAGTTTTATATAGATTATGTTGTTTGGTTTATAACTTTCTGAATATATTCATTCATATCAACATGGTTATACATTTTTAAAAGGATGCACATTAGAACATACAGGGATAGTGTGCCAGATTCCTCATTCAAAGGTTCAGGTTTGAATTCCTGTGTGAGTGGAATTTGACTGTGACCTCCAGGGCAGGAGTACTTTTTTATCACTGATGCATACCAATAGGTAAAACACAGTGTTTCAATAAAGCAATAGCATATAGCAAACCTATATATTTAAACACAAGCCAGATGACACTGTGTGTACACAGGACACTGGTGCCCCCACTTACTGTCACTGTACATAGTTTAATGACTAAGGTGAAAAATGTTTTTTTAAGATGTATATGAAACACAAACTTTCAAGCACAATATGTGTACTTTTCACTAAGTCAAGGACCATAACTCTGGTCTGACTGAGTGAAATCCCAAACAGCATACCATGTTTGCTATTTTTGCACTCTCAATGAAAATGTGCATGATCTTTTCATACTAGAATCATTATTTATGCAATGGCAGTCAGTTAATCTAACCAGTGTTCCTGGATTTTTCATCAGTCCTATCAAACTTTTTTGTCTCTAAACTCTTATCTTCTGGGCCAACTTGGCCTGCTACATCCACGTTCAATGAACTTTGAAAAAAAAAAAACACCTGGATTTTGGCCTGCTACATCCACGTTCAATGAACTTTGAAAAAAAAAACACCTCTGGATTTTGTACATCATTTCAAAAGCATACTGATCGTTTCTATCTTTTCAAAACATCAGGCCCTTCCCTAGCCGCATAAGGCGCCGCGCTACCGCAGCGCTTAAAACACGAAATACAGCTTCCAGCAGCGCTTAAATATCCCGCGCGGTGCCTCAATTATTAGCGCGGCGTCTTAAATCAGTAAGCGATTTCATCCCCGTGAGATACCTCATGTGTAGTGTATATGTAATTTCCCTGTTGACATGCCTCGACGATTTTTTTGATCAGCAAATTACGTCACGGCGAGTGCACACAGGTAATGAGAATCAATGAAGTGTTAAAATTAATTGATAAATAGTATGGAACTTGCGTAAGCGGCCAGCTGATTACCAAGCACGTGAAAAGTGCCCTAGGTTTCTTCGCGCAAAATTTAAATTAGACCGTTGTTTAGTATAATAACAAGTATATATCAATGCAGTTTGATTCTACTGTAATTTAAACTAGAAAATGCACAAATTTTAATGAATATCGAAAGTAAAAGTACGTTTAGAATGTCTGTTCACGAGTCGTTATTACTCCCGATGTCGTATGCAATTTTTCCATATTTCCTCCAAAAAAAGCTGACAGTCGGTGTATTTTTTAGGATGAGAAACATCAAAATTTGAGGAACTATCTCTGGTTTACCCTAGTAGGTCATGTAACTGAGTAAAAACTACTTTCAGACAACATTCCGAAAGTGTACCAGTATCCGGATAGTATATTTTGGATATGCGTTTTAGTAAACTTTAACCTGACTGTAATAGCACTTTTCTGTTAATGAAATATTGATGAAAGACCTGATCAATACAACATGACTTTTGATAATTATTAGTTTACAATGTGACCTGAAACAGGACTTTAACTATGTTGTTTACAACTTGATCTTGGTTTCAAGATTAAGCTAATATATTAAAGCCCTCCACTATTTCATATTCATATGAATAAGTTGACATTCTTGGTGACATTTTTTAAGAGAAAGGCTTGAATGGTTTAACCTAAACTATAAAGTAAGTAAAAAGGGCTTTGTAAACTTTGTTACTGGTTTTGGGAAGATTTACCGCTTAAATTTATTCTGTGACATTTCCTTTAAGTGTGCAATAAAGATAAATGGAATACATATTAACTATAGACATCTAGAAATGCAACTACTGCTATGATAACTTTCAGGTCGAAAAGAGCACCCTGCCCCTTTTGGACAGCACTCTGTCCCTTTTTGGCAGCACCCTGTCCTTTTTGAGCTCTAGAAATAACACTATAATTATGATATATTGATGGTTATATCATTATGTGAAAATGTAGAAGTAATGAAATACATGTTGTTGTGTTTTTTTGCATATGGTATACTTAAGAAAGCACCATTTGGGTTCGATTTTTTAAAAAAAAACGAACACGCGAGGGGATACCCCTCCCGCACCCACCCCTTATGCCCCCATACAGACTTTACCCCAGCGCCTTAGAAAATTTCTGGGGAAGGGCCTGAACATTATTTTATCATTCACTGCGATACTTTCAAAATTGGTTTTATACTATTTATAAGATATGTATAAAATACAAGATTTAACTTACTTTAAAAGACTTATTTTAACTGAGAATATATGAACGAGTCTCTTAAAATAGTCTTTTTATATATACCTGAAGATCTCCTCTGTTACTTCCAACATAAAATATGGTTCCTGTCGGATGCCATGCTGCTAAACTTGGAACCTGCAATGTCATTTACTATGAAATTTAACATAACATTCCTTGGTCGATTATGAAATTGTTATATTTATCTCAAAAACAGATTTACACACATATATTCTTCAGATCTTTCACAAAAAAAGTTTATTCTTAATAGATATTAACTTTAAATGTAGAAAATATCCTCATCAAATAAATTTAATTTGTACAAATATACAAACTATGTAGAGCTCCATCACAATTAAATGTCATGTCAACAGACAGGTGTAAAAAGAAACTTCCAGTTTTGTTATATATTAGGTGTGTGCTGTTTCAAACCTAACACACAGTACACAAACATGTTAATTTTACATTTACGTAGGTACTATGTATAAATACTTTCAAGCATGAATCTGGGTCTAATGTATCTTTAAAAATAATGTTAGTCCAGCCTCAATATCATAGTCATTTCTATACAAAACACTGAATATGCAATTACTTATAACAAAACTAAGGTGTGACTTCATGACATTTAATAACACAAAGCTTTAATGGCATACTGACAAAATTTAGGTGCGGGATACCTGGTATGAAGCCACTGATACATTCTAATTTCTTATACAATTTCTTGATATCCATATAAACATAAACTTACTAGTCCAGCCCTGTTCATCTCTGTAATTTTTCTATTCTCATCATACATAACCTGCAATGACATAATAGTTTAGACATGACTAACTAATGCTGATGTTCTCAATGGTGTTGGTGCATCATCCCGAGTCTGTAAAAGGGTCAAACATACCTATCAACATCACAAGCCCAAACTCTAAGGAAATCCAGAAATCTAACATCCCTGCAATTTCAATAAGGGAAGTCACTAACTTAAGTAAGAGTGTCCTAACTCATGACCGATTTTTTTTCATCACATCATGAATAACATTTGTGTAAAGTTTCATTGGAATCGCTTGAATAGTTTTAAAGTTATATCTGTCAGAGACACAAAGTTCTTCAAAGTGACAAACTAACAAAGTGTAATTACTTTCTGCCTCCTTAAATTTAATAAGGGGCATAACAACTTTCTTATTTAATTGCCACAACTATACAACAGTTTGCTGCATACCAAGGTTCCATCTGCACAGCCAAGTAGAAGTTTGTCTTCTCCAGGACTTCTACTCTCACAATGTACCATACCTACATGACAGTGTAACAACCAGTTAATGATAAAACAGGACAAAGAGCAACACCAGATATACATTTGTGTGGTTCAGTTATAATATAAGGCACTGCCTCAATCGGGAATCGATCTGACTTCAACTCATCCCATAAGATTTGAAAAGAACTGTCTAATGACAGCACAGAAGGATACTTTTCTTAATTTGACAGTAAATATCTCATTCGGTATATCACATGTTAAAGTAAAGGGATTGATTCCCTATCAATTTACAGGTAGATTTTGTGATAAAAACAACACTGCCCATATTTGCACTGATGTGTAGTTTGGACAAGTTATGTGAACACTTATTATGCACAAGGAAAACGCGTATTCTTCCAAAAACTCCAAAGTCAAACGCTCTGTGCACGTGCCTGAAAGACACACTTTTAAATCCGATAGTATATATCTCATTTGGTATATCGCATGTTACCGTAGAGGAATTGATCCTGATTTTTGTCACTACACTATGCGACGGAAATCTGTAGGATCGATTCCCTATTTATGTAATATGCCACATTGACTTCTGACTGAAAAGCTGTATTTTCCTTTGAGTGGTATCCTACATTTATGTGGAAACAAACTCGGTATATTGACATGAAAATAATGACACAAGGGAATGGATATCTTTCATTCCAGGAGTCTTAAATCAGATGATGGCTATGCAAATATATAGCTATACTGAGGACAGATAGTATCACAGTAATGTATGCATGTCATTCAATAAGAAGGATCTTATGAGCTAATTTACACTTCTAATATTAATGCACTTACATAAAATAAAATAAAAGCAACAATGGTTCAGTTTGCTAAGAAATGCGAACAATAGGAAAGCAGAAATACTGACTTACTTTTCAGGGGAATATTTACAATAGACACTCTCTGAATCTGAAACAAGTAAAACAAAGCCATTGTTTACTTTCACTTCATAATATTTTACTTACACTAATGTTAACATTTTACATAACCTTTGTCACTTGCTATAAACTCAGGAACTGTAATTTAAGAAATTTGCACCTTATAGAAAAACTGACAGCCATTAATGGACTGTTTGCTTAAATATGATTAATTTTTGGTTCCTATTCTGAAGCAGTGTAACTGTCCAAGTTTACATATCTGTAAGTTATATTGAAGAATATTCCATTACAAACTAGAAGAAACAAACACTATCTTTCCATTTACAACAAGAGTACCAGACTGGCACAAAATATGCTCGTCTAAATATTCAGTTACATATCATAAATGTAATAGTGTTGATGTTGCAAGCCTTGTTAACCCAAAAAGAGTAAGAAGGAATCAAGGTATTTGTGAGGTTCCATGTGTGATGAAATTGACCATTGGATCAAAACTGTTTGAATAGACAAGGCTAATTTCACAGATTTTGAGTAATTCGAGGGCCATAATCCAAGAGTGCCTGGGGCGATTTGGGTGGTTATCGAACATGGTCGAGATATGCCCACAAACATTGTCACAAAGTTTGGTGAAGATGGGATGAAAACTGTTTGACTTAAGAGAGCCGACAAGGCTAAGTTCGCAGTTTTTCAAGTAGTTCAAGGGCCATAATCCAAGAGCGCCTGGGGCGATTTGGCTGTTTATCGAACTTGGCCAAGATATTATGCCTACAAACATTATCAGCAAGTTTGGTGAAGATCGGATGATAACTGTTCGACACAGAGAGTGGACAAGGCTAATTTCGCAGTTTTTCAAGTATCAAACCTGGCCAAGATATTATGTCCACAAACATTGTCAGTAAGTTTGGTGAAGATCGGATGAAAACTGTTGGACTTAAGAGAGTGGACATGCTTTTGGACGCTGTCTGCCACCCGCCCGCCACTTGTGTTCACATAATACGCCCCGCTCTTTAAGAAATGGGCGTATAAAAAGGTAAGCCTCAAGGAGAGCCGTAACATCTAATGAACTTACCTTTCCTTGAACAACTTCGTAAGTACAAGCCTTGGCAGTTGTCTCCCCTCCTGAACTCATCCCTTGTTCTACTGTATACAACTTGTGAGGCTGTAATTTACTAAAAAACAGTTCCTGGATTTAAGTAAAATTGTTAGTCAATTAAAATGTAGAAATCAAGTGAACTTTTTGAAACCAGAATTACTATGTGTCAAATATTATAATGATGCACCTTTTTAGTGAACTTTAACATCCCATAGGGCAGAACTGTCTAGCAACTTCACTTTCCTGTTTGAAAAAAATGTATACTGGTATCTTCAATTGAACTTTATGACAAATATAAAGAAATTACATTTAAAACATATAAAACCTGTCCTTGCCAAACTTTCTCAACAAAAGATCATTCTAAATATCAGTAAAAACTGTTTAGAACAAAAATTGTGACTTGATTTAAAGAATTAATTCTACCAAATTTATAACAAGAAAAATATCAAGATGCGAAAAGAAGGTGTTGCTATAGCAAGTATAAGTAATATAATAATTACCTGAAGCCAGCAAAAACAGGATCACATTCTGTTCTGTTGAATGTCAGAACATTAACATTGGGACTGAAAGGTCAAGTTAAATTCTCATCAATAACTATTTCTTGGATTTTTAAAAAAAAAATTCTATATTATAATACTTTCATATCTATGAGACAAATACCACTGCTGGTCTCACATTTGTGTGTGATAATATCCACTCACACTGCTGGTTACACAATCATCATGTACTTCTTTATTTAATTAAGCATAAATTACTCACTGCAGGCTACTGATTACACAAGTTTTGCCATTCAGAAATATTCCAATTACCAGTAGCTTTAATTACATTTCTAAAAGGTGTAAAGAAAGTTTTTTCCAGTTCAGAAGACTTTTTCAACTGACATATATAACAGACACAAACAAGACCCATGACATTCATTGAAAGATTAACCTATGCGTGATCATGTTGTAGATTTTATTGTAGATAAGTTCAAATGAATGAATGGCACTTCGTGAACGTTTGCCATTTATTCATACGTTGTGAAAAAAAGACATTTTTCACTAAATTTCATGGGGATAGGCCACTTTCAGACTTAACTTCCCCTTACACATCTGTATCAAGCAATGTAACTTACCCATGTATTGATATGATAATGAGATTTGCTCTGTCTTTATCTGACGCCATCGGAGACCAGGGCATTGCTTCCTTACTGGAGTTACTCCACCACACCAACACCTGTACCAAAATAATTCATTTGTGTAGCACTCAAAAACATTTATCTCCTCTATTTGTAATAATCAATTGTCACACAGTATATAAGCAGGTTTGATTTGTGTTTTGGAAATGGTCAGAACTGCAATAAATCAATTTTTGATTTTGGGAATCAAACCTAGCTTTTTTTCCAAGTACAAAATTACACATTATTGGAATTTTAAAGAATCTAGGGAAAAAAAATAACACTGCTTTGTAAGACAACATTGTGATGTAAACTAATGCTGGGTTTTGTTTCCTACCCTGGTAAGGAGCCATTCATCATGATAGTGATTATGACCAGAACCCATTATAGATAGGGGTAAGATATTTTGAGTGGAAAGCCTTATTTGCTAACATGAAAGGCCATCATCCCCTTTCAAAACTTTGAGATGCAAAGAGATCATCATCCGATTCTAAACTGCATGCATGCTGTCATTTCATAGGGAAACAAATTTTCAGAAACTACAATTTCTACTTCAGTATCACTGTTATACAGTTTTATTTTTATTTTCCACCAAGGTACTAGACCTATGTTGTGGTATCACCATTAGAAACATAGACACCTTGGATAGATAAATATTTAATGACATACCACAAACCAATGCCCTTACAAGATGTTGATAATCAACAAATATCAGGCTGAAGACAACAAGCCAGTGACTACATCATAAAATATTCATGATGTTATCCAATCAAAATAATCAATACATTTCATTTACTTTCCCAAGAAAAATAATGCAATTTTATTGTTTATTTACTGTTGCCAGTGGTTTCCAAATTTGACACAATCAAGGATCATTTCTCAGACATTTTAGGATTATATAGAAATTCAGACACTAACAGTTCCAGATAATTTTTGGATCTTTTCATGTGTGGCTTTGATTGGTAAATTTCATTACAAATAATTTATGCTGTTAAGTTTGAGCAGCAGAAAACAATTGCAACAAAAGTGAAAACAATATTTATAAAATAATTGTGCTTGCTAAATTGGAAAATATATGTTTGCCAAATTGGAAAACAGAAGATGAAAAAATCAACTGTGCAGGAATAATGAATTAAAACGATAATAGGTAGATGGGGAAAATAAAATGTTGCTGTAATTTGTTTGCTAGATAGAGCAGAAGCAACAACATACAGAAAGGAACAATTGTGCAGGGACTGGCACTTGCTAATCATGGCTAAAGAATACTCAGACACAGAAATGTGTCTTAAATGTGTGGACGAGAATGAACTTCTGTATGATGAATCAGGTAAATACTTGGACAAAATAACGTCAATGAAGTTAGATTGTCCAGAAAGCCTTTATGAAGACATTCTGAAGAATCTACCACAATGCAAGGATGTTTTATCAATGTCAGTAAAACAGAGAATACTTATGAATGAATCAGGAGTCAGATTAAATGCAAGGAATGATATTGCGGGAATGCAAGCAAAGATTGCCGATATAAATTTACCCACAGAGTGTAAGAACTATTTGAGGGACATAAGCATTCAAGGTTACAAAATATTAAAAGAAAGTAACTTCTTTGATTACCTCGTTGAATTTGATGCCCAACGTTCTGCAAATGTAAAAATATTTGGAAAGAAAGCAATAATTGTTGGCAGTTTTGATATGCTTGCCATATTAGATGAAAAGCCTTTTGTGACTTCAAAATCAAAACAAATGAAGCCTGAGAAACCATTAAGAAAACTGTATAAATCACATGATGCAGAAAAATCTGAGCAAAATATGATAAACGATAAAGTTAGAGCAACCAATTCCAAATTTGATGATACCAATGACTATTCAGTGACGGACAGTATTAGTGAAACAACAATTTCATCAAAAAGCCTTGGGAAAGCTGCACTCACTGTAATTATCACTGCTAGAAACTATATCAACACCTTGGATATTTTCAGACAATTCTTATTTATGTATCTACAAAATCTGTCAAGGTTTTTCTTTCTGGTGTTTCGTGTTGGTCCACTAGTTGAAAAAGAAGAAATAGTTCTGTATGAATATAAACCACCAAGATTAATTGTAAAATTTGTCAAATCATTTCAAAGAGCTGCTGGAAAACAACAAAAGGAAACTGGAAAACAAAACAAAGAAAGTGGCAATATGACAACAAGTGGACCTACAGAATTCATTGTCAGTCAAACAGTTCAGAAATCCAAAACACTGGGTCCTACTGAGGTAATGGAAGATATTACAGAGTCACATATCTTAGATGTTAGCCAGTTAGAAGTAGAGTTCAGAAGGGTCAAAGGTCGACACTTGCAACAAGCAGCTCCATTAAGAGATTATTTTCGTTACATGGTATATGACTGCCCGGGTGTGAAAGATCACCAAAGAGACAACAGAGCAAGGTATGATAGGTATATCACTAAACGGGAGAAAAAAAGAGAAGCAAAGCTGATTAAAACTAGATTGGAAGCTGAAGAGACAGAAAATGAAAAAGAACCAACATTTACATTTGAATCAAGCAATGCAGTTTTTGGAAGTACATGTTTACATACATATCAATCTGATTCCCAGAGTATAGCTGTGCTGCATGAAAAGAAACTCTTGGAAACTTAATTTTCACCTAAATAAAACACCTTTTGAAAAGATACAGTGATATTCTCAGTAAGAAATTTTTAGCAACTTACTGAGAAAGGAAATAGTTCCGTTATTTACTCTGCCAAAATGTTTTTAGTTTATTATATGGCCCAATTTTTGACAAACTTGAAGGTTTTCATTGGAAATATCACTTTCCATATATTTTGACAAAGACTAGACTACTGTGAAATCATTTAAATTTGCTGGCATGAAATTTCACTCAAACCACAAAGAGACATTTTTGTGCAGGCTTTAAATTGTGCATTTTCAATTTAAGATAATTCTTCTTTTAATTTTTTTTTTTCAGAAATCGCCAGCATCGAACATGTCACTATCATGTACCGCCTGTCAATAAAAAAGGCCCGTTTATGACCTTGTTAAAAAACCAATATGACATTTCAACTGATAACTGTTGTTAATTGACACTATGGTTAGGTAAAGTGTGAAAGTTTGTCAAAGGATCAATTAAAAAAAGTCTGAAGTCTTATCATGAATGGCGCTTGTCACTGTATTCTAAAATCGGGCCATTAGTTTCACACAAGAAGATTTTTAAAGTTTCCACTATATACATATAGGGAAAAGTGACCACACCCTCTGGCAGCCATGTTTTTTGATGAATCAATTTGATGAATCAAAATAATTTGAACAATCTTGGTAGAGGGTCACACAAGGACCATTTGTGTAAAATTATTCTAAAATCGGGCCAGCAGTTTCACACAAGAAGATTTTCAAAGTTTCCACTATATACATATAGGGAAAAGTGACAACACGCTCTGGTGGCCATGTTTTTTGATAAATTGACCATTTGAGTAAAATTATTCTAAAACCAGGCTAGCAGTTTCATGCAAGAAGAGTTTTAAAGTTTCCACTATATACATATAGGGAAAAATGACCATGCCCTCTAGCGGCCATGTTTTTTGACGAATTGGTATAATTTGAAGAATCTTGGTAGAGGATGACATAAGGACCATTTGCGTGAAATTATTTCAAAATCAGACCATCGGTTTAGGAGGAATGTCGTTTGAAGTTTTTTCTATTTTTAGCTCTGGCAGCCCCTATGTGCAACCAAGCAGAACCGTTTGAACAACTTTGGTAGAGGACCACCCCAGGAACATCATTGCCAAGTTTCATCAAAATCCATTCATTGGTTTTGGAGGAGATGTCGTTTTAACACAAATGTTGACGACGGACGGATGTACGCGCGCACGCATGAAGGACACAGCGTGATCACAATTGCTCACCATGAGCACTTTGTGCTCAGGTGAGCTAAAAAAGCTTAGGTCATCAAATAACCACAGGCAATCATGCTATGACATTTGACAAGTCGAGACCAGGTATCCACTAGTAATTGATCAGAAAACAAACGGTTTACAGACCAAGAACCCTCTCCTTCGAAGGAAAGCATAATAGCGCAATCCTTCAAGTGCTTGTACAAGTATATAACTGCAACATCTGTTCTTAGACCATTTACCCACCATACTTTTCAAATGAATTCATACAATCTGAATCTATTCTCAGTTAACCTCACATTGATTCAATTTATCCTTAACCATAACATCTTTTAACATCTTTATAGTGCTTACTGCAACCTACCATATCTTGGTGCATGTTCACAGACAATTTCCTGTCCAGTCTTCTATTCACTGGTCCTGGAATGTCTACTTGTGTAACCTGTAAGAAAAAAAACAACACATGACTTAACCTTTACCCTACTAAATTTCTAAAATGGACTGGTCTATCATTCAATTTGGGCAGTACCATTTATTATTCAAAGGCTGTTCACTGAAAATTTACTAACTGCATAGCAAACAGTGCAGACCAAATTGAATGCAAAGGCAGAATCACTTGCAGCCAGCAGGCTAAAGGTTAAAAGCAATATAACTTAAAACTTTTTCCAAAATTCTTTACAACTTGAAATTTCATACTTCCTTTCTTTGTTGCTTTTAAAAGCAAATCAATAATCAATTTTATAATTCTGTGATACTTTTAAATGCCAACCAACTGATTTCATAATTTTGTGTTCCTTTTTAAAGAAAACCAATAATCAATTTCATAATTTTGTGTTGCTTTTAAAAGCATACCAATGATCAATTTTGCAACTGACTCTCCAGCTTTACTTTAAGAACCCAGCAAAACATTATTTTAGGTGTCCATAGGTTACTGTGTGGAACTGAAGACCTTCTGCACGCTGTTTAGATGGCATCATCATAAGTGAGGCTAGAACCCATGAACCATTAAGACAAGGAACATCCCATCGTGAAATATTCTTGGAACACATGCAGTAAAATTATACTGCATTTTATCAGTTTTATTCAACGAGTTTAATAAATACAATGTGGGAAGACACAATATGCTTTTTATCACGTTAGCTTTTCCTGATGAAGTATCAAAATTTCTTCATTCTTTGCATATTATGGACCTAGTAAATTTGACGAAAGAAGCCACAATTTTTCATTTTCAAAAGGCAGCTTCATAATTAACAATTATGTAAAGCTTAATCAATTCATATTTTTTGCTTCATTCCACTAACATTTTATCATCTGACTGCCATGTCAGTCAAACAGCATATAGACCAAAATGCCAGGTTTTATATGTTAAACGTTACCTTAGGATCCCAAGCAGAGACCTTTTCCAGCTTTTTAATAGCCTCTCCAAGAGGTGGTCGCTTACAGAAGTAGATATAGTCTAACCTGGCCTTGTCTGAGTATGTAGTTACTATGTACTGATCAGTCATACATGCTGCAAACAGAGAACATATGATCATTGGATGGTTATATACCAAAAAGGACAATACAATAAACTAAAACAGAGTTCCTATAAGTACCCTACAGGCCAAGTTTAATTTCCATACATCAATGCAAACTAAAGTTATTGAACGGATACCATTTTTTCTACTTTAAGCAACTGACTTGACCTTGATCTGACTGACAACATTTGCCAATCTAATAACCAGTTGTTTTTTTTTGAAAACTTGGTTAAAAATCTTCTCCTCTAGAACTGCTAGCCTGAATTCACAATTATTTCAAACATAATCTCCACCAAATTCATTCAAGCCCTGCCCACATTATTCCCTCCCCTACCCCTACAAAAACTGTTGTTTTTTTTACTTTGAGATTATTGTGTTTCTTAATACAAGCTCTTAGTAATATTGCATCCTCCATGCCCATCCCTACCCAACCACATTATTAGGTGCTCCTCCTCAACAAAAAAGTTTTATTCTTTAATACTTCTAAATATTCAAAATAATTTCAGATAATTTCCTTCCTACAAACCCAAGTGAGGTATCTTAGATAATCTAGGGCCACCCTCTTTTTGTATTGTATTAACAGACCTTGATCCACTGACCTTAATCTTAACAGAGCTCATGAACTGCCCACCCATAGGCAAGGTTCCTGCCAAGAATGATGATTTAAGTCATGGGGTTCTCAAGTAGCAGAAACGACCCTGACCTATGACATCAACAGCAGTGATGCATTGCCCATGAACAATGCACTTATTCAGTTTAAGGGTCATTGTCAAAGTATTCTTATGTTATTGTGCAGAAATTGCTAGCAGACAAGACAGACAACCTGCACTATCACATAATTATGATAATGTCCCTTTTTTATGTGTATGAATGTAAGTATTAAAGACCCATAGGTTATGATCAATCATGCACTTGCTCTGCCCTGAAAGTCTATCTTTAATATATACCTTAAAATGGCATTTCAGTATTTAGTGCTTAGATAACATACAAACCATCAGAGATAATTTCCCCACTTAATTTGCCAACAAGTGATTTATCAATGAGCAACTTCTCAATATCTCCAGAGTGTCCTGTAAGTACTACATTGATGATACATGCGTTGCTAAGAATCATCTGTAAACACTTGCGACTTCTCCAACGAAGCTCAATCATCTTAAATGCTGATAATAATTCCTGAAAAAATAAAAATTTGGTAAAAGTAATAGGTTGCCATTTCGTACTTGCTAGATTTTATTCCATGTTCCACCTAAAGTGAAAATTCGAAACATTTCAAATATAAAGCAACCTAGCGATACACATTTAAAACATACTTGAGCCGGGCCATGAAAAAACCAACATAGTGCATTTGCAACCAGCATGGATCCAGACCAGACTGTGTGGATGCTGTTCGCTTTCAAAGCCTATTGCAATTAGAGAAACTATTAGCAAACACCATGGATCCTGACCAGTATGCGGATGCGCAGGCTAGTCTGGATCCATGCTGGTTGCAAATACACTATGTTGATTTGTCATGATGCGGTTCACTTGTACAACTAATACTTGAAGATACACCAGTAGCAAGCAACTTGTCAATGAATAAATTTCGCAGACAATATTGAGCAGCCAATTCTTCAATTCAAATTGCTCTAATACGGATTGATTTCTAATTTATCTTTTTTAAGTAACACCAACACAATTTATGTCATATGGCAACTTTGAAGTTTATCTGTAGGCAATATTTCAGGTACAATGATAACTAGGTTAATACCTAAAACCTTCTGCAAGCAAGAATAAAATCATGTCCACATGAAAAAAATTTACACCCCAAGCTCTGTTTGAACCCACATGATTGTATAAACATAAAATTAATATTTCCTTTATCTTACAGTAAAATTACATACATTACCAATATCATTTCATAATACGCAACTTCAGATGTCCAAATTTTTCTTCTAATATACAAAGTTAACACTTTTTTGATAACACTGAAACATGTCCGTTTGTCAAAAGCCAGTGGAACTAGAGCTGCTTTTTAGAAAAGCGAATGTCTCCCACAACTGCCTAATCATCTAAATAGCAAGTCAGTCTTTATATACTGTTTACTCACTACAATTCAACGGCCAGAACTCCAAAATGCCTGGAGGGATTTGGCTCATTATTGAACTTGTCTGAGGTCTTATGGTCAAACACATTTTGTTCAAAATTGGTGAAGATCGGATGAGAAATGTTCGACTTGAAGTGCAGACAAGAGTTAAAAGGCTGATTTCTCGGTAATTCAAGGGCCGTAACTCCAAAATTCCTGGACCGATTTGACTAGTTATCAAACTTTGCCAAGCACTTATTGGCAAACACATTTTGTTCAAGTTTGGTGAAGATCGGATGGGAAATGTTCGACTTAGAGTGCGGACAAGAGTAAAAAGGCCGATTTTTCGGTAATTCAAGGGCCATAACTCCAAAATGCCTAAACCAATTTGGCTAGTTATCTGACTTGGCCGAGGTCTCATGGTCAAACACATTTTGTTCAAGTTTAGTGAAGATCGGATGAGAAATGTTCGACTTAGAGTGCGGACAAGAGTAAAAACGCAGATTTTTGGTAATTCAAGGGCCATAACTCCAATATGCCTGGACCGATTTGGCTAGTTATTGATCTTGGCCGAGGTCTTATGGTCAAACACATTTTATGTAAGTTTAGTGAAAATCGGATGAGAAATGTTCGACTTAAGAGTGCGGACAAGCTTTGTGACAGACAGACGCACACACACACAGACAGACACACACACAGTCTGGAGTAAATCAATATGTCTCCCACACCACTGTGTGGTGGGAGACATAATTACTGTAGAATGTTGAATATATTTGGGAGAGGGTCACACAATGAACATTGGTATGTAACTGTATTCAATTTTTAAGTCTGGCAGCTTTGGTTTTCTTTTGTAAATAGGAATAATTTTGATAATTGTTGTAAAGAGTGACACTGAAAAAAATTTTATGGGGTCATTTTAGGGACATTTTAAAAGTAGAGCAGTGGTTCAAGAAATGTTGTTTGAAGATTATTACTATCTCTGACACTGACCAGTATGCACAAAACCAAGACGAAGTTTCATCAATATCCAACAAATAGTTTCAGAGATGTTTGAAGAAAATGTTTACTGACTGACAAACAGGAGACTGAATGATCACAATACTGAAGGGCTCACCTTCAGCAAGTTCTGCTAAAATCATTACAAATTAATACTTCAGTCTTGTGTTAATCACAAAAAGAATATGAAAGCTTATTCACATGTAATTTCATGACTGACAAACTGTGTTTTCATGATTTAAAGTAATTTCTAATGATGACACAACAAATTTATGGAAGAAAACTGCAATACAATGACAAACTAAATTTCCATTTATCATTCATACCAAATGTTTAATGGTATAAAAGCCAAAAAATTTCTTGGTTTGTCTGAACAGAATCTGATAGGTCTGAAGGCTTCCCCCGATGATGATTTTCTCTAAATAATAACATTTTTATATGTACTGTAAAAGATATTCAGTATCACTCAGCACCACCTCAATCATCAACATTCAATCTCTTAATTTCAACTCCATGATTTATGCTGTAACATATTTTCTAAAGTTTGCCTTCGATGATAATAAACCCAGCTGAATATTTCTCATATTTCTAGTGATTGCAATTATATCTGTCCTCATCATGTGATAGAAATTATTTATTTCTCTAAAAAACAAACCTAGAATTGCCTAGTCATTCTCTGCTGAAAAGGTTGGAACTCTCATTCAAGATGTTTTCCTTTAGATTTTATACTGTTGTTATCCGGACTTGATTCTAATGGAAGGCTGTTACTTATGTAGTCACTCTGTCTGCTTTCTGAGAAAACAGACAGGTAACTATTTCACTAACAGTTTCCTTTATACCCCAGTCACAAGAACGCTATGAGCTCTGTACGAGTAGATTTTTAGTTGAATTTTGGCAAACTTGTATGGCGTCCGTACGGACGTTGTTGACTCATGAGTGTCGTACGGATTTTTTTAACTCGTAGAGGACTCGGGAACACGGTGGAAATGTTTCATCGAACTCCCAAGTTCGCTATGACCTAGTAGGGATTTCGAAGTCTGGAGTCCCGTAGTGGAACCACACGGGCCCCAGAAGAGCTCGTACGGGCAACGCATGATGAGTGTAGGACAAAATCCCCTGCGGACAAAACCCCCTTTGCTCATTTTTGCACAGGCGGACAAAACACCCTTCATGTTTTTTACAAGGAGGACAAAACCCCCTTCACACTTTTTTCAAGGAGGACAAAACCCCCTTTGCGGTTTTTACAGGGAGGACAAAAACCCCTTCATCCTAGAATGAAAAGGGCAAATTATATAATAATATTTAATTAATCAAACTATCTGAGAGTTATTCAACAATTTACTTTAATGAACAGTTCAGTGAGAAAAAAACATGCAATTAACAAATTAACATGTCAGTTAATTAGGAGATATTTCACACTTTTTTTCTACAAACTATAATAATTGTATAATTATGTATAGTCTGATAAATCTCAAAGTCATTGTGGAACAAACTGTAATAATTGTATATAATAGATTAAGTACATCAATTATCCATATTATAATATATCTTCAAGACATCTTTTTCTATGAATAAAATGATAAATCTTAAAGTGTATTATGATGTTTTCCCTTTTGAATCCTTATAAAAAGCAAAGGGGGTTTTGTCCTCCTTGTAAAAAATGTTAAGGGGGTTTTGTCCTCCTTGTAAAATTCATCAAAGGGGGTTTTGTCCTCCTTGTAAAAAACATGAAGGGGGTTTTGTCCGCCTATGCAAAAATGAGCGAAGGGGGTTTTGTCCGCAGGGGATTTTGTCCGGATCCCACGCATGATGTCCATGCAGATCTGGAAAACTACAAGGCTTGCCGATGCTCGCACGACTATTGAAGGGGACTCGCATGGTCAACGTACGATGTCGGTACAATATTAAGGACACCATGTGGAGATGTGCGATGTCTGCACGGGGCTCGCAGGGCACCAGGCCTTAAAAATGAAGCATGTCACAAAATCATGATATTGCTTCCTGAATGGGACTATATTTAGTAACAAAGGTTGGAAAATCCATAAATTGATTTCAAGAGCAGGAAGTTTACCCTAATTTTAACACATTTCTCAACTTGTACTTTGTCTGGTATACTATTTCTCCATGGTTTCTTGATTGCAAACTAGTACTGACACAAGTAACAAACAGGTTCCCAACTAAATTCAAAAAGGACACATGTGCTCAGAATTATTGTATTCTGTCATCATGAAGAATGTTACGTAGCTTGCTTATCATACTCACAATCTCCTGACAGTGTTGTACTCTACCTGCTGAGCTAACACGCGGACTACACTAAAGAACGACCAATGACATAATATTGATGAACTGCCTTTCTATAGTTTATACATAATTTATTTTAGGTTGATTGTGAAGGAAGTTCTACAACTTATATATGGAATCCATCGCCACGAGGGTATCAGAGAAGAGGCCAGTTTCCCTTTCAATGCTGAGCACCAAGCAAGGGAGCTACTGGTACCAATTTTCACGTCTTTGGTATAATGAGGCCAGGGATCGAACCCACGACCTCCTGCACTCGAAGCAGACGCTCTACCACTAGGCTATCGAGGCGGTTCAACACCCAAATTTTATGTAACATGCACAAGAAATGTAAACAACATCATCGAACCCAACAGATTATAGCATCAAATATAAGGACTTTTTAATCAAAACTTTGAAAAACCTTGTTAAAAATTATGGGTAATAGGCTTTTTTTTTTCTTCAAAATGTGCCTTCTTTCACCCATCAATCTGTCACCCCCTTCCCCCATACAATTCTGGAACTGCCCCAAATAAAAATAAAAAATTTCTACAAGTAACTAATAATCAGGATTTTCACATTTTGCTGGTCATCCTTAAATGATAAAGGTAAACAATGTTATATCACTCAGCAGTAGGAATATAGTTAACTCCCTTTTTTTCTCTAATGAAAGTAGTAAGTTCAAGAAAAATAAATCTTCATAAAACTAACCTCCATTTCTTTGATATTGTCCTTCAGCTTTTCTGGTCTTTTATTTTTCGGTGCCCACACCATATCTCTACCTGTAATACAAGTACTAACACACATGACTTACACATATATGGGTGTCACAGACCCAAGCTACCTAAAACAAAACAAACAAAAAGTGTGCCTATGAAAACTACTTATTTACTAAGTTTGGTATGCTTAGCCCATACCTATACATACCGCACAGTAATAAGGTGTTTTGAAATGTAAACAAACAAAACTAGAGTTCTCACAGGAGTGACGAATTATACCCCCACAATACAGCCTTGTCAAAGAACTAAGCCAATGTCAAAGCCAAACTTGCATGACCTTTGACCTACTGAACTCAAAATCAATAGGGGTCATCTGCTGGTCATGACCAACCTCCGTATTACGTTTTGTGATCCTAGGCCCAAGCGTTCTGAAGTTATTGTCCGGAAACCATTTAAATGTTCCGAGTCACTATGACCTTGACCTGTGACCTACTGACCTCAAAATTATTAGGGGTAATCTGCTGGTCATGACCAACCTCCCTATCAATTTTCATGATCCAAGGCCCGAGCATTCTCAAGTTATCATCCGGAAACCGTTTACTGTTTCCGGTCATTGTGACCTTGACCTTTGACTTACTGACCTCAAAGTCAAATTTGACCAGTATTTTGTCATATTACACCTGTGTACCAAAATTTATGATCAACTGATCAACAAGCTCACTCCTATGTACCCCCAAACTTCGTTTTGTGGGGGTATAACAATAGCATAAATTTAAGTAAATACACTACATTTACCATGCAAACAGTATTTCCTGTTGGCCCAGCTGTAACAGTATTTGTGTTATACTTTTTTGTCAGGAGTTTGATTCCCAGACACGTAAAAATATATTTTTAAAACTGTATTTTTCTTTTTTTTAATACGATTCAACGAAAACAATACAAGTTGGTTAATCTATTACTAACTTGTTCACTAACTTATATATGTCACTGTTAACACGTAATTATGTTAAAATACGCCTCGTCTTTCATATAATCTAAAGTTTTTTTTGAAGCTTTCATGAAAGAATTGGAAACCAGAGAAAAACAAACTTACACAAAGTATGTAAATTAAAATGAAAAGAATATAGAGCAGATGCAAGTTTCGAACCATCAAAACTATCACTACAAAATGATTACATGTCTATCCACTCAGCCTACTGCGCCATCAAGCAAACTATTGAACTTTCATCTTTTGTTTTAAAAGAGAGTGCTAAGTAATGATTGTTTATTTACATGTTGCTAAAAATAAAAACGCCACAATACTGTACAGTACTTTAAGTTATTGTGAGAAAACCACTTTTCTATTTTTAATAATAATAGTCTTTCCCCTGACCTAAACAACCCAAAATACATTTAAAACCATGGCCTCCATGCAATTTCATGTTTGGATGCAAAACCCAATTTCTTACTGAACTTACTGAACAGAAAATGTTTATCTATTTTTAGTAACAGCAACTTTGACATTGACCACAGTGACCAAAACATACTGTACATCAGTTTCCAAGAAAGCTATAATACAAGTACAAAGGGTGATCACAATATTCCACAGTAAAAATGTACCTTAAAATGACATCAATGACATTTCCATATAGCAGCTAACACTTCTACCATGTTTTATTCAAATACTACACACAATGTCATAGATATGGTTTCAGATGGACAAACAAAAACAAAAAGATGGATGGGAAGATGGACAGATGGACAACACCAAAACAATATCCCTCTGCCTTTGGCAGGGGTTAACAAGTTTTCACACTTTACTAAGCAGTAGCAGACAAATATTTCTCATTTATATTTCAACCACCTACAAAATCTCAAACAAATGTCTGCTTCTACAGCACTTTAAGCATCTGTGTCCACACCAGCTTGATGATAACATACTGAAAAGACATACCTTCAGTAAACTGTTGCTTTTCCTCATAATATGGACTGTTAGAGCCTGAAAAACAATGGCATATGTTAGGTGGCAATTCCTATCAATCATATATATGTGAGTAATGATAAATGTTAATCTTGAAATGTCCATTCTTGTATTCTGCATTCTGTCTACATGAATTTCATTCGTTGTTGCTTTTAAATACCTTTTAGAGAATATTTATAAATCCTTTAAACTATCATACTCTGCATGCTCTGATAGATACATGTTGGAGATAGATACATGTTGGAGAGAACAGACAAACAAAACACCAGGCCAAAGGAGTATAAACAATATTTTTATTGAAAAAGGCAACTGCTCAACAGAGATGCCATTTCAGGAGGCAATCACTCAACAGATGTGTCTGATGTGATTTTAGGAGAATACTGTATAATTCTGTAAAACAAATATATCAGATTTTTCTCCATGCTCTTTAATCAAATTTTTACTATCAAAACAGAAGAGCAACTGGTGAGTCATACCTGCTTCTCCTTTTTCATGATAGCTGTGACATCCAATAACATGGTCTGAAAAATAATTGCATCATCATAATAAAGTCTTAAGAACTCTGAAATCTTAATTAAACTAGAGCAGCTTTTGAGAAAAGCACATGTCCCCCACAACTGCCTAATCATCTGAATAGTAGTATATGAATCAACCATGTACCAAGACCTCCAGGCCTCGATCTTAACCTACTTTTGCTGGTAGCCAGCAGGGCTACCAACTTGTGAAATCAAGTAGCCCGACAGGTTTCTGGTAGTCCCATTTTGGAAAAGAGAAAAATATATTACAGTCTTCGCCTTAATTTTTTTTCAGCACTTGTCCTTTTGGGCAAGTAAGTTAAGAAAACCACTTGCCCGAAAACATTTTTAATTGCCCGAAATCATTTTGTTTATAAATATGATGTATTTTAGTTTATGTTTGATTCAACATTCAGTTATTTAAATGGTAGGCAACTAACCTACCCACATTACCCATGGGCAGGCTAAGCCAACGTAAGTGGATAACCATGTTGCAATATTCAAGTAACTAGCAGACGGAAATTATGGGAGAAAACTGTAGAAAAAAAGTAAGACCTATACCAGCATCTAGTTATATGCCAGGCGTGGGGTTCAAATTTGCACTACCCTTCTAAAACTTACTTTTTTAGCCAGGGCCTTTAAAATATAGTGCAGCTGTTCAAATTTAACTGCAATAATGGATCAGCCTGGTTAGCCCCCACCGCTCCACTGCCCCCAACCCCCAAAAAATGTTGTTTCTGGTGGCATGGCCAACAAAAGTAGGGTCGGTAGGTCGGTATATTTTTTTTAAGCATTATTATCAAGTAAATGTAGCCTATTATCACAGTCCGGGGCGACGTGGACACAACAATCATCATCAGCCCACCCGTGTTTAAAGCGAAAAGAAAAACATTAACAATTATCGGTAATCATTCTGTTGATAAACAAGTAATTGGCCTTGTTTTCATCATCAATTAAAACCCCCTCAAAGAGCTAAAAGAAGTGTGTCGGTATCATGGCATCTGAAGTGGAGATCAAAGCGGTTTATTTGCCCGAGATTGTCATGGCATTACATCATGTTTTCGCGCCATGTGCCACATCACTGTCTGATTGTACGGCCTCTGTTCTTTAGATTGCTGAGAAGAAATCAGTTAAAAAGTATCTTCTTTAATTTTTTTAAAAGCGAATGTGCAATATCCCGTATAAACTGACAGGTAAATGTGTCAAACGATAATAGTAGGTATCCTACCTCTATGACCTATTTGCCCTCAAGGAATTTACATTATTGTTTGAAAAGAATATCTGACATGGTGTCGAGTCAAAAAAGACATGTACAAAGCTTCATTTACTTATTAAACTTATTAAAAACCACAGCGACATCATATTGCTTTATTTTAAAACAATCATTGTTTTTATTTACGTTCACGAGGTCCCGTAACCTATTCATCCGCACTTGCAGAAATCTGTTTGCCAAAAATCGTTTTACTCGATGTATTTAAATTGCTGCCGCTTTTTCATTATCTAAGATTTTTTAATTCTGTTTTTTGTACTTTCTCGTCAAAAGTCTGAATTTTATGACCATAGTATGTATTATTTATTTACTTTTAGAAAGAAATAAATAATTAAGATCACGCTGTTTGAAATTTTACAAATAACTGTATGAAACTTCGATCGTTTTTATAGAATTTTGCCTACATTTCTGTCGACATCTTATTAAAATCGTTATAGAATTCAAACTGTATTACTTCTAAAGCGGTGCTGAAAATTTGAAGCGATTATATTAAAAAATGAATGCACTACAAGCGTTTCTTGTGTACGTGTCGATAAACATTTAAGTAACGGCGATACGATAGGTCGCACGTGCTCGTGGAATGAAAATTACTGGCATGACGTTTTGATATCTTTACGATTCGCGGGTAAATTCCAGTCAATCCGGGTAATTTTTAGGGATGTAATTTCTGAATTTTGTAAAGTTACTTTATATATTGCAAATCTAAAGTCATCATTTCATGCATAAATATACGAAAGCTAGTATTTAGGATGTTCATTTCAGATTCATGAAGTCCTTTTTATAATTATTGTGAAAATGAAGTGATTTAAATTTCGGAAAAATGGCCAACCGGTGTTATTTAAAAGGAAACATCAGATAAATCGGTGAAATTTCAAGCTTTTATTATTAACATGTTTGAAAACTTAGTAGCCCGACGGACTACCCAGCATGGGAAATTCGGTAGTCCGTCTGAAAAACTGGTAGCCTCGGGCTACCGGGCTACCGTCAAGATCGAGGCCTGACCTCAACTGCTTTATCAGACTTTCGGTGCTTTGATTATCAAAAACAAGTTTCAAGGGTCATAATTCCAAAGTGCCTAAGCCGATATGGGTAGTTATCGAATTTGGCCGAGGACTTATTGCCAAACACATTTTGTTCAAGTTTGGTGAAGATCGGATGAGAAATGTTCGACTGAGTGCGGACAAGATTTGTGACAGACACACACACAGACAGGAGTAAATCAATGTCTCCCACACCACTGTGTGGTGGGAGACATAATTAGTAGGAGCTGTCAACACTGGTGTACAGTTAAGTCAGTAACAGTAGCTTAAAATAATTATCAATTAAATGATCATCCAATTAACAAAACAAAATGTTTTTTTTCTCATTCAGTAAAAACTGCCTGCACAAATATCAATGCTAAAAACTGATGAACTTGAAAACTTACTTGGTATAGAGATATTTCCCTTCAGTGACCACAAGTACAACTCCGTCAAACATGTAGTCATCGTTAGAGGATTTCTTTCTTACACAGCTGAACATGTAACTGAAGTATTCACAAATAAAAGAATCTAATTAATACAATATCAACAGTTTTTCAAAGCATTTCAACACACTGGACTGCCTTTCAGAGGCTTACATATCTCCTTTTCACTACAGAAACGTTTGTGCCCAGGGTTTACCTTCTGTGCAGGCCATTATTCAAATGGAAAATGTTTTCAAAAGAAGTATAACTTTTCTAATTTTTCTAATCTGGCATTGTTGCCTTGCAAAACAATGGAAATATAACTTTCCAGTATTCAGTAGTTCAAATGGCCAATGAAGCAATATATTAATAGGTTACCTAAGGTTTTTTGTCCTAAAACTAAAAGTTTGTAAGGTTTAAGTGATGGGAAAATAAAAGCCAATTCTGGTCAAAGCAAGAATTTTAAAGAATTTGATATTTTTAATTAAAGTGTTACATTTCACAAGATACTGGTTCAGAAATGACTTGAAGACATTACCTTGTGTATCAAATGTTAAACTGATACAGTTGGAGCCATGACAGAGATGTATGTAAAACTTTATATTTTGGAAATTCTTTAGGAGGGACAAAATGTGCCAATATAAGACTAGAAATTCATTGTTTTTAAATGGTACTATAATATAAAATATGCAATCAGAATAGTAAGAACCCTAGCTATGCAAATATTAGGGTCATAAAAACATCTAAATGTAGGGACAATGGAAGTACAAGAGGCATTCAGTGAAATACCCATCTAAAAGTAGGGACAATGGAAGATCAAGAGGCATTCAGTGAAATAACTAGAGATACTTTCGAGAAAAGCGTGTGTCTCCCACAACTGCCCCTATGAAAAATGTCTAGTGTTTCTAGATGGCTTAGATAAGTGGATCCAATTAGATGGTCTGGACGAGTGGATCCAATCAGTAATTCTAGGGCCATAAATCAAAAAAGCCTGGGAGGATTTGGCTAGTTATCGAACTTGGCTAAGGTCTTATGGCCAAACACATTTTGTTCAAGTTTGGTGAAGTTCGGATGAAAAATGTTAGAGTGCGGACAAGAGTAACAAGAGCACCGCCTTGCGGGTGCTGACGCTCATCTGATTTTTTTGTATAATAGAAATATTGTCCTACCCATGATTTTCTAAGTCTACAAAGGGCCATCACTCTTGCAAAAAGCAGGATAGAGTTATGTTTCTTGATGTACAGTGTCCACTTATGATGGTGAAAAACTGTTGCAAGTTTTAAAGCAATAGCTTTGATAGTTTATGAGAAAAGTTGACTTAAACATAATATTCAACCAAGAAAATGATTTTTCTGAGTCCAAAAGGGGCAATAATTATTGCAAAAAGCAGGATGGAGTTATGTTGCTTGCTGTACAGGGTCAGCTTATGATGGTGAACAAGAGTTGCAAGTTTTAAAGCAATAGCTTTGATATTTTAAGAGAAAAAGTTGACCTAAACATAAAACTTAACCAAGAAATCTGATATTTTCTAAGTCCAAAAGGGGCCATAAATCTTGCAAAAAGTAGGATGGTGTTATGTTTCTTGCTGTACAGGGTCAGCTTATGATGGTGAACAAGTGTTGCAAGTTTTAAAGGAATAGCTTTGATAGTTTAGGATAAAAGCTGACCTAAACATAAAACTTAACCAAGAAAACTGATTTTCTAAGTCCAAAAGGGGCAATAATTCTTGCAAAAAGCAAGATGGAGTTATGTTTCTTGATGTACAGGGTCAGCTTATGATGGTGAACAAGTATTCCAAGTTTCAAAGCAAAAGCTTTGATAGTTTAGGAGAAAAGTTGACCTAAACATAAAACTTAACCAAGAAATCTGATATTTTCTAAGTACAAAAGGGGCCATAAATCTTGCAAAAAGCAAGATGGAGTTATGTTTCTTGCTATACAGGGTCAGCTTATGATGGTGAACAAGTATTCCAAGTTTCAAAGCAATAGCTTTGATAGTTTAGGAGAAAAACTGACCTACACATAAAACTTAACCAGGCAACGCTGACGCCGACGCCAACGCCGACAACCGCTCAAGTGATGACAATAACTCATCATTTTTTTTCAAAAAATCAGATGAGCTAAAAATGCAGATTTTTCAGTAATTCAAGGGCCGTAACTCCAAAATGCCTGGACCGATTTAGCTAGTTATCGAACTTGGCTGAGGTCTCATGGTCAAACACATTTTGTTCAAGTTTGGTGAAGATCGGATGAGAAATGCTCGACTTATAAAAAGGCAGATTTTTCAATAATTCAAGGGCTGTAACTCCAAAATGCCGATTTGGCTAGTATCAAACTTGGCTGAGGTCTCATGGTCAAACACATTTTGTTCAAGTTTGATGAGGATTGGATGAGAAATGTTTGAATTAGAGTGCGGACAAGAGTAAAAAGGCCGATTTTTGGTAATTCAAGGGCCATAACTCCAAGACGCCTGGACCGATTTGGCTAGTTATCGAACTTGGCCGAGGTCTCATGGTCAAACACATTTTGTGCAAGTTTGGTGAAAATCAGATGAGAAATGTTCGACTTAGAGTGCGAACAAGCTTTGTGACAGACACACACACACACAGACGAGTAAATCAATATGTCTTCCACACCACTGTGTGGTGGGAGACATAAATATCAACAGATAGGAGCAATGGATGTAGAAGAGGCATTCAGTAAATAACATATCTGTAAGTAGGGGCAAAGGATGTAGAACAAGTATTCACTGAAATCAGATCAAAAAGTAGGGGCAATGGAAGTACAAGAGGCATTCAGTGAAATACATATCTAAAGGTAGGCCCTAGGGAAATGGGAGTACAGGAGGCATTCAGTAAAACATACATCTAAAGGCAGGGACAATGGAAGTACAAGAGGCATTCAGTGAAATACACATCTAAAGGTTCAGGCAATGGGGGTATAAGAGGCATTCAGTGAAACACATACCTAAAGCTAGGGGCAATGCTATACAAGAGACATTTAATGAAATACATATCTAAAGATAGGGGCAATGGGAGTAGGCATTCAGTGAAATACACATAGAAAGGTAGGGGCAATGGAAGTTTTTTTTTTTTTTTTTTTTTTTTTGTTGGATTTAACGTCGCTACGACACATGATAGGTCATATGGCGACTTTCCAGCTTTAATGGTGAAGACCCCAGGTGCCCCTCCGTGCATTATTTCATCACGAGTGGGCACCTGGGTAGAACCACCGACCTTCCGTAAGCCAGCTGGATGGCTACAAATAGAAAGGTAGGGGCAATGGGAGTACAAGAGGCATTCAGTGAAACAAATATCTAAAGGTACGGGCAATGGGATACAAGAAGCATTTAGGGAAATACATATCTAAAGGTACAGGCAATGGGATACAAGAGCCATTCAGTGAAATACACCTCTAAAGGTAGGTGCAATGACAGCACAAGAGGCATTCAGTGAAATACACATCTAAAGGTTCGGGCAATGGGATACAAGAGGCATTCAGTGAAATATATATCTAAATGTAGGGGCAATGGGATACAGGAGGCATTCAGTGAAATACACGCCTAAAAGTAAGAGCAAAGGGAGTATAAGTCATTCAATGAAACACACATCTAAAAGGTAGGGGCAATGAGAGTACAGGCAGCGCTCAGTGAATTACACATCTAAATGTAGGGGCAATTGGAGTACAAGAGGCATTTAGTGAAACACACATCTAAATGTACTGCAATGGGATTCAAGAGGCATTCAGTGAAATACAAATCTATAGATAGGGGCATTAGGAGTACAAGCAGCCTTCAGTGAAATACACATCTAAATGTAGGGGCAATGGATGTAGAAGAGGTATTCAATGAAATATACATCGAAAACAAGTGATGATGGAAGTACAAGAGGCATTCAGTGAAATACACATCTTAAAGTAGGGGCAATGGATGTAGAAAATGTATTCACTGAAATACACATCTAAAAGTAAAAAAAATGGAACAGGCCATGCAAGAAGTATGGGTGTAGGACTACAATGGCAATTTAGGTGAAATGCACAAATAAGATGATAAAGGCCATGCAAGAAGTATGGGTGTACGACTGCAATGGGATAGAAGAGGCATTCAGTGAAATACACATCTAAAGTAAGGGGCTATTGGAGCACAAGAGGCATTCAGTGAAATACATATCTAAAGGCAGGGGAAATGGGATACAAGAGGCATTCTAGTCCAGTAAAGCTAGAGAAAGGTTGGAACTAATTGCAAAAGTTTGATTTTTGATGCTGCATGAAAGTACATACTTATAGCTATTTCCAGAAAAAAATCGCCGTCCGTAGGTGCTAAGGGATTTTCTCTACGGACCGTTAAACTTGACGTAAAAATTTTCATTGTTACATAGAATTCGGAATTTTTAACGGCGCTAACTGTACACCTTAGTGACGTCATTGGGTACATGTCAGCAAGTTATAGCCGCCATTTTTTTAAAACTCGATGCAACCTTTGGTTTGAATTGCCATTTTCCAAAAGAATTATCGAGATGTGAACAAAGGTAAGTGTGTTTCTGACGTATTTATAAATAACTGGCATGTGTGTAGCAGGATATCTGGCTCACTTTGTATTTTGTCCCGATTTCGCATTGTGTTTGCTGGCCGGCTCCCGGCAAGTGATATCGATGGTAAAATTGAATATGTGTCTCTTAAATCCTACCAGAATAAAGTTTTATTGAGTTGCTGACTAAAAATATACACCAGGAAGTTAAAATATAGCAGCTTTTCCGAAAAATGTTAAAAATATAAGTTGTTCCTCTGTTTGATTTTTTATTCTACGGAAGTGGATAGGGACCATGAATGCGCCAATTTCCCGATTTTTTTGTAACGTTATTTTTAAATCGAAACCACAGCATTTTTGTCAATTTAAACAGTTTTGTTTAGTTCTTTTAAATGTTTTTGATCAAAATAATATTTTATGATCACGTTGAGATGTCTATCATTCTAATTCGGTATACGTCTTTTTTCAGTTCAGACTCTAGTTTCATGGTATGTGCCTACAGGATGGATTGGTGGTTGGAAACAAGTACATTCATGTTGCTGAAGATCTTTTCAAGGTATGGATTAAGTTTGATATATCTCTTCATTCTGCTCAGACTAGACAAAACTATAACTATGATATTAAAACAAAAATGTAGGGAAAATTTATGTCCATGAAGTGGAGCTTGAATGATAGATCTACTATGTATAAAAAATGCAACCTAAGTACAAGATTTAGGAGAACAGTTTGTATAGATTTAATACTTTTATATGATTCCGTTATTTATTTTACAGTTTGATTACAATGTAGACCTAAGGTGTGTGAATGAATTCCAGTTCACTGACAGTGTTAGTTTGGACCCTGCTATTTATATCATCTGGTAACTGGTCTTAAATAGATCACATTAAGCTTGATTTCACTTTTCAAATATTTCTATTTCATGTTTTCTTTATTGCAGTATTTATACAGAACCTTAAATTAATCTTTTATCTTAGATCGAACCATTAGTCGGTTATTATTGAAAACAAAAGACAATATTGTGACAATAACAATCATTTTACATCAGTATGCTTGTAATAGAATTCAGATATAGGGTCATGTTTGCGTTCATTTTTCTCTGCAAACTCATCTCAGAATTTTACGCTACTTGAAATAGAAACTCATAATAGTAACCCAAGGTATTGAGATTTATTAAACAGATGCTTGGGTCATAAGAAATGATGGGATGATAGACATAATCAAGAGTCTTTTATTTTATTATTAATGAATTATATATTAAAGTTGCTATACTTTATACTGGAATATATGAATTAATTTTACTGAAAAATACATCAGCCAAGTAAGACCTATTTTCATTTTTTAAGGATAAAAGCTGTCCTATCTGCGACGAACTTTTAAAGAATGGATCGCCCACAGTTGTGATACGTGAAAACGGAGCAATTAACATCAACAGAGCCAGTGCACAGAGAAATTCTAATATAACCGTGAAATCTGGTGTTTCAGTTCACAGAGACTGTAGAAGGGATTTTATAGACTTGAGAAATGTAGACAGATAATAGTGGATATGCATGTGACTCTTTGACAACAAGATTCAGTTGTACAACTTTCGATTTTAAATCTAATTGTTTCTTCTGCACTCACAAATGTAATAAAATATGTAGTGAAGTCCACAGAGTCGAACAATTTAATTTTACTGCAACTATAAAAGAGTTATGTAATATAAGAAATGACTCGTGGGGTAATAAGGTTCATGCTAGGTTGGTATCAGTCCTTGATTTGCAGGCTGCTGAAGCAATTTACCATCAAGTGTGCAATGTAAACTTTCGTACTTTTAAGCAGGTGCCTGACAGGTTTGCAAAAGATGAGAAAAGTAAGAAATCACCAGGAAGACCACAGTGTACATAATTGCTGGAAGGATTTAAAGATGTCATTAACTATATCGAAAGCAATGAAGGGGCAGCACTATCAGTCAAAGAATTAGTTCAAGTCATGGAACAGACCTGTGGAGAGAGAACCTACTCAAGTAATTATATGAAAAAGAAAATTATTGAACATTTTGGTGATACAATTACATTTGTTTCTACGCAAGGCCAAGAAGGTAAAATCATTATGAAACATACCGCATCTGATATCTTAAGCAAATTCACAAAAGAAAACTTTGGACTCTCAGAGGCAGAACAAAAACGTAAAATTATTTCAACAGCTGCAAAACTTATTAAGTCCGATATTGCTGCTGTAGATGCATCAAAAACATTTTATCCTTCTGTTGGTACTGTCCAGTCTGCAGAAAGGAACAGAAAGTTACTACCAGACACATTAGATTTTCTCCTGTCGTCAATGTTTTGAGGAAAGGACACTGAGATAAAGATTGCAGCGATTGGCCAGTCAATTATGCAAGCTTGTAGACCAAAGTCCTTAATTGCACCATTACAACTTGGTCTAACAGTTCAGGTTCACCATTTATATTCTTCAAGATTTCTTGTAGATGAACTTTACCAGATGGGATTTTCATCTTCCTATTCTGAGGTGCAACGTTTCCAATCCAATGCCGCTATGTCATTAAATGCTGTAGTCGCAGGATTTTTTCCAGGTCAGTTTCTTCAATACGTTGCAGATAATGCAGACTACAATGTATGTACCTTAGATGGCCATGGAACATTCCACGGTATGGGTATGGTTGCTTGCTCATCACGTCACCAGGATCAAATGTTGAGTTACCAATTCCGAGAGCAGATATGTCACTTACAGATTTATCTAGAATATCAAACATTAATATCAAATACTTCAAGGATCCAGATAATGGTATGTCCGACGAATTTTATTTTCGGGACATAGGATTTGGAACTGAAATCTCAGATACATTGGTATGCAGTCAGAATCCATTTGACACATTCTTCAAATTGATTTGGCCTTTGAAAACATCTAGACCAAACTGGTCAGGATTTATGCAGCTTTATACAGAATCTCATGCTCATCCAGGTAAAGCAAATATCAAAATACTTCCCATGATAGACATGAATCCAAGTGATTTATCTTGTATCAATTCAACGCTCCACTTTGTAAATGACCAGTGTAAGAAGTACGGTGTCACTCCTGTATTGACATTTGATCAGCCATTATTCCAAAAGGCGACATGTATCATCAGATGTGATCCTCTGTTGAAAAACATAGTTTTACGACTAGGAGGCTTTCATACAGAGATGAGTTTCCTGGCCAGCATAGGACACATCATGTCATCCACTGGACTGCAAGAGGTACTTGAGACGATTTATGCTCCAAACGCGGTAAGATATATGTTAGCAGGTAAGGCTGTTCACAGAGCCATACGAGGCGAAAGAGCCCTTGCTATATTGATCGACGGTGATCCGTATGTCCGTTTAGACGCTTTGCGGTTTCGGAAGTTTGCTGCAAAAGTTATGACAAGCACAGCCTTTGTTCAAGTTCACATGTTACCACCAACATCAGCTGCTGCCGCGTATCACAGTCTGCGTGTTTATTTGCAATGCAGGCAATGGATGGGTGACTCTAGTCTTAGACCTGAAGATTTTGGATGGGAACTGAAGGATGGAACATACATACCAATAAAGACAGATCTTCCTCCAGCCCCGGAAAATTTGCTGAACATAATTCGGTGTAACTGCAAGGTCAATTGTGATACTAGAAGATCAGTTGGTTGTGGAGCATGCAGAGGTGTCAGTTGTTCGAACTCAATGACGCTTGCAGAGGTAGAAGCTGAAGAAAGTACTGAATAGAAGTTGATCTTACCCGTGATGTATCGCGTTCAAATTGAAGTCCATGTTTAACTTGGTTACACACATTATTTATGTAATGAGACAGACTGAAAATCATAACATAACACCATAAAATGAAATAATTTGCTTTGAATAATAATGCCTGTCTAAGCGGTAATAGTCTTGAATTACTTTGGTATATTCCCATTTAGTAGATGAATTAATAGTCTTAGAACACGACTAGATATATTATACTTTATAAAGTTCAGTATGTTACGCCTGATGTATTCTTACATATTATTTAAATTATTTGCACGTTATCATAGAATAATGAGTCGATGGCTTAATCAGGTGTCAAAGATGACTGCTTTTTAATTTTGTTACAAATGCATTTTGCATTTAAGAAGTAGTTAAAGTTCTAATGATTTATGCACTTGACTATTTGCTATTTTTTAATGCTCTGAAATTGAAAAATATGTCTTTATATATATATATATATTAAATACTTGATGTAAGGTTTATCATCAAGTAAATGTGTATCATTTTCTTTCATCAAATTGTAATATGTCATGATTTATTGTGACTACATTTCCATGGCAACATATACTTGAAATGATGTGTGCAACTATTTTATGCCCTAATAAAGTAAAGATAAACTCACATAATAATAATGAATTACATTTGTTGTCATAAGTAAGAAAATAATGATTATTTTCAAAATATTAATGTAAGAAGTATAATTGTCAATTTGTCTTTATTTTTATTGATTAAAGAATGTTTTCAATGCAGTTTTGATACTTATAAAAATAAATCTAATTAATTTCATTTGAAAACAATTGTATGAAATGTTTAAATGTATTTTCTGGACATAATAAATACTAAGTCTTTATAATTTATGCGAGTTTTGTACTTTGTTCCGAAATATAACTATTTGTTCGAAAGTGGGTGGGGTAATTTTACCCCTAAAATACAACAATATGCAAAATTATATCTCAGAGTGACACAAAACTGTGCCGTTACTGATTACAGGTAATGTTTTATGTAAAAGCAATCGTCCCGACACAAAATAAACAAGAAAATACCATCAAACTGGTAACAGTTACTATTTAGTGTTATAATAGCGTATTTTCAATTTTCTGACATACACTCTCATAAAGCCCCGCAAAATGTCATTTTCCATTGACCCGAGAGATGGAGATTTTTTACACAAGAAACTATAAATATTTCCCTACCATAATATGTAGAAAATGAAACTTTTGCAATTAGTTCTAGGTTAGGTGCATTTTCCAGCTAAATTTACTGGACTATTCAGTGAAATACACATCTAAAGGTAAGGGCAATGGGAGTACAAGAGCCATTCAGTCAAATACACATCTAAAGGTAAGGGCAATGGGAATACAAGAGTCATTCAGTGAAATACACATCTAAAAGGTAAAGGCAATAGGAGTACAAGAGGCATTCAGTGAATTGCACATCTAAATGTAGTGGCAATGGGAGTACAAGAGGCATTTAGTGAAACACACATCTATAAGTAGGGGCAATGGATGTAGAAGAGTAGGGGCAACGGGATTCAATGCAAGTAGTATGGGTGCAGGATTGCAGTGGTTTTCTAGGTGAAATGCACAAATAAGATGGAACAGGCCATGCAAGTAGTATGAGGTTAGGATTGCAGTGGCCATTTAGGTGAAACGAACAAATAATACAGAACAGGCCATGCAAGTAGTATGAGGTTAGGACTGCAGTGGCCATTTAGGTGAAATGCACAAATAAGATGGAACAGGCCATGGAAGTAGTATGAGTGTGGGACAGCAGCAGCCATTTATGTGAAACGCTCAAATAAGATGGAACAGGCCATGCAAGTAGCATGGGTTTAGGACTGCAATGGCCATTTATGCCAAATGCACAAATAAGATGGAACTGACCAGGCAAAAAGTATGCGTTTAGGACTGCAGTAGCCATTTACGTGAAATTTATTTGTTGGGTTAAATGTCGCACCAACACAATTATATGTCATATGGTGACTCTCCAGCTTTGCAGTGGCCATTTAGGTGAAATGCACAAATAAGATGGAACAGGACTTGCAAGTAGTATGGGTGAAGGACTGCAGCGGCAATTTAGGCGAAATGCATAAATAAGAATGGTACAGGCCAGGCAAATAGTATGCATTTAGGACTGCAGTGGCCATTTAGGAGAAATTTATTTGTTGGGTTAAACGTCGCACCGACACTGTTTTGATGGTGGAGGAAGACCCCAGGTGCCCCTCCATGTATTATTTCATCATGACCGGGCACCTGGGTAGAACCACCGTCCTTCTGTAACCCAGCTGGATAGCTTCCTCACATGAAGAATTCAATGCCCCGAGTGAAGCTCAAACCCACATCGATGAGGGGCAAGTGATCTGAAGTCAGTGACTTTAACCAATTGGCCACGGAGGCCCCACAAATAAAATGGTCAAGGCCTTGCAAATAGTATGGGTGTACGACTGCAGTGGCCATATTGGTGAAATGCATAAATAAGATGGAACAGGTCTATGCAAGTAGTATGGGTGTAGGATCGACGCCCCTATTAAGGTGAAATGCATGAATAAGACGGAACAGGCCATGTAAGTAGTATGGGTGTAGGACTGGAACTGCCATTTAGGTGAAATGCACTAAAAAGATGGAATAGGCCATGCAAGTACTATAGGTGTAGGACTGCTTTGGCCATTTAGATAAAATGCACAAATAAGACTGTTGTAAAGACCATGCAAGTAATATGGGTGTAGGATTGTAGTGGCATTTAGGTGAAATGCACAAACAAGATGGTAAGGGCCTTGCAAGAAGTATGGATGTAGGACTGATGTGGCCATTTAGATTAAATACACACAAAAAAAAGACGGAACAGGCCATGCAAGAAGTATGGGTGTAGGACTACAGTGGCAATTTAGGTGAAATGCATAAATAAGATGGTAAAGGCCATGCAAGAAGTATGGGTGTACGACTGCAATGGCCATTTAGGTGAAATGGACAAATAAGATGGAACAGGCTATGCAAGTAATAAGGGTGTAGGATAGCCGCCCCTATCAAGGTGAAATGCACAAGACGGAACAGGCCATGCAAGTAGTATGGGAGTAGGACTGCATTCAACCTATATTGGTGTTGGATGGTAATGGCAAATACAGTGAAATGCAAAGATAATATGGTATAAGGCGATCAAGCTATATTGGTGTTATATGGTCTTGCCAATTTCAGTAAAATACACATATAGTATGGTTAATCAACCTGTAATTGTGTTTGATGGTCCTGGCCATTTCAGTGATATAACTGTAAAATTTGGTAAAGACAATCAACCTGTAATGTGTTGGGTCATCGTGGCCGTTTCAGTGAAATTTATAATTATGTAATACAGTAAAAGACATTAAACCTGTATCTGTTTAGGATGGACGTTGCTGTTTCAGTGAAATGCACATACAATATAGTGAAAGACATTCAACCTGTATTGATGTCGTATGGTCAAGGCCATTTCAGTGAAATGCACATACATGTATAAGATGACAAAGGCCATGCAAGTAGCATAATTATGTGATATAACAGAAGTAATATATACTTAATGACATTTACTAAGCACTATGTCGTTAAAATAGTTATCCTCCACTCGCCGAGATGTCAGATGAGTTTTTGCAGCACAGCTTAAGATAGAAGAAACTCCTATCCCATATGCAAGAAATAAGGTTCACTAATCGATGTCAGAAGATAGCGGCCAAGTCAACAAATATCCGCAAGGATAAGGCCAGGCAAGTGATCTAATTATTTTATAATAAGTAATTATTGGAAAGTAATATGAGTTTTGGGTTTGCAAAATGGAGAAATAACATGAAAAGGACCATGCAAGTTTTACAGGTGTTACAGAAGAGTGATCATTTCAAGAAAATACACATAACTGATGTTCAAAGCAAAAACAAGCACAACTGATATTAATTTTCTTTTAAATGCCAGTGACTGTTGGATTGTAGTAGTCCATTTCAGTGAAATACCTACAATATGGTAAAAGACATTCAACCTGTACTGATGTTGCATGGTAGTGGCCATTTCAGTCAAATACCTAATATATGGTAAAAGACATTCCACCTGTACTGGTGTAGGATGGTAGTGGCCATTTCAGTGAAATTCACACATAATATGGTAAAAGATATTCAACCTGTACTGGTGTAGGATGGTAGTGGCCATTTCAGTGAAATTCACATATAATATGGTAAAAGACATTCAATCTATACTGGTGTTGCATGGCAGTGGCCATTTCAGTGAAATTCACATATAATATGGTAAAAAACATTCAACCTTTACTGGTGTTGCATGGTAGTGGCCATTTCAGTGAAATACCTATAATATGGTAAAAGACATTCAACCTATATACTGGTGTTGCATGGTAGTGGCCATTTCAGTGAAATACCTATAATATGGTAAAAGACATTCAACCTATACTGGTGTTGCATGGTAGTGGCCATTTCAGTCAAATACCTATATTATGGTAAAAGATATTCAACCTGTACTGGTGTAGGATGGTAGTGGCCATTTCAGTGAAATTCACATATAATATGGTAAAAGATATTCAACCTGTACTGGTGTTGCATGGTAGTGGCCATTTCAGTCAAATACCTATATTATGGTAAAAGATATTCAACCTGTACTGGTGTAGGATGGTAGTGGCCATTTCAGTGAAATTCACATATAATATGGTAAAAGATATTCAACCTGCAGGGGTTTTTTTTTCCGACTGGGGGAAGAGGCCCCAGCCTGTCACTGGGGGAAGAAAATAGCGCGCGACGAGCAGTTTTGGGGGATTTTTTCACTCAGGGGGGAATTTACAATTATGCATAATTAACACTTTAAACTATGTTTTTATTACATATTTTTGCAACTTTTAGCAACTATACACACTGACACTTAGCAATAGATGGACTTGCACTAATGTTCACTTATCATTGTAACAGGGTGGGTGGGGAGAGTTGAAATGCTCAAATCATTGAATATTTAAAGGTCACATGCTTTTATTCACAAAAAGTGCTTTAAAATAAGAGTTGCTTTTGCAAGAGTCATCATATTATTATTAAATGCATACTTTTGTTGGCTTTTTATTTCAATTGTACTAGAAAATCTTGTAAGAAAGGATAAAAAAGTCCGAAAATCACGATCGCGAAAACGTGTGACAAATATGAAAAAACGGAAGCAAACATTTAAAATTCTTGTTAAAATACCCGTTTTAAATTTCATCTTTTTACAGAACAATTCCATACTTATAATATCTGACTACTTAAAACATTTATATTTTATTTTGCTCCAGCAAAATACCTCGGCAAAAATAATAAATTTGCGTAACGGCCGACCGGCTTATTTAATCGAATCAAGCACATAAAATAATTACTTTAAATTAACAACACACATTACACAATACAGCATAAGCTGTTACCGCTAATTAACAAGAGGTACAAACATGATAATCTGACGCTGCATTGTTTGATCATCTATATTACATACTGATGATAACCACGTGTCAGTCAGCGCGTGGCGTAATTGACATCTGTCAGTAGCTAATTAACATACGACGCTCCGCCTACTGTCATACTTACGCTGGTGTCGACAAACAGTATGAAGTTCACTGGGATTTTGATTGACAAGGGGCAGAGCTTTCGAACTCGTTACGCATGAAAGAGTATTACCGCGAGACAAGCAGACGCCCACAGCATATTATGTGTGGGTCAGATACGAGTTTTTATCGATTTTCGCTGGTCAAAACCGGAACCTCGGGTC
This sequence comes from Mercenaria mercenaria, assembly GCF_021730395.1. Lineage (NCBI taxonomy): Eukaryota > Metazoa > Mollusca > Bivalvia > Venerida > Veneridae > Mercenaria > Mercenaria mercenaria. The sequence continues at coordinate 27,418,213 of NC_069361.1, read as the reverse complement.
CACTGAACGCTCTTCTAACATTTTTCTACTATTTCTTAAGGTTTTCACACCCATTGAAAATTGTGAAAGACCGTCTGCAATTGTGAACGGGTCCGATATTCGGTCGGGAAATCGCTGGGAGTAATCTCCATTGCTTTGTTTACAATTTTGGAGGGGGAAATTTCGGATGTAGGGGAATTTCGACTGCGGTAGGGGAAATCCTTGGCTGTGGGGGAAATCCTTGGCTGGGGGACGAGGCCGATATTCGGCCTCTGCTATAGAATAAAAAAAAACCCTGACCTGTACTGGTGTTGCATGGTAGTGGTCATTTCAGTGAAATTCACATATAATATGGTAAAAGATATTCAACCTGTACTGGTGTTGGATGGTAGTGGCAATGCATATAAAAGATAATTAAAGCTATGCAAAGTACACAGCATTGGCCATTTCAGCATAAAGACACATTAACATAGGATTTAAAGCCAAATATTAGAGTTGTTTGACTGTAAAGCAAATGATGGTAGAGAAAATGCAATTATTATGCATGTTGGATATAGTGGTTATTTAAGTATAATGCGCATATTAGATATTTAAGTAGTAGTAATGTTTGACGACAGTTGCCATATATATTAAATTCACATAAAAGTTGTGGCAGATCTACGTAATGAAAGTAACGTGTGTGTTGGATTGAAGTGGTCATACACATTCTATTAAGATTTTTAAGTAACATCCCCAAAACATTTAGGTCATTTTGAAACTATATGGACATAACGTAGGGTGGCAGTATGTTCAGTAGTACATGCAAACGTATGAAGGGTAATTCTACGTTCCCAAAATTAAAATTCCAATGCCAGTCTAATTATTGTCTGCAAATATTTGGTGCTTATTGGTCGCATTCTTGTGCGTATACTGCTTAAAGTGGCGATACAATACACAGAGAGAATAACAACTGTCATGGTTACATGAATGAGCAGCATCAAAGATGAGATGCGAATTACTACATCACTAACCAGTCTATAAGATTTGATAACAGATCTCAGTAATTATAACTAGTGACCTGGCTAGGATATTAACTTTATTTCAAAATCTTGAAGACTTAGTTTGTGGACAAGAACGAATACTGATGAACTTAGTGAAAACTAAATCATGTTTAACTCTGAACACCAGAGGACACTAGTAAAAGCAGCTCTGGGAAAAACAGGATGTTGTTGGACTTTAACCCAATAGGTAACCATATGGGAAGAGCCTGTGTTATACCTTGCCACCTTTGATGCTGGACGAGGTAATAGAAAAAAACGAGTAAATATTATTTGTAGTATTTAGTGCATTTAAAATTGCACGCATTAAAAAATAATTTCTATATAGCTTGAAAAGATGAACCTCCTGAATAGATGTGACCCTTGAGGTCTATATAAAGTGACATTTGTATATCAGTTATTTTTTAACATTTAAAAACATTTTTTTCTTTCAGCAACAGTCTTCACACAATCACCACTCTCTTGTTGTGTCGACGTTGTTAAGCCTGATGGGAAATCAGCAGAGGGAATTGGGCAACTTCAAAATACAATCTGTTATCGCCTCCCATGAAAGCAAGATTAGTATAAAGGGTATGATATTTATTTTTATTGTTATGTTTAGAATCAAGTGCATTGTATTTGTACAACACTATACTCTCTTTGATAATTAATGAAGTGTAGACAAATAAATGAGAAATTTAAATGTTTAAAAATAACACGAGTAATTTAGATTTATATTGAGTATTTCAAACAGCATCAGTAGTCTCCTCAGTTAAATATTACTTCGGAGTGCATTTTCATTTTATTACAAAATATAATACACTGTACTTTAAATAATATGCAGACACAGAAGATGCTTCTATCATACTAACTACACCAGAAACTGTACAGACTATGGTTTAGGAAACTGCTTCTTGGCATCATATATTGGATATGTTTGGTGGCTTGTGATGAAGCACATTGTGTCTCAGAATGGTATTAATATAATGAGAAATCTTTATCAGTTGTCAATAAGAATGTTTGAACATTTATAACAAGCAACATTTCTTACATGCATCTTTTTACCCCGAATTATATATTAATAAGATTTTCATCATAAACCAACAACATTATTTTAACAACACTAATTCCGGCTTTTCACCGAAATGACCATGTAGCAACTTTTCTGTTGTTATTTTTCGCTAAACACAATGCGCAATGTTTTTTTGTCAAAACCATACGACATGAAAATCAATGTCTAGAACTCCCTAAGCAAAATATTTTCCTTTTAAGAATATTCGAAAGTGTGCCTAAGGAACGATCTACCAGCAGCTGTTGCTGAGGCCCCTTCTTTGGCATTTTTTAAGAGCGGGCTCTCCCACCTGATCTTCTAAGGGGACACCCTTCCCAGTTACGAATAAAGCTTTCGCAGGACGGACTCGAGCTAGGTCGGCGGGGCCTTGTGCCCTGGTACCGCCACGGAAGCCAAATTGGTCTTGTCCTGATGGACGTGAAAAGTAACTGGGTACAATTCTTCACAGTTCTAACTTTCGTCTATCTGCAACCAATCTTGACAGAGATGTAAACTTCTAGCTTTCACTATTTGCAGTTTTCTTTCACTTTCTCTTTTCTTGCGCACCATAAAAGAAATACCAAGTCTGACAGTTTGGCATAATGATGCAGATGTAGGGCTAAACCAGGAATATATAAAAGTGACTAAGATAGAAAAATTCAAAATAATTTAGGCATCATGGCATCAACTCTTCGAAATGAATGAGAGCGTGTAAATAACCATTTTGTGACATGGAAGATAAAAATTTTCGAAATAATTTAAGGATCATGGTATTAACTCTACGGAGTGAATGCGAGTCTGTAACTGTAACCATTTTTGACAATGTAATTCATTCCGTAGAGCGGATTCCCTGGGGTGTTAAGCAGGAGATTGCTACATATTCATCTAAGATTAAGAATAAAGTAACCTCTCATAACTTTACTTTTTAAGACATTCTTAAACTTCTATAATTAAAGGGACCACTAAGTGCAAGTGCTCCTAGTCCTATCAATAAGACCTGACATAACATATTTTAACATTTTGACGTCTATCGGTTATGTCAGGTCTTATCGGATCGCCAATTATAACATGTAGTGAGAAGCGAACACACTTCATGTCGCCTTTAAACTTCAAATTACGAACAAAATTTCGAAATAAAAGTTACTTTTCATGTATAAATATCGAGTTGTTTCTTTCCACTGTATGTATCGCCGTGTATCTCTTGTTATGGTGTGCAACATTCCGAATGTTGTGTAAACACAGTTTACTTTGAGAATCAATTTTAGACGAAATATTTTCCCTCTAGATCACTTGACAAATAGTTCACGTGGAAAATTGTTTTCATCTCAGTCGCTTCAAAATATATTATAACCCGCTGAATATGCTTGAAAAATGGCGGAATGTGTATTGAAAACTGTACAAAATTGACACATATTGGATATAACAGGTTTTAAATGTAAATATAAACGATATATTACTAGAATACGATAAATAACGGTAGGCTAAACCAAAGAGCTATAAAAATAAATAGATTGGCAACTTGAAAGGCATATAGAGCAAATCTCGCAAACCTCCCGTGACAAAAAAACGAGATCTCGTTTACCGAAAGTGGCGCTTTCTCCACGCGCCATTTTGTATGCGAAAGCAATTATTCATCGGTAAAATAATTATCACCGTATGACCACGCTTCTTTCGATGACAAAAAAAAAAAAACGTGTACTTCGTGTCTTAAGACCATTTCACATTAAACTAATTTTGTTTTAGAAGCTAACATGTATTTTAAATGTAGTTTTAAAGGTACAAATTGTAACTCCATGCTCGCTGATGTTTGTTTTTAGTAAGATAACGCCGAATCACGCTCTGACACGAGCTCACGCGAGATTACAGCCAGTTGCCATTCTGTGTATTTTATACTTCTTTGGCTAAACTGTTTAAACCTGCGTACATCGTATATTTTAGGTGTGAGAAAATGCTACATTCTACTGATTAGGGCCCTTTTAGACGTTACAATGCAGATTGAAAATGAAATGTAAAATAATGAATGTTGAAGTTAAAATGAGGGCTGAGCATGTACACGTCTAATATTTTGGACTAAAGTGCTCCCTGAAAAATATAATGGAATTTTTTAGCCTCGCGAAAACAAATGATAATTTTAATTTTCTGTTAATTCACATTTCAATTAAGATTAATTAACAACTGAAAAAAAACATATCTAATGTTATACGCTTTGAAATTGCCTGCTTTTTTGTCTGTAAGACAACCACATACTTTGAAAATACTTGGCAAGTCGCGGGAAACAAATCTGACCTTCACCCTTTTAACCACACAATCTCGAATGTGTAGTTGATGAGGATAAACCCAAAGGTAATCCGACAGTTGTATTGTGTAAGTCAACATACCTCTTACACAAGCATGTTTGCACGTTTAGTAGTTGTGTGACTTTAACAGAATATTACGCAAGTGTAATTTGTTGCAGACTTGAAGAAGTGCTATTGAAATTTCAAACTGCAGGTAAGCAAACATTTTTCTTCTCTCCTTACTCGAATATATCTTGATCAGATCTTACTTTCAGTTTCACCTTCACTTCAAGTTCATGAGCTAGCAGTCTGCATTAGTATGTTTTCAAATTGAGATTTTAACTTTTACTTTAGCTTGCTGTTATAAGACAAAAAACCACGAAATATTATTTAGCTACTTGTCTGTGTCATCCAGTTAGTCCAAGTAACAGGATGTTTAGGGCAACCAATAGACAAGCTTATTGTCGCTGAGTGGCTGCTTTTTAATCAGGCTGGGCACATCTCACAATCAGGGTAAATTACCTCGTTCGGGGTAATATACCCTGATCGGGTTACAACTAGAACAATAGAAAATCACAAAAAATTTGATATTTCTTTTTACTTTAAAGTGCTAACATAAATATTTTTACTAAAGCTTTATATCATCATTACAAATATGCCTATGTAGGTATCAAGTCAAAACGTCCCCTAGTCAAAACGTCCCCTAGTCAAAACACCCCCCATTTTGGTCAAAACGTCCCCCATTCAGTTTAAAATTTGGTCAAAACACCCCCCTAATATTATTTTGTATTATTCTTAATTCTTTTTAATTAATTCATATATTTTATTATCTTTTCAATTTGAAACTTATGGATTATGTACTGATAATGCACAAAATTGATTTATTAGCACCTAAAATAATGCAATCAACACCTATCAACTATACATGGTTGTGCATTAATTGAGCTGTGGGCTTAATATTAATAGGTGTCATAAACTCAGTAATCATGGTAATAAGGTGCGAACATTTGTGAAGGGAAAATCTTTTCTTCTATACAATCAATATTTGTATAGAAAGAACAAAATGCTGATCAGAGTTATAACTTTATTTATAAAACATTAATAAAACATCAGAACAGTCACAACTGCATATTTACTAAGTAAAAATAACATCATACTATTCATTCACTGTTCTTCACCAAGAAGTCAAATTAACAATATCATATATTATTATTATTATTATTCCAGAGTTGTTGAGTGCCCTTTTCATATGAAATATACGGTCATGGGCACTTTACAATTAAACATGTGACATATTGCAGATATGTAGGAAAATCACAAAACATGGCATATGCAATCATAAAACTAAAATCTGAATAATTTGCTGTTCCAATGTTCGTAGTTAACTCCAGTCTTAGTGAACCATTCTGGGATCGTAAGTCTCGTTTTGGTTGGTATACATTCAACATTTTCTTGATATATACTGGACCTTTGTTATGTAATGCTTTATAGGGAAGTATTAGGTTTTTGAATTTGATTCTGTACTCTACAGGCAGCCAGTGGAGATCTATCAGGATAGGAGTAACATGGTCATAGCAGGACGATTTTTGTGATGAGGCGGGCTGCTGTGTTTTGAACGTGCTGCAGTATTTTAAGATTTGTTTTCGGTATTACATGCAGCAGCACGTTACAATAGTCCATCCGTGATGTTACTAGGGAGTTTACTAGAGATTTTTTTTGCGTCAGTTGTTAGATATTTTCTTATGTGATTAATTTGTCTGATCTGACCATAGCACGATCTGGATACCGAGTTTATGTGCTGTTCCATGTCTAGATTTCGTGTCAAGAATATCACAATATTAATTCAAAGTGTTCCAGTTACACAATATCAAGAAGTCCAATTCACGTCTATGCTAGTTAATGTTTTTATCACAATTATTCCTCATCCTGAACTGTGGTGGTGAGCCTTGGTTTGTAAACCAGGTGCTCATCTCTTTTAGCAAGGAACTTGCCGACATACCTCCTGTACGGTAGCTGTAAAAGACATAAGAATTATTTATAGGAGATGGAAATCACAAATTGTGCCTAAGTAACTGAAAAAAATATAGTAAGAAAATGAAATGACTGAAAAGAATGTTAATACCTTTTTACACAAACTATAAATGATAATACCTTTTTTACACAAAATGCCTTCGGTGACTTACTAGCATTGTAATTCTTGAAATAGTGAAGATAATTACTTCGAATTTTAAGATTTGAAAAATAAAAGAAAGTTATTAATGAATATTTTGCTATCTTAATTCTGATTTTTGTCACTAATACAGGTTTCCTATATTTCTTCATTATATCATGATTTCTTTTTAATTCTAGTACTTGTAAATAAATATTTATCATTTATTTCTCATTTGTTTTTACTAATCAATTCAATATACAGAATCTGTTGATTGAATTAACACCTATTGTAATCTGTGTCTGTTATAACACATTATCTCCTCTGATTGGATTAACTTGACAGTGCATTGATTACGTGTATATTTGAATTTGTTTGCTTTTCATAATGCGATTATGATCTGTATATTGTTTTTTTTTTCTTTCTGACCAGATTTTCAATATTTTATAAAATAAAATAAAGATATTATTAAATGGTAAAAGGTAGTTAATCAAATTTTGGCTGAAAATTACATATTTGCCAAAAAAGTAGTTAGTCAATTTGGAATATGATAAGTATTCCACTAAAGACATTTACTAAAGTCTAGTAATTCAAGTAATCAATAATAATAATAAAATGAATATAACTTACCTGTGTCACAGGTTCTGTGTTGCTGTTGCCACACGAGTCGCAGGCAATGGCATGTTGACGCGGTTTGACTTTGTTCATATACACTTAATGTAAGGACACTTCATTTTTAATAGTTATAACTTTTTTCACATTATTTAATTGTTGTGCAATTATACTTTTAGATACCTGTTTACAAACAGCTTGTTTGATCCATTAACACTTTGTCTTCATGCAGTTGTAACAATTTCATTTATAACATAACAACATTATAATTTCATTTAATTTTATTAATAAATAACAGAAACATCACTCTTGCACAATATAACATCAGATAATTTCACAACATTTAACATTCTAAAACTAATGGTTTACAATATTCTAATTTAAATCTATGCCTGTAAAACAATATAATGAACATTATAATCTAATAATGTTTACCAAATTAACTTAAATAATATGTATTTACATATATAATTTTAAGGGGGGTGTTTTGACCTGGTAATTTTTGGAAGGGGGGTGTTTTGACCAGAAAAGGGGGACGTTTTGACCAAAATGGGGGGTGTTTTGACTAGGGGACGTTTTGACTAACATCCCCTATGTACCATTTTATCAATTTTGCATATGTTAAAAAATGGTGAAAATCGGAAATTTTTACAACAAAAATCTGTTAAAAAATTATCATATTGTCAACTGTTTATATCATACAAAGTTGACCCGAGAATATAAGCATTAGCACTTCCGTAATAAAAAAGTTATCAAACATTTTGTACTTTTCTATTGTTCTTGTTTTACCCCGATTGGGGTATATTACCCCGAACGAGGTAATTTACCCTGATTGGGAGATGTGCCCAGCCTGTTAATTTCTGACATTTGCCGCCACCGTTTTTTTTTTCAGTTGGACCATCACAATATAAAACAAACTGCATGCATCTGATTAGTTCGATGTTGGGAATGAATATGACTGCCAGTTTAAAGTGAAATTTGGCTTATTTTCTATTGTCATGTATGACAAAATGATGTTGACACCTTGTCACTTTAATTTTATATATCTAATTTTAACCTAATAAAATCAGTTTGAATTGTAGGGACAAAATACAGCTTTCTGCAGAATCCTAAGGGTTATAATATAAAACAAACATGGGTTTAAACACTGATACCAGCAAAAAAAGAAAGAAAGAAAATCTGAAAAATGGTCATTAAATATCCATGAAATCTGCGTAATTATATACTGTAAAAGCAAATATTTTCGATGGGTCAAAATTTCGCGAATTTGAAAATCAGAGTATGTTCGTGAGGTTTAATATTCGCGAAATTGTAAAAATGGTATCCTACTTGTGTTTGAATTATACTAATGGTGAATATTTATGTGAGGATTAATTTTTGCAAGATGTAGGGCCTCGAGAATATAGCAAAAATTAAACCCTTGCGAAAATTTCTGCTTTTACAGTTAAGCATCATATGATTTTGATAATTATATAATTGAACTTAAGTCTTTCTGAATAAGTATGCATTCTGTCAAAAATTTAAAAAAGCATCAGCTATTTAGCCAAATATCTCTTTTTGCATATACATGTGTATCAATTATTTCATTATTATTAAATTTATTTTCAAAATGTAAATATTTAAATAACATGTACTTGTCCAATAAACTCTGTACCATGGTTATTCTTACAGAGATACATCTACTGAGTTGGCAAGAGTATGGCAGGACGGGGAGACTTAGCAGGCTTCATCAAAGGGTTGAGTCTGATTCGACAGGCGCTGGTGGAGACACAGGGGAACGAGGTCAGACGTGCCTGGAATAATTCTAGTCTTAAAACAGCAGCAGAAAAAGCTGGTTCTAATATACAGGAAAATATTAGTAATCGACAGGCTGCCAATCTGTCTGAAATACCAGTAAGTTTAGGTTTATAACATTTAGGTTAAAACTTGATTTTGCAAGACATAATACCTGTAAGACTTAAAAGTAAACTTAAATGTTCAAAACTTTTATTGTTATATTTTTTACACTTTGATTTTTATGTTTGATGAATATACATGTATCGTGTAAAGCAATAATTATTTTTAAAGAAAGGAAAGGTAAGTCCACATGCATGATGACATGTTGCATACATCACTCACAGACTTCATGTCAGTTACCATGTTATTTTTACACGTCCTTGTTTAAGTTCTGGTAGGATTTAGCTGTAACTGTAGTCAGAAAGTGGTTTGAATTTCTTGTAATAAGCAATAAAATGAACAATTACTAGACTAGGAGCCAAATACTTATAACACTGAGATTTTTTTTATATTTTACTTGTACAAAGTGAGATTTTCTTTCACCGATGACATAAGTCTGTCTCTTTTCATTTTAAGGTAGTTCTGCATGTTTGGATCGAAATTTTTTCTACAATGTAGAATTTGATTAAACTCTGATTTTTCAAAACTTCAGAATATACCTAGAAAATTCAGCAAATAAAAAGGATAGGGTCGTGTGCTTGATTTTTTGCTAGACTGATTTGAAAATTTCGGACTTCGCGCAAGTTTTCATAATGGGAGTCTATGGGAAAACAGTAACTTTCATAACATTTTTGCGAATAGAAAATTTTCCACAATGTAGATTTTAATGAAACATCTCACAGTCGTAAATAAACATATGGCCTATAATATAGTGAAATAAAATGTATAGGTCCGTGTGCTTATTTCTAAGATATTTGGTCATGATTAAAGTGAACCACCTATTTGAAGCTGATTTTAAGACATTATTTTGAATTATTTAACGTGTCAGATGTTTTAATATCATATTTTAACTTTAGAAAGATAGAGACTGTTACAATTTAATAAATTTATTCACAGGTTGCCTTTAATTCATAAACTGATTTTTATTTCCGTACGCCGAATCCAGGCTTTATTCTACGTTTTCCGGATAAATGACGTTACGCCATCACTTCCGGTTTATCAAACATGCAGAACTACCTTAATAGTAATTATTAACTTTATTTAGAACTCCTTGTCCTACAATTGACCATTACTTTCATGTGACCATTTTTGTTTCACTTCAGTACTGCCATTACTGTTTAATGTTTAAGTATATGTTTATTGATGTATAAATCACTATAATCAATTTCAGAAAAAAGTAAAAGACACAGTATCTTTGATGTACTCGCAGGCATCAGTGGCAGCTCGTGCTTTCAAAGAAAGCTCAACATCACAAGATAACTCACAATTCACTGGAATGCCAGAAAATTTTACTCAAGATTTTGATATACCTAGTCCAATCATTGACAGTGAAGGAAAATATCAAAAGGATGTGTCATCAGGAGGTGGGGCTTCTACAGCCAGTCAGAAAGTAGATACAAAAACAGATGACATTAGTACTAAGAATTTGAATATTTCGCAGACCTCAACTCAAACTGAAAGTGCATTTCAAACTGAACAAGGTACACCATTTGCTGGTAACATGGACATTATTCCTCCAAAAGAAGACCCTGTGGTTTCGAGTAAAGAAACTCAAGAACCTTTAAAGAAAACCACCATGCCTAAGGACTCTGTAAAGAAAACAACCTCTGTGCCAAAAACCACAGCAGCTAGAAAATCTATCTCAAGTTGGGATATAACAAAAAGGAAAGAAATTCTTAGTAATTTCAAACCACAGGTTAGTAAATAAATTAAATATTGTAAGCGTAAATTTGGTAAAATAGTCAAATCTAACTATTAAGACTTAGTAAATTTAAATAGGCTAAGAATGTTATGAGACAAGTGATGATAATGTTGGGTATACCTGTACTATTATGAAAACTCTGTCTCATAGATAAGAAAGTGGAAGAAATGTAACAGTTTAGGGTAATATACACACTGTTACATGTTATTACTATTTTCTCAAACCACAGAGGTCAGCAAAATTAAATGGTTTCACAGTACTATACAGCTGTTCCTCTGTTTCTGGTCTGCCTCGTTTTGGTTAGTATGCAAGGTATACTTCTACATTTATCTGACCATGGATATGTAAATATCTTCTGATGTTTCAGCTGAGTGATAGAGCACAAGAGAGAAAAGTACCATCGTCCAGAATTGGCAGAGTTTATACTTTTGGCAGTAAGAATTTGCAATTTATAGATTTGTTACACAATGTATGTTAAACAACACCTTCAAGGAGAGACTTTCTCTCCACAAAGACCTATATTTTCTTTCCCATTAGACATAATCACTAGTTAATTAATTTCTACAGAGCTTAGCAGAATAGGGAGAGTTCAGATCTACAGATCATGAGGTCTTGAGTTTGATCACTTAGGGGAGGCATAGGTTCTTCATGATGATTTGATTAAAGACGTGTCTCAATTCATTTTGTGCTCTATGTCTGGTTCATGTGGAGAAGTTAGCAGTTACTTGTAGTGAATGAATAAGTACCAGAACAAAGTCCAGGAACATTGGTTATGTAAACTTTGCACAGTTACGTTACCAAAATACTGTTGAAGAATGGCACAGAATCGAAACAATTTCTGCAGACTAACAACCACTGTACAACAAACACAGTATAGACTTCTCAGTGATGTACAGTCTGAAGAAGCAGCACTGTTCTCTTTAGTTACACAGATTACACATGATTGAAGTTTTTGTTTTTTTTTCATGTTTTTATCTTGTCACAAATTCAGACTGATTTTAATTTTATGTTGTCTGTATTTCTTAAATGTTTGTATAAAATTTAGCACTTTTTTGGGTATTGTCACCTTTTGGCAGTGTTGAAGACTTTATTTGAGGAAGTCACTTAGATGTTTGAGGAGTCATGTTTTACAGACCCAAGCCTGTGCCTGAAATTTTATCAGTAAAACTAAGTCTAAAAAATAATCTCCTCAGTAGTGTAACCTTCGTTACAACTAAAACTAAAGTTTGAATGACATGGTGTATAAATCATTTAGTACATGCATGTCCTACATGTTTCTTTACAGGAATGGCTGCTGGACTGGGATTTGGAGCTGTGTCAGAGGTAACGAAGAGGTCACTGGGACTGGATGGAAAATCTGGAGCAGGTAAATTTCTTTGTTGCTATAATCCATTCAGATATATTTCTAGTTAGTGGAATAGCAATTTAATGTGTGTCAGTATATCTGCCTTTATAGTCAGTAGGAAGTCTGTTTCACTGAAACTTATAATTGAATTTAAAGAATATAAATAATAGACATTTGTACATAAGCTTTAGATAATGTACACAATTTTTTCTAATTTCATAGAACAGTTTTACTTGTTCCAAAATAAACATCGCGACATCATGGCATTGTGCACGATGTTAGTGAAATTCTTGCTTGTCTGTAGGTATTCACCCAGAGTCACCATTGACGTCGTTGTCGTCTTATCACAGTCACCATTGCATATATCGGATTTAAAAGTCACAAAAGGCTTCTCTGTCATGAAATAAAGCATGATAACTCTTATTTGAACTTATACAAATTAGGGTCCTTTTATGTAAAGAAAATATGGTGAAAGTAGCAGTCAGGCTCTGTCTCAGTAACATTAAAATGTGTCAGATTGGAACTTCATGAAAAGCTGTGTAGTCACCAAACCTACTAGATGAATTAAATGTAAATTAAGACCCTTTAAAGGGTTAGAGTTTTGACTACAATTAACTAAAGTAGCATGCATATGTATTGGATTCCCAGCCATCAAACCTAATTAGACAACTCTTTGTTGAATTCACAAATTATTTCCCTTCTTTTACTTAAAGATTAAAAGATTCAGTTAAAGTTTTGCGTGCAGCTAAACATCAGTCAGGGGTGTAACTGTTTCAAGTTATCGCAAGTTTATATCCCATTTGAGTTATTGCTTAAACTTCCATAACTTGTTTCAGTTATCATAAAATATTACAAAGGCCTCCTGTGCCAATTCCTCATTTTGAATGAGACTAATACAGTTATTTCCTGAATCCTTGACCTTTTATCTTTCCAGCTATGCAGTAAAACTTTTTACACAAGGCTGAGTTTTATGAGGCTAAAGTTTTATGCAAAAGTTTTAAAGCTTATATAAAACTCTTAATACCCCATTATGCTTATCAGGTCATGCTCAGACTAAAAGAGAATTTGATTAACCACAGTTTGCTATTAATTTCACTTTAAAGGTCACTTTGTGAGAACAGCAAAAAAGACTTTTTTTGAATAACTTACCTGAGTTAACTATATTTTATAACTACTACAGGTTATAAAATGCTTGAAAAAGTAACTGAAATAGGTTACATAACTTAAAGCAGTTACACCCCTGACTGAACATCAAGCTGTATCTTAGAACACTTGAATATATCAGACTGAAACTTCTTAGAAGGCTTCATAGTCAATACACCAATTCATATATAAAAAAATAAAAATAATTATCTAAGTTAAATAACTCTTGTTTGGATAATCGATTAAATTTAAATTATGGCCCCTTTTAGTGGAAGTTTGAATGCAGCTTACTATCAAGCTGTATCTCAGAAACATCTACACATTTTATTGGATGGAAACTTAAGACAAGACATTTTTCTCATCAATCATACTTACAAGTTGGAGAACACGTGGTGTAAATCAATTCAAATTTTGGCCCTTATTTGCATGTGTTGTTATCATTTCAGTAATAAAAAAAAAAATTATAATAATTTGTAATAAGGCTTTTGTTTGACATATAATTTGTTAAGAAGTTAAACATACTGTCTTATGGATAGCTCTTGTTGTCGAGCCCTCTTGCGGTGAGCTCGATATAGTCGCCACTTTCGGTGTATGTGCATCCGTCCGTGCATCCATGCATGCATCTGTCCGATTTTGTCCGGACCATAACTTTGACATGCATGGACCAGTCTTGTTTATATTTGGCATGAATGTTTACCTCAGTGAGAAGGCTTGTCATGCGCAAAACCCATGTTCCTATCTCAAAGATCAAGGTCCCAGTTGGAGGTCAAATGTCAAATTAAAATTTGTCCGGAGCATTTCTTCTTCATGCATGGTGGGATTTTGATGTTACCTGGCATGAATGTTCACCATTACGAGACGGAGAGCCATACGCAAGAACCAGGCCCCTAGGTCCAAGGTCAAGGTCACACTTGACAGCTGGCAGGCTTGACATTCTACCAGTGGGCATACTTGTTTTTATTAATACTCTTTAAGATAAAAAAAAATGTTCTAACAAAAGGACCAAACTCAGATTAACAATAAGTATGTTTGAATTACATAAACATGATAAATGATTGAATAAAACTGTAAAAACCTCATTCCACAGAATTTAATCATTTATTTTATATTTTGTAGAAGTAGGGGAGACAATCATGCAAAGCAATCTATTTCTGAGTGAAGCCAACATGAACCTGATTGTTGATACACTGTGTCGAGTCAGAGGAGCAGCCCTTAAACTGGGGCAGATGCTGAGTCTTCAAGGTAAACTGGAGTTACATTTTCTTGTTTCATTATGAAAGCAAGTTTCGTAGAGCTAGACTTTGTTAATACATGTATTTGGTTTTATTCATTCCTGCTGGGATGATGTGGAAGCTTGAAACAAATTTTCTGGAGTTAATAAAAAAAGAACCAGGATATATAACAGCTTGATATTTGTAGGGATAGACATCAACCAATTTACTTATTTATGTAATACAATTATGTGTTGTTTTTTCATTTAGATGATTCACTGATCAGTCCAGAGTTACAGAAGATTCTTGAACGTGTCCGACAGAGTGCTGATTTCATGCCTGTATGGCAAATGGAGGTACGTCAGATCTTCATCAGTCTGTAAATATTTCATTTTAATTCAGAAATGGCTCTTTATATGGTAGTATTTAATACTTTCGTTACTAGTTCACCAAGTTTCTGGTTGCAGTATAATATGTGTCTATCTACACAACACATTTATGCAGATGTACGAAATCTAAGAATTTCAGGTATCAGTGAGATATCCAAGACAATATGTGAGCATTTACTAGTGGTTATAAACACTATTTCATTTTTGGTAGTTCTTAGGTGTTAAATTAAAAGAAAAGAGCATATAAAAGTAAGTTCTGTAAAATAATTGGCCTTACATCTTTCAGGTGCCATTGCAACAAATTGATTTTCTTATTTACATTGACTATAATTCCAGAGAGTTATGAAGAATGAATTTGGTCCAGAATGGAAATCCAAACTTGCCAGTTTTGATGAGAGACCATTTGCTGCAGCATCAATAGGACAGGTACACAAAGGTGTGCTGCATGATGGGAGAACTGTTGCTTTAAAAGTACAGGTAATACATTAGAACAATATTTGTATTAATTGTAACTGAAGTATATCTGCTTTACTTAACCTTTAGCCTGCTGCTAAGTTTCTAAAATGGACTGGTCCATCATTCAATTTGGGCAGTACCATTTATTCAAGGTGTGTTCACTGAAAATTTACTGACCAAATAGAAAACAGTGCACACCATAAACAAGCAGAGATCATTAAATATCATAAGGTTAGTTTTCCAAAATAGATTTATTGGAGCAATTTGCAGTTGTAATTTCTCTCCAAATTTAGATTTCATGTATTTGGGAAAGTTTCATTTTAAGCTTTCGAGTAGTAGTGCACTAAGTAAAAGCAAGACATGACTTCTTTATCTGTGATGATTTCATAACTGTGCACAGATTATTTTTACATTTACGTATTTGTATTATGTAAATTGCTTTAACAAGTTCTGTATCTGAGTACAAAATGAAACCCACCACTTCATATGACAATCTTTCAATGCAAATTATTAGTTTGTTCTCTAAGTACTGTTTGGCATGTGGATATTTTAATAACTATAAATCTTTTACAGGAATTGTTGCTACACTTTCTTCTTCCATGCCTTCATGATATTGTTGAAGTCCAAATTAATTAGTTAAGTAATTGGCAGGGTGAGTTGTAAATGGTACCCTTGTACAACTGATACCAAAATTTAGGATGTAACTGGCATTGCTTATTTTGTTGAACATTCCAAATACACATGCACTTCTGATTCTTTGAGTGTTCCGGAGACAGACAAGAAATATTCAGTAAAAAAATCTTATATCATGCTGCACTGATTACATGTGTTTATGATTTCAGTATCCTGGGGTAGCCAAGAGTATAGACAGTGATATCAATAACCTTATGTCAGTCCTCAGTGTCTGGAATGTCCTACCTAAAGGTGAGTGTCTGTATACAAAATATAGACAGTGATATCAGTAACCTTATGTCAGTCCTCAGTGTCTGGAATGTCCTACCGAAAGGTGAGTGTCTGTATACAAAGTATAGACAGTGATATCAATAACCTTATGTCGGTCCTCAGTGTCTGGAATGTCCTACCGAAAGGTGAGTGTCTGTATACAAAGTATAGACAGTGATATCAATAACCTTATGTCGGTCCTCAGTGTCTGGAATGTCCTACCGAAAGGTGAGTGTCTGTATACAAAGTATAGACAGTGATATCAATAACCTTATTTCCATTGAGGGTCACTAATAAACTCAAAAATTAATAATGTTTGTCCTCAGTGTCTGAAATGTCCCAACTTGAGGTAGGAAGTCAGTTTCATGATACTTTCACCAACATATAATTTTGTTGAATTACTGTCAGTTAGGCTTTTAACACTGTTTTTAATATGTGAACACATGTACATATAATTGCCTTTAAAATCGTGTTTTATTTGTATATGTTAAACATATTTACAGGTCTGTATGTTGACAGTGTAATAGAAGTTGCAAAGAAGGAACTAGCTTGGGAAGTGGACTACATGAGAGAAGCTGACTGCAGTAAAAAATTCAGGTACTATCGCATTTCCTAAAGTTCCCATAAAGTTGGTTCAGTTTTGTCTCGAAGGATAAAATCTTGCCTTGGTACTTGACAAAAGTAATATATTTGACTTGAGTTTCTAGCGTATAAAACTCAGTCAGCTTGACTAGAGCTAAAGTTACTTTGATTCCTGGACCAGGGAAATGTTGTTCTTTATGATTTGACAAAAGCTCTGCTGTGTATTGACATTCATCATCTATTCTGTTTTCTGTGGTGATGTTATTTATGCGTCTGAATAAGATCAGGCAAGTTTAAAACGCAGGCACACTAGAAGTCTATCTGAGCTCTAAATGTACCTGTTGCTAAAAATATCACAAAAGCAGGCTATGAATTGCAAGATTGGAAGCTCGCCACAGCATGTGTTCTTGGTGATGACTTGTTACAATTTGACAGAAGACAGAATGTCTGGTCATAAGTCCTTCACTTGCGAGTCCTAGGTTGTCATTCACTTGAGAAGAACAAAGCAGTACTGGTGCATAATCCTGAAACACTTAGGTTAACTGACCACATTACATTACTAAAAACATCTAGCAAATCGAAGTAAGAACTTTTAACATGTGTATTGAATTTTTGATCTGTGTACTTGAGTAAAAAAACAACAACTTTATTTCCTAGAATATCATTGCTGAATCTTGTAAAAGGAAGGTATTTGTTTATCTTCAGTTCAATATATAAAAGACTGGTGAAAAGAATTTCTGTTTTATTCGGATACATGTATTTCATATAGATAAAGACTAACCGTATGATATTTAATGATCTCTGCTTCTTCAGTAATATTTGTTATTTTCTTATAACAGGGAATTATTGAAAGACGATCATGCATTCTACATACCAGATAACATAGATGAACTAACTACGAGTCAAGTGTTAACCACAGGATATGTTGAAGGTCTTCCATTAGACAGAACATTTGAATTGGACCAAGATACCAGAAACTGGGTAGGCATTCATCTAAACAATACAGTCTCTGTATGCAGCATTTATACAAAGCAAAAACCTATCTATAGAGACAGACATTTTCATTCCAACAGATGTTTTTTTTTTATATAAATTGTCCACTCCAGAGCATCAATGTCTTTACAATAAATCTCCATTCTAACACTGGTGTTAATCTAATGAGGTTGAACAGTAATTTTGATAAATATTAACTATTTGGTTAAGTTACATGGTTTGATGTTTACGTTTCAGTTACTGTGCTTAGTAATATCTTATTTTGTCATTATAATGCAGAACTTTGCACTGTGTCAGTACTTACAGGTGGTGACAAAAGTACTGTCATTGTTTTTTTTGCAAGTGTACCTTACAACTTTTAACAATATTTACAGCTGGGTACAAAGTTACTAGAACTATGCCTCAGGGAACTGTTTGAATTCAAGCTCATGCAGACAGATCCAAACTGGTCCAATTTCTTCTACAACCCAGAAACAGAAAAGGTAAAATTAAAACATATCACAAGTCTTTTTTGTAAAACAAAAAAAAAACAAAATGGGACATGTGTCTGAAAATTCAAATGTAGTTAAATAGAATCTCATGATGTAAGTTATTGCAAGAGACTTGCTTTAATTGCTTGGAAAAAGTTAACGAGAGAATAATTTATCAGTATATTATAATGACTTAGGTCTTTTTGTAGATCCAGAATTGTTGGAAATTGGTCAGTAGCTGACATTCTGATTAGTAACTGTCTGAGATTTTTCCTTTGAAAATACACATTTACAACATAGCCTCAAACCCTTCATGTAACATGCAATAATTAGAGCTCATACATTTTGCAAGATTTTTATAAGTGTATGTTTGAAAAAAAAAAAACATTCTAGCAATACTACCCAATAATATACCTAAACAATATATTTGACAGATTGTTCTGCTAGATTTTGGGGCAACACGTGAGTTCAGTACAAAGTTTGTAGACGGGTATATCAGAATTATCAAGGCAGCATCTGATAATGACAGAGATGGAGTTCTGAAATACTCACAAGATCTCGGCTTCCTGACAGGATATGAATCTAAGGTTTGTATGACCTAAGCTTATTGTGTAGTTTTTACCCTGAAAGTTAACATTTTCTAGAAAAAAAATGAAAGATCTTAAACTTAAATCTCTTAGACACATCATGGAAGGCTAGCAGATTTTAAGAAAACTATCATTTTTATACGAATATTTTAAGAGGGAAATAGCAATTTTAATACCTGATAAATTTTCATGGTCATTAAGTTTGTGCAGGTGTTCTAAATTGAAGTAGAAAAAAGGAATTAGTAATTTTTCCCTAAAAAATTGATGTTTCAAAATTTTGTATTGGAAAGCATATATATAGCCATTAAAAGACTATTAAGAGGCAAAAAACAGTCAAATACATCAGTTATTCTTTTATTAACAGGAAATGGAAAAAGCACATGTAGATGCTGTCATGATTCTTGGACAAGCATTTCACTGTGACGGACCATTTGATTTTGCACAACAAGATACAACACGACGTATTCATAACCTCATCCCAGTCATGATGAATCATAGACTCACACCTCCACCAGAGGAGACTTACTCCCTTCACAGGAAAATGGCTGGATCGTTTTTATTATGTACAAAATTAGCGGCAAAAGTTGACTGTCGGAAACTGTTTGATCCAATATATGAAAATTATAAATTTGGTGAACCAACAAAAAATGAAAGTGTGGGAGAAAGTGAAAAAGGGCATTCTGGGGTTGAGGAAAATTTAGCTGTGTCATGATACATGTTGGTTTACAATGTGTTAAGTTTTAATGGGACAAACTATAAATACACACTAATGATGACAGCACAGCGACCAAATTGTTCGACAAAAAGTGTACTTCTGTATTTCATCAAAGAAGTGGTAGAATGGAAATAATATATAGCTGAAGCAAATTTAATTTGTAATTTTCAAAATCATTATAGCCTGCATAGACTTATTCTGGCTATGTGCTTCAGCTTGTAAAACTATTTTATGTGATGTATAACCTCGTTGTCATGTTTAAATGAATTATAAAACACTTCTGCTATATATTATTTCTAAAGTGAAGCACATGAGAAATAAATAATCAAGTGCTTATAATATCTATTCAGAATTCATGCAATAAGCGTTAAGATTGTTGCAGTGATGTAGTAACATAATTATTGTCTAGAGTATTAAATAAGAGAATTCAGGGATTTCATTGAAAGACCAGTCTTTCATAACAGGTGTGGAGTGCTTAATTCAGATTGTTAAATTGTTAATGTTTTTGCTGTACTTTGCAACCTTTGAGTAACATTTTATTCCTCAAGGGAGGTTCACTTATCTCACCATCTACAAATTTGTGGCATTTCTAATGGTCAAGAGACAAAGCCTACATATGGACAATATGATACCATATGGACTTAGTCATCATCAGTCGCATTACAAATGCTCACATTCAACAAACTCAGCAGTAAAAGTGAGGTCTACAAGATAAAATGATTACATGGCGTGTTGTTGACCAAGTATGGGATACAGGGATTTTTTTCCTTCTTTATAAAGTACCCCTAAAAGGACCTTTTCCCAATTGAGAAATGCAATCTTTTTTTCACAATTATCATCCAAAAATTCCCCGAATGACCAAATTAAGTTTGCATTTTGATGATTGCAGAAGGAAAACTTAGTTACATTGACATTCATCATGATTTAACCATTCAAACAGTTTGTTTGGTGATATTTACATGGAATTAAAGGAAGAAGCATTCTAAATGATGTTATTAATTAACTATAAAAATTCCCAATCTGAGTAAAAACACTGCTACTTTTCCCAATTTATCCGGTACCAGACCTTTTCCCAAAAGGGCAAAAACAATCACTGGGATATGTGCTGTGACTAAAATTTGTTACACTTGAGCTTCTGTCTTGACCAACATAGATTTCCTTGACAGTGTTTACCCTATATTCAGTTACCAGGATGCCATGTAGCTAATTATACTAAGAACATTGACAAATAAGAAAGAAAATATCTATCTTTGCAGGAGGTACTGGAGTTATATACCTGATGATACTGATTATGCTGCAGATTACATTTTTAAGCCCTGTAAATGAGTACTGGTAACAATAATTTACATGTTTATACTTAATTATACATCTGTACAAGCACATACATAGAATGTACATTAGTGATGCAAATGAACTATTTTAACTCGCAGCTGAAAAACAAGTTTGAGAAATAGTTTTATTGATATGTAGTAAATGTCATTATGTGTAAATGAGCTGTAATAATTAACTATTCTGAAATGTGTACAAAATCCACCTGCTGAATTGGACCAAGGCAAACAAAATTCTGCCTTTTTTTCAAACACATCCTTATTTTCAATTCCTTCTCTCTAAACATTGATAGTTACCACCTTGAAATTTGTTATTGTTTCAAAGTTGATATTTTTTAGATTTTAAAGTTATTATATAACAACATTAAGTTGTAGACTGTGTCTGCCTTGGTCAAATTGAGCAGAGGGATTTTGTCCTACACTCTGCATCTATCTATAAGCTACTGCTGATGGCAATATCTGTGTATGAGTGAGACTTCAGTATACTCATTTAATGTAAAATAATAGTGTTTGAATATGTTTCTGGTTGTAACAGATGTCAGAGACAATCTTAGTTATACATTGATGAATGTATAATAACTTGAAAAAATAATAAAAAAAATATTTGAATATGTTGACTGTGTTGGTGTGATTGTTTAATTTTCTGAAAACAAAGAGAAATTATGTGGTAATAATTTTATTTAAACTTTAAGGTAAAGTTAAGAATTGCAATTTGAAAAAAATAATATTGCCATGCAAAAATTGATATTCAAAAGAACAAAAGAGCAATATCATTCACCATAACTAGACAGTGAGCCTCATGCAGTCATTAGACTCCTAGTTCAAAGGTCAAAGTCTTACTGAGGTCAAAAATAAACATTTATTTTGTGTCTGCTCCATATCTGCCTTCAATAATGGGACTTTAACATAATGTTACACAAATGTCAGGCACAAGATACAGGCCCTGGGCTAACTCGTGTAAACAAACTTGTGAATTCAGAGACTTTGTGCATGGAGATCTTTAATGTTTGAACTATAACCTGTTGGTCAACTGTTTAAAACAACTTAAGTTTTTTTTTGTATTAAGGGTGAGAATTGTGATGAAAAAAAAGTAAGAGTAACCCCTCTAAATTGTAATTGATTGAAATTAAATGTTTTGGTGATATGAAATTCATGATACCTGATTTTGGTGATGTAATTTTCAGAACATGTACTGGAAAACAGTAGTGCAATCAAGTGCATTTTTTTGGTAAGCCTGTGATAATATAAATTTGTGTTTGTTGAAAATGCACAAATTCAACAATCAGCCCATTTTGAGAAAAAAAATGCAAAATGCAAGTTCAGATCTCTTTACAGTATAATGATTTAATGAATATTTACAAGATTAACAATAATAAATTTCTAGGAAAGCAAAATCATGTCTTGACTACTTGCAATATAACATACTGTATATATAGCATAATCACTGTTCTATCATTCGGTTACACTGCAGGTAAAAAAAAAGTTTTCTGCTCGTGTAACACTTTGTTTTGCATCCCTTGTTAGCCTGCTGGCAGCAAGTGATTCTGCCTTTGCTGATCAGTGTAGACCAAGATCAGGCTGATCATAGTCTGCACTGTTCGCTATTCAGTTTGTAAATTTTCAGTGAACACCCCTTGGAATAATAAATGGTATTGCCCAAATTGAATGATGGACCAGTCCAGTTTTAGAAGTTTAGCAGGCAAAGGGTTAAAATGTGTATCCTTTAACTGCTATAGACATCAACAACAGTGTGGTATTACATCCAAAATTAGGGACAGGTCAAGCATTTCAGGGTCTGAGCTCTACACAAGTCAGAAAATGTGAACTTTCCTATTCAGTTTCGTGCAGGCTGATCATGGTCTGCACTGTTTGCTATTCAGTTGAACACCATACATGTGTCAGTAATTAATTACTTTACAATTACTTTGATATTTTGTAATTACAATTTCATTTAATTACTCTAAATTTGCATCAGTAATTGATTACATTACATTACTTGTGCTCAAGTAATTATGATTACATTTGATTACTTTGAATATAACCATTTGTTTGGACAACAGAAATATAGGCATATATAACTGAATATATGATTTTTATCTTTATTTACAAATTTGATAATGCAACAAATAATTCATTCAATACTTCATTTCTGACATTGTATCTCACCGTAGGGTATCATTGCACTTTAAAATCACCATTAACCAGGGGCATTGTGTAAATTGTTGGTAGATCTATTAACTGCTAAATATCATATTTTCTCACCTGTACATAATACCGGAACCCACTGTAGATAATGTAGGTGACACAGTGATAATTGATCCTTATAAAGTTAAGGCTATAATAAGATGGCACACCTCTCAATTGTTTACGGATAATAACGAACTGAAATGTTTTTGACTACATTGAACTTATTAGGAATATTCTCTCGGAAGATTCTCCAAGTGAAGCAAGCATTTCATTGTAAATTTATATATTTATACCTGGTGTCGTACTCTTCCTCCAGTAATCAGAGAGTAATCAAAAGTAACCATGATTACAGGCAGAAAATTCACTGTAATTGATTACATTACATTACATGTAACCAGATTGAGGTAAGTAATCAAATACATTTGAATACTTGTATTTGAGTAATCAATTACAGGTGATTACAATTACTGTATTCGATTTCCCCAAGTCTGGTGAACACCCACCCCCCCGAATTTGGTGCCCAAATTGAATGATCGACCAGTCCATTTTAGAAATTTAGCAGGGTAAGGGTTAATGGAAACATAACATAGCTCGGTGGTGAAGACAAAGGCAATAATATTCCTCAGTTTATCAATTCAGTTAACTTGTGCTGATTTTATTAACAGGTATTTCTTGATTCTAAAGACTGCTCTGTACCAGTTGGCATTTCGTAATTTATCTTTAATACTGACCACTTGTAAAAAAAAAAAAAGACCATTATTACCTCATTTGAGCAGGAAGTGCCCCGGGTGAGCTACGTGGTTTTTTGTCCGTCTGTCCAGCCACACTTTTCTTCAAACAACATCTCGGAAACCATTAGTGGCAGTTGATGAAACTTGGCCTCAACGTTCCATGTCTAGTCCTCTTCCAAAAGTATTCAAAGAATTTCCATACCATGCAGAATTCTGGTTTCAGTGGCAACCAAAAAAAAAGAAAAAAAAGAAAACTTCTCCGTAACTGCAAGGACCAGAGCTTAGATATTTAATATGTAACATTGTCTAATGCTGTACCAAGATTGTTCAAATCTCGCCACTAAGATCAAAATTGGCAACGCCCTGGAGCTCACACGTTTTATACAGATCTTGAGCTGTATAAGGAAAGATTTAAAATCTGCTTCTTTATAGATAAGAAAATCTTGTCTAAAACCTCGAGCCCTTGAGCTTAGCTATTTGGTTTGTAAAATTGTAGTGGTCCTCTACCAAGTTTTTTTTTTTCAAATCGTGTCCCTGTGGTCAAAATTGGCCCAACACATGGAGGTCACTTCTTTTACATTGACTTCAATAGAAACAAAATCTTGTCTAAAACTTTGGCCTAAAGATGAGGTACTTGGCATAAACCATTGTGTAGACGTCCTCTAACAAGGGATCAATGTGTCAACATGAGTCAGGTGTTCTTGGCCCTTTTGTTTTACGCTCGACTATACGATATATATGGAGAGCTATCCTACGTCCAGCGTCCGCGTCCGTTCTGTGTCCACACCTTGGTTAAAGTTTTGATGCACTTTCTCTTTATATCTGGAATTAATAGTAGATGGATTTTCTTCAAACATAAATAGTTATTCCTTATCATCACTCACATCATATGGCACAAGGGCCATAACTCTGGACCCAATATGTTATGATATGAATTAATGCCCCCTTTTTACCAAAAATTTCGAGTTTATTTACCTCTCCGCGGACTAATGGGTTTTTGAGATTATCGTCAACTCGCAGAAAGGAAATTGTTTAAAAATTATACTAACTTACACGGGTGGTAAACGCGCAACCCAATTCCCGCCGGGAATACGCTTAAAATGGGTTGCGCGACTTCCGGTGCTTGTGTTGCGCGTAAAAATAGACGAAATTGAGAAATGTGAAGTCATGATTTTGCTTCGTATGAGACAAGAATATTTTTTCTCGAAAAAAGGAAAATGCTATTCGACACAAATATGATGATATATCGTATATATAAAATATCTGGTTTGTAATTTATGATTCGGCTCTATTACCACAAAAACTCTGGCGACACGAAGTGTGAAAAAAGTATGAAATCAACAAAAATGGAAGTTTCTGACCTCATATACCTAATCTGAGGACATCTGATGCTTTTTATGATAACTCAACTGTTATATAGTAACGAATATCAAAATTATTTGCTTCAAATCCTGCTTACAGGGACATAATTGACAAAAAAATCATCGGGAATGGGGTTGCGCATCGGGAATGGAGTTGCTCGTATACATCATAATGTATATAATGTATACGCGCAACTCCATTACCAGGGCGCAACCCTATTCCCGATTGTTTTTTTGCCAATCTTTCCTCCTAAAGCAACATTTCGTTCAAGTGTATGTAATATTCATGACTGTTATACACGTGTTTGATCATTAGAAGCGTCACATTTCCAGAAAGAAGGCACAAGTTAGAAAATTTGCATTTTTATGATTCCAAACTTTTCTGACAGACCGAGCCAGCAGAGTTTTCATGATATCAGGGCTGATTCTTAAATTAATAATTTCGCACTTCAAACATATGATCTTTATTCATTTTTGTGTCGAATAGCATTTTGCTTTTTTTCGAAAACACTCATAAATGTGTCATTATTTACAAAAACAAAAACCCACCTACCTCGATTTTGTATATATTGATGCGCAACACCAGCACCGGAAGTCGCGCAACCCATTTTAAGCGTATTCCCAATGGGAATAGGATTGCGCGTTTACCACCCGTGACTTAGGCCACAGCGTCTGACCTCGGAAACTATGGCACAGGAACTAGATCTCGTAAACTACTATTAAAATCACGGAAAGTGTGGTGTGGTTTGAGAACAGGAAAAATGCGGTCTAGGAACTACGTCTGAAACTCCATAAAATGGTTTCTGGGAACTACAACCGAAATGTCTGGAAATGTTGTCGAAACTGCTACTTATAATTGAAACTAGAATCTACTATTAATTAAACGAATTAAACGTGTAGGAACAAAATAGAAAAAGTGGAAACTCCACAGGTCGCCCAACACAACAAAAACGAAAATGTTGCAGGACGGTAGTTAGCACCAGTGCCGTAGCCAGACACAAATTTTAACCGAGGCAAACTAGGGGCGCCCGGGGGCATGCCAGCCATTCCAACCCCCGCCTAAATTTTTCCCCCAGGACATCTCTGGTGCGTTCTGGAGCACTCTCAGACTGTGTAATATCAAAGTAAAAATCGTCCTTTTAGCCCTATTTCTCACAGTCACTTTCATATTTTAAGAAAAAAATATATAACAAGAAAACCATCAGTAAAGACATACAGCAACATGCTATTTATCAGGTTACTAGTAGTTAAATAGTTTATTAGTTTATCACCCGAGAGGGCGTAGGTACGGGAGGGGGGGGCTCTGTCCGTGATGGGGGGTGGGGTCGAGGTCAGGGGTTTCCCCATAAAACGTTTTGAAATTTCAACACTTCCCGGCCCTGGATCTGGGCCTGGCCAGGCTATCAATAGGACTGCTAGGATTTCTGCCTCACCTTGCCTCAATGATGTCATGAGGCAAATCATATTCTGATATATTCTAATGGTGTTAATATACTTTTTTGAACTTCTATAACTGAATTTTCATGAGTGTGATAGGCCTGCTTTTTACTCCTTTTTTATTTTTGGCTCCTCAAATTTTAACCGAGGCAACTGCCTCGGTTTGCCTCAGTGTGGCTACGGCGCTGAGCACCGAGGTTGAGCAGAACATGCTATAAGTAGCCTACAAAAAAAATAAAAATGCGACCCCTCCAACTATGATTTCTGGACCGCCCCTGGTGCCCATCACCATATTTGGCAGTATTATTTCTGTAGTTCTAAATATAACCATTAGGAAAATCCCTACGAGCAGCGCGCGCCGAAACAAGTTACGACACGCTAATTTAATTGGTTGACTATTCTTACCCGTCCAATCAGAATATAGTTTCTTGCATGACATTGTAAATATTTACAGTCTTGCACGAGGTGTTGAAAATAGCGGCGTGAAGGTCAGGACAATTTAAATTATTTTATTATTGTATAGTTCCAATATATAACTCAAATTATATAATTTTCTGATACAATTTCACAAGAAGGTTGCTTATAGGTCGTCATAAAGCCAATGAATAAATCTCCATTTTTTATAAATATCTCGTACTTTGATAACGTCATCCAAGATTAGGCAATACTACAGTTTAGATTATGTTACCAGATTACATTTGCTACATGCGGATTAAATTAGATAATCAACGCCGTTCAATTTTTGCGGACTGAAGTCGCAATTACAGTAATTTTATCATTCGGTGTAAAATAATACCGATGAAGTATTTAGATGTATAAAAAGTGTTCATATATTATTATTTGTTAGACAATGAGCCGAGATGATGCAACAGCACGAAGAACCTAAAGAGCTCAAAACGAGAACCGGTGTGGAAAACGACGGTAACGTTTCCCGTGAGCCGGATTCGACGCCATCAACTCCAGCCGCCCAGAACCGGTTCCCGTTGGCTAGAACCGGTAGAGACAGCGGCTATGGAACGGACTACTCGCCGTCACCGTCATCCGTTACGTCAACCAGACATTTTGTTTTCAATGACGAAATCATCGCCGGTAGAAATATTTCAACCGATAATGTTTCTGAAATGCTGTCTGAGCGGCTACAAACCATTCAGCTCGGGTCAAGGGAAAATGGAACTGTTGACGGTAATCTTAAGTCAATGGATATGACTGAGACCGATGAAATCGATGAGGAGGTTATGAATATCAATGCAAATAATAGTGCTTCTTGTAATTTCGGACTTTACGATGTCGAAAGGATAGAAAGACCTAGTGCGCCATTCCCAGACCCGGACACTTTTGTAGGTGCTGGAAGTGGGACTGGCCACAGATGGGATAGTAGCCTTGCAAGTCGCACAGTGGTGAGACCTTTATCCAGAATCGGATATCGCACTAATACTACAGGCACTGTAGATGTTCAGCAATTTCCCAACAATGGTGAGTCTTTTGAGGGCTTTTTTTTTTTTTGTTTTTGTTTTTGTAATATCATTTTTTGAAGTTTATGCGAAGGAAGTAATTAGCAAGTTTAGAAACCATTATACAAATTTAATATATCCGGAAGGGGCATTGTATTTTATGATGATTTTCGAAAGTTGAAGTAAGTTGTCACGAGGAATATTATCTTAAATCACGGAAAAAAGATAATCATTCACTTAATGGCTTAAGTGTATTGCTACTGTATACATATACTATATATAGAGAAAAACGTGCGTCTTTGTTATAAAGGATTACGCAGTTTATCATGTTGACATACTGACACAGATTTTCCCAAAGCAAATAAATATGGTTTTCCGCATTAAGATGATTTCATAAAGTTCAAAACACTCTAGATAAGATCAAATAATTGATAGTAAAACGCATAGACTAACATGTAGTAATTTAATTTTAAGTATTCAGGAAATACAACATGTACCTCTACTCGTATGACACGTTCACAGTTCATTTATATAAGATTGACATCAGAGCCCAGTTCACTACGATAGTCAGTGATTTTTTACTTACTAGTATCTCGTGCTTAAGGCTGCTGACTTCAAATCACTCCCCACTCGGCAATCTCTGGGATCGAACCCTCTTCCTCTTTGTCTGACTAGGAAACCATCCAGCTGCCTTGCAGAGGGTGGTGGTTCTACCCAAGTACCCGCTTGCGCCCAGAATAATGCCTAAAGAGCGCATATAGCTCCTAGTCTTCCTCGACTTTGAAGGCTGGAAAGTCGCCATATGACCTGCATTGTGTCGGTATCACAACTCACGTTGGCACTGTTATGTTATTGACGGTAAATAATAAGAGTAAATTCTGTCAAAGATGGTACCATTTATTTACAAATTATGAAGCGGAGTTTGGTTCATTGTTGAAAGATTTCGTGCTCTTGACATGCTATTTTATGTTTTTATGCCATCCTTCGAATGGAGGTATATTGTTTTGCTCATTGTCGGACGGTCTGTATGTCGGTTCGTTGAGCGGTACTAGAGAATGTGTGGTCTCGCATTGGTCAAACTTCATAGGACGATTGTCTATGGCCAGTATATGAGGCTAATTGATTACAAATCAATGGCACAGTGACCTTGAGACTGAAAACGGTTTCCGTTCAGTAACTTAAGAACACTATGGATACAATCGTCAAACTTGATACAATTAGGATGATTGCCTGTGATCAGAAGTTGACCACAATTGTGTTTTGGATTTGATAGATGAAAGGTCTAGGTCACAGTGACCATTAGACCGACAACAGTTCCGGTTCAATAATCCAGGAAATTTATGGCTGTTAATCTTCATATGATGATTGCATGTAGCCAGTTAAATGACTCCATTTGATTTTCGAGGTCATTTGGTCTAAGTTCAAGGTCATAACATACAAAATAGTAGGTCAAATGTCACATTGACATCTAGGTTGAAACTTACTTCCACTCAGTAATCAAAGAAGGCTACAGTATTGGTTGTCAATCTTCATATCATGATTGCCTGTAGTTAGTAGATGCGTCCTGTTGTTTTTGTGGCCATTTGGTCAAATTTCAATACCATAGCATACAGAGCATCATGTGTGTGTGTGTGTGTGCGTGCGTGCGTGTGTGGGGGGGGGGGGGAGAGAAGCGCGGGTGGGGTGGGAGCGTATGTGTTTTACAAACAGTTCTTGTTTGTAGTAATAACTTCAAGACGACTGTTAGACTTAACGGCACCAGTAAACCATATTTATGCAAATTAAACGTATGTCTGTTTTCTTTTATTATACAGGACATGTAAGTACATTTAAACAAACACGCGTACTGTATCGTATTGTTCTGTGATCCGCAGATGCATCTCCGATGTCAACAGTCCAAACTGCAAGACAGCAGAATCAATCACAAATTGAACATCTGACACATGACCGTTCTTATTCACTCCCAAATGTCCAAGTTCTACAAGAGGAATCGTGTGAGCAGGCGGTTGGAAGACAACTTCGTCGTCTTAGCGACGAGTTCTTTCACTTTCATTGTCACAGACGACGGGTAAGTTACCTTTTCTATATTGCAGGGACACTGGTGTTTTAATACTACTTTTTGCTAAAATAAGAAATGTTGTTATTGTTTTTGTTTATCATTATTGCCGTTGCTGGTTCTGCCCACTGGCACCAGACCAGTAGAAAATGATGGTTTTAGGAGAGACATATACTATTAAAATGGGTTAGTGCATTTTCCCGTTCATGGCCATGGTTCTTACAGTATACGTAGGAGTATGGTATAACATGCACTGTAGCATTTTCTGGTGCCAGTGGTTAAAGAACTTAAGAAGATATTCTTGGCTCTAGATTTAGCGTCAACCGCGGCGGAATGTTTACATGTTGTTGGAATTCGATGAAATATGAATGAGCGCTAAATAAGCTGTTCTCTAAGTGGCCTGAAGAAGTCTCTATCATCGGGTTTTTGTATTTCAGCGGCGTGCGCTGTCTGTAGAGTCCTCTCCGTTTCCTCTGAGAGTGAACATTGATATTTATGCTGGTACAGCCTTTCCAGACGGAAGGACAGACCACGACGCAGAGGACACTGAAGAGGAAGCAAATAGCCGACAGTCTGAGGGACAGTAAAGTTGTGCAGTGATTGGAATAGAAAAATATGATATAGAACGTAATTTGGACCATGTCAGAAAACTGTTGTGTGATATTTTGCAGTTTGAAAGATAGAATGGCATTAAGTTTCTTTTTTTTTTTTTTCACATACATGTACATTTTTACGGTTTTGCATTGTCATCCTATATTCTGGCAAATATGAACAGATGTGTTTTGTCCTTTAAACGGCATGGAGAAATCAACGACGGTGCAGCTCTACTGACTTTATGCAAATTCACGATGAATTCAGTCAACACATTGTCGTTTACATTTCTGTTCCTAAGTGCAATAATGTCATCAGTTTTTTTTTATACAGAACTGTTTTCTACAGATGCATTATATGAACAAAAACGTTTTAGACAGGTTTAAACAGACCGTCTGGGTGTGCGAGGTTATGCATTTCATCAAAAATGAAATATTTTCTCCTAAGGAGCATAGACTTTATTTGAGTTTGCATATGAGTAAATATATTGTACGTACCTCATATTAATTTGAAGTTGTAAGAAAGTAATTATTGAGTCGGTTGAAAAGCTCTCCAGTCGGTTACGAAACGGTGGCCGACTCAAAATAAATCTTATTTATGTACTCGTTTGATAAGAAATCTGTCCGAGTCATCCCACAAGATGATCGATCGTTGCCTGATATTATAAAAAATATAAATATAAACCAAAGTACATTTGTACAAGCACAAGATGTTCAAATTGATATACATGTTTGTATCTTTTTTAAAGTTGATTTAAATTTAGCATTAAATGCTTTTTAGCTCACCTGAGAACAAAGTGTTCAATGTGAGCTGTTTTGATCGCCCTTTGTCCGGCGTTCCGTCATCGTCCGCCATTGAAAACAATTTGGCTTTGTCAGTCTAGTTTTCTCTGTAAAAAATTGGTACGATTCCAAATTGGATGGATAATCTGAGGTCAAAAACTAGTCACAAGTTCAAATCATAAAATGAATCTAGTCAGTAGTATCTTTAGAGCCTTACTTCTGCTTTATCTATAAATTAGCTTTAAAGAAATCTAGGCCAAATTAGAAACTAGATCATCTAGGGTAATATGTATAGGTTAATAAATGGGAGAGCGGTGCCTTTGAGTGATAATGGCCCTGGCAAGGTGATAATAGCCCGAGGGCTTGCTCTCCCATGTATTTACCTGTTTATTACATGTTTACCTATAATATAGTAAGAAATGGTTTTTTTTGTGTCATTTTTATGGGTACTTGCATCTTCTGGCACAATAAATTTCAGCTTTTCAGTTTCTATATTATTTGTATAAGAGTCTATTTACTGTATAAAATCAAATACCTGGATAGTTGTACTTTCTTGCTTATTGCATAATTTAGGGATAAAATACGATATTTCACGAAGAATACACGATGTTACGCTCAAGATGATAAAATAAAACGGAAATATTCGCTGTTTTACCTCCACGAAACGCCATGACGTCATTTCTGTTTACAGACGTTAATTTCCCGCGCTAACGCCAGGGCCATTATCGATAATGGCCCCGGGGCTTATTATGATAATGTGATAATGCATGACGCAATGCGATAATGGGAGAATTTTCAACACAAATTTGTTACTATTTATAGGTACTCATGTAATAATAACCTTTATCATGCTGGACACGATTGATTCTGCCTTTGCGACCAGTGTAGATCATGATCTGCACTGTTCGCTATTTAGTCCGTATCTTTTTGGTAAGCATCCCTTTTAGCAGCTAATGGTACTGTGCAAACTGAAAGATGGACAAGTTCATTATAGAAATTTAGCAGGGTAAGGGTTAATGAACTGATGTAAGACATTAGTGGTCCTCTCACGCTTATAAATGGCGCTACAGAGTGCAGGTTTCATCTTGAAAATAACAGATTTCGCCCAGCTGATCACAAAAAAAAATCTTAATTGTTTTGTTATATTTTGAAATTTACTGACTCGATAGGTATTTATTTGACCGATTTTGTAATTTCATTGATGACGAAACTACATGCATTATTGTTAAGTGTTGTTAATATTATTACAAATGTTCTTTTTCTGTACATTCCAAATTTCTTAAAAAACGTGGGGGTGGGGGAATTGTTAAAAATGTCTTACATTGCAAACATTAGAATGTAGGGGTACTGTTTTGATGAGTCTAAAATAGAATATACCTGAAAAATATGTCATAGTCTAGGAGCTAGTCTTCATATTTTACATGATGATACTCGTATAAGGGTAAGTTTGCTTTTGGATACAAAAGTCAGGAGAGTGCCATTCTAGATCCTCTTTAAGTTTGTCATGCTGGACAGCTGTAATTATATTCCTGTCTGTTGTAAATACGCCTTATTTATTATACTGACTATGCAGTTATGATTTGATTAATGTTCAAAAATGTAATTTGTAAGTAGATGATGTGTTCGTTACCGTATACAAGATTGAATGTATGTTTCATCCCATAAGTAGTGTAGTTCGATCTCAGTTCCGCTGTCGGAATTATCAGTTTCAAACATAATGTACAAATGAAGAAGAGAGTTTCTAAACAAAGGCAAAATGGCGACAATCAATTTATTATAACTATTGTTGCACCGATGTTATAAGCGGCATTGTATTTTTTTTTAATTTAAATGATTTACTGAAACAGTCAATTTATTTTTAAATGAATTCAGGCTTTTTTCGTAAAATATTATTTTATGAACAAAGTATTGTCAATTCTAGATATACGTGTAGCCAATGTTGTTCATACTTTTGTACCCGTGTGAACTTACTGTTCAGTCTAATTGTACATTTTTATATTAATGACTTAAAACTTTCTGAGTATTTGTTTTTGTTCTTGTTGACATTATTGTATGTTTATTGAAATTACGTCATAATAAAACCTTTTCACTGGTTGTGTCATTTTTTAGTTGATGATTTGACTTCTTAAACACCTTTTTACATAAAATGTAACATTTTGAATGGTACAGCATGTTATCAAATCGCTATACATTCACATTTAACTGACTAATTTTGGTGATATCATTTTTGGCAGCATGTCAGTATAGCCAGTTGTGACTCATTCCTGACAATTTCCCCATGCAGCGTTGGTATACTTTTTTAAGTCGGTCAAAGTTAACACAGCGATTTTCTTACGATTCTCCCAGGCGAACGAATATAGTTTTGGCATTGTTGGTCCATCTAGGACGTGGTCCAGAACATTTTAGTAAAACGTAATATAAAGTTAACTACGGCGCTCCGTTTGGACCATCGATATTTTTTTTATTTCTGAATCCTATATCTCGAAAGTCGAAATCACGAAACTACGATGATGGAAGTCGAAAACACGATGGTGAAAGTCGAAACTACGATGATGGAAGTCGAAAACACGATGATGAAAACACAAAACCATGATGTCCGTTATAACTGTATTGTGTGCAATATAAACCACCGGTCCATATTTATGCTATTGACTGGTCTATTTTTAACGGGCACTGGGTTAAAGTCAAAAGTTGAGAAGAAATTACTTTTCATGTCATGTAATAAAACACTTCTTGAACATTCAGTACCGTTCATCCTATACCCGAGGCTATATTTCTTTGGTAATTTCAGTTAAAAACGAAATATTGCAACCAAGCTTGGTAAATAATAAAGGTAAATAATTAATACCACCACACAAAAGGTGTATAGGGTTTTACCGCAGTGAAAATACATTTTATGGCATGAAAATACATACTGGAATCATTTTTAGAGCAATGAAAATCAACTTTACTGCAGAAATGATATTATTCTGGTCTGTTCTGTTCAGTGCATTCTGGTCTGTTCTGTTCAGTTAAGTTTTGCTCTGTTCAACTGCTGTAATTTATCACAGCAGCACTAGCAGCAGATGTCCGGTAAACATGCCACTGAAAGAGAGGTATTTGCCTAAAACTTTCAGCTGAAATGAGACATTGTCATTAAAGTATTACTGTAAAAAGACCAGGGTTTCCAGATTTTGAATAGTTCAAGCATAAATTTTAATAGTTTTTGGGAAATGGTCTATCATCTATAAGAATATTTTCAAATAAATCTTCAACCCACATGGACTGTAAGGCATTTACGAAAGACAACTCCGCAGACCATATAGGTCAAAATGTTAATGTGCCCTGCAGATTTATCTCTCTTAGATTCTTCATGTTTAACTTGCCGTTGCGTTAACATTATCACTCCCGATCAGATCGTATTAATTATTAACAACTTCATAGAAGCGGAAAAACTCATAATTAATAATAAAACATTTATACATGATCAATAATGATAAAAGAAACTATAGTTATGAAAATCAATTCTCAAATGTACAAACATTTTGTCCTACTTTTAAAAATATAGAAACAGAATTCTGCGGCACAGACAATTTCAGGATTAGATAAAAGATTTTACCCTTACCAGATGAATTGAAACAATGCGCATTGATAAACTCAGCCTTGTCTAATATGCTCATACTTCTGACAGTATATCACCGTTCGTATCTGCCTGTCTCAAGTCTGATAGGGGCTGTGTCACACCTAAACTTTGCGAAAGCTGCTCATGTTTATAAGGCAAAATAGTCTTGACATAAGTTTCAATTTCAAAATTAAACCTTGAAGGCTTGCATGTATGTAATAAAATACCTCCGCCACCTGCATTACTGTTAACTGTATGTAGAGATTCAATCCTTGCATCCAGGTATTATAAACGATTTAATTATGAACTGGTTAACTTAACAATCAAGATCCTTTACTCTATTTATTTAATTTATTCATTTATTTTTTCATTATTAATTTATTTAAATTAAAAATTAACCGCAATTATATCTCTCTAAAATTTCCTTTAATCTTTATTGCCAATCTTTACATGTTCTATCGGCATTCTTGATGCAGTATTTATTAACTATACTATTTAAATTAAATAACTCGTACTAGGAAATCTGCACTAAATACCTGCCATACATATTAGTTGCTTAATAAAAATGGATTCCTAACCCATGTCACCAGAGGCGTCATCTATTGGCGTATATCTGCATGTTTCAAAACAAAACCTCATGACACGGTTCTGAACTGCTACTATTCAGGAGGAAGTCTTTATACGCCAAATAGATGACTGACCAATTCGTATAATTTCTTAAAAACACCCAAACAAAGGCTCTGAAACTGGCTGCTTCAGAAACAAATTTAGCTGTGAAATTGTAGTCAAGAAATTCATTCAAGCTATACTGATACCATTATTTGTTACAGCTAGAATTAAAAAGCACACCTTTTATTTGTCTTAAACATCAAACCATTGCAAAGTATATCCATTCAGTTTAACACAAGAGCTTACACAAGAATATAATGATTTGATAGCATTTTACAGTTTACTATACTCCCATAAATACTGAGCGATCAATTGAGTCGTAAGCTTTACTCGGCAAAGTCTGAAGTATTTTTTTTCTAGAAGACAGGGGTAATGGCAGATATATGGTCAACACTGGAAGTCGTTTTGCTCATCCGCCAAATACTGTGTTCAGACTACGTTTTTAATCCTATATTAACTTGGGTTTATCTTTTAAACTCGTTTGCATCCACATTATATGTGGTGTAAAACGTGAATTATGTAAAGGTCAAGTGGGTTCTGTAATATAGCATTAAAACTACCTCGGGAGGTGGTTTTAATACTATATTAAAATGTAATACTACATTATTTTACAAGTGTGAACGCAAATATGAGTTATAACTGGTTTTACAATCCCAAATCCACAGATCTTACCTTTTGGCGGAAGAATACCATGTGTTTCTCTTTTGTATCAAACAATTGATGCTATGACTGGCAAAAGTAATTGGAGTGTTGATGAAAAAAAAAACAACATTAAATTGCGATATGGAGTCATGCTGATGCTCAAAATAAAGGTCAAGTGGGTTCTGTAATATAGCGGGAGGTGGTTTTAATACTATATTAAAAAGTAATACTACATTATTTTACAAGTGTGAACGCAAATGTACGGATAATACACGTTTTTTGTGTATTAACGTCTGCAGAAGCCCGCGGGATTGTTTGTGACCGAGACCGAAGGTCGAGGTCACAAACATATCCTAAGGGCTTCTGCAGACGTTAATACACAAAACAAACGTGTATTATCGCTATTCTTGCATAAAAACAATACACGACGACTTTATGTATTGTTTTCATACGTGATGACTGGACGATTCCGGTACATTTTTTATTTACCATTCTTGTTGCAGTATCAGTAGCAGCAGTAGCAAACACGTGAAAAAGGCAGTAACAGTAGTAGCAGTAGAAACAGTAGTGGCAGTAGCAGTAGCAAACACGTGAAACTGGCAGTAGCAGTAGCAGTAGCAGCAGTAGCAGTAGCAAAAACGTAAAACAGTAACAGAAGTAACAGTAGTGGAAGTAGAAGCAGTAGTAGTAGCAGCAGTAGCAGTTGCAGCAGTAGCAGTAGCTGCAGTAACAGCAGTACCAAACACGTGAAACTGGCAGTAGCAGTAGCAGCAGTAGCAAAAACGTGAAACTGGCAATAGCAGCAATAACAATAGCAAACACCTAAAACTAGTAGTAGCAGAAGCAAACTCGCGAAATTAGCAGTAGCAGCACAAGTTTCGTGTTCTTCTTTTCCTACTACAAATTCATGTTTTTGCAACTGTTACTGCTGCTTCTGCTACTACAATGTTTACTTTTTTGCTACTGTTACTGCTGCTAAAATATTCCAGGCTTTCCTACTGCTGCTATTGCTACTTCTATTGCCAGTTTCGCGCGTTTGCTTCTTTTACTGCTGCTAAAGCTACTGCTTATACTGGTACTGCTACTGCTACTGCTAGTACTGTTACTGTCAATTTCATATATTTGCTACTGTTACAGCTGCTATTGCTACTGCCGATTTCACGATTTTCCTACTGCTTCTGCTGCTACTGCTACTGCCTGTTTCAAGTTTATGCTACTGCTACTGCTACTGCCAGTTTCACTTGTTTGCTACTGCTTCTGCTGCTACTGCTACTGCCTGTTTCAAGTTTATGCTACTGCTACTGCTACTGCTAGTTTCACTTGTTTGCTACTGCTTCTGCTGCTACTGCTACTGCTGCTACTGAAGTGCTACTTCTACTGCAAGTGCTACTGCTACTGCCAGTTTCACGTTTTTGCTACTGCTACTACTGTTACTGCTACTGCTACTCCTACTCCTACTACTGCTGCTGCTGCTACTTCTACTACTTGCAATTTAACGTGCTTGCTACTGCTGCTACTGCTACTGCTGCTACTGCAACTACTACTGCCACTGCCAATTTCACGTTAATTCTACTGCTACTGTCAGTTTCATGTGTTTGTTACTGCTACTGCTGCTACTGTTACTGCTGCTGCTACTGCTACTGCTACTGCTGCTGCTACTGCTGCTGCTGCTGCTGCTGCTGCTGCTGTTACTGCTACTGCTACTGCCACTGCTGCTACTGTTAATGCTGCTACTGCTGCTACTGCTGCTACTGTTACTACTGCTGCTGCTGCTGCTGCTACTACTACTTGCTACTGCTGCTGCTATTACTGTTACTGCTGCTGCTACTGCTACTGTTACTGTTGCTGCTGCTGTTGCTGCTATTACTGCTACTGCTACTGCTACTGCTGCTGCTGCTACTGCTACTGCTGCTACTGTTATAGTAATTGAGATAAACCCATAAAAGAATGAAGTATCCCTGTTCTTGATCTTTTTTTGAATATTGATCAGTTAATTTATGTCGACCAAACAAATTTGCACCAGTTCAGGTTTGCACCAGTTAGGTACCTTAAGATATTATCTGGCACATTTTTCCAGGAAAATAAGCAATACAATAAAATCCGAGGTGACAGATTAATTCTCCCACAGAGAAAGCTAAATCCATTTGTTCGTAACATGGCATTGTATGATTGATGTTAGAGATAATTTGTGAATTGCCGTATATTATCGCACGTACAATCTTGCGGTAATACACGTTGTCATAAATCTTCATTATACATTTTTGACACGAGATGTTTTAAAGTCCCGTAGTGTAAAGAAGTTAGGGTGATAGGTATTTCTTCGTCTTCTTTCTAAATAATTTGCAGGTACCCGTTCTAATGGTAGCGCAGAGAATTTTTGTAGTCACAACCCTGTTGCGTTAGACAAATATAAGGCGGCTCTAAACGACATCATCTGAAAAAAAACAGGGAGGAGTCAAAGCAGGGATGTTTCAATGGACGACAGTCACGCTGGAGCATCCGCCAGTGCTTAATAAAACATCACCATCATCATTATTGTCAGCATAAATACAGTGCTTAATGCGAATACAAATAAATGGCATCGTCATCATCGTCATCGTCAGCATAAATACAATGCTTAATGAGAATACAAACAATTGACATCATTAGCATCATCATCGTAGGCATGCGTACAATTGCTTTGATCTTACCTATCATAATCACTACCATCGTCATCGTCATCACCACCACCACTATTGTCATCATTATCATTATCATTACCGTCATCATTGTCGTCGTAATTGTCATCGCCTTCATCATCATCATCATCGTCGCCGTCGTCGTAATCATCATAATCATCATCATCACCATCGTCCTCCTCCTCCTCATCATCACTGCCGCCACAATCATCATCATCATTATCATCAATGTCGTTGTCGTCGTCCGAAGAAAGTTAAAATAATGATAAAACTGATGATCACAATGGTGAAATCTATGGTAATAATGACGGTGGTAATCACGATGGTGATGATGAAAGACGATTAGGACTGTCTAAATTCGATAATATTGCTGTCTACAAAAATGCTAAATGCGTTGGAACCAATCTGAAAATTGCGCTACTACAATTTTAAGGTGTGCATCAAATCTAATATTTAAAGTGGCCATTCACTTTTGAAAATACTGTTGAAGAGATTTAATCAGAATTATATGATTAAACTGTTTATCCTATACTCGAATCAATTAAATGTTCCATGTTTAATTGTTTTACGAAACTTATTTGCTGACCTCATTTGTGTATCACACTTTAAAGAAAGACACTGTGGACCTTTAAAAAAGAGAAACTCATGCTTTTATAGATACCGAGTCAACTGCCAGATAGCAGGTGGCACAGGTTTATAAAAAAAACCTACGAAGATTACGAAATACGAGCTTCATACTCTTTTCAACCGACATATGATATGTTTTTATTGCTTATTGTCTTAACAGTATGTTGGCAGCATTCAAGGAACGCTTCTGCATGCCCAAAATGTACGACGTTAATTAACATTTATAGTCTTGTCTAAAACAAATCAGTAACATGGTCTTTTAGTTCATGTGACCGCTGGCATGTCATATCTAAAATATGTGGGCACTGTAAACAACAAGATTGTTTTTCCCATAGCACTAAGTTCTTAAACAATCGCTTGAACAAAAACCATGGTCTTGTATTACAATGGCAGTAACCATGGTCCTACATTTTCACTCTTACACTACTAGTATGCGCTTGTCATGTTAGTACTATACGTTGCTATTGTATAAAATTGTACTTGCATGTATAAAATTGTTCCTGCAGGTACACTTTTATACTTGCAGGTACAAATCAGAAAAATTTTAATGTACGTAAAGGTATAATTAATACCTGTTGGTATAAATATTAGGATCTTACAGTGAAGATGCGACTTAAATTGCATAATCACACGTGCTGTGAATGCGCGTGTTATTTGTCCGCTCAAGAGTTATGGAACCCACAATGAAATGACAACGCAGAATTTTCTCCATAAATGCCAACATAACATTAGTCGAGAATTTAACGGTGCATGCCTTACTACTAGTTTATTGCTGGCATGCAAAATTTGATTCGAAATAATGCTTACTGACCTAGTTCACAAATTTTCCATGAATATCAGCTTTACACTGGCAAAATACTTGCAAAAAACAAATATTGGCTTAACTCGGGCAAAAAATCAACATCGGCTTTACACTGGCAGATAAAATCAGAGTAAAATGGCAAAACGATGATGGCGGCACTCATTGGACACGTGAAATATACACCGTGGCAGACGGTTGGTCACTTAAAAAGGCGGATCTGGTTTTTAAGTACGAA
Source organism: Mercenaria mercenaria (assembly GCF_021730395.1). NCBI lineage: Eukaryota > Metazoa > Mollusca > Bivalvia > Venerida > Veneridae > Mercenaria > Mercenaria mercenaria. The sequence continues at coordinate 27,377,482 of NC_069361.1, read as the reverse complement.
ACTATCATATTTTGAATTCCAAATGCTTCCTTTTAGAAACAGTCCTCGAACTTACCATGCCGTTTTTTGGAAGAAGTGTTAACGTCCAATCCCCAATCCCCTCTTCTGCAAAAAAAAAAAACAAAACAAAAAACAAAAAACAAACAAACAAAAAAAAACAACATTTTTTTAATAACAAGCAGGATAACGAGGAATTAATTATGTGATACAGTATTATATTATTATATATTTGTACTGTGATTTACCTTTTTTACCGAACCACATATTTTTACAACAGAAGTCAAATTTAATCGAGACAATATATATCATATAGATGCCGAATGCCATAGCTTTGATTCTGATTTATACGTTCAGTCAGTGGCATAGTTCACACGTTTTCTTTTGAAGGTACAATTCCTTACCTTTGTTGCAGAATGTATGAGTTCATGTCTTTAAATTAAGCACTTATTTTAATTATGTTCTCTAGCATTCGTCTGTGACTTTTTTTTAATCAAAAGTAAAAGGACACCGCAAATACGACCTGCGAAAGAGACTCGTGCCTGTCCGACCTTAATAGAAAGTCACGCCAAAATGTCAATTACTGTCACTTAAACCGACACAAGCAAGCGTTTTACTAGAATTGATAAAACAATAGAAATAAAGCACATTTGGTTTTCATTTCATTTTAATTATTTGTTTCCGCACCCAGATCATCGCTCTCTGCAACTTACCAAACGCTTTTTATTAATTTGACCGGCGAGCCAATATCCGCGCATATTCGGAAACTAGTATTTAAGTTTCGAATTGAATTTCGATAAATTACACTTTTCACTGTTAAATTTAGTTTTCTTTTATTTCACTGGCGGGTGATCACTCTTACTTTAGAAACGAAAACGAATACCCTTTTTATACTTTTGACATTTTTTGGGCTCCATTACCTGTCAAAATTATAGAACGTTTGCTCGCTCTAACAGGTCATACACAAAATTATCGTCTTCAATTCTTTACCATCGTGGTTGTCATGGTTCTCTTTTGTCTACTTTATTTTCAGCAGTCCATTTTTATTTGTTTTTCACTATCTCTTGTGCCACAAAATGACGGCAGTTCCAAAGTCTGGACGGGCGACAAAGTCCGTTGCATTGGTGCATCTATTTTGATATGGATCAATCATAATAGAATTTTTTGTCGACGATACGGTCGTTTTCAATCTGACTAAAGTACTTGATCTTCTAAACGAAGATCTGAGAACGACCCATTCACATTCGTCTTCTGTATATTTTGGATTTCCAGTATTGCTATTTTTATTTTATCCAATCAGACGACTTGTTCGAATGTCAAAGAGTAAGAAAAATGTGCAGTCATTCCAGGGCTCGAACCCGTGACCCCTCGCTTACAAAGCAAGTGGCCTACCGACTGAGCTAACCGGCTATCTGATACAATATGACATAAAAATTGTAAATATCAAAAGTCAATGCTACAGGTAGATTTGCAGGATGTTGTAAGTTAGGCTCTGATTGGCTAGCGAAAGGGTCGTCAGAACGAGGCAATGAATAGGTCGTTCTCAGATCCTATGCGTAGCGTAATAGGATATGTACTTTAGTCAGATTGGGTCGTTTTAATCATCATTCATCAACGTCATAGCAAAAACTATTATCATTATTTTTACATCACCATGAGTTTAAATCATGATTTAATATCACCAGTTTCTTCACCATTTTTAATTTTGGTACGAACGAAAGGAAGGGCAAATGGATAAAATGGTAATTTTATGCCCTTGCAGGGTTTTTTTTACGCATAAAAATAGTGACAACGCGATTTGTTTAATGGGACAAAATCAATGTTGCGAGTAGCTGAATGGAACCCACTTTGGTATTTCTGTTGATAGGAGAAGGCCATCATAGTCACCATTCATCATCGATACCACTATCATCATTGTCATCAGCATAAGTTTTCTCATCATAATCATCAGTTTCACTGTCAGTTTCAGCAATATAGATTTATTACAAAGAAAGTTGCAGCATTTAAAGTTTAGATATTTGAGCCGCGCCATGAGAAAACCAACATAGTGTCTTTGCGACCAGCATGGCGCAGTCTGGTCAGGATCCATACTGTTCGCTTTCAAAGCCTATTGCAATTAGAGAAACTGTTATGGAACAGCATGGATCCATGCTGTTCGCAAAGCCACTATGTTGGTTTTCTCATGGCGCGGCTCGTTCAAAGACTTAAAACGTTGATGAATACGGACCTAGGCGCAAAATTATGTGAATGGTGTTTTTTTAGAAGAGGGGTTGGGAGGAGGACAGGGCGGGGTCAGCACATTTCTGTGAAACAGAAACGCGACAAATAAGAAAACAATAGTCTTGAATTTATCTTTCATTATAAGAAGTTTGTAGCGTCAGTAGTTAACATAAGCATTTTTGAAAAAAAAAATATATTGTTCTAATTGCACTTGTCACAGGGCGTAGCATTATACATTATAAATGTATTATATAGTGTTTTACAACAAGTTCGATAGTAACAGCAATCATAAATACTGAGTGGAACACGAAATTTAAACTTAAGCAGTTGGGCGATTCTGCGGTTACGAAAAAGCACTGGCATTGCTCTTTGTTAAAAGAGATGAATTCCAGAACAAAACTATTATTTCAGTCGTCAGCAGAAAAATGGTGTCAATAGGCATACGATTATTCTGTTTGATCCGCCCAAGAGCGTAAATTGTCTTCAACAAATTACTGTACTATTTCAGTACAGCACAAAAAAAAGGTACAGTACTAAGAACAGTTATGAAAATGAAGAAAACTTTTCTTCACACGATCATACACGATTGATAACCATTTTTATTTAGTTGTTAAAAGATGAAATTTCTAACCTTCAGAAAGTAAACAAGAAGTCTTTATCTGACTAAGATTAGAGAGGCACATGTCATATCTATTTAACCTCACGCTCGGTGTCTATGTCTGTGTTGTTAATGAAGAGATTATTGTGTCAAATTTGTTAACTTTCGAGCGCGAATTTTGATTAATAGCGGCATTTTGGATGAGGTCCAAACAGAAGTCAATTATTGCGCAGTAAAAAATAAAAAAAAAGACAAAACATAATGTCAAGATATTTGATAAATTTGGCTGCAGAATTATGATAAGTTTTCAAGATACTCGAAAAGCTATACCGTTATAATTAGCTTCCAAGCATAACTGTGGTTTTCAATTTACGTAAGCTTAAATAGATAAAGTAGAGCCAAATTTGGGGAAATTATTGTGGCAAGAAGAACGGAACTCGAGGTTTTTTGAACATCAAAGACAAAAAGAATGAAAATTCAATAGGGTCAATGCTTTTGTGATTCTTTTTTATTGTGTCTAGGTGTCGAATAAGTCATCTAAACAAATAACGTGTTTGCAAGAAGGCGCGTCAAAATGACCACCTTCTGAATACATGAATGATACAGTTCTTCAGAGCTGACGAAGTTGTCCAGTGGCGACACTGTCTGACTACGTAACAGGGGCTGTGAGGTCGAACACCCGCTCCTTCAGCTAGAATTACTAACTCTGGGATAAGAGCCCGGTTTATGGATGTTTCTGGAATTGGAGCTTCATCTGTACCTTGCACTATCCTCCCACTAAAATTACCAACAGTTTTTTGGAGGAGCCGTCCGTATGGTTTACCGGTGGCGCCTGTAAATTCGCTCACGTATACAAAGATACGGTTCTTTCGCGTATGAACTCCAAACAACGACATGTTCTCTATTATAATTTATGGATATGAACAGACTACTATATTTAACTTTGCTTGGTTGCTTTCTGTCCGTGGATTTTCTTACAGAGTGCAGCTCCAATGTTATTAGTCCCCTACCGGTGGAACACCGGTGGACTATAGGAATGTCCTCAAATCGTCCGTCCGTCTGTCTGTCCGTCCGCAAATCTGGATCCTGCAATTAATAAAAGAATTCAAGCTAGGTTTATAAACTTGGTATGTGAATAGAGAGCAATATGTAGATTATGCACGTACATGACTTATGCTTGTAGGTCAAACGTCAAGGTCAATATTGAAGGTCAAGTAAAAATTGTTTCCGTTCCCCAACTTTTATATATCTTAGTGTTATACAGGAACATTCCCCAAGATGAGACAATGACATGATCTATGCTTGTCAGTTAAAGGTCAAGGTCACTGTTTAAGGTCAAATAAAAATTTGTTTCTGCCCCATAACTTTTAATCGCATTGAAGGATTTTTTTATTATTACTTCACAGAAATATTCCTATGATAAGACTCGTCAGCATGACCCATGGCTTTCGGTCAAAGGCCCCAGGGTCACTATTGAAGGTCAATTAAGTAAAATTGTTTCCGCTTCATAACTTTTATGTGCATTGATGGATCACACAAATGTTCCCTATGATGAGACAATGTGTCGCGTACATGATAAATGCTTCTAGGTCAGTGTCACTATTGAAATTTAAAACAGTTTTTGTTTCTTAGCTCCTAAATGCCTTGAAGTATGTTTAGTCTGAACATTGTTGCCAACAACCACAAGGGGCGAACATTAACAAAGTATTATGGCGTACCGTTTGGGTCAAAAGTTCCCGGATACCACCAGTAGTAATAAAAGTACCTGCGGGTATAAATTGGATATGTACCTGCGGGTATAAAAATTTTACTGCGGGTATAATTTTACCTGTATAATTTTGTACCTGCGTATAATTTTTATACCCGCAGGTATAATTTTATACCTTTTGTAAAATAGACTGGCATTTGTCACTTAAACATAAAATAGAGAAAATCACAAAAATCTGAAATTTTGTTATCATTCTAGTGGCTATTCTAACTAATGTATTTCAAAATAGAATTAGAATTAACTATTGTTTAGCATATTTCACGCAAAAAACGTGCTTCGTACGTAAATAAAAGATATAGTGAATATAAATTGTCGTAAAAAGGTAGAACTGATTTGCATAATTTTCTCTCATCTAATTACTCGTCGTTTGATATATAGTGCAGCTGGTACATAGTGTTGATTTATAGTTATGAAATGAATAATGAAATAACAAAACGCAAACGACTTGCATATTTGGAATAGTTCTGTAAATTCCTCGCATTTTCAGTACAATACTCGTGAATAAGGTTTTGTCCGATGCTGACAGCATACCAAAAATGGAAAATCAGGTACGTTTACACTTAAAGAACCTACCACATGACAACTATATTATATGGTAACTATATAGGCCTAAATGAGAAATACAAGTATCTAGTTACAAATTGACAGTGGTATATATTAGGCCAAGACAACCTGTTTAATGTTTAACCGTGAACAGTATACATTTATTTAGTTTAGGCCACACCTTTTTTATACATTATAAGATAGTTATTTGTCTATATATTTTAAATGTATATAGCCATTTTGCACTAAAGTTGAATTATACCTGTAGTATAAGAATGATATTCATTAACGTTTTGTAGGTGGAAAAACGTAGGCCACTAGCTTGTGGCGGGTCTTTAATTTTGCCGTTTACACCGGCTAACCTGCTCGATTGACATACCGCTCATTTATAGGCCTAACTATAGTAAAGCGACCAGCGTGGGAGCCATCTGGTTTAGTCATGTAATGGCGGACAGGTTTTTGAACACTGATTTTTCACTTGGCATGGCCACAGACGTCTAAATTAAAGCTGGTTTGTTTAAATTTCATTTAATATGAATGTATTTTTGACATTTTGGTAGGAAAAACGAGAGGTTGTATTTGGTGAAGTGAAACTCAATTTTAGTATGAGTAGTACTTCCAGGTCACAGCACTGTGATTTTGATGTGATTTTACAGTAAGCAAATGTGACAAGAGAAATCTCTCTATATGACCCCTACTTTTCTCTTCATTTTAAATCAGTTTATCATAACTCTTTAAAATGAGGTAAGGATTCGTTCTCTGAAATGGGTCTAGCTATGTTTGGTAGCTCTTTAAAAAATGTGAGTTTTATATAGAATATATAGGGAAAACTATTTATTAGTGTGTGACCTTTTAGAAACCTGGCTAACATACTCGCGCTTGTACGAGCTACAGTGGCCTGATGGATAAGGTGTCTGCACCTCAATCGGGAGGTTGAAGGTTCGGGCTCTGTCAGTGGTATGCATTACTACTAAAGAAAGACGTCCTGGTGAGCCGCCGGTAAGTTAAATAATGACTACAAATTGCCCATCTACCTGACGCCTGGCACTAAAATATAGGAATAGGAAAGTAAGATGTTCAAGGTATATAGGCATTGACGATTTAAAAAAAAAATATCAGAAACCCCTCAGTAATTGATTAAAAATACCGCTGATGTTGAATCAAGGGTATCCGATGGTGACGTAAAGGCCTTAATTAATACAAAAACCAAACCCGCTGTATGGTACAACTTATGAAAATAAAAAATAGTTCGTTTCACGAAATAGTTCGTCCACGCAAATATGTAATACTGTAACGCCTACGCACGATTATATATATGGACTGCAACGTTCTGTATGTATCCAGAAGTGATATATCAAAATAATTGCAGTATAAGAATGCACCATTTGAATGAAAATAAAGATAGAGAAAAAATGCAATTACCTATCGCAAGTATGATTGTAAAAAAATCCAATTTTAATCCGGTGCCAGCAAACGCTTTACATTCCTTCATAATATAGTTAATAATGGTTAAGTAAATAGATGTGGCGAAAACATTTATATTACAGAATGTAATAAAAGCCTATTTGAGGTGAATATTTTGGCATGCAGTGGCGACCCGCCCTTGGGGTAATGCCAGAGGTACAATTCAATGTGTCGGGAAACATTAAAGAACATTGACACCTACCAGTCATTTTGGCATGTAGACATTTAATGTGGTTCTACAATTATGTTCTATCAAATACAACAGTCGGTTATTTGAACTATCAAAAGTCAAAAGCGCTATTGCAGATTCAGTTTGCCTTATCCAACGATATTGCTTTGAAACGGTTGAGATTATATCATCATAACCTTGAATGCATGTTTTTGTTAATACATGTATACAGCCGAATTTGTGTTAATTAAGCTGCCGAACAAGGGAAATGCTAGAGTCAAATGACCGCTTAACAGAGATAGTGATGTTTTTCAGGAGTACAAACTGTTTTTCTGTTTAAAGTATAATACACATCTATACAATGTGGCCAATGTATTTATACAGTATGGAAAATAAGTTTGGTATTTAAAGTTAAGAAAAGACAAAAAAAGGGTTGTTTCCATGATCTTAACTTCAGTCTAGAAATATGTGTAGCTGACCGTTAAGTGGGGACAGAAGATGCATCTGAGAATGAAAAACAATGGTCGCTGACCGTCTAAAGCAGGTGGCCGTTTAATACAGTTATAAATACAAGGTTATTTGTTGGAGGAATTCAAATGGTAACCGTTAATATCAAATGATATCTTGTGGAAGATGGTCGTCAGCACCAGATTGAATTTAAATGAATATTGCTTAGCAGATTGTCATATCTTTTCTGAAACAAACATTGTCTAGAGTATCATTTTGGCTGTGGCGTGATAAACTGTCGTTTAACAGTTGATCAATTGTCCGTCACGCTGAAATATTGGCTTATCATTTCCCAAGAATGCATTCTGAATGCCAGCACGTGCTTCACATGCGCGTTCCTGTTGCATTTTCATCATTATACCCTAATTGTGCGAACTCTCACGCAGAGAGACAAGACGGGGTGTCCAAAGTTTTGTTTGCATGTCAGTGCACGGCGCAAAGTGCGCGTGCAATTGTAACAAGTACGCATGCGCATTAAATGATGATTTCCAGTTTCTTTTCAGAATTTGTTTAATTGGCTAATGAGCGTGAAATCTATGACAATAATGTTGATGCACCAGAAATGTCAAAATGTCAAATAAATCAAACTTTAAATGAACCAAATCATGTCCCAACGGTGAAATATTTAGAATTTACTGTTGATCTTTAACAATAAGGTGAAATGCTTCTTAGATTAGTTTGTAACTTGTACCACAGATTCAAACGAATTTAGGTGTTAATTATTATTTCGGTTTTGGTAAATTTTATATAATGTCTCTAAATTCTTCCGAAGAATGCACTTTCGATTTCTTTCATTTTCAAAAAAATATAGTTCTGTGGTAAAAAAATATTTTTTGCGTGCGTTTATCATAAATTTTTACTTCATAATTATTCTGTCTTATTTAAACACGAAATAAATATTTTCTTTTCTCTTTGTATTTGTATAAGCACACGTATTTTAAATATGCAAAGACTTTGTAATAGATATTTTTACATTCATGTAAAATACAAGACAAAGACACTAACAGAAAGGATATAAACTGAGCTTAAGTCTGAATTATTGGTTTCAACTAAAGGCTTACTTTTTGTGGGGGTGGGACGTGGGGATAAAAATGTGGAAAAGTTTTGCTGTTAAGCTTTAAGCTATATGTACGTAATTCAGTTTAAGCAATCACGTGGAAATCTCTTCCGAGATTTTCTAAACATCAAAGAAAGAAAAAATGAAAATCTAATGATGACCAGTGGTCTTGGTTTTGTTTGTTGTGTCTAGGTATCGAATAACTCCTCGGGTCGTCTAGGAACCTATTTGCGAATCTTTGATGCTTAAACGCAGGTGCCTAATGGTTAACTTGCCTGAAACAATACCGTACATGTGTGAGGTCGTTTTACCGTTAAATATCGCAAATATTGATATTAAAGAGCAATTAATTGTTTTTATTTTTCCCTAAGAAACTATGAATGGGCGGCCACTGAGCGAGGTCCGGCAATTCCCGTCCCTTGTAATTAAATCGGGGCTACCATATGGCGTTTTACTCGCCGAAAAGCCATCCCAATATTGTTAACGGAACAATTTAATAGGCGCTGATTAGAAGTGAAAATATTGTCAATTCATGTTAGAAGAAATGAAATCAGTTAACGGTCGTTGTCTGGTCATTTTATATGAATTTTATATTCATAAATGGAAATTGTTCCTTCCTGAAATATTTAAAAGTCGCAGACATTTTTTTTGACACAGAAGAGATCTTTCAGGAAGCATTTGCATAACCGACGGTGACTACAGGTTAATGTAACAGAACAGAACCAAACTGAACAGATCTTTTATTGCTAGACGCATATTATGAAACATACTTTGCGTATTAACTTGTGTATATAACTTACACAGTTTGACAGTGGTCAGTGTAATTGTAGGGATGATGTCCCCCCGCCCCCCTCATCCCACCCCCAGTGCTTTTGTTGTTGCTTCTTTACATCTCTACACTCCAAACATGGTGGCATATAATATTATAACACAATTTTAAACATAAAAATTGACAAATATTAACTTCTCTATATTATATCATATTATGCCATCAAAATATCCACAACAAAGCAAAAGATTAAACAAGTTTATGAAACGTTTCAAGAAATATAGCTATTGACAATGAATCTGTGGTAATATATTTCAATAGATTTTCAAGGTATGAAAGAAAACTCAAGGAACATTGTATTATACTACACTATACTATTGTAACTTCTGAAAAGTTCATCGCATACGACGTAGTATAGAAACAGACGTCAGACGACGTCAGACGCGTGTCCTCTCTCAACAACCACCTCCGCAACAACCAAAAATATCGAAAACTATATTGTCATATTTTATCAAACTTTAATAAACCTTCCTATCACAAGTATGCAATATGCGGATGTATAAGTGCGCCGATCAAACTATTTCAAAATACTCAAGATGGTTTAAGAATTTAAGACGGTCATTGTGTCAGTGCAATACTAACCCAATGAAAAAGTCAACGGCTGTTCATGATTTAAATTACAAAGTAAATTATCCTTCAGCAACTAATTGATTTAGTACCTTCATCACAGATTTACTTTGGGTAGAAAAAACATCCATTTCTGCAGTCTGAAATTTGAAACAATGTTTCAAACAAGAGGGAGTGATTCGTATTCCCAATAACAGACTTTCTATGTATTTTACTTGAAATTCTAATAAAATACGACAGGCGTGTTATTCTACGGACTGTTTCTCAGTTTTGATGCCAGCGATAGCTCCTGCATGTTAGGACCTATATGGTGAGCAGTCTCCATCAAAGAAACGGACATCTAAAAGAAATCATTTTTGGAAATAAATATTCTGCGAGTTGAAACTGACCAAATACAAGCGTTGTTAGAGTGTATTAATTACCATCTTTCAACGACCGTTTAAGCGTTATATCGTCGTTGTTTCTCCGCGAAAAGACGATTCAGTGCGCCTTCAGTGGAGCGAACTCAGAGTCTCTTGTTATTTTGTTCTGTCGTGTCGCCGGCACCGTAAACGGTTCACTAAAAATAGTTGCTTTTAGTGTTTTCGAGGGTGAAACAAAGGAAGAAGAATTGGCGACAAAAACGTCACTATTTTATGGTTGTCTTTTCACCAACGTTATTGTCGTCATTTTTTTATTTCGTTCCTTCTTTGTGTCGTTATTTCACTGAAAAAAGCACGAATAGATGAGGATTTAGAGCAGGTAATACGACAGTACGCAATAATGACACTGTCATGCTAAGTGCTAATAAAGGCGCCCTAAATCGCCGTCTTTTCGACGAAACAACGAATTGACGAAAATTGAAAAAACTTGGCAGAAATCAGCCACTATGCCATATGCATTCTTAAAACTAAATCTTGAAGAGGATGTAAAAGATATCAGGAATTAAATGTCTGATACATTCGCAGACGACTGTATATGCAACTTAATGTCTTTAACATGTCTGATCCAGCATGACTGAAATGGTACAATTAATACGCTTTCATTATCTTTAGAAATATCTGAGTAATTACAATACGCAAATTCATATTTGTCTTGATCAAATGTATGTCAAAATGTGCAGTTAATTGGCAATTAACGTGTCTTTATGTACCACGCTTCATTAAAAAAGCCTTAAGATCAAGAAATAAAATTTAGGCATCAAATATATGAAATAAGTTTAGGCAATATCTGTAATTAGAATGAAATATTACGTGCAAATAGAACATTTATAAATAAATTATCGATTGAAACAGACAAATAAATTGGCAGAATAATCTTTATTCTTAGTGCGGCTCATAAAAAATCAAATTAGCATTAAAGAATAGAATATCATATTATGTTGATGTCAGTTTCATCATTTGAGCCGTGCCATGGGAAAACCAACATAGTGGGTGTGCGACCAGCATGGATCCAGACCAGCCTGCGCATCCGCGCAGTCTGGTCAGGCTCCATGCTGTTCGCTTTTAAAGCCTATTGGAATTGGAGAAACTGTTAGCGAACAGCATGGATCCTGACCAGACTGCGCGGATGCACAGGCTGGTCTGGATCCATGCTGGTCGCACACCCACTATGTTGGTTTTCCCATGGCACGGCTCATTTATGAAATAAGTGATAATGATGAGGATTCTTTGAATAAGTATCTAGATTGATATATGTTACTTCTTTGCCAAATATGCAATTTCCCCACGTATAAAAAGTGGCAGTCTAGTCTAAATTTTGTTACTGTCATTAATAACATGCAGGGTTACTGAGTGATACGTCGTCACGTACACATACTAGGCCGATGATGATGACATGATGATAATGGTGGACATGATGATAATTGTGATGAATGTTGCTACTTTTCCCTATGCTGATGATGACGACAATAATGATACTGTTGTTGATGCTACTGCTGATTTCTTATGTAAATGATTGCTACTGCTGGTGATACTTCTGCTGCTGCCGTTGTTGATGTGATTATTGTTTTTAATAATGATGAAGATGACTGTCAGATGATGATGATGTTGATGTTGTTGATGGTGATGATGATGATGATGTTGTTGTTGATGATGAAGATGATGATGATGATGATGATGGATGATGATGATGATGATGATGATGATGATGATAACAACTAACGATGATGAACAGGAGTAAATCTAATGAGAAAAAAAATGGCGTCCCCTGATAATTGTGATGGTGATGATGATGGTGGTGGTGACGCTGATGATGATGATGATGATGATGATGAAGATATAAGAACATAGAAGATGATGACGATAATAATGATGTTGATGGTGATGATTATCATGGTGATGGTGATAAACTTTTTTTGGAAAACAATGTATTGTGCGGACAAATTGTGTGAACTGTCAACAAATCCCGAGTGTAATATCAGCGATCCAAATAATTTGTCCGAATCAGTCTGAAATTTGCTCGGTTGTAACAACTGCTATCACCCAGTTGTACAGACTGTAATTATCCTATCAAATCACCACCCGGAGGCGCGTGTTCTTGTGCACATCTTAGCCATTACGATAATGAAAGAGCCGGTATGAAAACGCCTTGTTTCTGTCCCTATGGGGGATATATTGTCTGCTGCAAATTTGCCGACATGCATTTCGTTGGTCGACATTATTTAAACAGAGACGTACATTGAATTTAACAGATATTGTTTTAAAAACTATATCTTATCCTGCTGTAATGTTTTATTCTATAATTAATATATAACTGCCAAACTGAATCACGAAATTACGGAAAAAATGTTCATATCTACGTCTGTTTCTGCCATTCGCGCGCCAAACTGCGAAGCAACTTACAACCGCAGACGGCAAAATTTTACAACTTTCCCACGAGCAGAAGACAGAAATTCCTTTACATTATAATTACCACCTGATTTTCTCCACTTTTTATCTGTTTATCTTTATCACGATAATGTAGCTACTTAGAAATTGCTACCTGGAATTAGAGCAAGATCTATTTTCTTTTTAACGCGCATTAATCGTTACATTCTTGGACTGTGTCCCAGTTCTATCTGTTTTTATCTAAAACTGATACAAAGAACTGGTGTCCCAGACAAAATTATTTTGTTTTCCAAGTGCTAACATGTGTTCGGGCAATGATTTCGTCTGCAAATGAAGGACTTCAATCACAGAAATCCTCTTCAAACTCTCAGCAACCTGGAATCGATGTTACTTATCAATAAATATATTATATATTGGTAAGATTGTGTACGCGCATGCCAAAAAAGCTTTTTAAATCAACAAAGGGCAGTTACGTTGCATCACCCTGCCGTCTACAATTCAGTTCATTATCTCGTTCATATTTTGTGTTGTCTCTTTTCAAAGTGTATAATGTTGTCGTGTCATTATAATGGTATGTAATATGTACATGTAGTTGTCTTGTTTCTTAAAAATAAAAAAAAATATCTATACAGAAACACCTACAGAAAGCATACTTGGTTTATTACATTCCATTATTTCTTTGCTTGTTCCAAAAAGCGTGGCAATGTAGAAAACTGAAATATACATTGTTCTATCTTCTCAATTCATTTCGTCATTGCTTTTCTTCTTAAAATGTAATAAGGTGAAGACATTTTTTTCCACATGTACATATTATATACACCCTGTATTTTATTTCCTGTTCCTTTAAACAAGCAGTTGAGGATAGGAGATCGCCCTTTAATTATGCTACAGAAATGTATTTAAGGAGGGTTTCAATTTCATTTTAATTAAGGTGAATGGATGCTTGTATCTCCTTAATTTTGCTTTGACATTCGATGTGCTTGAAATTCGCTTTTTTTAAGTGCATAACAATAGAGCCTGCATATCCTGACTCCCAGTTCTGCTGTAAACTAGTTTCATTTTATTTTAACAAACATGCAGAAAATTTGATAAAACAATTATTTCTCCCAGATGCAAGAATAATAAAACTTGTTTTCTTTTATCTAGATAATAAAACAGTGAGTATAGTGTTTGTTTTATTCGAGTTGTCGAAAACAAAAATGATTTACGCTTTCCATGAAGTATTTGTCGACGTAATCAACTGAAGTGTTACTATAACTGAAACCAGCATCTCAAATTCATGACAAATTTACAGTTAGAAAGTTAATCATATTACAAAATTTTCCAACATCAAAAGGGGGCTATCATCAAAAGATGCAAAATTGGACAAATTTCGATTGGTAGCTCATAATTTCAATGATTCATTACACGCAACCATCATAAAGTTACACATGTTGCCACTGGACGTGACGAAATGCGACATTATCTACAATTTTATCTCATTTGCCATTAATTATTGTAACATCTTTTGAGAATTTCAAAGGTTGTTGGCCGCTTACATCATGCATAAAGTGGCTGCAACCATTGAAAATATCAGATAGCTTGTAAAAGTGTGTTTATCCAATTATTTCTGTTAACAAAGTAAATAAGGACGATGTAATGTAATGAACAATTGATAGGTGATGATGGACTTAAACCGGAGGGGGATAACTAGCGTGATATTTACACTTCATGAAACATGCAAGACGCCGAAACGCCTCTTTAGTGTTTGCCCTGACTGCATAAGGTCAATGAATTTCATTTAAACCGATTAGAAGACCGAACAATCATAGTGTTTCTAATTATCTGATTGCATGTTTTCTTGTACAATAAGTAATTTTTCTTCTCAAGACTACAATGAAAGAAAAAAGAAAGAATGTCCTATCACTGTCAAATTAATCTTTTTGAGCATCTATAATGTTGCAGTAACTTATTTGCAACATAGTTGTAACAAGAACATGTAAAGGAAAGCAGAAAACCCGCTTTATAAGTTCATACAAGAAAAGAAATAATATATAAAGAATGTATTGCTATAATGCGAATATTGATTTATCTCGAACCACATTAATGAATAATTGTATATCCTTAATTAAGCAGTTTATTACATGATAACGGCTGTTTCGTGGTAAAATGCTGTTGGAACTCTATATGCTTAATGGCAAATTATGTGACAAATTATGTGATCAAACAGGTGCGTGCACCAAAATTACATGGTTGCTGTTTTTTATAGTACTAGTGGTTGCGAAAGCAGTAGTACAGACTTTATTACTGGGCTGAAATAAGGCTGAAATTAGGTACAAGAAATCCGATTCAATTTTCATTCCATTCCATAAACTAATTGCTTCCACTTATATCAAACTATTATTATATACATCTATATGCATGATCAATTTTATTGAAAGCGTTTTTGATATATCATTATTTGTACTGATGAAGTTATATAATTGGATATATTAATAAATATGAAATATATATTGCACAAAAATCGCGAGGTATTTTGTATTATCCTGAACGATTCAGTCAGAGTGCTGCTTTGTGACGAGACGGCTATGAGGAAGTTGTCGGTCACGCCTCCTCTAACCGAGGTTATAAATCTGAGTTGGAAGATCAGTCGTGCCTCAGGTCAATTTAAAAACTATGCCCAGAAACAGCAAATGACATGCTTGAATTTTGAGACTTGTCTCCATGCTTAAGTTTATGATTTTGGACCTTGACTAGTTAACTAAACAAAGGTCATTTCTGTGTCTTTTATTACTTTTATTTAGTAAAGTGCATCTACAAAACTGAGTCATAATAGATTTAAATTCCAAATATCAAATCAAATCCAATATATTATATATAATCTCTTTCTTATGTTGAGATATTTTAAGCAGTTGTTCAAGGTAAAAATTACAAATTGAAGCAATTTGCTCTTCCATGGGAGTAACATGAAGTATTCTTTAATATATATATTTTTTAATTTAAGAGATGTTAACATGCGCCACATTTATATTTCTGAACACAAACACATGTGAGGTGGAATATACCACCAGCGCCATGTAGGACCTTGTATAAGTCACATTTGCGCCTACGCAAATTTTACTCGGGGAGTATTTTCGACATGTGAAAGACACCAGACAGTAGTATATAACGAGGCGTTTCGGAGAGTTGGGGCAGCGGTGCAGCGGGGCAGCGGGGCAGCGGGGCATTTTAATCCGACTTAATCCCTAAACCGACATAATCCCTAATCCGGCTTAATCCCCTTCAATGCGTAATCGTTGTGGAGTGTGGTCCGAATTCAAGATCTATATAGCAATGATATAGAATATGTTTAATTCTGGCAAAATTGTCTAAACTACAACCTAAGGTGCTGCGACCCTTTGTTCCATTTAATAAAGTTATACGTCACCTTATATAATGCTAACAAAGTAATGTTATCCACTATGATTCATTTAGGGATATTAAAATATCTACGACCGTTCTTAATTTCATTTTTCAGTTCTGATTTGTGTGAAGACAAGCGCGGTCTTAAAAATTGTTTAAAAATTAGAAAAAAAAAATACAAAACGGAATATTCTGTATAATATAAACGAAAGCGATAAGCGCATTTTACTTTATTATTATTTGCACGTTTATCATTATCTTATTTATTTCCCATTATTTTAAGTGACTGAAAATAACACCCGCAGCCGGTTTTACAAATGCAACGATTATATCTTTTTCTTTTCATTTTATGACTATGATACAGAGCACAAACATATGCGCTTAGTCTTCAACAATATCCAGTCAACCGGAGCATTTAAAAAAATTAATTTGAAAGTTAAATGTTTAAAAATCAGATAAAGCAAATGTCTGTTTAGATGTTATACATAATTACACAAACAGAAAATCTTTACCTTCAATATCACACATGAGCTTTTTAGTTATAGCGATAAAGGGCGGTAATCACAAACAATAAATTCACTAATATTTTCCACTTTGTAAATAACATTCAAGTCTTTGGCTGCTTCATCAGAAAAGTAAACATTTGACTTTCCATGTACATATTTTTCATTATTTTCAACCGACACTTTATTGATCTTTCTATGGCTATAGTAGACAACGGAAATCTTCCTAATTCACCATAAACTGCACAAGTCGGCGTTTGTTTCCGGTCCCCTCATGCATATTTGCAAAATCTTAGATGTAGTTTAACAAAAACTTTATGACTATAGATACCCAATATTTCAGATCCGTACAATAATAAGGAAACATCCAGATAGACAAACAGTAAAAGTTTTGTTTTCATATTCAGTTTTATAAATACAAGGGGTTTTGTTTTATTTGATTTTATTCTATGATACTTAATCCCCTTCAATGCGCAATCGTTGACAATCGGGATTAAAATAAAAAACGCCACCGAATTAGTACCGAAAACTAATCTCTATTGTAGAAAAACAGTAAGTGGCATTCTATTATAGGATGATACACTACCTCTATTGTAACATTAATCGTAAAGAATAACACCAACATATATGGGCGAATAAGTGCAATATATGGTTAAATGTTTTATGTCAAACTTCTGAGTTTTACTACATCTTAACAACTGTCATGAGAATCCGTACTTGCTAGTCTGGTCCCCGAATTCTATGACAAGTTTGATTATTATTTACACGTTTATCATTATCTTATTTATTTCCCATTATTTTAAGTGACTGAAAAGAACTTACCTCCGACGGGCCGTCTGCGATTTCTTTTCTTTTTGGTTTTCCTGTCTAAGAACTTATAAAATCTAACACAAAATTACAAAGTCATTTACTGCATAATATAGTACAAACAATAGCAGTCAAAATGAAATAATTAACAACAATCTGTAACATTAGAAGACGAAAACATTTTATATTACGTTGTTCAAGGTAATTACGTACGATATTTTCAGTGTTTAGAAAGCTTACCTAAAACATAACACCCTCAGCCGGTTTTACAAATATCTATATATTTCCGGTCCCCTTATACATATTTACAAAATCTTAAATGTAGTTTAACAACATCTTTATGATTAAAGATACCTAATATCTCAGATCCGTACAATAGTACGGAAACCAATAGAGAGTCAAACAATTAATGTTTTGTTTTTATATTCAATTTTACTTATACACAGATTTTTGTTTTATTTGCTTTTATTCTAAGATACTTAATCCGCTTCAATGCGCACTCGTTGACAATTGGGATTAAAGTAAAAAGTGCCACCGTAGTAACGAAAACTAATCTCTATTGTAGAAAAACAATAAGTGGCATTCTGTATATATAGGATGATACACTACCTCTGTTGTAACGTTAATCGTAAAGAATAACACCGATATATATGAGAGAAAAGTGTAAAGATAAGTAAAAAACATTACAAAGTTGTTACTGTAGAACGAAATTATGTATTAGTATTATAATAAAACAAAGCGAAAATTTTTAATAATAAAAGCGTTGAAGGGTACTAAATTAACTGAAAATGTTATACGCTAAAAAACTAAAGCGTTAAACGTACTGAAGTAATTTAAAGGTACGTTAAAATTAATGTTCTTAAAATTGTAAAACTAAAACGTTGGCTGGTTGTAATCAAAGCGTTGAAAGCAACTAGTTTTTCTTCAAACTGCATAGCTTGAAAACCTAGGACTACTTCATTTGCTTTTTCAAACATAATCAATCTTAAGTCTTCATATAGTGAACATTCTAGAATAACATGTCTTTCATCATCTAAAATCTGACAAAATGGACACAAGCGCTGATCTACAGGTAGATCTTCATATCTTCCGGTCTCAAGCCTGATTGGTGCCACACCACATCTAAATTTACAAAAGGTTGAACGATGTTTTAATGGCAAAAGCATAGTACAATATTTCTCTACACCATACTCTTCTTTAAAGGTACAATATGTTCTAAGCTTATTACCTCCCCTACGCGAGTGACCAGTAACAGAAATGATTTTCAACAACCATTCATTTTTAAATTGGTCTAACAAACACTGTTCAACTGACTTAACAAGTAACACTTTAGACATAGGCCTGTCAATATAAGAATACATATCGAGACCAATATCTTTCAATTGTTTTCTATCACTAAAGTACCAATTTTTAATAGTGTTAATCCGGTATTTTTGGGTGAGTCAGGGGAGTAGTTATTATCCGATTAGTTAATATTCATCACAAGTAATTACAACGATATTGAAAATTATTTACATATATGTACGTATTTCAATTATTTTCTAACAGTTTTTATTATGTTTTGAAAAGGGTCATAAGTATACAAAAATATAAATAACCCAAGGAGTGATCTCCTATAAAACAAGGAATAAAAACATTGAGTCTAAAGAAAGACTTGTCAAATATAGGCTGTAAAAAGGATATGTAAAATACTCCGCTGTCTATCCATTCAAATTTAATAATTTAGGTAAAGAATACGGTAAAAGCGTGGTTTGCAATAGTCACTAAAGACTGAAAATGTTATACGTTAAAAAATCAAAGCGCTAAACGTACTTAAGTAATTTAAAGGTGAAACAGATTAATTTAATTAATCATTTATAAAGTGGAAAGTTTAGTATAAAAGCGTTGAAAGTACTTTATTATTTCAGTCGGAGAACACATTCCTCGTTATTTAAGGGAAGATCATTATTAGCAACTCGGTGCCCTTCTAACGCGTATAAAACAGGTAATGAAAATAGTCAAAATAAAGTCGAAAAGTGATGGAAATTATTCACTAAGGGAAGAAACCTTGATGAAAAGTCAATTTGTTAGTCGTTTTTTTGAAAATAGTTTCTCATATTATTCTGACCACATCCGTCTTTGGTTTTATTATGTTTTGAGAAGGGTCATAAGAATACAAAAATATAAATTGCCTCAGGAGTGATCTCCTATAAAAAATAAAACAACAAACAAACAAAAAGACATTGGGTCTGAAGAAAGACTAGTCAAATATAGGCTCTAAAAAGGATATGTAAAATACTCCGCTGTCTGTCTATTCAATATTTTAGGTAAAAAATACGGTGAAAGCGTGGTTTGCGATAGTCACACTAAAGGCTAGAAATGTTATGCGTTAAAAAATCAAAGCGCTAAACGTACTGAACCAATTCAAAGGTGAATACGTATGAGTGTACCAATCAATAAATGCGTTATCGTACTCTATCAATTGTAGTATATAAATAACTATTTATCTCTTAATTTAAAATACGAACGTATATATAATGGACGAAGCAAATGTTTTGTCTCGACAACACCAAAGTGGGTGTATACTCGAGTTCTCTTACAATTAAAGTATGCTAGGTACGTCGTAGATACGCTAGAATCTGTCGCATTTCATCACACTTGTCTCGGTGTAGCAAAGGTTGGCTGTCACAAAGGGATCATACTTGTTTGAATAATAAACCGAGCGTGCAAGCCAAAGACGCTTATATCGATAACAAAATTTGTACTCAGAAGAGAGTAAGTAAGCTGTTTACTTATTATGGCGATATCATAGACGGTATTGACGACGAAAAGCTGTTGTTTGACTGGGGGGCGGAAATGAAAGGTTTTGGACATGTATGCACGAGCATTATAGACATGTTCATGTTACAAGTGAAATGTAAAGACTATCGAGAATCTCGCATGAAAAACAATCCCGCCTGGAGGAGAAACGTTTTGAGGGCAGCCAGAAGCATTCTAACGCAGCACGCATGCTAAAAATAAACGAACACGTAAATTAACTAACACGTTGACAATTTTCTTTCCTCACTGGCGAAAATGACGGAGGAACTTCAGTTTAAAAGTAGAAAAATTGATCAACCCATCTACGAAGTTTAAAAACGAAGATTGTCATTTATAGAACCATGTAATTGTACTTGGAAACTGAAAAGCTGTTGTTTGCCTGGGATACGGAAATGAAAGGTTTTGGACATGTATGCACGAGCATTATAGACATGTTCATGTTACAAGTGAAATGTAAAGACTATCGAGAATCTCGCATGAAAAACAATCAATCCCGCCTGGAGGAGAAGCGTTTTGAGGGTAGCCAGAAGCGTTCTAACGCAGCACGCAGGCTTAAAATAGACGAATACGTAAATAAACTAACACGTAGACATTTTTTTTCTCACTGGCAAAAATGACGGAGAAACTTCAGTTTAAAAGTAGAAAGAGTGATCACCACACGGAGGAAGAAGAGATCTATCAAGTAGAACCTTTTACCTAACAATTCAGGGCAGATTCCTCCAACAAGGAACTTTTTATCCAATATGGTCTTTTACCTTCGTTCATATACATCATTTACAGTTTCCATATAAACGCATTTACTTAAACATGAAGATACAACTGTGTCGTTCTATCAATATATCTGTAACGAAATTTGAATTATAGCCAAGAGTTTTCACCCCAGGGCGCTTGCTGGTGCCTTGACCGAAGCAGTTCCAAGAGAGGGAGAGTTGACGCAACTCGTAGCCATAGTGTAGCCAAGGAAATGGCATATTTTGTTGCATTCGGGTAAGTTTTTGTAAACGCTAATCCACTTTTTGTATAGAGTTAGTATGTTTTTGTAAAGACTAATGATATTTTTGCGCGAATAGTCACAAAAAATGTTAAATCCCGTTAAGTTATATAGTGTAAAAAATCGAGTTTTTGTTGCATTCGGGTAAGTTTTTGTCAATGTCGATCGATTTTTTGTATTAATCGAGTCAGTTTTTGTAAACTCTCAGGAAGTTTTCGTTAAAGTTTATGGCATATTTTGTTGCATTTGGGTAAGTTTTTGTAAACGCTAATCAACTTTTTGTATAACCTAAGTAAGTTTTTGTAAAGACTAATGATGTTTTTGCGAGAACAGACTCAAAAAATGTTAAATCCCGTTAAATTATATAGTGTAAAAAATCAAGTTTTTGTTGCATTCGGGTAAGTTTTTGTCAATGTCGATCGATTTTTTGTATTAACCGAGTCAGTTTTTGTAAACTCTCAGGAAGTTTTTGTTAAAGGTAATGGCATATTTTGTTTCATTCGGGTAAGTTTTTGTAAACGCTAATCAACTTTTTGTATAACCTAAGTAAGTTTTTGTAAGTACTAATGATGTTTTTGCGCGAACAGCTTCAAAAAATGTTAAATCCCGTTAAATTATATAGTGTAAAAGATCGAGTTTTTGTTGCATTCGGGTAAGTTTTTGTCAATGTCAATCGATTTTTTGTATTAATCGAGTCAGTTTTTGTAAACTCTCAGGAAGTTTTTGTTAAAGGTAATGGCATATTTTGTTTCATTCGGGTAAGTTTTTGTAAACGCTAATCAACTTTTTGTTTATTCTAAGTAAGTTTTTGTAAGTACTAATGATGTTTTTGCGCGAACAGCTTCAAAAAATGTTAAATCCCGTTAAATTATATAGTGTAAAAAATCGAGTTTTTGTTGCATTCGGGTAAGTTTTTGTCAATGTCGATCGATTTTTTGTATTAATCGAGTCAGTTTTTGTAAACTCTCAGGAAGTTTTTGTTAAAGGTAATGGCATATTTTGTTGCATTCGGGTAAGTTTTTGTAAATGCTAATCAACTTTTTGTATAACCTAAGTAAGTTTTTGTAAAGACTAATGATATTTTTGCGTGAACAGCCTCAAAAAATGTTAAATCCCGTTAAATTATATAGTGTAAAAAATCGAGTTTTTGTTGCATTCTGGTAAGTGTTTGTCAATGTCGATCGATTTTTTGTATTAATCGAGTCAGTTTTTGTAAACTCTCAGGAAGTTTTTGTTAAAGGTAATGGCCTATTTTGTTGCATTCGGGTAAGTTTTTGTAAGCGCTAATCAACTTTTTGTATAGAGTTAGTAAGTTTTTGTAAAGACTAATGCCATTTTTGCGTGAACAGCCTCAAAAAATGTTAAATCCCGTTAAATTATATAGTGTAAAAAATCGAGTTTTTGTTGCATTCGGGTAAGTTTTTGTCAATGTCGATCGATTTTTTGTATTAATCGAGTCAGTTTTTGTAAACTCTCAGGAAGTTTTTGTTAAAGGTAATGGCATATTTTGATGCATCCGGGTAAGTTTTTGTGAACGCGAATCAACTTTTTTTTTTTTATAGAGTTAGTAAGTTTTTGTAACGACTAATGATGTTTTTGCGCGAATAGTCACAAAAATGTTAAATCCCGTTAAATTATATAGTGTAAAAAATCGAGTTTTTGTTGCATTCTGGTAAGTTTTTGTCAATGTCGATCGATTTTTTGTATTAATCGAGTCAGTTTTTGTAAACTCTCAGGAAGTTTTTGTTAAAGGTAATGGCATATTTTGATGCATCCGGGTAAGTTTTTGTAAACGCTAATCAACTTTTTGTATAACCTAAGTAAGTTTTTGTAAAGACTAATGATATTAATGATACTAATGATAGAGCCACAAAAAGAAGTTTTTTGTTAAAGGTAATGGCATATTTTGTTGCACTCAGCTAAGTTTTTTTTTTCTTTTTTGCTAAACGCCTTCCAGATTTTGAAAGATAGCCACGGCGCCAATGATAATCTATTCAAGCGAAAACGAAAGTGGTAGAGGGTTTTCAGCTATAGCAATACTAATATCCAAATAAAAATGTATAAAGACATGGGGATAGAAAATGAAGTGTTGGCTTATTTAAGGCATTTAAATATTTCTTTTAGCGTCGAATGTTTCTCAACAGCTCATTGTTTTATACACTCATGTTTTTGTTTCATGAAAAGACGAGACAAACTTAAATCAAACATCGTACAACTTGTCATAGAATTCGGAGACCAGACTAGCAAGTACGGATTCTCATGAAAATACGCAGGAAAAAACTAGGGATCACCAGTGAATGTTTTATTGTTTGTCTTTCTACTTATTTTTCTATCTCGTATGCGGTAATTGCTATGCCATACGTGATCACCCGTTTGTTTAATTCGCGAAATCGGAAATTGTAAAGAACTATTTATCTCTGACATGTTAAATGTAACTATGAAACAACACTGATATATTCAATATTCATGTATTTTTAAAGATGATTACGCTCATCTGGATTCGTGTTTCAAGTGACCACACAGTCATTGCACAGCAATCCTCAGACTGGAAAGGACCAGATTAACCGCGTTTTGATAATAGAAATAAGCTAACAATAAGATATCTAACATTATTAAAGTTATAAATTTGAATTTTGTACTTAACTTACTTCTTAGAAATATTGGAAAACATGTCCACGTTGCCCGTTAAGCTAACAATACAGTCCTTCCGATGCTATGTACGATTTTATTAATGTATTTATTAACTGATTATTTGAAGCGCACTGTGTAATGTAAATGCATTGAGCCATTCACTACCTACTATTGTGTTATTCTAGGTTTCGTTTAAAGGAAGTATCTTAATTTCATTTAAACAGAAATAGCTTTTTGCTGATTTGTGTTCATCAAATACACGCAATTTGTATGAAAACAGGCCGAAGAGGCAGTTTTATAAATGATGGATGTGTTAGCATTGGATCTATGTGGAAAAATATTTTCTGACTGTGTTGAAAGACCATACATACCGTTATATTACGTGTTGGACTACGAGCCGTATAAACTGGCTCTTGGCAAAATAACGCCACAAACATTTTCCCACGGAAGCATAAAACAGTGGCTTAAGAAAAAGAGCACTTTTATATCTTTTAAAGACACTTTGATCGATATGATTCGTTTTCATAAGATGAATTTGAATATTGAGGCAATCAGTGAAAGTGACTGGATGACTTATATTCCTGAGAATGAGGAAATAGCGCTTTATGTCAAAGATGTGATACGAGGTGGTGGCCAAGAACTTCAATATAATTGGTTTCCAGTCTTAGAGAAGGATAATAAACAAAATCTTATTCTGCTTACGAAAACTGTAGATATCGTTGATGCAATTCTTCATTTAGAACTGTTAGAGACGCTTATTGAAAAGCATGATATCAATTTGTAAAACGATGCTGAAGAAATAAAATACGATAAAGGAATACGATTATTTTATTTGTGTACACCAATACGTCAACCAAAGATTCATCGTTCTCTGTCAAAACAAATTCAAATTTATGGGTTTTATAACACAAAGGTATATTAATGTTCTTTAAATAACAAGAAAGATCTTCTCCGACTGAAATAAATAAAAAAAAAAGTAATTTCAACGCTTTTGATTAAAACCATTCAAACTTTTACAGATATGTATCAATATAGAATTAGCTTGCGCATTTTGTCAACCATGAATGTCCAGTTAAAGAAATACGGTTCATTAAAATATTACAGAAAGCTGTTTAGCGATCCTAAATTCAAACTATTTACTTGTTTCTTATATAAATTTTGCATGAAAAGAAAATAAGTTGAAAATACTTTTAACATTAACGACCCAAAATATATCGCTACATTAGAACGAACAGGTTCTATATAGATCTATCTGATATTTAGACCGACGCTATTTTTTACTACACATGCATATGTAACTCTATAAAACTCTTGGCTATAATTCAAATTTCGTTACAGATATATTGATAGAACGACACAGTTGTATCTTCATGTTTAAGTAAATGCGTTTATATGGAAACTGTAAATGATGTATATGAACGAAGGTAAAAGACCATATTGGATAAAAAGTTCCTTGTTGGAGGAATCTGCCCTGAATTGTTAGGTAAAAGGTTCTACTTGATAGATCTCTTCTTCCTCCGTGTGGTGATCACTCTTTCTACTTTTAAACTGAAGTTTCTCCGTCATTTTTGCCAGTGAGAAAAAAAATGTCTACGTGTTAGTTTATTTACGTATTCGTCTATTTTAAGCCTGCGTGCTGCGTTAGAACGCTTCTGGCTACCCTCAAAACGCTTCTCCTCCAGGCGGGATTGATTGTTTTTCATGCGAGATTCTCGATAGTCTTTACATTTCACTTGTAACATGAACATGTCTATAATGCTCGTGCATACATGTCCAAAACCTTTCATTTCCGTATCCCAGGCAAACAACAGCTTTTCAGTTTCCAAGTACAATTACATGGTTCTATAAATGACAATCTTCGTTTTTAAACTTCGTAGATGGGTTGATCAATTTTTCTACTTTTAAACTGAAGTTCCTCCGTCATTTTCGCCAGTGAGGAAAGAAAATTGTCAACGTGTTAGTTAATTTACGTGTTCGTTTATTTTTAGCATGCGTGCTGCGTTAGAATGCTTCTGGCTGCCCTCAAAACGTTTCTCCTCCAGGCGGGATTGTTTTTCATGCGAGATTCTCGATAGTCTTTACATTTCACTTGTAAACAACAGCTTTTCGTCGTCAATACCGTCTATGATATCGCCATAATAAGTAAACAGCTTACTTACTCTCTTCTGAGTACAAATTTTGTTATCGATATAAGCGTCTTTGGCTTGCACGCTCGGTTTATTATTCAAACAAGTATGATCCCTTTGTGACAGCCAACCTTTGCTACACCCGAGACAAGTGTGATGAAATGCGACAGATTCTAGCGTATCTACGACGTACCTAGCATACTTTAATTGTAAAGAGAACTCGAGTATACACACACTTTGGTGTTGTCGAGACAAAACATTTGCTTCGTCCATTATAATATACGTTCGTATTTTAAATTAAGAGATAAATAGTTATTTATATACTACAATTGATAGAGTACGATAACGCATTTATTGATTGGTACACTCATACGTATTCACCTTTGAATTGGTTCAGTACGTTTAGCGCTTTGATTTTTTAACGCATAACATTTCTAGCCTTTAGTGTGACTATCGCAAACCACGCTTTCACCGTATTTTTTACCTAAAATATTGAATAGACAGACAGCGGAGTATTTTACATATCCTTTTTAGAGCCTATATTTGACTAGTCTTTCTTCAGACCAAATGTCTTTTTGTTTGTTTGTTGTTTTATTTTTATAGGAGATCACTCCTGAGGCAATTTATATTTTTGTATTCTTATGACCCTTCTCAAAACATAATAAAACCAAAGACGGATGTGGTCAGAATAATATGAGAAACTATTTTCAAAAAAACGACTAACAAATTGACTTTTCATCAAGGTTTCTTCCCTTAGTGAATAATTTCCATCACTTTTCGACTTTATTTTGACTATTTTCATTACCTGTTTTATACGCGTTAGAAGGGCACCGAGTTGCTAATAATGATCTTCCCTTAAATAACGAGGAATGTGTTCTCCGACTGAAATATAAAGTACTTTTCAACGCTTTTATACTAAACTTTTCCACTTTATAAATGATTAATTAAATTAACCTGTTTCACCTTTAAATTACTTCAGTACGTTTAGCGCTTTGATTTTTTAACGTATAACAAGTCAGTCTTTAGTGACTATTGCAAACCACGCTTTTACCGTATTCTTTACCTAAATTATTAAATTTGAATGGATAGACAGCGGAGTATTTTACATATCCTTTTTACAGCCTATATTTGACAAGTCTTTCTTTAGACTCAATGTTTTTATTCCTTTTTTTATAGGAGATCACTCCTTGGGTTATTTATATTTTTGTATACTTATGACCCTTTTCAAAACAAATAAAAAAACTGTTAAAAATAATTGAAATACGTACATATATGTAAATAATTTTCAGTATCGTTGTAATTACTTGTGATGAATATAACTAATCGGATAATAACTACTCCCCTGACTCACCCAAAAATACCGGATTAACACTATTAAAAATTGGTACTTTAGTGATAGAAAACAATTGAAAGATATTGGTCTCGATATGTATTCTTATATTGACAGGCCTATGTCTAAAGTGTTACTTGTTAAGTCAGTTGAACAGTGTTTGTTAGACCAATTTAAAAATGAATGGTTGTTGAAAATCATTTCTGTTCTGGTCACTCGCGTAGGGGAGGTAATAAGCTTAGAACATATTGTACCTTTAAAGAAGAGTATGGTGTGAGAAAATATTGTACTATGCTTTTGCCATTAAAACATCGTTCAACCTTTTGTAAATTTAGATGTGGTGTGGCACCAATCAGGCTTGAGACCGGAAGATATGAAGATCTACATGTAGATCAGCGCTTGTGTCCATTTTGTCAGATTTTAGATGATGAAAGACATGTTATTCTAGAATGTTCACTATATGAAGACGCATAACATTTCTAGCCTTTAGTGTGACTATCGCAAACCACGCTTTCACCGTATTTTTTACCTAAAATATTGAATAGACAGACAGCGGAGTATTTTACATATCCTTTTTAGAGCCTATATTTGACTAGTCTTTCTTCAGACCCAATGTCTTTTTGTTTGTTTGTTGTTTTATTTTTTATAGGAGATCACTCCTGAGGCAATTTATATTTTTGTATTCTTATGACCCTTCTCAAAACATAATAAAACCAAAGACGGATGTGGTCAGAATAATATGAGAAACTATTTTCAAAAAAACGACTAACAAATTGACTTTTCATCAAGGTTTCTTCCCTTAGTGAATAATTTCCATCACTTTTCGACTTTATTTTGACTATTTTCATTACCTGTTTTATACGCGTTAGAAGGGCACCGAGTTGCTAATAATGATCTTCCCTTAAATAACGAGGAATGTGTTCTCCGACTGAAATAATAAAGTACTTTCAACGCTTTTATACTAAACTTTCCACTTTATAAATGATTAATTAAATTAATCTGTTTCACCTTTAAATTACTTAAGTACGTTTAGCGCTTTGAGTTTTTAACGTATAACATTTTCAGTCTTTAGTGACTATTGCAAACCACGCTTTTACCGTATTCTTTACCTAAATTATTAAATTGAATGGATAGAAAAGCGGAGTATTTACATATCCTTTTTACAGCCTATATTTGACAAGTCTTTCTTTAGACCAATGTTTTTATTCCTGTTTTTTATAGGAGATCACTCCTTGGGTTATTTATATTTTTGTTACTTATGACCCTTTTCAAACATAATAAAAACTGTTAGAAAATAATTGAAATACGTACATAATATGAAAAAAATTTTCAGTATCGTTGTAATTACTTGTGATGAATATTAACTAATCGGATAATAACTACTCCCCTGACTCACCCAAAAATACCGGATTAACACTATTAAAAATTGGTACTTTAGTGATAGAAAACAATTGAAAGATATTGGTCTCGATATGTATTCTTATATTGACAGGCCTATGTCTAAAGTGTTACTTGTTAAGTCAGTTGAACAGTGTTTGTTAGACCAATTTAAAAATGAATGGTTGTTGAAAATCATTTCTGTTACTGGTCACTCGCGTAGGGGAGGTAATAAGCTTAGAACATATTGTACCTTTAAAGAAGAGTATGGTGTAGAGAAATATTGTACTATGCTTTTGCCATTAAAACATCGTTCAACCTTTTGTAAATTTAGATGTGGTGTGGCACCAATCAGGCTTGAGACCGGAAGATATGAAGATCTACCTGTAGATCAGCGCTTGTGTCCATTTTGTCAGATTTTAGATGATGAAAGACATGTTATTCTAGAATGTTCACTATATGAAGACTTAAGATTGATTATGTTTGAAAAAGCAAATGAAGTAGTCCTAGGTTTTCAAGCTATGCAGTTTGAAGAAAAACTAGTTGCTTTCAACGCTTTGATTACAACCAGCCAACGTTTTAGTTTTACAATTTTAAGAACATTAATTTTAACGTACCTTTAAATTACTTCAGTACGTTTAACGCTTTAGTTTTTTAGCGTATAACATTTTCAGTTAATTTAGTACCCTTCAACGCTTTTATTATTAAAAATTTTCGCTTTGTTTTATTATAATACTAATACATAATTTCGTTTTGTTTTTCTACAATAGAGATTAGTTTTCGTTACTACGTTGGCACTTTTTACTTTAATCCCAATTGTCAACGAGTGCGCATTGAAGCGGATTAAGTATCTTAGAATAAAAGCAAATAAAACAAAAATCTGTGTATAAGTAAAATTGAATATAAAAACAAAACATTAATTGTTTGACTCTCTATTTGTTTCCGTACTATTGTACGGATCTGAGATATTAGGTATCTTTAATCATAAAGATGTTGTTAAACTACATTTAAGATTTTGTAAATATGTATAAGGGGACCGGAAATATATAGATATTTGTAAAACCGGCTGAGGGTGTTATGTTTTAGGTAAGCTTTCTAAACACTGAAAATATCGTACGTAATTACCTTGAACAACGTAATATAAAATGTTTTCGTCTTCTAATGTTACAGATTGTTGTTAATTATTTCATTTTGACTGCTATTGTTTGTACTATATTATGCAGTAAATGACTTTGTAATTTTGTGTTAGATTTTATAAGTTCTTAGACAGGAAAACCAAAAAGAAAAGAAATCGCAGACGGCCCGTCGGAGGTAAGTTCTTTTCAGTCACTTAAAATAATGGGAAATAAATAAGATAATGATAAACGTGTAAATAATAATCAAACTTGTCATAGAATTCGGGGACCAGACTAGCAAGTACGGATTCTCATGACAGTTGTTAAGATGTAGTAAAACTCAGAAGTTTGACATAAAACATTTAACCATATATTGCACTTATTCGCCCATATATGTTGGTGTTATTCTTTACGATTAATGTTACAATAGAGGTAGTGTATCATCCTATAATAGAATGCCACTTACTGTTTTTCTACAATAGAGATTAGTTTTCGGTACTAATTCGGTGGCGTTTTTTAATCTAAGATTTTGCAAATATGCATGAGGGGACCGGAAACAAACGCCGACTTGTGCAGTTTATGGTGAATTAGGAAGATTTCCGTTGTCTACTATAGCCATAGAAAGATCAATAAAGTGTCGGTTGAAAATAATGAAAAATATGTACATGGAAAGTCAAATGTTTACTTTTCTGATGAAGCAGCCAAAGACTTGAATGTTATTTACAAAGTGGAAAATATTAGTGAATTTATTGTTTGTGATTACCGCCCTTTATCGCTATAACTAAAAAGCTCATGTGTGATATTGAAGGTAAAGATTTTCTGTTTGTGTAATTATGTATAACATCTAAACAGACATTTGCTTTATCTGATTTTTAAACATTTAACTTTCAAATTAATTTTTTTAAATGCTCCGGTTGACTGGATATTGTTGAAGACTAAGCGCATATGTTTGTGCTCTGTATCATAGTCATAAAATGAAAAGAAAAAGATATAATCGTTGCATTTGTAAAACCGGCTGCGGGTGTTATTTTCAGTCACTTAAAATAATGGGAAATAAATAAGATAATGATAAACGTGCAAATAATAATAAAGTAAAATGCGCTTATCGCTTTCGTTTATATTATACAGAATATTCCGTTTTGTATTTTTTTTTTCTAATTTTTAAACAATTTTTAAGACCGCGCTTGTCTTCACACAAATCAGAACTGAAAATGAAATTAAGAACGGTCGTAGATAATTTTAATATCCCTAAAATGAATCATAGTGGATAACATTACTTTGTTAGCATTATATAAGGTGACGTATAACTTTATTATAATGGAACAAAGGGTCGCAGCACCTTAGGTTGTAGTTTAGACAATTTTGCCAGAATTAAACATATCCTATATCATTGCTATATAGATCTTGAATTCGGACCACACTCCACAACGATAACGCATTGAAGGGGATTAAGCCGGATTAGGGATTATGTCGGTTTAGGGATTAAGTCGGATTAAAATGCCCCGCTGCCCCGCTGCCCCGCTGCACCGCTGCCCCAACTCTCCGAAACGCCTCGTTATATACTACTCCAGACGCAGACTGGTTTGAAACTTAGTTTGGAAACAACGTCTTAAAGGTTGGTCTCCCTTTGTAACATTGAGTAATTGATCACGATTAGAACTGTGTGCTTACTGTTACAAATGAACATGCATTTGTCCTGACTGAGTGTCCTTTCTATTTCTGTTGTTCTAATGATTAATTAATTATTAATCAGTGAATACTTTTTTCATGTCGGCTATTGATAAAAAATACTGAACACTTTATAGGAATTGTAAATTCTGATTCATAATGGATTATTAAAAAAGGTACCAGCTGATACATCTTAAATGTTTTAGATTTAAAAAGAACTTTACAAAGAAAAAAAGTCACTGCTGGAAAATTTACAATTAAATATTATCGTTAAGTTTCCTTAATTGAAAAAAAATGGTAACAATTCAGAAGTCTAACCTCATATGTAAGACATGACAACACTGGAATCAATAAAATGGTAAATTAATGAAAAAATACTTAATCAATCCATCTAAAATAAATTTCAAAAGTCGAACGATGGAAATGAATGTATTTGCATCCCGAAATGTTTTCTGCATGCGAGCCAAAGCTTGATACGAATTTGCGCTTATTTATGCAAATATTGCGGAGGCGCAAATTTTACACTAGGTTTTAAAAATATTTCCTGACGTGAAAGCGACACTAGTTTTTAAATGTTTTCTGTATGCAAAACATCATAGTGAACAAAATTAATGCTAAGAACCAGTGAACAGCTCCCAACACTGTTAATTTGTTTACAAGTATGCAATTGCGGCGTAAGTTTACTTACATTATTTCCGTAATACAGTTATGAAACTCTTCAATTATTTTTGTTGTTATTATTGACAAGCGTAATTATTGCCATATGTCACCAGTGATGTCATTTTGCGTGGCGCCACCATGCGGTTCCGTAAACAAATAGAAACCATTATATCCAACTATCTCCCATTCGACTACTTTGATACCGAGTTAATCCCCTCTACCACCTATCGGGTATATTTGTCTCCCCTGCGTTACAGAAGCTGTGAAAGTCACACAGACTTCGGGCAATTAAAACACCTCGGACAATGGACGATCCCTTTATATCCGCGCAAATACCCTTACAAGCACGCAATGGAATATATATTTTGATCTTGAAATACTTGACTTACAAGTGTATTATTTGTCAGGAGTTTCTTATTCAGATATATAGAGGCAGTATAAAACTGCAGCAAAGTCAAAATGAATCTTCTTTTCAAAAACAATATATGAATAAATGAATAAGAAACTGTCTTAAAACAGATATCCGAATCACTATTTCCAAACAAACAAAAAATAGTCTTATTTTATAGACATTGTTCCAAACTTTTAAATAAGGATTGATATACATGTAAAGGTGACCCTTAATTTTGAATATTAATTTATATGAATTGTTTTTGAATATGCAAAACGGGAAACCCAGCTGGGAAGCACGTCGTTTTCAAAGTTGAACTCGAACCCAAAGCATCCAATAAAACTAATTGTAGTGTGTGAGGTCGAAGTCCGCTTGAACCCACACTTCCCGAGTAAGAAGTCACGCGGCCCGTTCCATTACTGCGATACTAGTGCGCCTTGAACTGTTTAGCATATCAAAGGTACACTTCTAGTTGTCGCGTGCCGATAACAGTTAATTAATATACTAATTCATATACCAGGTATATTGATCTCTATCACTTACGTACATATGCAATTAAACCTCAATAAAATCTTAATAAACACTTCTAATTAGTACCGTGTTTAGATTATAACGTTAATAATTGAAGAATTTACGGCGATCACGTTACTAGCCGAGCTGCTATCAAGATATGGCGAGATACCGTTAGGCCATGTGGTCAGTAACGCTTAACTTTTAATTTCTGTTAATGTATTTATGAGAGGGATCAAAGTGACCGCCCGGCAGCGTCACCATGTTTTAATTGGTCTTTGACTGATACTGGAATAAAGATGAAAGAGCATTTGGAATTAATTGTAGACTAAACTGCATGTCCGACAAATTGAGCCGCATCTGTTATGTATCTAACATTTACGGTTTACATTCACGTACATATTCTATTTATTATTAATTAAAAATACCTGCTCCTTGAAATTATAGGGATCACATAATCAGCCTGCTATCATCATAATAAGTCAGTTTATCTTTAATTTATGTGCAGTGTCATGATGGAATATATCAATTGGTTTTCAGATAAGAATCGAATTCTGAACAAGTCCACCATTTGGGCAAGTATAAAAATAATGTCATTCAACTTTCATTCCACCCAGTTGCCCTGCCGAGAGTGCGTAGTGTCGAAACATGGACAACCTTGACTTTTTATGACCCGCGACACCACACATGGAAATAAATCTGAAATAAACAATAAACATGGTGTAATACGATCACCACATCTTTACACTTACGGGTAAAATGTTACAACTGCACCACACATGTTTCACAGACAATATTCCATAATTGAATTCATATAATATTTTAACATGATGTTCTATCCAGGCGCCATCGGTAAATGAAAATATGATTATAATAAACAAGTATGAAGAACTCTGATCATGTCTAAATTACAAAATAAATAAAGCAGCCTGTTTTTATAATCATATTGTATTTTGACTCATTAATTAAAGTACACACAGAAGCTCCATATTTATAGTTATTCTAATAATATTATTTAAAAAAATATTTTTCTCATTCATTTTTCGTGTAAAAATGAATCAATTGTTTCCTTTTAATCTTTCAGTTACAATAAAAATAGTTCCGTTGGCCAAGTTTTTGTATCGGTTATAAATTTTATGACTTCAATGTGTACTATGACTGGTTGAGAACTAGTCATAAATATATACTATACGAGAAAGGAGGACTTGATTAAATACAAAGAAACGTAACGGTTAACGTAACCACTGTTACGTCTTGGCTGCATCTGCAACCCAAGTTTATTTCAGCAAATCTAAGATTCACGACATCATTTGTTCTACTGAGTCACCGCCGTGGGAATCGAACCAGTAAGCTCCGCCTCTTCAATGCTCATGAATATTAATGCACTGTCAATACAAATCTGCGACATCAATCACTAGCGTGTTTACAAACATTGCACGCGCTAAAGTTCCAGCGGCGGTTATTGGCAGAAGTGTTAGCCCCGCCTCACTGTTTAAATAAGTAAATGTTTTCACGGATAATCATTTCTTACGCACAACTGTGATAGTAAACTGTCTAGACTTGATAACAAATACACTTAAACAGGAGAGTAAAACAGATAGCAATCTTTAAATACTTTATTTAAGATTGTAACATGATCTGTGAACTATTGGGAGATTATTAACAGTGAAAATACTGGATTATAGGTGTAAGTTGCGAAATACTGGGAATATATTGAAAAGAATTGGCGAAACGGACTAGTTTTACTGATAAATAAAATGTAAGTATTGGTGTATTTTATTTAGCACTAATTTATTATTAAACGCTACAAATGATGAGGATAAAACAGTTGTTGTATTTATACAGAGAGGCAGTTAAAAGGATATTTTCTACACATTTTGTCATACAAATTAATAGTAAAAATTTGTGATTTTATTTAACATCCAAAGAAAATGTTCTGATGAAAGTCGCACTGTTAATTAACGTTCTAAATTTTAAGGGGTTTGAACTATGTTTTCATTTAAATATTGAGTGGAAACGACTATATCTTCTTCAGAATCACTTACGTTTTACAAGTGTTTCCTCACCGTGTTCGTACTATATTGTCAACGTCGACATTTTGCACGTTCATTAGAATACTTAAGCATATCATACAAGCTAGTGTACCCGTAGGTGAGCGATCTTAAGACATTTGAATAATGTTTGTCTATTGTACGATTGATTTTACAGAAGTATTGAAAGAATTACAAATGTTTCATACGTTTTCTTACAGCTAACCTTCCTGAATGGACAGTTAATAAAACTATGCAACAAATGTTGACGTCAAAAGATCACAAAGACGCTCGCACATATCCGTCAGCGTTCCAGCCCGTCGGCGTCCTGGCAAAATCGTCGGCGGATGCTGGGAAAAAGAGAGATAGTGGGTATGGCTCAGATGTTTCTCCGGCAGGTCTCAAAACTCAGTCTCGAAGATTTACATTTGATGAGGATGACGTGGATTCGGAGTTATGTCAAGCGCTGGATGAAATAGATATAAGCGCTGATGAAGATGTGTTTGTCGATCATTTTGAACCTCTGATTCAAGTGATAAACGAATGTGATGAAAGTGATGAAACAGACAAAGAAGTTGAGGAATTGTTTGATGAATATCATTCGGAAAATACAGTGTCGGAAAATGTACAAATACGTCGGCCACCGGCGCCGTTACCGACACCGGATGTAAATAACGGAAGTGATATCACACATTCTGCCGACGGCTCCAGGGATCTTTGTTTGATAGCCTCACCTTTCTATCATACAAATTGGAATACAAATGACAGACATATATGCAAAAATCCATTCCGTCCTATTGTAAGCCGCAGTGTGGGGACTCAGACCCCAAACCCACATTGCCAACTCGTCCAGGATGCTCTGCGCTCAAAAAAGGTCACACTGAGAAGGGGTAAGTTTGATGCTGAGTTTTTAAAATCTGTAGATGTAAAATAAAACTTTAAAATGTAAAATAAAGGTGTGTCCAGTTATCTTCGTTTCCGACATCTGTTGAGACTACAAATGTAATGTATATTAACCACATCACTGCAGGCATTTCTATAAAACATAAAAAATCTTTCTAATTGTGCTTCCTTTATTGTGATTTCATTTCTTCTTACTTAAACGCACTTTGGTATAGATCCGTTTGTATTAAACACAGTTCAGAACGCCTTAATAGAGCACATGACGTATTCATTTACATACATAATTATTAGCTCATGTCGGTCACATTTTCATACCGGTGTAGTATATTTCTGGCATTCTATGAAAATCAGTATCCGTAGGTTCTGATGAATACCTAGCCTTACTTATTTCGCTTATCGGGATGACTTATTTTATAATGTGTTATTTCATAGTTATCATCCCTCTGTGTCGGGATAGCGACAGTCAAAAGTTATCACGCTGTCCCAAAACGTCCTATTATTTGGACTAATTAATACCCTTTTCTACACATATATTTGAGATATGTTCTTATGCTAATCACATTTTTGCTACCATGCCGCTATTCTGTACCAGTGGCAGAGTGGATTGTAACCTTAGTCCGAAGACAGCGAATACTTTTAGAAGGGGTAAAATACCCACTCTGATGCAATCTTCACCTCGTTGCTTTTTCTTAAAAACAACAATTCCAAACACACAATTTTTTTTCTGTAGTAAATTGCTCTTTTCATTAAAAAAATCTACACAGGGAGTTTCTAATATAGATTATGTATATTGCTCATTTGAATATCAAAATGACAAATAGTATACTGTTAGATTCCACATCAAAGCCACTCAAACGATAGGTCGTAAAACCTGGTTTTATAATTCATTAATACAGGCGTGTCGAGTGGTTTATGCACTAAAAGACCTGCAGTTTTTTTGAGAACAGTACAGTGGTTTTTAAGTACGTTACTTAAGCGGATAGAGGCAATATTTTCATTAGATAATTTGCAGGAGAAAATTAATACGTCTTCTCAAAACTGTGATCATTATTATGCTTAATCAAGACATTCTCCTTCACGTAAACTTTGAAATTGCATCCAGTCTATTAAATTTAATATGTCGGTGAATTATTATCTCGAAATAAAACGAAATTATATGCAACGGTTTGTAGCAGTCGAGATCCGAAGCCTGTTACGAGTTTTTCTCTCTTTATCCCCTCCCTCCTTTCTCTCTCCGCCCCCCCCCCCCCCCCCCCCCACACACATACACAAACAAGTCTTATTACGTCACATCATCGCAATTGTAGGTCATATGACGACTTTCCAGCTTTTGGTAAGGGAGGAAGGTACGTGCGGGCACCTGGGTAAAACCACCGGTAAAACCACCGGCCGCGGCGTAAACCATAGGCATTCGGCGCATTTGTTTGGTCAATAATGATGTACTATGTAGGATATAAAACATCAATAGACAGTCCAGGGGTGTGTTTCATAAAGAATCTTAAAAATCTATCCTATATAGTATCATCATTGACCAAACAAATGCGCCGAATGCCTATGGCGTAAACCAGCTGTATTGTTTGAGAAAGACATCAGGAAATAAATAAATTTGTTTAAACATAACATTCAGACGCATTGAAGAATGTTGAGAGTAAATAGTATCACTGCCAAATATAACAGAAATCGTATCTGTTTCGAAAAGCTTAATTTTCTTCGCGGTACACACACGTGCTTCAAATTACGCCATTTATTCCAGACGAGATTTCAAAATGTCAAATTATCGAACTAATCGTATAAATATTTACATTTTATCGCTGATATGTTTACGCAACATAAAAATCAAGTCGTGTGTCAGTTGTCAAAAGATGACATTTAAATTTCTACAAACGTTTTTTTTTTTTATTCAACAGGTCGTCTGCGTCTGCAATCAGACAGTGAACAAGTCTTCTATCCTTTACCGGATGTAGTGCCAATATCACGTGATCGTTCCATCTCCCTACCGGATGTGCCGTCATTCCACGAGCATGAGCAGCACGTAGGCCGGGAGCTCAGAAGAATTAGTGATGACTTTCATTCCGTCTACCTCCGACGACATAGAAGGGTAAGAAAAACTAAAGAAATCAAAATTCCGACCCAATTTTATATTCAAAAATAGATCTATGTTTACGAATTCTGATTCTTTGAAATATGTATTATGAGTTCGAGTTATCTAGTTTATTCTTTTATGTGGTCCATATCTGCACTAGAACTAATATATGCGAGTTTCCGCCATTGTACAAGAGGGCTGTCGTTTCAGCCGAATTCTAACCCAAACCTTGAACCGTTAAAGGCAATGTTAGCACTGCTTTAAGAATCCAGACTGGTGACGGAAGCCTGTTAAATTCTCTGTAAATCCTAATACGCTTATCAAAACACATATAAAAGTAATTGCGTATGCCTCCCATTTGGCAATCGGCCATCTGCTTTTCAGCTTATTTTCTTGTTTATTTTTATCAAATTCATGGAAACATTTAATTAAGAGATACTATGATAGTTTGAATTCTATATTTTAGAACAGTAAAATATATATGTGACCACACTGTTAAACATATTTAAAGGTCCATTACTAAGGGAAAGTGAGTTGGCAATTTTTTTCATAGCCAGTGCATACACTTCTGCAAGACACTAAATAATGAAGATTGGCAGGTCAAAATTTACAGAAGGTCTTTGGAACTCAAAGAAATGTATGTGTATTATGTTGAAATTTCAATGAATCGACAGAATGACCCCCCCCCCCCCCCCCCCAGGTCTTTTTAACTTTCTTCATACTTCATAGAAAAATAATTGTACATATACTGCGATTTATTTCGAATTTCTACATACCAACTTTCATTTTCCAATAAAATGAAATAGTTTCTGTGCTTTTTAAAAGAAATTAAAATGTTCACTTTCCTTAGTATTGTACCTTTAAAGAGCGAACCCGATATATTGTAATCTATTTGTTACTGCAAACATCAATTGTTTTGATTTTGTTTCCGATACCACCACAAACCCATGTGTCTGCTGATAGGTTGCCAACTGTTTATGGGCGTTTCTGATGCCATTTAAAGACCCACTAAATAGACAGCCACGAGGGGCTTCTATCAGATACACCCGTTAGAAGTACAATCTATCGATCGTGACAGATAATAGAAGTACTGAACCCTTTAATGACAATAAACAGATCTTCACTTAATGAGGCGAAAACCGTGACGACATCACAAATCCCGCACAGATGTAATCTGTGGGAAGTTATTACATTAATTTCTCTAAATGGGCCATAATTTTCTCCTAATAGAACTAGCATGGCACTATTCCAAAGTGTTTTCTGACCTTTTGTTAACGCTTGTTTTGATGACTAAATAAGAGAGAAAATCCAATCTCCCAGGTCGACTTTCTAACGCAGTTCTCATTGTATTTAATGTTAACTGCGTACTAATGTCATGTATCGGTTATTGCAAAACAAAATCAAGTAGTTAAATGAAGTAATGTTCTTTTAATAAACCTCAATAGTTTTTATTTGATTTTATCAGATTTATTAAGGTTATCGGATAATCACGTCATGTGGCCGGAATAATGTAGAATTTTGCTGGACTTGTTTGCAATGTATAGCAACCAGTATTCAGAATAATGTCAGTATAAACAAATACCTCAGTGAATTGCAAAATGAAGAAACACTTTATATTTTACACATTTTAAAGATAGCTATTCTTAAAGAATCATGAAAACGAAATACGAAATAAGGCAAAACCTCAAAATGAGCTGGAGAAAATCAGACGGTACATTTTCTTTTGTCAAAAATCGTTACATCGAAACTATTCACAGCGCAAAAGAAAGCGAAAACCGCGCGAAACATACAAGTGTTTAAAAAAAATGTTGAATTAAGTGGCATCATACTTTTTACATCGAACATGATGCTATGCAAATCTACCGGTACACCGATGTCTACTGGGGATTTTTTAATTGCCATAATTTTGAGTAATCGATTCCGTTCTTTCTTCACTGCGGAGAAACGAATTCCTAAACCGCTAGATGGACTTGGTGATGTCAAATCCAGCATGTTATTATACACCTTACGCTTGCTTACACAACTTGGAGAAACGTGTCCCAAGTGCATTCATATCTGTTGAATATATACATATTCGCACTAAAATATATCTAACTACATGGACTGTGTTAAATACGTAACAATTCCGCCTCCTTGAGCACACTAGATATAAACTGGTGTTAGATATTCACACTCTTCTATTTGATTTCAGCAAAGGACAAGGTCGGAAGAGCCTTCAACGTCGTCCAGATTTTCTGTCGATCTTCCAGGCTACTGGAACAGTCTGCGCAGGTTCGTGTCTAGTAGTCCAATCTTCCAGGCATGGTCCAGAGAGAACCACTGACCAGTGGTCCAATCTTCCAGGCATGGTCCAGAGAGAACCACTGACCAGTGGTCCAATCTTTAGGGACTTAAACCATGCTCCATATTAATCATCAGGGGTCCTAAATAACGCCCTAACCAAGTCTTTTAGGTCATTTCAAGAGGTGGGGTTGAGACTTGGTCTGGGAAACATGACACCGTCCTGTGCATTGAAAGAAAGAAACGTTCGGGTGCATGAATGTGTCATTGGTCGCTCTAATCAGCTGACTAGAGAAAACACTGGTATGGAAGATTCAGGGAACACATAGGAAAGTGCAACCAAAGCCTCTTGTGACTTTGAGTCTGGAAAAATGTTCAGACTTGGCTCAGACTTGTTTACGGAGAACTCATGGAAATATTGTCGGACTTTTACCAGAGTTAAACAGGCGAACAGTTTTCGTACTGGTGTTTATTAGAATTGGCCAAACTTTTGGACAGTATCATTAACTAGTGTTTTGAATATATATATCTTTGTTTCTGTAGTAACAGTCTAAATTGCAAATTGGAGGCTCAGCAGACATGAAAACTGCGACTTAAGTTGTGCAATTAATACTGAAAAATATACTGTGCTTATTTCATCAGTCACTTAAATAAATGTAATATCTACTGCGGAAAACAATTGTACAACACATTTTATAGATGTATACTCTATTATTTTCTTACACCTGTTACATCAGTCTGTTCACATGTCCTAGTCATGACACGAGCATAACGCCTCACATTTTACGTTTTACAAGGTGACTGTTCGCAATTTTCAAATTATTTCTTTTTTTTTTCTTTTTGTAAATATGTGTTAGGAACTATTGTTCACAAATGTAGAGGTTTTCAAATGATCTCAGCGGCTGTTGATTCCTTTTTTAGAATGTAAAAGGAAAAGGATGTATAATATTGTTTGTATAAAAAGGCGATATATTAGTATTGTATTTTAATTTATTATTCCCTTATTTTCCACTAACTGTCTCGCGTACAAACTTTGAATTTTTAAAACGTCATGAACTCGCTTAATTAATGGGGATTATATAAGCACATTATGTTATTTTATTTCTAGCATGCTTTTCGTACATATTTGTTTCCCAAATTTCGTATTTTATTTTATTATATTTCCAACTTTAATTCAGTGCAATTCCAGATTTTATTGCTTCCACGTTTTTTTGCCATTTTTTGATGGTTATTACACTTATTTGTGTAAATACATTTACCAAACGACGTCTGCTTTGACTAATGCTCAAGTTTGCTTAAGAATATAAGAATTTTTAATTGGTTGAAGGTACGGATGGAAATATCTGGCTCGAGGATAACTGTAGAGGCGATAACGAGGCTCTGCCGATTTACAGCAGAACAGTTACCCAAGAGCCAGATATTTCCATCCGCACCTTCAACTAGTGATAGATTCTTTTTCTTACCGTATTCTTCAGTTAATAGAAGAAATAAACTAAAACGAATGCTTTTCTTTTAAGCCTTTTTTTAGTAGCATATGAATTTATGCATTCATTCATAAATTAAAGCATGTGATTTATCTTACACCCCGGTGTGTATGACCAATTTTTCTAGCATCGGCAAAAGCACGAGAATATCCGGTTTGGCTTGCAAGAAAGCGCTGCCCTTTTCAGTACTTTAAAATATGAGCCGTGCCATGAGAAAACCAACATAGTGGGTTTGCGACCAGCATGGATCCAGACCAGCCTGCGCATCCGCGCAGTCTGGTCAGGATCCATGCTGTTCGCTAACGGTTTCTCTAATTGCAATAGACTTTGAAAGAATGCGCAGGCTGGTCTGGATCCTTGCTGGTCGCAAAGCCACTATGTTGGTTTTCTCATGGCGCGGCATTATATTGAAAGATTTCAGTTTGATTTGGGTTTTTTTTTTCTCAAGAAATATTTTAGTGTTGAAAAAAAAACAACAACAGAATTTCAAGAGATTATCTTTTACATGTTTATATTGCAGCTGTTCCAAGTCCTGGCCAGTGCGGTCGGTCTGTAACTTCTAAAACTAATGTTTTTTGTATCGGCATTATTTGGTGCAGTTTTTAGTTTAATTCATCATCTTTTACATGCAAAATGTTAAATATGTATACATTTATATACTGCTAATGCTTTCCGTTACCTTTGTAAAAAAAAATATGGGTCTTTGTCTTTTCCAAATATAGATGTTAGTTTATTATGGTGTATTTGGTTTATCCATTTGTCATTTCTGCTAATATCAGATCATGTACAAACAAAGATATCTGGTAAAGCATAATAACTGAGCCGCATCATGACAAAACCAACATAGTGCATATGCAATCAGCATGGATCCAGACTTCTCTAATTGCAATAGGGTTTGAAAGCGGATGCACAGGCTGTTCTGGATGCATGCTGGTCGCAAATGCACTGTGTTGGTTTTCTCATGGCGCGGCAGAAATAAACGTCATAAAAAGCGCGGGAAATTCGGGTTTCTCGGTTACATTATGAAAAAACATTCATATTTAAAAATGAAAAACAAAAATTTGATCATCCTATGCTCTAACAACATCTCTAGAGTGCAAAAGCATGTTTGTTCTTTCTTTCTGTATAAACGTACACTGTATTGATAAATTAACCTGACCAGATCAACAACTTCTGTACCACCAAAAAAAATCTTTCTTATCTAAGAAAACAAATGAATATAAAGGGCTTAGAAATTTACCAGACAGCTTTGCCAGTGCAAGATCATACTTTCATGAAATTTTCGTGTATCATGTATGTTATAAAAATGAATTTGAAAAATGTGAAAGTTGTTATATCAGCAGTATTTGCGTCAATGAACAATCAAGGAAAACTGCGATTGTCTATCCATGATGATAAATCTCTGGGAATTATTGTCATTTATTGTAGATGGTTGAAAAATAAAAAAAAACTGATGAATTTGCTCAGTGAGTTGTGTTTTATTTGTCTCTTGAGAAATGATATAATGAAGTTTCAATAGACGACAAACAGCTACAGCTGCCACAGCCGGTAGACAATAAATCAACATATAGAATTAATACTAAAGTGTATTTTTATGTTCGCGGTGAAGTTAAGGTACATTTTATAACATGAGCTATCCATTAGATCAAAATATCTTGCAAGCTGTAATTCATAAAAAATAACAACGATTGATCTAAAAGGCGGTCTCAGTTAAAAATCGAATACGATTCATTTATCCGGTAACCACGCCCAGGCCCCGCCTCTCCCGCCTTTGAAATATGCAAAGGTGATTCTACAAAACACAATAGAAATATAGTGTTGATAGCAAGTTTTCAACAGACCATGCCTGTTGTGACCACTCACCGTCCGTCGTCGTCCGACTTCTTGGAATGGAAGTTCCTTGGATAGTTCTATAATGGTTCTGCTTGTCCGTCTGTACGAGATCTTCAAATGACACCTCCACCAAATCCGCTGTTCAAATAATTTAATTCCTCAGAAACATTGCCGCTATATAAAGGATTGGGGATTGCCGCTTGTCTGACAGCAGTTTTCCCTGTATGTCTTAAGAAATCGTTTCTTAATCTGCATGCCAGCTTTCAAAGCAGTCTGCAGAAACATTGTACCACAAGCACTATTTATTATGAGGTGAGAGATATAAGGCCATCGTTGCTCTCGTGTTATTTGAAATCACTTATTTATAAACGCACATGTAATAACAGCTCTATAGTAATATGTATTAGCACAAACATCAAAACATTTTACTTTTTCAAAAATGAAATAACTTTTGTTATTGGAATGCACGCATTGCACGAACAGAAAAGGGAAACCCATGGAAAATGCTGTTGTTAGGGAAATACACG
The DNA here is from genome assembly GCF_021730395.1 of Mercenaria mercenaria. Taxonomy (NCBI): domain Eukaryota; kingdom Metazoa; phylum Mollusca; class Bivalvia; order Venerida; family Veneridae; genus Mercenaria; species Mercenaria mercenaria. Next base: position 27,333,527 of record NC_069361.1, on the reverse strand, counting down.
GCATAGTTTGACAAGATCTTTAAATAACCACACTCCTTTAAGTCGTATTACAAGGCAGTATGAAGTCGATTTTCGTGGGCAAGAATAAAGAAATTTCATTATTTTTATTATCATTGTTTATTCTGAAAGCTACCGATGAACATGTAATACATGTACTTTCTTTCCGTTTTGTTCGTATGTATTTTCACTACAATGCAACACATTCTCTGCATTTTGTTCTGAAACTACTTCCTATTCTCGGACACGGATTTGGTATCTTTTGTATTTGCTTTAGAAATGCGTATGAAACAGCGTTTAGCGTGAAAAAGAGGGACAGAACGCCAAAACGGCAAACTGTCTGTTGCTACGGAGAAAATGTGTATATGATTTATTCAGACGCAAAACAATCTTTTCCTCGTCTGATGTAAATTGTATTGAACGGACAGACCGTCTTGATTTGAGCCGCGCCATGAGAAAACCAACATAGTGCGTTTGCGCAGTCTGGTCAGGATCTATGCTGTTCGCTTTCAATGCCTATTGCAATTAGAGAAACTGTTAGCGAACAGCATGGATCCTGACCAGACTGCGCGGATTAGCAGGCTGGTCTGGATACATGCTGGTCGCAAACGCACTATGTTGATTTTCTCATGGCGCGGCTCATTTCATCTACCTTTCAGGTTTGATTCAGACAGTACCGTTCATATTTTGGATTTTTCCAAAGAACTCCAATGACGGTAATAGGAAAGTCTTAATGTTTCAAATATGTTGATAAGTTTTGAATTGATCGTCTTTAAACGATTTTGAGAGGGTGAAAAATGTGAACTTTGCGATTTGGTCACAAGAAGGCTTTTTGAAAATTGAAATTTTGGTTTTATACATTGATGTCTTGCTAACAAATCTTAAAAGGTATCTTAATTAGCATAAAAGGAGCATTTCGTACAATGTCGATAACAGAAAAAGAAATGAAATATTTGACATAATTTTATAATGAAAATATTTTTTGGCATTCTGAAGTCACGGAGGCTGCATTCCGTGTTATTCTCATTTCATTGTTTTACCTTTATTTTATTTTTTGTTAGGAATTCTTTACTTAGATAACAATGTATACATTTTAGAAACACTCTGTAAATTAGCGAAACTACATCTATAGTCTAAAATGTACAGGGGTCATAATTTGCCTTGCATTATCAGCACCAGTGTCATTCCATAACTGAAAGTACAATGGACCGTGTTGTTAATAAGAAGATAGGACAATATTCATTGAAGTTAAAGGCACTGACCTCAAGATTTTTGCTTCAAATTATCTTTCCTTAAAATCGAATTGTAGTCATATATTGAACACTATAACATGAGTTTTTGTTTCAAAATTATTTTTAAAAAGCCAAAGAAAAAGACCCCCCCCCCCACCCAAAAAACAAAAACAACAACAACAAAAAGACTTTTTCCTGCGGTTTTGACCAATACAGCACAGAGGAATACGTACCTAACGGTACCCTGTTACAAACGTTGGCCAATTTTGAATGGAAAAATAGTAAAAACCAACTAATTTTTATGTGTTTCCATCAATTATAATCTGTCAGTAACTAAGTTTCAAAGCCTTCTGAAGAAATAAAGCAATAAATTTCTGACATCTAAAAAAAATCTTCTTTTTTTTTTGTTGTCGCACGATCTGGAAAGCCTGTGCATTTAAAAAAAAAAGAAAAGAAACATGTTTATTATATTTTGGTGCGTAGAAGTAAAGCACATCCTGACATCTTGTTTAATCGAAAATACAATTTGACCTTGCAAGGATTACTTTATTGATATCAAAATATCATAAAGTAATTTACGTTGTGAAATCTGCTTCGGAAATACGCAGTTAGAATGTAAAATCTGATATAGTCAATATATAACTGCGTTTTCTTTTCGCCGATTTTTTTTTTCTTTCTGCTTTGGTAATTTTGACATGTTTTAGTCTTATTTCTTTTCTGTCTGGGGAACAGATGTCAGACTATTAAAAGAAAGTATATGTATTTGTCACGACTGAAATGCATTTATACATCTTTGTATTGCACGGAAAACAAAACTCACAACTATAAAAAGTCGGTCACGTGCCCCGTCTGGGCAAACACTTCCACTGACGTGTCAACGTCGAATGCCAGAAACAAGGTGATTACTTGTATATAATAGCTAATTGCAATTGTGTCTGCGAGTCATGACTTTTGTTATAATTTAATTACATTTCTTTTCTGATTCATCTATTATGCATAGATGTATAGATAAGAATAGAAACAAAACGCTATTCCGGAATTTATCTCCAGTTTGTCTCCCCGTGAAATATTCTTACATTCTTGTATTATATTTTAGTAAAATTATTTCTGTTAAAATAATAAAAGAACAACTTCATATATCAGAATAGGAGAATTATCTCTGAAACTTATCAAAAACGCATTTTTTAAAAAGAATATACAAGGCTGATGAAACGACAGAGCTTGTCCATTATTGTTCCCGGGCAGCAAAGAACCAGAGCTTAACTTTGAACTCAAAATGTATTATCTGACTGACTGACTGATTCAGTCCAGCATTTCGCTAAATTTTTACAATGACCGAAGACAAAATAACATATTAAGCTTGTGGTAATTTAACGTCTACTTTTATAACCTGAAAAAAAAAAAAAAACCACTTGATAAAAACCATCATTTAAACACAAACACATTTTATACCATATGCTGATAATATCGAGAACAGCAATACATCACAATGTAGAAATAATGTATTATTTGATTTAATGTATTATTTGATTACAATTTTTTTCTGAAATACCAACTACTGACACGCTGAAAACGGTTGTCAAGGTATTCCTTATCTAGGTTAAAAAAGTAATTACCGTGACAAAAAGAAATGAGCCGCGCCATGAGAAAACCAACATAGTGTGTTTGCGACCAGCATGGATCCAGACCAGACTGCGCGTCTGGTCAGGATCCATGGTGTTCGCTTTCAAAGCCTATTACAATTAGAGAAACCGTTAGCGAACAGCAGGGATCCTGACCAGACTGAGCGGATGCGCAGGCTAGTCTGGATACATGCTGGTCGCAAAGGCATTATGTTGCTTTTCTCATGGTGCGGCTCAAATATCTATCAACCTGTAAATCAATAGGAATTTCGAGTCTGATCTTCAAAATAAAATCTGTTCACACTGAAACACATTAGTCATGATACGCAAAACTAGGTCTGAAATATCGGTAGTTCAAATGTTTTGCTTAGCTATAGATTTGTAAAATTATCATGGTTCCTGATAAGCCAATAACTGATCCAGACTGCCTGTCTGTCGCAGACATTTGAAATAACACTTTCATGGCTAATTTCCCGAGGTAGCGAGGTTGTTACCACAACTCGAGCATGTCTCACACGACAAGTATGTAAATACCTGTATAAACCCCGTTCTACGTGTTTTATCGATCTTTGTCTGCACGGCGCCGATCTAACGCCGTGATATTCCCAAAACACCCCGCTGATCCGACACCTATATTTTCTGACACTATGTGGTGCCCGCCCTGTGTACCTGTGAAAATATGATTGTAACGAGATAATGTAAATATACAAAGACCACTGAGTCACGAGGAAGAACGAAAATAAAAAACATTTTCGTTTTATTATTTTTTAGCATTTTTGCCAATAACTTGAGTGCAACGATATGACATTGCACCTTAGCTTTTAACCAGAGTTGGCGAATGCTGTTTGGGCGGATGGATGGGCGTTCGGCACGGCGGGTGGTGTCTGCTCAATAACTTTTATCTTATCAATGTCAAGGTCACTGTTATTAAAGCAGAAAAAACTGTTACCCCATAATAACTGATGTTTTAAGTAAAGAACATGGAAAAATCTATGGAAATCTTATGTCAATATCAACGTGACCATTGAGATTAAGGTCAAGGTCACTCTCTGCTTAATAATGAATTTAAATGAAACTCAGCTCATGACGTCAGACGTAAAACCAAGGTTGGGATGTATAGTGTCAGCTCAATCAAGGTCTCTGTTACTAAATTAGAGAGGCTAAACTACTTGCCACAGCTTGTATCGATTCCAAGGTCGAGTCGAATGAAAAACTAAAAACAAAGGTTATTAATCATAGTTTGACTGTATTGGGGCAGTGGTGTCAACTTAATTTTATATGAAATAGAAAAAAGTGTCAAATTAATACCTCAAGTATTGATTAACCAAATAAAATTAAACTTAAAACTATAGCAAGTAGAAAGTTTATAGTTGTACAAAGGTCTTGTTGGTCGGCCAATGTAAGATCACTGTTACTAAAAGAGAAAGAAGAAAAACAATGTCTGTTAAATATCTCGAATAGCTATATATAAAGGAAACTCGTTCAATTGTGTTAAGGTTGGAATTTGGAAACACCTCGTTGGAGATTGTGAATCAAGAAGATATTTACCTATTGTGTAATCAACTCCCACAAAGCTTATTGGAGAGGTCTATCAAGACCTCTCCATAGTGTTGGCTTTCAAACTAGGAGGATTTAGACTAATCTACTAATTTTACGGCGTTAGATTTCATTTTCTAGCACGACTTACGGTGAGCCAGTCTAAAATGGCCCAATGCGCTTGCGCACAAGTAAGTTTTGAAATCCTCTAAGACGAAAACAGTTGTTCGTTTATAAAGAAATATAGCGTAATACTATTGTTACAAATGTTGGAAACGGTTCAGTTATTAACAAAAAAAAATAGGGTATATATCAAATATTCTTTGTTCGCAGTAGTCAAAGATATGCATATGAATTGAATCAGGTTAAAATGCATTTCGTTGAGTTAAATGAATTTATTGTTTAACTGGCGGGTTCGTTTGCCATGTTCAGAAGCCTTTCGGAAGCCTATTTTGTGACGAATGGACAATGTTATATCAAAGAGAGTCATGATGGAACTAAGTCGCTCATCCGACCTTGACCTTTTGACATTGAAGATATTACGGCCCTAGATTCAGTCAAGCAGGGCTATTGGAACACACGTGAGTGAGATCAATGCAACACTAACTTTAACATACATAAAAAGATATTGAAGGAACTTGACACAACCTTTCACTACAAATATTTGATGCATCGTTCGCATGACCCTGGGACAGTTCCTAAACTGTTCTTAAATGATGTTTAGTAAGTGATACGCAAAATTTGTTGCATTAATAACTTAAAAATTACACCCCATGCACAGCAACGTCATACTGCTTTCTTGACGTTCTTAACGTCACGTCTCAAAATGTCTTCGGTGACGGACTTAAAATCATTGTAACTCTTGAAAAAGTGAAGATAATTACTTAAAATTTTCATATTTGAAAGGGAAAAGAAATATTTTATTGTCTCAATTTGGATTTTTGGTCACTATTACAGGTTTTCTCATCGAACGCCCCAGTTATTTAATTTAACACGTATACTCCATACCTTTGCGTTTGTATCTATCTCCTAAATATTGTCGCATACCAGAGGTATACCTAGCTGACGAATATCTAATGGACGAGAATCTCTCTTAAAGGACTGATGCCTCTTTTGCTTAGTACTGTAGTGTACATCAATATTAAAGTTTGGTGTAATAATTAATATATGTGGCAATTTCAAGACAAAATAGATTGTATTGAAGGAATTGACTGGCTTTTTCTTCAAACATTAAATTTATATAATCTCAGTTGAAAATTTCATCCAATTGAAGTTTTCAAATTTGGACACTTTGTGCTTTTTTTTCCTGTTAGAGTAAGCAGATTTATTTTCTAGGCAAGGATTTTATACGAGAACAAAGTCTGGTTCAGGTCCAGTTTGCAAGATGATGGCGGATGCTGTATTGATATGTTGACTCTGCGGGTGCATGAAAGAGCCCAAAATGTTATTACGTTGAATTACATTACTGGTGTCCAAAGTATATCAAGCTTATGATCGCTCTAGTAGGGATAAAGTGAATGAAATCGAAACAAAGACTAGGATAGCAAATAATGGAGGAAAAAAATATTTGCTAAATAAAAACCTTTAGCAAAGATCTTAATTATCGGAATGTTCTGAGGTTTGAAAGATCTAATTTTCGTTGAATTTCCGCGTCTCCTGTTACTACATTACATAGTATTACATGATATTATTACAAGGAATGAGTAGGAAGCTCTAAGCATTTTTCAGAAATCCTCTTCCTATACATAATTTAATTTCAGCGGTAAAGCATAATAAATAATCCAATGTAGCAGTTTCTTCGTTTATCAATATTCTATATGACAAAAATTTGTCAAACTGTAGTTATTATTTGATATATTCTAAGGATGCGTGATATCTGCGAACAATTAAAATCGGATACTTGCAGTTTGGTTTTAATTTACTTAGCTGATTTTCGTCGTTATTGCTATTGAGTAATCCTGTAGATATGAATTTATAAATCACTTTCTTTGGATCACTTTCTTTGGTGTAAGCAATGAGTCTTTAACTAAATATATTTCAAATTGCTTAGTCACAATGCATGTACATGTAAATATCTTTTCCATAGAAGTAATTGAGTAATAATAGTTACACATGATTTTGTTGTTTATTGTCGGAAGGCTTATAATTTGTTGTTTATCTTAGAGTGACGAAGCAAATTTGTACACTTTAAATTTATTTATTTCAATTATAACGTTTTCATCACTGTAAGGTATACAGTGTGTCAGGGTTTTTTTTGTTTACACGTGCAATAACGAGTATCACACATCAATGTGAATAAATTATGAGTTTATGTTGCTAGGTTATACGCAAAACATGTAAAACTCGGATATTTTGGTATTTTGTCGTTGTATTGAGTTACCGGTAGCAAAAAGGCAAAACTCCAAATAAAAACTACATGCTAATAGCATTACAAATGTCGAGTTCAGCTGAAAACTCTAGGTTGGAATATAGGCTCTCACATTAATATTATTACTCCCATATTTGACTGGTCATCTGCACCACCAGGAACCAGCCACACGTATACACAGAGATTTCAGCTCTTCTGTGTGGATGGTGTGATTAGCAGTTACTAGCTATCACCAGACGCTAAAAAGTGGTAAAATATCTTCAAACACTACCTTATGTGCCACTCTCATTTCTGCACTTTCAAAATTACGAGCAGCCCCATGTGACTTTCTTTTGACTGGAACATAAAGTTGCTGTCATTTGACCAGTTCTGCGACAAAAACTGTCGGCAGTCTTTAGGGCATGACAATGCAATAAATCCTAATGCATAGAGATTTATTTTCCTCTTATAAATTAGTTTAGATGACAAATCACTTTTAGAACAAAACCAAGCAGCAAATAAGCGAGCAAAAAGAAAACTTTTATCAAATGTTGTTGTTTTTTTATTAATCATGCTCTTAGCTTTATTTCATCTTTTGCTTCATTTAAATACTTTCAGTTGTAAGGTCATCTGATGCTTGTCTTTTCTCTTTGTATCATGAGGCAGTGTAATGGAGTTTAAAATGACTCAGACGTAACGTCAGATCAAGGAGCTAACATGCGTAACGTAAAAAAACTTTGCTTAAATAATTAGAAATTAGTCGGATAGATTTCAGTTAAAACTGCAATGTGTTTCTAACAAAATTAGCGCCGAGACGATTATAGTAAACAAAATTATATTTTGACTCATGCCGTATTCGTGAAATATTCAGCGAGTATACATCTTTTCTCTCCCCAAGAAATAGACACACTGTCAGCAATTTCATAAGACCGGATTATGCATAATTTACAAGTAAGTATTGTCTACGATTCGCAGTAAACAATATAAAAGATATTTGGATATCTTTAAAGTTATATCGTGTTTAGATACAGATTACATCGGTTGCTGCAGATATCTACATTTGTAGCCAACAGTTCTAACCAAATACTGACAATCATCACTAACATGAATAGTAGCAGTAGCAGCGGCAGCAGCAGTAGTAGAAGAAGCAGCCACAACATCAGCAGCAGCAGTAGTAGCACTAGCAGCAAGATCATCATCGTCATCATCATCAGCAGCAGCAACAGTAGTAGTGGTGGTAGCAGCAGCAATAGTAGCAGCAGGAGCAGCAGCAGCTGTAGTAGTAGTAGAAGCATCAACAACACCAGCAGTAGCAGTAGTAGCACCAGCAGCAAGATCATCATCGTCATCATCATCAGCAGCAGCAACAGTTGTAGTGGTGGTAGCAGCAGCAATAGTAGCAGAGAGCAGCAGCAGCTGTAGTAGTAGTAGAAGCATCAACAACACCAGCAGTAGCAGTAGTAGCACCAGCAGCAAGATCAACATCGTCATCATCATCAGCAGCAGCAACAGTAGTAGTGGTGGTAGCAGCAGCAATAGCAGCAGCAGGAGCAGCAGCAGCAGCAGTAGTAGTAGTAGTAGTAGAAGCATCAACAACACCAGCAGCAGCAGTAGTAGCACCTGCAGCAAGATCATCATCATCAGCAGCAGCAACAACAGTAGTGGTGGTGGTAGCAGCAGCAACAGCAGAAGCAGCAGTAATAGAAGCAGTACTATTATTATAAGTAGAAGTAGTAGCATTAGCAGCAAAAGCAGCATTAATATCTGTAGAAGTAAGAACAGCCGCAGCAGCATAAGCAGCAGTAGTAGTAGAAGTAGCAACAACAACAGTAGCAGTGTAGTTGTAGAAGAAGTAGCAACAGCAACAGAGGCAGCAGAAGCAGCAGCAGCAGTAGTAGGACTGGTTGTAGCTTAAGCAGCAGAAGAAGTTGTAATAATAGTATTAACAAAACAGCAGTAGAAGTAGAAGCAGCAGCAGCAGCAGCAGCAGCAGTAGCGGTAGTAGTAGTAGTAGCAGCAGTAGCAGCACAGTAGCACTAGCGGAAGCGGTAGCATTAGCGGTAGCAAAAGCAGTAGCAGTAGCAGTAGCAGTAGCAGTAACAGTAGCAGTAGCAGTAGTAGTAGGAGTAGTAGAAGTAGCAGCAGTAGTAGTAGTATTACTAGTAGTAGTAGTATGAGAAGTAGTAGAAGTAGCAACAACAACAGTAGAAGTGTAGTTGTAGAAGTAGAACAACAGCAACAGAGGCAGCGGAATTACCAGCAGTAGTAGTAGAAGTGGTTGTAGCTTTAGTAGTAGAAAAAGTTGTTGCAATAGTAGCAACAAAAAACCGCAGTAGAAATAGCAGCTGCAGCAGCAGTAGTAGTAGTAGCAGTAGTAGTAGCAGCAGCAGCAGCAGCAGTAGCAGTAGCAGAAGCAGCAGAGTAGCGGTAGCGGTAACAGTAGCAGTAGCAGTAGAAGTAGCAGCAGCAGTAGTAGTAATAATATTAGTAGTGGTGGTAGTAGTAATAGCAGCAGCAACAGCAGAAGCAATAATAATAGTAGTCATAGTAAGCAATATCACCAACAGCAGTAGTGGTCGTAGTAGCAACAGCGGCAATAGCAGCAGTCACAGCTGCAGTAGCAATAACAAAAGCAGCAGCAGTAATAGCAATTGATGTAGTCGAAGTAGTAGTAGTAGTGGTAGTACCAACAACAGCAGTTGTAGAAGCGGCAGCAGTATTGGCATAAGTAGAAGTAGTTTAAGCAGCAGCAGTAGTAGGTATATTTAATACTTACATAATAATTCTCATATAATGATTACAACAGATACGAAAAATATGCATGAATGTGACAGTTACAATTTCAATGGTGCCTTCAATAAAATGGGCAAACGAGTCAATTCATTCTTCGACAGACATTGAACAAGAAAATAGACAGCTTTAAAACTATTTTAGAATTTGACAACGATCATTTATCATTCGACAACAAGCATTAACTATTTGACAGCATATGTCATGTAGGATTAAGTATACTATATGGCATAGATCAAACTGCTGACATTGCGAAAAGGCGAGATTTGTCAAACACAATAACAACAACTGTCGGTCTAAAACAACATTTGTTTAGATTTTAGATATGTGACCGATTTGATCCATTAGAACTTTATACAAGGTATCTAACATTAAACATGCTTTTGAGAAGTGTTTGATTACTTTCTGTCTTCTGTTACACACTCAGTCGAATGAATTGAAAATCTTGAGGAAAATGCCAAAATGAATGCTATATAGGAGTTTTTTTAACATAATTTTTTTTCGTCCTTCACCCAGTACATGAATAAGGGCGCAAAAAATTTAAAGTGCATATTTCTAATTTATTAAATCGAAATATATGCTAGAATTGAAATTTCAGTGGTAAGAATCAAATTATAGTTATTGAGTAAAAATTTGTTTAGTCGCCTTGACCTTGAAATTATGACGTAGTGATTTGCAGATACGAATACATGCTTTTGTTTTGCTAATTCCTATTAAAACAGTTGCACAGTTGCTTTGCTATAGTTATGCTTAATTGTGTTTAATGCTAAATACCGAATGATCTATGCCATATACCTAATCCTACATGACATATGCTGTCAAATAATTAATTAAATGACTGTTGTCAAATTCTAAAAGTTTTAAGACAGATAAATGTAACATTCAATTAAATGAAAATGTATAATGTTCTAAGAGCCTGATTTAAAGCAAAAGCATGTTCTACTGGTCATGTGAACATGCTTCCCTTAAACGTTTATAAAATACTATAGGAGAGACAAAAGGATTCATCCAGACAAAAATAAAAGTTTTTATTTTATTTGCAATAACACTTCCACCTCAAAAAACCTGTATTTCGAGCAATCCGAACATTAGTATTAACGTGACAATATGATGCGAAGACGCGATGATACCATTCGATAGCGTGATAATACAATGCGGAAACGCGAACAACACGATGCGATAGCGTGATAATTCGATGCGTAGTCGCGATAATGCGACGAGGACATGCGAAAACATGATGCGAACTTTGCAAGACGACACAGCGAAGGGACTGAAGAAAGATGAACCTAATGAAACTTCGTAGCTATACACAATGCAGTTGAACTTCTCGCTACTTCGCGAATGGAAAGTTTTTCCAGGACATAGCTTCAGGCAGTAAAAATCAACATTTTAACATGTTCTTAAAGCCCGAAGCATAAAAATATGAATGGTACATTTGCATTATCTACATTTATGTCGTTTTTATTGAGTCGGCTAAAGGCTGAAAGCCTTTTGACGAGTCCTTGCTGTTCAGCGATTCTCTAAATGGACCGAATAACACGTGAAGGGATGTAGTTCCATTAGATTTCTCAAACTTCAAACAGTTCACTGCATGAATGAAGTTAAGTTGTGTCAATTCCCTTTGCTATGACCAATATACGATGTAATCTGTCATATTTATGACTTGTAATTGTGCAATACTTGAATGTTACTCATTAAGCATAAATGTGCATTTTAAGAATTGCGCAGGCTTACAAAGCTTGGGTAACATCCAGCGAAAGACAAAAAATAGTTCCACAGGGCTCCAGATAAGATGCGTATTAGCATAAATTACGTATAGAAATAATGCAAATACGCATGTCTAATAATTTCTAAGCGTATAAAAACGTATATAAAATTACAGAAACGCACACAATGCTTTTTTAAAAACAAAATCTGAATCGTCTGGATGCGTTAGGTAACATAGCCGATCAGCCTTAATTCTCCCACATTGAACGTAAACACGCATCGTATGATTTCTATAAACTTTGCGTGGGTTGAATTTTGCAGTCAGTAAACGGATAAATTATCGGAAGAAGAAGCTCTTACTGGTTTGTTTAGTTACTACTGATATTAAAAATGATTTTAATTCTTATTTTTCGAGAAATAAACAAATCGGCGAAACATTAAATTGTATTTTCTTGTAGTTTTTGAAATCGAAAGTAGATCGTCTATGTTTGGCTGCTTTGACGAAACGAAACAACTTTTTTATGAAAAGATTTAAATAAGAGGTAATTTAACCGTAAACTTCAATGTCAGATACTGCCAATTGCTGCTAAATGTCTTCGTATCATCACAATTTGTAAACTATATTGTTGAAACTGGAGAAAAGTGTAATTGTATCCGGATGTAATATTTTGGGTAAATATCGAGCTGTGTTATGAAATTTTAAGAAAAAAACTAAAATCAAACTGAAACTGGTAGACTATACTGTCAGTACATCAATCATTAGCCGACTCAGGCCCTTCAGGCCTTTGATTTTCCTTTTAGTTTTAGTGTTCAGTATTTTTACACCAGACTGAAATTTCTAAACTTCTAAGCTTCCCAAAATGGAAATTAAGGACTACAGATTGTCCTTTTTTTATATCATTACGTAAAACGTTTAGACTTGAACCGCTCTAAATATAGCAACATTGGCTTCTAAGGAAAGCGAATTATTCCCTCGCAGAATGACATCAAGACTAGGGTTGCAATACTGTGAAATAGTATTTAGTAGTTCTATTCTGTAGTCTGTATACCTCCGACAAATGAAAAAATAATGATATGAATTTTCTACCCCTCCGCATACACAAGAGGGGGAATCAATTATGTTTTTATCATATAAATCGGAAGACAAAGAGCTGCAGTGGGTGCGGAGTCTTGTATGAAGTATTTGCAATTTGCGATCCCCTGAAAAGAAAAAAGCAGGGACCGTTGGTATATCACTGTTTAACAGACGTTTAAAGGATGTGAGCGTGTCAGTGTTTTGAATGTGATCAGGGAGGGCGTTATAATTCCTAATAACTGATGGAAAAAATGATTTATAATAATTATCTGTATGAGTAAATATGTTCTGTATGTCATTTGCGTTCCTAAGTGGATACATATGCTCGCTACCAATAGTTGAAGGGACTAGATTTGAGAGGTAATCAGGAGTAAGATTATTTCTCATTTTATAAAAGAGTATAAGTTTATGTTTATAGCGCCTGTTCTCCAAAGACTCCAATCCAACTTCTTCCATAAGTTCGTTAACTGATACAAGTTTCGTGGTCCCTGTTACAATTCTTGCAGCTTCATGGTGGATTTGTTCTAACTCCTGTTTTTCAAATTGTGTACAGTTGTCAAATAGAATATCACCATACTCTAAAATTGGTCGTATGAATGATGTGTATATGATTTCGAATGACTTTCGATCGAGTTGAAATTTTAGTTTGTTCATGATATTTATTCTTTCCCATGCTCTACATTTTATATGTTCTATGTGGGTAGACCGGCGAAGATCGTGTGATAGAATGATACCTAGATGTTTGTGGTGACTGACTTCATTTATATGTTGGTCTTGCATTTTAATTGGAGGATGAACATTACACCGATGATACTTACGAGATATAAGGAGAAATTCTATTTTAGACGGATTAAATTTCACAAGCCTTTTATCTGCCCATGAGCTAATTCTTTGGAGGTCTGAATTTAAGATACAAGATGCCGTTACTGGATCCTATATCACAGTAAAAAGATTGGTATCGTTAGCGAAGAGTCTAATATTAGCTTGGATGTCTAAAACAATATCGTTGATATATATGAGAAAGAGAAGAGGGCCGAGGATAGACCCTTGTGGGACACCGGCGGTTATAAAGTCATCACTAGATTTACAGCCAGGAAGAACACCTCTTTGCTTTCTGTTCTGCAAAAACGACGAGAACCAAGATAACATGCGCCCAGAAATGCCTATATACTGTAATTGAAAAGAAGCCCTTTGTACCAAACACGATCAAATGCCTTACTTATGTTATAAAAACAGCTCTTACTTCTTTACCAGAGTCCACAGCTTTTGCGAATGTGTCATGAATATATGTAAGTTGGTTAACGGTTGAGTCTCCCGGGACAAAGCCGGATTGTAGAGGAGTAAGAATGTTGTTATCATGAAGGTGATTGAATGTAAATTTAAACACAATGCGTTCGAGTACTTTATTTACGGTTCTAATTAAAGATATTGGCCGATAGTTATTGACCAAAGAAGGATCGCCAGATTTGAATAGAGGAGTAACATTTGCTTCTTTCCAGCTGTCAGGTATTTGGGATGTACGAATTGAATAACTGAAAAGAGAACAAAGAGGACTACGGAGTTCAGAAGGAAGTTCGCCCAGAATGCATTTGTTGATTCCATCTGGACCAGCGGCTTTTCCTAAAGGAAGGGACTTAAGTATAGACAGTACTTCGTCAGGACAGATGACAATATCTTGCAATGGAAGGTACGCAAGGTTTGGCAAGTCATGCAGCCGTGTGGCTAGACTTTCGTCAATTTTTGCTTGATTCAAAAAGAACTCATTCAAGAGATTTGCCTTACCAATGTCATCTGTTATGATATCGTTTCCTGAAACAAGCGGAGGTATAGAACGTGAAGAAAAGGGTTTGATGAATGATTTAAGGCATGTCCACCAGCTCTTAGAGGATTGGCTTCCGGACTTTATATGTTCTGCTAAGTTATCAGTGTGTTGTTGTTTCGTCTCCCGAAGTTTGGGTGTGACCTGGTTTCTGACGGTACAAAATCGTTCCCAGTGATGTTGAAAATTTGTTCGCTTCGCTTTTCGATAAAGTCGTCTTCGTTTTCTAATAAGTTGTCTTATTTCATTTTTAAGCCAAGGTGGTTCGTTCTCTCTAATTAAAACTTTTCTATTTGGGATGCACTTTTTAGAAATTTCTATGATTTTATCAGTAACATTTTTGGCATAGGCATTTATATCATATCTTTTCAAAGATTCCCAGTCGCAGTCCGAGGCCATTTGTCTGAGCAGATCATATTTTCCTTTATCAAAAATCCAAATATGGCGATAAAAACATGCTCGCTTTGGCTTTTTTAAATTAAGAAGACCGTAAATGGGACAGTGATATCTAACGTCCTGTTGGAGAAAGGGAACACCAACTCCACTTGAATAAATAAGATTTCTATTGGAAGTGAATATCAGATGAATTATTGAAGAAGATGTTTCGGTATAATTTGTAGGAGAATCAATTATTTGGTGCAAGGAAATCTGGGTACATATCATGTGAATTTTTCTGAAAGAAACGGTATCAGATACGTTTAAATTGAAATCGCCAGTAATTATGATGTTGAAATTCGACCAATTGTGTAAGAGAAGTTGCTAAATTTTACAAATAAAGCGCCATAACTCAAGTGAAAAACACTGAACCGGAATATGACCATGATTATGCAAAACTAAGCTTGGTAATAATCACTTTTATGAAGTTTAATGCAATACTTCCCATTGGTATCGGAGCGGTTGCACGGACTAGATATAACAATGGCCGTAACTCCACTGATAATAAATCACTGAACCAAAACAAGCCGACACATGCCGACAATATGCACATACAGGCTTCACACGAAACATTCCTGTAAGATCTGGTGGAAATCCGTCCAGTAATATAAGAAAAGTAGTTAAATCGACGAATCAAGGGTCATCACTCCACTGAGAACCAATGAACAGGGACATGTCGACGATATGCACAACTATGCTTGGCAATGATCACTTTTGTGAAGCTTGGTGTAAATGCCTTATGGTGTCAGAGGACTCTGTATGGACAAACTTTGTGATATACAGACAGAGTAACAGAGTGACAGACCGCACTGAAACAATACATCTCCACCACCAGGTAATAGACATAACTCTATTTACTCTGAATTAAATGTAACGCGTCAGTCAAGTAGTGGTATTAACACATTATGTCAAGTAATGTTGAATACAATCTATTTGAATGCAATTCCAATATTTATGATATTTATTTCAGGTTTCGCCTACAGATTCTTGCGCATTGGCTGTCTGAAATCGTATTTTCATAGCGTATCCATACACTGATTCGACTCAAGCCTCCTGACAATACACAAACTTGACCTGCTATTATACTGTCATACCGCATTTGATAAAATTTATTTTGAAACAGTTGCACTTTTTTATAGTTATGCTAAACGCCAAATACTTAATTGTGATTAATGTTAAATACCAAATGATCTATGCCATATACTTAATCCCACATGGCAAACTCTGTCAAATAGTTAATGCTTGTTGTTAAATGATAAATGATCGTTGTCAAATTCCTTATGAGTTTTAAAATCAATAAATACTACTTTCAATTAAATAAAAAATGTATAATGTTTTATCAGTCATTTAAAGTAATAGCATGTTCTCCCAGTTATGTGAACATACTTCTCTTAAACGTTTAGAAAATATTTTAGAAGAGACAAAGTTAGGTAATTAAAGGATGCATCCATCCAATGATAAATAAGTTTTATTTTTATTTGATAATTCTGTATTTTGAGCCTTCCGACCCTTCCTAGTCAGTCCTGTCCGCTCATAGCTTTTTTTCAGATCAATGCCTCAAACACAAAATTCTTTTTGCCTAACCAATAAAACATTTGGTATTTATTTTCTAAAAGTTATCAGTTACCCTTTGACTGACGACTGTCGATATCTGAAATTGAGCATTCGGCATTTAGGGGCAGTAACCCGTTTTCAGATAGTCGCGTACTCGACACAAAAGCCTGGAACCATACGCTTAAAATATATATATTGCAATACTAACATAACTGTATGTGTCTCATTACAAACCATCAGCAATACGTTTCCAGTTAAAAAAAGACAACCCGAAATTTGTGCTCTCGCGAACTCTAATGAAGCAAACATCTGTATTTGACAATTTTTAATTCCAACAAACTGCTACACGTTTTATTTTTCTCCGGTAACACTGTAAAATCTGAAATAAGCTCAAATATATGTGCCATCCTTACAGTCTTTTTTACTATTTCAACTTGCATTATATACTCTTGTCAAAAAGACGGCATGTGTTCGCTTCTGCAAGTCTCTACGTTACAATTTCAAGGTCAAGACGACTAAACCAATTCTTACTGAAACTTCATTTTTAGTATGTACATTATATTGTTATATGCAAATAAATCCATGCATTGGCTCTTATATGTAAATCTAACATGGGCCATTCAATACTAACAGTTGAGTGTCATCTTACTTTTTTCGGCATTAGCAGCGCTGCAAATTTGCTGGAGTTATGACCACTTTTCACTTAGAATATACTAGAAAATAAACTGTAAACATAACTATGGCAATATGCATCTTGTGTTAGCCATACAATATTTCCCGATTGGAAAACTTTGTAAACATACAATCACTGAGAAATTTATAAATATAATGAAGACATAGAAATTTCTCTAGAACCATTTTTCCATATAAGTTCCAATAACATAGACATTGTGGCCGCAGGTTGACAAAACCAAAATCATTCATTAACACCGTGATACTGATATAGGATTTTATGACGTATATATACATGACATTTTTCCTAGAAAATACGATATCTATATTATATATATATCATAACAAGTTGTAATAGGCAACATGTGGTGTCTTTCATTTAAAAAACACGATGACAATTATTTTTTACTTTATAACTGATGTTGTTTTGTAAAACTATTCTCATGTTTAAGAATTACTTCTTAATGAGCTTTATTTATAAATACGAAGAATGCGGTGTGCTGTCACATCTGCGAGCTTTTTTAACAATTGATCTGAAACGGGTATTAACCCTTAGCCTGCTGTAGTCATGTGATTCTGCCTTTGCGACCAGTGCAGACTAAGATCAGCCTGCGCATCCGTGCAGTCTGATCATGGTCTGCACTGTTTGCCATTCAGCCTGTATCTTTTTGATAAGCACCCCTTTTAACAGTTAATGGTACTGTCCAACTTGAAAGATAGACAAGTTCATTATAGAAATTTAGCGGGATAAGTGTTAATGGGAACAATATCACGAGGCTTTATTTCAAACCTGAATTACAGAATGATGTTTCGAATTTCGCATGTGATTTTTAAGTTACCAAAAAAAATTAGATAAACTAACATACGCGTTAGTTTTATTAGAAAAAAAGTTTCATTAAACGCATAAGCAGTTTCTTAAAGCATTCGTACGTTAACGAAATTGCAGATATATAAAGACTAAAGACAGGTTTCGAAAATATGACATTGTCGTCGAGATGGGTATAAATACCAAGAAATTCGTGCAAGACGAATAAGGCACATTTTTACTGATTCAGCAATTAAATTTCGGCGGTAATTAAAACATACAAATGTGTTCTACAGACACGATGTCAGAGATATGTTTGTTATAATTCTAAGGATCTTTCTAAGCTTTATATGCATCAAACTGATATATAAATAAATTGTATAGCAATGCAAGGAAAAGAAAAATCAGTCTGTATTATTCATTCGATAGGTTTACGTTTTCTCTAAAAGATTTAGGAAGTCTCCATTCCAGGAATACTTTAGTTTATTTTATGAGTAATAAAAATGAATAAACAGAAATCAGATTAATGATTAAGGCAGTATTGAGTAAAATCAGTACGGCAGATATATTAAACAGGCTGATGTACAAAGGTAAATATGACATTTTTTACATACCACACATATTTATCGGTTTTCAGCTTTGGGTATTGCATGTTAATTATATGTTTTTCTCTGTTTGGATCAATAGGTATGAATGTTTCACGTGTACTAAGAATTCAAGGGAAATTCCCTCAATGCGAAGCAAAATGCGGTTTATATATGTAAGAAATGCTAAAGAAATGATCAATAGACATGTTGATATTGGTATTTTGCATTGTCTATTAAGGGGAAATGGGACAGTTGCCTATATGTATATAGGCAAAAATTTTCCTACGAACAGAATTTATCTAAACTTTGTGTACTGACTGAGAATCAAGTTTAAAATGGAAATATTAATTAAAAAGCATAGGTACCCAGGCTTGATCTTGAATTATCTGCCCTTGAAAGTCAGAAAATACAAAAGAATCCAATTTTCAAGGGCAGATAATTCAAGATCAAGGCAAGAGAACTGTGTATTTTAAATTTTATGTCTGTTTCAGACTTCATTTGGAGTCAGTATACAAAGTTTAAACAAACTTCGGCCCAAGGGAAAGACTAGGACTTTGTGGTATCATTTTGTCATGTTCATAGTTAATGACATTTGCAACGGTCTCTATATTGGCATGGGGCAAAAATTTTCTTACAGAGGGAATGTCTTGTTTAAAGATTTTTTACTGACAGAGAATCAAATCAAAAACAGAAATATGAAAAAAAAAAAAAAAAAACGAACCATAGGAACCAAGCCTTGGTCATGAATTAATCTGCCCTTGAAAGTCGGAAAATACTGAAAAAAATCTACTTTCAAGGGCAGATCATTCAAGATCAAGCCTGGGTACCTATGATTTTGATATATCTTTCTGTTTTAAACATGTTTCCCAGTCAATACACAAAGTTTAAAGAAATTCCGTTCGTAGGAAATGTTTTGCCCTATATACATATAGGCAACTATGGCATTTCCCCCTTAACACCCCTATAGTTGGTTGCGCCATTTTAGATGTATCGAGTCGATTTCGAGCTTAGTTATTACAGTCGATGCATCAAACTACTGCGTACGGTGCACACTTAACAATGTCACAAAAGTGTTGTTTGGTCTGGTACAGCGTAACATCTACTTATTTCATAAGACGCAAAGAGGTTATATTGCGTACCATTTACGAAGTTAATGTCAAGGCACGAGCGTACTGTTTATGTAATAATTGTTGAAGTACATGGTGACTTATTTATTTGTGTGTTTTGGGTTTAACGCCGTTTTTCAACAGTATTTCAGTCATGAAACGGCGGGCAGTTAACCTAACCAGTGTTCCTGGATTCTGTACCAGTACGTACCTGTTCTCTGCAAAGTAACTGCCAACTTCCCCACATGAATCGAAGATGGACGACGAATGATTTCAGACACAATGTCTTTTATCAAGTCGTCACGGAGAACATACGCCCTGCCCGAGGATCGACAAATCACGACCGCCGGGCGTTCTTTAACACGACGCTCTCCATTGAGCTAAGGGGCGGGTTCATGGTGACATATATCTGGTAAGTACCGCTCTTTAGTGCTGTTGTCTTTCAACACGACAGCTCGGCATAGCAGAAATCAGCCACCGTAGAAGTAAGAGGTGCATTATTAAAGTAATTATTGTTTTAGTAATGTGCACTAATTCTGTGCAGCATACTGGCTACAATATGGTATACTTTTTTAAAACATCGTAATGGCTGAAGTTTGGCGCATTACTTACTGATTATTAGTAACAGTAATGTAGCAAGGTGTTTGTCAGCATGACTTGTATTGATTTATATATTATTCATCACAGGGATGTCTTGCATCTAGGTATATGTCATGATCTCTGGTCTTGAATGTAGTTCAAACACTGTCTGGGTGTAGGAATATTCTGACAAGTTTACCCAGCATGCCTAATAATTCCCCCATCAATCTGACCCTCCCGGAGCATTCCTCAGACACAAGCATAAGAATAAGAACGCTCTTTGTCCAAGCTATAATGGACATGTACCTAGCAATTAATGCTGTCATTGAATATACTCTGTATACTTATAAAATGGTGATGTTATTAAGAAATCTATATTATTGATTTTAGTAATCTGTGATGCCGACTGTTGTTACATTCAAACGCAACAGTTACTGATTGATATGACCAGGTGCAATTTGTTTTTATTATAATTGTTAACTTCTCCCTTATAAAAAGAACGAATCAACGTGGTGTTTTGAAACTTATTCAAGATTAGAACCCTCAACGTGGTCATTAATTAAGACGTTACGGTTGTAGTAAAGTACATTATGCTCTGTTTTATATTGCATACTGATAATAGTAATGTGACCTGTTTATGAAATACAGTGTCGTATTTTGTGAGCAAACTGCATTTTTCCTGAACATGTTTTCTTTAAAACATTTTGTTGCAAAGAGTACCTCAAACACCGAGGCTGTTTGACTTCATAACTAACTGAGCAGATGTGTACACGCATATTTGTAGAATGCCTGATTTGTCTATATTTCTTACGTTTTTCATGTAAAAATTGTCCTACTTTTTATAAACCTGGGTCAATGAAGTAAAGACTTTTTTTGTAAATATTTCAATCAAATTTCGTAATGCGTTTACTTTTGTAATACATTGTATATCTTTCTTTGTTAATTTTAGAACATTTTTGTCTCGTAACCTCATTGTTCAGGCGTCGCATTAAGAAATGATAAATCATACATATTTTCATGAAAACGATATCTAGCCTGAGTTTTGTTCATTGATTTAAAGACTAAGCGAATTGTATTTGCTTTGTGGCGGAAGAGTCAACATTGTCACTTATTTTCCCCAGACACCTATAATAACTACTTGTGAGTACTTTTGCTTACCAGTTTAATTTGAATTTGCCTTAAAGTGTACCATAATGTCTTGCAAAATATCAAAACCTGAACCCTGACCCTACCTGTACTACTATTACTCCGACTAGTTGGTTGTAGTTTTCAATTTGATTTGCTCAAACGTTTGCCTGAAATGGACTTAACATTTGCCATATTGTGTTGTAGAGTTTCAAAATTTCTCAGGGACACTCGAATCCCACCCCTAACTGTACTACAATTATGCAGACGAATAGTGTGTACAGTTCAATCTGACTTTGTTTCAATGCCTTTTAATTTTACAGTATTTTATTATGTGGAATTGCAATAATTGTCGTCAAGGACGAACACTTTACCTTGTCACAACTCGTGCTTGTCTTAGAAAATCTGTGTAAGTTCAAAGGAATGAAAAAACAACCACCTTGTGCACGCCTCATCCCTGTCCACAGCAAAAAAGCTTGCCTATGTGTTTTCTAGAGGTGGTTACGGCAGTGAAGTAATGGAGTATGTGTTTTTTTCTTGCCGTATGAAGTTGAGCAAAACTGTAGCGACTGGTAGATGAGCTGTCAAAAATATTTTATATATAATAGAATGGTTAAAGGTGGTCAGTTACTTTTAAGCAACATTTTATGACATTCTTCAGTTTTCGCATATTTTGCTAGAGACTTATTCAAGAAACAAAAAGGCCAGATACCCTTATTTTCGAGATACTGTAAAACAATTGAGACATAGCCTCAGATGTTAGATTTTGTTTTTGAAATGTCAAATCGCACGGGTGATAGGATAGAGTTCCTCGTCACGATGGGTGCAGGGATAAATGAAAATTTGTTCACATCTTCCCCGGTGTTGCTTTGTTGGCTATTGTTAGCGTCTCAAGAAGCCTTGTGTGTTACCGGAATCAATGACTGGTGCACTCGAGTTAAACAATACACTGGTGAATTATTTTAAAGAATACTAACACCGTGTTGCAGATCATGTTTGTGCTGAATAAGTATTCACTCTAGCCTACGTATTGTAATCATTCGTATCACTACCAGTCTCTGGAATAAAGTAATCCAATACGGCTGCTTTGACCTTTTTAAGCTATTGCAAATATTGGTTCTGATAAGGATCTCACACTGACGACGCTTCTTTAATTAACGGCAGCTCAGTATACATATGGTGCCTTGACCTCTCCGGTTACATACATGTAATAGGAATCCAACAGATCTAGCGCCTGGTTGATGTGACTTCACAGAGGCCCGTCGTTGCCACGGTGCACACCATGATATTTGACACATGTAAATTTTAATTGTTGTCATATACACAGTAGTTGGCCTCGTTATTCTGTATTTTGAAAGAAGTTTAAATGTGGAAGGTCATTAAAAGTCATTTGTCACATTTCAAACGTCGAAATTTCTTCTTTAAGTGTGGTTGCATCAATGACTAAACTATTGTTTTGTAAGGAGCTAAAAGAGTCTAGGGTTATTAATGAACACCGAAATAGAAGTGGGCTCGGGATAGTGTCTTTCGGGGCCAATGAGATGACATCGGCCTCACTTGATATTAACTTGTTGTTTCCAGTCTAGTCAGCTAGTAACTATTTATCTAGCTCAAGACACAACTTTTGATTCAGTAAAATATCAAAAATACATCTACTTGTTTTCCTTGCTTGTCATTGTTCTTGAATATTGGAAGGATATTTGCTATTTATCAATACTTTACTTTACCTCAAGGAGGTCTTGTATATATAAATTAAGTCACAGTCTTGATTCTTGATTTTTCGTTCACAAGTGGTGCCGGAATGAAATCTGGACAAGCGGTTGAAGGTCCAAACCGGGTGATGCAACTATAATGTTTTGCACAGAGGTATGTTGACTAGGGACCCTTTAGGTAAACTTTAGCTAATGTATGCAGTCTTTGCCTTGAATCGACTTGGGTAGGTGGATGGATGCCATGATCATTAGTCAGCAATATACATTGTTGAAGGTGTTACTCAGTTAAAGCGGTCATTCTGGGTATCTATGATTTGTATTACTAGAATGTACGAGGATGCACAATAAAATGTTGGGAAGAATCTACGTAGTTGACTTTACCCTTTATGAACGTAAATAAACATGGCCGCCATAAAATATTCCGTGCTTTTATTGATTGTTACATTAAGGTCAATATTTTAATAAGATTATAACGTACTGCATAATTAATCAAAACGTATATAATGCCATCTTATCAATATTATGGCGGCCCTTTTCAAGTATTATATAGTAATTGAACTATTAAATTAATGTTAATTGGCATCGATTGATCTTTGTTCCAGTACGTAAATCTTTGCTATTAGTGCTGTTGGAATAATTACGCTATTTAAATTCAACTTAAGGTTAATAGGTGTTTTTCTCCCATTTAATGCTTTTATAGTGATTAATAATCTGGATTTTAATTCATACAACCAGATTTCAACAGTAGAAGTTAAAAGTATGTACAAGTGGTTATAAAGACAATGTTTTTTGCAGTCTGTGCACTAAAACCATAAAGTCTGTTTATAGCTGTTTAGCAAAAACTGTTCTCTGCTTATTAAACATATTAAAACAGATGAAAAATCACTTTTAGGGTGAACTCAAAGAGCAAATCAGAGAATAAAAGGAAAATTTGATAAAGTTTTGTTTGATGAATCGTTTGATCTTTCACTGAATACTTGCTGTAGCATTACTACCTGCAGTATGGGAATGCTCTTTTCTCGGTGTATTATGAGACAATGTAATATAATTCATAATGAATAAACATTTAGAGATTTTTCAGACAGATTTACAGCTTACTGTTGCAATTTTTATATTATTTGTGATTCTACCAAAATTAGCACCGAGACGTTTGTGATTTACGATAAAAACACCACTTGTAATTCTGACTCATTACATATTCGAGAAATATTCCGCACGTTACAGTGTTTCAAAGAAGCAGACTGAAGCAGACTGACTGTCAGCAATTTAGATCAGGTTATACATAATTTAAGATATGGTCTACTTTCAGTGTAAAATAAGGAAAACGATATATGTATTTCCTTATCCGGACATTCTTATATACGTGAAGATATGGTCTACATTCTGTGCAAAACAAGAAAAAAAAATATGGATTTTCTTATCCGGACATTCCTATATAATGAAGCTACAATATTTCTGCTGCAAAGCTCATTTCACTAGATAACAAATATGACATTGTGATCAAAATATTTTCATATCGAAATCAAACCCGTAGATATTTACCAAACCTAGTTGTTTGCACATGGTAGTGGAAACTGGTAACATCCGGGGAGTCATTTAAAACAGCATCTTTCTCAGTCGATAGATCAAATAACTTGAACGCTTGTCTACACGAGTTTCGGAAACAAATAGCTTCCTAACAGGGGATATTCAAAATAATGATCACACTTTTCTACGGAAATTTTATATTAATATGATATTTGTGAATAATAATAATAATAATAATAATAATATATAATAGACGGTCAAAACAAATATGAAACGTTACATTTGTATAATTTTCAATGGTGCCGTCTGTAAACTCAGTATAATTTCATATAGATATGAGTCAATTAAATTGTAAGCATCAAAACTACAGTTACTCTTACCAGACATTGACATGATAGTAAAATGTGAAATAAAACAAAAATATAACATATGTTAGAAAAAGTAGAGGTCTATGAAGAACATTTGTTTATCTGATGCAGACAAAACTGGTCAATAAAAATAGACTATAGTGTATAAATATCTACAAAATATAACATCTCTATTCAACCGAATTGAAAAAGCAAGAGGGTCACTCGATACATATTGCAACATTGTTTTAAAGTCACTGACCTCCATATCGTACGCTCACTCGGGGCGTTGAATCCTTCATGTAAGGAAGCCACCCAGCTGGCTTTCAGAAGGTCGGTGGTTCTACCCATGTGCCCGCTCATGATGAAATATTGCACGGAAGGGAACCTGGGGTCTTCCTTTACCATAAAAAGCTGGAAAGTCGCCATATGACCTATAATTGTGTCGGTGCGATGTAAAACCCAACAGAATAAATAAATGCATATCGTAGGACAACAAAAAGGAAAAGAAAAAATTAAGATATCAGAAAATTATTGTTACATTTCCTAAGAAGGCTTTGGAATTTAGTTACTGACAGATTATATGTTGTAGAAACACATATGAATTAGTTGATTTTACTACTATTTCCATTCAAAATTGAAAAGAGTTCGGATGTAAACTGCTTTAATTATAAAGCTTTATATTTAACGTTGAACACGTATTAAATATACTAAAGATTTTTTGTGGATAAAGGTTGCATGTCTACCTTGCAGGCAGGAAAATTTGTATTGTTGCAGCGTCCCAGGTTCAATACCCGACTTGGGCGTGTTTAGTTTTCTTGATTTGGCATTTTAAAAATGGTTCAGAAACAAAACCTGCTGTTCAAGGGTGCATAACATGACCAAACATCAATTTTAAAGAAAGATAATTTCTAGCCTAAATCAAAAGGGAAGTGCCTTTAATTATTCATAGCATGACCGTGACAGCTTTCCTAGCGCGTCCATTTTGTTACTGCACATGTTGTTCTCTTTAAACCTTACTTCTTCCTCACCTTAGCTGTTTGATGGTGTGCCAATGACTTCAACCGTACACCGGCCTCGTTTACACAAATATCGTAAAATGGATTTTTATATTCTCAGCAAGGCCGAAAATTTCATAAGGAGTAAATATTATACATTTGATGCATGTACTTCCTTTTGAAAATATGTTTGAGCTAAAATATATGTATGGTATGCATGTTTTACAAAGACTGTGTCGTTGATAGTTTCTTTGAAGTCAATAAAACCTTTTTATGTGGGAAAGGGCACAAGGAAAATATCACTTTTAAACAGTATTGACTTACAAGATTATAAAGTAAACATTGACGTAGAAAAAAATAGATTAAATGAAAACGTTTTACTTAATTGGCAAGGTAACAACATATGGTGCATACTTTCCAGAAAGAGTCAAATAACAAGCTTTTATATTGCAATGTACTTCAAAAATCAAAGGTTTGAGATTTGAGTATCCAATATTTACATAAAAAATAAGAAACAAGAACGGCGAAAAAAGAGAAATTATGAACAAAACAGTTTTTTTTCTATAAAAATGTGTTATATCCAAGAAATGTGTCATTTAATTTAAATACCAAAATGGCAGGTTCACAAGCGTACCTACCACTGTATTTCTAAGAAAAATTGTTTGGAATTAGAAAACTTTCTTCACATTAAGAACTAAATGAATAACTATTAACAGAACTAAAACATGAAGCCATTGTTGGTATTTTCCAAACACATTGATTTTTATTATTTTTAATAATACATAAACAACTGAATGATTCCATTCAGTGCATGCCAGACTATCTGTGACACCATTGAGCAAAATGTCAATAATCAACCTCATTTGACATGTAACAGTGAAAACAATATCCTACTGAGGCAATTATCCCTTGAACTATAACAATCATATTATCTATTGACACGGGCAAAAATTTGTAGAAGCAATGACGCATGTTTTAATCTCTTCCAACGGATTGATATTCTGCTTCCATTAGATTCTTATTTTCATTCAAATTACATAATCAGGATAACTTTAAGTCAATAAAGACGAGGCTTATCTGTATAATGCATGATATAATACAATGTCATTAGTTGCAACAGTGAATCCAAATGGGCAAAATTTCTTGGATGCAGTCACTTGTCTTCAAGAAATGTCTGGACATAAGTTAATTGAATATGGTAGCCATCTTCAAGCCTGTCATAACGCCGAAAAAATTTTTAAAATCGGACTAGTATTGAAAAAGATATGGCAGTTTGAAATTTAAGAAAATGGCTGATCATGGAGGCAGTCATTTTAGTATGTTTGTGACGTCATTTTCACACTGCTGAATTCTTTATTTAGCAAATTACCTTTTAAATAGATTAATTTCAAAAGTTTCTTGAGTGTCAGGTGTAAAGAATGGTAATTTCTTTCAAATAATAGATGTGAGAAAATTGTGGCCATTGCATGTTTATAATGTTTTTCTCTATTTGGATCAATAGATATAAATGTATCACGTGATGTGTGAATTCAAGGTATCCCCTCCGTTAAAAACAGAAAGCGGTTAAGATATACTAAATGCATCGAATTGATTCAAATATGTACACGATATATGTCGTAATCAATTCGTTATATTTAGTTTTCATTTGGAACATTGTAACATTTATGTAGTAATGTAAGATTTAATACGATGCATAATTTACGAGTTTAATAGCATTAATCCTATTTTGTAACCTCTTATTTGTGGAAGTTGTAAGTATTTCTAGACAATTATACCTTCCTGTGTCGGGTATTTTGCTAAAAGTTTGACATCAAGGACCGCACAAAATGATCTGGTATAACCATGGCTTCCTTTTGCCCTGCATATATAACTTTGGAAAAAAAAATCAAGAACATTGTAAATAAGATGTTATTTAATTCTATTTACTACATTTTTTACGTTTACATAATAGAACAGGGACCCTTCACTACATTTACGTCACACTAACCTGAATGCCATAAGAATAGTAAATTGAGAGTAAAACCCATACTGAAATTTTATTAGGCATAACGATAACAGAACTATTCCTTATTTATTAAAAATATATGTACAGTATAGTCATACCTGAACTAGTCTATTCATCTGGGACCCTTGCGAGATGAGGTCATATAAAATGTATTAAAATATTATTATTTTCTATTATTGAGACAGATAAGCAGTTTTGATCAACGATAAGCAAGTAAGAAATACCAGCCCAATTTCTTATGAGGTAGTCCCATAGAATATACATTGACTGATTTGCATGAATTTTAGTTGGGACGTGTTGACATTTAGTGGTCAAACGACATAATATTTATGACGTTTAGCAGTTTAGGAACAAGTAAACCAAAATACTCATGGAGAAATGGTTGTCGTAAATTATGTTATCAATATGGTAATGGCTGCAGCAAAATGTAATTTATATGTAGAAAATGTTACAGTAAGGAGCATTATCTATATTGTAATAACGTTGTCATAATTGTAATTAACTGCACTATTTTATTTATGTAGTTTATTTACATCTCATCAACACAATACAAATAGGTCGTACATAAAACATATATAAAATAAATGTGTTGCCACTCATAAATTTGAGTTATAAGAGATGGTTCACTTCTAATTTTAACTCAAATATTCTAACATACTGTATGAAGGCATAGATACCCAGATGTCAGATATTATTGATTTACCCTATGAAAAAGATGCTAATCAGGTCACTTTCAAATCTGATTTGAGTGATATTCTGTTCTTAACTATGGCACCTTTGCCCCATATTCTTTGTCAACTTGTAACTAATTTCATCTTTTTGAGCAGTTTAAACCAAATTTGGTAAGATTAGCATGTTTCTCATAGATTTTATGTTGTAAATTATCCTTCTTACTTGTAGCTTATTTACTTTTGTTAACATACACTTGTTATATAGTCGGTTAAAAAGCTCTTCAGAGCTTATGTTATTTGTAAATGTCTTGCCGACTCAAAATAAATCTTATCTGATCTTATCTTATCTTATCCCAATTACAGTATACAGATATTAAAGTATAATAAGAGCTGCCCATAAGACAGCGGGCTGCTTGACTCTGAATTAGAACTTTGCCAATAAAAAAAATTAAGTCAGAAAGGGGGAATTACTCTGTCAAAATTCAAATCAAAGCACTATGTATGTAGTAATAGCGTGCACTAGATAAATAAAACTGGTTGTGTTTAGGTGCACTGTTTATGTGGTAGTTATTACAGAATCATTTACCGGTTCGCTTACAGTAATAATAAAGTTTCACTGTGTTAATCTTCTGGTGCTATCGAAATGATCACGCAATAATCACGCAATAACATGATGTAAATTAAATTGAATTATAGGTTAATAAGTATGATTATCTGTCCTTTAATTATTTTGTTTTAATTGCTTTTTCTGAAGTAAGAGTTTAGTTTAAGAATGATAGTCAGTCAGTGTTTACATTTAATGAAGGGTCCCTTAAGAATGATAGAATTATATTGTATACTATTATTTCTATTTGTGCTGTGTTACCTCAAACGTTAATGGCAAAACTTTTAATGTGGTACTTAATTCTGAATAGTCCCACATGATATATATACTGACTCGAAACGCACCCAATTATGGTATTCAGTATGTTGGCCAAACTGGGCGATCTTTAAAAAATCGTTTCCGTGAGCATTCATACAAAATGCGTAGTCTGAACAAGTTTACTACATTTTTATACAAACATTTTATTAAATCTGGCCATACATTTGATTAGGTAACAATGCAGCCAGTAGAGCAAATCGTATATGATATAAATTCCACATCTAGTTTTAAAATTAAAGCCAGACTTGTAGCAGAATTCAAATGGATTAAAAATGTACGGTCACCGTTTCCGTTGGGCTTAACTGATTAATCTCTAAAAAAAACCTGATATATATATCTTTTCTATTTAAGATATTAGGAAACTTAAATCCAGTCTCATGGAATTAGACGCAATGGAAATATTAAGCGCAAATCAAAAGTAAACATATCTGTTGCATACCTTAATTCAATTCTTTGTAACTCTGATAGACATTCAATGCTTTCTCTTTCATATCTTTGTCTGTTCAGTCTGTTAAAAAGCAAGACGAGGAAGCGGACCAGTACGTTATTCAAACAGACCCGTTTTACACTTTATCATATCTTATTCAAAGTTACTTACAACACGTACTCCGTCCCCATATTGACACTCACTCTGACCATAAGAGACCTTTTCTTAAATTTTATTTCATGAGTAAAGGTATTGACTTCACTGATGTACCCAGTATATTTCGTGATAGACATGTCACTGATTTTATGCCTAAATATTTCAGAAACTCCGAAGTTCCTATTATTTGTCATAAAAATAAAACACCAGCATTTCATAACCGAAATATGGAAAATCCTTTTATTCAAACTATTCTTCTCAGGGTTCATGCACAATCTTTCAAAAAGTCTATCATATTTTGTTGGATTCCTAGTCATGTTGGTATTCATGGAAACGAGGATGCTGATACTGCAGCAAAGAAATCCCTTTCATTATCACAATCAAAGTTGAAATTACCATGAACTGATTATAGTCCAAATATAAACAAATACATTTTATCTAAATGGCAATCGTTATGGAACAACGCTTTATTCAATAAACTTCATGATAGTAAACCTACTCTAGGGGAATGGCACCAAGGCAACAGACCTGTACGCAGGGAGAAAGTTGTTCTTTCTCGTTGTCGAATAGGCCATACCCTTTTGACTCATTCTTATCTTCTAAACAAAGATGATCAACCCGAATGTATACCATGTCAAAAACCGCTTACTATTAAACTGTGTGGACTTACTATGACGTTAAGTCTTTGAAAGAGTTATTTGAAAAAGTTTCGGTTGGAAATATTTTATCTTTTGTAAAGCAGACAGGCATTTATCAAATGCATGTTTTACAATATTAATATGTCTGCAACCGATATTTTTAACATTATATATTTATATACTTTTTAGGTATGCTTTACAATTAACGTTTTCAATATATCTTTTTCTCGGCGATATATGTCCTTTTTGTGTTAATTCGCCGTAAAACCCAACTCACTCACTGCCTGTAAGCAATGTTATATTTAATTACAATAAAATTGTTTCCAACCTAGATGTTGAAACAAATACCCATTCTTACTGCGAATGTAAAATCTTAAAATTTCTCTATTCAGATGCCGGTCATGTCATCACTGGTAACTTTGATATTATTAAAGACAAGTGTATTCGTAATTTATTCTATAAAGGACCGAAATACAGAATTCCTTTAACAATTGATTTTGATGCTTGTCGTGGTCAGATTGCGGAATCTATAGAAACTTTTTTAAGTTAAATGGTGTCGTCAAGAGAATGCTGATCCCAATGCATTAACGTCTTGGAAACGAAATATTTTTAACATTGTCGATAGTTCCAACAGACAAATGCGGCCAACAATATTATCATCAGCTGACGACTACATTTTATTAATGTTTTAAAAGAACGAACTAAATAGCACTAAAGCTTTCATATTGAGTCCTTCTGTTGAAAACAATTCTCTGATCACATTACTGAAGTTTCTAATTTGAAAGTTCGTATAGATGATCAACAAATTAAACTTCCAACCATGTACTGGATTCCTACGTTGCATAAACAACCATATAAAGCTGGCATCTTCGCTAATTCAAACTCTTGTACCACTACAAATATTTCAGAACTATTAACATCACGTCTAACTGCTGTAGATAAAGTATACAAAAACTCTGGTAAACACTTATTTTGGTCTATTAAAAATTCTGGCGAAATGCTGGATAAGTTAAAAATTAATAATTACAAGGTATCTAGCATCAGTACATACGATTTTTCTACTTTGTATACCACTTTACCACATAATTTGATAAATGACAATCTAATGCCCTAATTCAAAAGACTTTTGCCAGGGAGAATGCTATATTTCTCGCTTGCAATTTTAATAAAGCTTTATTTACTAGCAGCATCATTAAATATTATACAATGTGGACCTGTGGCGAAGTTTGTAAAGCACTTTCCTTTTTATTGAACAACATTCACATCAGTTATCGGAATGCAGTTTTCAGACAAGTAATTGGTTTTCCCATGGGAACAAATTGTGCACCCCTTGTCGCAGATTTGTTTTTATATTGTCATGAAAGAGACTTCATGTTAAGCCATTCTTCGGATACGCAGGCAGACATTATAACTGCATTTAATAATACATCACGCTATCTGGATGATATTCTTAATATGGATAATCCGTTTTTTTTTTGGTCAATTGGTGGATACTCTTTATCCTGGTGAGCTTCAGTTAAATAAAACTAACAATTCGGATACTGATGCTTCATTTTTAGATTTACATCTCTCTATTTATGACAATATTGTACATACCGAAATTTATGACAAGAGGGGTGATTTCAATTTTAGTATTGCTAATTTCCCCATCTGGATGGGGATGCACCTCACGCTACATTTTATGTATTCTCAATTAATTCGAATTGCCAGAGCGTGTAGTCATGTCGAGGAGTTCAATGAATGTAAACAATTAATTACAAGCCAACTTCTTCAGCAAGGCTACCGTTATTACAAATTGCGTAAATATTTTGCTGAATTTTACTATCGTAATTCTGACTTTTAGACACTTCTGCGAGAAGGTATTTCAAAATCAGTTATTATGGGGATGTGGTTTATAAACTTCTTAATCTTAGGTCATGGTAATTTTCCAACTGCATTTAGTAAAATTATAAAACGTTTTATTAAAAGAGGTTAGGACCCAACTGTTTTGAGACATACCGCATGTTAAGTGTTCAACCCGTTTATAGTTGGACACTACGTTTCCCTCTTTGATTGTGTCTGACGGAAGAGGGGAAGAACTCTGTGATAAGCAGGACTGAACTGTTATGATTTCTGTCTTCTTGCCTGTTTCCTCGGGCCCTTAAGGGTGTTTCGCTTGGTGCTCTGTCTTCTGCAAGGCATTGAGTACATACGTGTTTAGTTCTTAAATTTTGCTTTTTATATAATTATACAGGAGCATTTTTGTGTTTAACATGTCACGCCTTTGTTTCTATTGCGTGTGTTAAACATTCACCTGGCGGGGATTACTTTTATTTACTCTGTCCCGTGTTTTTGGAACATGTTGGGGGTAAGAGTGAGGTTGGGTGCGCACCATAAACCGGTTTAAGCTCCCCAATGGTGTTTTTGTCACTGACCGTTCTAAGGCGGTGTCCCACTGTGTTCCTTTATTTGTTCGTTTTGTCCTCTGTGTTTGCTGTGTGTGTGTGGGTGTGTGTGTGTGTGCGTGTGTGTGTGCGTGCGTGCGTACGTCTGCGTGCTGTGGGTTTCATGTCAGGGAGGCTGCGTTTTTGGAACATGTCATTCCCAGTTTGATATTTGTCCTTGCTTTTTAAATTTCTACAATCAATTTGATTTCAACACTAGAAGCTGAAATTATGTACAAGTGGTTTTAGAGAAAATGTTTTTGGTAGTCCGAGCACTAAAACCGTAAAGCATGTTAATAGCTGTTTTGTAAAAACTGTTCTCATTTGCTTATTAAACACATAAATACGAATGAAAAATCACTTTTAAGACGAAATCAGAAAATAAAAACAAAATTTGATAAAATTTTGTTTGATGAATCGTTTGATCTTTCACTGAATACCTGCGGTAGCATTACTACCTGCAGTATGGGACTGCTCTTTTATCAGTGTATTATTGGACAATGTAATAGAATTTATAATGAATAAACATTTAGAGATTTCTCAAAGAGATTTACAGCTTAGTGCTGTAATGTCTATATTATCTGTGATTCTGCCAAAATTAGCACCGAAACATTTTTGATTTGCGATAAAAACACCACTTGTATTTCTGACTCATTATTTATTCGAGAAATGTTCCGCAAGTTAACAGTGTTTCAAAGAAGCAGACTGAAGCAGACTGACTGTCAGCAATTTAAATCAGGTTATACTTAATTTAAGACATGGTTTACCGTCCATGAACAGGCTCAATCAAATCGAGCATGCAACATTTTCGGTTTTGTCGTGTTGAGCTTTATCCGGACATTCTTATATACGTGAAGCATTACCATTTCTTCTATAAAAAACTCATTTCATTTCACTTAACAGCAAATATGTGATAAAAATATTTTTATATCGAAAGTAAACCTGTAGATATTTACCAAACCTAGTGGTTGGTACATGGTAGTGGAAACTGGTAAAACCCAGGGAGTCATATAAAACAGAATCTTTTTCAGTCGGTGGATCAAATCACTGGAACGCTTGTCTATACGAGCTTCGGGAACGAATAACTTCCGGACAGGTGGCATTCAAAACAAGTACAAATGTATCACACTTTTCTGTGGAAATTTTATATTAATAAAATATTGATAAAAAATGATAATATATTATAGACGGTTACAACAAATATGAAAAGTATACATCTGTGTTATTTCATGATTTTCAATGATGCCGTCTGTAAACTCAGTACAATTTCATATAGATATGTCAATGACATTGTGCGCATCGAAACTACAGTTTCTCTTGCAAGACATTGACATGATGGTGAAAAGGTGAAATAAAAAAACATGACATTATGTTAGAACAATTAGTATAGGAACAACATTTGTTTATCTGATGCAGACAAAACTAGTCAATAAAAATGACTGTAGTGCATAAATATCTACACAATATAACATCTGTGTTTAACCGATTAGAATAAGAAAGAGGGTCATTCCATAAATATTGCTACATTGTTTCAAAGTCACTGACCTCCATATCGTACGACAACAAAAAGGAAAAGAAAAAATTTAGATATCAGAAAATTATTTCTACATTGTCTAAGAAGGCTTTGGAACTTAGTTACTGACATATTATATGTTATGGAAACTCATATGAATTAATTGTTTCTACTAATTTTTCTATTAAAAATTGAAAAGCGTTTGTAACGGATACTGGATGTAAATTGCTTTAATTACAAAGCTTTATATTTAACGCTGAACACGTATTAAAAGGCAGGAAAAATTGTATTGTCTTAACGGCACGGGTTCGATACCGGGCTTGGGCATGTTTATTTTTCTTGATTTGACATTTTAAAGATAGTTTAGAAACAAAAACTTCTGTTCTAATGTTCATAATAGGACCAAACATTAATTTTAAAGAAAGATCATTTATAGCGGAAATCTAAAGGTCAGTGCCTTTGATGATTCATAACATGATCACGGTTCCTCACCTTAGCTGTTTAATTGTGTTCCAATGATTCAAACTGGACACCCCGTTTACGCAAATATCGTAAAACGGATACTTCCTAACTGAATTTAATGATTTTGAAAAAGGCTAAACAATTCATGAGGAGTGAATATTGCACATTTAATATATCTGCTTCCCTGTGGAAATATTTTGAGTGAATAATTATGTGTATGGTATGAATGTTTTACAAAGACTGTGTCGTTGATAGTTTCTTTGTAGTCAATATCAGCTTAAATATTTGAGAAAGAACACAAGGAAAATATTAACTTTAAACATTATTGACTTAAAATATTATAAAGAAGACATTTGACCAAGAAAAAAGGATATTAAATGAAAACGTTTTCTTAATTAGTAAGACAACAACATATGGCACTCTTTCCAGAAATATTACAATAACAATCTTTCATATTACAATGGGTTTTTTTTGCTGGGTTTAACGTCGCACGGACACAATTATAAGTCATATGCGATTTTCCAGCTTTGATGGTGTGGAAAGACATCAGGAGCCCCTTCGTGCATTATTTCATCACGAGCGGGCACCTGGGTAGAACGACCGACGTTCCGTAAGCCAGCTGGTTGACTTCCTCACATGAAGAATTCAACGCCCCGAAAGAGGCTCGGACCCACATCAATGAGGGGCAAGTGATTTGAAGTCAGCGACCTTAACCACTCGGCCACGGAGGCCCCCTATAGTACAATGTACTTTAAAAATCAAAGGTCTGATATTTGAGTATCCAATATTTACAAAAATAGAACGGCGGTTCATATTTTTTTCCTCTGACTTTGGTGGATTTAGCCCACTTTGTAATTTCAAAATAAAATTAAGTACATGGGCAATTCTTCTATAAAAATATGATAATTCCGAGAAATTGGTCGGTTAATTCAAATACCAAACAGGTTCATAAGTCGATTTTGTAGTGTATTTTCAAGTAAGAATTATTGGATGACAGAAAACAATTACACCCAAGGAATAACTATTAACAAAACTAAAACATGAAGCCATTATTGGTATTTTCCGAACACATTGGTTTTTTTTTGTTATTTATAACAAAACATAAACGACTGAATTACACCATTCAGCGCATCTGTGACACCATTCAGCAAAACGTCAATAATCAACCTAATTTGACATGTAACAGTGAAAACAATATCCCATTGAGGCAATTATTCATTCAACTGTAACACTCATATTATCTATTGGCGTTTTATTATTAGTACAGGCAAACGTTTGAAGAAGCAATGACGCATGCTTTAATCTCTTCCAACGGATTGATATTCTGTTTCCATTAGATTCCTATATCCAATAAAATCCCAGGTTTATGTACATAATCAGAATAACTCTATAAAGATGAGGCTAATCTATATAATGCATGATATAATTCGGCATGAATACAATATCATTTGGTGCAAAGAGAGAATCCAAATGGGAATAACATACTAGTATTATGTTTATTTCTTGAATAAAGTCAGTACTTGTCTTAAACAGACATTCCTCGAGACTTCAGTACGAGTAGCCGGCATAATGATTAGCTATGTCGAGTGAGGGTGTGCATGTTGATTGAGCTAGGGATAAAAAGATATATTGCGGCAAGCCACCGGGGACACGTCTTTCAAAAAACCATGTGAATTATGTTGCACTGTGTATGTTAAAAACAATAGAGACGGTGTATTTCGTAACATAAACAAGTTTAACTATTGTCTTACATCGGCACGACAAAATTGTTGCATTTTTAGGCTAAGACAGTTGTGAAATATATGGCAATAATTTTGTTGTCTGAGTACAGATCAATTGTAACATTGCAGAATAAGGTACACTTTTATTGATTTCGCAAATTAATTACATGTAATTTTAATCATAATCGTCAGATTAGATATCATCATGTTAGTGAAAAATATTTAGTGAGGCTGATCAATACCTAAATTGTAGAAATACCAGGTGAGATATCTTTCTGTATTATTCATTCGTAAAGTTTACGTTTTCTCTAAAAGATTTAAGAAGTCTCAATTCCAGGAATACTTTAGTTTATTTTATGAGTAATAAAAATATTTATACAGAAATCAGATAAATGAGTAAGGCACTATATGTATTGAGAAAAGTCAGAGATATTAAACAGGCTGGTGTACAAAGTAAATACGACATTCGTTACATACCATACATATTTATCGGCTTTCAGCTGTAGCCATTGCATGTTGATAGTGTGTTTTTCTCTATTTGGATCAATAGGTATAAATGTTTCACGTGATGTGTGAATTCAAGGTAAAATCCCCTCGGTTAAAAATAGAAAGCGGTTAATATATGCTAAATGCTCCAAAAACTGCTAACAACAATATTAAATTAGGTACGTTACAACAAATCTAGTGCTCAGGTGCTGTATTGAATTAAATATGGTGTTCCATTGTAACCACATTAATTCTAGTATGTACACGATATATGTCGTAATAAATTCGTAATATTTAGTTTTCATTTGGAACATTGTAACATTTATGTAGTAATGGAGTTTAAACGTCGTACGATTTATGCAGTTATATAAGATTTAATACGATGCAGCATGCATCAATCCCTTTTTGTCACCTCTTATTTGTGGAAGTTCTCAGATTTTCTAGACAAGTCGGGTACTTTGCTAAAACTATAACAAGGGCCAAACAAAATGAATCTGGTATAACCATGGCTTCCATTTAGCCTGCTTATATAAATTTGGAACAAAAATCAGGGACATTTCTAAGTAAATAAGATGTTATCTAAATTATATTTACTGCATTTTGAAGTTTGGACAGGTACCCCTTTCTACATTTAGGTCACACTAACCTAAATGCCATAAGAATAGTAGACTGTTAGTAAAAGCCCTTACTTAAATTTGATTGGACATAACGATTACAGAAGTATTCCTTAATCATTAAAAATATCAGTACAATATATAGTCATTCAGCTGGGACCCTCGCGAGATTGAGGTTGAGGTCATATAAAAGGTATTAAAATATTATTATTTTCTATAAGCAATTTTGATCAACGGCAAGTATGCCCACTTTCTTATTATATAGTCCTATGGAAAGAAATTGCATGAATTTAAGTAGGAACGTTTTGACATTTAGTGGTTTTACTACATATGTATGACGTAAAATTTAGCAGTTTAGGAACAAGTTAACCAACATATTCGTGGAGTAATGGTTGTCGTAATTTATACTATCTATATAGTAATGGCTGCAACAAGATATAATTTATATGCAGAAAATCTTGCAGTAAGAAGCATATTGTAATAACGTTGTAATAATTGTAATTAACTGTACTATGTATGTAGTAATAGTGTGCACTAGTTAAGTAAAACTGGTTGTGTTTAGGTGCACTGTTTATGTAGTAATTATTACAGAATTTATCTATCATTTACCAGTTCGCTTACAGTAGTAATAAAGTTTCAGTGTGTTAATATAATCACGCAATAACATGACACAAATTAAATTGAATTTGAGGTTAATAAGTATGCTTATCTCTCCTTTAATTATTTTGTTTTAATTGCTTTTTCTGAAGTAGGTTTTAGTTTAAGAAGGATAGTCAGTCAGTGTTTAAGTTTAATTAAGGGTTAAGAATGATATAATTGTATTGTATACTATTATTTCTATTTGCGTCGTATACGTGAAAAAAACAACCTATGAATAACATTTAAACCACCGATGGAAAACAAACATACCTTTTTCCTTTTCTATTTGCAGTTTTCATCATTCATATATTTGTTCAAAAATAAAGGCAAGCTATTTATTCTGGAAAGGAAAAAAATCCATAGATATTAAAATCTAATTGTTGGTATAAGTATTGCTACGAATGATTACATAAAACGACCTCCAACCGACAAATCAACATGTAACATAGATTTCTCAATTCTGTCTTTCAAAAAAAGTTAATTTAAGAAATTTTTTGCGCATTAGTCAAAGTAACAACTCAAAGCATAAGACATGTTTGGTAACTACAAAACAAAAACATCAATTGCGGTTACAGGTAGCAAACTAAAAGCCATTTAGGTAAGGGTAACAAAAGTAATTTAAGCAGAATCTGCTGGGTTAAAGCAATCAAAAGGTTTTCAGGCAAAACAAGATTAATCGCAGTAAGGAAACTCTGACACACACATAAAATAGAGAAAAGTGGAAGCTTCACAGGTCGCCCAACACGACAAAAACGAAAATGTTGCAGGCTCGGTTTGATTGAGCCTGTTCATGGACGGTAGTGGAAATGCATGCTACCGTCCACGCCCTCTAGCCCCGGGTTTAGCAGAAATCAACATTTACACATGCTAAATGTACAAAAATCAATTTAGAGACATCCGCAGATGTATTCAAACGGCGGTGAACATGGACCCTTCCAAATCTGGATTTGACATTATAACTGCATTTAATAATACATCATGCTATCTGGATGGTATTCTTAATATGAATAATCCGCTTTTTGGTCAGTTGGTGGATACTATTTATCCTAGTTAGCTTCAGTTAAATAAAACTAACAATTCGGATACTAATGCTTCATTTTTAGATTTACATCTGTCTATTTATGACAATATCATACATACCAACACTTATGACAAGAGGGATGATTTTAATTTTAGAACTGGTAATTTCTCCCATTTGGATGGGGATGTACCTCAGGCTACATCTTATGGGGTATATATTTCTCAATTAATTCGGATTGCCAGAGCGTCTAGTCATGTCGAGGATTTCAATGAACGTAATCAATATATTACAAGCAAACTTTTTCAGCAAGGCTACCGTTATTATAAATTGCGTAAATATTTTGCTGAATTTTACTATCGTAATTC
Organism: Mercenaria mercenaria; assembly: GCF_021730395.1. Lineage (NCBI taxonomy): Eukaryota > Metazoa > Mollusca > Bivalvia > Venerida > Veneridae > Mercenaria > Mercenaria mercenaria. The sequence goes on along the minus strand of NC_069361.1, from coordinate 27,293,892 downwards.
TGATTTGTTTTAAAAATTCAGCAGTAATGTAAAGACTCTTCTGCGAGAAGGTATTTCAAAGCCAGTTTTTATGGGGATGTGGTTTATAAACTTCTTAAGATCTTGGGGCATGGTAATCTTCCAACTGTATTTGGTAAAAGTATAAAACGTTTCATTAAAAGAGGTTACAACCTAACTGTTTTGAGACATACTGCATGCTTAGTGTTCAACCCGTTTACAGTTGGACACTACGCTTCTCTCTTTGATTGTGCCTGACGGAAGAGGGGGATGACTCTGTGATAAGCAGTTTTAAAAACCCATCAGGACTGAACTGTTTGAATTTCTGTCTTCTGACCTGTTTCGTCGGGCCCTGCTCTGTATTTGGAACATGGCATTTCCTGTTTGATATTTGTCCTTGATTTTTAAATTTCTACAATCAGATTGATTTCAACAGTAGAAGCTAAAAGTATGTACAAGTGGTTATAGAGAAAATGTCTTTTTGTAGTCCGCGCGCTAAAACCGTAAAGCCTGCTAATAGCTGTTTTGCAAAAAACTGTTCTCATTTGCTTATTAAACACATAAATACGGATGAAAAATCACTTTTAAGACGAAATCAGAGAATAAAAGGAAAATTTGATAAAGTTTTGTTTGATGAATCGTTTGATCTTTCACTGAATACTTGCGGTAGCATTACTACCTGCAGTATGGGACTGCTTTTTTTCTCGGTGTATTATGAGACAATGTAATAGAATTCATAAATATTTAGAGATTTCTCAGAGAGATTTACAGCTTAGTGTTGCAATTTCTATATTATCTATGATTCTTCCAAAATTAGCACCGAGACGTTTGTGATTTGCGATAAAAACACCACTTGTAATTCTGACTCATTACATATTCGAGAAATGTTCCGCACGTTTACAGTGTTTCAGACAAGCAGACTGAAGCAGACTGACTGTCAGCAATTTAGATCAGGTTATACATAATTCAAGATATGGTCTACTTTCTGTGCAAAACAAGGAAAATAAGATATATGGATTTCCTTATCCGGACATTCTTTTATACGTGAATCTATAACATTTCTGCTGCATAGCTCATTTCACTAGACAACAAATAAGTGATAAAAACTATTTTTTTATATCAAAATCAAAGCCGTAGATATTTACCAAACCTAGTTGTTGTACATGGTAATAGAAACTGGTAACACCCCGGGAGTCATTTAAAACAGCATCTTTCTCAGTCGGTGGACCGAATCACTGGAACGCTTATCTATACGAGTTTCGGAAACGAATAACTTTCGACATTCAAATCAATTATCACATTTTTCTATGGAAATTTTATATCAAGGTAATATTTATAAAAAATGATAATATATTACAGACAGTGTTATTTCATAATTTATAATGGTGCCGTCAGTAAACTCAGTACAATTTCACGTAGACATGAGTCAATGACATTTTGCGCATCCAAACTACAGTAACACTTGCCAGATTTTGACATGAGGGTGAAAAAGTGAAATAAAAAAATATATGACATATGTTAGAACAATTAGCCTAGGAACAACATTCATTTATCTGATGCAGACAAAGCTGGTCAATGAAAAAGACTATAGTATATAAATATCTACAGAATATTGTCAGAATAATTTGTATATTTAATATATTGATAACGTAACGCATGAGCACAGATAGTGCTTGACTCCTTTTCCACTTTTCCATGCTTTCATTGCTATAATTATTATTGAATTGCTGTTAATAATAGAGTTTGGGTCATGGTTGATCTGGGTTCATTATGTGGATAGCTGGGTCCCAGCTTCGCACGTTATGTCATATACAAAGGTTGGAGGGAACCAGATATTTGATAGGGCAAGTGGTCGTTGTAGAACGTTATGTTTAAATTTGGACCAATCAGAAACAAGTTCTAAAAATAGCACGTCTGCTGGGGTATAAATAGGTAGATGGATGACAGAGAGCTCATTCGGTATCCAGCGGTTGAAGAAGACACATCGAGGATTCAACTAATAATTTATCCCAGTACCTTGATAAGGAGACTATTGCAGTTACCCTGTCAGGGCGGATAAATTATTAAAAAGAAGATTTTTGAAGTTCATAGACTAAAGAAGAGTTGCAGAATTTCAATAAGGTTTCGAGCTATAGGGCCAGCGCATAGGAGTTTAACCTTAAAAGTAATTGAATGCTATAGACGATAGCATATATAGGCTGAGCATTGGGAAGCTGAGACAGAGACCCAGTGTTTGGTAATCTACTGAGATAGTAGGAGAGTTCCAGCTTATAGACGGTTCTGCATTATTGGCGAAATACAGCCAAGGCATCGGGGATAATACCTATATGATAGTTGAACGCTACATATGATAGCATATAGGCGCTGAGCATCCAGGAGTCAGAGCAGTCTTATAGAGTTTGAGAGGACAGAGGCCGAGCATCTATGCGATAGGACTCGTATGTTGTTGATTCAAAGACGTTGTCTGACAGGAACTTCAACAAAAAGACCAGTCAAGTATAGAGTCTCCAGCCTATAGGAGTTTGAGCTAATTGAAAATTGTTAGTTTGAAACATTTAGTGATTTGCCAGATCCCTGAAATTGTCTAGCTCATAATTAAAATCATTTTCGAATCATTGGTACACGAATCATTTAGGCAAGGTAGCCAGAGCAAAATTCTATATCTGAGATATTTGGTCTCACCAGCTTTACGTTTTTAACAAAGGACATTCTACATCGTTTGTCAGCTAGTCTAAGACATAGTCACCTTAGCGATTGGACCCAAACCATTGTTAAAGATACTTAAGGCGTAGGCACTTCCCTGGGTCATATAACCAGTATCCTGACAATTTGGGGGCTCGTCCGGGATCTATATACAAGGAGGTACAGAGACTAGTGGTTTTGACGTTCTGTTGGTGTTCCAGAAGGCGCTGTGACTGAAGGTAGTCTGAGTCACATATAGTTGAATTTTAGAGTTAGTTCCAGCCTAAAGCTTACAGATGAACTACGATAAATGGGTTTCGATGGGAGAACGTATGGGTCTCTCAGGTTCAGAGCTCATACAGTTTGTGGATAGGAAAGAGAAGGAATACACTGAACGTGAGGAACGTATGTTGAGACGTGAAGAAGAGAGACAGCAGCGAGATGAAGACAGGCGGAGGTTTGAGGCTCAAGAAGCTGAGAAGAAACGTCTGTTTGAGCTTGAGCAGGCCGAGAAGTTACGGCATTATGAGGAAGAACAGGCTGAGAAGAAAAGATTATTTGAGATAGAACGTTTGAGGGAAGAACGAGCTTTGAAGGAACAGGAGTTGGAGATGCTTAAAATAAAGGCTGATGCCGGAGCTTTGGGAGCGGATAAAGGTGCTGAGCACTTAAGCAGTAGAACATTGCGGCCAAGGCTGCCGAAATTCGAAGAAAGTAAAGATGATATGGATGCATACCTCGAACGATTTGAGCGTTTTGCAAAAAGCCAGGGATGGAAAGAAGAGACATGGGCTGTAAGCCTCAGCTCACTACTTACAGGAAAAGGCCTGGACGTATATACAAGCATGCCTCCAGACCACGCCAATGACTATACGGCATTGAAGAAAGCAGTTCTGAAGCGTTACCAGTTAACAGAAGAAGGTTTTAGATTGAAGTTCAGGGAATGCAAGCCAGAGCGTGGTGAAACTGTTTTTCAGTTTATGGCGAGGCTGGACAGGTATTTCAGTCCATGGACAGAAATGGCAGAAGTTGACAATACGTTTGAAATGCTGAAAGACCTTATGATCAGAGAACAGTTCATCCAAACATGTTCCACAGAACTTGCTTTGTTCTTAAAGGGAAGAGTTGCAAAATCGAGAGATGAGATCACGCAGTTAGCAGAACAGTACATTGAAGCGAATGGTAGTACTATAACCTCGAACAGGGTTTTGAAATATAATTCCTCATCCAATAGGCCACCACAACGTCTAAGTATGACACCTTCATCTCAGCCCCAACAAAGAGAAAGGCCAGGTTTTAAAAAGCCTGTATGTTTTATATGCAACAAGGAAGGTCATATAGCTAGAGAATGCAGAGACCTATCCAAGAGAAAAATAAGCGGTGCTGCTTTAGCTAGTAGGGGATCCTATGAGGAAAGACAGAGAAATAGGCATGGAACGCAAGATTCTACACCTAAAGATTGGAGAAAGGAAGGCCAAGCGCAGAAAGACAGACAGTCGGATGACAGAAAAGTTGCAGCCTCAGTTATAGCAATATCATTAGATGACGAACGGCTAAAAGACTGCATAGAAGACGGACGACTTATGTTAGCACATGGAAATCGATTTCGGTCATAGCAAGCACCTGTACCATTGATTCAACAAACGGTGAAAGGAACTTGATATTGAAGAAAGGATATATAGGTGATAAAAAAGATCAGGTGTTGAGAGATACAGGGTGTGAGCTGGCGGCTGTCAGGAAAGATTTTGTATCAGAGAATCAAATGTTAGATAAGAAGTATCTTATGGTTGCAATTGATGGGCGTACAAGGATAGTTCCTTCAGCAAGGATACAGGTTGATACACCCTATTTTACAGGAGAAGTTGAAGCCATGGTTCTGACGACTTTGATCTGCGACTTAGTTATAGGAAATATAAAAGGGGTTTCTGATAGACCAGACATTAACTGGAGTAGTGACGGCAAACAGTCTTCATCAAAAGAAAATATTGTTGCAGCTGTTGTAACAAGAGCACAGGCTGAGAAAGAGAAACAGTTAATAAAGCCATTGAAGGTTTCGGAAACCAAACAGGATGAACTTAATATTGAACGTTTAAGAAAAGCTCAGAAGGAGGACAATACCTTAGGAAAGCTGTGGACGTGTGCCTCTGATAAGAAGAAAATGAAGACAAAGAGTGGTTTTACATTTATGTACGAAGTTAAGAAGGATGTATTGTATAGAGCCTTCGAAGAAAAGAGAGGCAGTATTATCAAGGAGATAAAGCAAATTGTAGTTCCAACTCGGTTCAGAAAAAGGGTTATGTCTTTAGCTCATGAATCAATAGTTGGAGGACACCTATCAATAAGAAAGACAGTTGATAGGATACAAACAAGTTTTTACTGGCCTGGGTTAACTAGTGATGTCACAAGGTTTTGTAGGTCGTGTGATATATGTCAGAAAATGATCCCAAAAGGAAAAGTTAGAAAGGTTTCATTGGGAGATATGCCAATAATGGAGACACCATTTCATCGGGTAGATGTGGATTTAATAGGACCTATTGCTCCTGTTTCAGAAAAAGGAAATCGGTATATTCTTACCGTGGTCGACTATGCCACAAGATATCCTGAGGTAGTTGCATTACCTAGGATTGAGACAGAACGGGTGGCTGAAGCTTTGCTAGATATATTTTCCAGAGTAGGATTTCCATCCGAAATCTTGAGTGACAGAGGAAGTCAGTTTACCTCACAGCTGATGGAAGAAGTTTGTAGGCTGATCAGCCTGAAACAATTGTTCACAACTCCGTATAACCCAAAGTGCAATGGTTTTTGTGAGCGTTTGAATGGTATTTTAAAGAGTATGTTGAAAAAGATGTGTCAAGAAAAACCAAAAGACTGGGATAGATATTTGTCAGCCGTATTGTTTGCATATCGAGAGGTTCCACAGGCAAGTACAGGATTCTCACCATTTGAACTTCTCTATGGCAGGACAGTCAGAGGACCTATGCAAGTACTTAAAGAACTTTGGACTGAAGCTGAAACACCAGAAACGAGAAACACATATGAGTATGTATTAGACTTACGGAATAGGCTGGAGGAAACATGTAAGATAGCTAGAGAAAATCTTCATTCAGCACAAGAAACGTACAAACACCATTACGACAAGAGGGCCAGAAACAGAAATTTAAAGGTCGGGGATAAAGTGCTGTTACTTTTACCAACTAACCACAATAAGTTAATGCTTCAGTGGAAAGGACCTTATGAAGTAGTTGATGTGATCAACAAAATGGATTTTAAAGGAAAAGTCGGTGACAAGATAGGGCTTTACCATATCAATTTACTCAAAAAGTACGAAGAAAGACAAGATATTTTTGCAGGAAGTGTCGCCGTGATCGAGGCCGATGTTAGCACAGAGACTGGGGTAGTTGATGACGAAAATTTGCTCGACCTTGTCAGAATAGGAGGGTCAGAAACATATGAAAATGTACAAATTAATCCTCATTTGTCTGAAAGCCAAATTACTGAAATTAAGTCGCTTATAAAACAATATCAAGACATTTTCACAGAAAGTCCTGGAACGACTAATCTTGTAGAACATAAGGTCGAACTCACAACCACAGAACCTGTTAGAACCATATGCGAAACGTAATGAGGTTAATCAAGAGGTTCAACACATGTTAAACGCTGGAATTATTGAACCTGCCACCTCTGCATACAACTCCCCTATCGTTATGGTGAAAAGAAAGATAATACAAACAGATTTTGTATTGATTTTAGGCGGTTGAATTCTATAACTAAATTTGATACGGAGCCTATGGGAAATGATGAAGATATTCGGTCAAAACTTCATGGAGATAAATTCTTCACAAAATTAGACCACAGCAAAGGTTACTGGCAGATTCCTGTCGAGAAGCAATCTAGGCACTTGACAGCCTTCACAACATCTGAGGGAAGTTTTCAGTTCCGAAAAATGCCATTTGGTATGATAAATTCTGGTGCTACATTTAATAAAATGATGCGAAAATTATTGACAGGATGCAAACATGCTGACAATTATGTGGACGATATTTTAGGTCACACCATAACGTGGGACACACATGTCTCAGTGTTACAAAATATTTTTAAGAGGGTTAGAGATGCAAAGCTTACACTAAAACCATCAAAGTGTCTCATAGGATATGATAATATTTCATTTACTGGGTATAAGGTCGGAAATGAATAGCTGGAGATGGAAGATGATAAATTAGAGCGTATAAAAAATGCAGAAGAACCTAAGACTAAGAGACAAGTGCGGAGTTTCCTTGGCCTAACTGGTTATTATAGAAAATTTATAGCATCATACTCCGAAGTTGCAGCACCACTGACCGACTTAATCAAGAAAAGGAAACCTAATACTGTAGTATGGGAAGAACAACATGCCAAAGCTTTTCATACTTTGAAAACCTTGCTTACACAAGCACCAATTTTACGGTTACCAGACTTTTCACGACCTTTTATATTACAGTGTGATGCTTCAGATACTGGGGTTGGAGCAGCACTTCTTCAGAGGTATGAAGATGGACAATTTCCCATAGCATATGCTAGTAAAAAATTGCTCCAAAGAGAAAGGAACTACTCGGTAATGGAAAGGGAATGTTTGTCAATAGTTTTTGGTGTTAAGAAATTTCAGAAGTATTTGTACGGCAGTGAGTTCATCCTACAGACTGATCATGCCCCACTGAGTTACATACAGAAATGTAAAGTAGAAAGCTCAAGAATTATGAGATGGGCATTGTTTTTGCAGTGTTATAGATTCAAGATAGAATCTATCAAAGGAACAGAAAATGTATGTGCTGATTATTTAAGCAGACAATAATGGGTTATATACGTTAGGTGTAACAGATCTTTAAAAAAAATCAATCAAGAAATAGTAAAAAGAAAAAGAAATTTGTTTACAAATTATTCTTCATGTTTATGAAAAACTGAAAGTATTTTCTTGAGAAGGGGGCTATTTGTCAGAATAATTTGTATATTTAATATATTGATAACGTAACGCATGAGCACAGATAGTGCTTGACTCCTTTTCCACTTTTCCATGCTATCATTGCTATAATTATTATTGAATTGCTGTTAATAATAGAGTTTGGGTCATTTATGGTTGATTTGGGTTCATTATGTGGATAGCTGGGTCCCAGCTTCGCACGTTATGTCATATACAAAGGTTGGAGGGAACCAGATATTTGATAGGGCAAGTGCTCGTTGTAGAACGTTATGTTTAAATTTGGACCAATCAGAAACAAGTTCTAAAAATAGCACGTCTGCTGGGGTATAAATAGGTAGATGGATGACAGAGAGCTCATTCGGTATCCAGCGGTTGAAGAAGACACATCGAGGATTCAACTAGTAATTCATCTTAGTACCTTGATAAGGAGACTATTGCAGTTACCCTGTCAGGGCGGATAAATTATTAAAAAGAAGATTTTTGAAGTTCATAGACTAAAGAAGAGTTGCAGAATTTCAATAAGGTTTCGAGCTATAGGGCCAGCGCATAGGAGTTTAACCTTAAAAGTAATTGAATGCTATAGACGATAGCATATATAGGCTGAGCATTGGGAAGCTGAGACAGAGACCCAGTGTTTGGTAATCTACTGAGATAGTAGGAGAGTTCCAGCTTATAGACGGTTCAGCATTATTGGCGAAGTACAGCCAAGGCATCGGGGATAATACCTATATGATAGTTGAATGCTACATATGATAGCATATAGGCGCTGAGCATCCAGGAGTCAGGGCAGTCTTATAGAGTTTGAGAGGACAGAGGCCGAGCATCTATGCGATAGGACTCGTATGTTGTTGATTCAAAGACGTTGTCTGACAGAAACTTCAACAAAAAGACCAGTCAAGTATAGAGTCTCCAGCCTATAGGAGTTTGAGCTAATTGAAAATTGTAAGTTTGAAACATTTAGTGATTTGCCTGATCCCTGAAATTGTCTAGCTCATAATTAAAATCATTTTCGAATCATTGGTACACGAATCATTTAGGCAAGGTAGCCAGAGCAAAATTCTATATCTAAGATATTTTGTCTCACCAGCTTTACGTTTTTAACAAAGGACATTCTACATCGTTTGTCAGCTAGTCTAAGACATAGTCACCTTAGCGATTGGACCCAAACCATTGTTCAAGATACTAAAGGCGTAGGCACTTCCCTGGATCATATAACCAGTATCCTGACAAATATAACATCTCTCTGTTCAACCGATTAGAATAAGCAAGAGGGTCATTCAATACATATTGCAGCATTGTTTTAAAGTCACTCACCTCCATATAGTACGACAACAAAAGAAAAAGAATGAATAAATAAATGAGTTGGGTTTTACGGCGAACCGACACAAAAAGGACAAAAGGAAAAGAAAAGAAAATAGATGTGAGAAAATTGTTGCTACATTTCCGAAGAAGGCCTTGGAACTTAGTTACTGACAGATGATATGTTACGGAAACACATATGAATTTGTTGATTTTACTACTTTTTCCATTCAAAATTGAAAAGTGTTTGTAACGGGGTACCGGATGTAAACTATTATAATTACAAAGCTTTATATTTAACGTTGAACACGTATTAAAATAGACTGGCATCAGTCGTTAGAGTCATTACCTGTAAAGCACTTGGCCATAAAATCCTCTCTGATACCACTTTCTCATAAAATTTACAATACCTCTAGCCTCTGTCTCTAACAGATAAGCCACAGTTAAAGGGAGCTACAGAAAATTTGATATATATTTTTAAAAAAAAATGAATAAAATGGGAAATGTTTAATCTCAACAGACTGTGTAAGTCTAGTATTAAAAGGCAGGAAAGTTGTATTGTTACAGCGGCCCGGGTTCGACACCCGACTTGGACATGTTTATTTTTCTTGATTTGGCATTTTAAAGATAGTTTGGAAACAAAAACTGCTGTTTCAATGTTTATAATATGACCAAACATCAATTTTAAAGAAAGATCATTTCTAGCCTAAATCTAAAGGTAAGTGCCTTTAATTACTCATAGCATGATCGCGGCAGCTTTCCCAGCGCGTCCATTTTGGTATCGTACATTTTGTTCTCTTCGTAGCTTACTTCCTCACCTTAGCTGTTTGATTGTGTTCCAATGATTCCAACCGTACACCTCGTTTACACAAATATCGTAAAATGGATACTACATAACTGAATTTAAAGAGTTTCCTTATGTTCTGAACAAGGCCGAAAATTTCATAAGGAGTGAATATTGCACATTTAATATATCTACTTCCCTTTGGAAATATGTTTTCGTGAATATATGTATGGCATGCACGTTTATTTGGAAAATAGATTATATATTTATACACGAACATTTTTGTGTTTTACATACCATGCCTTTTTGTTTCCTTTACGTTTGTTAGAGATTCACCTGGAGGGGATCACTTTTATTTACACTGTCCCGTGTCTTTGGAACATGGTGGGGGTAAGAGTGAGGTTGGGTGCGCACCATAAACCGGTTTAAGCTCACCAGTTGTGTTTTTACCACTGACCGTTCCAAGGCGATGCCCCACTGTGTTCCTTTGTTTGTTCGTTTTGTCCTCATGTGTTGACTTTGTGTGTGTGCGCGTGTATGTGTGTGTGTGTGTGTGTGTGTGTGTGTGTGTGTGGTGTGCACGTCTGCGTGCTGTGGGTTTTATTTTGGGGAGGCTGCGTGTTTGGTACGTGGTATTCCCTGTTTGATATTTGCCTTTGTTTTTTTAGTTTTGCGTGCTTTGTCGGCAAAGAAAACACGGCTTGTAGTTCAGATGCGTAGTAACGAAAAATGTGTTTTATTTGCCACCAAAGCACGCAAAACTAAAATTTATTTCCATACTAACACGTTCGAATTACACCAGGAAAGGATACTAATGTGGAAACCTTTTTAGGCATATATTTATGGAGTAAACCGGAATAGCCAAAAGTAGGTCATTTGGCGAAACGCGTTTTAATCGACAAGACAATACACGATAAATCCTTCTTTGTTTATATAAAAGAATCTTAGAAGTGTTAGAAAATGTTTTTGAAGTTTATAACTGCTAATTTATGTGCAAAATAACAACTTTAACATTATTGACTTAAAATATCATTAAGTAGACATTTGACCCAGAAAAAGAGATTAAATGAAAACGGTTTTCTTAATTGGCAAGATTACAACATATGCTACACTTTCCAGAAATAGTACAACAATCTTTTATATTACAATGTATTTCAAAAACCAAAGGTTTGAGATTTTAGTATCCAAGATATACAAAAAAAGAACGGCAGTTTATCATCTTTCGTCCGAAATTGGAGGATTTGGCCCACTTTGCAATAGCAAAATAAAATGAAGTGCATGAGAAATTATAAACAAAACCAATTCTTCATTTAAAAAGTGTTATTTCCGAGAAATGGGTCTGTTAAACATATTCACAAGCGTACCTACAACTGTATTTCCAAGGAAAAACTGTTCGGACACTTACAACTAAATGTATAACTATTAACAGAACTAAAACACGAAGCCATTATTGGTATTTTCTTAACACATTGATTTTTGTTATTAATAACAATACATAAACAACTGAATGACACCATTCAGTGCATGTCTGGCTATCTGTGACACCACTGAGCAAAATGTCAATAATCAACCTCATTTGACATGTAACAGTGAAAACAATATCCCACTGAGGCAATTATCCATTCAACTATAGCAATTATATTATCTATTATAATTAGTATATAGGCAAAGGTTCGAAGGAAAAAATGACGGATTTATATTGTACTTCCATTAGATTCTTATTTCTATTCAAATACTATGGTTTACGTAACGTCGAGTCCATAATGATAAGGTTGATCTATATTTAATGCATGATATAACTTAGCATTAATACTATATATCACGTGATGCAAACAGTGAGTCTAAATGGACAAAATATGACAAATTTACATCTTGGATGAAATCGTTACCTGTCTGAAACAGACATTGTGCAAGGCTCAGTCATGTTAAGTTCAGTATGGGCAGCCGGCATGGTTATTACCTATGTGGACGGCAGATGGGCGAGTGTGGGTGTGCATGTGGTTTGAGTTAGGGATCAACGACGCGTCTTTCAAAAAAGCATGTTAATTATGTTTCACTATGGACCTTAAAAACAATAAAGGTGGTATATTTATTAACATAAGCAATGTTCATAATTGTCTTACATCGACACGACAAACATATTGCATTTGTAGGCTAAGACAGGTTTGAAATGTATGGAAATAATTTTGTTACCTAGGTATAGATCAATTGTAATATTGAAGAATAAGGCAGCCTTTTATTGATTTCGCAATTAAATTACAGCGTTGTTTTAATCATAATCGTCAGATTAGATATCATCATGTAAGTGAAAGAGATTTAGTGTTAGGCTTTTCACAACGCATTGATCAGTACCTAAATTGTAGAAATACCAGGTGAGACATCTTTCTGTGTTATACATTCACCAAAGTTTCTTTAAAACATCTAAGAAGTCTTCATTCCAGAAATATTTAAGTTAATTTTATGAGTAATAAAAGTGATTAAACAGAAATCAGATTAATGATTAAGGCAGTATTGGGTAAAATCACTATGACAGAGATATTAAACAGGCTGGTGTACAAAGTAAATACGACATTCTTTGCATACCATACATATTTATCGGCTTTCAGCTGTAGCCATTGCATGTTGATAGTGTGTTTTTCTCCAAGTGGATCAATAGGTATAAATGTTTCACGTGATGTGTGAATTCAAGGTAAATCCCCTTAGTTAAAAACAGAAAGCGGTTAATATATGCTAAATGCTCCACAAACTGCCAACAACAATATTATATTAGGTATGTTACAACAAATCTAGTGCTCCGCAGATGGCGTATTTAATTAAGAATGGTGTTCCATTGTTATCGCATTAATTCTAGTATGTACACGAAATATGTCGTAATAAATTTGTAATATTTAGTTTTCATTTGTAACATTGTACTATAGAGATGTAGTTTATAAAATTCGGAAAATTAAACATATCCCATATTTTAATCAAATATTTGTAAAATTGGTTAAAAAGGTTATCAAAAGAGGATACAATGCGGAAATCGTGAAGCACAGTGCATGTTTAGTGATTGACCCCTCTACAGTTTATTGCTACGCTTTCCTATTTGATGGTGCGATGACTAATAAAGTGTACGACTCCATGATGCTTTTCTCCTAAATCCTACATACAACGGACGGAGGGAGTTAATTTTTGTCTTACAGTTTTCTTAGTTGTGCCCTTAAATTTTAGGCTCTTGTTGCTCTGACTTGTTGAGTACATTGGTGTAATTATATCTTTAATTTACCTTAATTTTATGTTTTGCTTTATTTATCTGCTATTTTTGCACTAATGTTAGAGCCTTTCTCAGCGGGGATTTTATTTACATTGTGTTGTTTAACTTGTTGAAAATACGGTAAGTGTGAGGTTGGCATGCTCTAAACTCTTTTAAACCCCCTGTTTCCTTTATATAGGTTACTGACCGTTCCAAGGCGGTGCCCCTATTTTCAACTGGTTGTTTTGTCTGTCTTGTATTGTCTGTTGCGTATGTTTTCTTGTTTGTTGTAGGCGTTTTTCCTCCGCCTCACTCCCCCTATTTCCCCTCCTTTCCCTTGCATTTACACTACTTTTTGCATCCACTCCCCCTTTACTTTTAAGTTTTCGTGGCTCTCCTTTGTTTTGGCAGCCGAATCCTAAGACGGTACTTGATTTTTTCCTACTTTTGTGGGTGCGTTTGTATGCTTGTGAGTCAATAACGGTGCCCTACTGTTTTCTTATGTGTTGATTTGTTCTATTCAGTTGATCGCAGTTGTGGTTTATGTTGTAGTGCGACTGTTTTTAAAGAACATGGCATTCCCTTGTATATTCGTTCAACTCTTCCCTTCGGGTTCCTCCCCTACCCCCCCCCCCCCCGACCCCATTTCACCCCTTACCATTTCCTTCCCCTCCATCAATATTTAGCATAAATTAGCATAAATTAATATGTTCTTGTTAGATGTTTGAAGCAACCCGTCTGAAATATTTTTTCATTACAGCTTCTTTTTGTTTTGGGCCTACTACGCAAATACGTGGCTCTGGAGCTGTGTCTTGGTGCTCTATGCTTCCGAGAAATCTACCCTTACCTATTATCTTTTGTAACATTTATGTAATAATGGAGTTTAAACGTCGTACCATTTATGCAGTAATATAAGATTTAATACGATGCCTCATTTAAGAGGTTACTAGCATCAATCCCTTTTTGCCACCTCATTTTTGTGGAAGTTTTAAGATTTTCTAGACAATAGTCCTTCCTGTGTCGGGTACTTTGCTAAAGCTATGACACCAAAGACCGAACAAAATAAATCTTTTTAAATATTGAAAAATATCAGTACAATATAGTCATACTGGAACTAGTCTATTTAGTTTGAACCCTTGCGAGATTGAGTTGAGGTCATATAAAAGGTATTAAAATATTATTATTTTATATTATCGAGACAGGTAAGCAGTTGTGATCAACGGCAAGGAAGACAAAATTGCCAGCCAACTTTCTTATGATGTCGTCATATGGAAAGGCATTGCATGAATTTTAGTGGGAACGTTTTGACATTTAATGGTCTTACGACATATGTATGGCGTTCAGCAGTTTAGGAACAAGTAAACCAACATACTCATGGAGTAATGGTTGTCGTAAATTATACTGTCAATATAGTAATGGCTGCAGCAAGATGTAATTTATAATTATGTAGAAAATGTTACAGTAAGGAGCATTACCTATATTGTAGTATCGTTGTAATAATTGTAATTAAGTGCACTATGTATGTAGTAATAGTGTGCACTAGTTAAGTAAAACTGGTTGTGTTTAGGCGCACTGTTTATGTGGTAATTATTATTGGATTTGCCTATCATTTACCACTTTGCTTACAGTAGTAACAAGTATCGATTGTCCAGCTTCAGTGTGTTAACCTGGTGCTATCGCAATAATCATGCAATAAAATGATGTAAATTAAATTAAATCACAGGTTAATAAGTATACTTGTCTCTCCTTTAATTATTGTGTTTTAATAACTGATTTGAAGTAGGAGTTTAAGAATGATCGAATGATTGAGGACCACAAGGAGATTGGTCCATGACCAACTGCGCTTCCTCTTTAAATAAAGTCTTTATCATCATTAGTAGTAGTAGTAGTAGTAGTAGTAGTATCATTATGCTATTGTTGTTGTATACATTTGTTACAATTTTTGTCGTATACGTGAAAAAAAATATTTAGAAATGACATTTTAACCATTAGTGGAAAACATCAAGACTTTTGTCTATTTGCAGTGTTCAATCTCTACAGATTTTTATTTTAAAAAAGCAAACATATTTTTACTGGAAATGAAACCAACTGAGATGTTTAAATGTAGTTTTGGTATAAGTGTTGCTGCGAATGATTACATAAAACGACCTCCAACCGATAAATCATCATGTGAGAAAGATTCTTTAAGATATCTTTTTTTCTGCGCATTAGTCAAAGTAACAACTCACCCTTTTGTGAATAATAATACTTCATCATTTATTAGACTTTAGATATTTTGTTTTACAGTATTAGCAAACGAAGCAATGTTACTACGTACAAAATCATAAAATCATCACGTTGTGAAAATAATTTGTCACATCAAGAGGATTTCAACCTTAACACTGTATTCTTTTATTTGCTAGTTCAAAGATTTATATCGTATAGAATGGTTTAATCACCATATTACGATATACGGAAAAAATGCCGACGTGACGTCAGATGTTGCACATCAAAAGGATCCTAGGAACGAAATTGATAGTGTTATAGTATGCCTCTGAGCTTCTTAAATAATAGAGATTAGTCTATGTCATGTTGATGTATCTTTGATGCAAAAAGAACCCCAAGATGTTTTAGTCCCCTTTTCTGTTAAATTGTAAAGACAACCTCGTCCACAGATGTAGATTCACTTGGAACAGTTTTTCTCTGAACTACTTCTTTGAGTGCGTGGCATATTGCCATAAAATGTCTTAATTCATCAGCCATTGTCCAGTAATTATGATTCAGTTTTGCGCAGTTCTTTTTTTAAAAACGTATGTTACGTGCTGATCAATACGAAGTAAGCGCATACAATTACACCGCGTATTTAATTAATGTAAAAAACATGACCTGTGCTTCTCGGGAAAACTTCTGTACCATGAACAGGCTGAGTCAAATCAAGCCTGCAACATTTTCATTTATGTAGTGTTGAGCGAACTGTGATTTTACACTTTTTCTTTTCTGAATTTTCTTTTAATAACAAAAAAAAAAAATAGATACACATGGCCATGTACAATAGAATGGGTGAAGAAATATTCAGTGTCGATTCTGTGACAAAGTTTAATCATATATATCTGAATAAGACTCGAAATTTCTAAACTGTTTTAATTATTTTACTACACATTAATTGTTTACTATAAATTCAAACCACATACCATACTTAAAACTGTTCATATATTTTTACTTTAGTTTATTCTTATTTGTACAGCTAGAAAGTAGAGTTGGATAATTTTTCTCGTCCACATACTCTACAAAGATAAAATGTATCTTGTTTAATTTTTGTTGGGATTAGAGTCACAACGGAACAACTCAGGTCATATACCGACTTTTAAAGCTTTTCACGAGGGAGGAAGTCATCAGGCGCCCCTCAGATCTTTTGTTTTAGACGTGGTAGAGCAACCGACCTTCCGTAAGCCAGCTGGATGGCTTACTCAAATAATGAAGCGTACACTACAAGCAAAGTTTCGAACCAATAACGGCGAGGGATAAGGGCTTTTAAGTAACTCGGGCACGAAGGCCCCTTAAGGTAAATGTTACACATTAGTTTACAGAACACTAGAATGTTAAAGGTAACATTTCCATCTGGTGTTAGCAAACAGTAAACGCAATTGTCTCAAAAGATCTAAGGGTGTAATGTTTTCGTTGTTTCTAAAGTGTGATATTTCAACGGTGTCCACTAGGATGAGACTAGGAAGAAATTGTAGGTCTGGTATTATGTACATGTCATACCATAACTCTGTGTATAGTGCACTATATATGGGGCTTATATTTTTGTTATCTTTTATAAGTTCTTCTGTAAAGATATGCTGTTAAAGAATAGTATTGCATGTACAGTGTTTCAAGAATACTTTCTGTATATGTTTCTATGTCTCATAATACATCATTCTAGCAGGTCATAATTATTAAAAATGGTAAAATTAATATCGGGCCAAAAATTGAATCAGTACATCAGTATCTTGTGGTTGATAAGCAACTAGCTTCCCTTTTTATACATACTCTCTTTATTAACTCTACAAAGTAGGTTTTATTTATTTAAAAAGTTATTTTGGTGGCAAAAATTTACTCGTTTGCCAAAGTATCTTTTCACTGATCATTATAATTATATATTTATACCCGACTTCCTTATCACCATATAATAGAAACTTACCCTTAGCCCTCTTTATACAAGGGAAGCAATCCGTTTATAGAGTAAAATTATTGAGTGAGCACCATTTGTCAATCCTAATCATGTCTGTGTTATATCAGTACAATTGAAAAGTAAGCTATCTATGTTAATGCCTATGCAGGATAACACGGTCATGCATCATGGATTTCTTTGAATTTCTCATATTTCTAGATATTTTAGAGATTGTTCTCTTTCCAGCAGTAGCTTTTTCAACATATTTTTGGTTGAAGACTTTTTCAAAAAGATGTCTGTTTGTTGACAAATTTCACCACAAAAATGTCAAACTTTCCCCAGTGCATTAAGTGATTTGACCTTTACATAGTTTCCCTTTCAGACTGCTGACCGTTGTAATAATTATGCAAGTTTGCATGATTTTTTCATGCCTACAGGTAAAAAGTGCATAGTTTGCATGAGGTATTAGGTCAATAGTCACCTGAGCCCACAATAGTCTTAGCAGAGTTGTTACCATTTTTCCAAATATTTTGCCCGGGGTCATTTTTCTTTCAGCTCAAAATATTTTTTTTCATAAAATGATATTTTAATTATTTTTACAGTCTGTGTACTTTGATGCGGTTAACTACACATATATCTAAAATAGGTAGTGCCAACTTGAAGTTTGTATTTTTAGTTCCACTGCCTACATGTAACACTAACCACATATTACACCAAGACATCATTTATCTTTGTTGTGTATACTTCTAACCGAAACATAATGTAGTCATCCCATGTTATATCTGACTTTGAAAAAATAGCTCGGTTTTGATTTTATCAGATTATCTTTGCAAAGCAAAATTTATATTCTGATGTAACTTTACCACAACAGTGTAAATGACTAGTACACGTTTATAAAGACATCTTATTTTTTATATATATAATTTCGATGTCTGTTGCATGTACTACAATTGCTAAATTTGCTATAAGTCCTCGCGGAAGACAAAGCTTTTACTGGCAAATCTGGGCAGCAAGGATAACTTAGAAATTCGAACTTCAGTCCGTATTTGTCTTCTTTAGTACCGATACACTCAGAATCTGATCACCCGATATGATGCGTCAGATCAACAATCATTAATCTTTTCGCAATCGCCCCGTAATATGCTCCTATATAGTTATGAGTCAGTCTTCAAAAGTAACAATATCTCTATATCTGGCCAGTAGAATTGATAGATTGTTCCTTTTTTCCCTGCAAAAGTCCGAACATAATTAATATCAAACATATAAAACTGAAGTACAACGTTTCAAATTGCGATCTTTACATTCTAAACTACATGATTGCACTTGGAAAGTACACGATACCCCAATTACTCTTACCATATACAAGCAGTCTTCAAAGCAGAACACTGTACAGATATGCAATCAACACATTATCTTCTCACACAATCAACAATCATGAATGAAATGTACTTTACAGATATGAGTATGATTTGATTTGCAATCTCTAAAAATGCATTCCCAAGAGGCCGTCATATTTGTTCCTTGTTATCACCTACAATCTGCAAAATACTCGATGTAATATCAATACCCAATACCGAAAACCCTAATTTCGCCCATGTGTTTTGGCCTCCTTTTGAGATGGTTATTAAAATTTTATCCCGGCATCTATAACTTGCTAAAATCATCACCAAGTTGATCAGCAATTTCATTCTCTTAAAGTCATGTTAAGATTGTAACCTTATCCTTGTTTCTTACTTTTTACCCCTTTTTGAGCGGACATTTTGGCCATTTAAACGTCACTTATTCTAGTAAATTGTCTTAGTAACGAGTCTTGCGTGTAACAATGATACATACTTTTTGAAATTTAGTGTTCAACTAAAATTCATTTTTGATCAATAAATTTAGAAAGAAAGAATATGCTAAAGAATCGATGGATTTATCTTTCCCGTGTATCTTATTGTGAGAGAGATCTTATAGCGGAATGCCAAACACAAAGGAAATCAACATGTTTTCTAACTAGGAGTGGAAAACTGCTCCTTACATGACAAACGAAACGGTATGGATGAAATAAACATAGCAACAACAACCACGTGATATATTAGCTTGATAGGAATTATAGCAACCGTCAATGAACATTCTGTTAATTATTATTAATTTTACAGTTGATTTAATGTGTACATAACTTTAATATAAATAAGAAATAAAAAAATAAAGGAATTTTGAAAAGCACTCTTGATTTGGGGAGGCGTGGTATTCCTTGCTGGATATTTATCCATTTTTAGTGGACAGGTCTGATTTTTTAAAATACAAGAAGATCGCGAGCTTATTGTTATAATAGTAGAGAGAATGCTTTCTGAAGCTAATTTAGAAAGATACTATGGGATGTTTTTCTCCAATGGGATTTTTGTTTCAGGGGTATTTCCCCAATTTGAAATATAATTAATCCAACTGGAAGCTTCGAAAACTGTCCGCACAAAAGTTCATGTCTTATTCATTTAAACTCTTTTCATACTTTAACTGCTAATACTGCTATATTTCCACAATAGCTTAAATGAGATATAAACTCAACTAGTAATTTTCCTAGAAATTTCCAGAAACATTTAATTGGTACAAAGGTGGTCTAGATACGAAATAAGTTCAGTGCATAACCCGGCGTTGTTGTAAAAGATTCATGTAACGAAAACTTAAATAATGTTTTTTTTTCCTTTTTCCTAAGGTAGCAGACTCCAAGACAGCCTTCCTTAGGGTCAGGAGAAACCATCCAAACACAGGGACCTGAAAGAAATAACATTTATAGTAATTATGTAAATGTTAGTTTTCTTCTCAATCCATAAATGATATATTCCATTTATAACACTCGTTAGTCTATGCGCAGTTAGCAACATGACCCAATTCACCAAAATATTTCAATATTTTGCCTTGTGGCAAAAAGGAATGAAAAAAGTATGAGTCAAACAATGCACGGTGTCTTGCAGACCAAACTCTCCCCTACCTATTCAGCATAACAAAAAACTATTCGTGAACGAGCACACTGAAAAAGGTTTCTGTTGTTTTGACCTTTGCACGTAGAGCTAACAATATCATTTTATATATATATATATATATATATATATATATATATATATATATATATATATATATATATATATAAAAGTAATTTGCAGCCATTGATGACAAACTGAATGACACAGCTGAATAACTACAAACAAAACGTTGTCGTTTATTCTGTTCGCCTTATATGGTCAAAATGCCAGTTGCTGTGAAAGTACTTACTAGCTTGCTTTTTGCGGCCATTGCAGGGTTGTAAATGTGTCTAATGTGCTATAACAGTCAACATCCCTTTTTCTATGGAATTGTCATTATTACGCTAATCACTTTCCAATAGACAAAAATAAAAGGTAGTCATTTCGTCTGTTTGTCTTTCTATCTGTCTGACTGGCTATCTAATAAATATGGAACGTTTAAGACTTATATATACTTTATATAACATGAACCGTAATGGCTTCAATTTGATGTGTTTTCGAGGAAGATATTTTAGTAACCAAGAATTATTATGTGTTTGAAAGAGCTGGACAAAACTAACATCATCTCTGTCCCTCGAACTTTCATAAAAGTGCATTTATGGAAATACAAGAATACAATAGAATAATCAGTTACGATCAACGATGCATATAATTCCCAACCTACGTAATATCCCACTACACCTATGAGTCACATCTCCCTTTTTGACTTATAGAAAATATATGTACCTTTCCCTTTAACAAAAAGATAGATAACTGTTACTTGTGGGGGTCTAATTTTCGTGAATTTCGCGTTTACGTAAACCGATAAAGCTAAATACCAACCAAAAAATAACATTCATATTTTGTTTAGTATTTAAAACATTAAATGTCCCCACTTTAGAGTATTTTTATTAAAAACATGGAAGTTTGTACAACGAAAATATAATTATATAAAAAATAATGCGACAGAAGTTGTTCATGAATTATTAAACATACGCAAGGGAATAACGCCGCTTGCTTCTGCTTCAGCTAAATTCGTAATTGCAAATTGTACTTTAAAAGTACACAATACCTCATTACTCGTAACCACAAACAAGCACTGTTTAAAAGTACATGTGTTTATCAGAAACTCTGTACAGCTATACACATCATTTATTTGATCATTTAGTTCTAGCATCATTTGATTTGCACTAAACTGGTTGCAATTTCCTAAATGTGGGTTAAAATATAAAAAAATCAAAAGAAACAAACGAAAACATAAAATGTAATTGGACTCCCTTGCGTTATACGTCAGTCTGCTATTTTACATCATGATCATACTAGAAAGTTTTTACATCAATACGAATGTTCTTGTGTATGTATGCAATCTAAACCACACCTAATCTTATATTTTTAGTAATTAACATAACAGAAGTACTATCACAATTCGAAAATAAATCGTAGATTCTAGTGAAAGCAGCTTTAAAAACCTTTAAAGGAGTTACTGCATGCACATATTATATTAGTGATCAAGATGAAACGAAGTTACAGCCGAAAGAGAAAAGAAGGACGGTCTTATGAATATCAGTCACTGCTGAAGAAAAAATATCGACAGACAAGGAGATATATTCAATCATTCTCATTCTCCCTATATGCTATCTTTTATACTACCTATGGTACATATGCCATCACGTTAAACATACTCGCTTCCATTTTTCTATATTTCTGTTCATGTTATATTGCTAATCTTTGCTTTGTTTTTGTCAGATCTTTGAAGTTAATGAGCAAAAACTTTTAAAATCAACGTTGAAACGTTGTACATTGTTATGAAACTGTTATCGTATTGGTGCATATTGTATTCTAAAGTTAAATACGTGTATTTTTTGTATACCTTTATTCAAATTAAAACCTCATTTGAGACTATTCGCTAATTAAATATTTTTCATTGTATGTCAAGAGTGAAATAATGTTTGTCCTGATATATATAGTTTGATAAGAATCATTTTCCCAGTCTTTCATATCTAAAATATAGTAATTATTCAGGAATATCATTATCTTCAATGAAACATTTACATTTTTTCCTAATGAAAATAGCATCCTTATTCTTTTGAACCTATTTCCGAGTGTACTATTTGTTTTCGTGCACGCGAACAACAGATCACCAACATTAGACAATTTTATACTACTTTATCGACACGAGAAAACTAGGAGTAAGATTGCGTGGTATATCATTCAGCAATATCCGAGTTAATTGTCAAAAATGTCCATAAATCCCACTGGATTTATGGCTCGCATGGCAAATTTTTAAAATCCGATGGGACTCTTTCCCTATCTTTTGTTGTGACAAACCTGAAGTATAGAAGTATCATGATGATAGAATTAATCAAATAAGTGTAAACATCAAGATATTACTGCTAAAAATGTAACATTTTCAAATTGAAGCTTCTTCTGACTGGATTTTCAAAATTATCGAAACTATTTAAATTAATAGGCTAAAGAAATCAAAACGGAAATTTTAAACAATGCATTATTGGTAGTCTTTGATGAAAAATAAATATTATCAGCAACTTTAAGATCATGTTATGCAGTACAGAATTGTCATATTTGTTGTTAAATTGTACGATTTGGGTGCAAATCAATCAGGTACATGATCAACCGTTTGTGTATGAGGTTGTTCTAAAATCGATGTAATGAGAAACAATTGGGAAAAAGTGCGAAAAAAAAACAGGAAACCTTATTAGAAATTGAACTTCTTTGAACGCAAAACTCGTCGAAATCTTGGAGAAAATATGCCCATGGCTTGTTAAATATTGCACAAAACTTTATTTTGTACGTAGTAACATATTTGGCAACAGTATACTTAACATGATCTATTCGTAATAAATGCGTTTCATCTGTAACATATTGCGTTAGAAAACTCGTGCATATTTTCCCACGGACTCTGAAGAATCGGTAAACTCGTTCGATATAATTCCAATTGATGAGCAACACGGTTCATTAGCAAAAACACTGACAATAATACCAAAACATGTAACAGCAATGTTGTGTGATATATCCACGAGTAAATCAACGTAAACATGTAAACATCTATAGTACTTGTTAGATATAGGATGCATGACTAGGTATGACTGCCCTTTTTTATGTTTTGATATATTATTTTGTTGATTTCAATCAAAGCTGCAGGGAGAAAACACATTCTTTGTTGTGGCTTTATAATTATGTTTATGATTATTAAAGACTTCAGATACGTCAGAGTTACTACTCATGTAAACACCTTCCTTCGTGCATGCTGTTGTCACCAGATAAACTTTCGTTTCGTTCAGTAGTATAATTTTCACAAGAAAAAAGAAATACTTTGAATATCAACTAATGATAATTTTACTTAAGTGTAATATGCTGAAATCAACATTGATAAAAATGGTAAGAATGGAAACATTACAAATGTGACGTGTTCAACAGCAAAATTTATTATTTGCCCTAATTTATACCTAGTTATTTTATACGTAGTTATCATTTGCAACTTAAACAATACTTGGGTCTGGAGAAGATATGAGATTCGTGTAGATAAATAATGGAAGTGTCACCAAATTTTTATGTCAAAATTTAAATGTTATTGTTCAAAACTGTATAGAATATACTTACAAATACTGATTAGATTTAAAATGAACTGGATATCTGTGAATTTGTGCACTGAATCTAATGTTTTGTCACCGTTATTTGAGATTTTAAGTGATTTTTTGTTTTGAAATAGAAAACTATAACTAAAATATTCCGCACAATAAACTTCACATTGAAATATATTCAAGTCAACAAACAATATACCTGACATATGTACACAGATGACTGCAATTAAACGCATTTATGTTCTCTAGTAGAAATAAATGATGTTATTTTTTGGTGATATATATGCACTTATTGTCATGTTAAAAGAGATTACTTGTCGGCTATTATTCATTATTTGTTGCATTCCGTTATACGGTTTGTTTCGTTTATCTATTATCTACACACTTGGCGGCAAAAAATACAAGAAGTCAGTGCATGTATTTGCCACGCCCTTGAACCAGTTTGCTAGCTGAAATCGTCCGAACAACATTGATAGAAAAATTGCTGTATAAAAGTTACCTTGTAGTAAGAATTTAAGCTGTTACGTTGGTTGGATGGAATTCTAGAGAAAGAATGGTTGCTGGGACACGAAAGGAAGATAAGTTTTATACAATTTTGTTATTGTCGTGCATAACAAAGCTTGATTTAGAACAATATTCAGCTTATAATAAACGTTCATTCAAAATCTCCAGCTCTGCGCACATGTATGTTTGTTAATAGTTGGACAATTATCTTGTCACAAAAGCTTAATCTAAAGTAAGTTGAGATAATCGAAAGTACTGACAATGATGATAATATTGATAAAATATCGGTATTAAAAATGTTCAGTTTTGTCAGCGTGATGTGGGGTGGTGACACGCATTGTAGATGATTATGACGATATGCAATGATATGTATCTAGTATGATAATGTTATTATGATGGTGATGATGATGATGATGGTGATGGTATGATGAAGATTATGATATTATGACGATATGACAATAATATTGTTCATGATGATGATGTTTATGCTATTATAATAATATGTTGATATACAGTTGGTGTCTATATGATCATAATGATATGATGATGATGGTATGATGATGATTTGGTGACAATATGGCGTTGATAGCGATTAAATTACGATCATAAATATGATAATAATTATAATTAATGATGATGATAATGATATAACATGATGATGATATGACGATACAACAATGCTGAGATGATAATGATTACCATGATGGTACGTAATGAGAATAACATGATATGATATTACACGATATTATGTTGATTACGATGATGATATGGTATAACGAATCTGTTATGATGATGGTGATGGCATGATAATGATGACAATAATGATTGTGATATTACGAAATGATAATTATATGAAATCATGTTGGTACATTATAGTACGTTAAGGACGATGGTGACGTCGATGATGGTAAAGATGACAATGGTGATATTCTGACGATGATAAGACAACAATGGCGATGATGATGATGATGTTGATGATGCTGACAATTATTGATCTCAATGATTATGAAAATGTTCCATATTACTAATTCGTTTTAATATATTGTAATCATTAAGTATTTCAGTTTGCTAGTAATACTCCAACATTAGGGGGAAACATCAGGTAAAATGAATCAAAGGTAAAAGGTAAACGTCAGGTAAAAGGTAAAATTACGTTTGACTTAGTTTTGAAGCTGTGTGAAACTGTTTTCATTGGTAAATATTTCAGAAACTTAATTTAAAAGGAATGAAAGTATAAGATATAATACATTTTAAATAGGACATTGCAGTCAACAAAATATTAGTCATAAGGTACGGATCACTTGTCGCTCTGTTTGGTGTTCGAACCACGTTCAGGGTTACATGCAGCATTTAAGAAGCAATCCAACTGCCTTACAAAAAGGAAAGTCAAATTGATTGTTCTACTGCAACAAACGCTTTTGTCTTTATCATAAGCCGCTTCTAACGTCCGTTAAAAGATATCGGCTTTGACTAGTATGCAGCTATGAAATTGCAGGCATTCGGATATGAGCTTGAAAAGATTATGATGTCCAGTTCATACTATTTCTGTCAGTAACAGTATTAGCAAGCCAGGTATTGGCATATGTTTTGATTCATATTGGGTCATATATACTTTAAAGATTCATATATTATTTGTTACCAATTATAAATCATTAAGATGTAACAATTTATAAATGTTCTTAATTCGTCAAGGCCTTTGTTTTAAATTTCAGTACAAGAGAACATGTCGTCTAGTTTCAGCTACAAATATAACTTTAGGTAGCGGTTATGGTAAAACAAAATACAGATTGAACGACATTATAAATGGTAAAAAAGTATCTTGTTTACGGCCGTCAATATACATGTGACCGTATGTGCATTTCGGTATGGCATATAGCAATTTATGAACTGAAGTAAACATTGAGCAATTCGCCTCACTTTCTCATCGGCTGTGAATGGAGAAATCTCTGCAATTTGCCAGTTTCTTCATTTTCAGCCTATAAAATGGGCTTCTGCCACTTTGCGTTGCCTGTAAGTTGCTATGACATTTAGCTAGTGATTGTTTGTTTATGTGTTCATATTCATTTCTTAAAATGTAAACATGCTATATGCCATGATATCAATGAAATAAAGTCGCGGCCATTTCCCATCTACCTTTGTGTTTGTTGTTTGTGCATGCTAATAAGAATAGTTAAGAATATTTGTACTGACGTCGTAAAACGACATAGATATAGCGAACCTCATAAAATATCTGTATGTTCTACCTTGATCTCAACCGATCTTAAGCTGGCCTTTGCATCAAGAATTAGACAGCCACCTGCCTTTGGCAACTTCATGGGTTCATTCCTTTGTGGGTTGCTTAACACAGGTCTGGCTGTATACTTTGTAATAGAGAGGTCGTGATGTTGCACTTGGGCGGATACGCATACGTGTAGGTTCAAAGAACATCTCAAGCGACAAAAATCAGACAAGAAAAAATATTCACAAATAAGTTATGCGTAAGCGTTAAAGTTCTGCTCAGGTTAAGGTTACCTGAAAGTATTTGGCATACGCTGAATATTACGTATACTTGTAAAAATTTAATTCACATTTTGTATGCGCATGTGCATGATATCGCTATCTCTCTGTTACTGGACTTGCTGCCTTCTGTTCATAATGGGTTCTACCTGCGCCAATAAAATAACAAACTTTTATGTTTTTATTATTATCTTTTTTTAAAACAACAACAATATAATTAAAAATATTCTGAATCATACATTGTATATTCAGTTTTTGACTTACACGCTATTTCCTAATCAAGAGCTGAATAATAGAAAAACGAAAAAAAAAATGTATGTATAAGTGTATTCTAGTTCTGGAAATTAAACAGAAAAAATGACACCAGATCACGAAATAAGAGTATCTTTACCAGGCTATTGTCATTTTAAAAAAATGAATAAAACGCTTTCGTCCTTGTTCACCATGTTTTTAAACTTAGATTTTTCTTCTCATGATTAACAAGTAATAGAGAAAGTCTGTGTATGTTGAGGGTTTGAGGCTGTCGACCAGCTACTGAACACGTTTGACCCATAATGAATCTTTTTTTGCCTGACAGACAAGTGCTTATGTTTATAATATTTTATGACTGGTCTTTATCAGAACATTATCTCAAGAATGTATTTTAACATCCCCACAAACATAACTGTTACAAATTATTTGATAATCTCCCACAATAATTCTAGCTACCTGTCAGAATTCAAATTAGCATCTGTCTTTTAAATTGGCAACTAAACATGATAAACTCTGGCACGGGTAATGAAGACAAACGATTCTGATACGAGCTCCATTCTCTCGTGCAATGCGTGTCTCGGGAGAATTATCAGGGGAATAGAGAATGAGGTGTCTATTTCACGTATACAGAGGCTCTCTACATCAGTCTGATTAATCTGTCACATGTAATAACGTCATAAAAGAGGTACAAAAATAATGCGCGAAACGTTATCCCGCTGCACGTGCAAATGGCGCCTAATACCCTCAAGCGAAGCTAATGAATAAAACTGTAAAGTAAACACTAGGGAAATTGAGGGACATAAATACATAGATAAATGAAAATAAATAAATAAATACATAAAGGTATCTTTAAACGGGTCAAATGCGTCCAAGAATTATGTATGAGTATATAAGTCTATAAAATATATTACATATTGCTTTTAAAACAAAAACAGCAACGAAAATATAGGTTAAAAATATAATATTCTTTGGTAACAAACCAACCTGCAAATGGAATGATAAACTAATCTAGGCCTGACTTACGCTTGAATTTAGATACATTTGATTCAACAGAAAAGGTCTTTATGTAAAATAATAATGTTATCAAATTGTGACAGTATCTGAACAGCATGTTTTATGTTTTACACGAACTATTTGTACGCTCGTAAAATATCCAGGTAGGATGTTTTTAAATAAGTGATACCCTCTTGCATTGGCGCTGTTATTTCAAAACATAAATTTTGAATTCTAAAGATAAGTTAACTTTATAATCCACTCAAAGAAACCCCGAGCATGTCGTTCTCAATGTCTTAGTGTGCTTGATCACCCTGTTCTCTGCTATTCCTCTCCTACTTAACAGTTGGTTTTTGTTATTCCATCTTATTTCAGAGTGACATTGTCGTAAAACAATGAATTTACCTGGTGCACCGTCTGTTTCGTGGCTGCTTAAAAAAAGTTGAAATAAAAACAAAAAGTCAATTTGGGAATGTTAACTGACTGGTTGCTTAAGACAAATAACTGCTTATTACAGGCGGCCTCTACGGCGAGTTCAACTGTACTAGAATTTCAAACTTGTTTCATGAATGTCAAAGCGCACGTATATTTTCTGCTTATATCAATAAACGTGAAACCAAATACTCAACGGAAGTTCAGTTTTCTGCTTTATTCATTTTTCAAATGTCATTTGCAAATAAGATAAAATGCACACCGCGTCGCTATGATAAAATATTTGCTATAGAATTACTGTAATGTAGAATTTGATTACTTAAATCTGTCTGTTATATTAAGCCACAACAGAACTTGATGATGGCGTAATTGCCACGCGGGTTCCTGTACAACATTAACAACCATTAAAACAAAAACATTCCGTTCAATTAATAACCCCACTACATGTAAAAGATACCCTTTTATTAATATTTACTAGAATCAGCACTTCAAAGCCGGCAGGCACGTGTCACTTTTCCAATCCGATTCACATAAAATATTGCCATTTCTTCGGTGTTGATTTCACTATTTTGCCATTTTTTGGAAGTGTTTTCCTCCGGTTAATTTGGTTTTATGGAATAACAGGATCGCAAAACTTACTATCTCAAAAATAATAGGGCGATAAAAGTGACAGATTTTCCGCTTTGCGCAGAATTTATGAAAATGCAAAAGATCTGTTGGGTTAATAAACAAGAACAAGTTGGCATGAGCGAATGACTTGGGACAGTTTAAAAGTAATTGATGCGTTTTATTCCCCCTATCATTGTGAAATAAATTGTCACCAGTTATCGAGGGAGAACAAACACTCATTTCGAGATTTCACGAGATTTTTGAGAGGGCAAAATTAATGAGAGTGAAATGCATTTTTCTAATTTGCTTTGAATAATAATGATCAAATTCTATCAATATTTCAGTTTCAATATTTTTGTTGTTAATAAAATCAGATCAAACTTTAGTCTGAATTTAATTTATTCGCGCAACCCTGAAATCTACTAAAATTAATTCCCTAAGAATATTAAGGATTTTACAGTAAAGTGATAAAAACACTATGACCAATAAAATGGTAAGATCCGTATTGAGATTGTAGTTTTTTTTTTCTTTTTTCAGATGTTTTTGAATGGTCGCTGAAACTCATGGCAGTAAATCTATTTGCATCAAGTACCTTTATTGCTTGTAAACCAAATCCTGACATGTACCAGTATTGCAGATACTACACGGCTTTTGCTTAACGTTTTGTATCCTCAGCTCTAACAATTTGGCGAAGTTCAAGTGATTATATGGAGGGAGACGCTATATGTAGGTCATTTTCCAACTATTTGACGCTATTAGGGCTTGATACTGGTGTAGAGAAAAGTTGGCCCCATCTCACCATTGCTTTGAACTTTATTTTAAATCAAAGAACTTTTTCTAGGTTCATCAGATTTCTTCAAAAATGTACGACCTATTGTCTGATCCTCCTAATTTGTAATAGGATTCATTTGTGTGAATTGCGGCTTTATTTTGCAAGATGAAGTTGTACATCAGTCTAAAGGTCTCTAACGGTGGTTAATTTCATGTTAAACTTTGTACTTTCCTGTTTAAAATTCTGGCCAAGGAAACATTTTGGAAGCGCACAGTTTAAAATTTCAGAAGTTTTGTGACGCGTGTGCCTAATAAGATATCCTGAAAGTATTAAAGCAGTCTACCTACAAATAAAGTCAAAATTAAAATTCTATTTTTAGTTTGTTCAAAATAGCTAAACGGTACGATACAAAATACCATATAAAATATTCTTGGTGATAAATTCAAAAGAAATCAAGACATTTTGATTTAACAAATTCCTGTTACCACTCTTGGAAGTTGTTTGGAATGATACATAAGATAAATTTAATTTGTCTTTCATTCAAAAGGGAAATCAAGAAAATCTCTGTTACGAAAAATTGGATCTAACAGTATATTTATTTACAATTTTTGTTCAGTTCTGTTCATATAAGGCTGCTACCGACTGTACAACTACGCCATACAACGTTAATTAAAATGACACAAAATGTTGCCGTCTTTAGATAACTACAAGATGAACATTGTGTAAAAGATAGTCATCGGTCCATTTGTTATGCTAGTGTTCGCCATAGCTGAGACTGAAAGATCTGTAAAGACCTGGGGCCGTATTCATAAAGCATCTTAAGGTAGTTCTGCACGTTTGGATCGAAACTTTTTCTACAATGTAGAATTTGATTAAACTCCAATTTTTCAAAACTTCAGAATATACCTAGAAAATTCAGCAAATAAAAAAGATAGGGTCGTGTGCTTGATTTTTTGCTAGGCTGATTTGAAAAATTGGACCTCACGCAATATTTCATAATGGGAGTCTATGGGAAAATCATAACTTTCATAACTTTTCGCGGATAGAATTTTTTCTACAATGTAGATTTTGATGAAACTTCTCACAGTTGTAAATAAACACATGGCCTATAATTTGGTGAAATAAAATGTATAGGTCCGTGTGCTTATTTTTGAGATATTTGACCATGATTAAAGGGAACCGGGCATTTTACGTTAATTTTAAGACATTATTTTGAATTTTTTAACGTGCCACATGTTTTAATATCATATTTTGACTTTAGAAATATAGCAACAGTGCCATTGTAACAAATTTACTCACAGGTTTCGATTAATTCATAAACTGACTTTCATTTCCGTACGCCGAATCCAGGCTTTATTCTACGTTTTCCGGGAAAATGACGTTACGCCATCACTTCCGGTTTTTCAAACGTACAGAACTACCTTAAGTATAAGTATAAGAAATTGATTATTTACTTAAGTATTACTTAGGTAAGATTTTTTTTTTAATTAAGTATATTTGTTATTCATAAAACAACTTAATAAGTAATTCTTGGCTTTTAAGTTTTTTACTTAGACTTAAGCTGAAACCACCACAAACTTAAGTAAAATCTTCAACTTAAGTCAAAACTTATACTTAAGATGCTTTATGAATACGGCCCCAGATACGGGAAACAAAACAAAAAGGGAAACAACTTTCATAGCTGATTCAAAGGTTTCCGTTGTATTTGCAACTAGGTAAAAGTTCCTCCATGTGATTCGAAAGCTCCGTCCTTTTCGTTTTTTAAACAAAAACCCATCGTAATACTGACCCAATGGGACGGACCGGAATTACTTCAAGTAGTACAACACACGGTGGGAAAGCATTAGATACACGTTTTCTTTTCTTTGCATTCATGGGCATACCAATAAAATCGCAGGTCATACGTCATCCAGTTGGATGGCTTCCTCACATTTAAGAATTATGCACTCCATGCGGGGATTCGAACCCACAGAGGTGAGGAGCTAAAGAGTTTATTATGACTCAGAATAATCTGGGACTTTTAATGAATGGTCTATGTTTTAGCTTTAATTATTTTCTGAACTGATAAAAAAAGATCTAAATGGAAAGCAGAAGAAGCAAAATCACTTTGCATTTTCATTATGTTCTAAGACAGATGAAAAACCGTTTACATGTCTGAAGGTGATTAACTTACATTTGATAACTAAAAAGACCATCATCTTAATTTAGAATTTTAACAGATATTTTAAGCAATACAGGAAAGATCCGACTGTTCTGAGTGTACGAGCTATACCATGATTATCAGCCAGGTGCTTAAGAGAATAGCTGGGTTGTTTTTGGCAGGTACATATCAGGTCACATTTTGCTTGATAAATGTGATTGTTTTATCACTACTGACGTATACACGTAATTGCCATTCCGTAAGACTTTGTATGACACAATATAAACATCATAAAAAATAAGTTACTTTTGTTATTAGTAAACAACAACATATTTGAGTTCACCCAAATCTAGTATCGCAAATGTTGAGCAAATTCCGTCAAAAAAATTAACCGAAATTTTCACATGTGTCCTATCTCCACCATAACTATACAACAGTTACTGTCCACTACGAACAGATCAGAACATAACGCAATGAAATACGTAAGCTAGATATATTGATGATTATTCCATACGTTGATCCAGATCGTTCCATCTAAAATTAAATCATCGTTTAAATGACGGAGAATTGCGTGAACGTTCTGTCAGATACTGACGTAAATACACGTAACATGACTTGACGTTCAATCTTTCTAAATGACGTCGCAAAAACCATTGTTTTTGTCCCTCATTAGTTTATAACATCTGTGACAAATACGCGACAAAGATATTTGCGAATCAAACTTGTCCATTCACGTGATACTTTTAACAATGTTTGTCTTGGTGCCAAAGTCATATTTACCAACCATGAATATTGCAGCATATTTACTAAACAATACTGATGTTCAGGTATTACGTTATTTAAGAATGTTCCCACGGTGAGGAAGATATAAATACCATTGAACATGTTTATTACTCGTTGCTTTCTCATATCATGTGAGTGTTTGTATTGATTTTGACTTAAGGTGAATCCTCAATCTGGAACACCATCCTCTTGTATACGCGCAAATTCAGAATCTATAGCTAGTATTGGAAGCTGATTACATATTGCAGTTTCAATAACATCGAAGATTTGTATTATATAATTCTATTTAATTGTTTTAGACATGAAATTTGCATAAATAACGTCATTACTGATTATGGAGAGAGGGAAGGGTCATAAAAACACAAATTATACCTATGTCGAGAATTCATTTAATACTGGTTATTGATCCTATTTTTATGATAAAATCGGTAGTCTCATTAAAGATAATTCGCTCGTTCAACGCATTTAAAGAGTATTTTTTGTGACTGCCTGGAAATAGATACGCATTTAAAGGGTATACGTTAAGACTGTATCGAAACTGCTAAAATAGGGCATAGAATAAGGTAGCCTGATATTGGTCAAATTTAAAGAGTATCATCAAAATATATTTATTTTCATCAGTGTATATTAGGTAACCTGGTGATGTCGCGTGCAAGTATGGTTCTAGTTCTTTTATGTTTCATATGTGACTAGTCTAGGTCGTTCCTGATAATGTTTGTGTACTGCTGAGCGATATATAAGTGTGCCACTGAAATATTTGGAATCGAACTTTTCTCCCCGTCTTTCAATATACCTGCTTGCCTTGGTGTGAAATAAAACGAAAATGTGTACAGTCAACATGATGTTCATCAGAGTGGTCTCCCTTGAAGAATGACAGAGGCTACATTATTATGTCCCTTTGATAAGCACACTGTAAGGCGGGTAAAGCAGATTTGGATTTCCTTTGACAATATACACGTTTTCTTCCTATAGGTCGGGAAATATGCATGAGTTCTGCAACGGAAATATCAAATATATAATTTTAGGTGCGCAATATTATTCCGCGAAAGAACGAGTATATATCTCGATACAAACCTAACATACAAATACGACATTTATATCATTACTTAAATGATATAAATCTGTTTTAAATTGAAAATTCCGTCGTTAAGAAATATTTTAACGCGACGACACGTATGAAACTGACGTCTCAAATGACGCTAAATTGAGTACATGATAAATGAAAATATGGGGAATTTCTGAGATGACAGATTTTTTTCCGAAATAGACATCGGCGATCTTTAAATGAAATAAAACTGGCACCCTTCCTTGCTATTGCTACAATATTAATTTCAGATCTTTTATAAGTATCTAGACAAATTCCAGATAATACAGTGGGCACGCATAGAAATTGGTACCTTGTCTGATTAATATGCAAAATACCAAATGCAGCACAACGTCAACAATCGCCAATTGTAAAAATCCCCTCTGATTGCCAAGGTCTTCATTACTACTTGACCATTCACGAATAGAGATGAAATCTTTGACTGAATCATCGCTAATTGACAATGTCCGGTCTTGCAAGTTCATTAATTATAGCGGGTATGCGACCCCTAATTATCCATGAAGGTGTACCATATGCTGTGACAAGATATCGGCAGCCCGCGGCAATGCTTCTCTGCTTTCATTGATCACTGAGGTCACTGTAAAACAAGATATTGTTAAATGTATCCTTAAATTCAATACATTGCTCCAATCTTGATGACACATGAGATAATTCTACGCTTAGAAAGGATTCCTGTATCGGCCGAACTATGGCCATATCAATCATATTTGTCCAAAGGCCTTTGTTTTTATATTAGAAAAAAAAAACAGAGTAGCACTTTGTAGCTGAAACGATTGTTTGATAATCATTGCGATTCTTTGATAATAAACATGAATGTTAATTATAAATGTCTGCTAGCGATTTTTTTGCCTTTGTGCTCAAAAAAATACGGCATTTTCCGTAAATTAATGTCTATAGAAGTTAATCTTTCTATTCTTTCATTGATTTTACCTTAATTATTATATTAAAGTGTTATAACTTATATTTACAAAGAATAAGTGACCTTCGAACATAGGGCTTACCAGACTTTAAGCACGTGTACAAAGTATTCAAGTTCATCCAGGAAAAATAACATTCGTAATATAAATACATAAAAAACTACCAAAGAAATATGATGAAACAAAGTATCAACAGGGTGGACTTTAAAATACATTGCGTGATATACCTCTGTTATATAAAAACTTGAGCCATATTTCACAAATCTAAAATGCGTTGTATTGTGAACTTATAAAATATGGCTTGTATTAAATACGAACAGGCAGAAAACAAATTCCGTATTGTACTGAAAATTCTGTATTGTTCATGTGGCCGTTCTACTTTCATTAATTGATATTTATGACCTGACCAAGTTCTATAAATAGCGCTTACAAAAAATCCATTTTTCAGATGAATTTAGTGAAGATAATGATCTTTGAACTGGTCGCTTAAATGATAGAGCTTGCTTTAAAACACACCTTACCGGATATGATATACATGTCGGCTGAATTTAATAAGCAATTATTCAACAGCTAACTGGAAATGCTCGTGTCAAATATCCCGGTACATATGTACTTTTCAATGCGATTAGGAAAATATTTTTTAGCCTGAAGTATACACGTGTGTTTCATTATTGAAAATTACCAGCAAAGTCACACATCATTCTAATAAACACCGCATAGTTTTAATTATTCTTTCACGTTTTTGGATAAAAATTGTCGTCTTTGATCATAATTGAGCCGCACCATGAGAAAACCAACATAGTGCATTTGCGACCAGCATGGATCCGCGCAGTCTGGTCAAGATCCATGCTGTTCGCTAACGGTTTCTCTAATTGCAATAGGCTTTGAAAGAGAACATCATGGATCCTGACCAGACTGCGCGGATGCAGGCTGGTCTGGATCCATGCTGGTCGCAAACGCACTATGTTGGTTTTCTCATGGTGCGGCTCAAATGTGTTTTATTAAAGTGTATCACTAAAAATCTACATACTGACGGAGAAGTCGCAAATGAACTTGTAAAATCGCTGTCTGGAGCAGCTTGAATTGTCAAAGGTGAAACATTTTTCTGTTTAATGTGTATAGGCTAAACAATATTTTAAACATATTTTTAACAATGAATACCTTAAAGCTCAATATTCCAGATGACTTGGGCCGTGTAATTTTAAAATTCAGCGAGTAAAAAACAATTTACACTTTTATCATTAAAAATGATTACAATAATAATAACCAACTCGAAATCTAATATAATGAGTTAATAAACTTTAGTCATTTTTTTCGTCATTTTGAAAACATTTGATTGTCTTTTTGTGAAGCATCAAAAGATTTATAGTCACTTGCCAGCGATTCCAAGAACTAATCAAACTTTGCTATCGTTTTCTAATGTGTTAATTCGGCACGAACTCTTACAGATAATTGAGCGTTTGTAACCATTAAAAGACAGATCAATCAAGATTTTCAATCAGAAACGAATCTGTTTTCACTTCGAAATGGCGTTTATTCTCCGTTTATTCTTCGTTCTTCGCCATTTCGTCCCTCTTGTGTTTAATTCAGTGGATAAGAATGAGCACTTCAGTCCTCTAAAGTTGTTATTGAAACCCTGTTAAACATCATTAAATACGCCGTTATATGCTTTTATAAGTTTGAGACGTATCGCTTTGCTTTGTTTAATAGACACTTGATATCAAAGAAAATAAATAAAACGTGTATCGAGAACGTTAGAAATAATCAATGTTCGGATTTCTTCGGTTAAAATCGAAAGCCAGATGTCATGCCTTCAAATCCGTTCTTCTTTCTGATGTTTGATGTACAGGTGACTCGTTAAAGTAAGACTTTTTCGTATAAAATGAAGTCCGTAAAAATGTTAAAACTTGCTAATATACATGTTTATTTCTATCCCGTCTATGTATAGATCATAATGTTATGTTACTAAAAGAAAGAAAACTTAATGACAGTACACATTAGCCATATCTAAATGAATATTCTCTTTTCTATCTACTTGCTTACATGAAAGACATATTTGAAAATCAGAACCATCTACAAAACGAATTGGCTATACGTCGCGTATGTAATTCATTTGGGTTCCTCCCTCGTGATTTATTCCGCTTTATAATCTCTTTATAATAGTTGGATATGTCTAAACAATTGTATCATTTCTTAACTAATAATATGAGCCGTGCCATGAGAAATCCAACATAGTGGCTTTGCGACCAGCATGGATCCAGACCAGCCTGCGCATCCGCGCAGTCTAGTCACGATCCATGCTGTTCGCTTTCAAAGCCTATTTGAATTAGAGATACTGTTAGCGAACAGCATGGATCCTGACCAGACTGCGCGGATGCGCAGGCTGGTCTGGATCCATGTTGGTCGCAAAGCCACTAGGTTGGTTTTCCCATGGCACGGCTCATTATTATATTAAACACTGACAAAAAGTAAGACTTACAAAGTCTGTTGTGATCAAGTAATCTGTAATGAAGTTTATTTCTAACAACTGATGCCAGTCTAACAAAAAGTTAGACACTATTAATTAAATTAAATATGGTTTATCTTTAGGGTTGAATCACATCTTCTCAAAGACATTTAAGATTGCAATGATTTGTATTCCTCTGGTTTAATAATGTTTGAGATTTTAATTGCGAGTTTTGAAGGTGTAATCAAAGTGCTATAAAGATCGAAGAGGATGTGATAAAACTCTTTAGTTCTTTAACGTTTCATGATAAAATGCTTTGAATTACGCAGCCATAATATACAGTTTGGTGCATTCCTCAAAATTGTTAAATTTTATTTCAGTTTGATTTATCCAATGACTCAACGTTCTAACAAAAATGTATATCATTTTTTTATATCTACTCCTTTAATAATGGCGTTTAAATATACCTTAGAATGCTGAATATGAAAGAAAATGTTCATTAATATTACAATGAAGTGGAACAACTAAAAGCTATTTTCTCCTCTTGATATTAAATTTCATGAAAATATGTTCATCAAGGTGTTTTAATGTTTTTATTATGTAAGATTTAATAAATAGGATTACATCAACGGTACAGCATACAGTTATGTTTCCTTTAGTGAATATTTTTAAATTACTAAACGAACCATCTTTCCTTCCAAGTTTCAAGAAAATATGTCGGGCTATTTTTCTGCGAAAAATAATGGCATTAAAAGACTGATGTTGTTACAATATGTGTTAGATAAGGTATCTCGACTCCTTGGGGAATCCCCACCCACCCCTTGACAATACGCCACCCCTCGCCATCAAGTGACAAAAATCCCCATTAACATCTCTTTAAGAATGAACCCATGCCATTATTCAACGAGGTATTAATTCCTGGTGATTTTCAATATTAACTGGAAGCTGTTTAGGCGTAGAGGAGAAATTATGTCGTTCTTTCTTTGTTTAAATGGGCGACAGGTCATAATTTTGTTCATTACTACATCCATTTCAACACTAAAAGCCCTCTTGTACCGCCAACCAAACTGAAGCAGACCAAGAACTTGCGTTAAGGGTGTTATTTACTTTTCCCGGTGTCTGTCTCGGAAATTTCTGAAGTTCTGATTGAAAAAATAGTTTAAAATAAAAAAAATTAAACATACATAAATCATTTAGCTATATCTGTCGACGCTATCGACAAAATCTGGCTAGCAAAATCAGCCAGTACAATGCACGCGACAGGAAAGGGGTAGTTTAAGTTTTGAGCACTTCGGCGGGTATTGCGCCATAAAATTTATTCAAGCCGGCTGCCATGTGGCACGATAATAGCTAGCTATAAAAGAAAGATATCACAAACCGTTGAATTTAGTTTCCTTTTGCGGAAATCAAATCATAGATCGGGTGATAAAACGTGCACAAATATATGATATTTGTGAACTGTTCATTGCACTTACCATACAAAAACAATGATAATGACAACCACCTTCATAAAAGTGTCAATAATCACGATCATTTAATCACAGGATCTACGGAAAGTGTGATTTTCACAGCATCGGGAACATACCAAACGCTAATCGGAGCCACGGGGAATATGGTTTTCGCTACAGCAGGGGAAAAATACGAGCGCAATATACTGCAATAACATCTGTACAAGACTTACAAAGTAAGCTGTGATCAAAATCAAGGGATCTTTTAACAATTTTTGTTGTTTTTTCTCCATACTGATATATCTGCAAAAAGCTCATACTTAGATAGAGACGAGAGGTAATGAAAAAATGTAAGAAAAAGAAATTTATATAAAAAAAAAGATTATGTAAAAACAACTGTAAAAGAGAAATGATATTATGCATACACATAGGCAGGAGTACGTGCTGTACTGATGCGCCTCTTCGAAATAAGAAGAAAGAAAATCACGGTCTGATATTTGAGACGCGCCATGAGAAAATCAACATAGTGCGTTTGCGACCAGCATGGATCCAGACCAGCAGACGCAGTCCTGTTCGCTGTTCAGTTGAATTATAAACAATTTAGTCAACACTGTAAACTATTAATAGGTTGAAGTAAAGCTTGAGGAAAAAGTCAATAAATCTCTTCCTTGTTTCTCTTGAAAATGCATTTTCTTCTGAACTTACTTGAAATTATATAAACCTGAGTAAACAGTATAAATTATTGCTTAGCGCTTCTATTTTGGTAGTGCTAAAACCATAAAACTAGAATTTCCAGACATTTCAATAACACTTTACACTTTCTTCATATTACTCATACTTCAAAGATCCTTCAAATATACAGTCACACCTGTATTACAAGAACCTCCCTGAAGACCACCTTAATTGAATGGATATCATTTATTTTCTATGCCTATCCCTAAAAGTACAACCTTTTTTTTTCGTTTTGTTGGAAAACACTTTTTTTCTTTCGGAAAGGTTTTGACTCGACAGTTTTCCTTCTGCAGCCACGTTTACTGATCATTTTCGGGAAACGCTAGAATGTCCTCTGTTCGCAGTCATTATTAAATTTTAAAGGTTATTACATTCTCATTCATCGGATGCTCGACATGGTACTCGAGACGAACACAGCATCTACCGGGGAACCATGGTAGACCTCTGATATGCGAGAATGAGGTTATTATAGCATTGTTTGACTCAGTTGGTGTCTGTAGGTGAACTGCAGCTCAGGTTTGATTGTACAGTAAATTTATAAGAGAGTTAATGATTTGTCGGGTTGGAGAAAAACAGATTTAACGACAGGGGGTATAATTTCCTTTTTAACTTTTACACCACCTTGGACAAAATTCAATATTTTTCCAGGTAAGTGTTTCCTTAACCCCCTGCGATTTTGCAATCCTAGCGAAAATTGCACTCTACTACATTCTAACAAGATTAATTTAACACTTCATCATCCTTTGAATTTGATAATACATCGTTTCAAGCAAAGAGAAGTGGCTGCTGAATGCGTTATTATTTTTTTTTTCAATTGTCACGGTACTTTATCATGAAGTTCTCAATACTTGGGCCAGAGAAAAATGGTTTTATATTCTGATCCGGAATTTGAAAAAAGGATGGGACAGAAGAGCACTTTATATCTTTTATTTATCATTTTTTTAAACAATAGAGACATGAGCTCAGAAATTTGGTTGATTATGTCCTGTACATTAGTGTATAAAGTGTCTTTAATGGTATCAGAATACATAATTTTGGATATCCGAAATCTGTTGTATTATTTTCCACCACGTAGAGGTTTTAGAAAAGGGGTGGGTGGGATGAGAATCAAACACTTTATTTTCTATTGCCTAATTTTAATTCGATTGAAGCTTATTAGTCATTCCCGAATGCACTTTCTGTGAAAACCCAATACTAGACTAAACCCTAACTGGAAGTGTTGTGGTCAGGTTAGGACAGAACTCGAACTTCTTGTAAATATTTGTGAATATATACTTGTATAAAAATAGGCATTTTAATCAAATAAGAGTTTCTTTTCTTCCTTCAAGTCAATATTATCAAAACCTGTGTTGTTAACATATAATCAAATAGGCCCACAGATTTCACGAAACCAAATATTTGCAAGATCTCCCGTTATACGTCTTTGATTAATGAATCAAAGGTGAACTTCTATTATTAATATGTGTCTCATATCCCCTGACAGGCGTTTCATGCTAGTTACTTGAAATCAAAGTCGACCTGGAGAATTCTTCTCAGAAACAGACAAATGATCTATCATCATTTTTCATTATAATCACAAACATGTACACTGTTCTATAAGAGTGAGCCGCTACTTACCGGGCATGGTGAAGGATTTTAATGTTTCTTAATACCTACTCACAGTGAAAACTGACTGATATAGTACTTTCTGATGACCACACTTGTTGGCAAATGTATTCTTTCAGGCTGAGTTTATACATGTCTTTCATCTTTTCAATGAAGATTTACGGTTGTCGCTTTCACACTTGGTCCCCTGCTGGACTTCCAATAACAATTAATGGAAACTTAAATGGACTGATTGCTTATACATCTGTATCGTTTCTGATGTGTTCAAATTATCACTTTCCCTGGGAAATAAAGAACAGTCTAATTAACCTTTTCTGCACTTAGTCTTTGTTTCTTTTATTGAATAGGATTCAGAAGAATTACAATTGTTGGAAACTGATATTATTGTACTTAATTCAGTTTCCAAAGATTTTGTATTTTCTATGTTTTCTATTTATCTAACAATCCGATCCGTGGGAAAAGTCAATATTTCGCTTCCCTGGTTTTTCCTGGAATATTCTACGTCAATCTCTTCGGAGTAACAAAAACATTCACTGTTCCTAATAGCGTTTAATGGCAGATAAGGTGTTACCTTTATGAGCTTAACATTTCCTTTGTTTTTTATTTTATTTCTGAAATCGTTTTGGAATAAAACCCGATGGACGTGTTCCGGTCGTCCGTCCTATTGTCTCCGCGGTAGCTACCGTACGGAGACAAGTTCTGATTAACACAGAGGCACGTGACATCGGTCCGATTAACCACCGATTTGTTAGATTAGAGGCTTCATTTGACACGAATAAACAACAAAAGGAAGACACGTTATAAATCATAAAATTTAAAAAGTGGAAAATGATATAAAGTGTCACCGAGGAAGGTACAGGCTTATGTTTTCTTGATGGTAAAACATTTATCTTTCTGGTTTATCGTTCAATCTTTATGTCGAAGATATAAAACATTGTAAACAAGTGGGAGTGCGATCATGAGGATTATTCTATAGTTAGTGTTTGGCACGTTTTGCCAGATATTTACAACATAGCAACATGTTGGGCTTGTCACGTGTATTTTTGGACGGCAATTTAACTAGTCCGCAGGCCTGTTTAAAGTCTTTTATTTCGTTGGAAAACGATCAAATGTAATTATGTTTCACTTCTGTAAGTAAAATTTCCTT
The DNA here is from genome assembly GCF_021730395.1 of Mercenaria mercenaria. Lineage (NCBI taxonomy): Eukaryota > Metazoa > Mollusca > Bivalvia > Venerida > Veneridae > Mercenaria > Mercenaria mercenaria. The sequence continues at coordinate 27,251,848 of NC_069361.1, read as the reverse complement.
AGAGCACTTGCTTCAATAGTCATGTTTCTACCTCTAAATTAACTTCATTTCTCTTTACCGCACAAAGTGTAACAACACGATATTTTTTCCAAATGCATAATTGTAATGGTACATTGATGAAAATACGTGATTCTTTTTCCCTATAAACATTTCAGTTCTTGATTCATGGTGTTGGATTTTCTTTCCAAGTCCCAACAAACGATGACTCAAAATACCTTTAATGCTAAGTTAAAAACTGACTTCCTATGTATAAAATAATTAATATCATTTACCCCATATCCACAAGTCACTAATTTGACATTTATGACATTTAAAAGTTAGTTAATTGCCATGTCATCTCCAAAATTGAATTCATCACGAATCTATTTTCTGTCACATTTTGGTTCATTTAACAACTTTTGTTCTGTTTATTGCTCAACGCTTATTCTATTTCTCTTAAAGATGGACATAAAATCTGAAACTTTCCAAAATCTCAAGAAATAAGTACCCCATTGAGAATTTAAAAATTTGGAGTATGGGAATAAAACGAGAGCAATTAAGAAGATCATTTTAATAGATATTTTGTGGTGATATTAATGCTGAGACAATTTGTAGACACGCAAACATTATAACTTGCATGAAAATGATATTCAGAACTACATTGCAATATTAAATTGTGTATAAGATGTCAACACTTTACAGCCTCCAACTCTGAAGAGTAAAAAAACTTTTCAACCAAGAAAATTTCCCCAAGTGAAAAAGTTTCTTACTTAATTGAAGAACAAAATTCCCTGAAACATTCCAGTCTTGCACATAGATGTTGCTGTGTTGTACACAATACAATGTTCAAATCAAGAAATCTTTAATAATGCTCGATTTTCTCTGGAAAAAAAAAACAACAAAAAAACCTTTGTTTTCTAGGTTCAACGGGAATATCTAACTACAGACTACTCTATGACTGAAAGTTTAGAACGATTGACCCCAGAAAAATAATACGTCTGAGCCTTTACTTTTGTTCAAAACCTAAAAACAGTCAGTTTGAAAAAAAAAAAAACTGTTTTATTACATCATATTCAATTTGTTACTAATTAAGTTATAATGTATTTGGAAACTTTTATTCAAACAAAAGAAAACAAGACAATCGGATATAAAACACGAGTTAAAGAGCTATTATTCCTTAAAATAGTTCCTATTGATATGCAAGTTGTGGCAAAAACTGAAACCACCGACAGACAAAAGCGTTTATGTTTCTTGAAACAATCGGTTACTTTTTTTATTTTAAGTACCAGCGTCGTTAATTTCTGGTACCAGGTGAACATACCTGTTTAAAGCGTTGATCACCCAGGTGTCGCTCTATTAATCTAATGAAAAATGGATAAGTCAATCAAAAGGCAGGTTCCGACTGGGAGATACAGTTACATGAAATAAGATCTTAAAATGTTTTAAGAGATTATACCACATGATGTTAATGTTTCTTTAATTTAAGACATTGTATTAACATTTAAGTATTTAACATGGTAATTCAATAGAAATTAATGAAAAGTACAAGGTTGTTTGAAAGCATCAGCCCAATGTTTTATTTGAATTTAATTACGAGCGTTCAAGAGTTAAAGATGCGCAAATTGAAAGAAAATGATAGTACTGTCACGCGAAATAATTTTTATGTGGTAACCGCTTGGCGGGAAAAGTTTGGTTTTTTTTGTAGCAATCCGACTACGGAGACAAGTCATCGTATGAATCAAATGTAGATGATCATCAGGCTTTTATTTCAATATATTTGCCAAACTGGGTTCAAATACCTGCCGATTCTTTGCCCTAAATTCGTATTGCGATTTTCATACATCAACCTTGATTTTGCGCTTTCATGGACCACTTTTAGCTAAGCTATATGCTGATGAAAATGTAGCAGAGTTCTATTAAATTGTGTTCACTGTTTCATAATTTTGCATTCCAACCTTTATAACTAAAATTGGTAATGCTTAAAAAAAAGTCCAAATAAGATGACAAAAAAAAAAGAAAGTTCAAAATGACATATATTTGAGTAATGTCGGTAAGTCGGATTAACGGAATCATTATCTGTTGCATGATAATTTCGCCCTTTTTAATAAAGTTACAGCCGTACAATTGGACCATTATTTACGAGGGATTCTCTGTCAATTTTGATAAATATTTTAGAAGTTGTTAAGATCACAGTGTATTGCCGCTGATTACCGTTAGAGATAATCAGCTAATAAGCGAGCTATCGGTCACCATTTATACGCACAATGACCGCTATGCACGCTCCACGATCATACGTCGCAAGATCTGAAGTTCTGATTGGTCTAGGCATGGGTCATTTGAGAATTCGGGATTCATTAGATATTCACTTGGAAACTGATAACCGGTCAGTTATTGGTCAGTTAAAATTTTTAACTACTATTATTGGTGGAAACGGCCTTTGTTTTTTGAACCAGCGGCCGGAAACGCGAAAAAGATGGAAGATGGGAGGGATACATTAAGACAATTTGTCGTCTGCTATCTAGAGAGAATGTCTGATGCACGGGAGATGCACGAGAGATGCAGACAGCCTACCGATAAGGCGGATTTCATTAATGAACACGTTATCTCGTGTCGCCGCGATCACGCTTAACGAAAATCCGTAGGAGTCAAGAAATATTTTATTCTTCTCCTGACATACAAAAGAATATGTATAACAAATAGAAAATATTAAGTAATTAGTGTTAGTCTCCGTCTTAATTATGTACATGCATTGTAACATGCATTCTCAATATAATTTGAAGTAGACAGACGTAATATTAGCGCCAACAAAACATTTTGTTGCGCTTATTTATGAAAACTAATATTAACGAATCTTAGAACGTCTGTAGTCTCTAATATTTCAAATATTGGATAGTTATCTCGACCTAGACATTTCTAATCCCTCTTGTAACCAGTCTTACAAATTAATAAATTGTTTTTACAGATATCCACGATTTAAGCGTTTCTAAAATATCAAAGCTGTCTACAGAGTAAATTGATTCCAGTCTAATGACTTCAGTAAATGAGCCGTGCCATGGGAAAACCAACATAGTGGCTTTGCGACCAGCATGGATCCAGACCAGCCTGCTGTTCGCTTTTAAAGCCTATTGGAATTGGAGAAACTGTTAGCGAACAGCATGGATCCTGACCAGACTGCGCGGATGCGCAGGCTGGTCTGGATCCATGCTGGTCGCAAAGCCATTTTGTTGGTTTTCTCATTGCACGGCTCAAATGTTAAGATACTACATTTGTGTATAATAGCAGGTAAAGCAATCAAAAAAAAAACACCAAAAAAACAAACAACAGATGTATATGAATTACGTTAAAATGCTATGTCTGCACGAAAGTTTCATGCAAATTCTTGTTAACCCAAGATTACAAATAATGTTTTGTTACCGAAACCACATCTTTGTGGTAGACCAATTCGTGATGAATAAACTATTACATTGTTCATTTAAGAGTTTAAAGTTACCTCCAGTGCGGTATACAGTTGATCAATAACATAAACACCGAAAAAAAAAAGGAAATTCTATATTGGTATGCGTCGTAAACCCTCGTTCCCGGTACCGGACTACCGGTCTACTTTCACCAGACGTCCACGGAAGAAAGTTCCCCGAGTTACCTATGTAAACAGGCACACCCCGAGGGCCAGTGCGCACGAGAAGTTATATTATACAGAAAATACCATAAATGCCCCGTCGATCTGGCTAATTAAATTTGTCAATAAATATTGGATGAGAATAAATTCAAAACGGTTTAAATCTAAATTAAGAAACCCAATCGCAGTATTTCACACTAAGCACCCGTCGTTGAATACAATGTTTCATTTACTTCAATGAAACTGTCCAGTAAATTATTCTAAGTAGGGTGGTCACTGACATATATCTGTCAGGCCAAATAACAGTACGCGAGATTAGAGAACAAGAGTCACGTGCCTCCACGCGCGCAAAGTGTTGTTCATTTTCCTGTTCAAATCATGTCTAGGAAATCGGCAACAGTTACAATCATTGAAACACACCGACACTACCCGAATGCCAAATATATCATATTTTGAAATAATGAAGAAAGCTCCAAAATTAGCTAATTTATTCCGAACACGATACTTGAACTTTTCATTGCTATACAAAAGCGGTGTCTTGTCTTTAATGAGCGAACCTTGGCCTTTGGTTAGCGATCAAATGCGCATCAATACGCGGGTTAAGGACAATACTTTTCATTTTGGCAGCTCCTGTGACTGATCAGAAAGGTGTGTCGTCGCTAATTGAGTGCAAACAAGGGTTTAAACGGTACTTTCTTCAGTGGCATAATGCTAAACAGGCTGTCGGTTTTCTCATAACGTTTGTTATGAGCTAGTGCCTTAATTAACTTAACAGTGCTTCACGTTTTGCTGAGAGAATACATTCAGTATCCGATGTTCACGTTTCAATTTTTTTCCATTTATTAAAAACACTGGAAACTTACAAGAAAGTGTGGAGTTCTTTTTTTTAAACCATTTTCCAACTGATTCCGTAGAGAAAATACCACCATCCTACTAGTTAGTATTCATTAACCTAATGTATCTTTTAATTGACCAGTTTAATAATAAGTTTGCAAAGCGCATGAAATTTCATTTACAGTTACCAGAGTGCATCTTCATCAACATGTAAATGTTATACACAATTCCATCACGATTTATGAACTAAAAGTACAGCTATAATAAATAGGGAAGACTTATTATTTTCTGATAAGCGAATTAATTTATTGTTTTGCAGGCCTACAATTGAAAGATGATACTTCTATTCGGAACTAATTGTGTTTTCTTTTATTGTTTTTATGTTTTATTGTACTGGTCTTTTGTAATTATCAATATTTGTAAATTCAAAATTTTAAGGTTCATTTCCGATGAAAAAAAATCATCAGATTGTTCAATAGATTTATCTGGTCCCATAGTGACCATTATCGAAAACAAACATATAATTTTCTATTACTGCTCTCTTTTCATGACAAACATCAAAAAGAAATGCGAGTGAGTAAAATTATCGCGTATTAAATCCATACACATCAAAAAATATCAAACAATAAAACACAAAGATCTGTTTCTACTTTAAATGAAGCTAGGAATAAAAACGTTTTCATTTGGACAGTTCTTTGATAAAATGATGTCATTTAATGAAGCAATAATTGTCTAGCTGATACTAGTCATTTGTTATTCGGTTTACTTCAAAAGAAACAATCAAATGCAATGCGTATTTAGTACTCTCAACTACATCCTTTCTTGGCAACAATAAAATTATACACTCATTTACCTCTATTTTCAGCAGTTCTAAAGCACTAATGATATACGGGCAAATATGCATTCACTTTCGTAAAAAATTTTCACACAATAGAAGACAAGTTAGCTTTTGTTAGAAATGGCAAATCCAACTATGCGACCAATTAATGTCTGTGTCAAGTAACTGTCCGAAGCCTATTACAGGAACACTCCGGCTGCCTTTGCATAAATTTTCAACAATTTATTTATCTATTTGGGTTTTACGGCGCACCAACACAGTATAGGTTATATGGCGCCAAACAGGACTACAAATTTTGGTTCCACATCTCATTTACATCGAAATGGAATCAAAATTTGCATACCTGCTGGAATCACAGAGTTACTGCAAAACCAAATGTAAAGACCCTATTAGTCGCTTCTTACGATCATGCAAGGGTAAGGCAGTGGTTCCAATTCTTTTCATACACAGATCGTTCAAGAACCACATGGGGCAGATGACCTACTCTAGGAATTGTGTATGGGAGACAATCAAGTTTTAAGTTATCCTAAGGCTAGGCATTGTGTATGGGAGACGATACAATTTTACGAATAAGAGCATCTAGCACCAGAGTTATCTCGCTTTGTGCAGTTTACCACAATCAATAACAAAACTAGTTATTGGATTGTATATCAATTTAATTAAAAATAATTGTAAATCATCAAAATCGAAAGACATTAAACAACCATTCTTGTAAATAATAAATGAAAGTATGGATATCTGTGAAATATTTACAAATACATTACATTATACATGTATGCTATAAAAATCACATTCAAAACAACGCACGTAAATTACTGCAAAATAAAAACAACCAGGTGACTTGTTTTTCTGATATGGTAAACCATGTAAATTCAACCCTATTATTTCAAAATGTAACACTGTATGTACATATATGTACCTAACACTCGCCAAAACTAACATTATTGACACACAACTCACATATTTTCATAACTTCGAGTACATTGCAAGATAACTTTAAAATGAAACCAGAGCTGTTGGAAGGACAGCACTCTTCACTACTAGTATACGAAAACAGTTTACCTAGATATTAAAATTATATGAGTAAAAGTGAGAAATGTATGTTTCTGAACGGTGAGGAAGTTGCGCGCGCACACGTGTTTGTGTGTGTGTGTGTGTGTGTGTGTGTGTGTTGGGGGAGGGGGAGGAGTGGGGATGTTGAAGGGTTGCAATGTTCAAAATTCGGGGAAGAGGGTTGAGTTGTATTATGCGGGAATCTATGAATCAATTAGTGTAAGGAGTGTAATGGACACAGGGGAGGAAGAAGCTGATGTAGGGTTTGAAGTAGAGATGATATGAGGGATAAGTGAAATTAGAATTTAACCAACACTACTACCAAATCTGACCCAAATGACATTGACCTTTAAGGATCCTGACCTTAAACAAATAAATGTCCCCTCCCTCTCGCCTACTAAGATCAAACCGTATGTGAGGTTTGATGATTTTTGGGAGAGAAGTCAAGAAGATATAGTGAAACCGAGAAACTTGTCATAAAACTTTAACCTGAATGCCTTCTGCATGGCAAATACAATAGCCCTCCTTTACCTTCAAATATCAGAGCTTAAAACGTTTTTTAATCTATGTAATGACAATACTTAAATGCTGTCACATACATGTACATCTTAGCAACTTTTTATGAACAATTGAAGCCACAATAAAAAGACAAAATATAAACAATCAAATAAACACAACATCATTATAAAATATAACGTAGTTTAACAAGTGTATACATAATATGGTGTGTGCAGGAAGTGTATTAAGAGTAACACAATGCCCGTGCTTACATTTAAATAAGTGAATATTACACATTTTATTTTGCCTCCTTAAAATGAGTCTGTACAAACTGGGTAATGAAGTAAAAACCATGAAACGCAAGATTTCATATTTACATGACTCAAATACTGAGTAACAATTTAACCACAAAGCTTAAACAGCAACATGGTAACGTAAATAGCTACACCAATCTGCCTTTCAAATACTTCCACTTACTTATTGAGTCAGATATTTTGTTACACACATTCCTATTTAAATATTATACAGTACCATATATATCATATATCATTCTAAGGTACACAAACAGGGGTAATAAGAATGTATTAATTACGAAAATATCTCGATCAGTTTTAAATTACAGGAGACAGTATGCACAAATATTCCGATACATACATGGATTACACGCTGGTTTTAAAACTGTTTGGAATTATTGAGGGACATCCGTGACCGAGTGGTTAAGGTCGCCGGCTTCAAATCATTGCCTCTCATCGATGTGGGTTCGAGCCTCACTCGGGGCGTTGAATTCTTCATGCGAGGAAGCCATCCAGCTGGTTTTCGGAAGGTTGGTGGTTCTACCCAGGTGCCCTCTCGTTATGAAATAATGTACGGAGGGACACCTGGGGTCTTCCTCCACCGTCAAAGCTGGAAAGTCGCCATATGACCTATAGTTGTGTCGGTGCGACATTTAACGCAACAAAATAAATAAATTGGAATTATTGAAACATGTCGAACGTTTTGATATCATATTTTTCTTAGGAAATATAGAAACGTTGTCATTTTAATAAATTTACGAACGTGTTGCCACTAATTCATAAAACAATAAATTTCCATTTCTGTATATAGAGTCCAGGCTTTATTCTTCGTTATCCGGATATAGAGAATCTATCATTGGTCTTCGGTTAAGATCAGAAAATCCCAACCCAAGGGCGCACCTCTCAAGTCTTAAACGAGGCTGTGCCGAGTTTAAGACTTGAGCGGTGTGCCCGAGGGTTGGGATTTCCGATCTTCACCGAACACCAATGATGGATTCTATTTCTCACTTACCACAACAGAAAGAATGAAAACAAGCATGAAAATATGGAACTATTTAAAACGCGGGAAACTGACGTCCGTAAGCAGAAAAGACGTCATGACGTTTCAGTGACGCACAATAACAAAGTTCCACTTCAGTTTTATCGTTTGTAGCGTAACGAATTTTGAATCGAGAAATACACTATAAGGAACGGAGAGAAAAGATAAAGGTACCAGTTTTTTAATTATTTTACATAAATAATATGTATATTCAGTGCATGAAGTAGTCCGGCACAGGAGTGTGGGATAACCCATGTGAGATAAGACTTTCCAGCATTTCTAAAAATAGAGATTTTTCTGTCCGATAAGTGAGAAAATGACATTACGTTATTACTTCAGAGTTATGAAACGTGCAGAACTATATGCAGTTTGTCTCAACTAGATTGGCTTCTTCTTCTAGGCTTCAATGATTGTCACTACCAGGTATAAGTTTAACATACACTAATGTTTGTACAATAACATAATGTAAAAACAAAAGTTAAATTGGGCCATAATTTGTATCAAATCCAACAAAAAGTTTTCTAACTTCGTAATTTCAGAAAGTTTGATGACTCGGAAACATTGTGTTATGTCTTAATCCAAAACACGCAATGGTTACTGAAATATGAACTTGAACACAAAACTTCAACCATATGCGACACACAGGTGGCAGAGTAGCTCTCACTTTTCTTTGCATAACTCCCATCATCGCACTGTATAGTATATTAAGCCTGAATATTTACTTTAAACTTCCAATATAACACAGAACTACTGGCATCAAATTAATCCTTAAGAGATGACAAAGGACTTAATTTCCATTGGAGGAACTTGCAGATTTTCAAGGTTTACTTTCGACTGTTTCGTGGTAAGATGTGTTAAAGACGTTTCTCTAACACTACCTTTCAAAACACCAGGAAAGAGAGGGGCAACATTTACATTAGTACTAGGGCATTGTAACCCGTCACTGGGATAACCGCATCTAAACCCTTTCCTGTGTATGACTAAGCTAGTACCATTGAATGATAAGTCTGCTTTATACAATGATTTCATTCCAACCACAAAAATATCACAAGGTAGTGGCTGTTTTAATGGAACAAAATTCGGAGAAACTATCTCTGAATTTATCGGTGTGTACATCTTCTGAATTGGATGATTCAAAAATTCGTTGATAATGTTTGCTTGCATGGAAGGGAATGTGAACTTATCTTCAAATGTACTGGTATCATAGTGTTCGATTGTTAACATATATTTGGTCATTGTAAGTTTGTTGTCAGATATGCCTTCTCCAAGACCTCGCTCATCATCGTACAACAACTGCCTATCAATCATAAATTCTAACCATCCCCTCTCCAGAGAGGCTGCCCCATGTGCTTGCCCTGTATGCACTGTCACTCTAGTTTTACCATCTTCTATAAAAGCCATCGTTGTCACAGGATAATAGCTTCTTTCAATACTTTGATACTGTTCATCCGTTGGATGTCTTTTTCTTCCAATGAACTGAAATCCATTTTCGTCTGTGAAGAAACTACCTTTTTCATTATTAATGCTTGTTAAAATCCTCATGATAGGCTCCCTGTCTCGCATGTTGAGAACAAACATATTTAATGCATTCTGAATAAACAGTTGTCTGCCTTGTAAGCCTGGATGGTGATAAAGTCTGACTCTATGATATAAATGCACATATACTGACTGAACCTCTGTGCAAAATGGTCCTTCTATCACACGGACTACAGGAGTTCCCTGCAGCATGTTAGTAGCAGGACCAGTGGGCAAAAATATGTATGCTCCACTTCCCCGGGATGTATACTGTTTAAAGTCCAGCATTATTTTCGTTACTTTTGTTTTATTATCTGCCTTTTCAATCCATTTGTCCAGTAATCCATTTATTGGTTTGAACTCAGCAGCTATCTGAGAATTTTCAATTAGAATTGCTTCGTTGAGGTTTCCTCTATGTCTAGGCCTTTCTTGCTCGAATTTTAATTCAGGACCAATTATCAATTCTTCTGAATTGTAAATTGTAATTTTTGACCAGAAACTCTTTGGTGTCCTGTTTATAGTTTGTAAGATGTACGTCTCAATGCCAAATGCGGAGATTTCAGTCAGAAAGACGATCTCAAAAACTGTTCTATCTACTTCAGTACCTGATACAAATACTGGATTAATCTGAAATGGAACCTCTTTCCTTTTTGAATCTTTGATCTGAAATTCAACTGAATCAACAATCACTTCAACAAACTCGGAACGCAAATGACTTGTTGGATTATAGAGTACTATTCTTGTACCTTCTTTAGTAGGTGATATCTTCTGATGCATAGACGACTGCTTATAGGTAGCTCTAGTAAGTTCTGGTTCCAGTATAGATGGATCATTGTCAAGCTTTCCTTTTGTTAATAAAAACTGAGCTGCTGATCCCATGACGTGCATTGCATTGTCGTAAGCCAGAAGAAGCTTTTCTTCGTAATCCTCTACCACATAAGCCTTTGATGTTCCCGTAATCGCATCATGGTGTAAAAATATCCCAAGATTGTCTCTAGCCTCTTTTAGTAACCTTGGTGCCCGTTGCAGAAATTTATATTTAACATTCCAATAGTCACTATAGGCTAATGCAATGGAGTGAAGTATTTCTGATGCTCTCAGTCTAGTTTCAACTTCCCTAGAAAATCTTTTATCAAATGGTCGGGTGGAAAAATAGCCAGTCCAGTAAGCTTTATCGTGATCAGAATATGGGAAAAAATCACCCGAGAGCTCTCTTTTAGGAAATAAGCTACTCATTTCAGTATTCTTAATTTCTTTGAAATAATCATTTATTGTTCCAAACTTTACGTTTATTTTCCATTCAGGTTTCGAATTCATGTATTTCATAAGTTTTTTGTAATTTTCATACTGTTGGTCCCATTCTTCAATATGGTCATACCTGAAATCATCCCCTAAAGGCACAAAAATAGTGCCATGTGTAAACAGGCTTGATTTTAACCTATACTGTTCATACAACTCCTTAGCTTTATTCACTATATTTTCCTTGGTGATAGGTTGAATTATGCTGAATTCTGGTTCGCCTGGTATTTTTCTGAAATCAAACATGGCACATATAAACTTATCAGGTCCACATGTATGATGAAGACTGTACAACATATAAGGCATCACATGGCATAAAATATCATCCGAGTTTGAACTGCTCCAGTATTGTTTCCAGTAAAATTCCAGACTTTTCTCTAAGGCCAATCTACCCTTAGTACCTTGATGGATTCTGCCTATTACCATGTTAGACATGCCAGAATGTTTCCATAGGTATGGCATGGTTCCTGAGTGGCCGAAAGGGTCTATGGACCAACTGCTGGATGGTTTGATACCAAATGTCTCAAATACCCACTGATGTCCTTCAATCAGCTGATCAATCACCGAGATGTAGTGAGTGGATGCCTCGTCTGGCATTACCCATCCACCTGAAACAATCTCCAGTCTACCTAAAATAAACAAAAGACATTGTTATTGTTGATTAAAAAGATAGCTCTTGTTTGGTGGTCATGACATGTTGCAAGATGTATGTTCTGTGGTTTGTTGTTACGAATCTCTGAATAAATCGAACCAGTAAAACTTATGGCCTAGAAAAAGACGTAGTTTAGTGATAAGGAATCCAACAGATGATAAACTCTTTGTAGCTTATCAATAACACAGATTCAATTTCTTATAATATTTAATGAATGCACAAAACACATGCATTGCTTAGCCGACATTTTGGGATGACACTATCCAATCAATTGTTTCATCATTTATCTATATACGTAAAATGTGATGCAAACAAGTAGCTGCGTTCAATAAACGCTTGATGCCCCCAGTGGCATCCTTGTCGATAGATTTTGCACCCAAGACCAAAACGAGGTCAAGGTCAAGGTCAGACTGAGGTCAGGTGATGTTTGAAGATGAGAAATGGTCACAGTTTATATCTGTATTAGTATCAATTCATTCTTGTAAGGGGTATTGATGCTAGACGAAACAGTCCCATTTTGTTAACCGAGAGATGGCCCATATAAAGCAACCTAAGTCCGAAATGAGGTCAAGGTCAAACTGAGGTCAGGTGATGTCTGAAGATGAGGAATGGTCACAGGTTACATCTGCATTAGTATCAAGTCATTCTAGTAAGGGGTATTGATGCTAGACGAAACGGTCCCATTTGGTTAACCTTGTACGGACAGATGGACGAACGGATGGACGAACAGGACAATCACTATATGCCTCCCGCATCAGTAGATGCTGGGGGCTTAAAAGGAGAATTGTAAATAAGACAGACACTTTTAAGCATCTCTAATCTTTGAAACATTTGCTTCACTGGTGATTACATGGGTGAAAGTATGGAATATTGAAAATCCTGAAAAATTTGCTGGGGGCTTGGGGGCCGCAAGGGCCCCCGGTGGGCTCAGGGCAAAGCCCTGGTAGGGGGGCCAGGGGGGCAAAGCCCCCCGGAAGCTTCTGAGAATTAGTGATTTTGAACGCTTAGAACAGCCCTATTCTACCCTTATATGTGTGCCAAAAATTTACTTATTATATTGCACAAAATGCATGATTTTCAGTTAACAGTAACTTTTCTAAGTCAAGGACTTGTTTCAACAATATACCCTCAACATATTTTTGTAAGATTCAGACTGAAACTACCTGAAAATTCTAGCAACATTTTTGTTTTTTCATGACACCATATTTTAATGTTCTGGCACAACATTCACAAAATGAAGTAAATTTCGGTACGTAACGGGATCGAGTAATCATCACTGCAATATTTTTTTATAAAAGTGACTTTTCCGTGGTTGACGCTTGTTTTATAATTGGAACTCTTTACAAGGTGTGTATAATAAAATCCAGACATCACGAAAGTTGCCAAAAATGGCCGGACATTCGGTCCTGCACTGCCTGGACGAACATTAAATATGAAACAATTTTTTTTGTATCCTACCTGATCTAGATTGATTTGGATTCGAAAATCCCGAAAAATAATTATCATCAACCCACCCCTGTTCAAAGCGGAAAAAACATTAACAATTATCGGTAAATATTCTGTTGATAAAAGAAGTACTGGCCTTGTTTTCGTCATCAGTTAAAACCCGCTTAAAGAGCTAAAAGAAGTGTGTCGGTATCATGGCATCTGAAGTGGAGATCAAAGTTGCCCGAGATTGTCATGGCATTACGTCATGTTTTCGCGCCATGTGACACATCACTGTCTGATCGTACCGCCTCGGTTCTTTAAAACAGTAAAAAAAGTATCTTCTTTAATTTTTTTAAAAGCGAATGTGCAATATCCCATATAAACTGACAGATAAATGTGTCAAACGATAAGTGACCTATTTGCCCTAAATTTTTTTACATTATTGTTTGAGAAGAATATCTCACATAGTGTCGTGTCAAAAATACATCTACAAATATTCATTTACTTATCAAACTTATTTAAAACCACAGCGACATCATACTGCTTTATTTTAAAACCATATTTCTATTTACGTTCACGAGGTCACGTAACCTATTCTGCCGCATTACACAGAAATCTGTTTGCCAAAAATTGTTTTACTCATGTATTGAAATAGCTGCCGCTTTTTTATTATTTAAGATTTTTTAATTCTGTTTTTTGTACTTTCTTGTCAAAAGTCTGAATTTTATGACCATAGAATGTAGTATTTATTTACTTTTAGAAATAAATAAATATTTAAGATCGCGCTGTTTGAAATTTTACAAATAAATGTATGAAAATTCGATCGTTTTTATAGACTTTTGCCTACATTTCTGTCGATATCTTATTAAAATCGTTATAGAATTCAAACTGTATTACTTCTCAAGCGGTGTTGAAAATTTGAAGCGATTATATTAAAAAATGAATACACTACGCGCGTTTTTTATGTACGTGTCGATAAACAAAAGTAACGGCGATCTAGCCTAAATTAGATATTATTATTACGATAGGTCGCACGTGTTCGTGGAATGGAAAATTACTGGTATGACGTTTTGATATCTTTACGATTCGCGGGTAAATTCCAGTCATCCAGGTTAGTTTTAGGGATGTAATTTCTGCATTTGGTAAAGTTACGAGGTAAAATCCACGCATCCGATCGGATGAGCATACAGAGAGGTCCACTCGTCCCTATCCAGACTTTAACCCACCAATACTCGTATAAGACATAACTCGCAATATACGAGGCGGCTACATGTCCGTGGTGTTTGAAGATAAAATTGCATGCAAGAAATCGAGAAATGCATGCTGCAGACAAAAGTCCGTGCAAATTCTGACGCGCGGGAACTTTTCGGCGCATGTAAAATTTATGAAAAACGTAACAGTTGTTTTCATTGAAGTACAGCGCCTATGCGGGCCAATCAAAATTGTCGTTACATATTGACAATATGCGAGATGCGCTGCAAACGGCAAATGTGATAAACAGAGTCGATTGTGTTTGTCGCCGATCGACTGATTTTTCAAGCGTTGTTGATTGATGACACAATACCCCCCCCCCCCCGAATTTCGACCCGGATTTAGACGATTTGGAAAAAGGATCCCGGCCGAGATGGAAAATCCGGAACTTCCGGAGTATTCCGGAAAACTTTCACCCATGTGATTATGGTTAGATTTTTGTTTGTTTGTTTTGGGTTTAACGCCGTTTTTCAACAATATTTCAGTCATGTAACGGCGGGCAGTTAACCTAACCAGTGTTCCTGGATTCTGTACCAGTACAAACCTGTTCTCCGCAAGTAACTGCCCCACATGAATTATCAGAGGTGGAGGACTAATGATTTCAGACACAATGTCGTTTATCAAATAGTCACGGAGAACATACGCCCCGCCCGAGGATCGAACTCGCGACCCAGCGGTCCGTAGACCAACGCTCTTACCTACTGAGCTAAGCGGGCGGGTTATTATGGTTAGAATAAATGACAAGATAGCTTCATTAACTGTTTAACATGACATTATTTTTTTCTCAGATGACTCTGTAAAGACTTTCAAAATATTTTAATGAAAGTTATTTTGATTGTGTGTTTAAGAACAGCCAAGGAGACAGTGTGCTTGTTTATCTGGATGCTAGATAGTAAAATGGGACATATCTGAGGAAACTGGGGTCACTAGAATAATTAATTTACAAATCTTCTGTTCTGACAAATTAAATTCAGCAAGTGACGAAAATAGGGGAGTATGAGTGCTCCCAATTTTCGCCCATACACCACACCTACACTTCTTGGACCTTGTCATAAATAATATGGGAGATTCAAATCCATTCAATTATCCATAAGACAGAAGATCTAAGTATAAAAGGGTCTAAATTCATAAAAATATTTGTGACATAGTTACTGCCTTTGTGCCATATGATGTGAGTGATCAAATTCATTCAAAACAGTGAAAAGGCATTAAAACTTTAACTCGACATTCTAACTAAAAGGCGCCATATTTCATGAAATATTGGTGCCAGAGTTATGGTCGTTGGGTCATGATGTGGGTAATGATGTAAAAGATTACTATAAATAACTGTTTTAATCCATTCGGTAATAACAGAGATCGAGTGAAAGTGCATCAAAATTGACCCTCAAGCTCTCACCTGTGTATAAGGCTTCAGGTGTGTTTGTTACAGAGTTAGGTTTCTTCTATGTTAGCCTATATTATATACATGTCACACAAATCTAGGGCAATAATTTGAACAATTAAGGTAGAGAGTACATGCAAAATATCAAGGCTCTAGCTATTATTGATTCTGAGAAGAAGATTTTCAAAGTTCCTTATATATAAGCCTATAGTAAAGTACTAGTAACAAGCAGGGACCTGGCCATTTTTGACCTTAGGGCAATAATTTGGACAATAATGGTAGAGAGTAAAGCCCTTATATCACATGCCAAATATCAAAGCTCTAGAGAAAAAGATTTTTAAAGTCTGATGGCTGAAAACCTATTTTTAACCAAAAAGACCACTATGTTTAATGAACTGGAACCATTTGAAGAACTTTGAAAGATACCACTATGAAGGTTGTTCTCTTGTTCTGGATCGTACATGAGAGAGGACTACCCAGAGATCATTTGTTTCATCAAAATCCATTCAGTGGTTTTGGAGGAGATGTTCTTTAACGAAATTGTTGATAAAAAGTGACCACACTCTCTGGCGGCCATGTCTTTTGACAAATCAGAAATCTTTTACAATATTTGTAGAATGTCACACTAAGTTTCTACTATATACATATAGGCAAAAGTGATCTTTAATTAATTTAAAGTTAATCTTTAATTAATTTAAAATCAAGCTTGTAACTGTAAGAAGATAAAAGCATTGAATAAACTAGTATTGACCAGTCTAAGTATATTGTCCAAAATGGAGCCTGACCAGGACACATTGCCAAGGACCTAAACTGAATTGACCAGTATTGACCACTATACTTTTTAATGAACAAAACTTTATATTATTCAAATTGCTTTATTATTTTTATATTACTATTACAGCCTGTGCTAATCTGTGAATGTACAATGTATTAAAGTGTTGAACAAACCAATATTGACCGATCAAGAATAACCCTAGTATTGAATCGACCAGTATTGACCGGTATTGACCAGTATTGACCACCCCCGGTTTTAACCGGTTTAAACCGCCCCGGTCAATACTCCCTTAAGTGGTCAATACCGGTCAATACTGGTCGCTGGTCAATTAGTCAAAACTGACTGTTGAAATATTTTGCAAAGTTTATAAACAATTAAATAATGACTGTCTAAGAGCATTTGGGGCTTGATTATGGTGAATGCAGGCACTGTTATTTAGTTAAAGCAACCTATCAGTACTCCTAAATTGGTCAGAAGTGGTCGGCTTGTCAATACTGGTTGAATATTTTGGTTATTGAACATTTTCTGAAAGATTAAATTACAAAGATATATTATTTTTCAACAAAATTGTCACAATAAGTTGAAAAGCTGCTAATTTAACTGAAAAGTATTTTATAAACTGTAGCAATAAGTGTTTGATTCACAAGTGATGAATCTAATTATTTTTACTGGAATAAATAATTTAATGAAAAATTGCTGTGAACACTTGGTCCCTTTCATGGAAGTGGTTTGTGTTTTGAGAGCAGTTGTCACATTGCCTAATTGACACATGTCTTACAATATACAATAGGTATGTTGCTGGCCTGTTTATCTAGTCACTAATTAGCTGTCATGATCAATAATCCCACTGTTTTATTCTCAATGCTTGAACATGGTAACTTTATTTTAAAATTAAGTACCAGGTTATGCCATCATAATATTCAATTGACCAGTATTGACCAGTACATGTACTGATCAGGAAAACTGCATAGGACCAAAATTTGAATTGTCCAGTACTGTTCATTTCACTGAGTGTAATTTACAGTAATAAAATCTTTAATTAATTTAAAATCAAGCTTGTTACTGTAAGAAGATAAAAGCATTGAATAAACTAGTATTGACCAGTCTAAGTATATTGTCCAAAATGGAGCCTGACCAGGACACATTGCCAAGGACCGAAACTGAATCGACCAGTATTGACCACTATACTTTTTAATGAACAAAACTTTATATTATTCAAATTGCTTTATTATTTTTATATTACTATTACAGCCTGTGCTAATCTGTGAATGTACAATGTATAAAAGTGTTGAACAAACCAATATTAACCGATCAAGAATAACCCTAGTATTGAATCGACCAGTATTGACCGGTATAGACCAGTATTGACCGGTTTTAACCAGTATTGACTGCCGGCCTGGTCAATACTCATATTGACCGGCTTTTTGCCAACATTGGACTTGACAGACAGACACTTGCATGGATGACGGACACAACATGATCACAATAGCTCACCATGAGCACTTTGTACTCAGATGAACTAAAAATTAGGCAAAATAATTCATGAAATATTTGTAAAGAGTTATGGCACTTTTGACACAAAACTTTAACCAAGCTGTGAATGTGGTCAAGGACTCCAGTGCGTGTAGAATAATCCCGATATACCTTGTAAAGTCAAGCTAAAAATTACCCATTTAGATAGTAACTTTATCTTTTGAGAAATTATTCTTAAAAATTACTGGAATTATTAAAAGAGCTGTCACAAGAGACAGCACGCTAGACTATTTTGATGCTTGATAGTGACTAGAAATACATTCTGCATGCCACGGGCAGAATGTCAAGCCCGCCAGCATATTTGGCCTATAAGTGTGAACTTGACCTTAGACCTAGGGACCTGGTTCTTGCACATGACACTCCATCTCATAATGGTGAATATTCATGCCAAGTTACATCAAAATCCCACTATGAAGAAATGCTCTGGACAAACTTCAATTTTACCTTTGACCAACTGTGACCTTGACATTTGAAATAGGAACATGAGGTTTGCGCATGACACTCCTTCTCATTAAGGTTAACATTCACGCCAGATATAAACAAGATTGGTCCATGCATGTCAAAGTTACGGTCCAGACAAAATCGGATGGACACATGCATGCACAGACCATACACATACACCAACCCGCCAAAAGTGACAACTATATCGAGCTCATCAGAAGTGGGCTCAACAAAAAATGGGCACATCTGAGGAAGCTGGAGCAGTCGTTGGAGTTTTTAATGACTCCAATGTGGACAAAGGTATTAGACAATAGCTAATGTTTGTGTCAAAAGAATTAAGTAATAAGACTAAGAGAGATAAAGATAAAGTTATCAAAACATTAAATTCTAAGCAAAAAGGAGACATAATTCATGAAATACTGGTGCAAGGGTGATGCACATTGTGTCATATGATGTGTAACAACTACTTTAAGCTTGAATCAAATCCATTTGGTAATAACCGAGTTAGAGTGAAAGTGCACCAAAACTTTGTATAAAGGGGAGATAATTCATGAGATACTGGTGCCAGAGTTATGGCCATTCTGCCATTTGATGTGGATGGTGATGAGTAATAACAATTTTAAGAATGAAACAAATCCATCAAGTAATTACAGAGGTAAAGATAAAGTGCAGCAAAACTTTAACCAAAGTGCAGACGTGGAAGGACACCGATGCCGACCGGGATGCCGGGTCAAGTAGGACAGCTCTATATACTTTGTATAGCCGAGCTAAGAATTACCCTTTATTCCAAATGACTTTTTGTGAAAATCTCAAAAACAATTATATAAGTAAAAGGTGTTTTTGGCACAAAAACATATGTCTTCCCCCTATGTATGACTTAAGCTCTGGCGGCCATTTTTTGCAGCGAAGTGGAACGTTTCAACAATATGCATTACTAGACTTGGTACTGATCACTCTTGTGGAGTTTCCTCGAAATCTGTCAGCAATTTGACCTGTGAAAGCAGAACCAGATTTTTCTATTTTTAACTCTTGCTGCCATTTTGTGCAGTAAAGCAGAACATGCCAGCGATATGTACAACTAGGACTGTCACTGATCATTCCTGTGAAGTTTCATTGAAATCTAGCCAGCAGTTTGACCTGTGAAAGCCGGACAAGATTTTTCTATTTTTAGCTCTTGGGGCCATTTTGTGCAGCGAAGCGGAAAGTGTCAGCAATATGCAAAACATGTGCAGCAAAGCAGAACATGCCATAGATATGCACAACCAGGATTGTCACTGATCACTCCTGTGAAGTTTCATTGAAATCTGGCCAGCAGTTTGAGCAGAGAAAGCCGTACAAACTTTATTTTTAGCTCTTGCAGTCATTTTGTGTAGCAAAGCGGAACATGCAGACGGTATGAACGACTAGGCATAGTACTGATCACTCCTGTGAAATTTTGTCAAAATCCAGCCCGCTGAAAGCTGTACAATCTTAATGCAGACTGACGGACGGATGGACAGACGGCAAAGGCAAAAACCATGTCTTCCCCAGGTGACATAATTAATTGAATATAATTTAACTAATTGTTGTTATAATTGTTGATCGTCTATTTAATTCAAATATCAAAAATATCATTGTCACAAAAAGGTGGTGCATCTGCTAAAAATTGCGTTCAGTGAATAACTATATCATCATTCAAACATTGTGTTATTATGAAACATTAAACGATAGAAAACAATCTGAGATGCCACCAACTGACAACTTATGTAAAAAATTCCTCCCTAGTGTTGATACGTACCTGATTTAACAAGATCATGGACTTGTTCTTTTATGAGCTTAGATTGGCTTTCCCACCATCTATGGAAGAAAATAATCTCTGCCCAAATAAATGTCATATCCTGATATAGATGCAGTTTTCGCACCATGTGGTCTAAAATAAACTTCACCTTTCTGTTATAATATTCATCTACTGTCTCCAACCAACCTGGGTCTAGATGTGAATGGGGCACTATTATAACACTCAATGGACGTAAGTTTGGGCCATAAGCTGCATCTTTTAGCTCTGCATGTGGAAGATTATAAAGTCCATTCACATAAGTGTTAAAGTCTGTCCTCTCTGCTAAGTCTTGTGTAGCTATAACATCCTTTGGCACTGAAAAGTCAGCTCTACACTGACCAGCATTCACTTTCCATCCCTTAAAACTGAATGATAAAGGGTTCTTGTCCATAAACTTTTTCAGTTTGTCTTCATGTGAACTAAAATAGAAGATAAATAGCATGTAAATCAAACAAGATCTTCATCGAAGATTCAATTTCTTATAAATTAATCACAAAAATAAATGACTTACTCAAAACCAAACTATGTACTTGCACATTTTAATGATTTTTTAAGTTTGTTTGTTGGTTTTGTTTGGTGTAACACTGTTTATCAACAGTATATATGTATATGTTATACAGTGACTGGAATAATCCCGAATTCCTTGACAGTACTGGCCTGTTCCAAGCACGAAAATATTTGCAATTACATGTACATGTAATTCCAACAGAAGTTGATTATATCACAGAAACATAATTATTATGTAATCATAATTTATTTTAGGTCACATAATTATAGATTATATTTTATTCATGCTGAAAATAGAATCATACTGTTATGTTAGGCCAAAGTCCATGACATGTCATCTTTTTTTCAATCTTAGGGGTGGACTCTATGCCAAATATCCTTCAGTAACTGCAGATCAATAGCAGTAGTGACAATGTTAACTATTAAAAATAAAATTTATTCATGCAGTCTGATCTTGGTCTGCACTGTTCGCTATTCAGTTAGTAAATATTCAGTGAACATCCCTTTGAATATTTAGTGGTACTGCCCAAATTGAATGATGGACCAGTCCATTTTAGAAATTTAGCAGGGTAAAGGTTAAGAACAATTATAAAACAAAACCTGAATATCTTGGGTAGGAGTCCTGTGTACATAAGGAACAGATATACCACTGCAAGTGTCCCTGCCACTGACATCACAACAACTCTGTGTCTAAACTTCATTCTCAGCCTCATTCATCTACTACTGTTTCTGAAGAAAAAAGAAAGAAATAAATAATGAAAAAATCCCAATCCACCCCTTAGTAAAAAAGTAACAAACTTAACATTTATAAAGAAGGTAATGCATCATAGCAGTGGAATTCATACATATTATTTTCCTATGTGTCTGAGTTTATCTCAATGAAAGTCCAAAAATAACTAAAAAAAAAATTTTTGTTACTAATTTGTATGTTAATGCAATTCTCAGTTCTGACAGTATGGATCGAGTATGGTAATGGTTCAATAATCTTGCGAGAAAGAACTCTTCTCAATAATACCATAAAGCGAAAACCTTTTGCTTGCAAGGACTGAGTATACATTGTGCATGTGTGCCGAGTTTATTAGGTGCAACCAGTTAAAACCATATGGGTGGCTGGTGCAGCACAGTTAAATAATCATAGTCATGGTAAATTGTAATTATGTGATATCTGCGTAATTATGTTGTGTCTGCATAGTTGTGTTGTGTCTGTGTTGTTAGACGAGTCTTCTTAGTTATAGTGTCTACATTGTTCATTACAATCGGTATGGACGCTGTATCTGCTCTCCCTCATGGTCCCCAGGTCCGGTCCTCTGTAGCTTGCCTTCTTGTTGTCATCAGCAGTGGGTAAAAGGTAGACAAAAATGCCTGCTGTGATGATTCAGAGAAGTCCGCTACAAGTGGTATGGTTGCTGGATCTGCACTCCCTCATTGGCCTCTGGTTTGGTCCTCTGCAGCACGTCTTCTCGATGTTGCCAACAGCTGATAAATGGTAGTTTGGCATATGGTCCTACTTTAAAACTATATACTAAAACACCCGCCATGTCAATTTGGAGAAGTCCACTGCACAGGCACGCAGATAGGTATGATGGTGTTGTAATGCAGATTCGGTAATGATAGTCCGTTTTTTATGGCCACACTCCCTGGTCTTTGTCGCGTGATGATAACATGGCCAGATGTTAATCTAGTTAGGGTGCTGATCCAGCTAGTGCCATATGTGCCCTCTCCACGATGTGCACATACCAGGGAGCTCAGAGATGTCAATATTCATCCAAAGCGTGCTGTCTTAAATAGACCAATTTCAATTTTTTTACACTGTGATAAACAGCCAACAGAGTAACAAGTATACATGTATTCTCAAACAAGAAGAACAGCCTTTGTCAGAGGACCACTGTTCACAAAACAGTATGGTATGTAAAAGTTAATGTTTGAATGACATTTTATATGTAAATGTTTCATAGTTATTTGTTATCTAAAGTCCATTACTATTTTTGAATTAGCATTGAAGGATGTAATTTTCAAGATACTTACCGATAAATCACTTAATATCTTTTCGTATTTCATTTTTTAATATAACAAATTGTAATTTTGTCTTGTTTTTTTCAGCGTAAAACCAAGAAGAACAGACTCATATACTAGACTTGTAGTGTGCGAACTAAGACCCACAGGTGTCCAGCATGGGTGAAACAGTTCCAAACATCATTCATACATAGTGCTATCCAATACAATCACCCTTGCGATCCAACAAAGATACAGATATCTACCAAGGTAAGCTTATAATCTCAAATATATTACTTTTGAAAATCAAATTGCTGTTACATTTTCATTTTTAATCAGTTGCCTATAATGTACTGCATGTAATATATGTTTATATTTTATGTTTTTGGTGAAAGCGACAGTTTTTCAGGAGTTCTGTCTAATACACTCAAACATCTTAAGTACTTCAAAAGCTCAAAATTTACTCAAATTTTCTCAGTCTGGTCTATTGATGGTTAATATGTGTTATTTACACCAATCTTAATTGCGTCCCACTATTGGTGAATTCACTATATATTTCATATATGGTACGCCTCATCCTGAGGCTACATTTTAAAAAATCTTTGTTTGCTGTCTCCTGAACCTACTCTGTGAAGTTGGGTAGGTAGGCAGGCAAATTTTTTTTTTCCAGTGCTACTTATAACTAATTATTTTATATTTCTCAGGAAGATAAATGAATAAAAGATGAAAAGATATCTTATGTCATTTTATATCTGATTTGTTGATGCTTTTGCGAATATTTGAAAAAAGAATTAAATGCTACAATTAAATTTCTTTCTGCTCTTCTACAACAATGGCTAAAATTCTAAATTGTTGTTATCATTTTATGTGGGAGAGGTGGACCTCAGTATGGGTAGGATGTGTTGTTGTGTAAAACGTATTTCATTTCGTAGGGTTTAGTTTTTTTAATAATTTAATTTTGTTCATGTTTGTTTTTAACAGACAAACTTAATGTAGGGGGAAAGAGAGTGATATCTGATGAGGCTACGGATCCGTGGTAATGTAGTTTAAAAGGATTCACTGAAAAAAGTCACACTCCCAATCTCCGGACGTCAATTTAAAAATTTCCTTCCATAAATATTGTGTACTAAGACAATCTACATGAAATGTGAGATTCTGAGCTATTTTCTACGGAAGCATGGAGGTGACATCATATTTTTTTTTAATTTATCTTGCGGCCACGAGATATAACTAAGAAAAAAAAAAAAAAAAAAAAAAGAAATGTTATGTGTGTGTGTTCGGGTTTAACGTCTTGTCTCGTGGCCACAAGATATAACTAAGAAAAAAACAATTTCTTAATTCATGGCCACAAAATATAACTAAGAAAAAAACAAAAAACGATTTCTTAATTCGTGGCCACAAAATATAAGTAAGAAAATAAAACAAAAAACAATTTTTGCTAATTCGTGGCCACGAAATATAAGTAAGAAAACAACAAAAACTGATTTTTGCTAATTCGTGGCCACAAAATATAACTAAGAAAAAATACAAAAAACGATTTTTTGCTAATTCGTGGCCATGAAATATAACTAAGAAAAAAAAACAAAAACAATTTGCTAATTTGTGGCCACGAAATATAAGCAAGAAATATTATATTTCATGGCCATGAATAAGCGAAAATCGTTTTACATTCTTTCTTACTTATATTTCGTGGCCACGAATTAGCAAAAAATCGTTTTTTGTTTTTTTCTTAGTTATATTTCGTGGCCACAAGATAACATTGTTTGTTTTTCGTTTCTTTCTTAGTTATAACTCGTGGCCACGAGATAAATTAAAATTAAACAAGAGCTGTCACTAATGGTGACAAATGCCCCCGCAGCGCCTTGACCTTTGACCTGGTGACCTTGACCTTTGACCCCAAAGTCAATAGGGGTCGTGTACTCAATAAGTACTATTAGCATGTGAAGTTTGAAGGTCCTGAGTGCAGTGGTTCGCAAGTAAAGTGCCAAAGTTAACGTTGTGACGAACTAACGGACGGACAATTGAAAACTAATATGCCTCCCTTCGGGGGCATAAAAATCCGATGTCCCCTCCATGCTTCTGTAATTTTCATATAAACATCTGATAAGTTGATGAATTTTGTGCGGCGACATTGAATGAAAATGGTGGCATCCATAACGTTTTCGGTGGCAGCGCCTACGAATGAAATGAATAAGACAGATTACCCTTCTCAGGACCAGAAATGGACAGGAAATAATAGTTCCCGCTGTAAATACTCTTTTGATTTATATTGACCTGAAAAGAGACTGGAGTAGCCATTCCGCAAACACAATATCAGTCATGAAACGCATGTGCTTCTTTCTCGCCAAAATTATAATAACTTACCCACAACGTAATTATTTTCGAAAGCGTGCACAATCAAATTTACCAAAAGTATCCTAAGATGTTAAACAAGAGGGTCTTACAGTTTTGTATATATTTTTTTGTGGTTATTACGTTTTTTTCTTTAGGACAGACAGCAATATTGCAGCAGACGACTTTGTGCACCTGGACAGTTGTTTCTTTTTTACGACACTTTCTATAAGCCCACGGGCAACATGTCGAGCCCGCCAGCTGTCAAAAAGACTAGGAGTTGCACATGACAACCTGCCTCACTGAGGCAAACTATTATGCCAAATAAAAAATGATTGCAAAAAGTTACAATATAAGTTATTTATAGTAACAACAAAGGGAAGTAAATCTTTAAAAAAAATCTAAGTCCACACAAAAATCCTTACCAGTAGAGATAGGTCAAAATACACCTCAAAATTGGATGTAACATTCATATTGTACAGAAAAGTGGTCTTGATTTTTCCCTACGACCAGTTATAAAAAAAAATACAATATAAACTATTTATAGTAAAAACAAAGGGAAGTAATTTTAGGTTCTTGCACATGACACTCCGTCTCATGATGGTGAACAATTGTGCCAAGTAACATCAAAATCCCTCCATGCATGAAAAAGAAATGCTCCAGACAAAGTCATTCTTGTTTCTGACCTTTGACCTCTAAGTGTGTCCTTGACCTTAGACCTAGGGTCCTGGTTCTTGCGCATGACACTCCGTCACATGGTTGTGAACATTTGTGCCAAGTTACAACAAAATCCCTCCATGCATGAAAAAGAAATGCTCCGAACAGTCACTTTTGAATTTAACCTTTGACCTCCAAGTGTGGCCTTGACTTTTGAGATAGGAACCTGTGGTTTGCGCATGACACTCTGTCTCACTGAGGTTAACATTCATGCCAAATATAAACGAGATTGCTCCATGAATGTCAAAGTTATAGTCCGGACAAACAAATCCGGATGGATGCACGCGCGCACATACACCGAACAGCCATTTGGACAACTATGTCTTCGCTTCCGCAAGCAGGCTCGACAAAAAATGGTTCTTATTTGCAACATAATTATTGAAATGTATGAGCAAAAATAACATTTTACATCTTGAAAAATATTATGATGGTCTGACGTAAGTATAGTATTTCGCACTTTGAAAATTTGCTATTTTGCACTTGTCGGCAACATGAAACTAATTTTGTAAGCTTGTCAATGCAGTAATCATCAGTCATCTAATATATTTTTCACATCTTGTGATGCAAACACTCTGGCTGATGTAATTATCAGCCAGTGATTGAAAATTGGGTGTTAACTGAAAGTGATAGACGTTGGGAGGTTGAATGAAAGTGCTGCTCTGTCAAGTGAATGCAGATTGGGTTAATGTTCTGCAGCTGATTGGAACTTATAAAAAAAATGTTCGGCTCAGTGGGCCAATAAAAAAATTTGGAGCGCAGTGTTTTTCGCGGGTCAGTCAGGAGACAGCAAACAAACCCAATTTTAATTTTGGCCTGAAATGGTACGCTACCTATTAGGGCAGTGGTACACTATGTCCTGCATCGGAACTAAAACACAAGCATAGTTATAATGTAAACCCTGGGAGAGAAAATACCAAGGTCCCTACTGGGGCTCAAACCCCGGACCTCGAGATCTGTAGGCGGACACTCTAAACACATCGTTTAAGGGTTAACCCAACAGTAAGGAAGTGGCCTATAAACCTACTATCACTACACTTCTCCCCCTTTACTTTTCAGAGCTTACCAGCTCTCCAGCATGACACTCCACATGAGTCAGTCAAACACTTCTGACACCATTAATGTAAACCCTGGGAGAGAAAATACCAAGGTCCCTACTGGGGCTTGAACCCGGACCTCAAGATTGGTAGGCGGACACTCTAACCACGTCGCTAAAGGGTTAACCCAACAGCAAGGAGTGGCCTATTAACCTACTATCACTACAGTTATATCATTTTCTGCTATTTTTGCGTTACATCTTGTCTCGCAGTATTTGATTTTTGCGAGAACAACTATGTGCAGCACTACAGTAAACAAATTTGACCTTCTTTGGAAGCTGATTACGTTTCACATCCTATTTTTGTAAACGTAGGTCAATTATTTTTAAATGCCCTCGTCGATCATTTGACTCAGTTAAGTTGGTAATGAATTGTGTGTTGTCCAACTATTTGACGGAGTTAACCTTCCAAGTTGTGTTAATTTTACATTGCAGTAATTGTTAATGTCTTAATACTCACGAAATTTATTTTGAAAATTTAGGGGTCCTATACATTTTACACTTTCCGTTTTTTTTCACGAAAATATTCGGCGAAATTCGGCCCCATTCCCCCTCAAAATAGTACGTTTTTCCCCCTTTCCGATGCCTAAAATTTCCCTCCGAAAATAAAAAAGAAATGCCAATCAATTAAATCATAATACACTAGTTTATTTTATTTATTTTCATATAAAAAACAGTTCACCGCAGTATCTCACGTTTTGTTTACATCGACACCGGTTGAAGTAACTTCCCTTGATAAATCAGAATCATCGAAGCGCTTTATTATTCTGCACAACAACGCTGTTGAATGTTAGTCTGTAAATGATTTGCATTCTATTTGTTTGGCCGGGTAGTGTTGAGTTTTCCATCTTCTAGTCAGTCAGGGATTGATTTTATGCTTTGGGAAGGGACTAGTCCAACGCATACATTTTTTTACAGTTTGTTTTTTATTGTGACAGGTCAAATGTAGCAGTGACTGCAAATGTCAGAATTTGACAATAATAAAAAACAGCCACTCACCGACTTGTTTAGGAAAGGACCTAATGTCTGTTGCAAATTTTGGTATTCTAATGAACAGTCAGGGGTGTAACTGTTTTAAGTTATGTTACCTATTTCAGTTACTTTTTCAAGCATTTTATAACCTGTATTAGTTATAAAATATAGTTGACTCAGGTAAGTTAATCAAAAAAAGTCTTTTTGCTGTTCTCACAAAGTGACCTTTAAAGTGAAATTAGTAGCAAACTGTGGTTAATCAAATTCTCTTTTAGTCTGAGCATGACCTGATAAGCATAATGGGATATTAAGAGTTTTATAGCTTTAAAACATATGCGTAAAACTTTATCAGCCTTGCGTAAAATTTTTTACTGCATAGCTGGAAAGATAAAAGGTCAAGGATTCAGGAAATAATTGCATTAGTTGCATTCATAATGAGGAATTGGCACAGGAGGGCTTTGTAATATTTTATGATAACTGAAACAAGTTATGAAAGTTTAAGCAATAACTCAGATGGGTTATAAACTGCGATAACTTGAAACAGTTACACCCCTGACTGATGGATGTCTTATCCTCCACATTTGAAAAATTTATTTGGTTATCTGGTATTGATATGCTACATTGTGTTATATGTCATGTCACATGCTCTTATGGGCCTTGAATTTATCAATAAACTTGGAACTGTAGTTTATTTCAAAACAAATGAAAATTCTCCTTTTCTTAGTTTTACGTCGTATTTTCCCCCCTCCAAAGAGCACTGACCCCCTTCCCCCAAAACTGAAAAAAAAAACACTGCTTTCACAGGAAGCGCTGTATCAAGTTGGATGCCGTACCGCGAAATTAGAATTAACTCCCTTGGCGAAAGTGAAGGTCACATGCACCGGAAACATGACGGGTTTAAATGTAAACAAGGACTAGAACAATAATTTTCTGCTTGAAATGATAGTGGAAAAGAGAAGGTTTACGAAGTTAATAGGAAATAATAGCAACATCATGTTGCTTTTTCTTTCCTTTATTCATTTATTCCCTTAGTACCGTAAAATAGCTGCAAACAGTGTAAGCGAATAAAATCAGCACACAAGAATAAAAAAAAACTACGGAAAAGCATATACACAAAGCGAATAATAAGCATATAAGTGGAAAATCTAGGGATATCATTGGTTAAAATAAAGATTCATGACTTTCCAGATCTGCAGAGCTAACTAGTAAACTACCACACATCTAGTTTTTCCATTCAAGAAAGAAATCATATTTAAACTGATTAAAATTATTAGTTAGCCTAAATTCCTCAGACCATCTTTAAAGTATATCCTGAAGCCATAACCAGTTAAAAAGACTTCATTCAATAGTTTCACTTACAAAATAATCCAAAGTCAATGAGTAATTGCTTGATCGTGCAAATGGGGTGTTTCAAGCAAAGGGAGGCGATCGTGTCTTTTAGTTATGCCTAATTTCTGTACTATTTATACTGTACCGTACCCTTCTGTACTGTAAAATTTCGCGACTAATTTGTTTACAGGAAAATACACAGCTTTTTTTTTCGTTAAGAAATGCGATGCATTTGTAATTAACATTGCTAGAATATATCAAAACTATATTTGTAAAACACTGTTGAACATTGTATCGTTGAAGACACAGTTTCATTGACCATCAAGATCAAAGAGCTAATATGAAATAAGACAAATCCTAAAAGCAAGCTCAAAAAAATCGGATTTAGCTAAAAATATTATTCATCATTTATTTGTCATAAAGACACTATTCACTGCTCAAAAGAATTCGCGAGAACGTATATATTTGAAAAAAATGTCTACATATTGTGTCACCATACCTGTAACAGTGAATATCATATGTTGCAAAATTTATGGGAAGCCGGTGTCACAGTGACGTCATTACCGCGTTCCCGTGGCTTTCTGCTTATTGATATTTTTTCTCTCCATTTTCTGGCCGATTCTTGATCTTTTAAATGAAAATAGAGCTATTTTTTTTTTCAAACAACTGGAAATCTTTCTTGCATTATTGTTGAGTGATGAATAATTTTTAGCAATTGAATCCTGTTTTGTATTCACTGCGGAAAGAAGTATTTCCTGTGAGCACTTGTCCGCTAGGGTGCGCTTTTTAAGAACTTCCGACGAAACTTTTCAAATCCATCACCAAGTGTGAAACTATACTTGCGTTACCGTAAAGCTCGATTCTCGAGCAGGCCCTTTGGACCTGCTCTTCGAGCTCGCTATAAAAAATAAATGTACATTTTATACTTCTTTGATCAAGATATATCATTAATAAGTGATTATTGTACATTTAAACGAATTGGTTCAGTTGTTTTGAATTTCTCCAAAAATCAGCAAGACAGCCAGCCTTGTTTTTTTTTTTAACCTGCATGTACTGTTACCGCCACAAAATGAGTAGGACATCTTCTTATTATTCATCTACGATAATTGCCTCGTTCAATTAATGATACATTTTGGCCATGCGGGTGGGAGGGAGGGGGTGGGGGGGCGGTTGGTGGGTAAAACGTGAAAGACTCTCAGGTTTTCAAGCTACTCAATCCACCTAGTACTCCCTGACAGTTGGTAATAAAAAAGGCGCAAAACCTAACACCTTATAGCCCTTTATTTAAAATGTAAAACATGTACACACATTTATAAGCTATTGTGCATTAGTAAGGTTAAAACAGGATAAAAGCAAGTATATATAGTAATTATGGTTGGAACATCGATGCAGCCAGTGCTGATTTGAATCTGAGGACTGTTTCGGCACTGACTACATGAGATGGTAAGATGTTCCACTCTTCCACAGTTCGGGGGAAGAATGAGTATTTGTACTAGTCAACTGTGGTAGAAGCTTAAGGTATTTGCAGAGCTAAGTGATGGTGATGTCTAGATTGTCGTGTGATTGGAGCGAGATATTGTTTAGGATCGACATCAACATGATTATGAACCATTTTATAAAATAAAACTAACCTACTATATTGCCTTCTGGATTGGAGGGAATTCCAATTTAAATTTGTTAGGATGTTTGTGACTGTGCCCGGGGTCTTGCTGTAAATATTTACTACAAATCTCGCAGCTTGCCTCTGAATGCTTTCTAAATTTATCTATATTCTTCTGATGATAAGGATCCCAAACACTGGAACTATACTATAAAGTTGGTCTAACAATAGTGTTATAGGCAGCTGTTTTGGTACAACTCTTAGCAGAATGTATATTACGTTTTAAAGACTTTGACTTGCTTTACTAGATATTTTGTTTATATGAGGGGACCAAGATAAGTTAGATGTTACTTCTACACCGAAGTAAATAAATTGGCTGACAACAGACAGAGGCTGATCATGTAAGATATAGACAGTATTCACTGGTTTTCTGGACCTGACATTTGCATATGTTAAAAGACATCTTCCATTTCTGCTCCCATAATGATAGACTGTTTCAGTGACCAATAAGGTTTTGTAAAATACAATATGTTTGCAAATGTTTTGACTCTTGATAAATATGTAATTATCAATTTAATGTATTTAAAATGTTAGAAAGATAACAAATTTGCTAAAACTTTTTTTTCTAAAATTATGTCACTTGTATGGTGGTAATGCCAGTGAAAATTAACATGCCAGTTACCATCCTTACTCTAGCAGCGTTAAATGTGACATTTCCATATATGGAAAAAGAATATTTCATGTTGATTCTGGTTAATAAAGTCTATCGTCTTCTTAATCTAGCCTTACTTTCTTTTTTGTGCCTTAAGAAAAAGTGCTTAAAATTTTTCGCCGATTATTATATTTGTTTAAAATGAAGTCTGAAATATATAAAACTCCACAGGTCGCTCAACACGACAAAAAAAACGAAAAGTAAACGGTAGTGTAAGTGGATGCCACGTCCGCTCCCTATAGCCCCGGGTTGAGCAAAACAATATTTACATATGCTACAAGTACAAAAACAATTTAGACACATCAGCAGATGTGTTCGTACGGCGGTGTACACGGGACCTTCAATGATACAGTAGCGTGTAATTCCATGAAAAGCGGCGTATGGTCCTCAGATATAATAATGGGTTTGCTCTAAACGAGAAAACAATATACTTGTTAGGAATGTTTTGCATTGTCTCCAAAAAGTGATATTATAGTGGTACAATGTATATTTCGATCACGTGATATTGTTAAACAGATGACGAAAATCCCAGTCACTGAAAAAATGCAGTTGATAGATACAAGAACAGTTCGGGAGACAATAGAATTGCAGGTAAAATGGAAGTAAAATCATTGCAATACTTAAATAAAAATAAGTTATTTATTTACAAAAGCAATGTTATTAAAGTATAATTTTAATGACTAGGTTGATAAAAGTCTCTTAACAATATTGAGTACCTAAACTGATTTGGTCATTAGGCTTCCGGAAGAAAAATCCAGCAAGGATGAAATGAAATTAAAGTAACTGAAACAGGACAATCACCAAAAACAAGTCCACTGATGAATTATGTTAAGATGATATTTAAAAAAGAGCACTTACTGAAATAATATAAGCTTTATGTAACATCACATACGACCAACAGACAATATGAGCTAAGAAGCTCTAGTGCGACCAACATGGAATCCAGTATTAATTACCTGTGCTTATTTTACAACCCTTTAAATACTGAATGCCTAGCAAGGGAGCTACAAGCGCTATTTTTTACGTCGAGCCCCGACCCTCCACACCCAAAGCGGAAACCTATAGAAGCGATACAAAGACACAAGATACATTTTTTTTAAAATCTATATTTAGGACAGAGACTATGAAGTGAAATGATCATCATTAAGAACCAAGTAGAGAGGGAGAGTAGCGTCATCTCTGTAATTATTCTGAAAGACTTATCTCTGTGCCATGGCGATTGCTTTTTTTTTCTGGATAGATAACTTAAAATAATAAGGTCTTAAAATGAAACATCTTACATAGCAAAAGTGCTCTCTCTCGTTAACTTAAAGAAATATCGTAAAAACGTAGGAGACATATTGTCACGTGAGGTGTGTTAGCTCTTAAACCAAAGGAGCTATCTCCTTAACACTATTATAGATATCATTTAATTGTAATGAAACGCCGCTTTGCCTTATAATGCTATTTTTTAACGCTTAAGGGCGGGAAAATAACAACTGCTCACTGTGCCATGGCACGGGTGGAAGCAAATTACTTTGATCATAGTCTGTTACACTGCTCATGTTCACTTCTCAAACAGACAACAACAGTCACACACCAATATATTTTCGGGATCCCAAGAGTTATCGACCAAGGTGAACAGTTTTGCATATACCTGTAATTCGCTTGTTATGTTCTGCTACAAACAGCACTGTTTTCCCTAATGATTCTTAGCCATTTTCGAATTAAGACGAAGTGAAGTGAAGTGCAATGCGTACTGCTAGGACAATCGATATACAAAAAGGGATAATCTCAGTATAGGTATATGTACGGCTTAACATTAATAAGATCTGGCATATTATGTCACCACTTTGCGATGGATTTGACTTTGTAGGTTCGTCTGTCAGCCCGTTTGTCCATCAGAGACACACGCCCGAAAAAGTATATTACCTACCGTCATGAAATGTTATATGAATTTATATAACATTGCAAGTTTGTCACCTAAGGTTTTGGATTTAACCCACCTAAGCACAAAGTGCTCTGTGTAAGCTTTTGTGATAGCATTGTGTCCGTCCGTTGTCCGTGTTCATCCGTCGTTTAGACTTCCACCTTTAACACACTACAGATCACTGTTTTCGCCCGATCGTAATGGAACATAGTTAGAATGTTTGCCTTAATAATTTCTCCTCCAAGTATTAAACTGGTTAATCTTGGCTAAACACAAGGTCACTAGGTCAAATCATATAAAAACACACTAGATAGCATTTGTTTTCATGGATCTTTATGAAGTCTCTGTAGGACTGTTTACATCAAATAGGAACTGACTACTTAGTGTTACGCGTGAAATTGTCCAAAACGTAGTTCCATGTTGTTGATGATCAAATGTGGAATAATGAGTCATATAAGGATGTGACAGTTATATTTTTTTGGCTTAGTTTTATTGCTTATTGTATTGAAAAAGTTCTAGACCACTTTCATTGCAAATTTCCAGGTTTTAGTTTAATTCACAAAATGTCTACATATTGCTAAACGGCAAGTTTCATGGGAGCATTTTCAGAGGGTGATGTTTTTCAGAAAAGATTATCTTTTATTTTTCTTATCACAGTGTATATAACATTACATCTCAATACTTAATTATTTTTGGTAAAAAGACATGTTATACTAACTGGCTATATATGGTTTCATATCATTGAAATTCTCTAAACTACTGAAAATGAGGTCTCAAGATTTAATTGTTTAATATATGAAATAAAGAAGGATCTGAATTGGTATATTTTAAATAAAAGCAAAAAGAATAAAGTCTATACAAAATGAGTTTCAAGCTGCTTAGTAGTTTCAACTGTATTTGAACCAGTGACCTAGAATAGTGTTTTTAGGTCAGTTATCCCTCTTTCAAATGAGTTTTTAAAGCGATTAGAAAATATGGTTTCTAAAGTGTTGCCAAATCTTTTCTGTACCTTGGCCTAGCGACATTGGTTTTTTTACCTTAGGTTCCTCAGTTTTAAACTTAATATGACCATGTTTTAGCAGATCAGATAGAAAATATGGCTTCTGCAGTGTTAACAATGTTTTTGTATGATTTGAAATAGTGACTTTGATTTTGACCTCAGATGATCCAGTTTTGAAATTTAAATGGAATTCGTCAGGATAAATATTCTGATCATGTTTCAGATAGATCAAGTAAAAAATAATGCCTCTAAAGCGTCAACAAGATTTTTCTTTGAATTGACCTAGTTTTGGATTCCATATAATCCAGTTAAAAATTAAATCTAGATTCTTTAAAATTCTGAGCAGGTTTGTTGTAGATCCAGTGGAAAATATATGGCATTTAGAGTGTTAACAATCTTTTTTCTATGATTTCACTTCGGGACCTAGTTTTTATCTCATTATAACTCAGTTTCTTATTTGGTCTAGGTTTTATAAAGTCAAGCATTCTGGCCAGAATTCATATAGATCAGCTTGGAAGTATTGCCTCTATAGTGACATATTTTTGCCGTAGAGGATCCAATTTCAGCTTAAATTGTGCTGAAAATGCATTATACGTATAATTCTATTTTTGGTTTATATCAGAACTACTGTTTTAAACAATTTTTGAAGTTTACTTGTGGATATAATTATATATAAATGCATGCTTGTACATTCTTGCGTAAGAGTCAGTCCAAAGCTCTTTATCTAGTTTGATGTAAAGCTATATTTGTATGACATGGCTGCACACATTAAGCCAGGAGCCCTGTTTATTTTCAAAATGGTGATTCGTAACTGCCGTGAAACTTATTTTGTATAGTGATTTTGTATAGTGATTAGTTGTATTTGTTTCCGTAATGTTACTTTCCGCCATCTATTCGAAAAATACTTTACATTCTCAAGCTATCTCTTTCAAATAAAGACTTTAGTGTTGGTTCTTAGCTTTAAATCGCCGCCACCTCCTTTACGTCAACTGTTGTCTATGTCAACAAAAGAGAGCTCTCGATATATTGAAGATATATTTCAAACACGTAAATACGTATCTTCTTATCTGCGTTATGCATACGGTCCCTATAACTGTGTTTTCTCTTAGATACGTAATGTTTTCTCCTGGTATTGAAAATATAAAATATATCACATTTTCTTAAACTGATAGCTTTCAAACTTAAGAAATGTCTCTACAATTTAAATGTATTCTGTAGCCTGTAGCCTCTGAATTAACAGTGAAACGGCTTGCACTACTTTTGTGCACTAACGTTTTTCCACCAGAACACTATTAATATTTCTTTCCAAGGCAGTTTGGCAGTGCTCTTAGAATACATTTTCTAAAGATTATCTGAAATTATTTAAAGTTTGTGAGACATAAATTGCTTAGTTTTGATAGAGGTAATGACGGCCGCACTCATTAAAAATGCAAATATTTGACTTTATAGGGGTCTTGTTATTGACCGTTTATTTACCATTTAAATCCGATTGTAAAATAAAACTTTACCTAGTCCATGTAAACCGACATCATCCCACCCATACCACGAATCTAAACAGACCGAATGCTTCTCAAATTCTGTTTTTGCCCATCGTTACATTTATGTTACTTTTAACAAAACGTAAAAATTGACTATAAATAAACCATTTTAAGTACCCAAATACTAATGGGGCAAATTTCAAAAGTTTATGATAGACAATAATTCACATGCTTTTCTATCTTTTTAATACCAGATTAAACGAAAACTGAAAAATGTTACTAAAATACCGTGGTATGTTTGTACGTAAATGACGGTGACCATCTTTGAAGTACAAATGCTTGCCATTGTAAATGAAAAGATTGGTCGGTAATTCATCATATGCTTTTTCACAAGCCAAACAAAAGCCGGTTAAAAGTAAATCTTGGTTTACGCTTGTTAGCTTTGGCTTGTCTAAATCTTCTCGGGTCTACATTTTCTTGCGTTTTTAATTTCCACTATGTGCACTGAGACGTCGACTTCTGACTAGTAGGCCGGCAAAGCTATATCAGATGGATCTTAAATTGTTTGTACTTGAGCATGAAGAATATTTTACTTTTAAGATAACAGTTCATGTTCAGTGATAAAAAAACTAATCTATACCAGTGGACATAACTACTGTTTTTAGCAAAGTATAAAGGTTTTAAACACAAAATGTAATTAAGAAATTAATAAGTCAATCGACTGATCGATCGATTGGTAGGTCGGTCGATCCATCTATCGATCGATCGATCCATCCATTTATCCATCCATCTATCCATCAATCAACACAACTTCTTTTAACTGTTTAATCTGTTGAGAGCATTTGAAAGAACATTTTATAGAATAAGTAAAGCATTATATTATGTACAGTCTGCTTCTAACTGTCTGTCGCTATATTTGCAAAAAGTACATTGTGCGGATGGCAACGTCAAAAATAAGGCAAACACTTCCTTATTTTTCTGATTTTTAGAGGGTGTGGAATATGCTTAATTGCATATATTTCTAGGGGTTAACATTTTGGTCTTAAATAATACTTTCGTTCTGAAGCATACATTAATGCCATAATGCAAAATAACCACACAAGTGTTGCTAATTTATAACTTATTAAATAAACCAATGAATATCTGAGACGTGTTTAAAGATCACGAAAATACCCCGCCAATCTTCTGCTATCGTATGTTAACTTTTTTTTTATTAAGATATGACCTAATCTGGTCACTTCTTGCGTATCCAAGTTTCCGGAATAAGCAACAATTACGTCTGATATCAACGTTCACAATATCATGGATTTTAATCTGTTATTCTGCGTTTGGTCTGTATGATTAACAGTTACATCAATACCACATTCCTCCACAATGTCACATTCTACATCATATAGCTGTTGCAACAGAATTTCTATCTTTGTCCAACCTGTAATACACATGACAACACGAAACTAGTAACCAAAAACAATGAAAATGATACTTTAAATTTTAGATTTAAATATTGCCTGATGATTACTTCCTTTTTTTTACGTCCTTTCTTCCATTTCTGTAACGCAACTGCACACATAATTACTGCTTAACATCATTTGATAGCATATTTTAATGTCTAAAAAGCAGAATGATAATCACATATACAGTAAGGGGCAATAATAGGAAAGCAGGTTCGTGATGAAAAATTACATGTCTCGCTAAAGTTCACCGTTCATATTTTTTCTAACTGCCCTACTATCTTTGCCTTACATGTAATTCTTATATATTGTCATACTACAGTTGGAGAATATAGGTAATGATTAACGTTGTAGAATACTCGTTAATTAGATTTGTATTTGTAGGTTAATTTTCAGGATTTCTGAAATCTTTATGTATACTGACCTCTTTTCTTTATGTGGAAACGAATACCATCGAATCTGTTCAGTGTTGGAACTGAACTTTTTCGTTTGGTAACAAAAGAACTGATTGCCGAGAATCTAACTTCAGCACTTCGTAATCCATGCATTGTAGCTTTCTCCACCCAAGGGTGTTGCTTTGGTTTCTGAATAGTGCCGTCCTTTAGTAACTCCTCCATTTCGTTGTCGGATAGGGGAGCCGAAATCTCCAGACCACTAAATAAAACAAATATACAATCAAATCTGCAGCAACGCTTATTGGAAGCATAGAACACGATCAAGCAAAATAATAGAAACTCTGTTGGTTGAGTCTTTCATAAGAGGTAATGAATAGTGCAACAGCTTTAACGTCCACAGCGTTAGCTTAAGCGAAAACAAATTGATGGTTTTCATAATTTACAAGGATCAGACATAATAACACAAAACTGATATTAGTAAAACGACTGAAGAAGAGGCTCTTTGATCCAAGACAGGCTTCTCTTTAAAATGACCTTTCACTTTTTTTCCATGTAGTCCAGTCATGTACATTTATTAAGACCTATATACTGGTCAGCACGTTGGCAGAATGTTTTGTAAGATGAACATTGCTTTGTTATTTTGTTAAAAGGTACCTAGAGTATTAATCAGCATTTATTCAATCATATCATGTATACGAAATACATACATGCAGTCATACCGACGATCAAATCAGTGGAAATCTGATAAACAACCAATGACTTAGAATTTGCCAGTCCAAAATATATCATGTCACATTTTTAAAGGAGTAATCAGTTACTTAAATGGTTTTGCTCCCAATATTCCATTTACTTTACAGTAATTTTACTACATCTTCAGTAGCTGTATCTTTGTTATACATACGTTTCGGCGTCTATCCCGAGTCCTAGATCTTTAATTTTCTTCTCGACTGTAGAGTCAACTTTACCCTCCTTTTGGATCGTGTATTCATACATGAACATGTCAACTACAAACGCCGTCACAATACTAGAATACGATAATTTTTCTTAATGAAAATGCTTTACGTATGCAAATTGTTCAAAGAATCGAAAGATTGAACAGTGGTTTCGATTAGTGGGTATTTCTTTTCGTACATAATCATTTCGATCAAACAGGAAAGGTGAAAGCCACCCAAAATAACGTTACATTTAAGTAATCAAAGGACAAATTTTTAAACAGCTTTTCAAAAAAATATATAAAAAACTGTCTCTGTTACTTTTTACGAAATTTAACATCCTGACATTTTCTGAATGATCTGCTATTGATACTCAGTGTCTGTGCATCACTATGATCCAGAAGATGTGGTAGATGTCAGTTAGCAAGAAAATTAAAATACGTAAATAATTATACTGTAAACTTCACAAGATGTTATTAAACGAAATATGTAACAACTGTTATAACATTACAAATAAAAGAGTTCTTACTTCATGACAACGACGGAGACACACATAAAGAAGACGGCAAAATAGATTCGAGCCGCTTTGCCAGCAACCAACACATATCCTTGTGTAAGGACTTAAACATGTCAAGGAAATCATGATGATGATAATGATGATGATTGTAGAATATTCACGTTTAATTTAGTTTATACTAATTTGTTTTAGCTCGATTGTGATGGAAAGCTTTAAGCTTATTGGAACCACTCCCGAGTCCGCTGCCTGGAAAAACCAGTACTGGTGTCATATGAATGAACTAATAAAGTTCAATTCTGTAAGTGTAAGTATTAACGCGAATATTCAGAAATTTATGGAATCATATACGCTTTGAAATATTGAGTACATGGTAAATGAGCCGTGGCATGGGAAAACCAACATAGTGGCTTTGCGACCAGCATGGATCCAGACCAGCATGCGCATTCGCGCAGTCTGGTAAGGATCCATGCTGTCCGCTTTTAAAGCCTATTGGAATTGGAGAAATTGTTAGCGAACAGCATGGATCCTGACCAGACTGCGCGGATACTCAGGCTGGTCTGGATCCATACTGGTCGCAAACCCACTATGTTGGTTTTCTCATGGTGCGGCTCAAATGATGAATATGACTGGATTTTAGTACGAATAGAGGTCATAACTAGAAAGTAGGAAGAACACTAATTAAGATCGTCTACCTACGACTGTTTGCAACATCTTAGAAACCATAAGCTAATGTAAAGTTGTCTTGCTTTTTATTAAATTGCTGTTTTAAAACAAGTTTTACTCATCTGCGATAGCAAGCTTTCAAACAATCTTGATTTCTTACCAGTTTTTTGCTTATTTAAAACTAAATACATTGACGTCTAAAGCAGATCAGGAGCACGAATTATTACTAAATAGGACGAAATATGTCAAACAATTCTGATAAACAGTTGACTACACATTTTCTTTTTACCTCCACCCTGTCCCTGGCACAGGATAGTAATAATAAACGTTAAGCTATACTAACTAAAGTATGGCAGACTGAAAAACAAATTTATGATGAAAAAAACCAAGGATACTATGCCAGTTATTCTCGAACAGAATCGTTGACAAAACAAGTACAGAGCTGATGAAATCGTTGAAATTCAGACTGCAGTATCTGGACTCGTAGAAAGCACTACCTTTCAGCTCTAGTGCACCACAATACATCTCCTCTAATGTTTCATTTGTTACATTATGAGTATGGTCATTGATCTTTCCTTGAAAAACTTCTATGCCGATGATTGCAAATATGTAAAATATTATCTGAAATAAAAAAATGAAGCAAAGAACTGAAACGAAAGAAACTAAAATACCAGTTAAAAGTACATATATATAAATTTACATATGGTGCGATATCACCAAAAACATGTGAACTCGCGGTGATGTACGAGTAGAGCGCTTTTCCCTAACCGGTGATAGCTGATTGGAATTTCGGTGGGAGAGGAATCTGGCCATGGTTTCCGCGGTTTCTACAATCAGAGGTTCGGATCAGGTACAAAGAAAACATATATTAAACGTAGTTAATTTACATTATTAGAACCTTTTCTACAATTGATGTAAGATTTGGATTTGTTATAACTTTAAGTGAAGTCTCTGAATAAAGATACTACTATTGTATGCTCAGTATGCCAAGTTTCATTATATTTCATGAACAATGCTTTTACCAACGAGATAATAGAATATATAAATAAAACAAGAAACGTGGAAATTCCACGAAAACCAGGTTTTCAATTGCATCACGCCAACATGTTCTTTAAAAATGGTCATATTCTATTATGCATATATTTTGTATTATAACTATGACCATATGTTTCTATTTTTAGTGGCCCAATGGCATTAAAATGACCCTTTTATCACCAAAAAAAAAAAAAAAAAAAAAAAAAAGAAATATAAATTTTTGAATCTCAGTGAGATTTGAACCGAC
Organism: Mercenaria mercenaria; assembly: GCF_021730395.1. Taxonomy (NCBI): domain Eukaryota; kingdom Metazoa; phylum Mollusca; class Bivalvia; order Venerida; family Veneridae; genus Mercenaria; species Mercenaria mercenaria. Next base: position 27,210,727 of record NC_069361.1, on the reverse strand, counting down.
ACCCCTCCGTTCCACAGCACAAAATCTATTTTTATTTCAAATATTCAAATATGACACTTTTTTATTTTAGCTATATTGATCTTGACCCTGATCCATATGACCTCAAATACATTCCCAACCATTTGTGTTTGATAAAAGCTATCTACACACCAAGTATACTGACAATAAGTGTACCCAAAATAAAGATATTGAGTAGAAGCCATTTTCCTATTTTTAGTAACAGTCGCCCCAAATTTCATTCAAAGCTAATTTTTCAGATAAGCTTGCTAAACACAAAGTTTGGTGGCAGTAAGTAATTCCAAACTAAAATTATAAAGCCGAAACCACCTTTTTAATGATCACACTGAGAAAAAATTCTAGTTTTAGTAACTGTGACGTTGACCGTGCCCAAATGGCATTAAAATGACTTTTTTATTACAAAGAAAAAAAAAGAAAAAGAAACAAAAATGGATCTCAGTAGGATTTGAACCGACACCCTTCCGTCCCACTGACTAAAGAGTAGCTTTTGACCCAACGCTCAAGGCCCCTGCGCCACCGTAGAATTTTCTAAGTATGAAGATTAAATAAGTTTACCCTGACCTTGAACTTGACCCCAATGACCCCATATACAATCCCAACCTTGGTTTTTCTATAACCTACCTATAGGCTAAGTTTAATTCCAAAACATCAAACTAAAGGTATTGTCCGGAAATCAGTTTTTCTATTTTTAGCAAAAGAGACATTGACCTTGACTTAAATGACCCCAAATACAATCTCAACTTTTATCTTCTAACCATCTCTCTACAGGCCAAGTTTGGTGTCTATAGCTTGTTCCAAACTAAAGTAATTGCGCGGAAACCAAGCGCCCGCCCGCCCGACGACACAGCCCAATCTAATAACTTGTTTTCTACGAAAACCTGGTAAACAAGAATTTAAGAATGACAACTTACAAACAGAATGCCACAGTACATAACTATGGATAAAGAAATGTTGACTAATGTATCCGTTATGATTTTAAACCTGAAATAATATAATAAGTTATTAGTTTTCAGCATCGGATACATTTTCTTAAACAAAACCAGCCATGACGATAAGAAAAAAGTATTTAAGTTTACAGACATAAGACATAACAAACCGCATATATATATATATATATATATATATATATATATATATATATATATATATATATATATAAATTGCTTATGTATGTTGCAGTAAGATACCACCAATGGCAATGGTAACAAAACAGCTTGTATCACAGTTTGGTTTGTTCTTTAACTAAATAAAAGGCACTGAAGAAAGGGTGTGGTGGTATCTGGAACAAATTTGACTGTATATTGCATTGACCTTTGTTTCACATCAGATTCTAAAATAAGTCATGAAAATATCTTATTTTGTACTGGAGGGATATCAATTAAGATTTGATAAACAGGAAGTTATAGTTATCCTCGGCGGTATATTAGAAAGTTGATCTTTACCTTTTGATGTGCACAAGGAGGCGTAGGATTCTAAAGATTCTAATTATTTGTATAATCTTTGATGTTTCTGTAAAAACAACACCTTGAAAGGAAAGTAATTTAGTCATTAATACACATCGAAAATATAAACAATACAAAATGTATATGTAATTATTTTCGTCCACAGGAATATCTTATATTAGTGAATATAAAGGACATTAAACCGATTTCAGATAAAAGTAAACAATGCACTGATCACGAACACTTTCCTGTTATAAGACTTGTTTTAGAAATCAGTGAACTGACTAAATCTATTGAGTGAAATAAACTTCTGTTGCCAGTAACTTAAACTGATCTGTTAAATATCTTTAGTAATTTAGTTATACAGACAGTGTACAATGTGAAGATAATTTATTTGAATATGGTAATGTAACAACATACAGTGTTTTACAAATAACAACCCGAATGGAAAAAAAAAATAATAATCAAATATCATATTTATATTTCGCTGATCCTAACTTCGAATTTAGAACTTTTATATTATGGACCGGAACTTGCTAAATATGGAAAACTCTCTAATGCATCAGTAATATGAGTCAAACAAAAGAAATGTTAATAGAGACGAACATTTGAACCTAATTATAATTATACAATATCATCTCAGGTAATACATATTCATTAAATTTGGTTATAAATATTCGTCGCTATAAATTCTTTAAAAAGTTCCTATGTTCATCTGGAGGAAAGATCCTTTAGTGTTTGTACCTTGATATGGGTAGACATAGCTTGTGATTATAAAAATGCAAGATGCTGATGTTATGAAGACATCAAACCTGAAAAAAAATAATGTGAAATAATTTGAAACAAAACACAAATTTGCATTTGAATGTATTAAAATATATCCATTACACATTTTACAAACATAACCATGTAGGACATGCTGGAGTGGAGTTAGAAAAACGTACAAATGACGGCCTGAAATTGCTTTGTAGATTTAGATAAGTTATTAATGGGGTGGCGTTTCTATTTCCCGTTTGTTTACTGTTCAATAAAAAGTTGAAAAACCTTTGCTTTGCGAAATATTTTGTAAACGTATGTTTTCATTTATCGGTAGATATATATAAAAACACTTTGAAAGTCTTGTCAGTATGAAAAGAAATGTATCTAATTGTAGTTATTATAATAGTAATAAATAATATGAAATATGCAATTTACCAATTGCTAAATCGCTTGAAGTATCTCAATGGTCCGTAAGTGAAAACTTTTATCAGGATCTCCAGAAAAAACAGGCAGCAGAACGGGACGTCGATATGTGCAACGTCGAACCCAATAAGGAATACCTCGATAATAACGACAATATCGTACATAAACTTGAAGAAACTATTTAAATAAAGACATATATGTTTTAATGATTGTTGCAAATAATATGTAAATAATACGAGCAAATGGCTGTAAAAGGTGATGCACACCTTAAGGAAATGTGCTTAACAACTTGCAGTGGCGCACCAGGAATCTAAGTGAAAGAAGCCAAGATTCATTATGCGATTTTCTTTGTTCTATTTATTTATTTATTTGGGTTTTACGGCGCACCAACACAGTATTGGCTATATGGCGCCAAACAGGACTACAAATTTTGGTTCCACATCTCATTTACATCGAAATAAAAACATTCTACCGCAGGTAAAACTAATCAGATTTTATCTCTGGCGTACATAGGTTCACAACCTGGGAACGATAAAATGGGCAGTGAAACCAAAATTAAGTATACCCGACTTGTCAGGGTGATGTAAAACAAAATAAATATTATTTCCAAATTAAATAGGCGGTCAGTGAAAGCAACTTAATATTTTCCTCTAACTTAGATTCTAACTAACCATGATACTATGCACTCTGTAAAAAGACCCTTGACAAACAGTATGCACCGTAGCAAGATAATAACAGATCCGGTTTAACCGAGTCTGTTCATCATGATATGTAATGTGATGTGCAGCATCTCACGCGTCAACTAGTAAGTACATAGATGACAAAGAGATTGTAAGGATATACGTACACACTATCTACGAAAGTTTTGAGGTATTCTGCTGGAGTGGAATTATAGATCTTCGGAAACCATTTTTCTAGGTATGTGGTCCGATCAGCAACTTCTGATACAGGTACATTTAGGAGATCAGCAACGTTCATAAATTCTCGTCTACCTGTAAAAACGTTACTCAGTTGCTGACACCATACTAGGTGTTCCGTCAAAGTGTAACACTTTGACAAAAATAAAGCGATATTAAGACTTGATTCATTTGCATTTATTTCAAGAGCGTGATAGAATAATGGTCTCCACTGAAAATTTCCTCTAAATTTTCTGACGTTCTTTGATTGTCGTTTTATAATTACAGCTGAAGAAAACTATCCGGAATAAAAAGACAACACATAATTCTATTCCTATAAAACTTTCTATGAACCACTCTCGAAAAGACACCCTTTGTTTCCCCAATTTTTCTCATACCGTCTGAAAAATGCGCCTGAAAGTAATCACATCTTTATGTAATATTTTTCCTTATCTCTCATTAAGCTGCGATGTGCAGTATCTCACGCGTCAACCATTAAGTACATAGATGACAAAGAGATTGTAAGGATATACGTACACACTATCTACGGAAGTTTTGATATTTCAATATTTGCAAACAAAAACTATGAAAAACGTAGTGCAAAATTTCAACCTATATGTCCAGAGCGGTTCATATCCAATATCAGCATGAGTAGGTCTATCTGGTTCTTGGAGAGCTTCGGCTGTGCAAGGGTCATAAGACGCTTCCAAATCCTGTATGTAACCATGTCCTCTCCTTTATGATTGATCTTGATCACATCAAACGCTTGAACCAGTTTCTTCTTCTTGTCTCGAGCGCTTGTCTTTATTTCAACCTGTCATTATTGTTATCATTATTGCCATTGTCAGTTATCAATTTGAGTTCTTTATTAAACACCAACAAATACAACAACAACAGCGATAACAGAATTGATCATTCTTTAAAGTGTATGTGCATAGTAAAATGTTTTTAGATAGTTTCTTTAGTGAACTTTTCAATTTGTCTTGCTGCAATAACGAAAGAATTAAGTCACATAGTTATCAGCTGACATTTAATTAAGGTATTACCTGAAACATACATGTACATGTTTCAGCTACAATAAACAGGATTTTTCCACAACCAGAGGAAACTAAAGGCAGTAGCAAGTGCAGTCTATCATATGTAAAAGTTTCCTTATATTCTTAAACCACAAACAGTATCTTTGAATGATTACTTTCCTTCGGGAAATGAAATATAGAATTAATCTGTTGTCTGTAATTTCCGCGAGAAACTTACCTTCATGTTTTCGTTATAACTGTGATAGGCGACAGCAAGGAAGACGTTAAGAAGCAGGTAGAAGCAGACAAGTATGTACACGAAAAAGAAGGCACAATAGAACCTGCTCTTCTCTACAGCCGGCATCCTGAAACAAGAAATTAATCCAGTTTTATTCAGGCATAATACTGAAAAAATAAGAGATAAGTCCAAGTGTGTTGAATACGACACGACAACATTCAAGCATATATTTAAACATGACTTAACCATCGAAGAAATAATTAATTTATTTAAAATGGGGGTCCCTAGAAATAACAGCTCACTTTTTCGTCATAATGTTATTATACATGCGGTAGGAAGATACTGTCAAAGCCACATTGAAGAAAAAACATCTTTGCTGAAAGAAGAATGTTTAGACATTATACAGTTGCATATATATCGTTTATGAACAGAACAGTTATTTTGAATTTACTCAAGCAAATGAGAACAATGTGCTGTAAGAAACAAATCATACTGGATTTTGACAATACCAAGGATGACAAAATGAGAACTCTAACTGGACTTTATACATATAAGGGGCAAAGTAAAAACAATACAAACTCGGACAATGAAGACATCGGGAGCCTACGGTCTGGAATATACAATAAATTGTTGTCAACACATTTCAGAGTGAGCAAATCAAATGTGCGACGAGTAATTGTGACTGTAAGGCTAGCACTGATCTTGGAATTGAAAGTATCGCTAGATACACTATTATTTCACAACAGCATACAAGGCCACTTTCAAGACCATTATTTGGTGCTGATAATGATGAAAGGTTTGTGGTTTTAGATATTTGTTTTTAGAAAAGTGGTAATTTTAAGTTTGAACCTATGGCGACTGGGCATTTCAGTACCATAGCAGGATCATTCTTTGCTGAAAGTAAAAAATATTGATGCATCAATATTGAAGCACATGATTTGTTCAAATATTGAGGACATACTTTGTGAAAGAGAAAGATATATATTGTAGATCGGTGATTCCGTTTCATTGTTAGAAGATCTCAGTTTACGCACAGGAGTGTCAGTGTTCATGACAAAGATGCGAAACTGACGCAAATAGATGGCGCTAAGTCGTTTGATGACTTGATTCAAAGGTTGATTTAATTAGCTCACCGGGACATACATTAACATTCAGTCATTATCTTTAACAGAAAAATAATTAGTATAAGGAAATATGTACATCCAAACGCATCCACACTTTCAAAGGACTAACATTCTTAACGACATTGTTCCTAACCTGTGAAAACTATTTCCAATATGACAAAAGTTTTTCAGTCTTTCAATCGTTATATTTAATGAGACTGTTTGATGTTTATTTAGCTGAAGTAAATGACCGGTTTTAAGGTTATCACTAAATCAGGACATTCGCTTCTAATTAGTATTTTCAAACTGTTCTGTTTCATCTTTTCCCACCATAGGTCATGTGAAAACTATTAAAGACTACATATATCTTTAAATACTATCTCGCATAGATTAAGCATTAAGCTTGGACGATGTGGAATTGTTATGCTCAAATCAATATTTGAGCATTATGAATCGTTTGCTACATGATATAAAGCAGTTGCTTAAACATATAATTTTTCTGTCTTGTAATAGTTATAATGACCGCAAAACAGCTGCATGTATGTTTAAGGTTTTATCACTATTCACGGCAAGTATGAAGTCACAAGAAGTGGTTATTGACACAGTTATAAGGTCAATAAATATTTAGAAGGTCTTTTGTGAACAAAGAACGCAACTAAAATGACCGCGAAATCCTTTGACAGAGTCTCTTCAGGAGAGGTAATGGAACATATAAACACTCTCACGTCTCTCTAGAAGCGGATCCAATTGAACTATTACAAAAATGACGTTGAGTTGACTCCATGATACAAAAGAACTAGAAAAAAATACAACACTGAGTTCGAGTACGGAGCGACAAACAACAGTCAAAGCAAGAGTTATAAATCTAAAAATAAGATCTTTAAAGTTAAGTTTGACAATACTTCTGCTGTCATATCATGGGTTACCATATCAGCAGGATTCTACGGTATTTATATAGTTACATACATGACATCAGGGTTGTTTGAAGTTGTAACGAGCACATACAGATCCCACACACTATCCATATAGTTCTTGAAGTAGTCTTTGCCGTCCGGGTACTTCATATCGTTTCTAAAATCATCAAAACAGATAAAGGAAGCAAAAGCTATTTTTAAATTGATTATTTTTAAAGACTAATGAAACACTTCTCACCATCTTTCCGCAATTTTTAAATTGGAAACTTATATTTAACATCATGAACGACATTAAATAATATCCTGAATCCATGTTACTATTTTTAGAATATAGAAGTAACTAAATCAGTTTCAACTGGAATTTATCATAGAAATTAATCCAAGGCATGCTATTGCTGAACACAAAAATGCAAAAATAATAATAAAGCAGATACTAGCTCGAAAGGTTTTCCAGCAAGCATTTTCTTTTTAACGTTATTTTCGTAAAAAGTTGTCACTACTAAGTTAAATATCCAATAACAATATTGAGATGCAGTTGTTAAACTATTCCATATCTTTGCGTCAAATACATAATCTGTATAAAACTTTCCGCTTTGCGCCTACAAATCCGTCATAAAGCTTCAAAGTTAGCATTATATCATCCCAAAACATGTACACATAATAACAATACCATTTTAGTGCCCTCCACAAACAAATTTTGTTTTTACTTTAAACATTTATTGACCCATTGCTTACAAACTTTAGTCGGAATCAATTTTCCTCATATTCTTTGTAAAAATAGGTTGAGCAGAAAGTATCTAAAGCATGATCGTACAGGTAATGTCTACCGCATGATTATGATCATAGGGTCATAGGGTTCACATATATAATAAAAGGTTTAAAACAAAGAAAGAATGTACCTAGTTGTATATTTTGTCCACAGATCAAAAACGAAATAGAATTAAACACGTAAGGCCTGACGTATTGCATGATAGGAACAGAAGTAAACGCTTTTGAAAAACTGCTTTTATTATCCGTTAACCATATCTGTTCACACAGCTTTCAAAGTCGTTTATTACTTTACCAAAAGTTCGTGAGAATTACTCACGACTGCTATTGTAGCGCGTTCAAGATGGTTGTAGTTGTAGGCTTTAAATTCAGACTAGGAAATGACTTAGAACGGCCATTACGATCAGCACGGTTCTTGTTGTACGGTCAAGAGAACATCTTTTAAGAGAAATTTGCATTACACTTTACAATCAAACAAGAGAGTTTAGTTCAGGAATGCAATATAAAAATGAAGAACGGTTCTTGTGGGTTGCTTTAAAATCAGGCAAATGTAAATAGTCTAAAACCGTTCTTGAAGGAACTTCTATGGTCGAATGGTTAAGATGGAAGACATCGAATCACTTGCCTCTTACCGATGTGGGTTCGAAACCCCGTTTAAGGTGCAGAATTCTTCATATAAAGATGACATCCAACTGACTTACAGATGGTCGTCTTTAAATAATGCCGAGAAGGACCCCTGGGAAGTTCTTTCACCATCACAGGTTAGAAAAGTCGCCAAATCACCTAAATTGTGTTAGTGTGACTCGAAATCCAACGAAAACAAAACAAAATAGAGATTTGTTTTTCAAATATTGGAAAAGGGATAACAGTTCAAGGACGTGCCTGTGATACCCTTTAATTCAGCCAAATCAAATTGTTCAGAACTTTTCTTACTGTAATTATGTGATAACGCCTTAGACCAGTGAAGAGAAAATAGTACACTATGAAGACATACCTGTGACTGAACATCTGGTAGGCGATCAATGCAAACACGAATATAAAGAAGTAGAACAGGAACAGAACATGTACGATCTCCTTGATTGTCCTACGCATATTTCGCCATGCTCGTCGTATCTAATAAGGCAAAGAAAAAAAACTACATGAAATTTAGAAAGCTGATATTTTTATCTTGAAACAATCGAAGACAAAATGATATTTTATTTATATTAATCAAAACTTATAAATAATACATATAAAGGAACATTTACAGAAAGGGAAACGTCTGCTGTATACAAACTTGATGGAAAGTACCTACATGTAAGTAAGTCTATTAGCCTAACAATATCACACGAATTCGCACCTGTCTTCCATCTGAAAAGTTGACTATAAGGAGAGGCCTGAGAACTCTGGTATATCTCACATCTCGTCCATCTGGAATAACTTGCTTTAGTATGACGAACAAAAGCATGTCAAGAATCGTCAACTGAAAATGAACAGTTTGGTAATAACATATTTAAGGAAAATTTATTTTCCCAAGTATTTTAAAGACAAAAAAAAAAAAGGTTCCCAAGTATTTTAAAAACAAAAAAAGATTCAGGTTATAAGAACATTAAGATATTTTAACTCAGTTATGAAGACAATTTGTAACCATATATTATTTCTCTAATAAGAAATCGAATTACGTAAGCGCAAACAGCAGATATTTTGAAATAGACGTATCATTTATGCTACAAAGGTCAAAATGAATTTAAAGATGAACTTACCACGAGTATCCCGATAATGAAAATGTTTTTGACATCTTTGAAGAAAGATTTTGTTCTCCTCCAGTGAAAATTATGGCATGTTCTGATCGTAAAATAAACGAGACACACACCCTCCACAAACATTGTTACCTTTATATAAAATCAGTATATAACTGTGTAATTGTAGTCTACAGTAAACCTAATTAATGATTTATTAAAACATGGACAACGATCAAGTAGTAAAGGACAGTAATATAATCATTTGAAAGTTTGTATTAATGTCAGCTTTGGCTTATAAATAAGACACGTGACATCTTAATATTGAAACAGATATTATAAACAATGAAAAAAAAATATTTAGATACAGAAAGCGAAAGTTTGATCCTGTTAATTATGCTTACGTTTAGAAGTACTTATGTTCTTTTTATTGAATTATAGATCATTTTATCTAGAATGACTTTCTAAAAATGCAAAGAAGCTTTATTACAGAATAGTGTATTGCAAAACCCTGAACTGCTGGTTCTTCGAACACGACGAGACTTAGGTCTACAATGATAGCTATATACAGCAGGTATGTCAGTGGCCATGACTTGTACCGGTTATATGACCTGCAATATAATAGTTATTGTGATTAAAGTTTACACTTATTTGTTAAAGAATTTAAGGCATTTATTTGCTATTGAAGGTGGTTTCAGAGTGTTTATAAGCGATGTTAATCAAAAGGTCACCAGAACAGCATCAAGGACCCTTAAGGTTCTTTGTCAAAACACTGATATTCAGATTAAGTGACGACAATTCTTTGATTTATATACATTACCCACTGCAAGAGAAAATCCATCGGATAAAAATAAGGTTCTGTTTAACTGTGATTATTTCTATTATCTGTAAGCATTACCATCAACGCCAAAATCTAATTTTCATCAGATTTAGGTTTTTGCTGGCCAGGGTTGATGTATATAAATAAGTTAGAATTGTGTCCCCTTAATTTGAGTCTTTCAAGGATGGTAAATCGGGAAAAATCATATAGTCGTGTCAATACAGTATTAATCTCTGCCAGCATAATAATTAGGGTTAGCAATAATGATAGTTCTTTCTGAAGTTTAGGTGTCCATGTTCTAACGACACCATTTTGTTCTTGATTTTTTTACGAACGACGCCAGATCGCTCGTACATCCCCTTGATATTATTGCATTAATGTTGTTTATAAGAAAATACGTTTTTTTCTATCTTCATAAGACATAATTGAGCCGCACCATAAGATAACCAACATAGTGCGTTTGCCACCGGCATGGATCCAGACCAGCCTGCGCATCTGCGCAGTCTGGTCAGGATCCATGCTGTTCGCTTTCAAAGCCTTTTGCAATTAGAAAAACCGTTAGCGAACAGCACGGATCCTGACTAGACTGCGCGGATGCGCAGGTTGGTCTGGATCCATGCTGGTCGCAAATGCACTATGTTGGTTTTCTCATGGTGCGGCTCATATAGTGAATGTAAATATTTGGTAATTACTTTTCTGTTCAGAAAATAGGGGAAACAAACCGAGTGCGTCAAATTAACACAACGGCCGCATAAATGTGCTTGTATAATTACATACCATTGTGATGTTATTTTTTACGGGTAAAAGCATTGAAAGCTGAATTATAGTTTGACTAGTCTAAACATACAATCAGCAACCACGGATTTTCAAACTCACACTGGTTTAATATGCCAAAACTGAGTGAATCCATTAAGTAGATCATCGTTTATTTGGGAAATGTGGGGGTCGCCTATGGTTACCTACAGTTTTACTTGTTAAACTTAAAATTGGCTATAGATCACTCATTCATCTTCTAATGAATTAAGTTATGACTGTGCGCCGTTTCTGCAAAACTTAATTTCATTGTAAGGTCAATAAATGATCTATACCCTATACATAATGTTCTGCCAACTGTACCTCATGTTGATTTATTAACAAATAAGTGTTTGGAATGTTGCTGGTATGCTCGAGTATTTTCTAGAACTTGTCATTTTCTGTTTTTATTATTCCTCTTTTTACGTACCTGACGTATTTTGGCTCAGTTTTTATATCAGTGGTCCTTCCTTCCATTGCATCATGCACCAAGGTTGCAGCTAATCTGAGATCCTTCAAATAAAAAATGAGATTTATGGTTTTTATATTGCAGTTTAATCCAGTTGGTCTTGTCGTTGTAAATTTGTATAAGAATAGAGCATACGATTGTTAAAATCATAATGTTTGTTATTTCATTTTCGTACTTGTTAGAAAACTTATTTTTAATGGTGCAGAAGAATTAAAACATAAAATAAATCGAAGCAAATGTTTCGAAAAGATAGACGTGTTGCATGATAAACTTATAAAACTTACGTCATTGCTGATCATTTTTTCACTACCTATTTCAATCTTTCTTCGTGAAGTTCCTGTTTTAGGAACCTGAAGGTAGTCCATATATTTGTAATCGTCGTTAGTAATGGTTTCAACATTTTCTGAGAATGAAGTCTTCTTTCGCCTCAAAGTGACTTTACTATCGTCGTCATTGTCTTTTTCTGTGTTGTTGTCATGGCAGTAATTTTCGACGACAATGTTTGGAATATTTGGAATTTCACACCTATTGTCCTTTCCCCATTTCTTATCATTAGAGTTAGTCTGTTTCTCTTCAATTAGAATATCTGTCTCATATATAACAGGAAGTTCTTTAACGTTTCCATCTGGCATTTGGTCGCCAACACATTCAGGGCACTCGTGAACCGGAAATGAAATGCAACCATTGGAAAGTTTTAGATCAGTGTTGTCGTTCATAATTGAACTTTTAAATTGATAAATAATCAACAGTTTGGATATGCAATAAAATTACCACACAAGAACACATTAACACAGGTTAAGTGTCTCTAATCAAATGGTTGTTGGCTGTTTTCATCCAGCATGTACATTGCAACTAGCGTATTTTTAAAACGTGTATCCATATTTCACACATTTTGTCCGCAATAAGCCGCGTAATAATGATACATCGTTGAGATATAACATGATATGTTGATTGCGCTTGTGGTGAACAATAGAAGTATATATGAGACACATACTTAGCAACGGATGTATCTTAATTGTATAATATATTAGTTTCCGAATTTATTATGTCCGGTTATTGATAAAATTAGGTCAAATTATCATTGAAACGGATATAACTAGAGACGGCTTATCACAAAATTAAAATGTGTTCGAATATTACATAATTTAGTTTTGCGGAAAAATGTAAGTGATTAAAACATATTGACGTAAGCGGGCGACTGCAATAGCAAACTCAGTTACAAAATGTGTTGTTTTTTTCATGTGGTGTATTAATGTCTTTTCAAACCCGCAGATAATTTACAAAATAATAAGCTCCATCTCTGTAATAAATGAATAGGCATTGCAAACTTCAAAAGAGATAAAACAAAGTTAGAATAACATTTAAGAAATGAAACTTTTTTTCGGTGTTCATGCGAAATGAACGACTTAAATAGGATCGACAAATCTATGAATCGCGCTAGCATGTTGTTAAACGATGTGATAACTCGTTCAATTGAAAATTTGACTTTTAAAATTTAATAGTTCTATGTTGTTGGTGATAAAAATGAGGAAAATCGAAAATAATAAGAAGTGGTCAATTACATTACACGGCAATTTTCAGTGAAACGGGTTTTAATTTTTTGTCCCAAATTCTACCTCCATTTTATCTCATCTTCAACTTGCATACACCAAGTAGTATTCTTCGTTCACGATTAACTGGACTTTCAGGTTCTGGGGAAAACGTATTTTCATCGTTTATTTTTATAACTAAACAACACACAATTATTGCAATGTCAACTTTTCATCTCGTCCGTCGTCCATCCGTAAACAGTTTTTTGTTTCAAACGACATATTATCCGATTTTCTTCAAGCAATATCACGACTTAACTTTCTAATTGACTGCATATATAATCGTCTTGTATTCCGATTGTCTTCAAGCATTTTACTTCTGAAATGTTCAATTGATTACATGTATAATCGGTTTGTATTTCGATTGTCTTTGCGTTTACACGACTGAACTTTCTTATTGATTAAATGCATAATCGTCTTGTATTCCGAGTGTGTTCAAGAATTATCACAACTGAAATTTCTAATTGACTGCATGTATAGTAATCTTTGTATTGTTTTTGTCTTCTAGCATTGTAACGACTTAACTTATTATCTTATCACATGCATAATCGTCCTGTTTTCAATGTGTCTTTTGCAGTAACACGATTGAGTTTTCTAATTGGCTAATGCATAATCGTTTGCAATACCTCGAACTAATTTCTAACTGATATTATATGCTGATGATGTTGTACTCATAGCTTAAAATGCTGAGAACTTGCAGTTTATGTCGAATCAACTGTCAGTTTGGTGTTCTCAAAATAAAATGATGGTAAATTGTGAAAAGTAAAACATTATACATTTCCGCACAAATGGTACTACAGTGTCAGATCATGTTTTTAAAATTGGAACAGATATGTTAGAATATGTACATAGTTTTAAATATTTAGGAATTGTATTGAATGAGTTCCTTGATTTCCATGAGATAGCAAAAACTGTTGCTATGTCAGCTTCAAGAGCTCTTGGATTGATTATTTCAAAGAGTAAAGCGTTTGGTGGTTTTCATTGCTCAACTTTCACAAGGCTGAACGATAGTATGGTGTGATCAATTATTAGCTATAGCGCTCCATTGTGGGGGACAGGTCGTTCTTATGTATCAATGCGGACCACAACAGGGCCATGCGGTACTATCTTGGGGTAGGGAAATATACCCCAAATGCAGCTTTGATTGGAGAGATGGGTTGGAAACCACTAAATGTTAGACTCTGCGGTCCAGTATTCCGACACTACTTTAGAGTTATGAATATGTCAAATTCAAAAAGGAACAAAGTTATATTTTCAAGGTCAAAAAATGAAAATATTAGAAATAGTCATTTCAGAATGAAAAACTGTTTTCAGAATATTAACTGTGTTAATTTGTTGAATCATGTTGGTGGAAACTATAAACCTGTAATCAACCTCATTGAAGAAAAATTGTTCGATGTTGAAAAGTTGAAATGGAAAGCATTGTTAGATAGAAATACTTTTTTAAGAGGAAATGGTGGTAATAAGCTGAGAATGTTTAGAATTTTCAAGTCAGATCTTTGGTCAGAGAAATATTTAAAATCCAGTATGCCTTTTCATTATCGATCAGCTTTTACAAAATTTAGATGTTGTGTAGCACCATTACGAGTGGAGACCGGTAGATATGAAAACTTAAAATTAAGGAGAAGATGCTGTTTTAATTGTCATGATGTTTTAGAAGATGAGAAACATGTTTTATATAACTGCCCTTTGTACAGTGAATGTAGAACTGAATTGATGTCTACAATAATACATAGTAGGCCAATGTCAACTATGAAAATTTGTCAGATGATGAAAAACTACTTGCAACATTTAAACAACATTTATGATAAGAATGCATATATTGCTGCCAAAACCTGCTATAAAATTTTATCCGAACATAGGAATTTTTTATATTCTAGGTCATAAATGTACATTTTGTATATATTTTCTGTATTCTCAGTCACTGTGTTATGTGACAAATGTAATAATGTTACTTCTAGAATAGTACATTTGAACGCATCTTGTATATGAATAAGGCTTCTTACCATTCTAGCAAAGTTGTGTACAGTAATTAGTATTTTAGGCAATAGTGTGTTTTTTATTTTAATTTTAAAAAACAACATAAAATATTTTTAAATTCATTGATGTGATATTATGGAATAGTATTGTCTTAGTGATGATAAAGGTTCTTTTTTATGGTATAGTATTGTCTTAGTGTACAAATTGCCATATGTCTAGTCTCAGATAAGTCATTTATCATTGGTCACATGCATGTTCTTATGATATTTGATATTTGTAAATTGTACTGTACATGTAATGTGAATGAGACTTTAATAAAATATTTGAACTGAATTAAATTGGATATGCATAATTGTCTTGTTCTGATTGTCTTTTGCATTAACAGGTCTGGGCTTTCTTATAGATTAATGCCTAATCGACTTGTATTCCGACTGGTTTTGCATTAACTGAACTTTCACCTTGTTTACATGTACAATCGTCTTGTAATCTTATTGTCATTTAGCATTAACACGATTGGACTTCTATAAAACTGATTACAGGCTTTATTGTCTTCTATACTGATAATCATTTTTCGTTTACACGACTGAACTTTCCAACTGGCTACATTTGAAATTGCCTCGTTTTCCGATTGTTTTTTAGCATTACCATGACTGAATTTTCTAACCAACGAATGTATACTCATCTTGTATTCCGACTGTCTTTTGCATAAATACGACTGAACGGCAGAACTTTCTAACTGACTCCATGTATAATCGTCTTATATTCCTATTTTCTTCTAGCAATACCACGATTAAACTTTCTTATTGACTGCATGTATAATCGTCTTGTATGAGAACGTAACAAAATAGATAGAAAATACACTTTATTAGAGATAAGACAGATTGCGAAATACAAGTATTATGTAATAACATGTGTTCAAAAATACAGACAGAAATTCTACTATGGGTATGAAGAATTGACTTAAAATGACAATGTCGAAATACTATGAACAACAAACAAAAATGTTACGTCTTAGGGAAATGGGTATGCTACATATTCTAGGCCTGAAATACAAACAAACAAAAAACAAAACACAAATACGAATTGAATGCTGATAAGATGATAATTCATTTACAAATATATTTAAACATGGTAAGTCGATATCGGGTTCTTTGGTTGCATGCTGACCTGGTTAACGTATGTAGAAACAGCAAAGAAGGAGAACATGCACGTGGATATCATGGCCATTCATTGAAGTAGTAAAGTATAGTAGAGAGAGAGAGAGTACTTCGATTGTCTTCTAGCATTACGTGACTGAACTTTCTAAATGACTTCATTTGTAATAGTCTTCTATTACGATTTTTCATTACTGAATTTTTTAAATGACTACATATTTAATCGGTTTGTATTGTCTTTGCATTTACACGACTGTACTTTCTAATTTACTACAAGCGCTATCGTCTTGTATTCCAATTGTCATCTAGCATTATCACGATTAAACTTATCTCATTGATTATATGCATAACCGTCTTGCATTCAGATTGTCTTCAAGCATTATCACGACTGAATTTTCTAATTTACTACATACATAATCGTTTTGTATTCCGAGATGACTGAACTTTCTAATTGACTACATGCATAATCGTCTTGTATTCTTATAACACGAATGAAATTTAAATATTAAAACCTTTTTATAGATATATTGAATATTTTACCGTGTATCCATATTCTCGTTTTGCATAAAGAGGACTACCAATATATTCTTTCTTTATTATTCAACTTATTCATATTAATTAAAAGTTCTGTAATTCCTCACGTCAGCTTGTCTGTTATTCAACCATAACCTTCGTGTTTTAACTGAAGCTATTAAAAAATTTTCATATCATTTCAGTTTAGATTTGTTCTGTCACCACCAAAGTAAATTGTTAACTGCACCTTCCTACAGTGGTTAATCTGTATTCAAGTATGTAGTTCATTTATTATTAGTTTACTATTGTTGACCCGATCCTACCTGTCTTTTTCAACTTCAATTGACAACTCGTTTAACCTGTCATTTTAATGTAAACTGTTCCTTTTTCTCGACACCAACCTGACATTTTTGTGCTGTAAGGTAGTCCTTTCACCGTTTCTGTTTTCATTGATTGTGATTGGCATAAAGGATAATCGTAACTTCAATTGCTATACTCGATGACTGTCTGACACTGTCGAGAGCACAATGTCGTATACTTCCATTCTTAGCTGTACTATACGTTTGTCGAGATTTGGTATTCTGCCACAGTTTATGTACCTTTTCAAATATTCCAAGAAAACTAAACGGCAGGCGGGAAATCTCCATATATAGATGACGGGGTTCATAATACAGTACAGAAATATTAGACTGAAGGAGTAACTGTGCAATTCAAGGTTCACATTACATCTTTGAATGAGGCTTTCAATAACCACAGGAGTGTGAGTTAATATAAATGACCCTGTGAGCAGCAGGAAAAATGTAGTCGATTTCATTATTCTATGGTCAAGTTTGATTCCAATCACTTGAACCTGTTTAACTTGCTTCCAGCAAATTACCAGAACGCGAGAGTAACAACCGATTACAATGCTTCCACAAGCCAGAATAAAAAGATTTGTTGTCCAACACGAAATAGACCATTCCGTCCGTTCTGTTCCTCTGTCGTCAGATACAATTCTGTAAATGACATACCCTAGCCAGACGACGAAAATGAAGACCATGTACAACCTTACTATTCGTTTGGTTATATATTTCCGGTATAGATATGGATATTCTAAAGCCATTACCCTTTCAACGGACAGAAAGGTTGCTAGGTACCAAGAATTACGAACAGAATTTCGGCAGAGGACACTGATCTTTATCTTCACTGTCAGGTGTTCGGAAATACTAAGCGCATGGAAAATCATTTCACTAAGGAGGAATAAAACATCTTAGAAAATTATGTTCAGACAAATGGTTTTTATAGCAAAGTGCAGCCGCTTTGTTTTAAGCATAACGAAAAGCGACAGCAGATTCAATATGGCGCCTAAACATGCAATAGATACGAACACCCATCTGATCATTGCTGGTGTAGCGGAATTCAGTCCTTCAGTGTCACTGTTTGAAACGTTTAAAATGAAGGTTTCGTTTGCTGAAAGAAAAACGATATCAATAACAAATGAAACCCTTATGGCAATCCGTTTCATTATTTGTAAATTTGCAACAGAAGAAGTTTATTCTATTGCTGTTTTCTAAAGATCTAACTCTATTCTAGGACAACTAGCTCCTTCTAGAGAGATGTTTTTCTTTTTAACAGAGATAGCATATAATATTGAGATATCAGTCAGACATGGACTAAAAATCTTTTTACTGTAAAAATATCTCTTTAAACTTACAGAAATAGCTCTTAAATTAAGATATCGTTCTTAGCGAAAATGCTCTCTCTTTAACTTAAAGAGATATTTATTAGATTTATGAGATATCTTGTTCCCTGAAAGTGCCAAATCTTAAACCAAACTAGCTATCTGCTTAAACTATTATAGGGGTATCGTTTTAATATAACGTGTTTCACTTTGTCTAAAATGCTATCTTTTAACGTTTACGGGATAGTTCTATTGCAATTTAGTCGGTGGGGGAAAAAACAAACGCTCTCTACGCAAACAAAATACTTTGAGTTTTTCTGATTGGTCCTAAAGTATTTTTTCTTTTCGTAATGTTACTTTTTCTGCATTCTGCTAGCACTTTATGTTCTCTAGTTTATTCTTTCAAATAAGGTGCAAGCAATTTTACATACAGAGCAAGTTTTCAAATAAAGTGCTATCTCTCAAATATATAAAGCTATATCTTAGCATTGAAAATATTATCTTTACAATAAACTGATAGCTTCAAAACTTACAAGTCTATATTCTAACTATTTCATGTTTTATGTTCATATTTTAAATACATCCATGTAATGGAACAACTCATATGATCAACAATTTGTACGTGTATTATTGTGTCGACTGATATTTATATGTGAATAAAGTTTTTAGCAGCTCATTTACAGCGGGCTGTGTGCTAGGTAAAAATGAAAATCTCCCTCAAAATGTGTTGACATAAAGGAAAAATATTTTAATACAGTACCTTTCGGTATAAAGATATTTGCATATGAATTTTTTGTTAAATTTTCTATTTGGTTTTAAATGCTTCATAAAGGATTTGACCATCTTCAGCAATGCCAAGTATTTATTTTATATTAAACTTACGCAATCAGTTAGCAAGAAGCTTTAAATATAAAAGACAGTATAATGGTTTCCCCAGGAACGATCCAACTGGTTTACGAAAGGTCAGTGGTTTCCCCAGGACCCCCAGGAACGATCCAACAGGTTTACGAAAGGTCAGTGGTTTCCCCAGGAACGATCCAACTGGTTTACGAAAGGTCAGTGGTTTCCCCAGGAACGATCCAACTGGTTTACGAAAGGTCAGTGGTTTCCCCAGGAACGATCCAACTGGTTTACGAAAGGTCAGTGGTTTCCCCAGGAACGATCCAACAGGTTTACGAAAGGTCAGTGGTTTCCCCAGGAACGATCCAACTGGTTTACGAAAGGTCAGTGGTTTCCCCAGGAACGATCCAACTGGGTTTTCGAAAGGTCATGGTTTCCCCAGGAACGATCCAACTGGTTTACGAAAGGTCAGTGGTTTCCCCAGGAACGATCCAACAGGTTTACGAAAGGTCAGTGGTTTCCCCAGGAACGATCCAACTGGTTTACGAAAGGTCAGTGGTTTCCCCAGAAACGATCCAACTGGTTTACGAAAGGTCAGTGGTTTTCCCTAAATACCCGTCAGTGTCTGAAATAACGTCCAGAGGCACATCCAGTGTGTATCTTCCACCAGAACTAAAAAGCTGGAGGGTCAGCTTTAATCTTAAAATAACATTAGGACAGAATAATATATTTAACAATTAGTGTGACCAAAAAATTCACATCCAAAAAAGACCATATCAGAGTTTCCTCATAGATAGAACTAAAATATTTTTAGAACTTCCTCCCAAGTTATATGCATATCAGGATGTCTTTATTTGTTTACAACATAGTCATAACTCTTATACTAGTACATGCGCCTTATTAAAAAAGGAAGTTACTTGAAATTTCCATAACGGTCTACGTATGCAATAAATAGTAAGTACCATACTTTTCTATACAATTTTAGACAAATAAGTACTTGACATAGAACCGGGAAAGCAATAACATATCACCAAATACTGTGAAATCATTGATATTCGTGGGGGACTAATTTTCGTGGATTTCGTGGTTGAGTCAATCCACGAAATTTAATCCCAACGAAAAAGTAAAATTCCCATTCATTTTATGTTCAAAGTTGATATCCACGAATTCATATCCCCACGAAATTGCCATTTTGACCAAAACCACGAAATTTCATGCCCACGAAATTAAATGATTTTACAGTAAATAACACCTTGGAGAAATTAATGCATAAGCAAATAAAATACATAGAATTTTTACAATTAACCACATATAAACGAATACTATACATGTATTGTCTATAAGGGGCTCACTGAGATTTTTGGCGGACTTGGTACCGAAAGCACAATGTCGTAAACCTCTATCCTTAGTTTTACGATGCGTGCTTCAAGATTTGATATTTTGCCACATTTTGTGTACTTTTTCAAATACAGCAAGAAAACTAATCGACAGGCGGGAAATCTCCATATATAAATGACGGGGTTCAATATACAGTACAAACAAATGAGACTGTAAGTATAACTATACAATTCTAAACTCAGATTACATCTTTGAACGATGCTTTCGATCACAACCGGAGTGTGGGTCAATATAAACGAACCCGTGATCAAGAGGAAAAAATTGGTTGATTTCATTGTTTTTAATGTCTTTCCAACGTTTTGTACCTGCCTAAATTGTTTCCTACATATCACTAGAACGCGCGAGTAACAGCAAATGATAATGGTTCCGCAAGTTAAAATAAAGCCATTTGTCGTCCAGCAAGACATAGACCATTCTGCGTTGATTTTTACTCCCCTTTCATCATACAAAAATCTGTAAATGATGGCACTCAGCCAGCTGATAATGTTAAATATCATATATATCCGCACTGTTCGTTTAGTCATGTACTTTCTATACATGTATGGGTAATCTAAGGCTATTATACGTTCAACTGACAGAAACGTTGCCAGGCACCAAGAACTCCTCACGGCATATCGGCATAGAACGCTGACCTTGAATTTCATCGTCGGATGTTCATCAACAGAAAGAGATTGGAGGAAAACTTCACTGAGCAGGAACAGAAGGTCGCAGAAAATAATGTTTAAACAAACAGTTTTTATAACAGAATGCAGTCGCCTTGTTTTGAGCATAATGAACAGTGACATCAGATTCAAAATGGCTCCTAAACTTGCAATAGTAACGATTGTCCACCTTGTGTTAACATCCAAGGCGTTGAAATTGTTGGTTTCATTTGCTGAAAAAAGAGCAATATTTTAGTTACGATAAATGTCACAAGAAAATAAATATAACAGAACTGGAGAAGCAGATGCATCATTTATTTATCTCCAAATTACTCAAAGAAAGTTTGGTGATAGTAGAAACTATTATATACTGTTAATAAAGTTGTTGCTTTTAAAAAACCACACACACACACACACACACACACACACACACACACACACTCAAACTCACGCACGCACGAACGCACACGCACGCACGCACGCACACACACGCACACACATAATGGTACTAAAAAAACAAAGACTAATATCATACAAGGAATGCCACGTACCAAAAACGCAGCCTCCCAGCACGCAGACACCCTTAACCTGTTAAATTTTCATTATGAACTGGTCCATCTTTCAATTTCGACAGTACCATATTTGAGTCCTAACGAAAGATTCAGAACAAAATATGGGCAACAAAGTCTGGCAAAAGACCATGCATTGCAAAGCAGACCATGAGTGTCAAGAAGGTAATGTATGCCATATTCTTCATAACTCAGGGTCCTACCATTCAGGTTGCTGTACCTAAAGGCAAATCCGTAAATGCATAGTTTTACAAGACTAAAGTTCTTCGAAACTGAAGAAATATTTCAAAAATCGAAGACCCGCAACTGGTTTGTCCAATGTCAGATTGCTACATGACAATGCTTCATCGCACAAGGCGTCTATTGTACAAGACTTTCTGAAGCAGGACAAGGTTGTTGTGCTCCCTCACCCTCCTTATTCGCCTGACCTTGCCCCTTGTGACTTCTTTTTGTTCCCAAGGCTCAAAAGATACCTTTCTGGTCGAGAATTTGTGCAGCGGAAACACCTCGGTTCTGCAATATTCCAGTGTCTTCATCGTATACCTAGAGAAGACCATGAAAATGCCTTCAAGGATTGGATTAGAAGACTGAAACTTTGCATAACTGTTGGAGGTGAATACTTCGAGGGGACCAAATAAAATATCCATTGAAATCTATCAAGGATACATTTTTATGTGCTTAGATGCATTCATATTTGAACAATCCACGTAATAGCAGAATCGTGTTTTAACACTTCGAATCGGTTTTACGCCGCACGAACGAAACTTATAACATCTTCGTCTGCTATATATTTTGCCTTAAATAACCATTAAAAATTAAATCAGATTCGAAAAACATTTTAGACACTAAGAATTTTAATCATAGTTCAGAAATTCATTCATCAATATATTTAAACACCATTTAAGAATATCTTTTAAAATATCTTTCAAAATATATTTCAAATACATGATCCCAAAAACTGAAACATGTTGAAATTCATGTCAAAAGTAAAACTCATGGATTTTATTAATTATCACAACAGTAATCTTTAAGTGCCTTGTGGCGGCTGTAAAAAGGCTCCCTGTACTTGGATTCAGTGTTGTTATATTTTCTGGTCCTTTGAGACCATGGAGTTCATTCAACATATGTATAATAGAGTTCCGCTTAAGCCGGTGCTAGAGGTGAGAGGTGTTGCACTTTTTATTATCTCTGATGAACAGACTCAATCAAACTGTGTCTGCTATTATTCTTGGTTGCATTATGTGCTTCCAAATGATCTTTTTACAGCTTTTATTATTATACGACATCGATACATGTTTACTGATTTAAGAAAATAATACACGTGTGAAAGATATTCATTTTTCATGATCAAATACACATTGTACTCTCGCCTGAAATAGAAATAATCTTAAAAATGAAAGCAGCAGTTCTTCATTTTTGCATAAAACCTTTGTTTTTTGCCGATTTCGGGCATGCACAAACAGGGAAAAACGTGTACAAACAAGGAGATTCTCGTGAGCACGCGCTGTTGGTGAACGTTTTGAATATGCTGTGGCGGGTCCAACGTAAGCAAATTATGGATCCCAAATCAATTTTGGCCGAAGTCGAAAGGTCCGAGACTTATGAAATCTTTTCATCTGTATTTTTATTAAAATATCATTTTTCAACCTAACTTTACTTTAACTTGTAATAAGTGCTACCTCTCTTGATACGCGACTGCATTGACTTTCCATATTATTGTATTATTACGCGTATTTCACTCAAAGTAAGTTTACACGCCGCGATTTAATCCCTGAAAATGATAGGCAAACAACATTTACAAAAATACAATTTCGTTTTCCAAATTAATTTGAGTCGAGAAAGTTGACATGCTAACTTTAATTCTTACACTAAAACTTTAAAAAAAATGTTTGTGTCTACTTTATACATCTATGTAGTCTACTGATGTAGTGATGATCTTGGTGTGTGAATGTAAAGCATAAACATGACGAAGCGTTAAGTTTGAAGGATTTTTCCATAGTTAATGAACATTTGATGAACAGAAGGTATTTATTATATATTTTTCAATTTATTTGTAGATCTCACCAACCATGTTTGAGTTTATAAATCCAATCTATGTTGATTATATCGATGTTGGAAAAATTCAAATTTTTGTGTTTATCAAACATTGATCGCGATGGGTTGGGGTACAAAGCAAAATTTACTACGCCCTATTCTCATAATTCCGAGCCTCTAAAGCTAAAGTTCCTACGGATATATTGGAAAAAGGGGGAGTCATACTTATTTTACATATATTTAATATTAAAGAAATTACCACATCAAAAATGTCCGTTCGACATGTATAAAATATGCACTGTTTCTGTAGGTCCTGGAAATGCATAAATAACACATGTGTCCATAACAACCTGAAACGGTCGACTTCGATCGGCTAATGTCAGCTGAATAGTCTTGTTTTTTTCGATATTTCCAGCACTTTAGTTGTGTTTTATGCAAGAATAGCGATAACACACGTTTGTTTCGTGAAACAACATCTGCAGAATCCCTCGGGCAATGTTGGTGCACGAGCCCGTAGGGCTCGTGCACCAACCAATCCCTTGGGATTCTGAAGATGTTGTTACACAAGAAAACGTGCGTTAACCCTACATTATAAATAATTTCTTGGAATAATTCAATTTTCGGTTAACCGTTCCCTCTTAAATTTATGTATTCAATACATAATTATGGATGGTTCCTGACACCATATTCACAGATCTGAATATACACTGACGAGATACGAAAACGCAACTAACATATGAATATAAGCATCACTTTGAAACGTTCAACACATACGCATCTCGATACTTTTTGTAGTAAAAATATATTCAGGCATAGTTTGTTGCATTTTCATATCTCGCCAGACTACCTTTAAGCATCGTTTTAATTTAACTTTAGGTGATGTTTTATTTGAGCAAAAAGTATGATTAATAAATGATACCTTATATTTCGTTCTTTTCGCCATTGTCTGAACACTCTTTTTATTGATCACCCTTAGCATGTAAGAATATATAGTTTTATTGAAAACACCTTTTTCACACAATTGTACTTAAAATATTATTTCTGCGTGGGTAGGCCTGAAGAACGAACAGAATAGATATCGTCACCTTAGTACAAAACAAAATTACTGCTTTTTATATGAACCGTTGTTTTGTTTTTTGCTCCAAGAAACGATATAATCAATATCCGTCTATACTGACCACAGGTCGGATGAAAGTACTTCTGATTCCAACATACTGGACAGAACAATTTTTTAATGTTTTATGAAGTTGTATAAATACATTATGTTATGTGTCATGAACATGTTGCAGTAACCAAAAAGCAATACCTTTTTCACTTTTGTTGGCCTGTCATGACCAAAAAACGATAAGCCTTATTTAGTCATTGTTGTTGCATTACGTACCGTTGGCGGTTAGAAACGTTATAATTGAAAGTACAATGTTAAAAGCTGACTCTCATTAAACTAGTGTCATTGAAGTTGCTTGCCTTAAAAATATCTATTTTTAGCCTATACAAAATTTTCCCTATAAATTATATATAGTGGAGCCTCCATGGCCGAATGGTTAAGGTCGCTGGCTTCAAATCACTTGCCCCTCAACGATGTGAGTTCAAGCCTCACTCGGGGCGTTGAATTCTTCATGTAAGGAAGGTCGGTGGTTCTACCCAGTTTCCCGCTCGTGATGAAATAATGCACGGAAGGGCATCTGGGATCTTCCTCCACCATCAAAGCTGGAATGTCGCCATTTGACCTATAATTGTGTCGGTGCGACTTAAATCTAACAAAAACAAAACAAAAAGTATATATAATTTTCACGTGACTGATTGATATGGGATGCAACCAGTACACCGTTTTGAGGCCTTGCAAGACAATTTTTACATGGAAAGTATTTTTTGTTTTATAATTCAATGGTAATGCATTCTTTTGTAATAGAGCAGTAATGCACGGGATATTTATTACTTTATGTTATATAAGAAATATATAGGCATGCCACTTCAGGTGTACATGTATAGTTATCTCAAGCTAATGGTAAAACTGATTCTTTACGGCAGTTTATATATGTAGTTTGTTGTAATGTAATATAGATGTATACTATTACACTGTTTGAAGGCAATATTTGTCACAATTTGATAAAGAGTATAATGACTGTTTGCTGTATACTGGATGAATTAAATGGCTGTGTAAATTCATAACAAACGGCACCATTCTTTTAGTTTGTCATTTAAATATTGAACACAGTTCTTTTACATCTTTTGAATTACCGAAGATGCCACATCATTCGTTTTCAAAACTATACAATGAAACAGATACTTCTAGTTTAATAAGAGACATATATCTTGATACTGGTACCATGGATGAATGAAATTAAACTCGGACATCCACTATGACTGAGCTTGACACATACAGTATATCACCGTTGATTTGAAATAAGATACCAGTAACTGAGTTTCACAAAATATTGAGCTACTATTTATTGCCTATTATGTGAGTTAATTATATCTTTTAATAGTCAATAGCTTTGAAAGTAACAGATATATTGGACATTATATGAAACTTTTACCAAAAAATTCTAAGTTACAAAGGGACATAATTCTGTCAAAATTAAAATCAGAGTTAATGGGGATTGTTTCTCCTGGTGTTGAATTTGATAGTAAATAACGATTTTAAGTTTCAAGCATTTGATAGTAACAGAGATATCTGGCTTTAAATTTTATCAAAAACTTAAACCAACGGTGACACCGATGCCGCTGCGAGTGCGAAGAAAAAGAAGAGCTAAAAATGCTACATTTTTTACAAAGCAGTAAATATTCAAGTACATCTATGTCATGATTATGGTTTAAGGTTTTGCATTGTTGTACATTACATATTTACCAACAGCATTTTCAAAACACATACATTATTTGGTTACACTGTATAGTATGCCAATTTTATTACCTTTCTTCATGAGTTCGCTCTGGCGTGCGCCTGCAGATCAAAACGTACCCAAACAAAAATTTGCCCATGTTTTCACCATCCCTGGCGAATCATTTTTAATGTAAAAGGGCTGTACATTCTATTTTAAGGTTTTCATTAAATTAGTTAATCGAGAGCCAAAACAAGACAAATATATTCTTTCGCTCGTCGCTCGCTCCTGATTTTCTCAAAAACAAAAAGAAATATTTTTAAAACATTTTCGCTTGCCGCCTCAATTTGAACAAAAAAAAAAAAAAAAAAAAAAAAAAAAAAAAAAAAAAAAAAAATCCGATGAAAACTTTTCACTTTGGTGTGGCCTAAGTTAATAGTCTTACTAACCGTATAACGTTACTTATACTAGATGTCTGTTAAGGGTAATAAAATCTGAAAAAAAGATCCTTTGGAAGCATAGGATGCAACCAAGCAAAATAATAGCAGAATCGGAGTATGTTCATGAGAGGTAGTGGAAGGTGCAACACCTCTCACGCCCTCTAGCACCGGCTTAAGCGGAACTCTATTATCCATGAATATCGAGTGGACTCCATGATTCCAAAAAACCAGACAACATAACAACAATGAATCCAAGTACGGGGAGACTCAATTTTTTTTCCAAATATTAATTAATTATGATCTTTTTATCTAAGTAACAAAATAAATTTCTGGATTTTATTAGAAATTAAAGAAGCGCTCAGTTGCATTTTAAATAAATGAAAAAATATATGGACCTTCATAATAAAATCCAGCAATAAACAGATATCATTGTTCAAAATACACATGATTTATTTATACAATCATAAATTATTCATTATTTTTAAAAGGTGCCTGAATGCATTTTCTTTTCTTTCTTTTTTAATCAAGCAATAATGAGATATAATTGTTTTAAAGCTTGATTGATTGAAAAATAGATATGCTGTTGTATTTCATCACTGTGTTTGTTTAGTCCCAATTTCATCGGGCTTTCTAAACTCCTTATAAAAGTGAGAACTGGTTTGTTATGAAGGTGACAAATATCACATGCAATCTATGTACTGCCCAGTAGCTATACAGTAGCTTAATATGATAAACAGAAGCAAGTCTATCAATCGTCCTGTCTTGTATATTGGCTCTTACCGCCAATACGCAGACCACAGGCCATATACCTTGCATACCAGAATCAGTGTCTTAAATTGAGTCTGTTCATGAGAGGTAGTGGAAAGTGCAACATCTCTCATTTCCTCTAGCACCGGCTTAAGCGGAATTCTATTACCCATGATATTGAGTGGACTCCGTTATTCCAAAATAACCAGAAAGGGAAGATTCAACCAACCAAAATAATAGCAGACTGTTTAATTGAGTCTGTTCATGAGAGGTAATGGAAAGTGCAACTCCCCTCACGACCCCTAGCGCATGTTTAAGCGGAACTCTATCACCCATGAATATTTAAGGGACTCCATGGTCCCAAAGGACCAGAAAATATAACAATCGTGAGTTTTATTTGAAAAAAAATGTACTCCTGTGTATTAAATCCAATGTGCTATGTTTTGACACCCGACGCGTATTGAAAAAGATAGTAAAGGTAACCGTAACTGTACATGCTAGAAATATTACAATATCTTTTTATTTCGACCTTCACAGCAGACTTCAGTATTATAGTATACCAGACAAAATATGGTCCATAATAATGGCCATAAGATGTATTAGGCATTGCTTCACACATCCAGATGGAATATTAGTATGAAAGTAATATCGTTAATATTTATTTTTAATTTAAAAACGATATTTTCAGTTAGTTAGACAAGACAGTGTAAATAAAGAAATTCAACTCTATTATTAATGACACAATACTAGATTGTACAAAGTATTACAGTCATATAAATAGTGTCAACCCGAGGTATCAGTACATCAATGTCTGAATTCGAAGATTCAGCACCAAGAACATAACTTTTAAAAGCACGACATATGAAGTTGTAAGACACAAACTATGTATGCAGGCTTGTGCCAAATCATACGGCCATACGATGATATTACCAGATGATACTTTTTAATCGAAAACACAGTATTTGTGGACATTTATAACATTCATTGCCTAAATTAGAAGGAAACTAGAAAATGCTTTTGTAAAAAAGCGCATGTCTCCCCCAATGCAAAGTCCTATAGGCACGAAGTCAATAGGGGTCAGGAGCGAAAGTCAGAGAGACACTGATGGTTGGCTGCAATAGGGATCATCTACTTGGAATGTCCAGTCATCCCGCTAAATTTCAACACTAGTGGCCTAGTGGTTCTCAAGTCACTGTTTAGGCTCCTGTGACCTTGACCTTTGATCAAGTGACCTCAAAATAAATAAGGGTCATCTACTCTGCATGTCCAATCATCCTATTAAGTTTCAACATTGTAGGTCAAGTGGTTCTCAAGTTATTTCCAAGAAATGATTTTACATGAACAGGCCACTGTGATCTTGACCTTTATTAGACTGACCCCAAAATCAATAGGGGTCATCTACTCTGCATGTTCAATCATCCTATGAAGTTTCAACATTCTGGGTCAAGTGGTTCTCAAGTTATTGATCGGAACTGGTTATCAATGTTCAGGCCCCTGTGACCTTGACCTTTAACGGAATGACCCCAAAAACAATAAGGGTCTTTTACTCTGCGTGAACAATCATCCTATGAGTTTCAATATTCTGGGTCGAGAGGTTCTCAAGTTATTGATTGGAAATGGTTTTCAATGTTCAGGCCCCTGTGGCCTTGACCTTTAACAAAGTGACCCTAAAATCGTTAGGGTTCATCTATTCTGCATGACCAATCATCCTATGAAGTTTCATCATTCTGGGTCAAGTGGTTCTCAAGTTACTGACCGGAATTGGTTTTCAATGTTCGGGCCCCTGTGACCTTGACCTTTCACAGAGTGACCCCAAAATCGTTAGGGGTCATCTACTTTTAATGACCAATTATCCTATTAAGTTTCAACATTCTGGGTCAAGTGGTTCTCAAGTTACTAACCGGAAATGGTTTTCAATGCTTAGGCCCCTGTGACCTTGATCTTTAATGGAGTGACCCCAAAATCGATAGGGGTCATCTACTTTGCATGTACAATCATCCTATGAAGTTTCAACATTCCGGGTCAAGTGGTTCTCTAGTTATTGATCATGTTCAGGCCCCTGTGGCCTTGACCTTTAACAAAGTGACCCTAAAATCGTTAGGGTTCATCTACTCTGCATGACCAATCATCCTATGAAGTTTCATCATTCTGGGTCAAGTGGTTCTCAAGTTACTGACCGGAATTGGTTTTCAATGTTCGGGCCCCTGTGACCTTGACCTTTCACAGAGTGACCCCAAAATCGTTAGGGGTCATCTACTCTTTATGACCAATTATCCTATGAAGTTTCATCATTCTGGGTCAAGTGGTTCTCAAGTTACTGACCGGAAATGGGTTTCAATTTTCGGACCTCTGTGACCTTGACCTTTCACAGAGTGACCCCAAAATCGTTAGGGGTCATCTACTCTTTATGACCAATCATCCTATCAAGTTTCAACATTCTGGGTCAGGTGGTTCTTTAGTTATTGATTGGAAATGGTTTTCAATGTTCAGGCCCCTGTGACCTTGACCTTTGATGGAGTGACCCCAAAAACAATAAGGGTCGTCTACTCTTTATGACCAATTATCCTATCAAGTTTCAACATTCTGGGTCAGGTGGTTCTCTAGTTATTGATTGGAAATGGTTTTCAATGTTCAGGCCCCTGTGACCTTGACCTTTGATGGAGTGACCCCAAAATCAATAGGGGTCATCTACTTTTCATGACCAATCATCCTATGAAGATTCAACATTCTGGGTCAAGTGGTTCTCTAGTTATTGATCGGAAATGGTTTTCAATGTTCAGGCCCCTGTGACCTTGGCCTTTGACGGAGTGACCCCAAAATCAATAGGAATTATCTACTCTTCATGATCAATCATCCTTTGAAGTTTTAATATTCTGGGTCAAGTGATTCTCTAGTTATTGATCGGAAATGGTTTTCAATGTTCAGGCCCCTGTGACCTTGGCCTTTGACGGAGTGACCCCAAAATCAATAGGAGTTATCTACTCTTCATGACCAATCATCCTATGAAGTTTCAATATTCTGGGTCAAGTGATTCTCTAGTTATTGATCGGAAATGGTTTTCAATGTTCAGGCCCCTGTGACCTTGACCTTTGATGGAGTGACCCCAAAAACAATAGGGTTCATCTACTCCAGCAGCCCTATAACCCTATGAAGTTTGAAGGTTCTAGGTCAAATGGTTCTCCAGTTATTGCTCGGAAATGAAGTGTGACGTACGTACGGACGGACGGACAGGGCAAAAACAATATGTCTCCTGGGGGAGACATAATAAGAAACTGTTAAAACATACATAGTACAAAAGTATGTCATATCTGGCTTACTGTCCAGGATAACATATTGTCGTAGTACAAATATACATCGTGTGCTTGAAATCCATACATCTTTTATTTACATGTACTTCTTTGGTGAACTTACAGAAACAGTTTTCATTTATGTTTTTGATTAGCAATGCATGTTTGTTTTGTTTTGTTTTTTCCAGATGAAAATAGGGAAACATACATGAACTCGCAAATGTGAATATGTTCAATAATATCTTTTATAAGTTATCTTTAAGTACTATATTTGAAAATTTTTCATTACTTTCAAGGAAAACGTTATAACTGATTCATTTTATCATAAAACACACAAGTTGTACAGGACAAAATGTATACAATAAACTGGCCTCTTGTCCCTGATTTTATTACATGTATCTGCTAAAATGACAAATTTTACATCCGCTTTGAATAAGGATGGACGTGGGTTCAGTCCCGACGTCATACCAACGATGTGGAAAACTGTTCTGGTAGCTCCCTTGTTTTGCACTCAGTATTCCAACGGTTTTACCAGAAAGTAAAATAAGTACAGGTAAGTATATGTTACTAGATACGTAGTTTGTCGGAAAGAGTTTTGTACCTCGCGTTGTATGTTGATGATATACGACGTTAAAAAGCTTTACATTTACCTTGTTACCTTTAAGATTTCCGGTAAACAGGTGTACGTAGTATCGCCTGGGCACACCTTATGCATATAAGGAGTGAGTTTAAGTCGATTACAAACTTAACAAACCACATTATTTTCTGAATGGCCTGACTTTTAAAATCCAGCGCAGGTTTATGAAAAATAGAGTAGTGGTTTCTAACGCTACAATACCATACGTCATACAGCTATTTCTTGATTCACGGGAGTATACCGAGCCTATGGCGATTACAAATTCAGACAATGTCGAGTAGGGGTGTTGATGGTTGAATGTGTTATTCAACCTGTTTAATTACGTCAATAAAATCTATAAGAACATAGAAGACAACCAAGCAAAATATATATTTTAACTCGGTTTGATTTAATATGCTCTTGAGAGGGAATGAAATGAGCAATGCCCTTCATCCCTCCCCCTCTCCCTAGCACTTTACTTCTATTATAGTAAAGTTATATGGAAAGTTATGGATCCAAAAGACCATAAAATATTACAACACTTAGTCCAAGTACGGGGATACTTTTTACAGCAGCCACACGGCACTTAAACACTTCTGTAATGACAGATAAAAATCTGTAAGAAGATCATTTGGAAGCACAGAACGCACATAAGCAATGAAATAACACTTTCATTTTGACAGAGTCTGTTCATGAGAGGGAATAAAATGTGCAACCCTTTTCAGGCCCATTGCGCTGGCTAAAGCGGAATTGTATTATAGTAAAATGGAATAGACGGCATGAACCAAAACAAAAAAAAAAAAAAAGAAAAAATACATACGAGTTTCATGAGCAGAAGTCATGCTTCAAGTAGCACAGAAAAGTACCATTTATACCCAGATTTATAACGAAAATTTGATAAATATACACATTATATCTAGAAAACTCTGTTTGTAGTCAATATTTTTAATGATCAGATCAGATGGTTGTATAGTACCTTATATTTGAATCATTCTCTGGTCCAACTTTCGGGTTTAGCAGCCAACTTCCTTACGACCAGATCACCACTCATATAGGTTTTTAAGTGTTTGTATTTTTTTTATCTTTACTTGCTGTTTATATCTTATTAAAACTGTAAAATAAAATTTTACTAGTTCCGAATGGAATAGATAATATTTTCTCCCGTAAACGATTTACAGTCAACTCGTCCCCTAGTCAACTCTTCCTCCAGTTAACTTGTTTCCATTTAGGTCATTTCGTATGCATTAACGATTTCAAAAATGGTCAATTCGCACCCCCGCCCCCGCCAAACACACACACTTGTCAGCCCCTCCTTTTTATTCTTATTTTTGTCAAAGTTTCCTTGATTATGATTAATATAATTATGATGTAAAATGTGTCTGTAAAACATGTTCTACATAAAAAATCATGAAAATGTTATTTCAAAAACTACATTTTGTTTTGCTTTATAAATACCCGATCGTATGTAAAGTGCAGAGTGCATGCACGTTTCGTAGCTTAAAGTGTGCATTGACTAATGCGGTCGTGTGCCTTTTTTAAAGATACTTCTTGTTAAGATTCTGTCGATCGGCAACAGCAAATACCCAACACAATGTAGTTATAATAAGTCAAAAAAAAAAAAAAAAAAAAAAAAGACAGAAAACAAACCGATTTTAAAAATATACTTACCGACAATCTTGAAAATATAATAATCTAATTAAGGCTGAAACACTGATATTTCATTTGGAGAATTCTGTTTTAAATAATTTTCAAAAGAAAAATAGTTTGTCTTACCTGTTTGTTGCATGATTATATTTACTTCCAGGTACCTCGAAGACCAGTGTAGAAATGATTTGCAGCAAAATGTGATGTATAGATTTAACGTCATAACTCTGTTTTTCAATAATGAGGTAAAACACGATGGGCAACAGGCCTGATGTTAAGGAAACCTAATATTTCATTCTTTGTTTCACATTTTGAAGACATCGCCTGACGTTAAATTCCATTGAAATTATATTTAGAAATCTAAAATAGATGATTTCCTCAAGTTTTCAGCACGTTTTGTCATAGTCATACATAAATAACAATATATTAGTAAACCTGTGTCACTTTTATCTACATTTTAATTAAAAGGATACTGACACTACTCGTATATTCTAACAAGAATTATCTGAAGAAAAGTCGGTGCATTTTAGATCAATCCTTAAAACACGAAGTTCTGTGCATACTTCCATAATATGAAACTATCATATTGAGCAAACAACTTCATTTACCATGTATATCAACCTCTGATTGTTCTTCCTGTGGTATACCGGCCTTTTACATGGTGCTCAAACTAAACAACCAGATACGTGATATTAAAACTGCATATTTGACAGTCAGGTAATATACAATTATGTGTCTTATTTTATTGGTACAACAGAAACTAGTTTTTTAATCGCGGAATTATTTTTAATATATAATAAACTTTTCAAAAATATTATTATTATTAATAATATAAAGACAAATACAGTAGTGCCGTGTGCAGTCAGGCAAATTAAATTAATGATGGAGTATAATCCGACTATTCGAAGAATTATATAAATAATTTCTAGAGACTTCTATCAAGAGTGAATTTCAGTTTTCTCATTACAATAATGCACTGCGATGCTTTTAATAACGTGACACCAAAATATTAAGGTGATGTTGTTTCGATGTATTTTGAATAAGGCAATGAATTCTACAGGTCAAAACCTTGACAGGTTTATGATTCTTTATCCGAGAGAAACTTTGCTTTGTATTTTCTTGTGATAAATCTTACATTCCTATTAAATTTTATTTATTCTATTGTTCCCCAAGGCACAGGTGATCGGGTATTTGGGATCGCAGGTTTAGTTTAAATGAAATTACAAGAAACTGAAAACAATATTACTTTTGATGACGTCTTGAAAACAATCAAAGACACAGATGTGCTTATTAAAGATGAATATTCCATGTTGATTTAATGACTTTTTTAATATCTTAATAAAGTTTGTAAACGTAAGGACGAAAACCAACATGACGAATCCAGCTTCTGGTCCCTGGTGATTAAAGGCAGTTGCCATCAGTTCCCAATCCATTATAAGGTAAGCAGGTGGAATTTTTGTTTTGAAGACAGATTGGTTTCCAAAGTGTTGCCACATAAAATTTCTCTCACAACAATATTAAGGCAATCTGAAATTACACTGATTTTAAACCAGGACAACTTGGCGTTACACTTGAAAGAGCTCGAGAAATCAGGGGCTTTAGAGTCATCCACTTCAACCCACAACTTGGTGTTATTCACACATTGTCTGATTCTTAAGTCATCCATTCGCATACAAGAAATGTCCAGAACAGGATTTATATGTCCACTATTAATCAGGATCAGCTTCATTCAAACCGAGTCTACAATTTTCACTGTTTGTTTGGTTCTACATGCATCCGATGCATTTCCTTTTCAGGTTTTATATACTTCACAACAGCGGATGTTAAAAGTGCATCAGGATTTAGATTTTCTTAACTACTCATGAACGGACTCAATTAAACCGAGTCTGCAATTTTCATTGTTTGCTTTGTGTAAGGCGCTTCCAAGGGATCACCTTTTCAGGGTTTATATACTTCACAACAGCCGGTGTCAAGTGCTACAGGATTTTGATTTCTATTACTGTTCATGAACAGACTCAACCAAACAGAATCTGCAATTTCACTAAATAAATTCTGACCTATGGCAATCTGTTTTTATATTCGGCAGTCAGTTTATTGAGACACTGCTAACAACTGTGCTGTACACTTTACATATTTACATATAAGGAGTCCAGTTGAAGACGTAGAAAAGGATTCTGAGCGGTGTAGATAGTAGATAGTACAATGTAGTATTGGTACTGGTGTCAGTACTAAATTGCATGAATGTCGTGTTGCACTGCGCACCACCATCCATACAAGTGTATACTGTTGTAACCTAGCATTTTCAGACGACCCACAGCTTCCCAGAATAAGGGCTTGGATGCAATCTGAGACAAAATAAGCTAATGGAAACCTAAATCCTGTCTCTCCAAGGAGACCAGCTGTATCCAGCACTTCCTCATTCTTTCTTTTCCTCATAATGTGAATTAAATGCCCTCTTCTTCAACATCCATGAAACCAATGAATTCAGTTATTTCCCAATTCTTTACATATTTGGAAATCTGACTTAATGGACATTTCATTTATTTGTTAGCCCTCTTGTATATCATTCAAGAAATCTGCTTTGTGCTTCACATGAATCTTGAAGAAATACCTTTTATGATACCTTTAAGTCACTTCCAATATCTATAATGATTTCAAATTCATTAGTCATTAGACTCTTGACGTGAAGTGGCACGTTACCAGTGATGGAAATAAATCCCTTGCGAATAGCCTGGTTACCTCCAGATAAAATATTATACTGTGTTGTCAAGTAGTATTCAAAACATTACAGTATATGCAGAACACTTCAGTTCTCATGTGTACTAAGACGTCCCATCATAGTAATATTACCAATGTAGGAAAGGAGCTCATTTGGTTACCCATGAGATACGGAGTAAATTTCATAATTCATACTTTTTCAAGTCTCTACATTATCATTCCATAGCTTATATTAAGAACGTGCTAGAAGAGGAAGACCTTTTGTTATTAGTAGTGCCAAAGACTAGAAAAATATGCTTTGCACACACAGTTACCAGTCTAGGGAACGCCCTCCCAGGCAACATTAGAGATGCTGATACATTCATTTCTTTTAAACATAAGAGAAAGACCAATGTCTTTGCAAATAGATCATATAATCTTGTATTTTATGGTTGATATCTATAGTTGTTGGTTTTGTTTGAATTTATTTATTCAAATATTTATGTTATTGTGATCATATAGAATCTAGCAGATTTTAAATTTTAACTGTGTTGTTTTCTTTGTCAGCTGTATAGCACTTTTTAACTGATTGCAAATAATATCAATAATAATGTTTGTTAATTTTTGGCATGTTTTAAATCGAATCATTTGTTATAAAACAGAGCATTTTTAAAGACAAAGCGAAACTATTGTACTATTCAGTCTCTCTAACAAGTTTTTGTTCGAAAAATCCCCTTCTTTATACTATCAAACTGGTAACACAGGTAAGTGACAACTGGCCTAGTGTACGAAAGATCGGTGTCGTTTATCAGTTTGATAGTCTTTGATGACTAGAGGTCCATTCAATTTAAAACATGATAACAAAAATAATTATTATCATTATTATTGTTATTAGGAACCCAGGCAATCCTTGCGTGTATCAGTGCTATACACTGGGCACGTTAAAGAACCAAGCTGTCTATTCGCAACGAGCTAGGCTAAGTTAGCCGGACAAGCCTGTATCTGATTTCTGATCTCTCTGTCGTGGGGGCTTTGTCTCACTCTGTCCCTCTGGTCAGATCGCTCTGTGTCTGTACTAGTAGAGGATGAATTATGCGCCCTGTGTTGCTGCATATGAACTATGTAAAGCGCCTTTGAACGTGAAATTGATCATGAAAAGGGCGCTATATAAATCTGGTATAATAATAATAATTATTATTATTAGAACTTTTACTATACACGTTCAAAATTGCTTTACATCGGACATTGAAAAAATACAATTACATTCTAAAAGCTGCTATATGAATATATGAATCGTGGAATATTGAATTTGTAATGTCACTAGAAGTCATTCGTAGAACGTTATTGTTCTGATACTCGTTTCGTTTAAGAGGTATGCTTTATGTAACAGTTTTCCTTTTAAACAAAAAGAAAAAAAACCCAATGTTTATTGAATATTTTGATAAACATAAATACATGTACATGTACTATTAAAGTTAACTTTATATCATTAAATGTACATCTGAATTCCTTCTTCACTTCATATTATGTTAAGGGCATGCATAATGAAGTATACATTATTAGGTTTTCTACATATTTTACATATTACATCAGTAATATTATAAAGAAATTAATACAGATTACTACCCGAGAAATGATTTTCGTTTCAAATTTATGAACAAGTTTTTTTCTAACAAACTAAATTCTATTTTCAAAAGGTTTCATATAAATATTGAGTTGTTTCCCTTTATACATATAATACAGGTTCCTACGTGACAAATGCATTTTTGCGGATTAATGTACTACACCTGATGAATGTCTAATGTGACAATATTGTCTGGTGTTCAGCAGTTATTAGTCATTTGTAATATATATCAATAAAACAATTATTTTCTCGGTTTTCTGAACAACAGTAGAATATCACATATTTTCATATTGTAGTTGGACATTCTAAATCTAACAAAAATTTTGGTATTACTCTAATATTAAAATAATGTTTGGTGTTCGAAGCTGACATTTTTTTGGGCACTGAAATACATGTATACGTTTGATGGTGGCATAATTAGACAATCACGGGGCATGCTTATTGAGATGTGTACTGCTTCGGCAAGGTCGTACTACCTAAAAGAAATATAACAAAGTGGGAAAAAGGCTTTGTAACCTGTATGCATTTTATTATCATTTTATTATATAAACACTTTAATACGATAATGATAATTATGAATAAAAGAGTAGATATTTACAAAAAAAGAGATTCCTGAATTACTGGGTTGTACCAGTTGTGACAAAACTACGAAAAGTACATAAACTACGAAAGTACATTCTGTGGTTAATTGTAAAAATATATATCATTGTAATATAGATTTAGTCAAGAAAACCAAAAGCTGAAAGGAATGAAAAGTGCAATAGATATCATGAAATAAAAAACGAAACGAAATACTTTAAAAACATTAATAAAATATATCGTTCAGAAATATATAGACATTTGTGTCATGTTATTGTATGTCTAAAGTCACTTCACCAACAGTAAATATATTATATTTTTGTATAGTTTTCTGGTAAATTTGTAAACCCTGTTTTTTTATCGTCGAGAGACGGCGGTTGAAAACAACTCATTTTGAAAACATCATTACAATTTTATCAGAATTTTCTTGTTGTAATAAGTTATATAATATTTTGAACAAGACCTCATGGCATGTTTTAGAGAAGAAAAAAGTGCTGTCAGAGGTAAAAACCTAAACTAAAAATGACGTACACAACGGAAGTGAAGAGGACGACTTGGTATTGAACTTCATTTCTAATTCTTAATGAAATCATGTTCTACAAAATGTTACGCGCGTCCGACAACATAATATATATAGTTATGCTGTCATTTTGTTTGGCTTTAGTAAGAAGGTTATAAACAGAAGCAAAAGCAAAATACACCTATTTTTTGTAAACTGATATATACTGATTTTAAATTAATAAATCAGTTTGTGTTTTTAACAATCTTCTTTCTTTATACATCCCAAATTTCAGAATCAAGATTAGGGTGAATTTTGCAAAATAGTATACCTTTTTAAACAAAATAATGCACAAATTATATTGACAGGTCATTATGATAAACCAGTCACACAAAAAACGAAGTATAAAAGGTGTACAAAATATACGAAATATCTACGTACGCCTGAGATGGTGTGGATTGTTTGACAACTATTGTTTTGAACTTTTGCAGCTTTGATATGAGAAATGATTGTGCTTACTGTCATATTTCACAGTACAACCTTCTCTCGTACAACGCCGTAAAATATTTAAATCTATAATACAATAAAATCTTACAAACAGTTACTGCCTTCAAATGAAAATCACAATCATATGCATTTATGGCTAGGATACCTCATGAACGTTCTCATGTTGAGATATTCTAAAATAACTGCCAACATATAGAAATTTAAATGACTAAAACTTGCGAGGAAAACATACTGCAAATATCACCGAACAGATCAGTCGTATCATCTCACTCGGACTGCACCCTCGTGATGTAATTCCTTCGCATATGAGCTCCAAACAATTATTTTATACAACGACAAATCACTAATGTCTAAATTTTCAATTTGTTAAAGTGTTGTATGTTATAGTGTATCTCTATTTCAATAAATTAATAGGTGCAGTTGTTTTGGAGTGGTTGAGCGCCTGTATGCAAATGAATATATGCACGTAGATTATTTTCTACAATAAATTGTCAAATTTCACAATTATTCTGCTGTTTCAGGAATGACAAAATGTGTAAGACGATCCATCTATTGCAAAACAGTTACGATGAAATTCGATACCTAATCATATTATATCACTTTGTGGGAAGTTTCTACGCATACACAGGCAAACACATTTGAAACTTCAAAGATTAATGTTCGTTGATGATCTAGGTTGCTTCTAATTGCTGCAAAAATATGCCATTTATAATCTTTATGACTGTCACATATTGTTTACATCCACATCGGCACTGTCCTTCGAGATTTCCATGTCTTCACAATCCCACCTTGTGGCTATAAAAAGAAAATACAATCAGTTATTGTTTTTTCTCAAAAACGTAAGTTTAATTGTCCTTAAAATATACCAGATCTAAGATACCGATGAGCTGGACTGCTGGACAATTTCAATTGTATTCATCTCAGAACGTTATATCAAATAATCTACAGGAAATATGTGTACATTAAATGCATAGATATTGCACCAGTAATAAACGCCTGAATAAGATATAACTCCGAAACCTACACTATACGTCATTCACAACTGACATAGCTACTACTAGTTCTACTTATAATTAATTATTAGGACAGTAAAATGTGATAGAATATAAATGAATTTGCTTTAAAACAGAGTCATTATTAAGGAATGGCATCGTCACATAAAGTCGACTTTAAGAAGCAAGAAATGTTCATGTTTTCAGTTTATAACGTAATTCTATATTGTTATTATTTTTCATAATATTTGCACGAGTGTTCGTTTAAACTGTCTCGATAGCCAACAGCGTGTTTTTGCGGATACCCTTTTCCAGCATACTTTTCTCTACTCTTATCTGAATATATTTATTTATCTGATTTCAAGAGCACTCAATTACATTTTACTGTTCGATGAACCTTTGATATTTGCTTAGCATTTAAAATTCCATAAACATACAACGCAGCTATCCATAATTATATGTTATGCATAGTTATATGGCATACATGAACTTATACAGTTAGCGCAATACAGTGAGGTAACCATAGTCAATGGATTCAATATTCAATATGTGAGAAAACAATCACCAAATATAAGATTTAACAAAAAAATAGACATACTTCATGTTCTTAAAAATGTGACAATAACATTAAGAAACTGTGAGCATTTAAATACAAACAAACCTGGCACGGTATTTCCCAGTGTTCTTTCTTCTAAAGACACTTGTTCTTCTATTGCTGACTCCTGTAAGATAATGTTAAAGGGATAATCCCTTCATTTTCAAGACATATGACTTTCCAAAATCTTTTCATATCGTATCATAAATCAAGACAAAACTTTACTGTATGCAGTGGTAATATTATATGATAATGATAATAAGCCAAAAATCAAAATTCTCTTTTTATATCATTTTGAATTGGTATTAAGCAAAAGTATGAACTTTCGGTTCTAATTCTTCTCGAAATATATTATAGCTGTTGCAACTGCAATACTCATCCCGATGTTATCACCTGCAAAAAGGATTGATATGTAGTCAGTCAATAATCTTGTGACAGAGCTTTCCTTGGACTGGAAGGCCATCCATCGTAAATACAAAGACAACGTATAACTAATTTTGTCAAAATTAAGTCAAGATTTTACTATATTATCACAAATATCTATTATGAAAGCAAACGGACTATTATATATATATATATATACATATCCCTGGATGACTGTAGATAAACACATGGATTTGAATAAAGATGTGGCTAGCTAGGTGCATGCCACTAGCAAATGTTTACGTGAAGCAACTTGTCCCAAGTACTTCGTAATTAATATTTTCTTTTCAGGTGGATGTTAGGAAGACATTCAGGATTACTGGTAAGTTAAGTGTTTGTCATTTCGCAACTGTCATACTGGTATAAAATGACGTAGAACCCTCCTGTTATTAGTTATAAATTAAAGACTAAATTGTACTATAAAATAATGTGAGAAACGTATTATATAAATTAGATGCGTATCTTTATTGTTTAAAACTGAAACATTTAAAATCTTTAACTTTACGTGAAGGATAACGGCTCAGTTTTATTCCATTTTTGAATTCTTAACACACTGTAACTGTAAGCTATTACCTCTACCGCTGATAGCCAACTCATCCGTCATGTCAACCTCACCTACAAAAGAATATCGGATATGTAAAGATGGCCGTGGAGTTTTATTTACTAAATCCGTAACAGCATCTCTGAAGAATGAAACAGTTTGAAGAATGTTTTCCTTCTTTTGCATTAACCAAATAAAAGTCACACATTGTAACAAATTAATATGTTCTTATAGGAAAATTTCAAATATTTAAAAAAAAGGTTTTTGTCAGACACGTATCAAGTGATTAAAATGTAAAAGCCAAAAATCTATATGATACTGGTACATGCCCTTAAAGTCACAAGGATGGAAACGTATCGTGAACACCATAGTAATGTACTGAAAATAAATATAAGCCGTAGCCTTTAGGACACATTACATCTGAAATCTGTTCAATTTTAAGACTTTTTAAAAGGGATAATTGCTGCATACAGTGCAATTTTAGAAAAGTTGCATCATTTTGATCTAATGGTAAAAATTTTAAAAAAGGCACTGGTATTGTTATTCAAGACAGAGTTATTATTCTGGCGAAATGCACTTCCTCCTTTACCTTTGAACATTGTTTCAAGTTTCACCACATTCCTTTTTGTAGTAGAAAGTGTAATGTCTGACGAAACTTTTAAAACTCAAGTACTGAATTCTAATTCAGCTAATTCTACCGTTATGCAAGATAGACTATATCGTGTTGTGCTCTTAAAGGTAATTTTAAAGGATATTCTCTTTGCTATCTATACTTATATCTAGTTACTTTTAATCAAATTCAGTGGTCTTTATTGTTAAAAATGTGAAAACTTACATTTAAGTACAAGAAGGGAAATA
This sequence comes from Mercenaria mercenaria, assembly GCF_021730395.1. Lineage (NCBI taxonomy): Eukaryota > Metazoa > Mollusca > Bivalvia > Venerida > Veneridae > Mercenaria > Mercenaria mercenaria. The sequence continues at coordinate 27,168,105 of NC_069361.1, read as the reverse complement.
TTATGACAATTATTCAATTAAGACTTTCAATTTGTCGTGACCATCTATAACCTTATCCAGTAATAATAAATTCATTTATGTTCTAAGACAGACTTAACAAAGTAATTACATATAGCCCCTATCCCGATTCGTAAGAACTGATATTTAGTGCATCGAGTTTTTAACTGAAAAGTGGAATAACTGTATTTACTAGACGACGGAAATCTTCTTTAACACTGTATGGTAACTACAAAGTAGCCGTGTGTTTTGATTTGTCCAATATGGCCGCTCAAAGCGAAAAACAATGGAACATCATGTAAGTTCTTAAAGACATTTAATACGTCTTGCTTCGTTTCGTAACCAAATTCCGCTCAGTAACCCTGGTAATGTCAAAATAAGTAATCGCCGGACTGACATGGCGATCGGAATCGTATTTAGCATAAATATATCCTATATACTCATGGCAATTGTTCAATTTCGCATCAGATGTTCCCAAATTTTATTGTTATTATCTATAAAATCAAACTATTTGGTTTAAATGGATGTAAATATACTTTATTATAATCTCAAGTGTAAGTATGCTGTGACAGGAAAGGCCGTACCGGCGACAGTAACCATCAAAATAAATCAACACCCTTTACAATATTTACAAATTTATTTACATAAGATGATTATTAACAATGAATAGATATGAAAAGAAAAAAAAAACTGATTATAAGAAAGAAAAAAAAGAAAGTTCAGTATCTCTAGATACAAAAGTTCTTATAGTCCATTCTAATCTGACGTGACACAGGTCTTTAATGTAATTGTGAACTTTAAGTAGCACAAACAAAACATAGCTTCTAAATTCAGTCCCTTTAAACCGTGAATACGTTGATTCCGTGTTGGCTCCCTATGGTGGTAGGTGATTGCATCCCTGAGCTGACTTCAGAGGATAACAAAAATCATCGTCTTTGCGGTTTACGGCACAACCATGGGACGAAAGCTCTGCGCTGGGAATATCACATCCAGGCGAGTGAAGACAAGTGAACCTCGGGCATTGTACTTCCAGGTTATGACATCACCAGGTAAAATCGTCTGGCGGAAGAAGCTAAAATATATAACATATGGTAAGCACCATAGCAAAACAAATAAGTCAGGGCATAAAACTGCTCCTTTGGGTACACCATACCTCCGTAGGCTCCCATAAATAATACGTGCTACTTATACAAAACATATGTGCTACTAAGTTCAAACGTCACATGATTAAAATACGTCACTTATTACTTCCATTATTACAAAGATTACTTACTTAAAAGACTAAAGTTAAAGTATGAAAAAGATATGAAAAGTATATGATGAAACATTATAGTAATGGAAATGATAAACTGCAGCCATTATTTACAACTACAAATTAACAAAATTCAATGTAAATCAAACGTTATATGAGAGTTGGCATCCATATAATATCTAATGCCATACACTACAACGGACATTAATTAGATGTGCTATAGACTGGCACACAATTACAAATTACAATAATATATTACAAACATGGCACTAGACTTGCCATATAGATTTATACATAACAATACAATGCAGTAATGGCGTTCCATAATTAACAAAAATGTTTGACATAAGTTTTTGAAACAGTGCTTTACAATTATCACGATACAAATTTCAGTATAAATTTTACATCTTATATAAACGAAACATTTAGACTCCTCTTTCTAAATAATTTACAAAAGTCTGAAAAATTTAATAAATTATCCTGACATACCGAAACTAGCCAAAATCATATGCCGAAAAGTAAATGTTACAGAATTCTGTAGAATGAACAAAAATTTACCAAATAAAAATCGTAATGCAAAAAATCATACAAAAATCTAACAAATAAATTTCTTACCTCGATCGAGCATAAATTTCTAGCAAGAAAATAATTCAGACATAGATTCGTCTATAAAGTCGTAAGGTGGTGTGCGCAAGGCATATCTAGTCCAGTCTATTTAAAGGATAATGTCCCGCCAAATACTAAATTTCATGGGATTCACGGCTAAGCCGTGGACTCCGACTATTGTCATTTTCACGGGATTCACGATATAGCCGGGGAATCTAACTACTTTGGCGCGAATTTAAATTGACAATTTGAGGCCCATTATAGTGGTTTTGGGGATAAAAACACGAATTACTGAAGTTTATAAAATATCAACTTTCTTATTACTGAACAGAATTCAATGAAATTTACATGGAAATTTAAGTTATGAAATACAGAAAAACATGAGAGGTATTTCATGCGTGAAATCTGACATTTACCTCAATAACTCAAAAATTTACAAAAAGATGATGCAATACCTGCATTTACAATACATATAAAATAAGGCCCGTATGTCAATTTGTGACATATGCATGATCTGTGATATGTGCAAAGCACCTAAGATTCAAAAGGACACAAAACGTATAGTGTCGCGAAAACATGAATGTAACGGTTTGGATAACAAGTGTACGCCGGTTTGGATGACTTAATCTCTTTGGACGTTTGCGGTTTGGACTGACAGATTTAACTGCTAATTTTAAGATAATATTTGTTTCTAAGTAATGTTTTCATATTTTACAATGGTACATGTTCAAATATGTCTTTTGGCAAACCAAGCATGGCCTTCAAGCTTTTAATTTAGATTATTTTAAATGTATATGCTTATAAAATAGGTATGTATAATTTAAAGAAATACACCCATATGTTGATCCACAATAATACCAATTTTACTTGTGTATTTAATCAAACTGATGTTACTGCTAACAATTTTAAAACCAGTCTTTTTTCAAGAATTGTTGAAATGAGTAAACACATACCCTTGTTGATGACCAGAAAAATATGTTAAAACTGAGCAAATGATCAATGCATGCTGAAGATTGCTTCACTACACATTGGCGCACAACTCACAAGTTATATTTGCTTTAGCATTTGTCCAAATGAACATCCTCGTGGAAGGCGTAGCTCCATGATCTGCCGGAAATACGTTAAGCGACAGGTTTAATATATTGTGTTAAACTTTGCTAGACTGGGCTAACACCTTATCACCTTTTAATGTGTACTTACAGGTTTATACCCCAGTGGTGGTTTTGTAAATGACAGTTTCAAAGCGACGCCAAGGTGTTTGTCTGTTTCTTTCTTTCTTCTACTTTACATATACGTTATAGTATGTCTATATATTTTCAGTATAGTTTAATAATGTACAAGTCTATGCAAACACTGCTGTATGCTTTCGTGTTTTTCCTTTTTATAATTGTTATCTCAAGCGTAGCAGTGAAAACACCACTGGGAGAGGAATGGTCACGGAAAGCTATGGACAGCACTTTTCATCTTTGTAGAAAATGTAAACGCACAGAGCTTTTAAAAGGAAATGATCACTTGCTTGTTTACTAATATACTGACTTCGGTTCTAATTTCACGACTGTTTATAAACATTCCGATGAAAAAGGGCAATACAGATCGACTATTCAAATGCCATGTCACTAAAGAAAGCTAACTGAATGAATCAGTGACATAAACAAGTACAAAAGGACCAAACTATTTTGTTAAGACGTATATTTTCGTCATAGAAATTTCCCCTCTTCTGGTGCTAAATAAGATACCTGCTTACATACATGAACTTGACCATAACTTGCTAAGTCGAGTCAAAATAGCGACATAATTTTTTTTGAAAGAACAGAAAATTCTTGACGCCTGTGCACTGCATGTCGGATAATCAGAGTGAACATGTGTTTGAAGTTTATTTCATTCTTAAAAGTGAGAGTACCTGCTTACATATCAAAGCTACAGCAGTATTTGTGAGCACAAGGAAGCGACATAACACTGCAATTAAGTTAAAGTCAGATTTGTAGATCCTTACTTTGCATGTTTGATCATCACAGATAATTCATTCTAACTATTGATTAATGAGATACCTGCGTACGTACAAAAAGGTACAAAATTTAATTTCGTGAATCGGGAGAAGGGTCATTCCTTTGTAAATAAGGAAACTAGAATTATGGAACATGTGATACTCACATTGAACAACTTAGTTTCAATAAATTCACACTAGTCATTACTGATATAACATCTTACAAATAATTAACAAAGAGTACGCCGAAACCAACGATCGGATGGGTGCAATAGCCCTTCGTATTATTCAAGTAGTTGAGGTAAATCATCTTGTGGAATGGTGAAAATAACTAATGTGTACAGGGGTGCTTTTAAGTTGGTAGGTGGATTGGCAAACAAACGTTTGTGTTCATTTTTCGCCTATTTTCTAAGCATTTACTAATTCCTCTTCTAAACAATGCATTGATAAATGCGATAATTAAATGAACATTTATTTTAAATGTATTTAAATCAAATGACACTCGAGACGGTAGATGGAACCCAGGGTTCAAAAACAAACGACTTGGATATCTAACCGGCCTGGTACTCATATGTACTTACGCTGCTTTATTAAAACTCGTTTTGATCTACTTAAGGATATCTATTGATTCATTTCAAAAATGTTCCCGGAAATTAAACGTAACATTTTTATGCACCGGTAACAAAAAATAATTGCAGTAGGTACAGTGTTAATTTCGAATCGTTTATACACAGTTCTTCCCTTCAGCTTAGATATTTAATTTCATGTACTTCAGTTTATTTCTGTCCCTAGATTTCATGCAATCCATACAGAAGCTTACTTCTGATATCCCAGAAATAAACGAAGGAGATAGATGTGGTTGTATCTGGTTTTATCAACTTTGTTACTGATTTTTCATGCAGGAATGTGAATTAACTTTCTGTCAAAACCGGTGCATATACTAAATCCAAACCGTTAACTGCTTTTATATTACTTGTATCCAAACCGTTACACACTTGATACATGTGATTGACTTGCGATGGCATTTTTTTCGCAAAAATACCATACTTTCAGTTTAGAGACAGATGACAAGATATGTGAAAATGTTTCTTCTTTCTTCTTAACTGATTTTTCTGATGATACAATCAACAGAGTTTTGATAACATCATTTAAAAGTTTCGTTTTCGCTTCTTGATTCCCATAATCTGCACGTTTTTATCACTTAGTAATTAAAACTGGAATGATCTGATCTTTTTATATCGAATAACTTGAACCTTGGAATGAAAACTGAAAACATAATAAAATCTGTAACTAAAATACGTGTATAAACGTAGAAAAATCAAACCTTACGTAATGTTTATGACATTTTTTTGCTCGGGAGAGGCCATATCACACAGCTACCGGTGTAGTTACCATACAGTGTTTAAAAAGGAGGAAAAAATTGAGTTATAAACGGTATAGCATAAACATGAGAGTACACTGAAAGCATTTTTTATTTACCCCTTTCTTGAATACCGCTTGTCCTTTGAATCTTTTCCGAAAATCTTTGCTCTTGACTATCATTTCCAATATGCTTCCTTTTTATACCTGAAAAAAACACAACATCTCAAAGTGCACAATATATGACTAAAATCTCATTTTATCATTTAGCATAGTATTAAGTATAAATACGTTGAGAGGATTCAGAAAACTATTGTCAGGTTAAAAGTTTAGTACAAAGTAGAAGATTATGGTAAAAGTTTACATGATATGTTATAATTCTTATGATGCACTCTATCATTGTGTTTAGTTACATTAATTTGTTTTGTTGGTCTTTCATTGTTTCAGGACGAGACTGAGAGTGTGGCCAAACTATAGCTCCTAACCCGATTCCTGTTAAATGGTACAGCATGCAGACTTTTAAACTGAAAAAAAGCGAACGATTGTGTTTGACAACTGAAACCCATGTGTCTACGTCACATCTTAGTCGGATGCTATACAGCGTAGATGGATTTATAGACTGAAATAACCTAAACTTTTTAGATGTACTTGCCGAGACATACTGCATATTACTCTGTGCTGGTCATGTTCGTAAGACATTAAAATTAAATATACCAATTTCATAAGCAATTTATGATTCGGCGGGGATTCTACTGCAACAACAAACTTTTCCGTCTATACAGAAGATTAAATTCTACATTATATAATACATATATAATGTACACTAAAGCAATGTAAATTTAACCTTTTCGTGCACACCACATGCCAGGTGATTATATCCCAAATTTCTTTGTTCATTGCTTTCATTTTCAGTATGTTTTCTTTTTATACCTTAGAAAAGAAACATGACAGTGAGCAGTGCACAACTGTATGAATTAAGCCAAACAAAACACCAAAGAAACAAACTTATAATGGATGTCTCCTTTTTAATGCGTGTGTTTTTGTACTCTAGTATTCGGTAAGGTTTGCATTTTTCATTCTACAAATATTTGGTTTATGTCAGCTTGTCTATTTTATTTTCTGAAATGTTCCACCATGATTTGCTTCCCAATGTACACATTTCCTGTGTAATCAGACAGAAAGTCTACGTAAATTAAAAGAAAATATAGTATTCAATTAAAGAAAAGTCCGTCGAAACGAAAGTTATTTATAACTTAGTTTCAGCAATTGTTTGATTCTTTCTCTTAATTCCAAGTTTTCATATTAAACCGAGCATTTGGTAATTTTGAACCTATAACTATTTGCTGTTTCCAGATTGTCACAAATTGACATACGGGCCTTATTTTATATGTAGTGTAAATGCAGGTATTGCATCATCTTTTTGTAAATTTTTGAGTTATTGAGGTAAATGTCAGATTTCACGCATGAAATACCTCTCATGTTTTTCTGTATTTCATAACTTAAATGTCCATGTAAATTTCATTAAATTCTGTTCAGTAATAAGAAAGTTGATATTTTATAAACTTCAGTAATTTATGTTTTTATCCCCAAAACCACTATAATGGGCCTCAAATTGTCAATTTAAATTCGCGCCAAAGTAGTTAGATTCCCCGGCTATATCGTGAATCCCGTGGAAACACAAATAGTCGGAGTCCATGGCTTAGCCGTGAATCCCATGAAAAATTTTGTATTTGGCGGGACATTATCCTTTAAATAGACTGGACTAGATATGCCTTGCGCACACCACCTTACGACTTTATAGACGAATCTATGTCTGAATTATTTTCTTGCTAGAAATTTATGCTCGATCGAGGTAAGAAATTTATTTGTTAGATTTTTGTATGATTTTTGCATTACGATTTTTATTTGGTAAATTTTTGTTCATTCTACAGAATTCTGTAACATTTACTTTTCGGCATGTGATTTTAGTAGTTTCGGTATGTCAGGATGGGTTTATTAAATTTTTCAGACTTTTGTAAATTATTTCGAAAGAGGAATCTAAAATGTTTCATTTATATAAGATGTAAAATTTGTACTGAAATTTGTATCGTGATAATTGTAAAGCACTGTTTCAAAACTTATGTCAAACATTTTGTTAATTATGGAACGCCATTACTGCATTGTATTGTTATGTATAAATCTATATGGCAAGTCTAGTACTGTGTATGAAAATTAAAATTATTGTAATTGAAATTTGGGTGTGCCAGTTTTAGCACATCTAATTAATGTCCGTTGTAGTGTACGGCATTAGATATTAGGGAAAGGGCCAACTATCATATAACGTTTGATTTATATTGAATTTTGTTAATTTGTAGTTGAAAAATAATAGCTGCAGTTTATCATGTCCGTATCTAAAAATGTTTTCATCATATACTTTTCATATCTTTTTCATACTTTAACTTTAGTCTTTTAAGTAAGTAATCTTTGTAAAAGGGAAGTAATAAGTGACGTATTTTTAATCATGTGCGTTTGAACTTAGTAGCACATATATTTTGTATAAGTAGCACGTATTATTTATGGGGCCTTCGGAGGTATGGTGTACCCAAAGGGCAGTTTTATGCCCTGACTTATTTGTTTTGCTATGGTGTTTTACCATATGTTATATATTTTAGCTTCTTCCGCCAGACGATTTTACCTGGTGATGTCATAACCGGAAGTACAATGCCCGAGGTTCAATTGTCTTCACTCGCCTGGATGTGTTTATTCCCAGCGCAGAGCTTTCGCCCCATGGTTGTGCCGTAAACCGCAAAGACGATGATTTTTTTTTATCCTCTGAAAGTCAGCTCGGGGATGCAATCACCTACCACCATAGGGAGCCAACACGGAATCAACGTATTCACGGTTTAAAGGGACTGTATTTTGAATTTAGAAAGCTACGTTTTGTTTGTGGCTACTTAAATTCACAATTGAATTAAAGAACTGTGTCACGTCAGATTAGAATGGAATTTAAGAACTTTTGTATCTAGAGATACTGAACTTTCTTTTTTTTTCTTCTTATAATCAGTTTTTTTTCTTTTCTTATCTATTCATTGTTAATAATAATCTTATGTAAATTAAATTTGTAAATATTGTAAAGGGGTTTGTTGATTTGTTCTGATGGTTACTGTCGCCGGTAGGGCCCTTTTCCTGTCACAATGGTGTCAGAAGGGGGATTGGCGACCAGACACAGTAGCTATTCGAACATTATTAAAACCACCCATTTAACTGCAGCAATAATTTGTAAAGATTCCTCTTTTTTTGTTCTATTGGAAACACAAAAGATAGTTTTATTCATTTTTCAAGTGACGCGTACCTCAGACAAGACAAGACAGATCCATTGCTTCAGCTAACCAGCTTTAGGTGGTCACAGACTGATAGACAGTTGCATACGACACTTGGATTCTGGGGTGAGTTCTTTCCTTTTATTTTTTCTTTGGGTTTTTTTTGTCACTCTATGATTAACCACCATATATATGTGCTGAGAGTGACCGCCCTTGACAAGGAGAGTTATCCTACTCACTCCTTAATTGTGCGTCGCCCTACTTCTCCCAGTGATCCTATTTTGTTTTAGTGTACTGTATACATACCAGATACAGTATTTTTTTTTTAATTTGTATGTGTTAGCAAGCTTGTTTACTTGCATATACTTTTAACCTACTCTTATGTTTTAGTGCTACACAGTTGTGTTATACCTATACTTTATCTTAGATAAAACACTTTGTTTTAAATATTTGTTTTATTTGTTACACAAAGTGTTAACACTAGTTACAGTTGATTGATATTTGATAAGGCTAGGGTATTGTTGCAGCCTACTGTCACTGTACTTTTTTGCTTGTTGCCTATGCGACCTTGATTGACACATAGTACTGTTGCGCAACTTAGTGTATTTATTTTAGTGGAGGACGTTTTGTGTAGTATATACGTAGTGATAGTACTTTGTTTTGGCTTCAGGGGTAACTGTTAGAGCCTTAGTGTAAACAGTGTAGTCTAGTATTCCCTCACGATTTTTTAACTTGTGTTTTCGGGTTGTTATAGTAGCTGTTGTACTGTAAGTGTTATATAGTGTTAACGAAAGTGTAATCATGAATGTGTAGTAAGTTAACGAAGGTAGGAAAGGAGTCAGGTTATGAAGGAGAGGATTACGTAACTTTGTTAAGGAAGAGCAGGCCAGGGAACGTGAGGAAAGACAAAAGTAGATTAGAGGCAGAGAAAGATAAAAGTAAAAAGCAAGAAGGAAAGGTTAAGTTAGAAGCTAGATTGCAGAAAGAAAAGATAGAATATGAAAAAGAAAGTAGTTTAGAAGCAGAGAGATTAAGAGTAGAAGCAGAAAAGAATAGATTAGAAGCAGATAGGGAAAGATTAGAGTTCGAAGTTAGGTTGCAGAAGGAAAAGATAGAATATGAACGACGTAGTAGCTTAGAGGCTGAGAAGGAAAAGGGTTTTAGAGTTAGAACGTAAGTTAGAGCTAGATAAGTTAGAAACGGACGTAAGTAAGAACAGGATAAGTTAGAAATGGAAAAGGAGAAGTTACTGTTAGCTAGGAAGTTAGAAACAGAGAAGGAGGAAGCAGAAAGTGGGAAAAATTAGAAAACAAGCATAATTTTAAGACAGACTTAGAAAAGATGAGAAAGAAAAAGGTAAAGGTTAAGATGTCTCCCTTTGATGAAAAAATTGATTCCATGGATGCGTACTTGAATGTGTACGAACGTACGCTGTTGCGCAGGACTGGGATAAAGAATATGGTCACAAAAATTTAAACCGTTCCTTCTAAAGGTACAGCAAGAGAGGTTTTTGATAGGCTTCCGTTGGAAGATAGGAAGGATTATGATAAACTGAAAGCCGCTTTGCTACGTCAGTTCGAACTCACTGACGATGGCTATAAAAAAAAAGTTTAGAACTGAGAGGCCTCGTGAAAAATGAGACCTTTGTGTGTTTTAGCCAGAATAAGTAGATATTTAGTTTGGTTGGCTTAGATTGAGTAAGGTGAGAAAACGTACGAAGGATTGTTAGACTTTATTCTTAGGGACCAATTTTTAGATGTCTGTAATAGAGAACTATACCAGAATTTGAGTAGTAAGAAGTTTTTTAAAGCTAAGATGTAGCAGAAGATGCAGATTTGTTTGGGAAAAAGACTCGACAGGTCAAGCCACGTTCAAGGTCGCAGCCTAACTAACGCGCAACCCACAGCAGACGGACGTGCACACGACCAGCACGCATACACTAAGACACGCACAGATAAAGTAAGTATCTCAACTGCAGTATAACCTTATGATCTTTTTGTTTGTTTGTTTGTTTTGGGTTTAACGCCGTTTTTCAACAGTATTTCAGTTATATAAACGGTAGTTAACCTAACCAGTGTTCCTGGATTCTGTACCAGTACAAACCTGTTCTCCGCAAGTAACTGCCAACTTCCCCATATGAATCAGAGGTGGAGGACGCATGATTTTAGACACAATTTTTTATCAAATCGTCACGAAGAACACACCTTATGATCTGGTATCTGTCAATGACGTATACACAATATTGTGCTATATATAAAATATTTTATAACGTGTTATACAATGGTTGGATAAGAATAGAAAAAAGAAAATCATGACTATTGGCCTCATAGTGTGATCTTGGCCTTTAAGATAGGGGTCTGGGTATTGCGCGTGACATGTTGTGTTATCATTGGAAAGATTTGTGCCAGTTAATATTAAAATCCCTTCACGGATGACTAGATAGGACAGGAAAATATCTACTGACCTTTGATCTTCAAGAATGGCCTTAACCTTTGAGCTAGGGCTTGGATGTTGTGTATGCTAAGTCGTCTTATTATTGGAAACATTTAAGCCCAATAATATTAAAATCCTTTGACAGATGAATGAATTATGGACTGGGCAGTAAAAAGAACCTACCGACTTTGACCTCCAAGAGTAACCTTGACCTCTGATCTGTGTCATGCGCACGACATTTTGTTTTAATGAGGAACATTTGTGTCAAGTAATATTAAATTTTCTTCATCAATGACAAAGTTATGAACCGGACAGAAAAAATAACCTGTTGTCGTTTGAACTCCAAGTGTGTCTGTCCTTGACCTTCGAGCTAGAGGTTTAATTTGTGCAAGACACGTCGTCTGTTTAGTAGGAACATTTGTGTCATATATTTGTATTATAAGCCCTCATTGGACGGCAGAGTTCTGAGCCGGACACGAAAAAGACTATTAATATTATGGTTACGTTTGACTTCCAAGGGTGGTCTTGACCTTTAACCTAGTGGTCTGGATGTTGCGCATGGCACATTGTCTCATTATTTGAAACATATATGCCGAGAAATATTAAAATTTCTCAGTGGACGACAGATACGTACCGAACAGGAAAGAAAACCATACTGACCTTTGACCTAGTGTGACCTTGACTAGGGTTCTTTGTGTTGCGCATGACGTGTCGTCTTTTTATTGGGAACATTTGTGCCAAGTAATATTGTAATCCCTCAATGGATGGCAGAGTTCTAGACCGGACACTAAACAAACCCTGTTAATTCTTGGCTTACATTTGACCTCCTAAGTATGACCTTGACATTTAATGTTGTGCATGTCACATTGTATTATTTAGAGAACATTTGTGCTTAGTTCCTTCATGTATTGTTGAGTAACAGACCGGACAAGAAAAACTTCATGTTGACATTTGACCTCCAAGTTTGACCTTCAACTTTAAGGACCCGGGTTTTGTTCTTGACACATCGTCTCATTATCGGGAACATTTGTGCCAAGAAATATTAAATTTCTTGATGGATGAAATATTGACCGAACACGAAATTGCGGACAGACGGAATGACGGCCGGACGAACGAAAAAGCGCAATCCTATAGTCCCCGAAACTGGTTTTCAACTAGAAACGGACTCATAAAAAATATCTCCTTTAGGCAATACCCTAATACATGAAATTGCAACAGAAGTGTGTGAGTTAGTTGGATTTTACAGCGAATCGACACAAAAAAGGCATGGCATGTAAACTAAACAAATGCTTTGTAAATTTATATAAAAGGAAAGAAAAAAAAAAGCCGAAAAAAAACAACAACAAAAAACAACAACGCATGAACGGATTGCCTTTTAGTAGTACATAGTAGGCGATATATAATGCCTTCTTAAGAAGGTAACCGGTCAATGACTGTTAATATATATATCAAAATGTTCGGAAGGAGTTCGAGATGACATCCAAGATGTCTGCCATAATAGGTAGGTTTGGTTTACAGTCTACTTTGTTTGTAAAAATAATAGCATAATTATATTGTGTTGTTAAGTTGATACTGACTGTATCTTTAGTTTCAAATTAGCTAAATACAGTAATATTGTAAAAATCAGCAAACAAAACTTAATTAAATTAGTACATTTCACAAGAATTTCCAAATATGTTTGCTCTATATAATTTCACTGTTGCATAGAGAAAACACTACCGTTTCGTACGTCGTTGCTCGCTCTTGATGCGTAAACAGTTTGGAACTGGGCTTTGAAGTAAGGTTTTTCTGAAAGATTATTGTTTTGCCCAAAAGACGGCCAATCATTGATAAGGAAATATTGTTTTGAAAAAAAAATACGGACCTGGAAGCAATGCACATGTCAAACTGTTCTTAATTACCTTCCTCATGGCTTATTGTCACAGGGGCAAAAAATTTTCAAAATGACTTTTTGGCATTTTTTCCTTAGAAAACATAGCAATTGTTATATATTTACGTGTATATGGCTCACGGACCCATACTGTATCCTAGGTACGCTACTGCCACCTGTGTTTACGAATACGAAAACACTCCTTACGTCTCAAACTTAATAGGAGATAAATTTCTGAATTGTGTCTACATATATTTTGGTTACAGGTAGTGATTTTTAACACCATCCATTAATTTTTTATTTTTTGGGATAGAGTCACACCGACACAATGTAGGTCATGTGGCGACTTTTTCCAGGTGTTGATGGAGAACGAAGGTGCTAGGTGCTTCTTCGTACATCATTCAGGCATGGGTGGGTACTTGTGTAGAATCACCGACCTGCCGTAAGCTTGAAGGATGTTTCATCGCATGAAGAATTCTACACGCAAGTGAGGTTTTGTACCAATGTGGGTGCGGAGGGGGTTGGTGGGTGGGTGTGTGGAGGGGGGGTTGGGGGGGATGGGGGGGGGAGAGAGGGGTGATGCCGATGCGGAGGGCAAGTGATTTGAAGTTAGCAACCAAAACCACGGAGACCCTAATTACACTGGTCTTTATTTAGTCTCTCTATTTTGTTTTGTATTTGTCTTTTCAAGTTTTTATTTAGATTCTCATATGTCTTTCCTAAGTCTATATTTTTCATTTCGCAAGCTAAATTCCTTCTTCACTTGTTTAGTGCTTTTATCATTGCAGGGTGCTTCAGTTCATGTTCTTACGTTAGTCACTCTTTGTTTCAAGACAGGAATTAAACATAAATGATTGTGACTTTGTCATATTTATATCCAATCATTCCTCTTAGAGTAACAACAGATACATTTATGACAAGAGGGATGATTTTGATTTTAGTATTGTAAATTTCCCCCATTTACATGGGAATGTACCCGAGGCAACATCTTAAGGGGTTTATATTTCCCAATTTATTCGGTTTGCAAGAGCGTGAAGCCATGTTGAGAATTTCAATTAATATGATCAATATATTACAAATAAATTTTTTTTAAACAAGGCAACGGTTATCATGAATTACGTAAATTGCTAAATTTTACTATCGTAATTCAGTATAATAGTAATTTAAAGACACTTCTGCGAGGAGGTATATCAAACCCCATTTTTATGATGATATGGTTTACAAACTTTGTAAGATTTTGGGTCATTGCAATTTTCCAGTTGTATTTAGTAAAGTTATTAAACGTTTTATTAAGAGGTTATGACCTAGCTGTTTTGAGACACACCGATGTTTATGGTGTCCAGCCCTTTTACAGTTGGACGCTACGCCTTCCTTTTTGTGTCTGGTGCACAATTAACCGGTTTAAGCTCCCCAGTGGTCGTTTCGCCGCTGATTGTTCCAAGGCGGTGCCCCACTGTGTTCCTTTATTTGTTCGTTTTGTCCTAGTGTGTTTGTCTTATGTGTGTGTTGGTCGTGTGTACGTCCGTGTGCTTGATTTAAGTTTGGGGAGGCTTCTTTTTTGGAATGGTGCTTTCCATGTTGGATATTTATCCTGTTTATTTATCCAACTTACTATGTAACCATGAGAATATTTTTAAAAGTGCTTGTTGGCGGCTGTTGAAAAGTCTAACCGCACTGTTATATTTTCTGTTCCTTTCAAACCATGGAGTCAATTCAACTTTAGTCAGAGGTATGAGGCGTGTTGAACAATTCATTACCACATGTGAAAACTCAATCAGATATAGTTGTATTATTTCGTTGGATCTGCTAATAGTCTATTAATTAAACGATACTAACGGATTAAATACAAATACCAATTTTTATTGTGTGTTATGTAAATATAATGCAAGCTTTAGCAAAACAAATCAAGAAAATATCTAAAAGGAAAATCCACGTTCCAAGATTGCAGCTCCCAAAATCGTTGCTCTGTAGTAGTACATTTATAAATGTGAAACGTACGGATAAATACATAAAATACATAGCTAAAGCTAACGAAAATGACAACCAGAATCAAAAGAATAAATAAAGGAAGGAACATGATGTTGCTTTTTGTAGATTGTGCACTCATTCTAATCTTTTGTAAACAAATTTATAGTTCAATAAAATAACAGAAAGCCGGGATTATTAAGGCAGTTAATTTATTTTCAGAAAATGACAAAAAAACATCTTTATGTAGAAAGGTTGCTTTCTGTAACTGTTTCGATGGCAAAAGAATTGTATTGTGTTTTGTTTTTTTTTGTAAAGAAAAGGTTCGCAGGCATCCATGTGTTCCTCTACTCATTTTAAAACTTGGCAATTTATTTATGTCCTATGGCTTGAAAAAAAACGGTTTTCATAATTGATAGCCGGCGAACTCCAAGAAGAAGAAAATAATTGATAGCCTCTTCTTTTCAAGCCAGATGACATAAATGATCTAAAATGCTTACATAATGTAATAACGACACAATCTGCAGCCGCACCTACGTCACGTAATGATATGATATGCACAAGTGTAACCATATCGATGGGTCAGTGCAACACGGTCGTAACTCACTTTTTGAAAACTTTACAGGAGAAGCAAAAAACATTTTTGTATTTAAATGATGTAATGAAAAACAATACAATCTATATTATTTTTATCAAATAACAATAATAACTACAATACTATGGGAAAAAATGTCAAAAAAATGTTCACTGAGGAGTTATTTGAAAGTTTTCCAGTTACGACCATGTTGCGCTGAAATGTGTGGAAATTTTGTCAAAAACTTAGTGCAACAAGGTCGTAACTAAATGATAACAAATAATTTATTGGAGATAATTCATAACAGAGATGTTTATTCAAAAGTCTATTAATTCAATATATTTAAGCATATCCATTTATCTTTTTCTGTACTTTCATTGACTTGTTTTACTCGCAAAAATGTCAAAAAAAAAATCATATAATATGTAGAAATAAAAATGTACTGTAGACTACAAAAACACATTTTAAATTATTAAAAGTATTTTACAGTAAAAAGACAATAAGAGCTTGACTTGGTCCAAGATATTTGCATATTTTACTGAATGTAGGCTCTGAGAGTTTTAATATTCAAAGTTATTTCAGTATTTTACAGTAAATGGACATAATGTAAGAGCTTGACTGATCAAAGGTACTTGAATATTTTACTGAATATAGGCACTGGGAGCCTTTATGGTCAAACTTATTTCATTATTTTACAGTAAATGAACAATAGAAGCTTGACTGGTCCAAAATATTTACATATTTTACTGAATATAGGCTCTGAGAGCTTTTATGGTCAAAGTTATTTCAGTATTTTACAGAAAATGGAAAAAAAGTGCTTGACTGGTCCAAGGTATTTTAAATTTACAGATGTAACACGAGGTCTTTAAAGTACAAAATTTTTTTGAATATTTTACAAAATATGGTTTTAGAGCCTTAGGTCTAAGGTTTTTGAATATGCCCTGTGTTTATTTTTTAGTTTTTTTCACAAAAAAATATCACCGTTTCTGCACATGAAAAAACGCATCCCCAGAGCAAAATACTACGCAAAAAAACAGTGCATGTTTTCGATAAAAATTTAAAAATGTCTTTTTATTACATAAAAATCTACACTTAACAGTTTTCAATGGTAAAAATTTGTTCTTTACTGAGAAAAACTGAAAATTTTTATAATTAAAGAACATATAAAACAACAAACACACCCAAATGAAACTAACACAAAAATGATGCCAACCCCGATGTAAAATTTGAAATCAAGGGTCTGTTCCTGGAAAATTTTTTGTAATTAGTAGAAGGGCGCCTCGATCATATTTTTTGTCAAATTTTTCAGGTATTAAGGGGCCCCCTTTTTCCATAGGTGGTCAGGGGGTCCCCCCTGGAAATATAGTATAAAAAGAAGCCTCTAATGCCTTTTGGGTCACAACTTTAGGTACATGATGGGATCCTCCCCCCCTTTTAAAGGGTCAGGTGGTCTCTCCCTGGATTTTTCTTTTTTAATTAGGTATAAATGGTGGCCTCAGGTGAAAAGGGGTTTAAATGTAAAGGTATAAAGGGGGTTTCGGGGGTTTCCCCCCTAAAATTTTTTAAAATAGTTATAAAATCTGGCTTTTGGGGGCATTTTTGGGTCTAAATTTTGGGGTACAAAGTTACCCCCCTACTGTTGTAGACTAAGTGAGGAGAGGGGGAAGGGCTCCCCCGGAAAATTTTTCTGTAATTAGGTATGAATGGTTCCCTCTTTGCATTTCTGGGCCTAAATTTCAAAGTCCAGAGGGGTAACCCCTTCCTGGGAAATACCTCCTTCCTATTTGGGGGGGGGAATGGCCCCTCCCTGAAGTTTTTGAAAATTAGTATAAACAGAGCGCTTTTGAGAAAGCCCATGCTCCCCCAGCTGCCAAGTCTCAAAATATATGAGACGGACGAGAAATGTTCAAGCGTAAACCCTTCTCCCCTAAATTTTAAATTCTCAATCAGACTTCCCTTTTCTTTGATTACAAAAACAACCAATCAGATTTTCAGAGCTTTAAAAACCCTAACAACTTCCAAATTTATTATCAAAAAAAATCATCAGACTTTCAGGCTTTGTTTCAAAAACCAAGTTTCAAGGCCTACTTCCAAAGTGCCCGGGGTTTTTTGGCTATTTATAAAACTGATGGGGGACTTATTGGCAAACATTTTTTTTTCAATTTTTGGGAAAAATTGGGGGGAAGGTTCGACTTAAAGGTGTGGACAAGAATTGTGATAGGGGATGGATGGACAACGGATTTCTTATGTCTCCCACCACACAGTGGTGGGGGAACATTTTAATGGCCTCAGTGATTTGCATAATAAGGGGCTATAGTTTGGGTAAGGGGGGAATTCCCCTCCGTTATGGCTCGGGAGCTCCCCCCCTCCTAAAAATTTTTGAAATGCAGGCTAATGTGGCCTCTGGTGCATTTTGGTCTTTTAAAGAGAAAATTTTTTTGTTTGCATGCAACTTCGATGAGTTTAAGTCAGTGGTGGGGGGATATAGGGGGTGCATGGGCCTCTTGGCCGGGGCCCTTGACAGCGAGGCCTTATTTTTGGTGTTTTGCAACATAAAAATCAAGTAAATCATTCTTTAAAATTTTAAATGTAAAATTTATTAATGCTATCTTTTTAATTTTAGTGGTTTAAAAAACTTATACAAATTTCGAATCCTAACAAAACCTTCTGATATCCAAAAAAAATTTTATTAATCCCCATTTTAAAAACAAAGTCATGTTTCACTTATAGCCAGAAAAATTTCCCCCTTTAAATAATACCATTTGTATTTTTGCACTTTTCCCATGGAAATACTAAAAAGGGGAAAAATGTTCTTTGTTATCCTTTCACATTTTACAGAAACTTCATAAAGGAAAAGTTTTTTTAAAAAATTAAAAAGTATAAAAAGCATGCTGCAAGGCTCCACAAAGGCCACGAGTGTGATCGGGGTTTTAAAAGGGGAAGGGTTTTTCCCCTCAGGGGGCCAGGGGCGTAATCCCAAAAGCCGGAAACGGCCCCACCCGGAAAATAGATTTTTAACACAAAATAAACTATTTGAATATCTCCCCTGTGTTTACTTTTTTTGATTTTTTTGCGGTAAAAATAACACTTCACGGTGAATGTAAAAACGGTATTACGGTATGGAAAAAAACCCCGGGCAAGTCTCCCCCCAGTTTGATTCAGTTTATTATAATTTTCACGAAAAAAAAAAAAAAATTGATTTTTTTTATTTCTTTAAAAAGCGTGTGACCCTTTAAAAAGGGTTTAAACGTTTATCTAGGGCCGAAATGCGTGTCTTAAAATTTTTTAAAAGGTGCTTTTTTCCTCTTAAAAATTTAAAAACATTATGAATAGGGCTCGATGCTAAAAACTACTGAATTTGGAAGGGTTTTTTCTGAGAAATAGTTAAAAAGTATTTTTTTAACAAGCAAGATTTTTAATGTTTTGGTAAAAACCTAAAAAAGTTGGTCAAAAAAATTCTTACATCACTTTGCATTGATAAAATAGAAATGGTAAAAAAATTTTAATTTTTTAGTAAAAATATCTTTCAAGTTGTTTAAAAAAAATAAAATCATCCCATTTATCATTAACTATTGTAATAGTTCTCTTTGTGATTACAAAAACCCGGGGGGTTTCAAAAGAAATTTCAAAGTAAAAAGCATACTCTCTGTGCAACAAAGACGATGTTTAGTTACGACCATTTGCCCTGACTGAAAGTGCTTCCTGAGATACAAAACCTTTTGGGGGCAATTTTACTTTTTCACTTAATTTTAAGAATGTATTTAGATATTTTAACGTATGTATTTTTGTTAAATAAGGCAATTATGTAAAAAAGTGTATTTGGTAAAAAAATCAAGTTACGACCTGTTCACTGACCCCCCGATATAATGTTTATTACGGCACATTAATTGTACATATTTTAAAAAAAAAAACCCATATGAAAAAAAACTTATGTTTAAAGTCTAATAAACCGATTCGTTAGAAAAAAAAGATTTAATAAAAAAACCAAACAGACTGTAACTATAAATTACAATCCAGTCCCCCAAAATTTAAAACTTCGCCCATTTTGTTTAAACTGTTCAAAAAACATTGTTTGTGTTACTAAAGAGTGGGAAAATGAAATGTTTTCCCCAACACCATCGATCATTTTGTCAAATGAATTGTAACGGTGTCAGTATTTTAAGTCCTGAAACAAAACTCTTACCCATTTTGGCAGCCATTTAAACGCCGCTTTTGTACCAGAAATTGTCCCTTTTGTCATCACTTTGACAACGTTAAACATGTTGTGTATTTCGATAAATCTATTTAATTTTTCATCGTTGACCATAAAAACCAAAATTTTAGAATTTCTTTTTTGTCGATTTTTAGGGTGCATCTTTAATACATCTTTTACCCGAAAGGCAACTGTATCATGCAGTGCTGGATTCTAGAGATCCCAAAACATTTTGGTATATAGAAGCCTTCTTTACTAAGACCGGTACCAGATATGGCCCGACAAAACAAGCCAAGAGACAGATATGAAACACAGCTAAGTCATTTATCTGCCCAGCTTGGTATATCATCTTGCATAATTTTATTTCTTTCGACGGGATAGTTTGCTACTTTTTCAAAGTAAAATTTTTGTCACAGCAAAGGCATAATTTTGGAAACCCAATCTTGGGGTAATATCGTTAATTGAACAAAAATTAAAACGATCCGAATATTGAATCTTTGTGGAACGCATTAATAAGCCATTATCACACAATTCGACATTGTTCCAGAAAATATAACCCACTGTCAGCGATTTGTCAATAGTTTTTTTATTTAAGACTTTATTTCTAGAAAAAAATTAACAACCCCCAAAATTTACATTTATCTGCAACATTAAAACCAAAAATAATACTATCTTTTTAATAAATTTAAAAACCTGAATGGGAAAACTAAAAACTGAAATTTAAAAAAAATTCTAATCACAATTAAAAGAAAAAAAAACTGTCGTGATCCTTTGTCCCTTGTTACAAAACAATTTTATGCGAGGGCTTAAACAAAGAATTTTTAATGGGCCATAGCAATAATTTTACATGAAGCGAAAAAGACTTTTTGAAAAAAAATTACAAAAGGCCAGGTCTTCGATCTAATACACAAAATAAGAAACCCGAAAAGTCAAAATTGGCTGCATTCATTTATCAAAAAAGACGTAATTTTTAATAAATAAAATTTAGGGTAAATTATTTTCACCGGTTTCGTGGGAAAAAACTATATGTAATTATCACTTAAAAAAAAATGTAAAATTTTTTTGGGGGGTTATATAAATTTGAACCTCTTTGGGTTTGATGTTAAAATTGTGGATTTAATTTTAGGGTTTCCCTGTCCCCGAACATTTTAATTTGTTTAAAAAACGATCCGATAAATTACTTAAAGCATTTAAATAAAATTAGGGTATTGAGCATTTTAAACATGCGATTAGTGGTTTTTAAAGGGCCAGTCTGCAAAGACTACAGGTATTGCTTTTATAGGGTTAATATTGGTGTGACCAAACTATTCCGATAAAGTGACAACAATAGTCAAATATTAGCACTACAGAACAAAGGGTAACAAGAAAACTTTTAAATTATTTTTGTAATTTTTGCTGAAACTTTTTTCATAGTTCAAGATATCGGAATGTTAAAAAATGATTTTTAGACATAGAGAAGGGGAAACAACCGTTGCAGTAATGCAGACAAAATTTTTTTTTCTTAATCAAAGAGGTTTTTTTTTAAAAATTTTAATTATGTACATATACACACGCACGCACGTACGTACCACGCACGCACCACAAAGACACGCCACAATTAAAAACCCATAATAATACAGATTAATCTTTTTTTAGGTATTTTGTAAAAAGCATAGTTAAAAATTTTTTAGTCAAATACCAAAAAAATTAAATTCCATTCGGAAATTTTAAAATGCTAAAATGTCAGCGACGAAACTCGCCCTTTTTTTAACGGAATGGACTCGTTCCCTTATACTAAAAAAGTAATCTTACAATTAGATCATAAAGTGGTTTTCTAGTCATGTTCGACGCCAAAAAAGTCGGAACAGCGAAACAAAAGACTACAAAGTAGGAAAAAAAAGTGCTTTATTGGGGGGAAAAATTCTTGGACCTTTTAAAACTTTTTAAAACTATAAATAAGGGAACAAATCTTATAAAATTTTCCACAATAAAAACCCTTAAAAACGGACATTTCTGTAACAGAAATTTCAATTTAGATCCACTGCCCCTAATAACTCAGTTCGGAAACAGAAAGGAATTGGAAAAATAAAAAGATACAAGATCAGAAAGAGCATACTACATTATCAAAATAGCAGTGCAGTGCTTGGGGGAGTTTTTGACATTTTAATAAACACTTAATCTTCATTGTCAAGCAGGATGGTATAATTATCCCGTATTTCATTGAATTTAGATAGTCTGTTTTCTTTTTTGGGATTATACATTTCTGTCTGAAGTAAACGTTTGACTTGGTGTTTAAGGTATGACCCACCTAATGGTGAATATTTCAAATGTTCAAACAAATGTTACAGCAATATACTGTATCCAGTGATAGACTTGTATGCATCATTGTAAGTAAAACCTAGCTACATTTCTTCCGCAATTTGAATCTAAAGAGTAAAGGCAAAATAAGATGTCAACCCCCCCCCCCCCCCCCCCCCCCCCCCCCCCCCCGAAAAAAATATGTCAAAGTAGGTTTATTGTAGGAATTGAATACTCTTCAAAAGCTTTACTAAATGTTACATTTCCCAATATAATATTTATATTTGACCAGTTCAAAACTACAGTAGGACATTTGTTTGTTATCCATTCTTTTACATTATTCCAGACAGTTATAGTTTCACGGCTATCTAAGAACAAATGTTTTAAGATTTCTCTATGTGTGTTACAAAAACTACTAAGTTATTTCTTATCCCAATTTTTTGTAGCATATAATTTGTTCCTTGTATTCTTTGATTGATTCTATGTTGTTACCATAGAAGCATTGGGTCTTTAGTGACAGAAAAGGGTAGTTTATGAAATGGTTAAGATTAACAGCAGGGTTCAACTCATCACACCATTTCCTCTTAGAACTTGGAAAATTATCAAAATTAGACATAAAATCATAGATAATTTTGCATCCCTTAGTTTGAGTGTTCAGGATTTTAACTGTCAACGGTTGTATGGGAGTAGGGTGTAAACACTTTTATTGCAAGGTGAGTCATGTTTAAAGTATCAAGAAAACGTCTCATTGCTTCTATAATACTTTTGTATTCTAAAAAGCCTATGAAAACATCTTTCCAACATTTTTTCCTAACTGTGTTCATGTTGATTTTACAAAAATTGCAACCAAATGTGGTCAAATTATTAAGGAATGGGTATAAATCTATAACCATATTGAAATATTTAGAGTTATTATTCATATATCTTCTGAGCGATAGACATTAAAACTTCATGATTTATCATTCGCAATCCTCCATATCAATAGGAATTCATTATGGTATTGCGTTTTATTTTGTCCGGACCTGAAAACCAAAGAAAATAGTTTGATGTTTTTAATGATGTCTATACTTGGATTAGGTAAACTCATAATAAGACGATTCATCTTAGAAAGGACTAATGTTTCAATTACTACAATTTTTCCTTTTTGTTTCTTTTCGTATGCTGAGTAGGAAAGAGTGTTATCCCTGATCTTCATGAACAGTGCTTAAAAAACAAATTATTATCAATATTTAATCGTAAAAAATTCATTGCTTATATTTTCCAAAGGCTCTTATGAAACTTGTGTTATATGGCCATATCATATCTTAATCTCTTCGATTAATTGTTTGATTTCATCTACGTATGTTGTATCTTCGAGCAAAGAATTGTTCACTTTCCAGTAAAATCAGCCTTTTATAAATTTACCAAAATTAATACTTAATAAAATCATCGAGTGATCTGTCCTGTAACCAGGATCAATTGCAACATTATCTACATTAGTGAACAGGTTACTAGAAACAAGAAAAAAATCAAGTCTTACCATTTTAACAGGGTTTCGCTTTAACCAGGTATATTGTTTCTCTTCCAAATTTTGTTCCCTCAAGCAGTCTATTAGACTGTGGTCTTCTATCATTTGAAGAAATATATCTCGAGCTTTAGGGTTATTTATGTTCATACACAATCAATGTAATTGACTCAGGCATGTTTCAAAACTGTAGATATATCACAAAAGCCGGTAATATGGCGCGGCCGGTAATATGGCGCAAATGACGTCGCCATTGAAAATACATGTAAAATACTCGTTTGTGGCAAATTTGCTGACTAAAAACACGTCCAGGGAGGTACAAAACAGCAAAGTACATGAATGGTCGGCCATAGAAATTTTAGGCAAGTGTTCATTTTACACTAAGCACATCTTTAGACTTTGGAACGACATCGATCATATTTTTCCTCTACAACAAAAACCTGCATACCACTGTATTATACGGCGCAAATGGGTTTGGGTAGATTGAAATTATTATAATTGAACGGTAAATACTACATAAGATTCATGTTTTCAGACAGAAATTTAAAATCTGATGAATAATTTTAAGTCTGCAAATATTAAGCATGCGACCTGATGTTAAGATGTTATTGTCATGTTGTTTTATTGTGTAATTTTCGACACCATGTTGCATTATTTTAGACGACTTCAAGATTTTTATCACTTGAGATCACTACTGTACTACTGATCCGTACTAGAAACACTTAAAATGTTTATGATATATGTGCCAGTAGCTAAAAACTATTTTATATGATTTATATTACACATTGCACACGGCTACGTCCTTGTGCGCCATATTACCGGCAATGTAAACAGAGAGCGCGGAGAAGGGTTATGTTGTTATAGACGTGAAAACAAGTAAATGTTTGTAAATCAGTTTGATAGGTCAAGTGTTGTTTGTTTTTAAAATGAATTCACATTTTGGTGAAAAAATAGGCGTTTTAATAATTTTAGCCAATCAAAAAGTCTTATCTGCGCCATATTACCAGTCACAGGGCTACTAATGGTAACAGAAATAAAAAACAGTAAGTTAAATACCATTGCTGTTGTCAAAGACTGTTTTTCCAGCACTGCACTTGAATAGAACACAAAACAGAAAATAATGTAAAGGTAAAACCATAGCGCAACAAAAACATTTAAGAGTTTGCTTTAACAAAGGCTGTGAGAGTTAATTTTCATGACATGAAAACAAATTCATAACAGATTTCTGCGAATGTATATTGAAGTGTACCACACTTCTACCGCACAGCCTCGTTACGTATCACCCCATATAATGAAACACTATATATTACGGGGTATGGTTGGAAACACTGATAGTCCGGTAACTGGTTCGCTTGAAGATTAGTACGAGACGATAATCAGCGATAACTGCTATGTGCATCAAACCACATAGACCTGCAGTGTTTTGTGCATAGAAAATCCCTGACACTCATATGAAGTAATAAAAAACTAGTATTAGTTTACCCTGACTATCCAGGGAGTCTGATTCCTTCTTTATCTGTATACACCGCCATTTTGTTTTTTGTGGAGTCAATTTTTGAAATCGGTCGGGCGTGACTTTATCGGTGTGTTTACATATTTATCCAATAGCAGACGATTACCTAACAATAGGGAACCGCACCCTGAGGTGAGTCATCGAGAAACATTAGATGGAGCCTAAACGTGTTCCAACACGCTCAAGGAGAACAATACAGCCCTTTTATTTTACACAATATATAGACTCATAAAAGTATATATTTTCTGAATCAGCTCAACAAGACCTTTCCAATGATGCCTGTCATAAGTCTCTACGATGACTTTGAATTTTGATAACGTCATTTCCGGTTTGGAATTAGATTTTCGAAATGTTCACCACTTGGCTAACCAAAAATGTTAAATACTCAGAACGTCAAAATTGAACCTATTCACTTTTCCTACGTGTCCAGACCTGACCATCTAACTCATTATTGTCCAAGTTTTTTATTTTATTTTTTTTTATTTTTGGGTTAAATTGAATAGATAGTAGCGATTCAAGTGAAACTGCGCTTAGATCCTTGAAACAGAATCCGTCCTATTGTTTAAAATAAAGGGGATGTATTGTTCTCCTTGAGCGTGTTGGAACACGTTTAGGTTCCATCTATTGTTTCTCGATGACTCACCTCAGGGTGCGGTTCCCTATTGTTAGGTAATCGTCTGCTATTGGATAAATATGTAAACACACCGATAAAGTCACGCCCGACCGATTTCAAAAAATGACTCCACAAAAAACAAAATGGCGGTGTATATAGATAAAGAAGGAATCAGACTCCCTGGATAGACAGGGTAAACTACTACTAATTTAGTAGCGTCTTTAAAGCTTATGCTTTAGACATTTATTATTTTGTTAAAAAGACAAGCACAACGCTTTAAACACCCTAATAAATTTCATGATGTATACTGTACACATTTCACTGCAGGATATAGAAGAACATGTGATTCCCCGTGTCATATCGTAATTGGAAATCGATGAAAGAATGTATTAAAAATACCTGTTATTGCAAAAACAAAACAACGCTGCTTTTGTTTGAAAACACGTTTTGACTACTTTTAATAACTATATATTACGTTGTATTCAAATAACGCCAAGGTATAATATTACTTGAAATTTTATATTTTTGATAAAATCTGTAAGGACGAAACAGTAATGAAATCTTGTGAAACCTCATATTTAACCACAAATACTGCTAATCATATGTTACCTATAAAAGGAAATATTGAAGTATGGTAGTTCTACACGTTCCTTTCAATTTTTTTCTACTCGTAAAATTTGATCAAATCCTTATTTTTCAAAACATCAGAATATACATAGAATATTAGGCAAATAAAAAAGGTTTGCTTGATTTTTTGATATATCAATTTGAAAATTTGGACCTCTCAAAATGTTCATAATCGGTGTCTATGGGGACAACCACAGTTGAGATGACATTTTCGCGAATAGACATTTTTCTACGATGTAGATTTTATTGAAATGTCTCACAATTATAAACTATCGTGGGCTTAAATATGGTAAAATAAAATGTATTGTTCGGTGTGCTTGTATTTAAGAATTTTGCCATTGATATAAGAGATAAGCATATTTCAAGCTGACTTTTAGACATTATTAAGAATTATGTAAGGTGTCAACCTTTATAATAATATATTATCTCCCAAAAATATTAACGTTGCTGTTTTGATAATTGCAACTACAAGTTGTCATTAATTTATAAAAAGATGTCGAATCCAGTTTTTATTCTACGTTATCCGGATACATGACGTTACGCCATTACTTCCGGTTTCTCAAACGTGCAGAACTACCTTAAATTCTTAAACCAATTCCCAATTTTAAGGACTTCTTTCGCTTAGAGCATGATCGAGAAAATGTACTGTTTGTAGTTGTTTTGGGTATAGAGGATAGCGTGTGAAACTTTTGCTGCATTCAAATTTGACGAAAGTAACTCGGAAGATATTAAACCATATATTAACAGATAGTCTCATCTTTCCAAAAACAGTCAGCTTATTACAGTGCCTTCGAATGTTTTTGTCTCCCTATCCTTGTTTACAGACACACTAATCTAGTCAGTTCCGGATATTTTTGGTCTGTATCGGATTTATCTATATAAAATATATGATATAAAATCATCAATATATACCTAACATTATAAACAGCTCTGTAGCACATTAGAAATTCTCATTTTTGACAAAAATATTTTGCACTTTTTGTGGTAGAAAAAAACTCCGAAAGTTTGTGATGTTTTAGTGACCCTGTTCATTTGTTTGTTCCTGAGTACATTTAACATTAATTAAGGGTGTTTACACAAAACAAATTTTATCAATTAGTTAAGCAAAGGATCCCTTCTTTGAGAAACATCTTATTACAGGATTAACTGAAATAAAACAATGTCATTTATGGTTGAGATCAAAGTAATTGTATCATTTTTACTGAGATTATTTTTTAAAATTGCAAAAATCAGTAATCATGGACTAGAATGATCAGTAAAACAACAAAATCACAGAGTGATCATGGACTAGAATCATCAGTAAAACAACAAAATCACAAGATAATCATGTACTAGAATCATCAGTAAAACAACAAAATCACAGAGTAATCATGGACTATAATCATCAGTAAAACAACAAAATCACAGTGTAATCATGGACTAGAATCATCATTTAAACAGCAAAATCACAGGGTAATCATGGATTAGAATCATCAATAAAACAACAAAATTACAGGGTAATCATGGACTTAAATCATCAGTAAACCAACAAATTCACAGAGTGATCATGCACTAGAATTATCAGTAAAAAATCAAAATCACAGGGTAATCATGGACTAGAATCATCAGTAAAACAACAAAATCACAGAGTGATCTTGGACTAGAATCATCAGTAAAACAACAAGATCACAGAGTGATTATGGACTAGAATCATCAGTAAAACAACAAAATCACAGAATAATCATGGACTAGAATCATAAGTTAAACATCAAAATCACAGGGTAAACATGGAGTAGAATTATCAGTACAATAATTTAACAAAATCACTGAGTAATCATGGACAAGAATCATCAATACAATATTTTAACAAAATTCCTGAGTAATCATGGACTAGAACCATAAGTAAACAAATTAACAAAATTAATGTGTATAATTATGGACTAGATTCATCAGTAAAACAACAAAGTTTAAGTACAGAAATGGTAACGGGTATAAAAACGGACTACAAGATTCATAAATGAGTTATGGTTATAAAGCATACATACAATAAACTTTCTGTGATAAACACCTTAACTCTATTTTGTCAAGATATGTATAATTTCAATATCATTTATTATAAATCCATCTGCAACACTTAATAGATGTATTAACTGCTTTAAACAACACTATATATAGGGTAAGCTCACTCATTTCTTTACTTATGCTTTGTCTTTTGTGTCATGTCATCACATTCTGGCATTGTTTCCGGTGTTTCAGAGATCATATTTATAGTGTCATTTGCATCCTGGACTTTGAAGGTATAAATGCATGGAATTACTACATCGTCATTATATGCTTGAGAAGCAGGCCAGCAATATCTAACAACAACAGATTTCTTTGCTGATCAGTTACCATGTGATGCAAGTTTTTGGGAAATTCAGATAAATCTGGAAGCCATACCAGACAAGCATCTTTGTCTTTAATGTTAGTATATTCTCTGTCAACAATACATTGTGTCTTTGGGTCAGTGTCTGGAGGCTTGATCTTGAAAGCATGATAGCTTTTGATGACAGAATTTTCTCACTATAATCACTATAAGTGTATACTTGTTCCCTGTTGAGGAACTGAAAATACCTGATAGACCAGACTCAGAGATCAATGCCTGAAAAAAAAGAAAAACAATTCAACAGGCTGTGTGACTAATGACAAAAAGCTAATACAGGATTCACTTAGATATCAGTCTTTATTGTTTTGATGCTGACAAACTGACAAACAATTAAACAAAAAATATGTGCATAGGTGAATGAATAGAAAACATAAGAAAACTGGTATTGACAAATTAAGTCAAACTTAAACTTATGTCTGTTTCCAGAAAAAACCCATTGTTTTTATCAAATTTATTTTGTTTCATGTTTACATGTTATTTTGTATACCATGGTCATTATTAATCTTTTCTTGCACTCCAATTGTCATAGAAATATCATCTGTTTACAAATATGAATAGCTCAGGACTCATTTTTATTCAACCCAATACTCAGAATAATGTTGAGACGACCACTAAAAATGTTTACATATGGGTCGTGACCTATCCGTTACTCACTAAAGCATGCAGTGCATTTTCATGTCTATGACCAGTGACAGGCAACAATTCCCATCAGGTAACTATTTTGCATTTACTGAGGATACATCTATATATCTTTTGATACCAAAAGCTTGTTAAATCACCGTTAAATTTATTTGAAGTTGGTCTCGTTTTGCTATGAAACAGAGATGACTTCCGTTGAGCTCGATCCGTTTCTCGTAAAATAAACACGTTGTGAACAAAATCAAAAACAAAACAAACAACGCATGAGTACGCCAGAATGTTACTCTACCAGACTATAAAATAAGTAAATAATAATTAATGCAATTTAAAAAGTTTTGATGCAAAAATTAACCACACTGTCCGCTATACCCTAAAATCCGCTATACCCTAATCAGCTGTTATCGATATATAAAAATACCTTACAAAAACATATTCAAGGTTAACCCTCAATGTATACATTTATGCAATTATACCCTAGGACACGCAAGATTAGTAAGGAAATCCAATGATTTTTCTGTGTCACTAGATAACCGAGATTTTGTTTACAACGTTGTTTAGTGAAGGAGTGTAAAGTGATTGAAAACCCCCTTGGTGAAAAAAGTTAAAATAAGAAATTCAACATTTTTGCAATCCACACTCCGCCAAAAGTGACTGAATAATCTAAACCACTTAATCAACACCAAAAACACATCTTTATATATCGAAATTTCACATGACTATATTATAATTAACTTTAATTAACGTTTGTTTATTTCATTACATTCACTTCACTTACAACCTTAGATAGGAGTAAAATATCCGTAGGGATTTTAGTAAAAGTGCGATGGGTGGTGGACACCTGGTGGAAAAGTCCGCTAAAAGGTTATATGAGGCTCCAAAAGGGGACATCTAATAAAATACAATTATAAAAGTAAAATTATTTCAAGATACATAAACACTGAATCTGAATGAAATCTGCAAAGAGAACTTTAGATTATATAATTCAGTTTATGTTAAAATACCTTCTAAGTGAAATCATAGAACAAGAGGTCCTAAATGGGGGTTTCATTTAAGTTGACATCTACATGTTAGCCATGTAAATATATAGTTTAAATCGTTTCTATGACAAACATCTAATTTTAAAAATGTTCAAATGTATTCGAATGTATTAGACGTTTTTTCTAGATGAAAACGAGTTATATATAACACTAAACTTTAAGATCCAAAATGCTCAAATTGTCCACCTATGTCATATCTACTGCTATAGACTGACAGTAAATCAGAGTAAATTAATGTAGCATGAAACTAGACGTATGAAATGGTAGTGAGGAAAGTTTATCGTAACAAATTTCTTTTTTTTCTCAATGTTAAAAAGAAACTACTTGGATGGATCATAACACTTCCCAGTTTGACAACCTCAGGAAAATATTGTAGCTCTTGCCAGGAAATTAGATTCATACATCCTTTCATTTGATAGTTAATTGTAAGAATATTCATATTACAATAATATTAACCTAAAATAGATAATATATTCATCAGAAATGTAAAAAAGAAAATAGCTTATAATACTAATATTACTACCTTTTGGGCCTCATGAAATTAAAATATTTTGACAGTCTACTGGTGACCAAGCTGATTTACATTTATACTATGATATTGTAAAAATTGTGGCCACAAATTTGTTACGCAGGTCTCTTTCTGTCCTATTCCCCACAATGGACACTGAAAATGATTGCGCGGTTCGAGCATGTTATAAAACCAGTTTTTTTTCTGCAATCTTTTCATATCACGAAACATATTTTATGTAGATTAGACCATTTGCGATTGGATTAAAAGTAAGGCATGGTATCAAGGTTGAAACTAACCAACCAATCATTGTCGAACATTTGTAAATTACAAGTGGTGTAAGAATAAGGATGAAGACAACGCATATATTGAATGAATATTTAGTTTCTTTTGAACATTGTTTAAGTGTTAGAATTGGGACAATTAAACAGGTAAGCTGTTTATGAGGGAGGGATCATAATATCAAACATGAATAACCTGATCGTCAGGTGAAAAGCTGACTTATAAAATGAAAAGTTCGAATAAAAGAAAATTCATTTTATCACAAATGTTTTATGTGTTAAGAATGATGTTGATTAAACAGATAGCAGTTACGTACTTACAAAAAGTGAACTTTCGAATCATTTTATTTTCGAGTATCTTATTTTTGAAGTAGGAAGGAAATACCCATAAATCCGAAACTCGCTCGCAAAAATATGTGTTATTATTATATTTTTCAGGTACGCTGGTGTGTTGTAACCTAAGCGGGTAGTATGACAGGGAAAATGGCTTGCTAATCTACACGGCATTGCTTACATATAAGCATGTTTTCATTGTAAGTACAACTTTAAACCTTTACAATATATTTATATTATAATATCTTATTAATCTGTTTCTGTATACATCATTACCAAATTATATGAAAGAAATACGTAATGAACGAGGAAAGTTTCAGTGTCTATAAATAAACTAGGTCAAGGTAATGGTGGTTACTTGTTATCTGGTATTTCTTGCAATCTATCGAGAGTAACGTCCCTTGTCAAGATGGCTGACTTTACAAAAGAAAAACATTTTGCAGAACTTGCAGCGGACAATGGTAATGTTATGGGGAATATTATTCATAAATATATGGTTTATTTTACTTAGCGTTCTTTTATACCCCAAGAAAGACGTCCCGTTTAGATCTTCCACAGGCAATGTGGATGATAGACAGCTACTTCTTGGTTCTTGTCCCATTACCTACGTTATTAGATAACAAAATTTGATTGTAGTATAGATTTTCCTCAACTACACAGCTCTTATTTAAAGTTTATTACTTACTCGAGCATATCGATTAGCCTTACAGTCTTTTTACACCCCCTCCCCACCCCAGTCCAGCCCCCCCCCCCCCCCCCCCCCCGCCGCAAAAGTAACCCATCAAAACAAGAAAACAGAAAACAACAACAGGGCACCAAGATTCATCAGGAGGTATATTTCGGCAAGGTTATCAGATATGTCAGTTACTATTTTAGCAAAACAGAAGTATATGAAGCAAATAAAACATTAAGGAAAAAGAATTTTTTTAATGAAAACTAGATAATAAGAGGAATAGTTTTAAGTACTAGATTATACAACTGAAGTGGTAACTTTGTGACTTCGCTGTGTGATAAATGAAAGGGGTTATTTGAACGTTTAAGCAGACCAGTGGAACAATAGACTAATTTAAGGGAAGTAGACATAGAGGAATTACATCATTTTTAGAACGTGTTTATAAATTTTCAGGAAGTTTGATCACATTTGTAATATCTTGCCAAAGTGACTGTACAAGGTGAAAAAGAAACACTTTAACAAACTGCATATATAAAAGACTAAACAAAACACAGATGATGCACAGAAAATTTCCAAAAAAGTGTTTTAATCTTTTAAACTAGAAATAGGGCATAAAAAGGGAGACAAAAAAAGCAAGAATAATGTATTGCAACATTTTTGTATGTGTATTATGTTAAGTACTATTTATCAATTGATTTTTAACTATATTTAACACTTCTAGTGGATAATCCATCATCTGTAATTACAGCTAAACACACATACTATCTTACAAAAACATTTTCAGAATTAAAAGATATAAGTTTATAATTATTATAATACAAGCTCATATTCTAATGGCTCATCGTTGTCACTTTTCCGTTCAAGAATGTAAATAAATGTTTCCACTATGATGAAAATATTTACAATACAGCAGCTAAATAATCAATGTTTGGTTAAATATTTGAATTGAAAAAAAAACCCACATCAAATGTTAAAAAGAACCGCCTGTTTTAAGTTATATACTGGATAAAATTTGGGAAAATATTCTTAAACTCTGACTAGACCTCAGATAGTGACACTTCTGTTCAATGACTACAAAATATTAAAAAAGGAAACAAGAATCCTGTGTATCAATACTTTGCCATTTAAGGGTAACAGCAGATTTACTTTTAGATTTATACAGAGAGCACTACATGCTGACCTATTGGTCTAGGAATGTAATAAAATCTATTAGAAGATCCTTTGGAAGCATAGAATACAACCAGGCAAAAGAACAGCGGACTCGTTTTGATTGGGTCTGTTGAAGTGCGAAACACCGTCCGACTTAAGCGGAATTCTATACGATACTATTTTGAGTTTCAGTGTATGCACAATTCAGTACCTGATTTAAAATGTACATTTGAACTGTAGCTTCGTATTTTTATGAATTATTCTCTGGTGGGTGATCTTTACTTAGGCTATATTGCTGTCTCATGTGCCATCTTATTCACTTCCATTTCCACTAAACGTATTGCTTTAAAATGAAATTGTCGTACGTTATAAAATTATCATATCCTTACATTTCCAGTTAAATAGAAATACGTAGTTCTAGTAAATGTTATATAGACATTGGGAATCTCGTGAAACAAATCCTTAAAAACATTAGTCCTAGACCAAAACAATGATTTCAAAATTGCAGTTGTCTAAGAAAGATGAAAAAGACTGTTCTTAACCTACATAGAAATTCTGGTACATGTTTGGTAGATGTTGTCATTTACTTCAAAGAATTTTTTTCAAATTAATAATATTATGTAGTAGGGTAGTGTATAAGGGTGCATTTATACTTCCTTGCTATTGAGCTAGCTTTTATAGCGACGTGGTAGAGTGAATAACTCACGAGTAGATATGAATGGACACTTGGAACGTCCCACAGAGGTTCAAACTCCTGGATTTCGAG
The DNA here is from genome assembly GCF_021730395.1 of Mercenaria mercenaria. Lineage (NCBI taxonomy): Eukaryota > Metazoa > Mollusca > Bivalvia > Venerida > Veneridae > Mercenaria > Mercenaria mercenaria. The sequence goes on along the minus strand of NC_069361.1, from coordinate 27,134,250 downwards.
GACGAATTCTAAAATGGAGGGGTGTATGTAGTAGGGTAGTGTATAAGGGTGCACTTATACTTCCTTGCTATTGAGCTAGCTTTTATAGCGACGTGGTAGAGTGTCCGCCTTAAGTGTGAGAGGTCCCGGGTTCAATTCCCGGTCAGGGCTGAAGTATTTTCAGCCTGTTACAATTATTAATAGGGTTATGTGTCTACTTGATGCACGAGAGATATAATTTTTTTTAATGTTTCAGTAATACTTCAAAGAATATAAGATGACTATATCTTTTATTCATGTGACGAATATACTTTTGTTTCAAATATGAAAACATCATATGTAAGATTATATTCCCCTGTTAAATTGTTGAGTGTTGTATGGATGGCTGTGTTTTCAGCTCACCTGAGCACGAAGTACTCCGGGTGAGCTATTGTGATTGTGAGGCGTCCGTCCGTCCGTCTGTCGTCCGCCGTCCATCCACACTTTCTTCTCCTAAACCACCAGGCCAATTTTGATGACACTTCACAGAAATGTTCCTTTGATGGTCTTCTTTTAAAATTGTTCAAAGAATTAAACAGAACTCTAGTTGCCATGGCAACCGAAAGGAAAATCTGTAAAAATATTTTCGTCCAAAACGGCAGGTCCTAGGGCTTTACTATTTGGTATGTAGCATCATCTAGTGGTCTTCTACCAAGATTGTTCAAATTATCCCCCTAGGATTAAATATGGCCCTGACATGGGGGTCACATGGTTTATATAGACTTATATAGGGAAAAAATTTGAAAATCTTCTTGTCCAGAACCACAGGGCCTAGGGCTTTGATGTTTTGTATGTAGCATCATCTAATGGTCCTCTACCAAGATTTTTCAAATTATTTCCCTAGGGTCAAATATGGCCCCGCCCTGGGGATCGCATGATTTATGTAGACTTATATAAGGAAACATTTGAAAATCTTCTAGTACAAAACCACATGGCATAGGGCTTTGATATTTGGTATGTAGCATCGTGTAGTAGTCCTTTACCAAGACTGTTAAAATTATCCCCCTGGGGTTAAAACTGGTTACGCCCCGGGGGCACATGTTTTAAATAGACTTATATAGGGAAAAACCTTTAAAGAAGTTCTTGTCTTTAGTGTTTGGCATGCTCTAGTGGTTCGTTACCAAGGTTGTTCAAATCATGACCATGGGGTCATTATATGCCACACCCAGGTGTCCCTTGTTTTACATTGACTTATATAGAAAAAATCTTTTAAAATCTTCTTGTCCAGAATCATAAGACCCAGACCTTCAAAAAATTTAATTCTATACAGAACTCTGGTTGCCATGGCAACCGAAAGGAAAAACTTTAAAAATCTTCTTGTCCAAAACGATAGGTCTTTGTTATGTAGCATCATCTAGTGGTCCTCTACCAAGATTGTGCAAATTATCTCCCTAGGGTCAAATATGACCCCGCCCTGGGGGTCGCATGGTTTATATAGACTTACATAGGGAAAAACTTTGGAAATCTTCTTGTCCAAATCAACTGGGCCTAGGGCTTTGATATTTGGTATGTAGCATCATCTAGTGGGCCTCTACGAAGATAGTTCAAGTTATATCACTAGGATCAACTATGGCCTCACCCTGGGGTTACATGGTTTATATAGATTTATATAGGGAAAAACTTTGAAAATCTTCTTGTCCAAAACCACATGGCTTTGGGCTTTAATATTTTGTATGTAGCATCATCTAGTAGTCCTCTACTAAGATTGTTCAAATCAAATTATCTCCCTAGGGTCAAAATATGGCACCGCCCTGGGGTCACATGGTTTATATAGACTTACATAGGGACACTTTTGACAATCTTCTTGTACAAAACCACATGGCCTAGGTCTTTGATATTTGGTATGTAGCATCATGTAGTAGTTCTTTACCAAAAATGTTCAAAGTATCCTCTTGGGGTTAAAACTGGCCCCGACCGGGGAGGGGGGGGGGCATATGGTTTAAATAGACTTGTATAGGGAAAGCCCTTTTTAAAAAATCTTGTCTTTTAACCATAAGGCCTGGAAATTAGATGTTTACTATTTGGCATACTCTAGTGGTTCTCTCCCAAGACTGTTCAAATCATGACCCTTGGCTGAATATATGCCACTCCCGCGGGGGTGGGGGGATCCCTTGTTTTTCATTGACTTATAAAGGAAAGATATTTTAAAATCTTCATGTCCATAACCATAAGGCTTAGACCTTAGATATTTTGTATTGTCTAGTGGTCAACTATCAAGTTTGTTCAAATCATGACCCTGGGGTCAAAATTGACATCGTCCCGGGGTCAACAGTTTTTACATTGGCTTATATTGGGAAAACCTTTAAAAAGATATTTGGTATGTGGCATGCTCTAGTGGTTCTCTACCAAGATTGTTCAAATCATAGCCTTGGGGACAATATACGGCATGCCTGGGTGGTCCCTTGTTTTACATAGACATTTGTTTTAGAAGCAATGGCAAAGAAATTTAAACCACAAGTATAATGTTTGATACAGATTTCAATACTCATCTTGAATAGTCTGAATCGAGACCTACTGACCTACTTTTTCGTTTTTGAAGTTACAGCATAGAAATTTAGACCACCTTTATAATTTTAGATACAGATTCAATACTCTTCTTGAGTAGTCTTAATCATGACCTACTGACCTACTTTCTTACGGTTCTTAGTCAGGTAGATACAATGTAACAGTCATAGAAATTCTATTTCGCCATTCAAATTCTTATTATTGTAAGTTGGAAATTAAGGAGATTAAGAGAACAGTGTAGATTAGCAAATTATTGTCGAAGTTGTTCATTTTACACATAACGCATAGTAATATTTATCACTGTTTTTTTTTCAAAACATTTGTTTGCCGTACGGCTTTCTTTTATTTATTTTGAATCTCTTTATTAGATGCAGGTGTTATACGTACATGGATATATAATACATAACAATTAAAATACAGTTATTTAATTCAGAGTTAACTGTACATGCATTTACAAAATATTGTAAAAACGCAAGAACATTGTCTTTTAAAACCTAGTATTTTACAGTTAACGTACACAGATACTCTTTTTTCAGGTCCAAAAAGGAAAATTGTAGATGATACAGCTCTGCAATATTCTGTAAAGAAACCAAGGACTTGCGGAGTACAGAAGAAAGGTAGTTTTGTGAACAAGTCACATAAATTGGTTTGAGATTTATGTCAATTAGTCAAAGAAGACAATGATATTTCAGGTCTGTAATGATTGATAAGCTTGTAGTATCCTCACAACTAAATCTTCCAAGCTTCAATATGAAACCATTCATAAATATAAACTATATAAAATCACCCTTGTTATCCGGATAATACGAAATGATGTGATAATTCCAAAATGCTACAAACCTGAGGAAATGTCGGAACTTTGTATGGACATTGTTTTCGTCAATATTTTCTTATTACTCATTCTGATTGTTTAAAGTATTATAACTGATTCAACATGGTTTAGAAGCTGTACCATTTGCACTAAACAATTTGAATATCGGACATATTGTTCAGTATGGAGAGCCCCAAACAAGGTGTACATTTTGCTTTTGAGAATGAGTTTGGTGATTCAAAGTGTTGTCAACCTCATTTAATGGACTTTCGGAAATGAATATTATTTTGTTTTATTCAGTTATTATATAAACAATGATATGAACATGTTTAAAAGTTTTTATTTTAGATCAAATAACCCACATTGACAAATATATAAGCATATGTAGTAGTCGATGGATACTGACCCAAGTGTTCATAGAAATTTCGAAGATAAATCCCGAAGTGCTATGAGGATAATAGCCAATATTGTAGTTTGAAACTTTGTATATGCTGTTCTAAAGGTACCGATTGTTGTATATTGAAGAAGTATACTCATAAAAGGTGGTAACTAATGGCTGTAGCATGTCCAAGGTAATGTTTTATACACATGGTCAGTACCAGATGTTCCTCAGATGTTTATCAAAAGGGAAAATGTCTATATCTTTGTAAAATTCTGTTTTAAAAATCAAGTCCGCTGTCAGAAGGTTCTAAAGCTTACACGCCTGTATCTTTTTTGCTAGATTTTGGTAAAAAATTAAACAAGCCAGAACAGGTAAATTTAACACTTGACTCTAATTGTGCTGAGATTCCACAGGGGGAGAGGGTACACCCATATTTAGAAATTAAGTATGCTAGGGGTCTGTTAGCATTTTAAGAGTGTGAAAATAATGGCACTTTACCAGGTCAGTTTTGCTGGAATATGTTGAATACTGCTGTGAATTCATAGAAGTACATTCCCTTAATCCCTTAACTGATAATAGTTTGATATTGTACTTAATAATTTAGTACACTTGTTAACTTTTCCATAAAATGTTGTCCCCTACCAACATTTCATCTGCAATACAAGACTCACATGCATTCCTATACTGAAATATAAAGAGTTGGTCCCAGTGTATAGGATAAGATCTACGTTCATTAACTTAATATTTGTTCAATATCCCCTTCCCTCTTCTTCTGTAAGTTCAATACATTAAGTTGGTGTTATGAATTGTAATCGAGATCAATTTTTTTGCTTTGTTCCTTGGGCTATAATAACCATGGTATTTTGACTGCTGTTCAAAATCTGTGGTATGTTTTGTGGTGTTGAAAATCCTGGGCATTTTTGAAGACAGTATAATACGTCTCCTAGATCTTGAAAGGTTGAAGATAACCTCAAGCCAAACTCCAAAAGCCATTTTAAAGGAGCCAAAGATCTGTATAGGTTGACTGCCGGGTACCCCCCACCAGCACTGAAACAAGTGCCAATTAATATATGGCCATATCTTTTCGGCATTTTTTATCGGGTCTTTATCCAAAGTCATCATTCGTAATTGTAAGAATTACATTCATGGAAAGAGAGTGTTAAAATTTCTTTCCGATAACATATGAGGCAAAAACTCCTAATCTACGATGGGTTTCATATGCTCTACTTATTAGGTTGCTGTGCCTGTTACCAGTATAACAAGAGCTGTCGGAGGACAGCAACGCTCGACTATTCAACAGCCTTGTCAACTGAATGAATACAAAAGTCGAAAAAGGGGCATAATTTTGTTAAAATGGGAAAAAGGGTTATGGAACCTTCATAGTGTTTATCAGCTCATGACTGATACTCATGACTGAGTGTGTGAAGTTTCAATCCTTTCCCATTAGTGGATACTGAAATACCAGCTTACATACAAAAACTTAAAACCAAAAACTGCTAAGTTGAAAAAGGGGCATAATTTTGAAAAATGCAAAATAGAGTTATGGAACCTGCGAAGTGCATGTCAAATCATGACAGTGAACAAGTGTGCAAAGTTTCAATCCATTCCCATTAGTGAGAACTGAGATACCAGCTTACATACAAAACCGTAACCAAGAATTTCTAAGTCGAAAAAGAGACATGATTTTGTAAAAAAGCAAAATAGAGTTATGGAACCTGTGCAGTGTAGGTCAGTTTATCACAGTGAATATGTGTGTGAAGTTTCAATCCATTCCCACAAGTGGTTACTGGGATACCAGCTTACATACAAAAACCTTAACCAAATCGGGACGCCGACGCATGGGTGAGTCCAATAGCTCTACTATTCTTTGAATAGTCGAGCTAAACATTGTTAACAAGTTCATATCATCATGTTGTTACAAACTCATTCACCAAAACATGTCCACACACACACAAAACTTGTCAATGTGTAATGGTATGTAAATGAAAGAAGTCAATGACGGCTATTATGCACTTTCAAAGACAACACATGTAAGGCATTATCCATGGTCATTTTCGGCTATTATCCATTTTTCACACAAGGATCAATATAAATGGTTTTGGCATGAAAACGGCAAACGTAAACAACTTATTCTAAACTATGTCAGATAGTGAAATGGTAGAGCTGTATATATAGTGGACGCAACTTGACCCCGATGGTTGACCTTTCTATTATAATACATAATGAGGCACAGCCTATTATTGAAAAGGAGTGTAAGTAAAACACGAGCTGCACGAGAAAATGTAAATATAAATTTGTGTGAATATAAATGAGTGTATTGGAAAATTTTCACTGATCAAATGTAAGTATACATACTTTGATTCTGATCTGTGTACAAACTTATTCTATATAGATATGCTCTGCTACCCTAAGCACCCCTTATTTTCTTCAATAAAATAATTGATATGAATAATCAGCCTAAGGTCAACCATCGCGGTCAAGTTGCGACTACTATACAGTGAATTACAAGCATTAAAAACAATTCTAAATATTTTTTTTTATGAATTTTCAAACTAAACTTACATGGATTTTGTAAACTATTTAACATACTGTGTATTGTATTCACAAAAATAAAGTAAAATAGTTTGAGTTCCATGGAAACAAATCACCATTCGTTCTTTTTGCAACATCTGGTGGTTAAAATCTCTTATCAAGCCACAGCAACTTACCGAAAAATCTAAAATTTTCATAAGCGTTCATCTGTCATTTTGTAGCATTTTGGAATTATCACATGATTTCGTATTATCCGGATAACAAGGGTGAAAATGAACAATTGTTCAATTGATTCAATGTCTCAAGGCACCCCTTTTTCATTTTGAATTGTAGATTATGTTTATAGACTATTTTTTCATTGAGATTTTCAACAAGAAATTGTCACAAGTCAAGATAGCACTGCTTTTGATTAAGCGATTATACGTTTGTAGAGTTTTTATTTCCATAATATTCACTGTAAATTACATTAAAAATATGGAAAACATGCATTGAAATAAATCAATTAGTTTATTTTTCCATACACATTCAGAAAGAAACTGTTTTAATACAAACAACTGATAATATTTGCCCTGAAATAATGTGTAAGTGGCGGGAACTCGAAGGTACTGTTTTGTATCAAGTTGCATCCACATGAAACGAGATAAATCTAACAAATGATAGGCCGTTTACATTTCTGATACGTATTCCACAGATTGAATTCGGCTATGGTGCTGCAATTTATACATATACTGAGCAAACCTTCCAATTAGACCCCTACATTTTTGCCACCTATCCTGGCCACTTGACGTACTGAATGTCACTTTGGAATAATTATATGCTTGTGTAATGATATTAGAGAACTTTCTTTCAAAGAATATTGACAATTGTAACATGAATCACGATGCTTGCCTGACGCTTCCAACATTCCTATAGCACTCGCCCTTTCATCGAGTCGCCTTTGAACGTGTTTATCGTGAAAAGGGAGCTATATAAATCTGGTATAATAATAATAAAAACGAAAAGATCATAGGCGAGACATGTGAAATCGCTTTTCATTTAATTTATATATATTTTGTTTCTCATTCCTTTTAATGGTACACGTGTCTGTTTCGGACTGCTTTAAAAACAATGTTTTCTGTATGTGCATAGGGGTATTCTTGAGACGATTGCATTTAATCAGCGTTAACGTGCGTGTGTTGTTTTGCCGCAACGTTTCTTTACTTTACGAAGTCACGACGTTTCTCGTATTTTATTATTATGACTTTACGTCAATGTATTATTTAAGAATTTAACTGCCTGAAGGTATGTTTTAACATGGAAAGCCCTAGCAGTTGAAAATTAAAGTTGCAGTAAAAGCTTAGAAGTCTGCTGCTGTTATTTCCTGATGATTGGACTTTTATACATATATATTTAATGTAGTACAATATGATACAAATCAAATCTACCTGATTTCAAGGCTGAGTTTAAACAAAACGGCATGAGCATTGAAACGTAGCAAAATTATGAATATAACTTGGTGTTTTGCCTCTGACCTTTCAACGGCGGTACCCTTCTGTGTTCCTTCTTCATGTATATTTGTGTCTATTTGTTACTTCTATCCTGTTATTGCATTCGTTTGTGCTAATGTTTAAATGTGCTCAGCCGTTGTGTGCTTGTATACAGCTACATATACCCCTATTTCCATGTGAAGTGCTGTACTGGCAGCTGCGTTCTTTGAAGTTGGGTTTTCGTGTTGAACTTGTGCACTTTTTTTTATTTAATAATCATAAGAAGAATTTCTCAATCATCTTGTTTCCTCATGCTCTTGATTAAAACATATTCTCACATACTGCAAACAACGAAAGGAAATGCTCCAAAATCGCTTTACCATAGGGATTAAAAGAATCTATGGGATATCACACGACCAAATAAGACAGGTAATATATGTACACTAAACACTTTCTGCAGATAAAATAACTTAATCAAAATGTTTTTTTCAGACCCTATTTTTTCTTTATTACAGGATATGATATCAGCGGATGTAATGAAGAACCACAAAGAAACCCCGGTAATGTAGTATTTATAGCATACATATTATTTATCTTTAAGTTAAAGGTCATATCTTCAGATTCACCTCAAACATTTCGAAATTTAGGAACTGTTTCATTCATTCTGTTTCTAATTATAAAAACAGAAGAAACAAAAACAAACAAATGTGTTTCAAAGAGTTTTAGAGAGTGTTTTTTATCAAATATTAAATAATGTAGATATTTTTGTTTCAAATGCGTTGGTGACGAAAGCAAAATCTTGTTTTAGATAGTAGCAGTCTAGATGGTGTATTTGTCATATTAATAAAATATCAACTCAAATTAAAACTTTATTTGTGATGTTCGATATTTAATTCACATCTGTTAAAAATCAACATTGTGATGTACATCTTTAGGCATGCCTACGACAATTAAATCCAGTATGCTGTTATTTCTGTAATTTCTACAGTCAAACTGTACCAGTTGAAACACATTGATTAGGAAAACAAAACATTTATTGAATGTACTAACTGTGATACATTTTAATGAATTACTTGAGATAATTATTATTATTTTGTAAAGTTCTTTTCATTACAGATGTTGTTTTTTTCAGGTTTCCCTGCTACTGACGGATCAGTTGCAATAGCGTACAGCGCTAACGGAAACACAACGGCTGGTTTGTATAAATTTGTGAACATTTCAAGATTAGTAGCACGTATTAATTATTGTCAAGCCAATAAGTGTAAATCATATATGTTCCCAAAACATCTGACAGAAATGCACTTCTGAGTAAACGTGATTAGTACGAAATAAATTAGTGTGAACTATTTTTAAGTTTTACAACACGCATATGCATCATAAAATGATTTTTTAAGATCTTGAAACCACCTAAACGGTGCAACCAGCAGCGAATCTATGGATATCCTGTGAAAAGAGAAATATTCTTTGTCACTGACATTCCGAACGAGATCAGTCATTGTATAGAGTCAGTAATTTAAATAAACATCATGAAGTAGCTACGGATAGGTAGATAATTTGGGGGCCTCCATGGCCGAGTGGTTAAGGTCGCTGACTTCAAATCACTTGCCCCTCATCGATGTGGGTTCGAGCCTCACTCGGGGCGTTGAATTCTTCATGTGAGGAAGCCATCAAGCTGGCTTACGGAAGGTCGGTGGTTCTACCCAGGTGCCCGCTCGTGATGAAATAATGCACGGAGGGGCACCTGGGGTCTTCCTCCACCATCAAAGCTGGAAAGTCGCCGTATGACCTAAAATGTGTCGGTGCGACGTTAAACCCAACCAAAAAAAAAAAAAAAAAAGTAGATAATTTGTCATGGAGTGCAATTAGTTTTGTTTCAATATATGTTTAATACTTCTTTAATCTGTTGGTCGTTTCTCAAGTTTTCACACTACAGTCTGTCTAATTCTTTTCAAGACGATCTGACATATAGAGGCATGACCATTATGGAAACATATTTTTCAGGTTTTCCCACTGGTACAAGTGGATCAGTTGCATTAGTGTACAGTTCTCTCGGAAACACCACGGCTGGTTTGTATTATGTTTGTGAATAGTTCTTGAGCATTATATTTTGGTCCTTTGGGAAAGAAACAAGAATTTATGGAGGGGAGTTTCACTTGCGGAATGCGGAATAGATATTATTAGAATATAAATATTGGATTATCAAATTGTGCTGGTATGCTCACTGTCGCAATGTATCAAAGGGGTGGGGGAGGGTGGGGGGGAGGGGGTGTATGACCGCGGTGACAACTTGATTATCATAAAGAAATCTTGTAAGTAAAGTTTTTGAGTATATGTCATTCTTATATAATTTTGTCTCCTTAATACCTTGCATAAGAAAGCGACAATGTAAAGTCTAAAAATTGTCTAATACCACATTTTAACGCCAATTTACAAGATTGTATTAATATTCTTTAATATTTTGTAGCTTCATTTCGTCTAGATGACGAGGATCAAGAACTGAGAGATGAAGATCAAGAAATGAGAGATGAGGATCAAGAAATGAAGGACAAACATCTTGAATGATGGAAGATATAAAGCAGTATTAGAAAAAAATGAATGTTTTAAGCGCTCTTATTTTGGTGTTCTATATTATGCTCATTTTGAACAAAACTTGACATTTCAATCAGCCTACTTGTCACCATCCAGCTCATGTTTAAGAAACATTAGATAAACCTACTTTTGTAATGCATATTCGATACTGTCTTACTGTGTTTGCAATAAGAGAGAAATGTGGGCTTGTCTATAATCAAAAGTTGAAACGTTTTTATTAGATATGTTGCACTTTATATGCACCTTTCAGTTGTTACATGAAGGATTAATATCATACAAATTGTTAACGGGTAAGGAAACATTTTTTAGACACTTCATTATAAGAGAACGTATTACAGCTCTCCCGTTACAGAGAAAATGCTGATATTTGATATTTTCATATTGATTTTATTTCTTTTAAGCTAATGTTGATTTCCCTTTTTAAATGGTCATTTACGACATATTCTTTAAAAGCACTAGGAACAAATATGTATTTTCCCAAAGCCAAAATTCTAGCGAACATTAAAACAACTTTGAATCTATCAAAAAATGTCACATACATCCTAAAGGTAATAAAAACGACCATTTTTTTCATAAATTTCTATCATGTTCATAACATAGTGTTGAAAAAACGATTGAGAATTATTTCATTCCTTTTTTTTAAATATTTACAACCTAAGAATTACATAAAGACACGAAAAAATGCCACTTTCAAAAACTATAACTCTTAACTTATCTTAAAATTCAGGCTTTTTTGTTTTTACTCAATCTTCACATTAATTTAATTTAATAATTTAAAAGCAAAATTACAGTAACAATCCTTTCTTCTAATTACTTAAAATTTACTTGAGCATAGATCGATAAGAAACTTAGTCTCGTTTACATTTAATGCAAGTTTCATTTTAGATTTGCATTATCTTTACTGAACTTAGTCAAAAGTGAAATTGGATTCATGATATTGAAAACAAGTCAGAATATTTTAGATGGCTAAAGTGTCCAAAGTTTTGTATTTTTTACTTTATGTAGAAAAACAGTTTATAAATCTTTACACTTTTTTGAAAGGTCATTTAAATTTCTGAACAGATAAAACAAATCTTGTTATATTCCTTATGGCTACAAACAGATCAAAGCCACTAAAGGGACCAATTTTTTAGCAAGGCTTGAAGCTAGGGACGACCCCCTATATTCAAAGGTTTTACTGCATTTTAATACGATATACACTGTTCCAGGAGATTGTGTCACGGAATTTTGATATCTGTTTTTGAATTAGAGTTATGCCCTTATGTTTGCAGTAACAGAGAGTAATACCAACTTAACCATACAAAAAGGTAATAAAATTGAAATAAATCAATTTTGAAAAATATTATCTTATTGTAGTCATAACGACTATAAATCAGTTTTGTTTTATTTATTTGAGATTTAAAAACTCTTTCTATCTTTTTATATGCTTTCTAAATATGATAAAAAGAAAGACAGTCCTTTGCAGATTTTAACGATTTTTAACATATAAAGTTTTATAAATCGGTATGTGCTACATTAAAACGGAATGTCGTTCATTATCGCTAGCAAATATCTTCGAACAATTTATTTACTACTTGTTTCAATAACTTAGAGTAATCCACTGGCGGATTTTTCATGACTGCAACTAAAACGTTAGCTGATAAAGCTCTAAAAGCTATGGGATCATTATTCTCCATAACAAAAGATCTTGAAGTTCCTGTCAACATTATGTTGACTTTATTTGATCATATGTAGCATCTATATTAAATTATTCTTGTGAGTTATGGAGTTTTGATAGAGCTGAAAACATTGAACGAATACGCAGAAAATTAATGAAATGGATACTAAATGTTAAAATGTCACATTCTGTGGTATATAAGGACTTTGGTAGGTATCCGCTATATATAGCAATACCGGTTTGAATTATCAATATTTTCAAAGTTATTTCATGAAAAGAATTATGGGTATTTCCGTCTTCCATTTTCGCTCTAAACTTTTAGATATTATTACTAATAGTATATCATTATAGATATAAATTACTGGTGACAAGATATTTGTTCAAGATCTTCTTTGTTTTATATAGAAAACAAGATGTCAAATGTCAGAATATATTAGCAAAATGAAATGTTATAGTTTAAGAAATATTCTAGATAAATTACATTTATCTTCGCACCAGCTTTCTATTGAAAATTGTAGACATAGAAACGATAGAAAATGTATATTTTGTCAATGTAGTGGCATTGAAGATGAATATTATTTGGTGTTAAGATGTCCAAATTCATGCTTCATTTAGAGAGCACATTATATTCTAGATATTACAAAAGACATCCAAATAAACTGAAATTCACTCAGTTGTTTAGTGCTATAAATGCGTTGAATGAATTGCCCTTGTTTTGTAAAACGCCACTTAATTAGGATCAAATCAATTCATTTCATTTCTTTGCAATAGATGATATAATGTTTTGTTGGTTTTATTTACGTTACATTGTATGTATGATTTTTTTAAATGTAACGATGAACTGTAAATATACAAGTTAGAAATTAATAAAATATCCGTTCTTTTCTGTTTAACTTTACATTTACCTGTGCAATAGTAGAATTATAGCAAGTACCTATTTCCATTTTTGATGACAATAGATAATAATTATTTAACAAGAAAATATAAGTATCTTTAAAGGACTTCTAGATATTTTAGATGTCGGTTGGCAAATTGTTGGATAGTGGAATATAGATGATAACTCAATATGCATGTGTGCTTAAACTGTAAATGCAATGTAATAATATGCAAACTATCGATATTATATATAGTGAAAAGTACAACGAAAATGTTCAGTTGTTGCATCAGTGTTAAACGCTTTTTTAAAATAGTGACTGAACCACATTGTTTTTATCTATTATCTAATTAAAAGTAAATGGTTTCTAATTTAAAGAAGGTATTTCTTAATAAAAAGTGGATAAATATGATCAAAGAAATGGTACTTATTACATCAGGGTGCTTCTTTGTCACTGCATTTCCACAATGTTAAGTCATTGTGTGCTTAAGTGTTTTCTACACAGTCGGTTGTGATGTGATCATGTTTTAGATGCGTTTATATTTTTGCATTAAAATTGTTTTACTTACAATCATACTTTTATTGTTAGCTGATTAATTTGAAACTTTGTCTTACTAAAAAATAACAAAATATTAAAGGATTTGTAATGTTTTTGTTCATACAACACTTGTGTTTTTAACTAATGAATAATAATATAATATAACTAATTGTGTTGCCAATATATGAACAGGATACAAGATTAAAAATGCAACTAGGAATTATGATCCGGCATGCTAACATTTGGCTATATTTCATAAGTAAAAGTAACAGGCAACTGCTGAAAATATTCTGCATAATTTCAGTGTTCTTAAGATTTCTTAATAGTGTATAAAGGCAAGTTAAATGGTTTGTTATACCTGGATCCATTCATGTTTTGAATCCGATGTAAATATTGAGCATCTGTTCTGCATAGGTTTTCTGCTGTCCATTTACCTCTCATGAACCATGTATACAATTATTTTGCTTGATTGCTTCTACAGGGCCCCCTTATAACTTTTACTAAAGCTATTGTGTGTTTCTTGGTCAGGTAGTGCCAGTGGTGAAATTTTTTAAATAATGCAAATTTGCAAACTTAAGATAAAACTGACAAACTTACACAATACAGCTTCATTTTCAAAAACGTCTTTATTTTTATTTTTCATAATCCGGACTATTTAGATAAATTGTTAGACCCACAGCTACCAGAAAGCTAGAGCAGAATTATTTAGATTTTTTTCACATAAGGTTCCTTCTGGATATATAAATATAACTGTATACAGTGGCCTAGTCGATTAGACATTCAGGGTTGGGATGTCAAAAGTTCGACCCAAGTTGGGATCATTTCCAATGTGGCCGGTACCTGAGCGGCTAGCTAGTTTAAAATGGTTATCGATGACATGCTTTATAAATTCAATGGGGTCAAAATTTGCACAAAACTAATAATAAGACTTAGCCTCTCGTAAAATTAGTTACTGTTCATAATGTTATAAGTCCACCACTCAAAGCGCGCGGACAATTTGCTCTGTAAAGGGAGATAAATATCTCGTATCCCGTTAAACTTTATATTTCGGTTGCTGGACTCATATTGTACCAACTAAAATGCTAATTAGACGCTTAAATGCCATCATCAAAAGGGGCTATTAAGTTTTGTCATCCGTCTGTTTGTGTAACAAATGGGTAAGACAAAACATATATATTCTACCAGAGCTTAAACTGTTACAAAAGTTTGATTCAATGTATTGACACCGACTCAATGTAGGTCATATGGCGACTTTTCCAGCCTTTGATTGTGGAGAAAAACCCGAAGTGCCCTCCGGGCATTGAACCACTAAACTTCCGTAAGCCAGCTGGATGGTTTCATAATATGAAAAACACTACGCCCAAAATGAGGTTCAAGCCCACATTTGTGTGGGACTAGTGATTTGAAGTCTGTGACCTTAACCACTCGACCAAGGAAGTCCCTAGATGAAGGAGTTAATTCAATTTACTTTTACAACAAAGTTCCGCGATAACCAATGTTTTGGGATATGAGAGGTGCTGCACTTTTCGTAAACCCTGATTTGTATGTAAATAAAGATTACTTGACTTGAATTGATAAACTAAAGCGAAGTGTCTCAATCAAACCATATCTGCTATATTGCTTGAAAACTGTCTATTTTTCAATTATTTTTACATGTTTATCTACTATCACAACAGAAGTCGTGAAATAGACTGTCGTAGACTGGTTCCCTGTAATTTGATTTAATGTTGTTATAACTCATACTACTGTTTGATCATTGAGTTCATTCAAAATACGTTTAAAGAGTTCCGCTAAAGCCAGTTCTAGCGGGTATGATAGCGATTACATTTTTTATTGTCTCAGGGTATGCTAGTTTTTGCTTGATATGTGATGTTTGTTTCCTAATGACCTTCTAAAAGAATTATAACACAAATAAAATGTAGTAAACCCTTTGTGTGTGTCTTTAGGTGGTCATTAAGAATCACAATACCACTCGTTTTTTTTTACAACAGAGTTCCACTGTTGTAGGTTCTAAGAGGCAGGAAAGGTGTTTCTCTTTTCGTTAATTCTCATGAAAGAACCGATCAAACCGACTCTTCTGGTTGCGTTTTATGCTTGCAAAGGCTCGTCTTATCAAGTTGAAAATGATATATCACTACATAGTCTTTAAGTGTCATGTGGCGACTGTAAAAAGACGCCAAGTATTTGGACTTAGTGCTAGTTATTATTTCTGGCCCTTTAGTATCCTTAAGTCTGTTCAATATATATTTTATATTAGAGTTCCGCTTAAGTCAGTACTAGAGGAGGGTGTGCAGGAGGTCGTTGCATGAGAAGTATAGCACTTATTATTTCCACGAATAGACTCAGTCAAACCGAGTCTGTTAATATTGTTCTTGTTTGTCTTCTTTGCTTCAAAGGAGTCATATTATAAGTTACCTTAACCCTTGAGCAGAGGATGATATAGTGACCAATATATAATGTAGAAGTGAGATCCTATTTATTAAATATATATATTTAATAATATTTTTAATAAATACGTTAAAAGTGTTTGGGATTATTTGCTCCCCTTCCCTTTCGAAAAAGGTTAACCTTAACGGGATTACATTGTAAAAATTCATGTCAGAGTAATTACCACATACAGCTTTTAAAAATGTATTTTGAAACTAACGTACTAGTATTTGATAACTCTAATTTACCATAAACTGTGAAGGTTTTACTCTTCTAATAAATGCAGGTTATTTATGGATGCGTATTTTGCGATTTTTTCAAAATAGATAATGAAGTCTATGTGATTTCATCATTCGCTTTTGCTGTAATTTTTATATGTTATCAACGATATTTTTTCTGCATATACTTAAAATAAAAAGAGTTCAATTAGCAATTTGACTGAACTTATCAAAACAATAATGTTGGGTCAAAAGTTTTGCTAAGTGTATATTATGAGCAATAATGATTTATTAGGCGTAAAACCATAAACAAAAATACACCTGAATGGAGGGGACCAAACGCTTTACATTGTAGTAAAACTGAATAATTTAGCACCCTATTAAACCATATTACGCAATATCTTACACAATGCTTGATTATCTTAATATTTCTTTTAACAGTACAAGTAGAAATATATTACAGTCTTTTACAGGCTGAACTTCTATATGACTTAAACTTCATAATACATATTTAAGCTAGTGAAATCAAGGGAGATAATCCAAAGTTGGGAACTCATAACATAGTATAAACAAGTGTTTTACTTTTGGTTTACTTATTTTTGTTTATCGAAGGGCATTTTTATTTTGTTCTTTGTGTTAGAAAGTGATATACTTTATGTTCATGCTTTCTAAGCCTTTAAACCACTTTTTAGCACAATTTTTCTCATTTTGGAAGAAGGGTCAGTCTATTTTTTACTTGAGGTAATGCAGCAGGTAGATTACACTTCATTAAATTCCCAGGATTTATAATGTTATAAGTTTATATTGTGTAAAAAGCACTCTTTTTACTTTTATACATACTTTTAAGTTAATTTACAGTAAAATTAATAGTTAAAAGTTTCTAAAAGGGTAATTTCACGGTTATGTAAGCACTGATCCCTGACTTACCTACAGCTAAAAATAGCCAGAGTCCATTGATTGGCTTTGTCCACTCTAATTAGGGGACACTGTTGTTTATTGGTTTTGGTTTATGACTTATTGATTTATTTAGCCAGTTTATTTGAACCATTGTTCATGTGTGTACAAATATTATATTAGTTTTGGTAATTTTGGCCACATTAGGACTTTAAATTAGTTAAATACTTTTTATTGTGTAAACCTGATAAGCCTTTAGGTTGGGTTGGTCCAACCTGAATCATTCTGATTGGCTAGTTGAATTTTTGCCGCTTTTGTGTGTATTTAAGTGGGGTTTTGATAGCAGTCAAAACATTCTGGTCCACTCTTCTCGGTAAACACTTAGGAAAAAGGAAAACTTTTGGAAATCAATGGTATTTTAGAATAAATTATTTATTCTAGTAACCTTTTCTGAAAATAAGAGACATTTAACAAATTGTTTAGATCTTAGGAAAAGATTACATCATTTTGAAATAAAAAGAATTTTTTTTCCTTTTTATTAACAAATTCTTTCGATCTTTAAGCTGGAGTAAAGAGTTTATAAGTTTAATTCTTATAGCTCTGCTTCAAACTTTATATAAGGATACTTTGTTGTTGTTCCTAGTGAGTCCTGGCTGGTAGACCTGTGAGCTGCTCCAGGTGACTGCTTTCCTTGAGCAAAACTGCTATTATTTGACTGGTCTTCTAAGTTAGGTTATAAAAGAAATAACATCTTAATTTATAACAGTTTAAATTATCAAGTAAAAGGATCAGAATCGTCTTCAAGTTTAGTTAGGAACATATTTTTTTGTCCCGCATTACTTAATTTTATGTACATTCAAAGGTTTACAGTTGGTTTCAGTCAGCAAACCTTGTTAAGATGCCCCCCCACCCCCCCCCATATGGCCTTTCTTGTTAGTGCTTTAAAATATTGTTTTGCAATCTGTTCTTACCTTTTAATATTATAGTGTCAGTGTCTGTTTTTGCAATTTCAAAAATCACATTTTTACAAACTTGTTTGGACTTTGTTCAGAATCACCTTTGCATTGGTTCATAACTTCACTATTACATCTTGTGTTATAGAGTTTTTCTGTATATTTATAACTGTTGACGTAATACAATTCATCAAACTGACCTGGTGTTATTTCTTTCATTCTTAATTAGTTACCTTATCAAACTGAGTTGATCGTATTAAATTATGCTTTCTGGCTGGCGCTATTACTGAGTTAATTACATAAATTGAACAACAAACTTACAGCCAGTGGGTCCAACATAAAATAATCCTGACCAGTAATTACCACACGGGTTAACGAACTATTGTATAACTACTGTAACAAAACGTTAGACCGTATACACAGAAAAGAAGCCATACTCCACAATATTGGTGTCAGAAGCTGGATTCAGTATTAGAGGTTAGGTTAAAAACTGATTCTGTACAGTTACGCGAAATATAATAGCATTAAAATTTGTTAGGATTTTAGTCAGCACTGCATTTTCTTAGATTATTTTTGTGACGGGATTTTTTGACATCATTATTTATTAAAGCACCTGTTAGGATTAGTGCCAGAGAAATACTTGATTTGTGAATTTGTTACAACTTACCAACACAAGTTTATTAAATAAATCAAATAGCTAAACAAATTCCTAACAATTCTTAAAATAACTTGGCTTAACAAAGAAGAGTGACATGGACTACACTGGCCCAGTTCATTATTGCACGAAAAAGATGAATATAAATCTTCAGTATATTGTCAGAAAACCACTTATTGAGAGAACAAGCTACAAAATGTAGCTGCGGTCCAAGAGATCTACCTACATCTTTCAGAGGAAAACGAACAACAGGACAGAAGATGAGGCATACAGGTCTCATTCCAAACCCAGAGCGACGTTACAGTGGTCTGTACCTCCCACTCTGATACCGAGGGAAACACGGGACATGGAAATGCATTATACCCTCGAGATACTATTATCGGATAAAAAGAGGTTGACACAGAGCAGTCACCTTTTTTAACCAAAGACCTATCTTTTCGTGATGTCAACACCACAGCAACCAGGATGAAGAAACGCCACTTCTGCGCAACTACATTGACGACTACAAGACTATTTAAATGACTGTGAAGATACAGCGCTGCAACGATCCGCGGAACCGACAACTGGCCTGATCAGGGGCGAATGATGACTTAAGGCAGTATCATGATCAAGAACGTTACGCCAGAGAATTTCACCGTTCATCGCTTGACCACAGTCCTCGTTCCACGACAACAGGATCTTTCATCGCCAATATCATTCTCCATCACCAGTTAGAGTACAACCACACATAATGAGCAAGAGTCTTGACGTCAATATCGTTTCTCCTCACTGTTGTGACTGCCACGCGCATGATGTACCAGAGAGCCTCCAAGAGACATACAATTGAAACACATGAGCCACTGTCGATGGCCACTAACCTACAGTAAGGTTTCAAGACTTTCCTTTGACCGGGATACCTTAAAGCATCTGTCAGTACAATGTCATGGACTGTAAACTCGCACTCAGAGCAAACTTACAGATAGATATTCATCTGGTACACAGAATGAACACAGACAATCAGACACGTATGAATTACACCACTCAGCAGCCGGAAACTTCTCTATGTGGCGACAAGATAAAGCTACAAAGCTTTTTGGAAAAGCAGAAGAATGGGAAGCATTTTGGATCAGTTTCGATGTGTGCCAAAAGAGTATATTTGATGATGATGAATGTGCGACACAATTTCGTATGTGCCTGAAAGGGAAACGCCTTAACTTACGCAACTAGCTCGGTTCGGGGTCTAGAAGATGGCCAGACTATTCGCAAAAGCTTTGAAGAGAAGATATGGTCATTACGTACCCTGCGCAAACACACAGAACCTGCTGAACAGTCTTAGGAAGAGTTCAGCAGAGTCTATCCAGGACTTTGCATCAAGATGTACAAGCCGCAATGCTACTATGGGCATACCCTGATATCGAAGATACAGACACATTTACTCAATTGACATACAACATTTCTTGAATGGGTGTCCGCCCTGGCAGCAGAACAGCAGACGTTCAGAAAATTCTCGAACATCCTAAGACATTAACAGAAAGCGCTAGACAAGCGACATGGATGGTATCTGTAAACAGAATTCAAGGAAAGCGACAAGGATGAGGACTGGTTAACATCAACTAGAGAGATACGACACAGAAGATGAAATCTCAGATGAAGAACCGAATGATGTGCGACGTTAAATGGGCGAGAAAAAATTTGTCATAGACGGACAGACTGATGAAATATGACAGAGATTCTAAAAACCAACCCCTTATAATGATTTGTGGAGACTGTTTTAGAAGAGTATTTAAAGCACCAGGTTCTAGAAAAGAAAAGCCAGACGAGAGCAAAAAAAAAGACAAGTCTTTAAACTCTCAAGGGCTGAGTTGGTGGCCAATGCTCCGCCCTGATGTAGGAACTAAAAACCACCTAAAAATGAACGAGCCATAATTATAGAAAAACTTATACAAGTGAAAACCAGAAGTTGCAGGAGATGTGTACCATGTGCCAGATCCGAAAACATTCAAAAGCAACAGACAACAGAAGAACGTCATCCTTTGACCACAGGACATGGAACTCAGTGTAGTGAAAGTCAGTCGGATTAGTTCAGGGCAGTTACAACTTATTATTGATAGGGGGTCAGAGCAGTTATCATAAAAGCTCCAGTAATACAGTTCAAGGGCATAGAAACTAAGACGTTTATCGATCACATCTGTGCCTGAAGTTACAGTTCTCAGCGATTCGACTATATCATCTCATACCAGAAAAGTAAACGACCGCGATGAGGAAGGCAGGAAGGAGTTTACAGTAGCAGATACTGGTAAAGAGATGAGTGACAGTTGGAATAGCAACCTGAACTTAACAATAGAAAACATGTCCTTCACCTGGCCCGTCTATATTGCCCCCATTCGAGTTGATATCCTTTTTGGGTGTGCATTATTGATGAAAAAGATTCACAGTGAACACCCAGAAGGGATACAGATAGACGGACAATGGTTGAGCTGCCGAATGTCTCAGATCCTCGGATAAGCTGCTAGAGTTAAAGTATTCAGTTAGTTAACCATATCCAGCATATCAGAATCCATTCTTATTGGCCTGTGTAATGAGGTCATATGAAGAAGAAACTGTATTCATATTTGAAGCGTCAGAGGAAGCCAAGGATAAAATACTGGTGCTAGGTGTGTACTCTCCCACAGCAAGTTTCAATAAAACGATACTCAATACAAGAATTATCCAATAACACTTCAAGAAAGAGACTGATACTAGGCGAAACTTCCAGAGAGCAGGAAGTTTCATAGTATGGACGTTTAACCGTTGATATTACAGTCATTGGCGAAGGGCCTGAAACTTTGTGCGTCAAGAGCTTCAGTTGAAACGCATACAAAGGAAAATTACTAAAGGTCAGTTTTCAGAATGCACAAAACGTTTGTGCGGGAGAAATCAACAAATTAGAAAAAGGTCTTCGTGAATTAATGGAAAGATTGACACTGGACAAGAAGAAGAGAAGGCAAGAAGAATGCAAGATGCTACCGGAAGTACCCTCACACCTTCAAGGCCTATATGATAACACCATATGACGGTTAGACAAAAAGCAACAGCTCAACTGACCAAAACTTCTACATGAAAACCAAGATGCTTTTGAAAATCCAAAACAGAAGTTAGGAAATGCTCAGTGCTAAACATTCATAGACACTGGCCAATTGTTCCCATACCCCCCCCCCCCCCCCCCCCCCCCCTTTGGCACCCGTTGCGCCAACAAATGAGAAGAAAGCCCAAAAGTTCGAGTCGAGGGGGAGGAGAAATATGTACATAACAGTTTAGCTGCGGGACGATTCAAACCATCCAGTTCAGCCTGGAAGCTCCCAATAGTGAGGTTCGTTAAAAAAATCAGGGGAATTTCACACCTGTATAGACTCAGGAAATTAAATGAAAGAACCGTAAATGATGCATATCCTTTCAAGAATAGATATGTGTTAGACTGCCTCTCGACAGGCAAAGTATTTTCATCCGTTAATACATGCAGTTAGAAGTGGCTGAAGAAGCAGACACAAATCAACTGCTTTATAACGAAATCCGGCCTTTGGGAGTACTCAGTCATGCCTATGGACTATGCAACGCGCAAGCTCTTACGCGGTGTATGTGAATTATCTTTGCGGTCTACAATGGAGGAAATCCTTCGGTTTATTCTCGATGACTTAATCATATCGCACAAGATTACAATAAAAATTTCAACGAATTAGATTTGGTTTGTTCTCAAAACTGACAGAAGCCGGCCTAAAAATGAAAATGCTCCAAATGCCAGTTATTCAAGGAAGAGGTACTTTTCCTTGGCCATATAGGTTGGGACAAGAAGACTAAGATCAATTTCCGGATACTATTAGTGCTGTTCAAGCCTGGAAAGAAATTACAATGTGAAAGAAGCATGCGTTCTTGGTCTATGCTCCTACTACAGTCATCTGGCGCACCAATTACCAAAAACTGACAAAGAATCAGTACCGTTCGAGTGGACAGAGCAATGTCAAACCGCATTTGTAGAGTGAAACTGAAGTGTGTACAGCACCAATCTAGCTATCCAAAACCAGGACTGCGGTATATCTAGATTACAGATGCGAGTGAAGTGACGTTGGAGTTTTGCTGTTTGCTGTCACGGTACAGAAGGTAAAGAACGTGTCTTCGACTACGGGTTTCAATAGCGTTGGATTAATCAAGAAGATACAGTGTCACTCGACGCGAGTTGTTTAGCGGTGATTATTTTCGCTGGAGATGTATCGACACTACCTCCTAGGGCAAAAAGTTTCTATGGGAATGACCATGGTTCTCTAAGATGGATATCCGAGTTCAAAGAAACCAAAGGGGCCAGCGGTAGACGCGCTTGGGCTGGAGATCTCTCACAAGATATGACTTACGAGATAGAGCATAGAGCTGGTACTATAACAACAGAATGGCCGACAGCCTGTCATGACGCGATTATGAACAAGACAGATGCTTACACCCAGTGGAAGAAATAATAACGGCGGAAATTGTCAGCGAGAAACAAGAAGACAGAGGAACATTTTTTTCAGGACACTGATAATGTTGAAGACCTTAGTACAAAAAACTGTTGTTACCATAGGTTCGAGCTCTGGCACTGATGGCCAAAAGCGTTATAATTAGATTCATAAAAAGGTCCGTGCAGATACGAGAAACCCAGAAGATTTACAAGTGGATCCTGAAGAATCTCTTCTTGCCCAGTATACGCCACAGACATAGGAAGACCGCCAAAGGCAGGATCCAGATCTGATCCATTTACACGATTGGATGGACGATAAGCAGAACAATGTAGGGAGGAGTTAGCAGCCATAGCCCAGCTGTCGGAAAAATTTTTTGGCTCAACGCGGAGAACCTTATACGGAGAATGGCGTTATTTACCGTAAAATGTTGGACATGCATAGCACGGAACGAATACAAATTGCAGTTACTTGCACAAGAGTATTACGAGCAGAAATTATCAGGATCACCATGATACATTACAGCTGGTCATTTTGCATCAACAAAAACATCAAAGAAAATTAGGGAAAAGTCTCTTATGGTTTATGGATGGACCTAGACATCAGATCCACACCAGAAAGATTGCAGAAACTGCAATCAGAATAAAAACACCACTAGAAGCCCAGAGCAGGACTAAGACAGTACCTGGTGGATACCCCATGGACCGTACATATAGGTGTTGACATATTGGGAACCAATGGCCCAGTGAAACAGCCGCAGAAAAAATAAATAATCTTAGTAGTAGGTGAATACTTTACAAGATTAATGGAAAGCTTACTGTATACCAATCAAAATGCAGGGACAGTAGCCAGAGAAGTTAGTGACTGAATTCATATCCAGATACGGAACACTCTCGAACTTCATTCAGATCAAGGCAAGAATTTGAAAGCGACCTATTTAAAGAAGGGCTCAATCTTGGAGATCAAGAGACCAGAACACAGCATATATTAGACAAGTTCGAATGGTGTTATCGATAACGATTCAATGTACCCTAGGGGCGGATGATCAGGAAGTTCGTGGATGACTATCCATCCGATTTGGGGACAAGTATATTACATTAATCCTGACAGGTATAGGTAGACAGTACATCCATCAACAGGTTATACTCCTAATATGCTTTATGTTTGGGAGGGATGTCACTGCGGCTAAACTTTTTGTATTTTTCCCTTTTCCGAAAACGACGATCCTGCAGATGTTAATCATATCTCTATGAACTCCGAGATTAAGACGGAAGAAAGAATGTTACCATCTGGCATGAGAAACCTTACAGGAAGCTGCAAACAGGCAAAAAGAGAGACTATGATACCAGGATTTGTGAAAGAAAACTCTGAGCCGGAGAAGTCGTATACAAAAGAAATGGTTTGACTAGGATAGACTTTGACCAGAAGTTACTCCGGTCCATTTGTTGTGTCCAAGGTTTGCAGTCCAGCAAGCAGTATTACTGAAATTAAGAGCAAGACATAAACTTTGTAGTTTCTACCACGACACACTCAAGCCGTTTAGGACGGAAAGGTTACAAAATGGCAGCGCCTGAAACAGAAAGTCAGGAAACTAATAAAATACTGTGTTTAATCTAAACATACTTTAGCACTATGACCGCATGGACCAGCATGTTTGTTCTTTTTAAAATCACAAGCATGCCACAAAATTGAGACCAAGAGCAAGCAGCTAGAAATATATTATAATTGTGTCAATTTTTGCAGATGAAGCCGTGGAAGTGCCTCGCTGTAAATTTCAAGGATCCCTCAGCGTTTGAAAGCCATGTGAAGTCTGTCCACTAATGGTTGGCTGCATCCACACAAACTTCTATGGGGTTCAGTGAATAAGATCTGCCAGGTCCGGGGATATAGATGTCACAGCTTTTATTAGGAGAACAGGCAACTACAAGGATGGCGTACCCAGACAAGGAAACTGCCCGGAACCCATCAGGTGAAGAATCCACAGAGAAGACATAGAACAGGCGACCCTAAAATTTCACTTCTTCCGACAAGAACCTACCTGGCGTCAGGAGTACACAGCGCTGACGCACTTTAGGCAGAGGACCAGCTTGTTCGCAGCAGTAACGACGCACGACAGAGGACAGAGAAGGAGCTGTTCCCTCCACCAGAAAAACTGGAGGATAGGAAGGAGATGTCACTGGCTGAGAGATAGTGTATTGTTCAGCTCAGCAGGCATCCATGTTTACAACAGAAGACAGAGAACGTTTTAAATTGACTTGGCAGTGTAAATTGTCGGCGAGGTGAGAGGATCAGTCTTTAATCGTGAAATGTAATTGTTTAAATTTCAAAGGCATGCTTCAAATTGTTTTGTTTTTTTCAGCAAACGTATCATGTCATTGTATTAATTAGGCTTGTGTTATTTAACTTATTTTAGCAGAATTTTGTTGAAATTGGCTCTGTCAAAACACCATGCGTTATCAACAAATTGCATTCTGTTTTAACTGTTGTTACAAGCAAGTTACTTTAATTGTTAAATTGTTGTGTTAGTGTGTATAGAATTGTGTTTATTGTGTATAGAATTAGGATCAAAGTCTACTTTCTACAATTTACCATATCGATATTGAAATGCCTTTGGCAAAAAGTTTCAATGTAAGGCTCGACTTTACGCTCTTGTCAGTTTTCTTGGTTACTACAGTAGTTATATAGTAATTAGCACATTTGTAATATTACAAGAGATGTATAAATGCAGTAAAATTTTAAATGTTTAACATAAGTTATTTAATAGCTGATTTCTAGGTTTTAGGTCAATTTGTTTTGTTTTGGCCGGAGTTGGTCCTAGGCCTGGAACAGTAAGCGCGAAGACGTGAATCAGACGCGGTATTTTTGATGTTAAAAGTAGTGGGGATTTTCCAAAATGTAAATCAGTTGCTGAGAATTTAATAATTTAAAAGTGAGATTAAATGATAAAAACTAGATTGAACCACAACAAAAGGGGCCCAAAGGTGAATATTCAAAAGCTGAGTGCAAAATCACAAGTGAAAAGATTTTATATTGTTGCAGTGTTTTTAAAGAATATTGTGTTCAAGAAATATAAAGAAGGATAGTTCAGTTCTTAAATAATATTTAATAAGGGTAGAAGAAATAATAATGATATTCATAGTGCAAATTACAGTATTAAGTGGTCGAGCCGAGTCTTTGGCGGATGGATGGGACATTTATAGTGACAAGAGCTTAATCGGAGGATAAAGACACTCAATACGCTGAATACCAAAGAGTGATAGAGACACTCGGAGACATTTTCATTCTATCTTTACTGTATTATAGATATAGAGATTATTTGGTTTACACTGTTCATGTTGTTCTATGTTATGTATGTTTGAAAGTTTACTACTTTTATATGTTGTCTTCTTTTATTGAAATAAAGTTTGATTCTCTTTGCATAATACGTGGCTGTCCCATTGAAGGAATTTCGGGGACGAAACTTAGAAAACTTTTGGGTAAAAGCTTTTCTTTTTCTAAATGGGGGTCTTTGTAGTAAAACTGAATAATTTAGCACCTTATTATACCATATTACGCAATATATGTGACGCACCATGACATTTTGGGTCCAAATTTGGCGTTACGTCATTTGAGAAAACATCGATTAAAGTTACGTCACAAAAAAATGGTGGACGTTATCGCGTGTTCGCGGCAATTAATGCATTTCTTGTTTTCAATAATACTCTACCTTGCCACAAGAAAAAAATGAAGTGACATTTATTAAACATTTCCGTGTTTTGCAATTCGTTTCTTTAAAAAATTTAAATGATTGATAATTTATCGCCTTTGAATCGACACGTCATTTGTAAACATCGAAGGTCCGCGGAGAAAATGAAACTACCAAAAACAATTATTTGATGATTTATTTCGATTGTATAAAGATGACAGTTAGCGAATCTCAAGGTAAGTAAGTATTTAAGCGATATGTAGTGTTAAAAAATTATTTGAGTTCATATCGACGGTTTTGTCCGATATCTTTTCTAAAAATAGCCCGGATTTGACACTAATGACAGATTCGAGGTAGATTTAGCGCAGTTCACATTTTATTTACAAGTGTCAATATATTGTAGACTATATTTTATTTACTGAATCTGCCATGAATTCAACTTTTTTTAAATCGGTTTTGACTCTTACTCAGTAGAATCTGTATGCAAGACAATTACAAGAAGACCTTGTGACTCTGGTGCCAGACAAAATTACAACAGTCAGTCATAATGTTTAGTTACATATTAACGTTAAAGCCCTGATCATTTTATAAATATAGCCATGCCATGAAAATGACTGATTAAGAAGAGTTGAAACACATCTATTGTCAGCTTCAACCACTAATTTCTTACATGTAATGTCAAATCAGTCCATACATAAAACTTCTATAAGGCATAAATATTGTTTTTACTTGGAAAGAGACAGTTTTTTCCAAAGCTTTTCATGTTAAATTTGCATACTGTTCACTTGGCCATTATTTCTGGATTCCTCACCATTTTGTACTGTTCTTGACAAGTGACTAAAAACCACTTAGTAAAATAAATAAAACTTTAGATACAGTCTGTTTTGAAAGCCTTGCCAGGAATTCAAACCTATTACTCTTTTTATAGAAGTTCTTTGTGCTAAATAAGTACTGAGCTAATGCCCAGGGCATTTTTATCTCACATTTCAGCCTTTTTCAGTATTTTTTTTTTCATTTACAGATCAATCACTGAGGATTGTTTGGCTTGATGCAATGACCTTAAACAGTGAAATGATTTTCCAGGAAGGTCTATACACAACAAGCTGGATTTTATGGGGGTTTGTAAATTTTCTTCATACATTTTTACACTTACTTATACTGCTATTCTAAGAAAGATAAAGACATTTAAAGTAGCATAAACATAAATGATCTATTTCATTCATAAATTTTAAGAGAAATGATTTTGATTATAGACCCATTCAACAAATATGTGTAATATATTAAGAAATGAATAAGTAATGACATACAGTAATTGAATATATCATGTATGTATTTTTTGATATTTTCAAAATTATTTTTACAGTATTTGTGTTTACATTAAGTTTGATTGCATGAATTGTATGTCTAGTCTGTAGGAATCTTAGCTAGTTTATGTATTCTTGAAAAGCTACTTTTTCTGCATGAATACTGTAGATTCTTGGATGAGTTTTATACTTATCAAATCTGCTTTCAGTCAGCTTTTAACAAAAAGACTCTCTTAAGCTTAAAAAGATGCTTTTACAGTCTTATATTCTGTAACCTTATACTAATCTTATTAAAATGAAGTTCTAATGTTGATGAATTTTTGTTTTGCAGAGATGAAAGAACTATGAATATGTAAATGGGAATGAAACAGAAGGAATTAATATGTTCTATGATCATCAGCTGAAATCATGCCTGTGGAATAGAGTGCATGTCACAAATACTGATATGAGCAAATAACTCCATATTGCACAAATAATGTCATGTTTCTGCCCTCATGACCTGAAAAAGTTAAAAATTCTAGTTCAAATTACAAATGTGTTTCAAGAAAAAGTAAACTTAGTCAACTGTGAGAAATATTGGGTAAAAGTAGTGTTTTGGTGTCATGACAGCTGTGAGTTGTTTGAGAAGCACTATCTTAATTGTTCTAACAATACAGAATTTAACATAAATTTTCCAAAACTGCATGCATGAAATACTAAGACATGTCTGTTGAATGAATCCTAGTTGTTTCAAAACTACAACATGTGTGACATTAAAGCACAACCTTTGGAGGAAACATTTTTACAATAAAAACTGCCTTGCCAGTGAGAGTGTAGGAAGGATTTTTCCAGAAATGGCAGAAAACTACCAATATAGCAGAAAATATTTGTTACTGGCTGAATATAATATATTTTATTTCAAGAAGTAATCATGTTAATCCATGGTTATAATTGTGGTAAAAGATATTTTTACATGACATGACCTTTGCAGAAATAGCTA
Organism: Mercenaria mercenaria; assembly: GCF_021730395.1. NCBI lineage: Eukaryota > Metazoa > Mollusca > Bivalvia > Venerida > Veneridae > Mercenaria > Mercenaria mercenaria. The sequence goes on along the minus strand of NC_069361.1, from coordinate 27,105,321 downwards.
TTTTTTGCAAAACATTGTGAGTTGCCATGGTAACACAAATTTGACTTAAATTTAGATTTGTTTGATTATGTAGACAGCATGTGTCTTCTTTATATTCTGCTAATCAGACTATGTTCTGCAAGAAAATATCTTTTATGTGTAACCATCAACAAAACATGTCATAACACAAATCTGTCATAAAATGGCAGAGCTGTGATGCAGGTAGGCATATCAGGAAAATATGTAGTTCTGAAAGACAAGTTATATTACATAAAATGATGTTTGTTTTTTTATAATGATCATATTGACCATTTGTGGTGTAAAACAAATGTATACTGAACAGATGCTAAATGAATGTTCTGATTCTTTCTGGAAATTTACAAAAAACTACTATTTTAAGAAATAGTGTATTGTTGCCATGGTAACATTAATTTAACGTTTTAAATTATTTTGGATATCATCATATGTAAACAACATCTTTCTTGTTTATATTGTTATATATGTTAAGCTGTATTATGTTAGTGAATATATTTCTATATGTAATAATTGCATCAACAAAGCACTATGTTATTACACAAGCCTGCCTTAAAATGGCAATAGTTGTAACTGAGAGAGGTGTATCTGAAAATTATGTATTTCTCAAACCATATTACATTAATTTTTTACGGAATGATGTCTACTCTCTTACTTTTAAATAAGAAAACAGACAGCTTTTGATGTAAATATATGGAAAAACACTTCCAATATTCAATTTATTACAAAGAATTGCCAAAAATGTTAGTATTTTTGTAAGAAAAATACCACATTGTTGCCATGGTATGTTAGTATTTTTGTAAGAAAATACCACATTGTTACCATGGTAATGATTCACTGATCAGTAATCCAAGTCTTTTGAAATTTTAGCAAACTCACAGTTGATAATAACAGTCTAATAATTATATTTTCTTGCCTGATATTCTTTCTTACTGTTTAATAGATAAAGTGTCTATAATAATAAGATTAATGTCCTAGTTTTTGGGATGTTGTCTAATTTGATATCAAATAAATTCTGTATCTTGTTCAAAAGAATGTCATAAAACAGTTGTCTGTAAACTGTTAGCACACTAGAAAAAGTTAATTGTGTATTTATTTCACATTCTATGTAATTTATTGCCAGATTCATCAAAAAACTGTTAAAAAAGAGGTTAAACAACAGTGTTGCTATAGAAACGATTTTTAGAACATAAATATTTTTATACTACATGAAAGAAAGAGACAAAAAGAAATACATTCCATTAATTGCATGTTGCTTTTGTTATTTTATCATGTATTTTATCTTGATATTATTTAAATATGGTGTCATTATTAAGATATACTGCCTCAATTTTGATACAGTTAGACAAAAACATGGTGTCCGAAAAGTGGTAATATCTCCATGACAACGACTGATTTTTGTTGTCAAATTGAAGATTTTTACTCAGATTGGGTCAGTCTGTTATATTAGCCCAAAACCCCATTTTTGACCAAAATTGCATTTGGACCCAAAATCTCATGCTCTGTCACATATTACACAATGCTTGATTATCATAATATGTCTTTTAACAGTACAAGTAGAAATATATTACAGTCTTTTACAGGCTGAACTTCTATATGACTTAAACTTCATAATACATATTTAAGCTAGTGAAATCAAGGGAGATAATCCAAAGTTGGGAACTCATAACATAGTCAAAACAAGTGTTTTACTTTTTGTTTACTTATTTTTGTTTATCGAAGGGCATTTTTATTTTGTACTTTGTGTTAGAAAGTGATATACTTTTATTTTCATGCTTTCTAAGCCTTTAAACCACTTTTTAGCACAATTTTTCTCATTTTGGAAGAAAGGTCAGTCTATTTTTTACTTGAGGTAATGCAGCAGGTAGATTACACTTCATTAAATTCCCAGGATTTATAATGTTATAAGTTTATATTGTGTAAAAAGCACTCTTTTTACTTTTATACATAATTTTAAGTTAATTTACAGTAAAATTAATAGTTAAAAGTTTTTAAAAGGGTAAATTCACAGTTATGTAAGCACAGATCCCTGACTTACCTACAGCTAAAAATAGCCAGAGTCCATTGATTGGCTTTGTCCACTCTAATTAGGGGACACTGTTGTTTATTGGTTTTGGTTTATGACTTATTGATTTATTTTAGCCAGTTTATTTGAACCATTGTATATGTGTGTACAAATATTATATTAGTTTTGGTAATTTTGGCCACATTAGGACTTTAAATTAGTTAAATACTTTTCATTGTGTAAACCTGATAAGCCTTTAGGTTGGGTTAGTCCAACCTGAATCATTCTGATTGGCTAGTTGAATTTTTGCCGCTTTTGTTTGTATTTAAGTGGGGTTTTGATAGCAGTCAAAACATTCTGGTCCACTCTTCTCGTTAAACACTTAGGAAAAAGGAAAACTTTTGGAAATCAAAGGTATTTTAGAATAAATTATTTATTCTAGTAACCTTTCTGAAAATAAGAGACATTTAACAAATTGTTTAGATCTTAGGGAAAAAGATTAATCATTTTTGAAATAAAAGAATTATTTTTTCCTTTTTATTAACAAATTCTTTCGATCTTAAGCTGGAGTAAGAGTTTATAAGTTTACTCTTATAGCTCTGCTTCAATTTTGTATAAGGATACTTAGTTGCTTGTCTCCTAGTGAGACTGGCTGGTAGACCTGTGAGCTGCCCTCCAGGTGATTGATTTCCTTGAGCACAAACTGCTATTATTTGACTGGTCTTCTAAGTTAGGTTATTAAGTAAATAACAATCTTAATTTAATAACAGTCTTAATTACAGTAAAGGATCAGAATCGCTCAAGTTTAGTTAGGAACATATTTTTCTGGTCAGCCAAGAATTAGAAGCTGTTGTGTGAAGACAAGGATGATACGGAATGAGCAGAATGTGATGAACAATTGAGCGAGTCACAGACAGTACAGACCCATGAGAATGACACGTCACATTGTACAAGGTCATCGTATTTGGACGGACTGATGTCACTTTGGCAACCTAGGTGAAACCACTGCTTGCATTTGTCGCGGTCAATAGCATCTTAAGTGTCAAGGAACTCACTCCCGCAGGCGCCGCAAGGGTGGGACGGGCCAGGATTCTTCTCGACATCGGGGGATAGTGACATCAGTAGTATGCATAGGTATGTTAAGGCCATTTTACGACTGGGTCTCTTAGGAGGGCTAAAGAGTCGCCTCATGCTTTTGAAAAGAGCAGCACAGGCATGCACTTTACTTTAAATTGAGTGGTCAAAGTGCATGTCAGATCGTGTCGATGTCATAACATAGACTTGCATGAAGTACTTGTCATTACCAACTTTTAGTAACATCTCTAAACCGATAAAGCGGGGCAGATCTACCTATCATAAAAATCAATAAAACCAATAATCCAATATCATCGCTACCGGACGGATTCGTTGATTTCCGTACTAATTGTTGTTGTTGTAGTAACACGGGGGCAAAAATCGATAATTAACAGCTTTGGTCATTATCTGATGCATTTACAGGCGGGCGGTTTTCTATATGATATACCTGAATGAAGTTTTAATAATTATTAAAGTGAAAATCATTATATAATACTTTATTAATTGTCAAATAAAAGTAATATTTAAGAATATGAATATGTTATCTGAAATATTTAGAAATCGTTACATTTTATACATCGAACACATAGATTTACTTTCTTTTTAATACATGAAACAGCATGCTAACATATATCTATTTACAGAAAAGAAATATTTACGCACAAGAAACTGTCTGTAAATAAAATAAATATTCATGAATATGAATATGTTATCTAAAATATTTAGAAAGCGTATATACTTCCTCTATACGCGCTTTCTTTCACATATTATGAACATTAGAGTATGAGCTTTTGTTTCTTAAATATTTTCAAAATTCTAAATCACTAACGCTTTTCGATTTTTATCGTAAAGGGTAGTAAAACAGCAAGTTCTCATGTATTTCCGTAACATAAAGTTTGTCAGTAATTAAGTTTTGAAGCCTTCATAAGAAATATAGCTTTTTTCCAAGATATCTAAAAGGTATTTTTGTTGTCGAACGATTTGGAGACCAGTCGCTTTAAAGAAAAAGAAGTATAGAAATAAGACTTATACTTTTAAAAGGAAATACTTAACCCTTACCATGCTGGACACGATTTGTTCTTCCTTTGCGATCGGTGCAGATCATGATCAGTCTGCACGGATGTGCAGGTCTGCACGGATGTGCAGACTGATCATCATCTGCACTGTCTGCCATTCAGCCAGTAACTTTTTGGTATGCACCCTTTTCATAGTACTGTCCAAATTGAAAGATTGACAAGTTTATTATTGTAATTTAGCATGGTAAGGATTAAGCTTCTTATATCGTGCCTAAATAGAAATATCATATTTGCGTGACTTGAATAGGTACTGCTGACAAATACTACTACCATAGTATACTTTAACTATAAATATATCGTAACAGGAAAAAATCAACATTAAATAACAATAACTAAATCAATATCTCAATTTTAGAATAGCAGACTTACTAAATTATAATTTTAGAATAAATAAGTTTTTTCGTGGAATTTGGGCCAAGATCTTTACTCAGTAAACATTTACGGAACAACTCTATTAACGACGTGAATTCTAAATTTTTACTGTCATACGATTCATGAAATAAGTGTAAAAATCGTAAAAACAAAGTTCCTGAAAGAAAGGGAAAGGACTATATAAAGACAGAAGAAAGTGAAATAAATATATTAAAACGCAAAAACCATAAAAATACCTATCACTTGTAGTAAGTGGGGTAACATATTTTTTATGACCCGGCTTGAAACAACACTGAACGGATACTGTTTACCCCTAGGCAATATTGTAATACACAATAAAAGTCAAAGGGTAACTTTAAGATATTTGTTACAATTAAATTATTTTATGCTTGATGTGATTGTGTGCAATCTTGGGACTAAAACAAATAATAGATATCGCATTTTTTTAAACGAATGATTTAAGAATGTACCAAAAACACGCATTAATTTAAGAATACAGAATAATATATACAAAGTAGATTCGGAAAGAAGCAGAATTATCAGTTCATCAAGGCTATCTTTCAAATTAAAGTTTGGTCATATTATGAATAATAGAAAATGATTTTTTGTTTCAAAATTATTAAAAAAATCCCATATGAAGAAAAAAAGTTGACCGCGTTGGAGATCGGACCCTGACCGCCGTGGCAATAAAAAAGTCACCAGCGGCAAAAAATAATATAGGTACTATAGGTATCTGGAAATTAATTATCGCTATATTTCTTAAGAATGCTTTGAAACTCAATTACTGACAGACTATATTTTACGGAAACACATGAGAATTAGTTGCTTTAAGTATCTTTTTTGGCGGTGAAAATTAAAAGCATTTGTATATTTTATACATGCGAATTGAACACTTAATCCTCCATAGCGTTATTTTAAACGACAGCAGATCTAGGTTTCGGAGTTTCTGAGTTCAACAATTAATTTGTTTTAAATTGTCTTATTACAATCTCAGTTTTTGTTTGTTTTTTTTTGTCAATGTGAAGTTGCCTACAATTCATAGGCTTTGAGCTATAACAACTTGAACCGACAAAGTCAGGCTAGCAGACGACAATATTTTCCGTAACAGCTTCCGAGTACTTACGGATAACGGCGGAAAAAGCCGGATTTTTAAAGAAATGTTCACTGTACACACTGAAATGCAAAAAGGACCAAACAAACCATTATCAAATTTAAAACAAATTACACATAACGAAAATTGAATAATTTTTCTACATTTTTAGGGGTATCGAATTTTTGATTATTTGCGGAAAATATCTCATTTTATCTGTTAAATTTTAAAAAGTCAAATTTTTTAACCCGTTTCCTACAGAGTCTATATGAACTGAGGTGGGTCTATTTAAAGTAAAAAAGGACCAACCAAATATTAAAATATTTTTTAAAATAAATATTCATAATATCCGGAATAAATTAAACTTTAATTTGTGGGGTATCGAATTTTTGATTTCCAAATAGAACTTTTTCTATTTAAGTTTTAGTGATTTTTTCCTTCTTTGTTTATATAGGCAAATTTATCGATTTTCCGATAGATCGATGTTACTAAAAGTTGGTAATGTTTAATTCACTGCATAATTAGAGACAATCAGTTACTAACTGGTACATTTTACTGGGGAATTTTGAAATTACCTCCATTTTATATATCAGCAAGTTGGAAACCTCAGTTGATGGACCGCAAACACTGAATGTACTATCAAAACAATGTTTAAACAAACATTTCATGCGAAACAAAGTACATTTCAATTTGAGATGAAAGCTTTACCCTGCTAATCAATACAAAAGACAAACCGTCGCATAGACAAAACAGCAATGAATGTGTAATTTTATATAGAATGAAAGTACTAAAAGTACAGAAAGGCTGGCTACCACAAAACTAGATGAAAACTATGCGGGAAAGATATTTGCAAAATCTTACTTATTATGGGTTTTCCATATCAAACTAAGGCGGCGAGCATAGGGTACTGTTGTGAGGAATTATCTTGATTAACTCAAGAAAGGTAGTGTTAGAATATTCCAGACTTTAGATGGTCAAAAACCACATTGTGTTTGTTCAATTGGGGTTAACACAATTAGTTAGATAAACGGCACTTAATTCTCACTTGGGAATCTGTAAAACGCAAAGATTAATATCTGACAGAACAAGTCAGGTTCCGAGAACGCAGTCACATCAAACCGCAACCCCGTAGCAGTGTATGTATTGATGTGTACACATAAACATATCTACACAATATAAATGAAGTAAAACTTAGAGACAAACGAGGGCAAATTGAACAATGAAAGGAACACAGTCAGGCACCGTCTTGTAAGTGTAAGTGGCAAACACACCACTGGTTAATTCAAACCGGTTTAAGTTACGCTTGTAACCTTATCCTTCCCCCCCCCCCACCCCCCACCATGGTTCCAAAGTCAACATTTAAAAGCCAAGTTGATTCATTGACTTTAATATAGCCTGGACTTGCATATAAATAAGTTAAAACTCATATCAGTATACAGTGTTTAGAAAACTATACTAAGGAAAATGAAATTGCTAACAATTTGTAAGTTGTAAGGGGTACAAACAAGAAAATATTGCAGAGCAATACAAAACTTCCTACTGGTTAGGAACATTGCAAACAAAATTGAGGTATTATAAGCAATAATCAGAAACAGAACTAAAATGGAAGAAGTAAAGAATGTGAAAGAATACCCTACGTTGCCGAATTGAACCTCCGTTTATGATCAAACTCTCGGCTTTTACTCTTGAATTTTGATAACGATTTTGCATATTTTGATATGTTTATAAAGGAGCTCACTTCCTTTACTCATGATTTTGATAACGATATTTTACTTTTTGGGAAAAAAACAATTTAGGGACATAATATTAGATAAAATATAAAGGTAACAAATACAACATTTATACTTCGATATACAACGTGTGTGCGGTACGGCTTTTATCCTAAGTCGCAAATAGCCTAAAATAGAACATAGAAAAAACCTAAAGAAATTAAAATAATCTATGGAAATCTAAAAATAGATTATGCCTGGAGAAACCTCTAATATTTCTTGAAGTAATTTCGGTGTATAATCTAAATGGAAACGAAGTATTTATCGCTTGATTAAACATGTCGCAATCTCTTGACTCTCGTACTTATCACATGTTTACCTTTAAGTGACCGTTTATAAAATAAAAAACAAAACACATTCTATTCTGAATTTAGGGATATAGAATGACATCGTTTTAATTTCTGTCAGAGTTTTAATGTATCTTATCGATTTAGTTTGATTTTTCTAGTAAAATGAAATGTAATATAGTTTAAGTTCGTAAATAGATATAAAACTGTTATCAAAACTCTAATTGCACGATTATAAGTGCGTTAGTTTGTGTAAGAACTCAACGCACTTCATCTGCTTAATACCCCAGTCACACATACGGCGCGGATTGCTACGTCTAGCCACGGATAGAAACGTAGTAATCCGTATCGATCCGTACCTGAGCCGTACCTCAATGTATTAATCCGTATCTATCCGTACCAATCCATACGGCTACGGTACGGATCGATACGGATTACTACATTTCTATCCGTGGCTAGACGTAGCTATCCGCGCCGTATATGTGACTGGGGTATATCCGTGGCCAGACGTAGCTATCCGCGCCGTATGTGTGACTGGGGTATAATACCCCAGTCACACACGGCGCGGAGAGCTACGTTTAGCCACGGATAGAAACGTAGTAATCCGTATCTGTCCGTACCTGAGCTGTACCTCAAAGTAGTAATCCGTATCAAACCGTACCAATCCGTACGGCTCAGGTACGGATCGATACAGATTACTACGTTTCTATCCGTGGCTAGACGTAGCTATCCGCGCCGTATGTGTGACTGGGGTATAAAATAGACTATCCCACAATCTAAAAATAAATTTGTTTCCATACATAATGAAACAGTCTATGCAAAAAGTGAATGAACAAGAGTGGCGTCACACCAGCCTAATAAAGAAACGCGTAGTAAGTTTGAATATGTAATTAGCGACACCTTTATAAACGTCTGTTTTTACTTTCAAATATTTTTTTCTTTAAAATAAAACATGATTATAAAATGGTTGAAAAATGGTTTTATTGAAACAGGTGAGTTTAAAAATCTTTAAACAAATCAATGGTAAAACTGATATACAAGACGGAACTATTTTAAATGCGCATGAAATTATTTTATGTTGTCAGTCTCAGTAGTTGGCTAATCTTTGTGACTTTCGATTTGTGGTAATAATAGTCTGGCGAACGAGTTCGCCAGCCTAAAAACATAATCGTTATACCAGTAGCATTAATGCATTAATTTTGTCGTAGTATCATTAAAGTTGTATATGTAGCAGCTGAGACTTGTTGGAATACAAGTTTGAAATAACCATATTAGATATGTACGGAAAATTGTTTTGTTCATATCGTTCAATCACCCATCGCCTAAATACCAAAGCGTAATAGTAGGATAGTACGATAGTAGGATGGGCGATGGAAGGAAAGCTATACTGGGGTGGTAGGATAGCGATGGAATGATGATTGAATAATAAATTGCCATCTACTATTCTAATTTTGCTATCACCTACCATCAAAACATCACCACCTACCTTCTTTCTATTCTACTATCCTGTCATAATACCATTCTGCCATCGTGCTTCGTACTAGACTGATTTGAAAAATCTGGATCTCATACAAGTTTTCATAATGGGAACATTAGAATAGAATCTTTTCTACAGTGTCGATTTTAATGAAACTTCTCATTGTTGTAAATAAACATGTCACTTATGATATGGTGAAATAAAATGTACAGGTCCATGTACATGTTTTTTGTTGTTGTTTTTTTTTTTTTTTTTTTTTTTTTGTTTTTTTAGATATTTGCCCAAGATTAACGTAATCCGCACATTTCAAGCTTATTTCAAGACATTATTTGGAATTATTTTATGTTCAGACGTTTTAATAACATATTTTAACTTTAGAGCGATAGTAATGTTGCCGTTGAAATAAATTTACTCAAAGGTTGCCATTTATTTATAAAATTATATTCGTGTCCGTATACCGAATCCAGGCTTTACGTTATCCGGATAAACGACGTCAAGCCATTACTTCCGGTTTATCAAACGAGCAGAACAACATTAAGGTGTCGGCCCGGTACAATTTCTCCTTCTTTTCTGTATAGTAAAACAAGCACTTTTGGACATGGATTGCGAATTATACAAGAAATTTACAGCATGGTCTGTGGGCCAAGACCAAAATAACTGAAAGTCGTAACCCAGAAATTAGGCAAAGGTTGCTATGCTCAGTACATCTAGAAACGCAACGTCTTTTTCTTTCTTCGATTTTTTCATACTTTTCTTGTACATGTATATTTGAAGTTTTTGTAGTAGTATTGTAAAATCGTGTAGAAACCTGACCATCATCCAAGGCCAAAACAAACAAAAATCAAGTATGTGCAGTTTTCTTGTCAATTATTAAGTTGAAAATGTTGTCTATAGACCAAGTGTTGCGTTTCTAGATGTACTTAGTATACATCATTTTACGATCCTTCAGGAAACTTTTAAGGGTGGATGTCGGTCTGAGCAAAATGTCAATAAAATTTAATGACGATTTTAAAAACGTTGGTGTCTAATGAATGCAATTAAGCCTTACACTGATGACGCTGACTTGGATTGTGAAAACGAAATTTATGTGACAGTTCTTATCAAATTTAAGTTAGTTTAACAATCAACAAAATATGTTATTTAGTTAAACCGACTATTCAAATTAAGATGGCCACCATTTCCCAAATTTTCAAATGACTGCTTTAAGTGCGATCAAACATGTACATATGGAAGAGGAATAGCTCTGCAAAAGTCAAAGCTATAATAGAAATCATCTAATATTAATTTGTATATGAGATATTTCTTCAGTTTTAATCAAGATGGTGCTTATATTTTTGGAGAGGACCAAGTGCAGTACATATTAAACAGAAAGAAATCGAAGGCAAAACCTTGTTTAGATTTACTTGCAAACATTGCTGATGTTGATGATATCATGGGAAATTCTACACCATCTTGGATAAGGGGTTAAGTTACAATGCTAGTGATAGACCATAGGCACTTGAAATAGTTGATTGTTTTTTTTTAGAGTTGATTGATTTGAGAGTTGATTCTTTTCATTGTTTGATGCTACACCAAAATTAAAGTTACTGTTGAAGCAGGTGTAAAACCCCAGGAAAAAATGTTGTCGAGAGTAGCACTCATTTTTGAACTAAGTATGCATTGTGTTAAATAATATTGAGTGAAATTATGATCTTGGGATGTTATTTTGCTACTTGTAGTGCATGATATAGTGCATGATGTTATCATTAGTCATTCTTAAGGTATTAGTTAAAAATTTAAACAGTCTGTGAACTTGTTTAGACCGGTGACACTTTAAACAATTTTCACAATTGATGATGTATTGTTAACACTATATAGAGCCTGTCAAAATGTTTTTTCTGTTACATGCGTCAGTGTGTTAACGGCTACTTAAAGGAACTGTGTGTTTAATCATAATCATGTTTATTACAGACACATAGCAGTAGAAAGTTTGCTCTGTTTGGATAAATCAGAGGGAATTTCCATTCTTTCATACATAATTGTTTATTGGTTTTGTTTCTATTTTAACTTAATAAGTGGATTGAGGAATGTTTCAGGGAAACATACAATTTAGCTATTAGTATCGGTAGTTGTCCGGCGTCCATCGTCCGCGTCCATTGCGCATCGTCCATCATCAACATTTCTTTAGATGGCTTCTTCTCTGAAACTACAAACCAGATATCACTAAACTTGGTCTGTAGCATCCTTACATTGATCTTTTCAAAAAGCAGGAAATGGTTTCGGTCCACTGCACACATGGACTACTGTAACTAAAATAGATAAATATTTGAATGGCTTTTTCTCAGGAACCAATGTATGCACTGTGTGCAAACCTTTCGAATACCAAGAGATTGTTCCCAACCACTGCATATAGGGGATGTTGTTACTAATATTAAAGTAGATACAGTAAACCTCACATATAAGGAACTCGGATATAAGGAACACTCGGTTATAAAGAACAGTTTTCAATTCCCCGATCTAATTCCCTTTTTATTCAATGTAAAAATCCTCGGTTATAGGGAACTCGGTTATAAGGAACACTCGGTTATAAGGAACACTTCTTCCAGTCCCAAAGTACGAAATTCAATGGAAAACACCTCGGTTATAGCGAACAGACATAACGAATTAAAATAACTGAAAACCGGAAATAAGCAGCAGAATCGCTGATGACGTCAGAGTAACGCCAGTACTTTCACGCGTTTTCATGCACATGAATAAACACAAATTATTTCATTTCTATGATATTCATGGATACGATAAAAAGAAAATATATAATAGCTTCATTAACATTTACCAAATACTAGAAGATAGTAGGCTTATATTTACTCAAAATATATATGTATATATATGTACTAACGCTACATGTATTAGGGTATTTCACGTAACAATAGTGAACGAAAATCAGTCACGCTCACGGTCACGGGCACGGTCATATTATCCTAAACAAATGTGCTAATAACGCGTGATTAACAATGGCAAACAATCCAGTTTACCAAATTTCAAATTGTAAAAAACAAAGCAGGTGCTAAAATGGACTGTAGGAAACTACAGTATAGGATACTATAATTTATACTTTAATCCGTATGTATGGCGCCGTTGTCTAGTCGCAATACATAGTATGTCAAAACTTCCTACTTTTAGATCTTAATTGGTAGTCAAATTTAACATTTTTATAATAGAAATATGAACAGTTATTTTATATTAGTATTGATGCCTATCATAACATGCAGTCGAGCAAGGTAAGGGAACTAACTGCAATATATATCTTATAGTCATAATGAAGCGCTCTCTAAAACAGAAGATAGAAATAACCGACAAAAAATGAACACAAATTACTGTCATTCTTACTGACTTACATTTTGGCTTAGTTTAGGTTTAACGCCGTGTTTCAACAGTATCTCAGCCATATGCATGCAGACCTTACCATCTCTCCAGGAAAGGACCTGTCCTAGACTCGCAACTTTCTCACATAAAGATTCATGGTCGGTCCGGAGTGTGAGAGTGAGCCCTTTTCAAACGTTAGTCAAATACTGTTCGCTATACAAATTGTTTTCGTTATACAAACCTCGGTTACAAGGGACTAGTTCGCTATACGGATATAAGGAACCTCGGTTATAAGGAACAATTTTAGAGGTCCCAAGCTGTTCCCTATAAGCGAGTTTACTGTAAACCATTTAATGGCTTATACTCGGGAACCAGAGTATGCACTGTCTCCACTATCTTTAGTATATTAAGTGTACTACTGTACAAACAGTATACTATGATATATTCTGTGTACTAAAGTAACATTGTATTCTTCAGTACATGAAATGTTCTGAAGTACAATTATTCTACAGTAGACTCTGCAGACGGCAGTATACTTTAGTAACTACTAGATGTACTGCTCAAAAATAAAATAATGCGTGCTCAGATGAGCGACTTAGTGTCTCATAGTCCTCTTGTTTAAGTTGTCATTTTGTGTTGCAGCAAACTTTTTTATCTTTCAGTGCCCAAAATGTTAAAGTTAACCTCTGTGTATACTTCTTGCAACTTTAAGAAATCTTTTGCATTTACACATCATTTCTTTTTAGTCTCTTGTACCCATAATAAGCATAACTTTCAGAATCTGGTTCAAAGGTCAAGGTCACACTTGGCAGTCAAATGTTAACATGGCATGAACAGGGTCTGTTTCGTTTCCGGTCCAAAACTCTGTCATCAATAAAGGGTTTACAATATTATTTGGCATAAATGTTCCCCAGGATGCGCAACAACCAAAACCCTAACTTAAAATTAAAGGTTACACCTGGAGATCAAAGGTCAGGATATCTTTTCTGTCCGGTCTAAAACTTTGTCATGCAGAACAGAATTTGAATAGTAGTTGGCACAAATATTCCCCAACCCGGACCCTTAGCTGAAATGTCAAGGTAACACTTGGAAGTCAAAGGCCAAAAGGGCCTTTTTCCTGTCCGGTCTGTAACTCAACAATTCCTAAAGGGATTTTAATATTACACGGCACAAATGTACCTCATGATAAGACGATGCGTCATGTGCAACACCCAGGCCCATTATTTAAAGGTCAAGGTCACACTTAGAGGTCAGAATTCAATAGTCTTTTTTCCTGTATGATCAATAACTCTGCCATCCATGAGGGGATTTTAATATTTCCTAGCACAAATGTTTTTCATAATGAGACAACTTGTCTTACGCAACCCAATATCCCTAACACAATGATTAATGTCAATGTCACAGGTCAAATGTCAATAGGATTTTTTTCTTTCTGGCCGATAACTCAGTCATCAATTAAGGGATTTTAATATTACTTTTGACACCAATGTTCACCATAATGAGACAACGTGTCATGTGCAATACTTAGACCCCTAGTACAAAGGTCAAGGTCACACCTGAAGGTCAAAAGTCCACATTGATCTTTCCCTACCCAATCTGTAAAATATTTTATATAAGCTAATGTGTCATATGGACCCAATTTGAAAAAATGGTGTAATTTCTTCAGAATTACTTCTCTTTAATATGATGATTTCTTACATTTTTTTCTCAAATTTTTCCACCAATTTCAAAATGAAATGTTATCAAAATTGAAATTACTGTGAAATCATTGATATTCGTGGGGGATTAATTTTCGTGGATTTCGTGGTTGAGTCAATCCACGAAATTTAATCCCAACGAACAAGTAAAATTCCCATTCATTTTATGTTCAAAAGTTGAAATCCACGAATTCATATCCCCACGAAATTGCCATTTTGACCAAAACCACGAAATTTCATGCCCACAAAATTAAATGATTTTACAGTAAACACTTTTTTATATTTATAGATGTTATGAAACAATCAAAAGGTTAATGTAGATTTGTGTATATGCAAATTTTACTACATGTGTTGTGTTATAGCATATTGTATATATAGTACAATATTGTTTATACATCATTGTCAGATATCAGTTCATTTATGTTATACTGCAGTAGAGAAAATTAGGTGCCTTCCAGTAGGGGACTTTGTATTTCATGGCAATACTTCATTCACTTGTTTAAACTTAAATAGTGTAGTATTAGAATTTTGGGACGGTTGTGTTTTATTATGCCTCGAAATTGGTCAAACTGTAAACACTTGAAAGCATAATGTATGAGCTGATATAAATATGTTAAGTAAAATTGCAGCAGTAATTCTAAATACCACTTTTAGAAGCTCAGTATCATTCACATAATATTCTGTGAAGCAGGAACCAATTTCTGACAAAACAAACCTGACGTATCACAATGCTAAGCATTACATCAGATATCATATTTGATGATTCCATTTACTAATCAATTAATTTTAGCTCGACTATTCGAAGAATAAGTAGAGCTGTCCTACTCACCACGGCGTCGGCGTCAGCGTCGGCGTCACACCTTGGTTAAGTGTTTCGTACCAGTCCACATTTTGACAAAACCTTTTGAGATTAAGCTTTGAAACTGTCAAAACTTATGTACTATCACCATGTCCAGTTTGAGGAAAGAGTACATCATTCCATCGAGGATTTTGGCTGAATTATGATCCCTTTTAACTCAAAAATCTTGGTTAAGTTTTTCGTACCAGTTCATATTTTGTGTAAACTGTTTGACATATGGCTTTGAAACTTTTAGCACTTGTTTGTTATAACAATTTTTATCTGTAGGCAACTATTTTGGCTGAATTATGGCCATTTTTTACTTGGAAATTGGTACAATTTTCGTATAAGTTCACGTTTTGTCAAAACTATTTGACATATGGCTTTGAAAATCGTTTATTATCACGATTTCCATCTGTAGACAAGAGTACATAACTCTGTCAAGTATTTTGGCTGAATCATGGCCTTTCTGGGACTTAGAAATTGGCTCATTTTCCGTACACGTCAACGTTTTGTCAAAACTATTTGACATGTGACTTTGAAACTTTTACACTTGTTTATCTTCATGATCTCCATCTGTAGGCAAGATAACAACTCTGTCAACCTTTTTTGCTGAATTTTGGCCATTTGTGGACTTGGAAATCAGTTATTTTTTTCATACTAGTCCATATTTTGCCTAATCTGTTTGTCATATGGCTTTGAAACTTTGACCACTTGTTTACCATCATAGTCTACATATGTAGGCAAGACTACATAACTAGGACAAGGACTTTAGCTCAGATATGGCCCTTTTTGACATAGAAATTAGTTAAGTTTGGCATGCCATTCCATATTTTGTCAAAACTGTTTGATATTTGGCTTTGAAACATTGAACCATTGCTTACAATCATGGTCACACATTGCCATATAGTGCAAATATTCGTTTGTCTGAACATCTCTGGTAATATTTTGAACCCATCAATTCTTCGAAAAGTTGAGCGCGCAGACAGCTCTTGTTAGTATCTTGATTCACCAAATATAATATCAGATGTCCAAATGCTACGTAATATTGTAATATTTAAAATCACACTGTAGTCATTTCTACATTTGCACGTGAATCGCACTTTTATACCGTGTCATGTTTATACCTCATGTGATCATGTTGAAACATGAACAGCAACGAAAAAATAATGTGTTTCGGGTTGACTAGAGTTGATTTGAGCATATGTAACATAAGAAGCTCACCTGAGCACAAAGTGCTCAAGCTATTGTAAATGCCAGTGTCATTTTTACGATTGACGAAAAACTAATTGCGTACATAAGTCTTGTCATTTTTACAGAATATTAACATTCGTTGCTCCTGGGCGAGAAATCCCCGAACTCATTTTAGGTAAAGTTCTCCTCCGCATCACCGGAAAATTCCATATTCATTTTCTGGTATGTAACGATGGTAATAAAGATCAGAGGAGATAAAATTATTCCGCACTGAACTACGTTGTACAGTGTCTAGATATGAAATATTTGAGAGACAATCCGTTTCATATTAAATATTAAGTACATTGATTTTGATAAATTCACCTTCCAAAATTCAACAAAACTTTACATGATTGTTGCTTTGGTGGTTGTGTTTTGAGGATTCCTTCTAATAATGTACCTTAATGAAACCAAAGGAAAAAACTTCAAAAATCTTCTCAAAAAGACTACTTGTAAGATGTCTATCAAATGCCGTCAAGTAATTTTGATATGCCAAAGAAAGCCACAAGGGGACAAGGCTTATCGTTTATACATCGCCATGTGAAAAACATTAAAAATACTCTTTCAGACACCAAACGTCATGGAATGTTGATTTGCCAATTGGGCATTGCAAGATTTCCTTATATAGCAATATAGAAATTATAAAACAAAACTCAAAACGCTTGTAAATGCAGTAGACCAACTTTATATGCGTGATGTTGGAAGTTTGATAAAATTCTGAACTCATTTGATCAGTCCTTTCTAGGCTGAACACCACTAAATCCGGCTGTTCTTTATTTCATATGAAATCCACTCACTTTGTAACGGTTTTTTCGACAGTTTCTAGTATATCAGATTTTCAGAGACTTATATTCACATTAAGAACTATATCGCTACTTTAGAAAAACAAAAGGAAAAGGGGTAACCGTCAATGCATTCATGAATACAGAATCCACAAAGCTTTCATTTATCGTATCCATCCGCAAGCCACACATAATTAGATCCTTTCAGTGTATACACTTTTTTCTTCAACCTATGTGCTTTCCATTCTTCTGTTTCATCTGGACAAAACCTTTTCATGAATTTCATGACGTCGTCTCTCTTGACTCTTTTCCATACAGTTCTATACCCTAAACACTGCCCACTTACACTCCACTCGCGCTTTATGGCATTCATCACATCTTCTGCAGAGGAGTAGGACTGAGGGCGTCTCCGTAAAAGCATGATTCGTTTCAAATGACGTATGCTTATTTTAATGTTGTGTTTACAGAATAAAAACTACTATTTCCGAATAATTTAGTCCTTCGGCAAAATAGATTTTAATCAGTTCATTTCTTGGCCTGGGAAATATTCGACGGCACTACACTCCCGACGTGCACAAATGCACGCAATAACAACAGTATGAACAGAACCCCTGACATTTTGGGAACTAGCACTTAAAGTACTAGCAAAAGCTTGACTCTGAAAATACAGAAATGCCATTAAATTCAGTGTTCACATACATAACATTATGACAGACTTCCGAATTCCGTGTAATAGCTTGAATTAATGCAAATAACATTCAGTGTACATTTAACAAAAAAAATCACACTGTTAGAGTCATAACAGGTGAGGATTGTTCCAATGGCTGAAATGACTACCAAAGTTCTGCTGAGAATAAATGATAATGGAAGGCTATCCACAGGCACTTTTTCAATAGATATCAACTTTCAGTGAATATTTAGAGAGATCACTGAGTGAGGAATCTGTAGATGACCGAGGCTGTAGGATGTGCTAAAAGGATTAATATACTTAAAATAAAGTTTACAGATTGTTGAACTGAATAGCTTGTAAACATATACATATGTTATAGATAGAATACTGTCTGCGACGATAATTACATTGTTTCAAGACGGAGCTGTATTCTTTTTCTCCACACTGACTAGTTTTTCTTAATTATAAGTTATTTATTGTTACTTGTGTTTTTTACTTTTTGGTATTACTTCCTATAAGTTATTTGTTACTACTTATTTCTTCATACTTATTAGTTGTTTGTTTCTACTTATTTCTTATTACCTACTAGTTATATCTTTACTCTTATTACTTATTCAGTAGGGGAAACTTCCCGTTCGTGAAGTCAACCACTGTGTTTTTCCCTACTTCCTGAACGGGAAACTTAATAATAAATACAGTAACTTGCTTCCCATTCTGGAAATAAAATCACCCTTTTTTGACTTGTTTAATTTAAAAGACCCGGTGCATAAGAATATGCATAATATCATTTATGAGATGCACCATTGTAAACTTGAGAAATATGTCATAACCATAAATTGATTTCCCGAACGGGAAGTTTCCTTTACTGTTCTTAGTTATTTATTTTTTTCAAAGATTCATTTAGTGTGAGCAAAGTGTTTTTAGGATGAAGCATGTACAAATTCTCAAAACAAAAAGATGTAACTGAACCTGTACGTCCTTCACTCAAAGTGTCTTACAAATCTTGCCAGAAGTCCTGTATTTAATTTTGCATAAAATATCTGCATGTGAAAAAGCCATATCTATGAGGAAAATGATTCCTAACAAATCGTGAAAAAAGCAAACACATTTATCAGTCACTCACAAAGCTCCATTCAATTCTGACCTTGGCTTTTGAAGGAGAAGAGCAGACATACTTTAATGGTCAACAACAAGAGTCCAGTATAACTCATATATATATATTTATTTTTTTTTTGACGCACAGAGTATAAAATATTTACACGAATAAAGGGATGTAATGCAGTAGAAGGATCGAAAGCATATTACTAGTAATACTTCTTGTCCGTTGCACTTCTTTACACTTGCTGCAGATTCGGCTCCTGTGCAATTTTTTGGCGTTGCTAATGCTCTGTAGAGTTACCGCAAAACAGTTACTAGTACCTGGGACACGGATATTCCCATCCATGTATAAAATGTATTACAAACATATTTTCCAAAGTCAAGATATTCCACAAATCTTCTCTTCAAAGACATTAAATATTCTTTGGAAGCAAACAATGCAACCGAGAAGAATAATTATAGCAGACTCGGTTTGATTTAGTCTGTTCATAAAACACATATACATAAGTACACATATATGAGGAAGGCCTAGTAGGTCTCTGTTTATAAATAAATGAAATAATCAGCAAACACTAAAATTTGTAGTTTAGTTCATGCAATGGTGGGATATCTTCAAAGTAATTTGAGCGTAAAAATTACATCAGACTGATTTCAGAACGTATAACGTATTATTCCCAGTATACTGATGATACTGCAGCCATGATAAAGCAATAAACATGGTTTTTAAAACACTTGAACACATTTGTCATCGTACTGTCCTTTTTTAAACTAAAAATAATAATGCTAGATAAATCGACGTATACATACCTCTTCTGCATTACGGCTATTCTCCATTATGATACAGTGTACCGCGTTTTGCCTTTCATATGTTGTAACAAATAAGTAGTAACAATTAATTAATAACAAATATGTAATAACAAATGAGTCATTAGAAGTAACTAAAATGTCCCTCCAGGGCTTCTGTATTATCAAGACAGGTAAAGCTTGACTTTTGTAAGCAGGCTTTATGACATTTTTGGGAGGTTGTCTACAGCACGGGTCCGGCTGTTTGTTCCATTGATATTCAATATTTCAACGGAAGCTGGTAAAGATGGTTCATCTGAAGGAAGACACACTAAATTACAAAGTAATATAACAAAAAAATAAAACCAAGATTATGTAGGGTAAGGCCGTGACTTTATTATAAATTTTTTAATGAAAATTATGACATATTGTAAATATATAACATGGTATGCAGAAAATAAAGAAAAAATATAAAAGACACTGCTCATAGCAGCGTGAAGGTGCAGAACACTATGACAATACGCGCAGAATATACTAGACCTTTTAGGAAATTGAAAGTTCTAGTTATTCTCTTTAATGAGAAACGAGGCGAAGATGCTCTCAGAGATTTCTAGGAAATGAGAAGAAAACTATTTATATGATTGTATATACGTAAATTGCATTTCGTACGAATTCCAGTTAAAATACAAAAAAATCCAAATCAAAGTCCGAAGCAAACTAAGTAAGTCCCCAGAGTATTTGTTAGTTTGTATAAGAGGACTTTTTTATCATTTAAGCATAATACATGTACACGTACATGCATTACAACACGAGCACGTACATTGATGCTAGGAAAGGGGTTACAATAGAAACTGTTACAATAGGTTTAAAAGCCATCCACGCAACAATTGACTGAGCCAACTACCGGACTTTGGATTAATCAGGGTTTGGGGGTTTATAATATCTGTTTCAGCATACCTATGTGTAAAAGGTTTGTAGCAAAGTAATCCACAAATAATACCAACATTATGTACGGACATACACGTACATACAATAAAATGCAGCTTTCGCCTGATCACTAATAATCGTATGGCCGATAAGTTGAATCAAAGCACTGACAGCACTGATGTGGGCAGCGGTTGACAGCTTCTGGTAATGGGCATGAACAGTTAGCTTAAGGTATTGGACCCCTAATAGTAATGTTTAAAAAATAGCATTTGCTTGGTATATTCTTAAAGTTGACCATGTTTCACACTGTATTGCAAATTTTAAACAACTTTTACCGTGCAGTTTTTTGTAAATTTTGTATAATGTATGGTATTTCCTCACGCTCAAGAAGAGACAAAATTCAGTGTGATGGCCACTATCTAAAACGTCTGCAGAGAATTCATTACAGTATTAATTTTGATAAAAGAAACATCAAACTATTGTTAAACAATTATAAAACACAAAATAAAACTGTAAAAATATTTTTTTTCTAGGGTGCTTCAAGTAAACAGATTTAATGAGACAGAATTCTAACTCCAACATTGAAAAATTAAGGTCGAATCCTGTGGGTCTGTTTTGAATTTTGCCCACTTTATTCAAAAATAACCTTGGGGCAATAGTAAAACCTACCTGCATTTCTTCCACAATATGTAATCTAAAGAATGAAGGCAAAATAGAGAACTTTTACCGCACGTAACTCAGTATTTTTAAAGATGTCTAACTATACCCCTCCTGATTCAGAGGTAAATTCACATTGAACAGCAAAAAATCGCTTATAAAATGAAAATTTTCCACTTTTGTACAATACATACATAATTAGTCTTGAAAGAAGTAAAAACTTACTAGAAAAAAAGGAAAACATGGAGAAAAAAATTTGGTCCCAGTGGGGTTTGAACCTACGCCCCACTGAAAATTGCAGTCGAAATAGGTTTATGGTAGGAATTGAATACTCTTCAAAAAGGAGATACTCTATTACGGGTCCAATACCTTAAGTTTAGTGATTCTCTGGCAAAATAGTTCTATTGTCTATGTGATATTGACCTTTGACCTACTAAACTCAAAATCAATAGGGGTCATTTGCTGGTCATGACAAATCTCCCGATCTCATGATCCTAGGGCCAAGCGTTCTCCAGTTATCACCCGGAAACTGATTTGTCTACAGACCGACCGACATCCAACAATAAAAAATTAATATTTACAATATACCGCTCCTGTATTCCTAGTCCCCAAATGCATAGACGTAGTAGGCAAGAAGTCAATAGAGAATAGGAGCGAAAGACAAAGAGACACTAATGACTGGCTGCAATAGAGATCTTCTACTTTGCATGTCCAATCACCCTATGAAGTTGCCAAATTCTGGGTCAAGTGGTTCTCAAGTAAACCGTTTTCCATGTTCAGGCCCCTGTGACCTTGATCTTTAATCGAGTGAATCCAAAATCAACAGGGGTCATCTACTCTGCATGTCCAATCATCTTATTAAGTTTCAATATTCTGGGTCAAGTGATTCTTAAGTTATTGATCCAGAAAGAGTGTTTCCATCTTCATGCCTCTCTGACTTTTCCCTTAAGACAAGTGACCCCAGAAACATTAAGGGTCGTTGACTTTGTAATTCCTATCATAGTGTTTGAAGGTTCTGGGTCAAATGATTCTAAAGTGGTTGGTTGAAAACTGTTTTCAAAGTTCTGGTTCCTGTGACCATAACTTTTGATCAAGTGATTAAAAAATCAATAGGGGTCATTTACTCTACATGTCCAATCATCCTATGAAGTTTCAACATTCTGGGTCAAGTGGTCCCCAAGTTACTTATTAGAAACTGGTTTCCATGTTCAGGCCCCTGTGACATTAACAGGTGATTTTTTTTTTAATGAGATCTCATCTTGGTAAAAGCGGGCTAGGAATATATTATACATAAATTACATAGATAAAAGACACAGAATAGTTCTTAAACTAAAAGCAACCATAAAAGAATATTTACAATGAAATTAAATGTTTCATTCAATTTTAAAACAACCAAAACAACTACTACTGTCTCCAATATCAGCACACATCATGACCTTAGGGTTGCATTCAGTAAGTTTTCAGCTGTAGATTAATATAATATGCCTCATAATCATGACAATATGCCTGCTTTATTTAGTGCTGTTATATTTTCTGTTCCTTTGGGATCATGGAGTCCATTCAACATATGTAGAGTTCCGCTTAAGCCGATGCTAGGGGGCGTAAGAGGTGTTGCACATTACATTACCTCTCATGAACAGACTCAATCAAACCGAGTCTGCTATCATTCTTCTTGGTTGCATTCTATGCTTCCGAAGGATCTTTTTACAGAGATTTATTGTTAAAAATGCAAATATTGGAAATCGACATTTTTCTAACTTAGTTTGAATTGTCTCAGATGATTTCATTGCAGTCTTCCGAATCCCGCTATTGTATAATTATCCGAGCCAGTACGTGAATATTTGTGGACGTAAACACCGCAAATCAACCGGCGATTAAAAGGCGAACTTGTTAAAAAATAATGTTTATTTCGAATTAATTATACCCTTTAATGATATTTCAATCACAAACACCAAGTGGAATGTAATATTAAAACAAATTGAAGTGTTTCGGGAAACAGGTACCCCCTCCGTTAAGGCTGCAATTATTTTCCTAAGTCGTTCAAATAAAAATCATTTACGTAAATATTATGAAAGGATCGTATCCTTCTCTATGAGAAATAAGTAAAATAACATCTCTTCTGTTGATTTCATGCAATACATCTTTCCATAAACCCATTTCTATGCTACAAAATTCGATGGATACACGGGTGCGGGATATCCGAACTCGAACGCACGCCGTGCTAAGTTAGATGTTTTCTGATCAAAACAAGCTCTTTGGTGCTGTTATAATAATAAAATTTCGTTCAACTTTTCTAGCAGGAACTGAGTTTTAATTTAAAAAGTTTACAAAAGAGGCAACTTGGTTTTAATACCGATTATAGATCTACGCGGATGGTGCTGAAGTTCACATACGACTTTTACAGGTCATTTATAGTTTATTTTGGTCACGTGATGAAGAATTGTTTGATCATGTGATCAAAGCAAGCATGCTCATTTTCATACGCGTTGTTTTTGTTATAAAGTATAGATTACGGCAACTATATACTTAAGCAATGCATTTTTTGATAAAGTTGAATCTCAGAAGCTTTTTGAAAGTTAAACAGACTTTAATTACGTAAAATTTATTTATGTCATGGAACTACTTGTTCTTCGGTTTCAGATTAGCTTTTTGACCGTAAAGTTTTGGTATGGTAAATCTGTGGTCACGCTTCGCTGCCCACAAAAACAACCCTGCATATACAAGACGGAGTTAATCCGTGGATCTATGCGGTCAATACCCCTTCTAACAGTTAAAAGGCGCCCGCCTAATAACACCAATAATAGGATGACCACCTGGGCGCGAGGTTGCTGCTACAAGAAGACCAACCTAGAAAAGAGAGCATTTTTAAATACTCCGTAGTATCGTCAAGTCTTTCAAAGTCAAATAATTTGCGGATCATTATAAAACTTTGGCTCACATAACACGAACAATGTATATACAAAACCAACAAGTCAGAATAAGATGTACTTGTCACTACACTAAGTTTGCCCATGAAAAAATACTTGTGGGGCTATAACTATGAATATAGATATAAATACATGTGCTGATAAGCAAGGAGGCATTACGTTAAGCAGGCCACGCCTACCAAAATTTAAAAAGTTATTTCCTAAGAGAACATAATTTTATTTGAAAAGAGCGCGATATAATGGTATCATAAACAGTCGATAGTGCACATGTAGCGAGCACCTGCCTTAAGCGATACTTATAATATGAATTAAGGCACCGCCTAGCATTGGGGATTTATCTTTTATATATCCGCTTAGAAAGAAATATTCAACGCTCAAGAAAGTGAAACTTTGCTCTAAACTGTAGTTTACATTTAGTGTCATCATACCTCTTACAGCGAATATCATACTTTGCAAAATTTACGGAAGCCATGCCGGTGACGTCATTCAGCGTTCTCGCACTAGCTTTTAGAATTTTGTTTTGTTTGTTTGCACTTCACGCAGAAACTTGACGGTCTTTACACTTCCTTACTGTTTTAAAAGTGTTTTTCAGTTGCATGTACAGTTTTCATTACGAAAAAGAAGTAAAATAATCATGTTAGCGCGGTTTACGAGTTTCTATGACTGATTCGGGGTGCTCGGATGTTCATAAAGACAACCAGTCAGCGGATTTTACATAAACCGGAACCGGAAAACATCGAAAAAATTGCCTCAGTATATGCAAACAGCAAAGACGAATATCTATATACGGACGTTACCGTCTCGGGGATTTTCATCCCCGGCGCATCGCGCCGGTGATAAATCCCCTATAAAGTAACCGCTTTAAGTCTTATACATCTTATTAATCGTCTTTTTAATTAGGTAACAAACGAACACATAAACTCGGTCCCAGCGAAAAACGATGCATTTAACGATAGCGAACGATATTTCCCGCAACCGAATGTATACAAATAACCTTTCTTATAGTCGATTTAAAAAAATACATTTGCCACAGTTAATGAACTGGCAGAAGTGTCGATCATCTCAAAACAAATCTTGAACAATAATTTTTTCACAGCCGCAAACTTTGGTGCGCAGAGTATATCAACAGTTCATCATATCACATTTCTTTCCAAATTTTCCAAAATTTGTTAAAAGACCATTCTATTCAGCGAGCACTTTTTGGCGGTCCTTTTGTGGTTTCTTTATACAATGTCTATATAGTGCTCAGTGAAAGCATGCGAAATTATGATTTTACATAACGACTTAAACACCACCGACGGTAAATGCAACCACCGACGGTAATTAGCATTGTTTATTTTATACATGTACATCGAAATAATCAACACCGTCGAAATAAATTAACTTAAAGCCCTCGTGAACTTACATGTGTATGCTTGCAAACGATTTTGAATGTATATAACTCTGCATGTAATGATGCTGTACTTAGGGATATAGGGAGATATCCTATGCACATATATGCTTCAAAACGATGTATTAAATATTGGTTAAGATTACTTAATCTTCCCAAAGATAGATATACAAGATTGTGTTATTAAATGCTTATATATTATGACAATATAGGGTATGAAAATTGGGTTACTGATGTTAAGCGTAACTTATACAGCAATGGGTTTGGATATGTATGGGAAACACGAAATGTTGCAAACCCAAGGTTATTTTTAATTCAGTATGTTCAAACTTTAAAAGACCAGTTCATACAAAACTGGCAGTCAAGTTGTAGAGACAATATTAAACTGCAATACTATTGTAACTATAAATATTGTTTTGGAGTTGAAAAATATATTATTGCAATAGATGTTGAGAAATTTAGAAATTGTATGGCCAGATTCCGTAGCTCTTCGCATTGTTTAATGATAGAAAAAGGTAGACATTATAACATATCTAGAGAATATCGAGTATGTCTGTACTGTGAAACTGTACTGGAAGATGAATATCATTTCATGTTATCATGCCCTTTATATGCTGATATTCGTACAAAATATCTACCTATGTATTATTGTCAATATCCAACCCTAGAAAAGTTTTATGCTTTGATGTCAGACGAAAATGTGAATTTAATTAGAAAAGTTGCCATGTTTCTTTAATACTCTTTTAAAGAGAGAGACAAATATTTAGAGATGTTCAGTTAAATATGACTTTTGATATGTATTGTTAACTATAATACGTCATCATGGTTTAACATTGACTATTGTCTAGCTGTTTATGTCATAACCTCATGCATTATGTTTGTCTCATGTTGTATATATTGTATTTTGGCCGGAGGCCATATAATGCAAATAAATTGAATTGAATTGAATTGTACTTTACGACAATATCTTACATTTTTAATTCTCCATTTTTCATGTTTGTAAAATAGTATCCTACAAGAGGTCAAACAGAGAAATTTTAATTATTTTTATTTTGTGCTCTGTTGGATTATTAAAAACTGAAATGTGAAAATGTGAATGATTTTATTACTTAAAGACGATTTCCAACGTCTTACTAGTCCCCTACTTTTCGGCCCTTCCTTTTTAGTCTTATTTCTTGTCAAAGTTTCCTAGATTATGATTAATATAATTATGATGTAAAATATATGTTCTGTAAAATATGTTCTACATATAAAACATGAAAAGCTTACTTTAAAAACTGAATATTGTTTTGCATTCTAAATACCCGATCGTATATAAAAGTGCAGAGTGCATGCACGTTTCGTAGTTTAAAGTGTGCATTGACTAATGCGGTCGTGTATCTTTTTAAAGATAAATTTTGTTTTTTATTAACTTTACATTAACATAAATACATCTTAAAAACAATACTGCTTACATAATTATCAATTTATAGATTACAATTTTCATTTTTATTTTATTCTACATTGGAAAAAAAGTTGTCATTGAAGTTGTCGTTACGGTGAAAAAAAAAATCACCGACAAACTAAATCATGGCAAAATATGGCGTCTAGTGTAAACTACTTTCAAAACGATACAGTCTATGAATTTTTCCTGGCAGCAGCAACTGTGACCATACAACTCTAAAAAATCCAAAGACTAAGAAGTTATAAATGCTAATAAAAGCTGTTACTTCGGAGACGGTCATTTTTTGACGAGTCTAGCAACTGTTATTGCACTATTTTATTGACCTGTCAAAATGCATATTGATTACATGGTCGGTGCACAGAATATTAAATCTTCGGTTGATTTTCGGTACATTCCGTACAGTGTACGGAAAGTAACCTGCAATTAAAATGGTTTATATTTAAAGCGTGTAGACGGAGGTTCGGTAGTCATGATAGCTCAGTGGTCACTGTCAGTAGCATGAAACCTCGAGCTCTTAAGATCAAATCCGTGCAGTATCTGTATTTTTTCACAAACACTTTGTACATGTACATTTTTATCTAATATTTCCTCCATTGTATGTTTACAACCATTTTTTTTATATTTTTATCTCTTTTTTAATTTCTTTTCTTTAATATCATTTTATTCACGGTTTATTTCAGTATATTACAATTTCATAGATATAAATTAAAACAAGCTATATTCATGATTCAGTTTCGATAGCTATAATTTCAGTACGAAACACATTTGAACGTGAAGCCCGTGAATTTTGATTTTCACGTGTCCCTTTGTAATTTAAAACATATAAACCAATAAACAATTAAAAATGAAAATAAAAAATGTTCTCACTTATGGGCTCGAACCAGCAATTTCCCGCATAAAAGCCATGTGTTGTAACCACTGAGCCATCGATACGAACGACAAGTAAGGGTTTCACTTACAAAACTAATAATGGCATTTAGACACTTAACCAAAATTTATTTCCGTAAAACATACGGTTAACACCGAAGTTGGGCCGAATATTATAATATTGAACGCACAGACGGTATAATTTATGCACATTTGACAGGTTAAAAAAATAGCACAATAAATTAAAGTAAAATGTTTAAGCTTTCCAATGATACAAAAAAAACTTTGACCTATTTAGGATGAGCGAACTTCTATTTTAGAGCCATTGTGAATTTGAGATACCGGTTTAAATGGAAAGACAGGAAAGCATCAAAACCCTCAAAGTCAAAATGTTATAAAGATTTTGTTTGTTGTGTTTTAAATCAAACTGACTTTATACGTTTAGGCGGCTTTCAAACCTTTTAATGGTAATGGAAGATCCCAGATGATGCACGTGGAAACGTGGCAAAACTTACCAATCTTCCGTAAGCCAAGCCAGTTCGACGGTTTCCGCACAAAAAAGAATTCTACATTCCAAGTGGGGTTTCTAACCTACAGATGTAAAGGAAGGGGTTGTTCAAATTAACAATCATATTTCTATGAAAGTAATAAATAGCTCGATGTGTTTTCAGATACTCACAGTTGCTTTTTCAAACGTTTTTATGGGAGTAGCCCTTATTGTCCTTCGGTGCAAAGGATTGTCTGGTTTCAATGGTGACTCCCACTAATAGTCCCCAAGCTGTGCTTCTTGTTCTACAGTATACACTCGCGAGTAACATTTTTCTTTTAAAAACCTGACTTGCAAGTACTCATTTTAAACATGTTACCAGTTACCACCTCAGAGTGTAACAAATGATGGCTAGGAACGTATGCTCTATTAAATAAAAAATACAATAATAAAATCCGACATTGCTTTATTATTTTATTGCATAAATATATATATACATAATAGTAAATATAAAAATGTACTCACACATTCGCGCGCACGCCCGCGTGCGCACACACACACACACACACACACACACACACAAACACTTTTTGTGAGATTACTTCACAATTACAGATATTTTTTGACACAGCCATTTTTGCAACTGAGCTTTCGTTTCAATAACTTAATGTAAGAAATAAGTTGTTAAAATATTTTGAACAAGAGGGTCATGATGACCCTGGATCGCTCTCCTGAGTAATATGATCTACATGTTTCAAATGTGAAACTGATGCCAAAATATTAAGAAAGTAGGTCAGTAGGTCACATTCATGGTCACTGAAAGTCAATTTCAACATTGGTGTGCAGAACTGTATATGTCATTCAAATTTTAAGGCTGTATCTTAAAGAACAAGAAAGTTGGTCAGTAGGTCAAGGTCACAGTCAAGTGAACCCTACTTACTTGGAGTAATCAGGTAGTCATAATTAAACAGTCTAGGAAATATGATCAGATAATTTTTGAAGTATTTGTTCCTATATAACTCATATAAAAACTAAGTGACCCTCGGTGCGGGGCCTCTTTTCACCCCATGGGCATAATTTGAAATATCTTGTTAGACAGCCACTAGGCAATGCTACATACTAAAAATCAAAAGCCTAGGCCTTGAACTTTCAGTCAAGAAGATTTTTTTTTAAAGTTTCCTATATAAGTCTATGTTAAACTTGGGACCAACAGGGCAGGCCTTTTTTTTAGCCTAGAGGCATAATTTGAACAAATTTGGTAGAGGACCACTAGGCAATGCAATATACCAAATATAAAAAGCCTAGGCATTTCAGTTTCAGACAAGAAGGCTTTTTCCTATACATGTCTATGTAAAACTTGGGACCCCTGGGACGGGGCCCCTTCCACTCCAGGGTAACAATTTGAACGATCTTGGAGGAGGACCATAAGGCAATGCCAAATATCAAAGGCCTAGGTCTTGTACTTTCAGACAAGAATATTTTTAAAGATTTTTTTTTCTTATATGTCTATGTTAAACTTGGGACCCCCGGGGCGGGGCCTCTTTTCACCCCAGGGGCATAATTTGAACAATCTTTATAGAGGACCATAAGATGATGGTCACATGCCAAATATCGAGGCTCTATGCCTTGTGGTTTTGGACAAAAAGATTTTCAACGTTTTTCCTATACAAATCTATGTAAACCATGTGGCCCCCATGGCGGGGCCATAATTGACCTAGGGGGATAAATTGAACAACCTTGGTAGAGGACCACTAGATGGTGCTACATACCAAATATAAAAGCGCTATGACCTATGGTTTTGGACAAAAAAAAATTAAAGTTGTTCCTTCCGGTTGCCATGGCAACCACAGTTCTGCACGGATTTCAATTCTTTGGGCAATTTTGAAAGGGGGCACCCAAGGACCATTCCTGTGAAGTTTGGTGTAAATCTGCCCAGTGGTTTTGAGGATTTTTTTAGAAAATGGTGACACACGACGCACGACGGACATCGAGCGGTCACAAAAGCTCACCTTGAGCCTTTGGCTCAGGTAAGCTAAAAACTAAACGGAAATAAAACAGTAAAACAAATAAGTTAATTCTTTAATCGCCATGTACAATAAATAAACTAAAACGTCAATATGTCAATACAATTGCTTTGATAACATAACTTGCAAGTTTGCTCAGAATAAGGCGATGGAACACTTCTTACTGCTGTAAATGATTTTGCTAGTTTGATAGATATGAAAGTTGCAGATAAATCGAAAGACAAAATCAACGTTAGTCCAAAACTATAACAATCCATCGATAAAGATAGCAAACCATTTATCAAGATACAAACGTTTGTTACTTCATTTGTATTGTATTGAAACATCGACAAAGTGTTTATCTAGTCAAACTATGCAATGTCCAATAAAATTTTCTTTTTGAAATAGATGAAAAATCCATCCATGCAGATTCTAAGAATAATTTATATTTATATTCTTCACTTCTACGTCCCAAACTTCTTGCCGATTGGAAGCTGAAACAATGAAATTATATCCTAAACTATAAAGCGCCACAGTAAAAGAGGATGTTTAATTCCCTCATTTAGAAAACTTTTTTATGGAAATTATACTAAACACTAAAGACAAGATCTCAGGACACACCACTGGAGAATATATGCGTACCACTGTTGCTCGTGAAACAACATAAGAAGAAGGAAAACAACCCTCAGACAATATGATTTAAAGAAATATACCATTTGGTACAATGCCTATAGTAATAAAGAACATTATTTTGCTTGATAGACATATGGTTGAAACTGCCCATGAACATACATTTATAAAGGAAAACTTCTGTGGAGGTGAAAACAAACAACATCCAAATTTTCATAATTTTCGACAGTCAAATCATCTTCGAATGTGTACCATGCTTTTCTCTAATAAGAATAGAATGACCTTAAATACTTTCATCCCGCATGTTTATCTACCCAATAATCATAATTTCCTCGTGATTTTCGCATTATTGAGCGAGATAACGTTCTAGATACATTCATATTTGAACAATCCTCGTAGCCATTTACATGATATACAAATCTTCCATTAAACAACTCTTCAACACGGCCTGTGCAAAAAGTATATAATGTAAGAAATTTCCTTCCAACAGATTAAAAACTAAACTGTAATCAATGTAAGTGAATACGCTTCGGAAAACACACCCTTGCTACTTTTTGATGCAAAACTTTAGTCTCTATCAAAAATCCAACAATTGCCATCTAAATGCTTGCTCCATTAGAAACGTTAATACTGTAATTCAAAACCGAATTTTTGATTGTATGACTTCCTTACTAGCATATTTAACAAGAGATCCGCAAAGCGGGACAATATACGCCCGAAGGATTATATCAGAGGCGGACAGAAGCAAACTTTAAAGAAAAAGCAAAATTTAAAGATTTTTTTTGGTGGGAGGAGGCTTGGGGAGGTGGGGGACCAGGGTGTGTGTGTGCGGTGGTGGATACTGGAAACTGAAGGGCAAGAAATTAAATCTTTAAAACATTGGCGGGGTTGGGGAGGGTGGGGAGTGGAGGGGGACAGTAATGCAGTGTTGCAGTCTTCACATCGTTTCATCACCTCTTGCCTATATTTTAAGTTTCAAGCCAATACCTTTAATAGGTTTTAAGTTATGATCTGGACAAGAAATATGATAGGCAGATTTGACCTTGCTTTGACCTTAACCCTTGACCTAACACCCTGATTTACGCACTCTGTATATTGCTTCATCAACACCTACAAACATCCCAAGTTTGAAATCAATACCTCGAGTGGTTATTAGGTGATGCTCCGGACACTAAATATGACAGATTTAACTTTTGAGCACCAATTGTGACCTTGACCTTACACCTACATACCAGGTTTATGTTCTCTGCACACCGTCTCATCACTACCTACCTACGTCAATATCTTGAATGGTTAATAAGTTATGCTCATGACACGAAATATGACGGACAAGCTCAAACTGTGACCTTGACCTTTGACCTACAGATCCGCTTCATGCGCTCTGCATAATATCTCATCGCCACCTACCTAAATGCCAAGTTTGAAGTCAATGCTTTGCAGGAGTGTTTAGGTATGCTCCGGACACGAAATATGATGGCCAATTTTGACCTTTTAGCTCAATTTCTGGCCTTGACCTTTGACTTCCTGAGCAGGTTTAAGCGCTTTGCACATGGTCTCATCGTCGTCTACCTATATTATATTTCAAGTTTAAAGTTAGTACCGGCTGTAATGGTTATAAAGTTATGCTCCGTGTTGTACTAATACTATAGTAATGACTACAGCAAGACTGTTGCAGTTACTTACACTATATAGCTGTGTTGTAATAAATTTGATTTATTATTATTATTATACTACATTAATATAGCACTCTTTTCATACTTTATTTAGCGATTTAGTGTAAGTTAGTTAGCCTTACAATAAAGATCTAGAAATACTACACTCTTGTCTTTATTTATTCTTTCAGGTAAATTATATTGACAATAATAACACAAACTAGAACACTCCGTACACGCATGATGACGGATGGACGGACAGACGAACGGACATACAGACAGACGCACGCGCCATCACATAATACGTCCCGATTTTCCAAAGCAGGCGTATAAAAACCTAATACAAACCTGCCAATGTTTGACCAAATGTACTGTAAGTAGTTGCACGTGATCTACTGGCGAAAAGACCTGGAAACATTTTAAATAAAATCTATAAAATAAGTCAAAATTGCACATATGTTACAAAAATATCTTTTTG
Source organism: Mercenaria mercenaria (assembly GCF_021730395.1). Lineage (NCBI taxonomy): Eukaryota > Metazoa > Mollusca > Bivalvia > Venerida > Veneridae > Mercenaria > Mercenaria mercenaria. The sequence continues at coordinate 27,072,254 of NC_069361.1, read as the reverse complement.
CGTTTTGAATATCGGGGTAGAGTAGTAAAATGTTGTTACAGGGATATTGTCCACATAAGAAAAATAGTCAGTTTTAATAACCATAAATTAGCTAAATGTTTATTGTGCTTTTTATCAGAATGATATTACCATGGCTTCCTAGTGCTGTTTCCCTGGCAGTTGAATAATCTTTCGCTATAAAAGAAAAAAAAACATTTTTCAAAGTCTATAAAAAGAAAAAGAAAAACTGTAATACTGGCATTTTTTATTTTACTTATTATATATATTTCTCGATATCTTACGGATATATTTATAACTAGATTGCCCCATATGATTTAGAGTAAATATTATAGAAGTAAAACGCACAGAAGTTCTATTTAGAGTGCGAAACTGTATGGCCACTTTGTATATCGAGGGGTGAATGCGACAAAGTGCTAAGTGCATTTCATGAAATTTTACAGGAGAAGGAAAAAACATTCCTGTTGCTTTATAATTTTGGCAGCTGTTGTAATATTTTAAATCTGATTGAAAACAACTTTATTTTTTAGAACTAGTGGAATTTTTAAAGGAAAGTCTGACAGAAAAGAAATTTTAATCAAAATGTCACTTAGAACTTTTTCGCACTCTAAATAGATACAAATTTGCAAAAAGGTAAGCGCGACAAAATTCTAAGTGATTTTATATTTTATTTTTAAAGGGACATAAAATTCATCATTTTGTACCCAGTTTTTTGTAGTGTTTAAAATCATTGAATAAAATGAACCTTACTAAAACCATGTCACTTAAAACTTTTTCGCAGTCATTATTGTTTACTATTATAAAACTTTGTGACTTCGAAAAGAGTCTAAGTGACATTATAAGTAAGCCCTTAAAATGTATAGGTCATCCAAAGCTTTTGTTTTTGAGCTTATTTTTCTTTAGAAGGAAATATTTTTCATGCATCTAATAAAACAACATGGTGTTTGATGGCTGGACACAAGAAGTGGGCCCTTTTATTTCTTTCAGAGTAATCAAAAGTAGTGTTGTGTACAGAGCATAGCATAACGAATGAAACTGCTTTATCTGCTGATTATCTTTTCAATAATACATGAAAATATTTATCACACTAAGAAACAACACATAATTGTTTTCCATTTTATTTGTTTAAAGCTTTCAAACTTCAATAATTTCTCAGACTCACAATTACACTGAACAAAAAAGGCTAGCCAATTACAATGTATCTTTATAAATTATATTCTTTGGCTTAGTTAGTGTATCAGTTTTAAGAGAATCATAAAAAAACTGTATTTCAGACCTGATATTTTCCTCAGAGTTAAAAATTCATTCTAATATGACTAGCAATGCATTAATCATCACAACATTATTATGTTAACGTCATGTCAACATGATATTTAGCACCATGTATGCATCTAGAAAAAAGTGCTTTCAAATTTGATTCAGTATGTTACTTAATAGTATTTTTAAAACGAAATGTAACACTGCACAACTGTCTAGATTAATTTACGCACATACTAATCTGGTATATTCGCTTTACAGAATAATTTGCCATCATTTTCGCCCAAATTGAACTCTTCCGCAAGATGTATTACTATTTCCAGTCCTGGTGTGTATAAACAAAGACACGCCATGCATACACGCGCGAGGAAACAGTTCCATAATATTGATCTAAATTTTACGACAAAGACATATTAGAAAGGAAATTTTCTATTGCAAAATTATTTATACAATCTGGCAGTTATAATCATTCGAAGTAATTTCACTCGAGCTGCGCCCTCGTGAAATTATTACACCTGATGTATAACCGCCCATCATGCATAAATAATGTTAAAACACTGCTTTGGCGTAAATTATTTCTTAATTACTGTATCACTAGAATTAAATATTTCTAGAAATATTTACAAATGTTGGACAGCTGGTATTGTTCAGTATAATGCTTTGTTCTCTTTCAATAGCAAAATGTTTTTTTCCTGTAAAAAAAACTGTTTACAATAAATAAAATTTAAATCATCATGCACTTTCCTATTCTCTACTTAGATTATGTTGAGTACAGAAAACAGGGTTTCAATTTATTTTTTGCCCAATGAAGCTTCAATACTTTAATTATTGAAAAATATACATAAAAATTGGAAAGCTTGTTTCAAGATCAAGCCTCTCAAAACAGTATAATTAAATAACTTAACCTGACTAAATAATCTATTATAAGAGTTAAAGTCTCAGATACACTACACCGTATAGCGTTAAGGGGAAATGGGACAGTTGTGTAGGTTTTTTATATAGGCAAAGAAGAAAAAAATTTAACCAGCAGGGAGAATTTTCTTAACCTTTGCATGATCATAGAGCATCATATTAGAAACAAATTTATGGGGGAAAAATGGGGTTCCCGGATCTACTTTTTGAGTTATCTGCCCTTGAATGCGAGTGTTTTGCTCTTTTAGGTCATTTTCAAGGGCAGATAACTCAAGGTAATGGTTAGTTACACTTTATTTGATTTCAGATTAGTGTTTGTTACTTTATTTCCTGCAACTGTACAAAATTTGCAGGAATTCTATGAGACGGATTTTATTCTATAGTCGCTTATGCAAACAAATAGAAAATTTCTTCCAATTATGCCCCTTTTTTCAAGAAAAATGCAGTATGTTTACTCATTGAAAGACAGCAAAAATTCTGTTCGATAGAATGGTTTAAAACTTTGCATAATGACTGGAAATGTAATAACAAAAAATAATATGAAATGAAATAAGGTATCCGTATGCTAGATTTTGAGTTATCTGCCCTTGAAAATGACCTAAAAGAGCAAAAATCTCGCATTCAGGGGCAGATAACTCAAAAAGTAGCACCGGGACCCCCAGTTTTTTTTGCATAAATTTGTTGCTAATATGATGCTCTATGATCATGCAAAGTTTAAGAAAATTCTCCCCACTAGTTAAAATTTTCCTTCTTTGCCTATATAAAAAACCCACACAACTGTGGCATTTTCTCATGCGGCACCTGCGCTCCTTGTTCTGCGAAATTCGTTCCATCCGGTGGAAGGTTTTGAGCATGTTCAAAATTTAGAACGTACACCACCGGACAAAGTTGTCCGTTAGATGTACGGTAGCAATGCCCAGATATGCGTTTTGTTTGTTACTCGTGTGTTCCCTATTCTGAACTTGACCGTTCTTGTCAGGTTCACATTCGTTCTTGTCCGGTGGACCTGATTCACGGCAGGACTACTACCGGATGATGCAACGGATGTAACGTATGTTCAACGGACGATAACTGACAAGAACGTTTTGTCAGTTTCTCATGCGTTGCGCTTTTGTTTTACACGGTACAAGTCTGTTACTAGTACGGTGATATCCGTTAATTGAACGTTGTTCGTCCTGTATATATGCGTAATCTTGTGGTCATTGTGCATTTTATGCACCCCATACACCGATCGTGAGAGCATTGAGCAGCAGCGGGGGATGCCTTTCGTCACCAGATAACTTTCTGTCGCAGTTTTTATATACATTTGGCGTCCGTTAACGCTATACGGTGTAGTGTGACTTACACATAAGGAGTTAATGTCAATCTACTCCACATTTCTGTGCAGTGCAGGTCATGCATACTAATAACATACACTACAAATCAGACTGTCATTGTATAACATAGATTCCACTTTAATATTAGGTTTATAAATTTAGATGTTTCTTCAAGATATATTAATGATTTTGAGTTTTTATTTGGTTACAAATATGAAACAGTTTCCAGAGATGTAGCTTTATTTTCGATGTGGAATTGTCAATCATATTCTCTGTGACATGCTGGAATTAATCAACAGTCACTTTAGGTGACACTGAACCTTTTCAAGATCATTAAACTTTGATTCCAAAGATTTCATTACGTGTTCTATGAAATTCTCCAGATATCACGTACTATAATTATACACGCAGTTAACCAACAATAAGATAAGATACATGTATTCCTAATAATTTGCTGAAAGCAATGGTCTTGCAGTCATTTCAGTTTCATCATTATAGCAGTTACTGTAATGACTGTGTTAAATGTCATTGAACACTACTGATGTAAAAGTTATATTATACTGTACTGTTTATAATCTAAAAGCTCATAACAATACACGAGTAAATTTATCAATACTTAAAAAGTACACAGATTTTCCTTAAAAACCTATGTTTTTCTTATCCAGAGCAGTAATCACCAGAAGCTCCGATATATGCATTCATTCATTGTTACTGGAGACATACAGAAAATGTGGTTAAGATATTTCAAAACACACCTGACAAGGTTTAAGCAAACTGTGAAATGACAAAAAGATGAGCAATGAATCTAAATTCCAGGCCAAGATGAGCTTATTCGTATATTCTTGTGATTCAATCATATACTATGAAAATGCTACAGTACAACTGTGATTCACATTAAACAAGAACTGTACAACTGTACAAACAGTCATAACTTGCCGACCGGTCACACATTAAACCGGAATCCACCTAAAAACCGGAATACACTTCTCATAACCGGAATACACCTGTATCTTTTTAATTAGAGGTATTTTTGAAGTTTTTTTTATATAATTCAATTATGTATATCATAAATAATTAACATATGAAAGTAAAATAAAATACGTTCACTCAAAACGATTTTATAAGAGATTGAAATTCGGCAACCGTGCGGGAAATTATCATAACCGAAATACACCCGTATATGTTATGAATAAATGGTACTTTTGTAGGGTTGATTGCAAAACTCATTTGTATATAATATAAATAATTAATCTACGAAAGGAAAATAAAATATGATGATTTGTCAGTTTCCACATATTAGTTCTGTGCTAAATTACACGATTGTTCTTAGTATTCATATATTACAATGTAGTTATGTACTTTTTGTTTTGTGTGGTAGCAGCACATAAAACACATGACATGCTGCTGGAATAAGAATAAGGTCATTGTATTTGGCAGGCTTCATGGGATCAGATTCTCCCTAAGCTGTTGCAACCGAGTATACTGCTTGGTTCAGGGGGTGTTTCATTTGTACACCTGACCCAAGAGGCAAGATTTACAACACGTTAGTCAGAACTAGTGCAGTTGTACATATAGAAATACTTCTCGAGTTCAAATAATTATATTTCACTAATGTATACTTTTCCCTGTCCTCATTTAGATCAAAAATCTTGAGACAACATTTTGAAATAAAAAAGAAATCAGACAATTTCATCTGAAGAACTTTAAATGCATTCTGTCACTTAGCACCTTACAGTAAACAATACTTGGTTTACAGACACATGTTTACTGTGAAAAGTAACAAGTGAAAACAAAGAAGAATAAAAATCAACTGTTTGTCAAAAAAAATCCTTTATACCAGATACTGATAATGATATCATACTTAAAAGAAACCAACTAAATAGCACAATTATTGAAAAATATTTGTCACTTGGTACATTATACTGAGTGCAAACTTGATATAGTTCGGTGCGAAAAAGCGCCAAGTAACGTAAGGCACTTAGCATTGTGTCGCATTCAAATGGTATATCATTTTCACCTAGCACTTTTTGACCATTTTGTTATAAATTCATTTAATGACTTGCTATAATCTTGATATTTTTACAGGACATGGGCAAGGTCATAAACAGATGATATATGAAAAAAGGTGATTTTTTCAAAAAATTTCACTTAGCACTGTGTCGCATTCACCCCTCGATATGTAGACCCTTAAAAACAATGTTACCTTCTGCCACCTGAACTGGGTTGCCAACGGGACCTGCAAACAGAATACAAGTTTATTTGTAGTGAATAAACTTACAAGACAATTGAGTAAAAATAACAAAAGAAGTCCGTTGTGTGTTATTCAAAGTTTTAAAAAAGCGTAAAAGAAACTTTATAAAACAGACCTCCATCACAGCTATTAAGTACACTAGTTCATGATGGTCTGGGTTTGATTATCAATTATTTATCATGAAGTCTTTTGAAAATTTTAGTAGCTCGCAAACGTAGATTTTGATCAAGTAAGATGGATTTAAATTTAAATTGCCATAATCAGTCCAATTTCTTTCTGAATAAAGAAGCAACATTCTAGAACATCGATTTATAACTTATTTCTACTTATTAGAAGGAATTCATGATGAAATTACCCTTTTCCTGCACCCCGTCTAATTTTTGCCTCTTCACTGATTTTGGTTCAGCATTTTCGAAATGTTTTCTCTTGGAGGAATCTGAATGACATAAAGATAGTGTTTGTGATGTTTGCCGAGAAAACACTTATAAGTAAACATTTTCTGGAAAAAAAGTATTTCTAAAAATTCCATTATTTACTTTTATATAAAACCAAACAAATCTTAGAAATAACTAATCATTTCAAGAATTAGATCTAAATCATTTTTAAGTCTGCCTGACATGTGTTTAAGAAGAGTATATACACTGCATGAACATTCAACATCAGCACTTGGAAGACCCCCACCAAATCAAATACGATCTTCGATATAGTAAGTTATCGTCAAATAGCCTATATTAACTACAATGTACATAGCTTAAAAGAACACGACCAGCGATGTTTTATGAGATAAGGTGAGGAATCGAATAAACTTTTCTGTGTGAATTATTAACGACTGCAAAAAGGAATTAAAACAATCCAATGTTGTAAGAAGTATAGTCCGAGATATTCGCTGCTTGGAAATACAGCATAAATGATAGCGAGTAACCAACTTCAAATAATATTAAAGGATGAATCGTTACTGATTCAATCTTTTCGTTTTAGACAAGAAAGTTGTTTAAAAAGAGCTTAGTTTAATCTGAATCCCACTGAATATAAAAATGTTGAGAGAATGATCATTAAATTATGATTACTTATAGTAATATATGCTTTCACATCTGTCGAAAATAGGAAAAAGAAGAATAACGGTATTGTCTAGGGTTTTTAGTAGTTATCTTAATATCATATACAATATATACAACCTAAAGTTACAATTGCTTTTATATACGGAAGGGAAAATCTCCATTAATTTTCACAACTTGTTTCACGATGACTCCTCAAAGTTAACAGTCAAAGAGAGGCCAATGGTATTTACCACCTGTGTTTATACAATATAATTACTTGTATTAAAATATTAAGGCTTAACTTTTTTTATGGTTGTTAATCATTTTAACAGCTATGGAGTCGTAAAAACAATTAATGATTAATAATAAAGGCATGAAAAGCCTCCATATACCGTCAGACATTTACGGTGTACTTAACCATATTCTAACGTTCTTAGTATATTGTAACAAAATTTGACAGATGTAGGACTGTATTAAAGTAAGCCCCGCAGGCCCCGCTTATTATTTATGGGAACTTTACTGCACTAAATTTTACCAAGACACAACAGGCCTGCAATTAAATTTGCACATCTTATTTCTTAACTTAAAAGATCACCGAGTACTTGAGTATTTTAAACAGCTGTCTTGTAATATAGGAACATGGTCGGGGTTAAGGTGTGATGTTTGGCAGCAGTATATTAGTTTTAATTCCCCAGCGGTGGTTTCACACTGACTGTTTCGGGGCAGTGTCCTGCTATAATCCCTATTACGTATGTTTGGGTCTGTTTGTTTCTTCTGTGTTTTCATTATTGCATTGATTTTTGTTTGTGTATACATGTGTTCAGCCTGTGTACACGTGTATACTTTTACACATATTCATATTTCCTGGTGGACAGCTGTTTGAGTATGGGTTGCTACGTTCTTTTGACCTTGTTTGGTTTGGTTTCACTACTATCCGCATACTTCATGTCAGTTTTAATAATGAAATAGGAGAACAATGGGACTGATTTGGCCCTTAGTCGCTCACCTGACCTTGACCTCTTCGAAAATATGCATGTCACACAGTATCATGAATGTCAAAAATTACGCTTTTTCATAAATGTTGGAATGAGCAAAGATATTATCAATAAAATCTGTAAAAAGATCCTTTGGAAGCAAAGAATGCAACCAAGAAGAATAATAGCAGACTCGGTTTGATTGAGTCTATTCATGAGAGGTAATGAAATGTGCAACACCTCTCAAGCCACCTAGCACCGGCTTAAGCGGAACTCTATTACACATAATTTATGTTGAATGGATCCCAAAGGACCAGAAAATATAACAACACTGAAGACAAAAATCAGGACTTATACATTTTTAAAATGGGTCATGCGAAACAATTTGATTGAATTTGATATTTGACTGTCTGAGGAAGCTACAAAAATTAGTTTTGTTAAGATCCATCAGGCAGCTCATTAGAAATTGTAGTTGAAAGGATGTTCTATTTTAGCTCTGGAGGTCCATAAAAGCGACCAATCAGAACCAGCTGTACAAAACTGAGAGGCAACTCCACAAATGCTATAGACCAAGTTAATATACGATCCATCTACTGGTTCACATGAAGACGTTCTTTGAAGGACTTTCTATTTTAGCTCAGATGGCTCTTTAAAGGGGCCAAGCAATCCTAACTAAACGGACTTGAGAGAGGACTATCCATATGCTACTGACTGTGTTTAGTTACGATCCAGGAAGGGTTCATTAGAAGAACTGTTTAAAAGATTTTTTTTTTAAACCCTGGTTAACTCTTAAAAGGACAAGGCAAAACCATACGAACAGACTTGATATGGTGAGGATCCACCAGGTCTTTCATGAGTAGCATACACAAGATAAAGGTTGTTTTTTATTTTATTTATTTTATTTTTTGCTCTGGTGACCCCCACAACAATTTGAAAGAAAACAACTGAGAGGGGTGCTACAAACCAAGTGTCGCGATGATCCATCAAGAGGTTAATGATAAGAACTTATTTGAAGTATTTTCTGTTTTTAGCTCCTGAAAGGCACCAAGAATATCTGTTTGAATAAATGCCACAGCAGTCTATACAAGGCCCTTCTTTTTATCTTTGGTGGGCACTAAGAGAACATGGTACTGTCCACATTAACTTTTGATCAAACATTAGAAGAACCTCAAAAGGATGAAACATATTCATGAGAAAAATTCATTTTAAGAGTTATTTTCTGTAGGGTAGGTACAGCTGCCCCCATAAGTACATCAAGTTAAACTATTTTTATGAACTGGAAAGAGGATATTTCAAGGAGGTTTTATACCTGTTTTATTGTAATTCTGGCAAGTTGTTTCAGTAGAATCTGTTAAATTTTAGATGTTGTCGATGGCTGACTACCCACCTATATTAGCCTTTGGTACAAGCGAGTTAATAAACGGTTTGATTTGGATTCTTAAATACCCAAATGTGTTTCATTATACAAATATGTCTTTTGTTGTAAGTATATATATATAGTTATTTGAAGTAGTCTGTAAAAGTTACAATTAAGTATCCTATTTTTGTGAAAACATGGGATATGTTGCACATTTAATTACCTCTCATGTCCAGACTCAATGAAATCCGATTATGCTATTGTTGTACTTTGTTGTGCTCTTTGCACTTAAATGATCTCTTACAGATTTATCATATTTAACAGAACCAGTTTTGACTTTTGAACCGTTCAAGCATCACAGATAAAGCTATAATTCAGTCTAAATCCATTTTTGTAAAAGAAACAATATTCAAAAACATTGGTTATCAACTCAAGAATTCTTTATAAAATTACGTTTCTCCTGTGCGCAGCATACCCTTTGCTTCTTGGCTTGATATAATGGCTCAGCATTTTCTGTTTCTTTTCTCTTTGCATCTGGAAAACAAAGATTAACATTATTGGCACATATATTTTACTCCCTTTTCCAAATGTTTGTAAAAATATTCACAGTTATGATAAAATGTCGTATTGACTCATGTGCAGGGCCATCAATACGTTTAGAGCTGCGAAATTTCTAACAAGCCAACTTGCTCAGGTATGATTCAGCAGTGACATCTGATTTGGCGTCACACACAAAGTAAGACCAAATCATGGTAAATAAAAATCCCTGCATTTTAGTATTTGATAATTCTATTCAGAACTAAATTGCAATTTGTTTGATTACTAATTTGAAAACAATCCTCAAAATTACAGTATGCTATACATTCAAATCTGAGTTTCAAATCACATAGGTATGATCCATATAAACACACTACATTAATAGGTAACAACTGATATGTATTTGTCCTAAATTGCAAATTAATCTCAGAACTTGTTTCAACCTCATAATGAGTTAAGACCCGTTTAGATCACAAAACTAGTTAGATCTGTATGTTACTGACATATGTTTTCAGTTTTATCAAGTACCATGGGGCAAACTATCGGGCCAAGATACTATGTGTGCGTGCATGTTTATCTGTAAAATGTCCTTACTATAGGTATCTTCTCAGATTAAAAGAATGCCAATATCTACGGGTCTATAAACAAACTGTCTATACTGTGTGGTGTGAAACTTAATAGCTGCACACTGTACACAGGAAAGAAAGAACATTCAGAAAAAAAAAACATGCAAAAAATGTATGGACAACATTTATTATGTTATTTATGTAAAGAAATTTAACCAACAATGACATCTGTGTACGTCGCTGTGAACGGTAAAATCAGTCACTTTACTTTATAGTAAAATCGGTAAGAATATTATTTGGAATTATAGAATATAGCAAAGCAAAATAAAGGTTATCTTTGTTTTTATTGAGTCTATTCATAAGAGACAAGAGAAAGTGTAACATCCCTCGCAGCCCTAGCACCGGCTTAAGCTGAATTTCATTACTAAGTACTGAAGGTACCCCGTGATCCCAAAAGAACCAGAAAACATTACAACACTTAATCCAAGTACGCCGGGGAGACTTCTTTAAAATCCCGTGCCGTACATTATATACCGAACATTAAGTAGAATAATATGCACATGACAATTAGGTCCGAATATAATAAAAATGTGTTTGTTTGAATATTTCATTTGTTATTATGTATAACAGTGCCCCTGACATCTACAAAAGCATGTGTTTCAAAAGCTTTTCTTTCCATAACCCTGAAATGCATTACACACATATATATATCAGTCGTGTTTGTCATGCTCTATACAAACATTTATCAACTCTATACAACATTTTATCAACTTCTTTCTTGACTCTTTGAAAACTGATTCTTAACGGCAAGGTATCATCAATTTACCGATATTTTGGCGATTGTAAAAAGATTTGTCGGCCATGTTTATTTATTTGTGTCACGTCCGCTTTTTTCGCGCATGCCAGTGGTTACACAATTTATTTCCGTATAAATATTTGTCCTGCTTGTTTAGAACTATTAAAATAGACATTAAGCTATATTTAGAAATTCTGAAAATCTCCCACTTCAGTTTCTGGAAATCAACACAAACCTGCGAGGGTTGATCAAGAAGCAAGGCCATTGAAACCATTTCATTGTTAATAATAACAATAATCGTAAAATAGATTTGGTCTAAATGAAACACCAATGTAGAACTTTCTATCACTTAAGATATAAACTCGATCCACCTCCTTTCTAAGTGAAAATACATTTAGACACGAATACGCAAGTTTCAGTTAAATTCACTTTATAAGAAAGGCCCTAATATATATGTAGACTGTATATCAAACAAGCGAACCAAATTGGCCCTAGGTCGCTCACCTGAGATACACTGCTTGCCTCAACAATTTTGAAAGATAGTTATGCAAGGAAAATATCTGTGAAATTATTATGAAATAGAATATTTGTACATTGTAAAGGGTCATCAGTTTCTGACAATATTTTTACAACTGGGCCTGCCGTTTCTTACAAGAACATTTTTAAAGTTTGCAAAATAGGGAAGACGTGACCACAGCCCCTTGCAACCATGTTATTTGACGAACTGGAATAATTTGAAAAATCTTGGTAGTGGGTCACACAATGACCATTTATGTGAAATTAGTTTAAAATCGGGTAGCAGTTTCCTACAAGAAGATTTTTAAAGATTCTACTATATACATATAGGGAAAAGAGACCACGGCCTCTTGACGATTCAAAATTAACTGAACAACCTTGGTAGAGGTCACACAAGGCCCATTTGTGGGAAATCATTTCAAAATCGAGCAAGCTGTTTCATACAAGATTTTGAAAGATTCCATTTGAAAAATCTTGGTAGAGGGTTACGTAAGGACCATTTGTATACAGGACCAGCCGTTTACGAGATGTCGTTTAAAGATGTTTCTATTTTTAGCCCTGGCGGCCCCTATGTGCAACCAAGCAAAACTATTTGAATAGCTTTAGAAGAGGACCACTCAAAGAACATCCAGGCCGTTTTTGTAAACTTCCACAAAATATTTCAGAAGAGATGTTGTTTAAAGGAAATTGTGGATAACTAAAATCAAAGCTATTTACACGAATGAACTAAACATCTTACCCCAGAACAGTTGAAGATCTGAATCCAAGCCAGTGTTCCAGTCTATGTAGCTAAGCAGTTGGGTGAAATAAAGCCCGGATATTACCAGTTGTCCTCCACCATCGTCATATTTCCTAAAAGTGATTAACGTGTATTACAAATACTTCGGACAGTTTAAAAGTGTAGGTTTTTAACAACTGAAGAGTAAACTTAACAGTACCTAGATCTAGATTTTAAAAATATGTATTCAAATAGAACATTATCTAAAATGGTTGTTTAACAATTGAAAACAAAATCCTTCCTTATTGATCGAATATTGCCACATATGTGGACTCCTGTTATATAGTCTTATTTTCAGAAAATGCATAATATTACTTCATTTTCGGAAAATGCATACTTGAAAGCTATGTTTGACTAGTATCGCGCATGCGCTAAAATGATTGTCTTTCTTTTACGCATATCACTCACTGATATCAGATTTATTGCTCTTAAAGCTTAACCAGAACGAACGCCGATGCCGACGATCAACTGGTAGTTTTGGGGTATTTTTTCTCTTTCTTTAATCTAACGAGCTAACATTAAGACAAAGCTTCATGTCAGTACAAAAGTTACAACATAATTATGTATAAACAAGAAATATTATAAAAATTATAGATGGAATCAGATCTGTGCCTGGTGATCAATCGTGAAACATCGAGGTGATATGATTGCCTGGTGATAGCAGCTATTTTCTTCATTCAGTGAGGCCTGGTTACATGGTAATTTCTCTAAAAGCAATCGTTAAAGAAATTGGTTTGCATGCATATCATTGGTAACTGGGATATATGGGATGGCCTCGTAGCACTATCACATGATCTTCCCCCTATCAATAATGTTTCTGAGTACTGCAATGTTATGATAACTACATTACTCTTATCAAATGAATATTTCACACTATTAACCGAGCAGTCAACAAATGCCACGCAGTCCTCAAATATCAATCAAGATATAACAAAAGGTAATAAGTGGAAAATAATAAGCAATCAAGTGAAACCGGTTACTGTATCTAAACAGCCTGTTAAACGACCAAACCTGTCTGTTGGAGATATAGTGACATACAGTAAAATCAAAACAATGACACTGAAATGTCGGGAAAATGCAGAAAACTAGGGATCTCATATGAAGCTCCTACAGAGACAGAAACAAAACATGAGACTACCCTAAGCAGAAAAGAAATCACCGTCATGTTAAAAAGTATAGCATTCAAGCTGATGATATTCCAGACCCATCGTATTCATCAATAACACAAATTACAACAAAATTATGGACAGCATTCGTGCATTTGAATTAGAGCAAATGTTATATAATTTCGAACACTGTTCTATATGTCATGGGTGTAGACTATAAATACCAATGGCATCAGAAAACACATGCCAGCGTTGTTCCAATGACAAATATTGCATAAAAATGTTAACATTCACCAATTTAATGGATCTTATGCTAGTACCTCCAAAACTACAAAGATTAACTCTTGTTGAACAACAATTTAGAATAGCCCTAGTTATGCATATTCACAGGCTTAAATATCGTGGAATGGCTGTAATAGTCACGGTAACTTTCGCACCAAATGTAAATGAGCCAGCACAAATACTTTCACAGTTACGAAATGAGTTTTGTAAAATGGGAACAAAGGAACAAAGGATACCAGTAAAGAAATTGATGTCCGTGGCAGTAAAGTACAAAATGTATTAATCTGTTTAAAAAAATAACAATTAAGCCTATTGGGATGTTACAGTTAGTCAGGAACGACTTTACAAATTACCACAAAATGCACCAACAGAAGTGGATACTGTAGAGACACAAAGTTCAGGAAATGAGAGAGGCAGTGATGATGATCCAGCCCCTGATCAAGCAGATACTGGTACAGTAGATCCTAAAAGAGTTTCCAGCATTTCACTACCAGATGGAAGCATAATATACGAGATCAAGTACAGAAGGTTGAAAGAGGGTGCATGTGAAAATCACGGAAATGTTACAGAGAGACGTAAAACAATATGCATTCCGTGGTCCACATGCAATAACACTCTCCTGTCTGAATGTATAACTAAGCATTTTTACACTTGCTTTTTCAGGTATATTTCCTTATGTTTTTGGAGATTATCATATCAATATGGATATGTACCTGTGACTGAACATCTCATGTAGTATGAAGACAACACAAATATTTCAAGTGTATTCTTCACAACATTATAATGTGGAAACGTACACTTGAACAAAGTAATTATATTGTGAAGCAGCAACTTGAAGAATACCATTTATCACTGTCAGAGCTCAAAGAAAACACTCAAAAAGGAGATAAATCCATTGCAAAAGGGATATATATTTTGGAGCTTGTTTACGTGGAACAACTTAATATTGGGCCCAGCGAAACAGGAATATTGAGGTCTCTAAACCAGTACCAGATAGATGAAGGTAATGGTCTTAAATCATTCTTTACAACTGGTAGCTGTTCTGAAAAAAAAACAAGGATGAATATACAACAGGGAAAGGCACGTTCTTTAAAACACAGCCTCCCCAAACGTAAACCCAGCAGACGGATTCCCACACGACCAACACACACACACACACTAAACACACAAGAACAAAACAAATAAAGGAACACAGTGGGGCACCGCCTTGGAACGATCAGTGGCAAAACCACTACTGGGGAGCTTAAACCGGTTTATGGTGCACCTAACCTCATTTTTACTCCTATCACGTTCCAAAGTCACAAGACAGTGTAAATAAAAGTTTTCCCCGCTAGGTGAAACCCTAACATACGCAAAGTCAACAGAATGCATGTAATGTAAAACAATGCTCTTGTATATACATTTATTTATATAAATGCAATCCTTAAGAATCTAAAACGCATTGTACTCAATACCTTTGCAAAAGACAGAGCAACATTACAGAAAAACGCCCTTAATGACCCGGCGAAACAGGCCAGAAGACAGAAATCAAAATAGCTCAGTCCGGGTGGGATTTAAGAACTACCCATCATAGTGTCAGACACAGAGAGCAAAGCGTAACGTCCAGCTGTAAAAGAGCTGAACACCAAACACACTTGGGCCATAACCTCTTTTAATAAAACGCCTAATAACTTTACTAAATACAATTGGAAAATTGCCATGACCCAAAATCTTACGAAGTTTGTAAATCACATCCCTATAAACACGGGTTTTGCTCGCAGAAGTGTCTTTATGTCTTTAAACTGCTATTGTATTTTAAAACCAAATCCGAATTCCGAGGGTAAAATTTAGCAAAGTATTTACGCAATTTATACTAACGGTAGCCCTGCTGAAGAAGCTTGCTTGTAATACTATTGATTACGTTCATTGAAATCCTCAACATGACTACACGCTCTTGCAAACCGAATTAACAGAAATATTTATCCCATAAGATGTAGCATGGGGTACATCCCCATCCAAATGGGGGAAATTTACAGTCATCCCTCTTGTCATAAAATTTGGTATGTATAAAATTGTCGTAAATAGAGATGTAAATCTAGATATGAAGCAGTAGTATCCGAGTTGTTAGTTTTATTTAATTGCTGCTAAGAAGATTATTAGACTTTTTCATACAAAACAAAATCTTGACTTTCTCGGGTATACTTTTTCAGCCTAACAGAAAAACACACAGGTTTTAAACTTTTTAAACTTGATGTAAATTTTATAAAGATACTAGTATTCTGACAAGTTCTTATATAGATCCAGTATAAAAAAAGGAGTCTTGAGTGTTAACAAGATTTTTTATGATTTGACCTAGTCACATAATGACCCAGTGTCAAACTCTGTCGAAATTTTCTCAACACAACATTCTGACTAAGTTTCATTAAGATTGGACTTAAATTGCAACTTCTCTGTCGAACGACGGACGACGTCGGACGACACTGTCCTATGACTACAGCCCCTACAGCTCACTTTGAGCACTATGTGCTCAGATATACTAAAATCTTAGGTGCGCAACTCCTAATGTTGAATAACATTCCAAAACAATTTCATGACGGTCGTTCAATACTTTTTGCGACGTTAGTTCAGTACTTTTTGTGACATGTGTATTTCAATTTTTTCTGATGGACAGACGGACAGACGAACAGACGGAGCCAAATCTACATCCCCTACCGCATAGTGGTGGCATAATAAGCCAGGCATATCACCATTTCATATCATTTGTTAAAGTGGAAGTATATGCATTTTTCAAGTAAAATTCCATCTGAAATACTAGTAGATGTTTGTGTAAAAAGGGTGGAGGAAATAATAGCTTTTAACCCAATATACCAAACTCTTTCTCTGTTACCAGTACGAAATAATAATTTCCAAATATGGCTTTTCTTATTTTGACTGGGGCAGTCCTTTTAAGAAAAAGTTAAACTGCAAGCAGGAGTTGCTTCCCTTTAACTTCTAAATCTCTGCCTGTAGGTAAGGGAGATCACTGCGTAGAAGATAGAAGACAAAATGTATTAGAAATCAGATTACAGCTAATGAAAATACTGTTATAGAACTAAATAACAAAAGAAATGTATGCTTAATTTCTTAAGGGCGTAGAAACTGATGATTCCGTGATTTATTTTGGCAACGACAAGAATTTGCTGTGTAGCGGATTGATTCACTGGCAGGTTTTATGCTGGCGCGGAGACCTTCAACAATATAACTTACACTTTGAAACCATAGAAAGTGGCTTATCAGATGATCAAGCTGTACAGCACCTGTCAGATTGAGCTGAATCTAATTTTGATTTAACTGCAAACCATCCTGCTGGTAATGACAAAAATAGACAGCAAAACAGAACGTTATGGCCACCACCTGAAAGTACACCACCAGCCCCTACAGAAGAAAATAAAAACATTGCCGAAACTTAATGAAAGTTAGTGAATCTAAAGAAATATTACTGGAAGACCATCTCTTGCTTTGTAACAGAATAAATCTCCACAGATGTTCTAATTACTGTCTGAAACCTTGTTCACTGTATTGAATTTGGTACAGACAAAAATTCAGAAAAAAAAACCTTGCGTGAATCACCAGAAATTGTTTTTTACAAAAATAACTCAATGAGACTAGAGCTCATTCAATGCTGGTGCAGCATTCAAATAATTGCCTCTTAGTAATAAAGTGTATCATTCTTATGAACACATGGATATAATTATGGATAGATTGCTTGTTGACTCAGAAGATGTTTTCTGGATGGTAAACAGCTACCGATTTGATCTAAAACAAATGCAAGGAACAGGAGACAGATTTGATGATCACCACAGTTATTACAAACACTTCTGTCTTATCTTCTACTGTGTTCAGGGTGACTGCACGGTTAAACTGGTAGCCTCTTTTAACTCATTCTGCCCGCGCGACGCATAAATGCGTCGACCAATTGTTATCTGAATACCGCGTGCCGCTTCTAGGCGGTGTTGTTATCTACATCTGGAAACCGCACGCCGCGTACATGCGTCTTTACAGTAATAGCTCTGAATTCCGCATGACGCATTCAGTCGTCACATTTCATTGGTCTTAAATAAAATCTTTTAGTTCTTTCTAATAAGTTGGACCAATCAATTTTTTTTGTTGCGTAACATTTTAAAACATAAATAAAACCGGATGTTGTGAAAAAATAAATGCTTTTGTTGTAAAAGCGAGCGTCGTTCGAGTTATAATTTGTGATTTCTCGAAGCTTGAAAATTACGGATGATTCTTTATATGATCGAAACATAAAAAAATGAATAAGTAAATAAATAGATACCAACAAATATTCATTGAGAAATGACAGTTGAAATAATGCAACCCAAAAGTACATTCTTTTTCGCTCGTCGCTATGCGGCAAATAATGCCATCTGCGGGATCAAACAATTTTTCGGCTAATTGAGTTTATTCTCATTATTATCATTCTTACGTTTTATTACAATAAAATTATTACTAAACATTGTGCCAGAATTTCATTTAAATCTGTCAAAATTTTACAGAGATAAATATAAAAACCCAGCTATGGAGCTATAAAGGGCGTTGAGTATATTCTTTATAAGTACGCTTCTAAACATTTGAGTGCGGAAAAAAATTGAATTATAAATGATCGGGTACTGTTATAAAAAAAAACACTTCAGTAAAGACAGACGTACATACTTACCGCACAAAAATAACGTGTATCATACCGAAATGCAAAACAAAAATTTCATAGAATTATTTTACACTTTCATACCGCGTGAACATTGTCACATCTTTGTGTCGTGACCATGAACGCACACAACACTGTCTGAACAAAACTGGTAGAATTGTGGATTATATCATTGAAAAGAAAAGAACTAAAATATTTTCTTTTACATGTAAGATTAAACTTAAATCTTCAACTCATGCACACCAGATCTTTAATTCTTACCTATGCGATATAACAATGCTCATGTGTGTATAAAAAAGTAAAACATCTTCGTTGGTATCTATTTATTTATTTATTTATTCTTCTATTTATTTTGTTTTTAAACTTCGAGACTGTCTCTTGATCTGTAGAATAAAGTGTTAATTATAACTCAATTATTTCGACAGCTTGTTTGTGATACTTTAGAAACTCCACAAAATTGTTTCACAATTCAAATTTTCATAAAGTACATGTACATGTTTTCTGAAAATTAGCCCAAAATAATCTCATTTTCAGCACAATAGTTTCTGTCTAAAATAGCTAAAATATTCATTTTATTGCATCTTCATACTAAACACATACGCTATTTTTTTTATGAGAAATAACTTTATTTTGATGCGTTTTGATTGCCTGGATGCGTATAAATGAGTAAAACCAGTGTTAGAAAATGACAATAGTATATATTTATAAAATTATTTTTAAGAATTGTTCATATTTGTTGTTTAAATATGTGCATGATAAAATTTAGCATTTTATAAATGTTGTTTAGCCAAAACAATATCTGATGAGAGAATACGGTCATTTGTTTTGTGTCAACAGTCTGTTGAAATGACTGTACTACAAAGCTGCATGAAATTAACTTTGTTGCGTAGCTACTTCAGTTTACTTACAAAGAGTGCAAATTCCATACCTATTAGCACATATTTGATGTCATATGTCACTAATTAACAACAATATCCGAAGCAAAAAACTACGAAATCAATGTTATCTCTCAAAACATCTCTCGGTATTCAGGGTAGATTGGCTTATCAGCCTGCTAGGTGGCTGAAAGATAAATATCAGCAGAGTAGAAGTGGAGATAACGCTTTAGGGCAGAATGAGTTAATAAAGATCTAGCTAGATTCTTGCACAAAATGAATAATGATTTGAAACAAATTGTGTACAAAAATCTTAATAATCCCTTTTTATGAAAGATATTAACTTCGATGAGGACATGTAAGCAATATTGGCTGGATGGTTTTCTTCGGTTGACGGGCCAGATAGGCAAGGAGAGTTGCGCGCGCGTAAATGCCTTAACTTGCCATTAATTCTTCGCAAGGGAATTTATCTGGTAATATGTCCGGGGAATCCTTCAGACCGCTGGTGCGCATGTTGTCGGGTTGTGTTGATACATGATGCATGAGAGTGATTATTATATTTTTAAACTTTCGAATAATTAAAAATTGTCCAAACTCCTTTTGAACGGTTCGACACGGAATTGTGTTTGCATTTAAATTGGAATATTAGAATGGCACTTTTCTGCGTGCCAGTTCTTTCATTTCATTATTACAACTTGATGTTGCGTGACTCATGAATAAAGCGGCAAACAAAAATTTGTTGTTCAACTAAATAAATACATTGCAGGAAATCTAAAAAGGACAAGCAAAGAGATCCTACAACTACTTTGCATGTACATTTAACGAAATTAGAGTAAAAAGCCTCTAGGCATGCGTTTTTTCATTACACACCATAAACGAGTGTAAAATAATCAAAGATTATTTTGATTTGTTCAAGTTTTAATATAAGGTCAGAAAGTACATTAGTGTTGGCATATGAATACTAGACACGCCAGTGCACATCTGTCAAGTTGATACATTGTTGATGCACTTTTCTAATAGTTTATTATACAAAACCAACACAATTTTTACGTCAATATGTCAGAAAATTCATGTAACTGATGTTAGGGTATGGCTATATATTGTTTTAGATATTTCGTATATGGAATGTAAGAGTCTATGACAGTCCGAGTGTGGACCAGGAGTTCGAGGCAGAGTCCTAGGAAATGGGTCTCGTAGATATTAAAATATTAAGAGACAATGTAGAAGACTAAGTTAGGTTTTACATGAGAAGCTTGTTAAGACTTAAGTTACAAAATGAAAGTTATTTACAAAATGCTCTACTATGTGAATAAACATCAAAAACGTTCAGACTTGTGTTTTGTTACGTTACACAAGTTTGAATGTACCAAAAATCAAATCTTGATTTATGAGAAACAGGAATTCTAGAATTGTACAGAAAAAATATAATAATAATGCCCCTGTGATAACATGAAAATATGACTTTGTGTGTGTGTGTGCGTGTCTGTCTGTCTGCTTGCTGTCTGTCTGTCTGTCTGTCTGTATCTATGTATGTATTTTGCGATTGGTTTTGTGGTACACCACCTAATTTTGTTTTCGGTTTATAATGCCAACTATGAAAAAAGACACTTGTCGTTCTATTGAAGACAAAGAACAAACCAGATTATTTTGTATTTAGCTCTCATTCCTTGAATATTCACTCAGCTACAGCAAGATAGACAATTTAAGTCTTAAGTTTCTGTATTTTATTACCATTACTACTCATAAAAAGCTATATTTCAGAAAACTGACTTTAATATAAAAAAACGAACAGCCAACAATTCCACCATGTAACAGACAAATAAGTCTCCAAAGCTTCTTCATTTCACAATCTACAGTATAATGAGTGGAAAAAACTGCATATTAAGAACAAAAAATAACCAATCATGAGCAGATAAATGAAACAATTTCATAAAATTGCTGGTACCAAGTTATTAATGTATAAGACAATAAACTATAAATTGCAACTTAAAGACATAAATAAAGCTGCTTCTTATCTCTAGAGAGACAAAAAATTGATTTTTGCTAATGCCTTTTCGCAAATATCATGCACATCATAAACCATTGACATCTGAAGGTAAGGTGTAGGCTAGGTATCATTTACTATATAAACTGTGCAAGTGAAGATGTTTGTCAAAAACATTTTCTTGCCTTGGAGTATTGTTAAAAAGATGAGAGATATGTATGAAGTCCGCGGAAAAACTGAAACCCAAACAAGTTAACAACATCGTCAGTATATACTGTTTTTATTCTAACGATCTGAAGTTATAGAATATGTACTAGTAGGTTTTCCGAAAGGGCTTTTCCTCAGCAGAAAGTGTGCAAAATGTATACACAGTGTGAGCGGTGGAAAAAAGACGCAAGAATCTCAGAGCTGAGTTCATGTATGGTTTAGGCATGATAAATATTCAATTAAATCATTATTAAATGTTTTCTATCGAAATGCTCAAAATGGAAAGAATGAAAAACGATAAAGAGCTTAGCGAATGTTTCGACAACGGTACTTAGAATACAGATAAAAAAAAGTAAAAAAAGTTTGTTTTAAAAATTTTAAAACTAGGGTTAATGAGATTCACGTATAATATTGGGAACGGAAGTTACAACTATTAAAGAAACAAGATGTATCATTTAAACAGGAGATATTGTCGTCCTTTGTACTGTATAAGGAAATTCACAACATTTGCGCATAAAACTTTTTTTAAAGTGATAGCGGAAAATCGTATAATTTGAATCATAATCGTGTGGTTAAGAATATGGAGTGACAGGTGGCAAGAAACAAGAAAAATGAAGTAAATATGGGTGATAAAGTCGGATATTGTAGAAATTACTGCGTCTCACAAAGTATGGAGGTCATTACACAACAATGATTATCATTGTTCCTCATAATATACACTTAACAAATCTTCTGACTCAATATTTCTTTTTTGTCCAGTTCTGTAAAATTGAACTTTTTTATTTTAAGTACATTCAGAAAAAAATATCGTTGATAACATATACAAATTACAGCAAAAGCGAATGATGCAATCACACAGTTTTTATTAGCTATTTTGAAAAAGTTGCAAAATCCGCATCCATAAATAAACTGCATTGAAATTTTACAGCTTTATGGTAAATTAGAGTTATAAAGTACACTACTCTCAAAATACATTTCAAAAAGTGGTATGTGGAAATTACTCGTTAATCCCGTTAAGATTTAAATATTTCGAAAGGGATGGGAAGCAAATAATCGCAAAACACTTTTAGTGTATTTATAATGGGAATTCACTTCTTCGATATATATATCAGTGACTATATTATCTTCTGCTGAGCACGAAAGAGCCGGGTTAAGTTAACCTATAACATGCCTCCTTTGAAGCATAGAACACAAACAAGAACGATGTTAGCACACTCGGTTTGACGGAGTCCATTCGTAGGAATAAACTCTATCATAAAAAATATTGAACTTTAGGATCTCAAAGAGGCAGAAATAATAACTAGCCCTAAGTCCAAATACTTGGCGTTTTTACATTCGCCACACGACACTTAAAGACTATGCAGTGATGTTTAACTTGATAGATAAGGGTAGGCATGTAAACGCTTAATCCGGGTCGTAGTCGTTTTATGAAGCAATTAACGAATAGATAGGCAACTGCCTTTCCTGCCTCGCTCTATGCAACCTGTACACAAGCGTGAGATCTCGTCTACTTGTGTAAAAAATAATCGATGTTTTGAATATGTTCCTAATAACACAAACTGGTAAACGTTTTATTAAAAAAAACTTTCCTTTTGATTTTGTAATTGGTTGAATTTGTTTCCAGGTAACATTTTTAGATGAAACATGAACATGTTCCCTTAAAAGTTTTATTTTTCATGTGCAATGTGCTGCATTATTAGAACTGAAACACTCTGGATCCAAACAAACAATATGTTTGCTACCTTTGCAGATAAGTGTCTGAAATGCATATAGTAAGATTTCCACCGATTTCAAAATTTCATCTATTGCATCGCTTGGGATTTTTAAGTCAAGTAATCTTTATTTACATACACGTCGGGGTTTATGAAAGTGCAGCACCTCTCATATCCCAGAGCACTGGCTGCCGCGGAACTTCGTTGTAAAAGTGCATAGAATTAACTCCTTCATCCAGGGATCTCATTGGCCGAATGGTAAAGGTCACTGACTTCAAACCACTAGTTCCTCACAAATGTGGATTCGAATCTCACTTGTGGCAGAGTTTTTCATATAAGGAAACTATCCAGCAGGCTTACGGAAGGTTAGTGGTTCAATGCCGGGAGGAGCACTTTGGATATTTTTTCACCATCAAAGGCTGGAAAAGTCGCGATATGGCCTACATTGTGTCGGTGTCAATGCATTGAGCTTTTGTTACAGGTTAAGCTCTTGTGGAATATATATGTTATGTCTTATCCTTTAGTTACAACAACAAAAATAACCAGACAGACAGACACACAAACAGGCAGATGACAAAACTTAATAATTCATTTATGAGTCCGAATACCGTTGCGTAGCAACTGAAATATATATAAATTTAACGGGATAATTATATTCGTCTACAGAATCGATTTTCAATGCGCTTTGAATGGTGGACTTTTAACATGATGTACAAGAGTTACTAATGTTACGATACGCTAAGCATTATAATTATGTTTGTGCAAATTTTGCCCCATTCTTTTAAATCCTGTCATCGGTAACCATGAAGTTTTGCAGTTTTTAAACATACATGTTTTTAACATTTTAACCACTGGCATTACCTGACCACGAAACACAAAACAGCTTTAATAATAAATGTTAGAGGGTCCTATGGAAGCAACGAAGCAAAATAATTGCAGACTCGGTTCATGAGGGACAACAGAATACCGATGCAGAACAGATGCTCTATATTTACATTGTATTGGCTCCAAACATGAGAGGATCCAGTTATTACAAACTGTTTTGCATATCTTTATATACATTTAAGAAAAATGGAATTATGTAGCATATTTTCACTTAGTTGAACAACTTTAAGTTTGTCGGACATTTAGTAGGTGGTGTCTGGCTTATTGGTCGTGTATTTCCAATGGACATTGTAAAGGTTGAAAATAAGTTTTTAACTGCCGGGTCAGTTACCTTAATAATAATTACATGACTTACAATGTTATATTCAGTTGGAAATGTGTTATATTTATGTCCATTTTTAAAAACATATGTACATACAGTTTATAGATGTTTACACTAATGTGCATATTAATGAAATTATTTGATTAATGATTTGATAAAAATGATCAATTATACAATTTTACATAATTGCATTAATTGTTTTACAATCTTTATGATACAGACTATTTTACAACACAGGTTCATTTGAAATTGGCTCTCTTTGTTTTACTACTCATTTAGGTGGATTGTCTGCCATGTATAACTTTATTTAAATTTATCATGTTGAACAATTTGCGATTTTCCACATTTAGAAATTTGAACTTTGTTATTCTGTTTATTTGCTTTTACTTTACAAGAAATGGTCCAATGTAAGGCATGCTTAGGACATATGTTCTATTTCTTTGGATTTTGTAGGTACCCGGCTACATACACTTTCTAATACATTGTTAAGGAAAGGCCTACACCATACATGTTTTTCTGACGTTTCATTTTACTACTTAAATTTTCCCTACAGATTTGGTGGGATTTTTGCAGTCTACTTTCCAGTCTTTCGACATATTCACCATAAGTTGAAACATTCTCACGTGAGCAGGTTGTACTACCAAAGGTTATTTCTGCTGGTAACTTGAGCTCTTTGCCTAACAGGAGAAGATTTGGATGTTAAATTTGTACTGTCATTTGCTAACACTCTAGATGTAATCCCAATCTGTTTGTTTATCTTTCAAATATGCTCTTAGCTTGTGTGAGTTTTTATAAACCTTTCTACTTGATCAATACATTTTAGGTGTTTAAAAGTAGTTCTAAATGTCTTGATCTGCAAAGTTCTATAAATATTTTACTCTTATAATTTGCACCTTTATCACTATGTACAATTAATGGAGCCCCGAATTTAAAACTATGACCTCCTTTAATAGTGCTGTAGTAGGCTGTGCACTTTGATCTGGCACTGCAAATATCTCAATCCATTTTCTGAAATGGTCAGTTACAACTAATATGTTGAGCCCGACCGCTTAGCTCAATAGGAGGAGTGCAGATCTACGGATCGCGGGGTCGTGTGTTCGAATCTCGGGCAAAGCAAATGTTTTCCGTAACAATATCAAGATAAAAGACATTGTGTCTGAAATCATTCGTCCTCCGCCTCCAATTCATGTAGTGAAATTGACAGTTACTTGCAGGGAACAGGTTTGTACAGGTATAGAATTCATGAATAATGGTTAGTTATCGATTATATCTTTAGGATTTACGCTCTATATAGTTTTGCAAGACTTTTATCGTTTTTATTTCACTTTATTACATATATAAATTTATGTTCACTAACAAATCTTGACATATTATCTTCAATTTTATCAAGTAAATATACAGGACAATCTGTACAATTGTTCAGCTGCCTGTACGAAATTTTCAAAACTTCATCCATCGCATAAGCTGTTTTTTCTAAACTGTGCTTCATCAGAGATGAGATATACTCACTAACACACTAGTTCAAATGTAACAATGTTAATGTAGTTAAGATGAAACATGTCAATAAAACATTAAATAAAATATTGTAAAAATACATGTATCTAAATGTGCGTTTAGGCAGCACTGTTAAGATGATTTATCAGATTTGAGACAAGTAATCAATTAGTTCAAAGCTTTAACATCTGATCATTCGCACTTTTTGTTCACTAAGCGCTTAATACAGTTAGTTCTTCACAAGTGTTGTTTTTAAATTTGATTGCCCAACCAAGATAGATCTAACATAGCAAAAGTATAAATTTGAAAACTACTTAGCCATAGAAATTATATAAATATGAGGCATATTTATTATATTTGCATAGCCAATGCAGATCAGAAATAAGTGAATTCAGAAACTATCCACAGTCTTAAAACTTGCCTTTTGGTTCAGATTGTTGAAATATTCCAAAATCAATGCAACAGTAAAATATAAAATTAAATCGTAAAATTTCAAAATGTGGTGTAAAATTATAAAAATGTGTAAAAACCAATAAAATACATTTGTAATATGGATTTAACAATATGTAATGGGTTAATTTGTTGCTTAAATCTCTAACAAAATATACGAAAACATGTTGCTTAAGAATAATTGTCTGCCTTTAAACACTATATATATATATATATATATATAATATATATATATATATATATATATATAATGGTGACACTGATACTACCTTGTAAATATCAAATTGCATTTATTCAAGTGTGTTATCATTATCAGTGTGTGAAATTTGAAATAATATATAGATGTTCATAATTGTTGTACACAACCTGAAGTCTGGAGACATGCTGCCATAACTTTGTCAGCATAAAATAATATATTACAAAATTGTTAATAAACATTTTAAAACATAACATATACAGTAGCATATAAATGATTTGTCTTGGAACAGAAATAGATGTAGTACTTGCGCACATATGTATAACTATAATGAAGTGTAGAAATTAAACAAGGCACAATTATCTATTCAATAAATTTTCATGTGTTCTCATAATTTCAACATTCAATATACTATCGTTAATACAAAAATAAAGCTTTATAAACATTTTCGGAAATATAGCGACTTTCCAACTTTTGATGGTGGATGAAGACCCAGGTGCTCCTCCAAGTTGTATTATAGGCATGGATGGGCGACTGATCTTTCGTAATTCAGCTAGATGGCCTTGCGTAAAATGATTATTTACACCGAGCAAGGTTTCAAATCTTGAGAGGCGATATATAATATGCTTGACAAAAAGGCTGCTAGGTGTAGGGGTTGCTAAAAGGAAAATATTTTTGTTATAAACAATACCTGTGACATTGATAATTGACCCACTGACTTTTATATCAATATGGGTAACCACTACACACGAACGATGAGCCTACTGAGTTTGAGAATTAAAAGTCAATGCATTCTGAAGATATTGAGCAGAACACATTTTTGTATTAACAGTTTTGGGACCTTACCGTTTAATTTATTGACCTTAAAGTGAATACAGGTTATATACTGCCCAATGGTAATTCGTCTGCAAAGTTGAAGAAACTTACGGTAAGGGTTCTCCAGATATTTCGCGGAAACCGTTTTGTATACTAACAGTCAATGTGACCTTAACCTTTAACTCAACAAGCAAATTCGAGTGGGTGAGCAGGTGTGGGTGCGCAACTTCACATGTTTATAATGAAGGTTTGAAAAAAATCTAAAATAAGAAATGAAAAAAAAAAATTGGGAGGGGGTGGGGAGGGGGTGTGACCAAGGCAAGTGGGTGACAGGTGTGGGTGCGCAACTTCACATGTTTATAATGAATGTTCACAGAAAAGAATGAAAGAAATTTACTGAAATTCTGCCAAATGGTAAGTTTGTTATGTACAAATATGTGGATTTTTAGACAATTAAGGCCAATAACTCTGAAGTTACAAAAGAAATCCGTAAAAAATTGTCTGTGTACAACCACATTATAGTGCTCTAAATTCTGTTAAAGTATCATAGTTCTAGGTCAAATATATCAAAAGTTATGATGCAGAAATTGCCATATCTATAGATCTACAGTACCCTATATTAGTTAACACTAGAAACTTCTAAGGGCCATAACTCTGGTGTTACTTGGGCAATCTGTCTGAAACTTGATGGGCCCCATAACCTCATAGTGGTGAACATGTATATGAAGTTTGTTTGAAAAAAATCTAAAAAAAAATTATTTTTTTTTTTGGGGGGGGGGTGTTGAGGGTCGGGGGATAGGGGGGAGGTGTGTGATCAAGGTAAGGGGATGACCAGGTATGGGTACACAACTTCACATGTTTACAATAAATGTTCATGGAAAAGAATGAAAGAAATTTAATGAAATTCTACTAAATGGTAAGTTTGTTATGTACAAATATGTGGATTTTTATACAATTAAAGGGCAATAACTCTTTAATTTACAAATAAATCCGACTAAAATTGTGTGTACACAACCACATTATGGTGATCTAAATTCTGATTAAGTTTCATAGTTGTAGGTCAAATATATCAAAAGTTATGATGCAGAAATTGCCATATTTATAGTACCCTATATAGTTAACACTAGAAACTTCTAAGGGCCATAACTCTGGTGTTACTTGGGCAATCTGACTGAAACTCGACGGGCCGCAAGAACTCATAGAGGTGAACATGTATATGAAATTTTAAATAAATATTCCCAACCATTTCCTAGATATGGCTCCGGACGGACGGACGGACGGAAAGACGGACGGAAGGACGGACGGACGGACGGACAACGCCAAAACTATATCCCTCCGACTTTTGTCGGGGGATAATAACCGCAGAACTAAAACAGGTCATGCAGTGTGAAATGTGATTTGAGGATCATAGGTCAAAATATTCCTAAGTTATTGAGCAGAAAAGTAGATTCAATATTATTTGCTCTAAAATATCTTTTACCGACTTTAATTGTATACGTTATGCTGTATTGAAAAGTTGTGTACAAAATGACAATGAAGATGATAAAGTCGTTGTTATTACAAAAAATCAAAATGAAGAAGATTTATAAAAATAAATATGTTAAAATAAACAATACAAAAAACATCTTGTCATTTTTGCCAGTTATTCCTACTCTTTGGTATGGTGACCACGGAAAAATCAGGAATAAAGGCTAAATTGGTCATTTGGAAAATGTCAGTATCTTCTCTGATATAAATACTGAGTGGGCAATACTTGTTTAAGTATAATACGTAACATTGCAGTTTACAATTGAAATTTATTTTAGATGGTATCATCTTGAAAAGTACTAGTATAAAAGGAATGTAGTTTAAATAGTCGCGTTTGTTCACCGATCTTGCATTCAACATATCACTTTAAATTTCTTCTCATGATCGTGTTTAGCTTCGTTATAGATTATTTCATCCTTGTAATCCAAAACCATTGTGATATTCTAATCAAGAGTACTGTTCTCCTTCTTTTCTTGATCCAAGTCATCTTGTCGACTTGAAGCTGAAATAATTAAAATATAATTATCTTAAACATCAGAGCAGAAAATCCTTTTCATCTATTGTCGGTACTTTTTCTCCCCTTGTATGTCAATGAAGTACATACTAATGTAATATTAATATTACTTTAAAGATGAAATTATACAACTCACTGAAGGTAGTCATTGAGTGTGTGTGTGTGTTCGGGTTTAACGTCTTTTTCAACAATTTTTCAGTCATATAAACGACGGTGTCTACTTGTAGCAGTGAGCACAATGCCCAACTTTATAGTGCTGCCTCACTGGAATATCACGCCGTAGACACGTGGCATGATATCCCACCCAGTCACATTATACTGACACCGGGCTGACCAGTCCTAGCATTATCCCCTTAATGCTGAGCGCCAAGCGAGGAAGCTGCTAGTACCATTTTTTACGTCTTTGGTATGACGCGGTCGGGGATCGAACCCACGACCTCCCGCACTCGAAGCGGACGCTCTACCACTAGGCTACCGAGGCGGTTTTGAAGGTAGTCATTGATGAATCTTTTACGATACCAGTTGCTTAAAGCTAAAGACAATGTGGTTGCATTATTAGCCTTTGTGCTCTGTTAACATGATTTACATTTACATTGTTATTTTAAAAGTTATATCAAGGCTTTGCAAGAAATTATATTTGATAGCGTCAAATTCATTCTCAGAAACTGTTCTAATTTAAAAAGACTGAATTTTTCATTTTAATGCAATAGGAGATATCAATGGTTCTTTACATTATTATTTTTAAGCGTCTCGTTTGCCTTAGAAATGAGTAGTGTTGTCAAACCAAAATATTACTATGCATACGATTCATTTCCTCTGATAAGTACTAAAGTAAGATTTCAACAGACAAATGTCTTTAATTATCAAATGTGATGCAACGTATCAATTATATGATTATCTCAATATCTTCTTATTTCACAAGATACTTTATTCATTTTGTTACATCGAGTTAATTCTTTACAGAGATAGTTTGCAAACATTTTGTACTGCCAATATGGTAACTTGAAATTGTCTCTTTTATAAAATTCATATTTAACAAACTGTGAAATCACTTTATTTTCTCAAAATTAACTCGCACGAGTCGCTATAAATATGTCAACCGCTCAACGTTCTTGCTAATACTAAGAGATGTTAGTGCATAGTATACTTTTTGGTATATGGTGTCTCAAAGGGTATATCAAGAATATGACATAACAGTCAATACATTCATAAAAATGATTAATAGCGTTTAAAAAAATATTCTTTTGTATGATTATGATAAGAAATAAAACAAAGGCAATAATTTTAAGTTCCAATTGGTTTTCACCACCAGTTACTCTTTGCTTTCACATTCACAAAAGGAAAGACAACATTGTTTCAAAAATGGTTGATTGTTGACAGCATGGTAGCCGTTTGATTGTTTTTAAGTTTCTTCCATAATTATGAGTAGTCTTCATAAAGTCATATAGCTTTAATTTGAAAAATCTTAAATCATCAAAAACAACTATGAGTGTTTAGTTACTATGGCTACATAATAATATATAGGCATCATGTTTCCCTTGAAAATAACTAAGCACCTCTTGTAAATATTCATTGGCCTTGAAATATTGTAGTAACGGCGTCCACTGCTTCCTTGGAGTTTGTACTAAGGCAAAAAAAAATTAATGTTTAGTTTCTCAGGCCCCGCCGCATATGACTTTTGACGCTGATCTAAAATTTTGTCAAAAAAATTGACGAAATTCGCGAAAAGAAAAATTCAACAAAAATGGACAAAAGAATGGAAAATATGCGTACTGTACGATTAAATCGTCAAAATGGTTCTTTGTTCATCAATGTCTTTAAGTGTGTTAAATAGATGTACATCATTATTTCATATAAAACGGGCAATGTCGTTAATAAAAAAGAAAATAAAAATATAAAAAAATCCGCACTGCCTCATTAAATTTGGCAAAAAGTGGCCTGAGAAACTAAACATTAATTTTTTTTGGCCTAATATAAACTAGATACTTATATACTGATATATACATTTCAATGTATTGATATATAGACATTTATGTACTAATGAACAGATATTTAAGGATTGATATATAGTCAAATTCGCTCGAAACATCTATTATGAGATGACCACTTTTTCATTTCCTTTTTGTATTGTTAAAGCTACTCGCCCAAAGTTTGAGTGTAATTTTTCAACCTCATCATTTCCATTATGTTTGGCATAGAGTGTATATATAATACTGTCAATTGATAATGAGGGAAAATGTGGCAAAAATAAAAACAAGATATTGGTAAAAATGCAAGAAGAATGCAAATTTCCTGCATTATTTCAAAGGTCTTGCAACGATTTACCACCTTCTACATAATATTTTTGGTTAATTATAAAAATATTATCTTACAAAAATCTTATGTCAATAAGTGTGTGTCACTAGGCACATTCAAAGTACTCATGTTTTTGGATTTTTTATTTGAGAGAAATTATTTTTCGCCTAAAATGTGTGGGTAAGTCTCTTTAAAAACGTTTTTTTTTTATCTTATTAGGAGACTATTTGTGTTTACGGAACACTATTTTCCCTTTCCGTACAATACCATGGTTTTCTTATCCAAGTTATCCAGTGTAAGTAAATTATTTTGAAGCTCCAAAGAAGCCTGTTTTATCTGTTTATTTATAAATTCCAATATTTCCATGCAACTACAGATATTTCAATTCGCCAGTATAGGTACATTAATGAACGCAAGCAATCTTTATAGATGTACCAAAATTAATTGATATTTGTGCATTTTATCAAGTAATATGTATATCAATTACCACGTGACTGACCATAAAACTATCAGTTTAAAAAATTTACATACATGTGGCTTATCAGAAAGGGCTTATGGAAAATCAAAACTCTATCACAGCAGCTCTTTAACTTTTTCTTTAGTTTCATGATTTTCTTTTACTGCTTTTATCGTTATTATATACTTATAAATATACTAATGAGTTTGTGTCAGACCAAATTTGCAGAATATACTAATTCACACGTCGGCATAGGTTTTGACGTCGTGATAAAATAACTCGTATTAACGCCAATTCTAAAACTGAGATACATATTATGATATGGTGTTGCTGTTTATAGACATACTTTGTGTCTTAAGTAATGCACATTTCGAGGGGTGAATGCGAAAGAGTTCTAAGTGCATATAATTAAAAAAGCATTTAGAACTCTTTCGCATTTACCCCTCGATTTGCTTTAGAACGTCAATTTTAGTATCTTAAAAAATATATATGTTTTTCGGTTTTTTAATAAACTTCCGAAAATCCTACGAACTCCTTGACATACATAAACAGAAGCAACATTTTCAAAATTTGCCATCTTATCTCTAGCGTTATTAGAAAATTTAACAGAATTAAGCTCCTCTATGGTGTGTTGCCACCGACCGTGTCAAAGCGGTGCCCCATTGTGTTCCTTTAGTTGTTCGTATTGTCCTCGATATATTTGTTTTTGCTTTGTATATATCTTTGTGAGTGTATTTGGTCGTGTGCGCGTCCAAGCAAGCACTGATGTGTTCATACTTTGGGGAAGTTGCTTTCTTGATACGTGGGTTTTCCTGTTAGATATTTATCTTTGTTTTTTTATTGTGATGATTATATGATTCAAGCATATTGAAAAGTATTACCAACCTGCCAAAGTGTTACCAAATGAACAGCACTCAATTGCACAGGATCTTCCGGCGGAAAGACCTAGAAAATATTTTAGATGTGTTACTGAAATGCTTGATGTGGTTTCCAATATAGGTGACTATAACAATATTTTCAAAATATATTCTTTTAGAAAACAGGAACAACCAATGTTAATAAACTTAAACATAAATTTGCTAAATCTATAATGTGTTTTGATGTCAGATGTACTTTATAATAAAATATTGCCAAGGTATCAAATTGTAAAGAAAGAAATTAGATATTTGTAATAAAAGGCTGTTTACAATAGAAAGAATAGCTTGCATTGATCAAGATCCTTTGATTATGGAATATGATTAATATAGAACGGTTTGAATATCTAGAACACAATTAAAATGAAACATCACCAAAACCAGAATTACCTCCAGTCACTTGAAAAGGAAGGCCAACAGGACCTGTGAAAAAAAGTAGAAGGTATTTGGTAGTGTGCAACCAGCATAAACAAAGCATATTTCTAAATAGCCCTAGCTATACAAAAACTATTTTATGATGTCAATTAATAGTATTGAAACAAAATAATAAATGGTTTGGTATGTATGTTAAAAAGACATATAGCTAATACAGTTTTCTCTTGCTATGTTATGATGTTATTTGAAGTGGCCCCTGTCTTTTGTAATGATTCCATGATTTCAAAGACAACGAATCCGATTTAAATCTCACTGTACAATTCATAACTTTTAAACCGATCAAGCAAGGAATTAACACTCATTCAGTTTATTTCTTTTTGGAACAAAGAAACAGGCAATACAAATCATTGATTAACAAATTGCAAAATTACCCTTTTCTTGTATGCCGCATACTCTTTGCTTCTTAGATGAATATTTAGGTTCAACTATTTCGTCTACTTTCCTTTTGGAATCTGAACAAAGAAAAAGAGAAAACACGGTTTCTTTATGAATTACGCTCAAAATATACTGCATTTACCATCAACAAGAAAAACAATATTTTTTTCGAACATTTCATTATCACCCGCATAAAGTAAAGGAATTTAAATTTGGCCCTGTCCGTCCGGCTGCATGAGTATTTATGTGGCTGCTCTTTTTCCTGTAGCCACGTAAAAGAAAAAAGCCATATAAAAGCCGTACGGAATGAATTCCACAAAAGAAAAAGTACAGTTACCTATTGCTCCTATAGTCACTTAAGTATTCAAATTTAAGCTATGGCAGACAAGGCAAAAACAATAGACGAACTTTAGTGAAGTGCCATAAAATTATTCATGAGTAAGAGCCGTTTAAAGGAGTTTCTATTCTACTTTTTCGGTCTCTTATTGGAGACAAACAAAACCATTTGTATACGTTCGAAGGTGATTATCCAAGGATATAAAAACCAAATATGGTGATGATCCATCGGCTGCTTCACAAAAAAAGGTATTTTTATTATTTTCTATTTTAAGCTAAGACGATGCCTAAAAAATGGTAGCAAAACTACTGGAACACACTTTACAGCAGTCTATACTAGGTTTTGGAACAACTAAGAGTGGACAGTGTCCGCATTTAAACAAACTAACGGCAACTTATACGTTTGATGAAGATCTATCAAACGATACGAGAAGTCAGTTTAAGGTTTGATTTCCGTCAGCCCCTATAAGGATTTCAGATCAAACCATCTATTTTTATAAAAACAACAGGTGACATTGTTAGGAGTTTGGTGAAATTCTAACAAGTAGTTACTGAGGGGAAGATGTATGAAATTTAAATTGATGACAGTCGTTCGGTAACGGACGCAGGACTATCCGCCTATCCCAGCACTTGGTGGTTTAAGCGAACACCTGAATGGTATGATTTGGTTTCTGAAAGACACAATCACGTTTCTTTATACAAATATGCCTTTTGTTTCAATTATTTGTAGTTATTTCAAGTGGTCTGTAAAAGGTTACTACATTTAGAAACTCAAGCAACCTATTTTTGTGATAATAAAAACATACCATAACAGATACTGAAGCAGGCTCGGGGGCGTGTGGGTGTTATACACTTCACTGACTCAGTAAAACCGAGTCTGCTATTATTGTGCTGCTTGGTTGCGCTCAATAGTCGTAAAGGATTTTACAGATTTTATAAGATTTGACCTGAACTAATCTTAACTTTTGAACCGTTCAAGAATTACAGATAAAATAATTGTTCAGTCCATTTTATAGTTTGGTAACGAAAGCAGGTACCGGTACTAGATACTACTTTTAAAGAATTCTTAACAAAATTACAATTTTCCTGTATGCAGCATATCTTTAGCTTCTTTGTTGGACATAATGGCACGAGATTTCCGCTTGCCTTTCTCTTGGCATCTGAAAAAAGAGAGTTAGTAAGAGTGAGTGATTCTGCCCAGAAAAATCACTATAATAGGATAATTGTTGAATGTATTAATATTTTGCTCAAAATTTATTTTTCGATTTGTCTTATTTAAGCAATATAACAAAGTAGCATACATCAAATCTCTTCAACAAAAAAAGCCACATATGGCCATGTGATCGAGCCCCAAATGGGGTCACAACCACGACTTCTAACTTGACAGCAGCACTAGTTTACCTAGGAAGCTGGCTCGCGAGTGATTCAAATAACCTTGAAGCTTTCATCATGATCAAGCTAAAATGAGTAAGTATAAACAAAGAAAAACATAAAAAGCTCGTATATTTGTTTTTAATTTATTCCTTTTTTGCTTTAGTTGTTATGGTTGTTTATATCTGTGTGTTTGGAGGGTTGTCACTGTATTCATTTTATTAACTTTATTTTTCTGCACACATCATTAAGCAAAATATTTTCGAAGTATGCATTATTTTACAGTTGAAGTGTAAGTATGGTAACTCTTTTCAGTATACTGAAATAAAATTAAATAGCTTCAAAGCTTTCTGGGCCTATTTTGATGCAATTTCTATAACTCTTTATAACTGTATTGAAAGCTAACGTATTTACTGAATGTTAAAGCAGTTATTCTTTTAGTCACTTTTTAAATTGTACTTACACTGATGAGATTAAAAAGTTTAGCATATAAAATGCAACCTCTGTAGAGCAACACTCTTTGGAATATACAAATATGTTATGTAGAAGTTGTTGTTCTGGATAAGTAAATTTGATAGTATATTTCAGTTTAGTAAAATTTTGATGAAATTGTTATTGACAGGTTTTTTGCTGAAGAGGTGGTACTAAAAAACGAACTAATAAGGTTACGTAAGGATGTTATTCGCTGCATATGTTGTATTATTTCCCCCGACGATATCTAAATGGTCCCTCAGAAGAGTATCTAGCGCGTTAAAAACAAGGAATTAGAAACAGTAGTCTGTCTCAAAGTGACCTGATAGCAGAGCACTCAAAGTCATAGCAATGCCCTGTTAATTATGAGTATACAATGTGTATAGCTACAGTATCATACATCACATTTCAAGATGACAATTACAACATTCTACAAACTATATATAATTTTATAAATTATTACGGACGAAGTTCATGGTATATTATAACTGTAGACTGGTTTTTAATAAAAAGGAAAATGTAGATGTTAAATGAACAATAGCAAAAGAAATTATGTTATATCATCTTGAATGTGAAGATTCCAATCGTAGGTAAATATGACCGTAAAAATCAATAAATTTACAACAAAAAGTTGTCTGAAGTTAAATGTTAGGTACCAGAGTGCCATAATATTTAAGTTTTTTTTAGAAAAGTATTATCTGAACCGCCAATTTTCTTTAGTACTTGAGAATCGCAAACACTATTTTTAAATCATCTTTTCTTTACAATATACAAAGTCACACGAAAAAAGGTACCACTTATGAAATTATCGAAATGCTATCAAAGCATAAGTATTCAAAAGCTTATGTAAAATTGTTATGTATAGATTATAATTTACTAACCTTGTTTAAAGACATCATCCTGTATTTACTATATAATTCTACTTCCTCCAGAATTTTCTACTACAATTCTGATAAACAGTATATGACAGCTATTTTTAGAAACGATTGTCCTTGATTTTACTAGAATGTTCTTTTTATTCTCATTGTTACATGACAATTATGGAATATTCCATGATGCAATATATAGTCAGATGTTTTAGATTTCAAACTTAATCTAAGAAGCTAGACTGTAGATATTGATGAAACTTTCTTGTATTTCTTAAAACTTAATATTACCAGTTTGGATATTTGATATTTTGAAGGATTATTTGAAGGATTTTACGGCTCTTTGTCATTTTAAAGATATTTGTATTTTCATTTAAACTCATGAATAAAATTTTGTTATTGTTAATAGTTACTGTTTTGTCTTCCAGCCATTTTCATTTACTGTAACAAGAAATTGTAAACGTCTGACGTAACAAAAATTGGGGCGCGTCTGGGATCAGCCTTTGACTGCTATTTTGAAGTTAATACTTCGAATTTAACGTTTTGAGACTTTTTAGCTATATTTTAAAGATTATCCTATATAGAAAAAGAAATCTTATTTTTTATTTTATTTTGGGACAGTATACATACCAGCAGTTATAAAAATATCATTTGATTTTGATAAGTTTGCGACTGGCCCATCCCAGAAGATGTTTCAGTCAGCTAAGAAATCTGATTTACTTCTGCTTGCCAAGCATTGTAATATTTCTGAAGTAAAATCATCCATGCTCAAGCAAGAAATTAGGAATCGGTGCGACGTTAAATAAAAAAATGAATATTGTTGCTCAGTATCTCATGGATGAAGATATTTTGATTCATTTGCTGAGTCATTTATTGTAGAAACTCAGTCAGATTTGAAATTAAGAGAAATGCAATTAAAGTTAGAATTTAAAGAAAGAGAAGGGGAGAGAGAGGAGAGAGGAAAGAATACGGTTAGAAGAGAAAAGGTTAAAAATGGAGAGGGAGAGAGAAAAGAAAGAGAAAGGGAGAGAGAAAGAAAGAAAGAAAGAAAGAAAGAAGCAATACGAACTTGAAATGAAAAAGGTTCGAATTGGCAAGCAGAAGTGCAGAACCTTCAAGTTCTTCTCATTTTGATGTCACCAAACACATTAGGTTAGTTCCACCTTTTCAAGAAAAAAAGTTGACAAATATTCCACGCATTGTGAGAAAATAGCTGAAAATATTAAATAGCCTAAGGAAAATTTGAGTTTTCTTTTACAAAGTGTTTTGATTGGCAAAGTCCTTGAAATTTATACACAACTGTCTGTAGAACAAAATTTAAATAATGATTATGTTAAAAATGTAATCTTAAAAGGTTATTAGCCAGTTCCCGAGGCTTACAGAAAAAAATTTCGATATTGCAGAAAGGATCCTGACCAGACCCATATTGAATTTGCCCAAGTTAAAGAGCAGTTATATGATAGGTGGTGTACATCAAAGAAGTGAGCTACTAGTTATGACAAACTTATAAGCAGTTAATGTTAACTGAAGAATTTAAAAAGTGTGTTAGCACCGAGGTCAAAACTTTTTTGGATGAAAAACAAGTTGCAAATTTAGAAGAGGCTGCTAGGTTGGCTGATGACTATACTTTAACTCATAAAGTTTTCTTCAACAAACCAAATTATTTGAACGAGAAACCATATTGTCATCAAAATAATTTTAGGTTCTCATCATTCCAATACACTAAGTTCTCAAAAATCAAATTTAAGTAATACACATGCTGAAAATGAACCTGGACACATTATCTCATAATGTGTTTCTTTAAAAAGAAATCAGGGAAGAGATTCCTTAGAAGAGACCCCAGCCTTGTACTAATGTTGATACTGTTATAGGGATCAAGGACACAAATTCTGATGCTATAATGGAGGTTTATGAGCCATTCATGTATGATGATTCTATATCACTAGTCTGTGATTTTACTCCTATTAAAATCCTAATGACACTGGAGCTTCTCAATCTCTTATTTGTGCAGATGTTCTGCATTTTCTGTGAAGATTTGTAGTACAAATGAACTTATCCAAGGGATGGAGTGTGGTTTCGTTTCTGTACCCCTCGATAATGTTTATTTAACCTCAGATTTGGTCAATGGCCCTGTGACTGGGTGTAAATATGATCTGGAAAGTTGATCCCTCGAAAGTACCGAGTACAAAGCAAACAGTGAAAATTGCAGACTCGGTTTAATTGAGTCTGTTCATGAGCAGTTATGGAAAGTGCAACACTGCCCATGCCCGCTAGCACCGGCTTAAGCAGTATTCAATTTTCAAATCTAAATGAGTTGAAATCAATGATCCCGAAGGACCAGAAAATATAACAACAATGAGATGAAGACGGGATTTACCATTTAAAGGTGCCCATTTACTGTTAGAAAATGACTTAGCTGGAGATAAGGTTGAGGTAAATCCACTTGTAACTGACACTACTTGTTTGGATCAAAAACCTGATCCTGTTGTGCAGGAAATTCCGTACCTTTTACCCTTCTTGTGCAGTTATCCATCTATTGCCAAGAAAGCCATTAAGAGTGATTTTGTGTCAGACATTGACTTGTCTGATACTATTATCAATGAAAAATTTAATTATGAGGAAGATAATTCTGTTTCTTCAAATCTGTCTGTTCAGTAAACAGACTCTTCTCTGACAACTTGACAACTTCTCTGATCATTCCCTGAACTTTCGTTATTATTTCTAAAAGCTATAAGTGAAGAAGAAGCTTCACAGGTCCCTGTCTGCTATTTTGTTAAACATGGGATTTTGATGAGGAAATGGTGGCCACCAGATGTCCTTGCTGATGAATGGACACTTTATTACCAGATTGTGGTCCCAAAATGTTTTCGTTTTCCGTGGCTCATGAAATGCCCATGTCAGGTCATTGTGGTGTAAATAAAACATACCAAAGATCTTGAATCATTTCTATTGGCCTAATTTAAAATCAGATGTGTTTAAATTTGGTAGGTCTTCCCATAATCAGAAAATAAGTAAGGCATATCTTCAACCAATACCTGCATTTAAAAAACCTTTCAGTAGAATCATAGTGGACTTTGTTGGTCCCTTGCCTAAAACCAAATGAGGGAACCAGTACCTTTTGACAATTATATGTGCTTCAACAAGATTGCTTGAAGCTGTTCCTGTACGGAACATTAAATTTAAATGCATTGTTAAGGCTCTAACTAAATTTTTCACATTTGTTGGTCTCCCAAAATCTGTACAATGTGACCAAGGTTCTAATTCTATGTCTAATACATTTCAACAAGTATTTACATAGAAAAATACAAATCTTCAGCCTATCACCCAGATATTCAAGGCGCTTTAGAAAAGATTTTATCAAATATTGAAAAATATTATCAGAACATATTTTTTGATACAGAGAAGGACTGGGATGAAGGTATTCATTATTTTGTTATTTGCGGTCAGAAATGCTGTACGAGATGCTACAAGTACAAGAATTACTTGGCTTCAGTCCATTTGAATTAATGTTTGGTCACAGTGTCCGTGGACTTTAAAACTACTTAAAGAAAATTTCTTTCAAAAGATGACAGTTCTTTAGATTTGCTTCAATATGTTTCTGACTTCAGAACTAAACTGACAAAAGCTTGTGAATTGGCACGTTCAAATTTGCAATCTGCTCAAAACAAAATGAAATCAGGATATGATCAATGTGCTGAAAAAATAACTTTTAAACTAGGTGATAACGGTACTGTGCTTGGTCAAATAAAAAATTAAAATTCAGACATATGTGTGTATGTGCGTGCGTGCGTGTGTGTGTGTGTGTGTTCGGGTTTAACGTCTTTTTCAACAATTTTTCATTCAGACATTCTTTAACACTTGGATGAAAAACATTTACATTTGGAACCTCAACACAGAGAACAGCTGAAACAACATATCCATGAATATGAACATTTGTTTCCAGATGTACCCTCTAGAACTGACAAAATATTTCATGACATTCAACTTACAGATTCGACTCCAATTAAACAACATCCTTATAGAATGAACCCAACAATACAGAATCATTTAAAAGAAGAAATTAAATATTGTGGGACAATTATTTCTTTGAACCAAGTAACAGTGAATGGAGTTCTCCGTGTATCTTTATTCCAAAATTTGACAAATCTTATCGCTTGTGTACAGATTACAGGAAAGTTGACATCGTGACAAAAATTGACTTATTTCTAATTTCTAGAATTGATGATTGTATTGATAAGATTGGGCAGGCAAAATTTGTAACAAAATTGGATTTGTTATAAGGAGTTTGGCAAGTTCCTCTCGCTGAAAAAGCTTTACAAGTTTCAGCCATGGTTACACTGTTTGGATTGTTTCATTACAAATGTATGCCATTCGCCTGCAACAT
The DNA here is from genome assembly GCF_021730395.1 of Mercenaria mercenaria. NCBI lineage: Eukaryota > Metazoa > Mollusca > Bivalvia > Venerida > Veneridae > Mercenaria > Mercenaria mercenaria. The sequence continues at coordinate 27,031,017 of NC_069361.1, read as the reverse complement.
TTCAAGGACTTGTAAATTCAGTCATTTCTGGACTTAAAGAATGTGATGGATATATTGATGATGTCATCATACACCACGAAAAAAGTCATTTACTGACCATCAGGGATTTCCTCATGAGAGTCAGTGGATTGACAATGTATCAAAAAGTGAATTTTGTAAAGCTTGTGTTACAATTCGTGGTCATGTTGTGGGACAGGGTCAAGTAAAACCTAATGATGCTTAGGTTGAATCAATCTCTGATTTTCCAGTTCCAACGAATAAAAGACAACTTATGCGTTTTCTCAGTATGGCTGGAAATTACTGAAAATTTGTCCAAATTTTTATTTGCTGAACCTTTTATTTTAAGTTAGCTGTAGATGTTAGTGATTTTGGTGCTGGAAGGGTGTTGCTACAAGAAGACAACTCTGGGGTTAATCTCCCTGTCTATTATTTCTTAAAGAAGTTTAATAAATATCAGAGAAATTACTCTACAATTGAAAAAGAGTGTCTAGCTCTTATGTTTGCTATTCAGCACTTTAAAGTGTATTAAAGTGCAGCCACATACCCTATTGTTGTCTTCAGTGACCACAATCCTCTCACTGTCATTAACAAAATGAAAAACAACAATCAGAGATTGCTCAGATGGAGTCTTTCACTCCAAGAGTGTAACTTAGATATTCAGCACATCAAGGGCAAAGATAATCTTATAGCAGATGCACTATCCGAACAAAGGTCTCCATATCTTATGCTGTTATTCAGTATATGTGTTATAATTTTAAAAATGAAATATTTCTTTTTCATGTATTATGTATGTTTCATTTGTATTATGTTTTAAAAATTAAAAGTAAGTTTTATCAAACTTTCTTTTTCTTCAGGTGGGGAGGTGTTATGTATAGATCATTATTTACTAGCCTTGTTTAAAGACATCATCCTGTATTTACTACATAAGTCTACTTTCTTCCAGAATTTTCTAATACAATTCTGATAAACAGTGTATTACTGTTATTTTCAGAAAATATTGCCCTTGATTTTTCTAGAATGTTCTTTTTATTCTCATTGTTACATTTATATAAAAAAAATCTGGATTTAAAAAGTTTCTTTGAAGAGAGGAATTATACATTTTTGGATATTACTTTCGAACTGTGTGAAACATTGTGGAATTTATTCTGACTGGATTTAAATTTCACCTGGACATGATTTTGACAATTTTACATATATAATTGGATTTTACGGCTCTTTGTCATTTTTAAAGGTATTTGTAGTTTCACTTAAATTTAAGAATAAAATTTTGTTATTGTTAATAGTTGCTGGTTTGTCTTTCTGTTATCCTCTCACGTAACACAATATTTTTTTCATTAAAGTTTAGAACCCATGTTTACCACGAATCACCAAAGAAATCATTCATGCAATGTATAAAATGCAATTAGTTCAGACACAAACAGGTAGTCTCTATATTTACGTTAATAGGTAACAACTGTGTATTTGTACCAAAATACAAGATACACAGATTATAAAACTGTGAGATCCATGTATAGTCCTTTTCATTTTCATTAAGTATCTAAGAAATTTTGGCTGAGGCAAACTCTCAGGGTAAGATAAGGTCATTGCAGGTCTCTTTTCTTGTGTTACAAATAAAACTTATTCTGTATTATGACCAAAAGATTAAATATGTGTTAATTATACAGTCTGTTCTTGTGGCATAGTTCTTTTAAAGTTACTGAGTACGTACAGGAATAAAAAAAAACTATCAGAAAAATGTGAAAAACATGATTGGGGTTATAAATGCAAGGTGTATTTCTTTTTTAAATCAACCATAACATGTATGCAACGAAATCCGGCCAATAATTACATATGTGTACATCACTATGGAGGGTTTACAAAAATCTCTGTTACACTGCCAATGTTGTATATTTTGTTCACCTTCTTTATAAGCCGTGTAAGAATATACCAAACATCAATCTAGAGTGATATACACGTATGGCATAATGCAAATAGAATAATAAATGTTTGTTTGGATGTTTTATTAGTTATTTTGTCTATCACTGAAACACTTTTTCCATCTGACATATATACAAAAGCATGTTTTAAACGCTATTTTTCCATTAGCCCGGTATTGCATTGCATTTATTAATCTTACTTATTGTGTACTATGTAATGATTTATCAATTTTCTTTTTGACTCTTTGAAAATTGATTTTTAAGGACAAGAAACCATAATTATATACCGCTATTTTGACAATTGTTAAATGAATTATCGGCCATTTTTGTTGTTTTCTTATGTTGACCCGGATATTTTTTCTGCGCATGTCGATGGTGACACAATTTCCTTCCGGATAAATAATTGACCTGCTTTTTATTAGTAGTAGACATTTTAGCTATATTTAGAATTTCTGAAAATCTTCCACTTCAATTTCTAGGAAGTTAAACAAATCTACGGGGGCTGATCAAGAGTCATTGTAAATAATAACAGTCGTAAAATGCATATGGTCTAACGGACGCAACAATACAGAACTTTCTATCACTTGAAATATAATCCCCATTTTATTTCGAAGTGAGAAAACATTTAGATAAGAATGTTCATGTTTCAGTTTAAATTCTGGTGCCCATGATATCTGTATTTGTTAATAGAGAAGGTCCTAATTCTAATATATATGTAGATAAATATTTTATAAATTTAATCATAAAATAAAAAAGCTGTTTAAATTGAAATACCTTACCTCTTACAATTGCAGATCAGGAGCCTACTTAATGTTCCAGTCATAAAGCTATCCAACTCAGCAGTTGTGTGAAATGATTCCAGGATGGTACCAATAGTCCATCATTAATAAAGGAAAACTTTGTGTTTCCTAAAATTAGTAAAAGTGTATTAAAATTGCAGAGGAAGGTTTCGGATGTTACTAACTGAAAAGTTTACTTAGAAGAGTTACAGTGCTTTAGGGTATAGCGGATAAGTAACTTCTTTTTTTCTGCATTCCAATTCAAAGAAATGAAATTTAATAATGTTTTTCTTTATATCAGAATGAAAACAGCTATTCTTTTCAAAACATTCAGCTTTCAATAGAAATCCCTGTGTTTTTCTCTCTATGCTATTGTTTACATACATGCTGATTAAGGGTGGTGCACAGGAAAGCTTTGGTAATATTTTTTCCATTACAAGTTTAAAATTCATGTCTAAACAAACTTCACAAGATCGTTATACTGTAAATCAGAATACATGTACTAATGTATCTCTTTTCAAAACAGTCCGCTTCTTAAAGTTCTATCAACATCAACTACTTTTCATTCACTAATGTCTTTACATTCACACTGATTTAGTCAGTAAAGGATATCCTCAGTTTTCATTTGACGACATATCAAAAATAACACCGCAAGCTAACATTTAAAATGTATGTCAGAATGTCTGTCTGCATGACAATAAAAGAAGAATATGAAAATTTATACAATAATTCAAGTCTAAATACAACATTTATCGACCTATCCTCTATACCCTAAAACCCTCTATACCCTAAAATACAGTAACTTACCAGTCTCTAAATCTTTGTTTTACAAAGAAGTCATATTTAAACAAAACCAAATCTAAAATGGCTGATTGACGAACCTTTTAGTGAATTGAAGATGAAGTCCCTTTACATTAACTTTTGCCACATATACAGCAGACATTAACTTTTCGTCGTCCTCGTTTTAAGTCTCATTTTCGGAAAATGAAGAGATATAGATCTAAGTCCTTGTTTTGAAGTATCATTTTCGGAAAATGTAAATGACAAACTTGATAGCTATGTTGGATTAGCATATTGCGCATGCGCTAAGATGTTTGTTCATCTACTACGCCTACGTGAAGGTCGATAACGTTATGTTGTATCATATGACAATACAATCTGTAAAAAGATCCTTGTATGATTAACAGTTTAATTATGGTTGAGGGCTTGTTTAAGCAGGCAACCGTTTTACATGTCATTAAGTACTTTTACAAATAAAGAAAAATAAAAATAGTAAAACAATTTACATATTTCTTTTGTTACTGTCATTCAATGTTAAGCTTTTGTATACCATAAAATTAATAGTGCTGAGTACATAACTTATGTAAATTAAGAATTATTGCTTTCATATAGGGTAGGGTTCATTGAATAAAGGCAGGTAGTTTCTCCTGCATAATATTTTAGTTCCGGAAGGAAACATTCTGAAACAAATATCTTTTGTATTTAACATGAAGACTAAAAGTCAGAAAAGCTATCTACGTAAAAGTTTAATTCATCTTAATAATTAATCGTTTTATCTTTCAGCGATCAACTTGGAAATATTCCAAAAGTCTCTATTATGATAAACAAATGCATTTGTTGGTCTGCAACCATACATAAGATCAACGCTCAATGATACGGTCTGTTGTGTTCCGTTATCCGTTTCCGAAAGCATTTCGCTTCGAATATGTTTTACAATTACTATATCAAGTTAATTTAAAGAATTCACCATAAAAATAAAATAAAAATAATGTCACTTGTTTTTTTGACAAGCTAAATCTATAATGCTGACGCAAACGGCTTTTATTATCATGTCATTATGGGCATTCTGCAATTTTGTCCTCCCAGCCTTATATCAATAATCACCGTGTATGCATTGTAAAGTCTACTTATCCCAGGTGAGATAAATGTGCAGTCAGTCCGAGGCTTGAATCCGGGACCCCTCGCTTACAGGGAGAGTGCTCAACCGACTGAGCTAATCGGCTGCCCGACACATCTTCTCCCCTAACGTAAAGTCCGTACCGTGACATACAGTCCCACAAATTGAGAACTCGTTCTAGAGTTCCGGAGGTAAACAGCATTGCATTCGCCGTAAGACTGACCAAGCAAGCATGCCAAGGTCTCGTGTTGGGCACCAAATGTCACAGGGTGGGAGAAAATGTGCAGCCACACCGGGATTTGAGCCCGTAGCCTCGGTTGCTAACATAATTATATCCTAGGGAGCTTCAATTAAATAGACGATTTACATTTATACCTCTTCATTAATAATGATAGTATCCATGTGAAAATATATGACAAATTTAATTCTGATAGATGTTCCACATCTTAAGAGGTTTATGTTTCACATTTTATAAGATTCACCAGAGCTTACAGTAAAATTGAGGACTTTAACCATCGTAATATAACTATTACCATGACGCCTTCAGCAGAGCTACCGTTATCATAATCTTTGTACATCATTTGCTAAATCATCACCGTTATTTGAAAATAGTGATTACATTCTAAAGCAATCTGAAGACTCCCCTGCAAACATGTATTTCACAACATGACTTTTATGAAGATGTGATTATCAACTTTGTACAATGCTCGGACACACAGACACTTTGGGCTTGGACCCCCATCCACCCGCTCTCCTCCGACCCTGGTTAAGTTTAGCCAATAATTTTAGCATTTTACAATGTATTGAGCATAGGTGACGATCATAAAACGCATTTTGTAACATTTCAGCGTGTTTTCAAAAATGTATTTTTACCATCAATGCTCTCAATACCCTTTTTTGTTCACTTACAATAAAAAAATTGAATTACTTCCCCTTTATGTTACTATATATAGCTTATTTTGAAACATTTTTATTATTGGCCTTAGGGAAAAACCGACACCACTTTTTCTGTGGTACAACATGGATGAAACCTCCAATTTTAGGTGAATTTTGACATTACATTACCTGGTTAGGATTTTTTGTGGAATTTCTTCCCTTTGTTATTCTTTTCTTTTGGACTTCAACAGTCAAGTTTGAATTTTGCTCCCATCCTCTGATGTGACCCTTCGGGCGTATATTGCCCCGCTTTGCGGCTCTCTTGTTTCACGAATAAATACATGTCTGTTCAACATATTGTTTTCGTGAACCCCTGACAACTGAAAAATAACAAACATCTGTATTTCTTCGGGACTTTTTTCCAGTATAATTTTCTGTTATATGTATAAAGACAAATAGTAGACAAGTTTAAAGTTAAATTATTGCATAGACAATTGGATCTGATCACTAAATCTTGTAACAGCAAAACATGTTGCTCTCCTTAACAGCAGAAATCAGTTTGTTGGACAAAATAGTTAAGATATGTGCGTAAATGAACACATTAATTTCCCTAAATTGTAGTTTTATAATATTCAAGTGATATCTGTATACATAATTAACACATAATTATACGTAACAAATCATTTACAAACGAATATGGACCACGAGTTATCTACGACATCAGTAAACGGTCTTATCCACGTATGTATAAAACCGGTTGGCTGTATCGGGTGTCCTTTTCATATTGAGCACTGTTGACCCAGATTATTGAAGTACTAGTATATTTTAAAAAAGCTCTAAGATAAGAAATATATGGGGCGTTCCATGAGAAAACCCGTATTAGTGATAAAAAATCAAAATTGAGATAATAACATATTCATAAAGAACATTCTTTTATCTTTCAAATCCGAAAATTTGAAGTGATTATATTCACTATCTTAAGAGCTACACTGTTTTTAAGTTAGTCACCGAGGGTATTTTGCGACGTGACGTTAAGAACGTCATGAAAGCAGTATGACGTCGTTGTGCATGCCCTGTATTTTTCAAGCCATTAATGGACCAAATTATGCGTAACACTTACTTAACATCATACACTTGAATATTTTGGAACAGTTTAAAGCGATTTTACTGAAAAATAACTTAACCGTGTATTTATAGTTTCATCACGAGCCTTTTATCTATACACCTCTATATTTTCATGACGCATGGGTGCTTTGGAATTTCCGTTGTCATGACAACAGAAACAACATTTATATGAAAAATATGGTAGAATTTGATTTGTCTTTGATGACACAATTACAATATATTAGTTTCTAGTTTCTGGAGCAACATAAGAAAAACAGCGATTTTTTAGTATTTTACACTACTAATTATACAATAGTTATATCATGTCACTAATACAGGTTTTCTCATGGAATGGCCCATATATTTGTTGAAGAGCTTATCATTTAATTTCAATTTCATTTAGTGCCAATGATCATGTTGTTTTATTTGCTGAAGTTATGATATTTGATATGTATTCAGCTTCTCTCCATAGTAAATGTTAATATAGATAAAACTGTAAATGTGTTTGAACATTACTCATTCCACCACTAACCTACAAAACTTATACAAATCAAAATGAATAATACTTTGATGTAATGTATTCATTCTCCTTTTTTTAATGATGGCAAAGCATGTTCTAGTATATTTATATATTTGTGTAGGGAGCGATTATATAACATTTGAATGAAAATAAGAAGTGTTTTGGCAACGTCCTTTAGCATTCCTATTTTGTCCAGATCATTAGTTTTACAAAGTCTAACATAATATCTGTTATCTCCTTTTCATATCTGGTGTGAACGTACTTGAAAACGAGGCAATTCTATTTCTTTAGATTTACATGTCTTTATATAAGATCCTTGACTTATTTTCATATTTTCTTTCACTTAGCACATTCTTCCTCTACCGTTATACCTTAGAAGGACAATTCATATTCGTCATTTAACATTTAATTAAAAATGCAGACATAATTCGCTCTTTTAGTCAATATTTATTTTAAAAAGCTTCAATGTATCTCTCTGATCATCGTCTACTTTAAATTTATATCTATTTACATTGTTAAGACATGTGTGCTAGGGGCATGAGTGTTAGCATATATTCCGTTAACTCCCATCTGCTCTAACTTTTCGCTGGTGTGTTTTTGTTTTGCTTGCAAAAGATACATTAATTTTATAGATTATTTGCAATTTATTAATTATTTCATTTCCTTTAAAGTAGTTCTAAACGTTTGGATCAAATTCTTTTCTAAAATATAAAATTTAATTAAACCCTGGTTTATCAAAAATTCAGAATAAAGCTTAGAGAATAAGGTAAATAAAAAAAGATACGGTCGCGATCTTCATAATAGGACTCTTTGCCACTTTTCTGTTATCTGTTATCTGTTTCCCCTCCCCCCACCCCTGTCCAAATGGTCGGCATTTGTATACAAAAGTAAGAGGGATAAGAAATTTATATTATGAGCTTTGTTCAGACCAGTTTAGATTTTAAAATTTTCCAGTCCTCGTGTAGAATAAGGTTAATTCATGTTAATCTCCATTTCAGACCTTAATTGAGACTTTTTTCAATAAATTTAATTAGTTAAGAAAGTTTAAAATTAGAACAAGAGCTCGACTTTTCTTATTGCTGGACTCTGAATTAGAGCTTTGCCAGTTAAAGTGTCATAATAGTCAAAAGCTTTGAAAGTAACAGAGCTATTGGACGTTTAATAAAACTTAAACAAATATATAAGTTAAAAAAGGGGCACATTTATGTCAAAATCCGATCAGAGTAATGGGGATTGTTTCTCCCGGTGTAGACTTTGATAGTAAATAACTGCTTTAAGTTCAAGTCAAAACAGAGTAACAGAGATATTTGATTTTATCAAACACTTTTAAACGTCGTGCTAAAATGCTATATTTTCATAGCAGTAAATATTCAGGTCACATGTCTAATGGCATGATCATGGTTTAAGGTTATGCACTGTTATATATTACATATTTCAACAGCATTTTCAAAAGCATACATTCTTTGATTACATTGTACTGTACACCAAAGTTATTACCTTTTCTCTCAATTCGCCTTGTTGTGCGTCTGCAGGTCAAATTTTCTCAATTCCTGGTGATTTTTAATGTAAAAGGGCTCTACAGTCTATTTTAAGGTTTTTATTGGTCAATCGAGAACTAAATCAAGGCAAGTTTTATTCTTTGCTTTTCGCTCGATCCTGATTTTCTCGAAAACTAAAAAAAATCAATCATTTTTTCCTGTTAAATATGGGAAAATGATTAAATTAAGTTTTGTTTAAGGTAAAATTCTTATTTTTTTTCTTTGAGATAGTTAACATAAATATGAATTACGTCGGGGTCGTATGTAGCAGCTGCCACATACATTTTGAATGGAGTCCTAATGTTGCCTTTCAAAAAAAAAACATTTTCTTTCCTTCTTTTCTTCCTTTTTTAGGATTTTCCGGGAGGGGGATGGTTTGGACCCCCGGACTCCCCTCTGGATCCAAACATAGAGATAAATCTATTGCCAAATGTTAATCTATTTTGGAACTTGTTTACGTGAAACGTCTTAATATTGGGCCCAACGAAACAGGCAATTAAGGTCTCTCTAAAACAATGTCAGACAGATGAAGGTAATGTACTTCCATCATTCTTTACAACTGAAAGCTTGAAAATGATATTTAGCACAGCCAGTTGTAAAGAACGATGGATACAAATTAAAAAGCGTACCGGACAAGCTAATAAATGAGCAGCGCCATGGGAAAACCAACATAGTGGATTTGCGACCAGCATGGATCCAGACCAGCCTGCGCATCCGCGCAGTCTGGTCAGGATCCATGCTGTTTGCTAACGGTTTCTCTAATTGCAATAGGCATTGATAGCGAACAGCACGGATCCTGAACAAACTGCGCGGATGCGCAGGCTGGTCTTGAACCATGCTGGTCGCAAAGCCACTATGTTAGTTTTCTCATGGCATGGCTCAATTATACGTAACAATCTGTTTTTATCTTCGTAACAAATTATAATTTGTACCGAATATAGTGGAAAATGCACGTGACGAACTATTAATTGTGCAGAACAAACTACTAAGTTGACGACACAAGCTAAAACGTACCGGATAAACTAACAAGTGAACATATACTATTTTATTTACATAAAAAAATATAATATGTACCGAATATACTAGAAAATGGACATGAACTATCGATTGGACAACACAAACAAAGAAATGTACTGGACAATCTAGTCTATGTACATCTGCTTAACAAAATTGATTAAGATTTGTACCGAATATATTTTACCTACATAACAAATTATTATTTGTACGAATATATTGGAAAATGCACATAACGAACTATTTATTTTAAAGAACAAACTAGTAAATGCATACTACAAACTATGACATGTTCCGGACAAACTAGTAAATGTACATAACAAACAGTTTTATCAGCATAACAAATTATAATTTGCACAGAATACATTGGAAAATGCACATGGAGAAGTATTAATTGTACGGCACAAAAGTATTAATTGTACAGCACAAACTAGCAAATGCACAACACAATCTGGAATGACTGCATAATAAGATAAAAACTATCATGTCAAGGCAGTCTAAGCGTTCCATATCATTCCACGATAATCCTAATTTTGATACTTATTCTTTCTTAAATAACATTCTCTTTGACCTTCACCTGTGCTCACTTCATTTAAAAATGCTAAGAGAAATTGGTTAAGAGATGGTAGGAGGACCTAATAACCAGAAATTCAGATAAACGTTTTTTCCGAATATTTAGCAGTAGAGGTTCAAAATATTAGAATTTCAGGACATGTTTTTTTTTTTTTTTTAAATTATAAAGACTATTTTCTGCATTTTCAAATGGTTATAAATGATATAGCTGTTGCAAAACACTGTGTGCATTCACATTTTTCGTTGCATTTGCGCTTAATTTTGAATACAAAATCAGCATTTATTAAAACGACATATCAAATTATCTTTACAGTTATGTAATGTTTCATTGAACCTTTTTGAATATTGTTTTCATATCGAAAATATGAACACGTTTGCTTTAAGCATGCTCCATGTTCTTTCGGTCTTATCGCAAGTTCCGACCGGACAAGCAGGATTTATCGGGGATTGTTGCTTTGGCTGGAGTTCCGGTGGAACTGGTGGGCTGTTGAAGTCGTAAAGGTAGATGTAAAGAACTCTGGAGCGTGCAAGGAAGTTCCATCACGATGTTATATGTCAGACAAAGCGTGGCAGTGTCAATGTTTCGGCAGCTCGTCTAGCTGCGGAAGCGGCGATAGAACTTGGTAGAAAGGCTAAGCGAAGAGGAAAGAATATGTAATCGTTTATCATCAGCCACTCTTCTGACTTTTCATCTCTTATATGTAAAGCAATACAGAACATCGCTGTGCAACAATTCATGTAATGCGTGCATGTACGATACAAATGACCAACATGTTACAATGCAGTATATTTCAGCTCATTGAATTTAATGACTTTCCATACATGTAACATGTGCAGAAAGTTATTATGTTTCAATCATCATAATTTAATCATGTTCCTTGTTTCGTATGCTTGTTTACGTTTGTACAATGAAAACCTAATGCTAATAAACTGTGTAATCAATTTAATGTATCATTCTTTACGAACATATGTATTAACCATTTCCAATAATTTTTTAATTACTATTGTTTTTTAATCTATGTGATTGAAATAAATAATTTAGAATTAACAATTTTTGTTGTTTCTTTGTTATTGCTATAAATGTATTTCAGTTGAGAGGCAAGGCACATTCACGTATTTCTGTTCCTGAAATGTTACTGTAAGGAAACGATATGAAGCAGGCAACATGATCATGAGTTAAAGAGTATATGGCTGCACAGGAATAAAGCAAGGATATGCGAAAATTTCAAATGGACGTTACCTATTCCAATTCGTGATTCTAGTTACCTCCCCTGTCGGTCTCATCAGAATAAAATGAACAGTTCAACTGTTTTACAAAGTGCTATATTTCCTTACGGAAATATTATAGTTTGCCGCGAACACTTGCTGCGATCATGCCGCGAATATCTGGCAAACATGCCGCGAACACTTTTGATACAATTGGTATATTTGCTCGCGGGATGTTTGGTGTTCACTTTTCACATGCAAATTAGTTTTGCCGCGAACAAGTTGCCACGAACTTCCAGCGAACAAGTAGCTGTGAACTTCCCGCGAACAAGTTGCTGCGATAATCCCGCGAACTATTTGCTTCGATCATCTCGCGAACTAGTTGCTGCGAACATGCCGCGAACTAGCTGAAAACCATCACTACAGAAAATGTGTACAAAAAGTATGTACAGAAAAAGTGCAAAAACAAATAAATTAATAGGAATCAGGGATATAAATTTATTGAATAAACTTGAACACTGAGGTTGTAACAAATTCAAATTGTCAAGAATGAACTTTTTCATATCATATTTAGAGCATTTTGAGTTTTAATGATAAATATGTATGAAGTCAACAATAACAGTTACAGTGTCTGAGTGCATGTATTTATTTCATCCCAATGTTTTTTTCTTCTTATAAGTTATATGTATCACTACAAACCTGTCATGTTAATTATTAGACATATGAAGCTTAGAATTTGTCAAAATAAGCTTGTTTTGTATATTTTTCAGATAATCTGATACTTATTTATTTATTTTATTTTGTTGGGTTTAACGTCGCACCGACACAGTTATAGGTCATACGGCGACTTTCCAGCTTTGATGGTGGAGGAAGACCCCAGGTGCCCCTCCGTTCATTATTTCATCACGAGCGGGCACCTGGGTAGAACCACTGACCTTCCGTAAGCCAGCTGGATGGCTTCCTCACATGACGAATTCAAAGCCCCGAATGTGGTTTGAAGTCAGCGACCTTAACCACTCGGCCACGGAGGCCCCCAGATAAGCTGATACAGCTCTGCAAATGTTTAAGCATATCTATTTCGTTTTCAAAATTCTTGATGTTTAATGAGATATATGAGTATAGATATTAAACATAAATTTTCTGACTTACCACAAAAATATATATATATTCCTATCAGCCTCTAAGAATCACTTATGAAAACTGTCTGTAACAATGCACACAGATTTCCTTCTAAACATGTCCAAAATATCTGGTTGTAATTAACTTATGAGACTCATACTTTGACCTTACAGATAATGTTACAAATTAATTGATCTACAATTACCTGATCATATAAAAGCTCTTCATTAACAGTTTACCAAAAGATTATAATCTTCTAAGTTCTTCTCGCGAACGTGCCGCGATCATTGGTCTTCCTGCGAATATCCCGCGAACTAGTATCAAATAAATCGCGGCATGATCGCGGTAGCAGCGAATATCCCGCGAATACTTTCTGCGGATAGGCATGTTCGCAGCATGTTCACGGCATGGTCGTAGCTTTTTGACCATTTCGTAAGGGTTCTCAACAAAAGTACAATCAAGGAATATGTACCTCTTGCCATATACAGTTATGGATCAACAATGAAGTAGTTTACAAGGGGTATAAAACGCCGTCTCTCCATGCTGTCAAAGCGCAGGAAATTTTATTAATGCGTGTTGTATTACGAGCAGAATTTTCGGTGTGCGCGAGAGTGTGTTCATGTAGAAAAAACTGATACAAAAGACAGAGTGAACGGAGTGATTCCGAATATTTCGAATGTGAATATAAAGTTCATTTTTATTCTAGAATCCGTTGCTGCTTATTTTTGTTGTTTTAACAGTAGTCCTCGTTGCTCACACTCACACAATACCAAGATAATAAAAAATAAATATGGGACTATTTTATATATGTCCAGAATATTTGTGATGCGGTCACATAGATATAGAAGGAAACTCAAATGATGCAAGGTTGAAACTTGGTAGTTGATTTAGATCTATAGGCAGTTGCTAAAGCACTGCTTAAAAATCAGCTGAATGACGGGTCAATAGACAATTTTCACATAAGTAATTACTTGTAAAATTGTCACCTGGCGGGGATTTCTTTTATTTTCACTATCCTGAGATCTTGGAACATGTTGGGGGTAAGTGTGGAGTAAGGTGCACCATAAACCGGTTTGTGTGTGCGTGCTTGCGTGCGCGTGCGCGTGCGCGTGCGCGTGCGCGTGTGTGTGTGGTCGTGTGCGCGTCCGCGTCCTGTGTTTACTTTTGGGGAGGCTGCGTTTTTAGAACTTGGCTTTTCCTGTTGGATATGATTCTTTTTTATAATGTACATGCAAACAGGGTCCCCATGGTCAAGGAAAAGTCAGAGGAAAAAGTTTTTTCAAGGTCAGGGAAGTTGGGAAATTCTGTAATTTGGAAATTTAGCAAAAGGGAAAAGTCTGTGACATTTGGAACCAGAATGCAAAAAGCAGATTGGTAAAAAAGTAAAAAAGGAATGAAAATAAAAGGCAGAAGTAGTTTCTTTTCTCCAGGCCACAGCAAACATTTTTTTAAAAAATCCATGATATATTCAAAGAAAAATATAGATTAAATCTGTTTTAACTTTAACAGAATTAAGACTGTATGAATGCTATGAACTGTGTAGTCCTGCATAGTTGCAAAGTTATTTCATCATGTTACCATATAAGTAATAATAAAACTGTCCTTTTTTGCCATTTATGTTTGTATGGAAAAGTTACTTAAGAAAACTTATTACGTACCATTATAACATGTTCATCTTTTTTTACTCAAATTACTGTTTACAGATAATTATGTACAAAACATTGTTAATACTGTGTCGGACAGACTTTGATTTTCATTTGTATTTAAACTGACCTTAGTCTTTTGGTAAACTCTTCTATGTTAAAAAAAATCTAGTTTTCAAGTGCAAAAGATGTTCAGTGTTTAGTGAGTTTAAATAGTCATTAGTGGTTGATATTGTTAAAAGTAAAAGACTATTTCAATAGGATTCTTGGCAGACTTTTAATACGCTGTAATATTTTAGAATTCAGTTAACAGAGAAAGACTGAAAAATTAAGAGAACTAGAAAAGATGCAAACAAATTACATACTAAGGATGGATATTTGGACATATTTGGCATTAAAAATGGAAAGTTAAACAAAAAAGAAAGCAAAACACAAATACCATTGTACATATAAATGGTGTAAGTAAAAATGCTTAAGCCGGAAAAGTAATTAAATCAACATGATAAAAATGTGTAATGTAAGATTTTTTCGTTTACATTTGTTAAGTCATGTAATTATGATTTGTTGAGCAAGCAGAATACGATTTATTGTATTGAATATTCAATTTTTGAATGATTCTATGTCAGATCTTAACTATTATTTGTACAATGCAAACTCAACTACTGTAATGTAAAAAGAAACTAACAACTTCTAAACATATTGCAACATACATGTGCTATTAAGTCTACAAGTAGACTACTCCTATTAATTGTGGAAAAATGCCTTTTCTACAAACAAAATGTATGAATAAGGGTTAATCATCATAGAATGGTGTACATTTGTCTGAACAGACACAGAAGAAAAATCCAAAACTTGATCATAGGTTGTCTTTTAGTGAAAATAGTATGGACCTTTCTTAGTGTCTGTTACATCACACTAAAATAATATAGTGGTCTGTTAAACTGGAACAAACTTTCCTTACACCCTTTAGTTATCATCATAACAGGAAATATGGTAAGGGTTGGCTGATGCGGACAATAGAGGCCAACATTTATCAATAGATGACCAGGTAAGCTTCTCAGAACGCGAAAGTTTTGGTCAGGGAAAATTGGAATTTGGTCAGGGAAAAGACAGAAAAAAAGTCAGGGAATTGTGCTATGTGGGAACCCTGGTAAATTGCTAAACGTAAAATGGATTTGATGAAATAATAAACATAAAAAACATCCAATACATATACTGCTCAGATTTCTGATATAGCTAAAACAAGCAGTTAAGATTTTGAAAAATTGCTCTCATTGGTTTATTTTGTGGAAATAAATAATAATGCCTTTAAAATGTTATACTGAGGGTTAGCCGCAAAATATAGACAGCTAGGATTGTATTATTTTCAGACAGCATTGTTTTAACCTCTGGAAGGTGTCGGGTTTGGACGAAGGATGTCAGCTTAAAACGACATTGCTCAAGGAAGAAAATTGGGGTGCGACTATTTTCCATAGGCATAAAACCACTATAGGTTTAACATTAGGTAAACCTAATTCTTACCTATAGTCAGTATATCAAGTCATAATTTAGTGGTGCAAAGCTTGGACTATGGCTGACAAAACCATAGAAAGGAGTGTTTCCCCGAAAATTAATTGTAAGTTGTAAATTCCTACTAATGAATCTGTCCCATCAGATATGTATTATGCCAGTCCAAAACTGTAGTAAACAACATTAAAAAAAAACATAATTATGATAAAAAAAGTCGTACTGAAATAAATGTGCGGGGTTGTAAACACACCGCATGTTTAGTGTTTAACCCGTTTACAGTTGGACACTATGCTTCACTCTTTGATGTGTCTGAGGAGGGAGCGGGGGCTCTGTGATAATCAGTTTTTAAATCCCACCAGGACTGAACTGATATGATTTCTGTCTTCTAACCTGTAATGTCGGGCTCTTACGGGTGTTTCTCTTGGTGCTCTGTCTGATTACATACGTGTTTGGTTCTTAAGGTTTGTTTTTATATAATTATACAAGAGCATTTTGTTTCTACATGCCATGCCTTTTGTTTCAATTGCGTGTGTTAAATATTCACCTGGCCGGGATTATTCTTTGGGTCAGTATAATTTTAAGCAACATAGAATTTAAAACAAGAGAAATTCATGTGTACCAATATAAACTGTGTATTTGTCAGAAATAAGTGTTGAAGCATCTGGAAATATTATTTTATTTTAGAAATCATCAGGCTTGGAAATGTTAAAAACTGTTTTTATTAGTATTATTAGTGTATCTAAGTACACTATTAAAGACAGACAATTACATATAAATCTATAGAATGAGCTTCCCAATCGGAAAGTTAAAATTTCCAATTCAGAAAGTAATTTCAATGTTGAATAAAATTTTTATTGAGGTATATGAAAAATTGAACGGTAAAAATTTAGACACATTTCTCAAGTTTACAATGGTGTATCTCATTTAATGATACTATGCATAGACTTATGCACTGGATCTTTTGAATAAAACAAGTAAAACAACGATGATTTTACTTCCTGAACGGAAAGCAAGTTACAATAGTCAGTATCATGTTTCCCTTTCAGGAAGTAGGGAAAACCCAGTAGTTGACTTCACGAACGGGAAGTTTCCGTTACTGCTAGAAGAACAAATGATTGAGACACATATTAATAAATTTCAAACCTGGGCGTGTAGTACATGCACCACTTGGTCTGGGTAAGTCGGGGTTAGCAGTTGGGCAGGGCAACGCAAAAGCAGCTTCGGTTTCGGAATTTCTTTGCTCATGCAATCTCAAAAGATTAAGCTTGGATATGCCTACATTGTTTCGACACAGCAGAAACGGACATAAATGCTGGAAACGTGGATGGCATTCCCTAGTTTGGCAATTCTCAACCAAGCTCTTCTGAGGATCGCAGACGCCTCTCCCGTGTTTGTTTAGTGCCATTCCTTCACTTCTTTTTGCCAAGAAGGCTTCTGTGGTCCGAAAAATCCTACATCACATGGTTGAGAATGAGGCAGTAGAGAACACCTTCATTGTCGTGACAGTATGTAGCTGCTTCTAGCAACATATGTGTTAATATATGTGTTAGCTTACAGTACTCCACAAGACTAAGTTCTCCATTTTTTTTTTGTCTGAACTGTATTTCTCGCAAGTGTTGAACCAAGCTTGTACCTCCGAGACAGTTCACCTATCAGGGTAGAGCGTGGAACGCCTGTAATCGAAGCTTTTTTTTCCAGGATACACAATCGGACCCGACCATGCGCACGGCAGCCTCCAGTTTAGATGAAGAGTATCTTCGATTTGCCTTGACATCTATAAATTTAAATTTTTAAAATTGTTTTTGGTTATATAATATATTGGTTATATAATATATTGGTTATATAATATATTGGTTATATGTTTTGCTCTGTCCATTGTATTAACTGAAAATAATTTATTGGGATATGTTTATTTCTTCGATTCTTACAACGCAAATCATTTGCATTTTACAGTGGATCTACTACATTTTCAGCTCAATACGACATGTCACAATTTATCCCCATTGTTAGAAAATGATACACTGCCAAAGGAAATTTTCGATATTTGTTTGATTTTTAGACATATTTATAAACTAGTGTTCTAACAGTTGGCAAACTATATCAAATAAACGAATTATCGTCAAATACAGAGATTTTGTTATTTGACACAGTCTTGTATATTTTGATCTTCTTAGATCGTTCAGCACGACTTTAATTTCGTGTTGTTGGTACTGTTTAAGTTTCTCATCCTGGGCGATTCCAATATTTCTGCTTTCATAGCTTTGTGTATTGTATAATCATCAAACTATTGCTATGGTACTTGCTTTTTGTTCTTTTGGAAGTTCCTGTGATATGCAGGCTCAAAAACCTCAGATCATGTTTTTTTCCGTTTAGGATAAACCCATTCTTTTAACTGGGGACCATATGCTGCTTTTCATAGAATTACAAGCTAGTTCCATGAGCACTGCCGTATGAACAAATCTGTAGATGTCTCTAATTTAAATAAAATTGTTTTATTTTATACTTGTAACATGTGTAAATGTTGAGTTCTGTTCAACCCGGGACTAGATAGCGTGGACGGCAGCATGCATTTCCACTACCGTCCATGAACAGACTCAATCAAACCGAGCTTGCAAAATTTTCATTTTTGTCGTGTTGAGCGACCTGTGGAGTCTCCACTTTTTTCTGTTTTATATTGAAATCATTTGCTACAAAGTTCATATATAACGTAAGTGACAAAAGATCAGTTTTCTATCAGTGTGTGTCGGAATTAACCACTTGGTGATTTTTGTCGGCCAAATGAATACAGCATAAATGAAGTTTCATCAATTGATCACAGTACCACATGTCCTCCGACATTACCTATTGTCTTCATATGGCGCTTCAACAACAACTTCGAGCTTAACATTCTTCACAATAAGAGAAAATAAACCACACCGTTGTCCATCAATAATATTTTGATAGAAAATGAAAAACATATAAACTATAATGATAAATCATTAAAATTCAAATGATTTTGTTGCGTTTGGCACCAACAAATTCGTCGATTTATGTTAAATCATAGCAAGAAAACGTAGATGATGGAGCATTTAGTCAACCACCCAACCTTCCGTTAATTATTGCTCCGGTTATAATTGCCCAGGTACGAAATGACGATGGGAGGGGTGCAAATTTTATTTCGGGTTCCGAATGTTACACGCATGAAAATTGCAATCCTTGTGAATGTTCGGAAATAGCTATTTAGTTGGTTTAACAGGCTTATTTTATTACATATATAGGGGACTCCGGATGTTGCGCAACCAGTTATGAAGCTACTCAGCAGGAGGAACCTCTTCCGTTTGTGTGGGTCAGATGAATCTCCCCAACGGTAAAGATTCTTGGAATAGATAGAGAACTTGTGGTTTCTTGTAAAAGTGATCGGCCAGTATGACCTGCTTAGATTTATATGCACATGACAGGCACGTAGCTCAGCATACTAACATACGCACAAGCATGTCGTCATTTTTCGACAATAGCAATATAAAAAAAAATTCAATAAATAAAATTTGAAGGCTGAGGGGATGAGGTGTAAGATGAAATGAAGATTCAAAGAGACTTTTTGCACACATTTAATGTTGAACTGTGATAGAGATATACAGTACATCACCTACAAGTATTAATTAAGCAGCCACTTCCCTTAAGTAGCCAAGAAACTTCCCAAACTGACTATTCTATTGTGCCGAATAAAATGTTTTAAGACATTGGTTTGATATAATTATTGGCAACACCTTTGACCCTCAACCTTGGCTGATTATACAATACTGGACCTTATTTGAAACTGAAAAGGGAAGATCAAAGTATAAACTAGTATCTATAATGTTTGACATAATTTGTTTGAGACTTTGAAGTATGGTAAGCGTAAACGCGTACAGGAAGTTATCATTAGGTTCAACACATCTGACCGAAAGAGTTTTGCTATTGTTCGTTTAAATTCTAAATTTGACGGGAAACTTATAAATGTACAACTCGTTTAAATGGGTCAACCGTGTAGTTGTATTTACAAAATAGACTGGCCCGGTTTATAGGTTGGTCAGGGCTACGATATGTATTGTATTTTGCCATCGAAATATTTCTATAAAATGTTTCTTCCCCTTCCGTTTGGATCCGTCCATGTTTCCAAACACGTTTGTTTATTTTATAGACATTTTTTTTTGTATTTCAGTAGTATATCTTATAAATCCTTTGAAGATTACAAAAGTTTCTTTATTGACATGTCTGAATCATGAAAATATCATGAAAGGCTATCAAATTATGTTCACCTGGCATCCACTTTTTGTAATAGTGGTAAAATTTTTGTTGATATTAACCAGTGTGGAATCATCTATATTTATATTTTGAGCACGACAAATAAAAGTGCGCTTTTACAGTAGAAATTATTAATAGGAATGGGAGTACAAAATCTGCATTAGGCAATTTTAAAATCTATATTCATGTACATTTATTTTGACCGTATCCCAGAGTTTCAGATATGCAACAGAAATGTTTTATCAATCACTGAACTAGCTAATAAATCACATTAAAAGTTGAACGTCTTAATTGAAGACTGAAACGTCGAGATCTGATCATTTTTCAAACATGTCCTCGTAAGTAGGAGACCGAAATAAATGCAATTTCATAATTACATGATTTGTAGCAGTTTTTATTAAGTGTATAATTCCCATCGAAGAATTTTGATTGGAATATTGCTTCGCTACTCTTCGTGGTATAAAAGTAGCTAAATGCGTTTCACATTTCTACAAGACGCTGTCTTCCGGCAACCCTTTGAATTTCACATCTGAAAAGTTAAACTTCCATTAAATCATATCATTTACAGTATGAGGCTGGTGTGTGTTTCTATTATTCGAACGGAGATATCAAGTGCTTTTTTTTATTCCCAATCCCATTTTATTTTACAAATTCAATGACACTGCAACTTACGCCCATATTACCAAGTAATGTGATCCCAGCAATTAAAAAAACATAAAAACTTACTTTGCAGCATTCATTACGCTTCATACATTTTAAGATCATTTTTTTCCTCAGTATTGTAGATATTGTTTCATTTAGCGTGTTTAGATCACGATGCAAGTGTAACTTAATGTGTAACATTTTTGACTGCAAAACTTGATTTAGTATTGTATTTGGTAAATCTTTTGAAGATTACTAAACTTTCTTTACTTGCGTGTCTGAATCAGGAAATGATGTCAAAATATGTCAACCTGACATCCATTTATTGTTACAGTGGTAAAATCATTTGATGAAAATCACACACCCATTAAAAATGTTAGTGGGTAGTAGGGTGGAAGGTAGCCTTCAGTGCTATAAACGGATTTTCAATTTTAATTACAGTCAAACTTGCTTGAGAGACCATGTCTTATTTTGAGATCACTTGCATTAAGATCAAAGATTAAGAAATGCGCGCACCAACTGAAGTATGATACTGAAATATCACAGTTGTAACGTCGTATCGTGTATTTACGCTGTTGTCTGTTCCATATTTTATATAACATACCTACTCGAAAATGAAAATTGAGGACATAATTACTAAACCGAGATTAGATACTACCGGAAAGCCTGGTAATTCATACAGCTGAGGCAAACTGAAAGACGAAGACTAAAAATAATGTCTCAGGTAAAAAAAAAACTACCGGCGAGGCAGTTGAGGCAGAACAATCGACCATGGCAAATGTACGGAATCCTGTTACCGCCATCGACTTTTCGACTTGACAGATACGCGAAAACTTGAAATTAAGCATCTAATTTCAACTTTTCGTGCTATAAATTTACCGCGAAAAGTCGAAATCTTAAAGCTTTGGCCCGACAATTGTCATGCAAACGTCAACTTTTCGACCTAGAATCAAGCGCAAAAAGTAGAAATTAAGAGAGCTCATTTCAACTTCTCGTGCTAAAATATTTCCTCGAAAAGTTGAAAAGTCGAAGTTTGTAACACGACAACTGTCGTACAAATGTCAACTTATCGACTGAATTTGTAGGGCGAAAAGTATAAATTTAAATCTTAACTTCTACTTTTCGTGCCAGTTCTTTGGCTGATAATTTCGCGATATTATCGCTTAAATTTCGACTTTTCGTTCTAGGGTTAGGGTTAGAGTTACTTAGTTTAGTGTTACGGTTAGGGTTAGTTAGTTAGTCCCAGAACGAAAAGTCGAAATTTAAACGATAATTTCGCGAAAATATCGGCCAAAGTCTTGGTCGAAAAGTTGAAGATAGGCCACATAATTTCAACATTTCGCGCCAGATTATGGGTCGACAAATTGATGTTTGTACGACATTTCTCGGGTCAAAAACTCCAAGATTTCTACTTTTCGCTGGACATCTTTGCGCGAGAAGCTGAAGTTAAGGCTTTTAAATTTCTACTTTTCGCGCTTGAATCTAGATCGAGAAGTTGACGTTTGCACGACAATTGTCGTGTTAAAAACTTCAAGTTTTCGACTTTTCGCGGTAAATGTTTAGCGCGAAAAGTTGAAATTAGATGCTTAATTTCAAGTTTTCGCATATCTGTCTGGTCGAAAAGTCGATGGCGGAAACAGGATTCCGTACAAATGAGGCAGAAAAAAGATGACCGAGGCAAGTGCCTCGGTTGCCTCAGTAGTCGTTACGGTCAACAGTAGATCTAAATTTTTGAGGACTGTTGACAGGGCTACTAAAACTCTTAATACGGCTATGTCAGTTTTGATAGCACGCGGAAGAAAAAGTATGTCATGTTCCTTTTGTGACACTCAGTCATATTCTTTCAGATAATATTTCTTCTTTAAACTAGATCGCCAGGGAGCGTAGCAGGTTTCCCTTAAAGTCTATAGCTGTAATGGGACGTCTGAGAAAAAAATCAAAGAATTACGAACGTAATACATATAAATAGTGATGCTGTATTTGAGTATTTTTCGCATGAATGACATGACTCTCTGATTACAGCAAGGCCAATTAAAAAAAAATGAATTTAAACCTTTTCTTCATTTTATTGCAACTTTTCGCAAAAATTTAAGTTATTTGCATTGTATTTTGCTTTGAAGTTGTAAAATGATTCATTCAGCAAGAAATAAAAAAAAAAATCTACTAATTTTGAACACTAACCCGACATTTCACGGTCAAAATCAGCTTTTATTGTCCAAAATTCCAACCCAAAACAAGCACACTTGTCTAAAATAAGGCGAATAATTAAAACATACAAGTTTCATGATTATTTTTCATATACGATACGTCTTTTTAAATAATTTTCAACAAATATCTGACAATTAATAAAAGCTGAATTATCTTCAGACAAAAGTAATATTTTAGCTGTAGTATAAGTTTAAGACCACTAATAGTTTTCCCAAAGACTTCCATTAAATAAAATCAAGAACTATCTAAGTTCCACCAAAATAACGAACAAAGAAGATATGAATAGTGATACTTATTGATAATAATAATAATAATAATAATAATAATAATCATGATAATAGTCATAAAATTGATAATAACTTTATTCAATTAAAGAGGATAACATATTTGGCAATAGCAAATCTAACATATGGTCCTCTAACATAATAATGTATAAATTCATCCTAATATATACAGTGAAGTGAAAGACATGAATAAAATATTGTATTATGAACAAATTAATTCTTGCCTGTCAAGGATGTGACACAATGTGATTGCTCAAGGCAGGTTGAAATTAGACCAAAATGTTAGCTGACTGGCTGCTAAATGCAAGTGGCTGCTTAATACAGGTAGCAGTTAAGGCCAATTTCACTAATTATTTCACGAACCAAAGCCCTTCGTTACGGAATGCTCTTCACTCATTTGCCAGCATAAGGTCTATTATTGACGTACAAACGTTTTCCCATGTTGTTGCAAGCCTGTATTCTCCCCTTTCCAGTGTCCAGAGAATTCTTGTTTGTGTCTTGTAAAGGGTCCTAAGCATCGGTGTCATCAAATTTTCATCAACCTTTTCCTTGAACATGAGTATAATTGGTTTTTTCAGCATACATGCTTGATCAAGTTCATTTATACAGTAAGTGCTAGAACAAAAGTTTTCCGACACTAGAAAAAGAACAACTGATACCCTTTCCAGGCTTAAAGAGATTTCGTTATGAACCATAAAACCGATTCTAAAATGTTCATCTCCTGTAAGGATCAGGTCACGATCCACCCCGAATATTTCTTTGAAAACGTTATTTAGAGGAATTTTTATATATTCTGTCGCAAACTCTTTGTCTTCTGCGCTGTATGACAGCATTACTAAGAATTCAAATGGCCCAAAACCACGCTGTATTTTTGCAATAACTTGCGCACGTTTGTGATCATTTCGCCTCTTTTTTCTATGCAAAAATATTATCTTAATAAGAACTGCAATTAGCAACAAAAGAAGTCCACACGAACCACTTGTGACAATAATGATCAAAGTTCTGTCGCAAATATTATGAACATCATCCAATGTTGCTTGTGTAATATCTTCTTCTTTGCCATTTTTATTGATGCATTTGATTGCTTGTGATTCTATATTTATTAAGAATGTCGTTGTTAGCCATCTGATAAATTCTCTGGAGTCGCACGTAGAACAGGAAAATGGATTCGAACTCAGAACCACTCTCGGCCCTTCAAGATCAGACATGTTTCTATTGTTGCCTACGAAAATGGCCTTTAAGTTGTTTAAGGATGATGTATCAAGAATTTTAATTCTATTGTTGGAAAGGTCAAGGAGACGAAGATGTTTAAGAGTCCCCAAATCTAGATGACACTGCTCTAGTCTATTATTTGACATATTTATTTTTTCAAGTTGGGGGTTTTGACCAAATGTCTCATAAGGTATGAAGGTTATGTCATTATCTGTTAAGTCAATATACTTCAGATTTTGCGACAACCTAAACAGGCTTTCAAACATTGTTACGTTTTCATTTATCATTTTTAAAAGGTGATTATGAGCAAGTCTTATATCTTCAAGATTAACCATACAATAAAATATACTTGGATGAATATACTCCATACCATTATTCGACAAGTCAAAAGTAATTAGTGATTGCATGTTAGAATTATTACATTTGAATTCAACATCAAATCGTTTGAAATTATTTTGTTGTGCGATCCAGTGCTTTGTGCTCCATTCATAGTTGTCCGTATAGAGTGTGCAGTTGTAAACCCATATTGACATTGTCTCAGTATTTAAAACTCCAGTAAAATTTACCGTTTCTGCCGTAAATGCGGTACTTATGTCCTCCGCATTGTTTTTATCTGGTATAACAACTACGTTCCTGAATTTAAATGTTCCTGATAGATCTAGCCATTTCATTGGAAGCGTAGCAAAACTGAAATCTAGAACTTTCAGTGTCTTTAAACCATCCTTTGTCAACCCGTCAGTAATTATGTCAAATATGTTGCTGAATGATAAATCTAAGGTTTTGAGATTATGTAAACTGAGAATTACTGCTGTTAAGTTTAAGTGTGGCAACTGCATTTTACTCATCTTGAGATATGTGATATTACGCGCCAAAATATCTATGTTTGTTTTGTCCATTTTGTATGGTCCCAAAACTGTACCTGTAGAGGATAGTATCAAGTATTTAAGGTTTGGCAATTTGTTTGTTCCATTTAATGCTCTAAATAATGTATCCATTGGTAATCGTACACACCTGCTAATATCAAGTGTTTCAACATTACGAAGGCCGACAAAAACATCCGATGACAGTAAAAATTCCCTTTCAGAATGTATACGTATTTCCTTTAAATGCTTTAAATTAGTGAAACAGTTGTTTTCAAAACCTATATTTGCTTCATCCTCAAGTTCATTGACTATTTCCACATACTCCACAATGTTGTCTTTAGTGGAAAAACTAGATTCATCACACGGCATATCTTGGTTATTTTTCACCACATTTACAATCCGTACTCTTGGGAATCCAACAGGAATTTCTTTCGGAATAAAATTGCACTCCCATGTGATATCGTCTGCTGCCATGCACAAATGATCAATTTCGCTTTCAGTTTTAGACTCTGATGCAGAAATAAAAAGAAAAAACAGAAACAAAATGTTGCACATGGTGACAATTTGCCACAGATTCTGTCTCTTAAAATTTGTGACTTTATCCATGATCTAGTCTTAATCTAACAATTTAACAGTGCATGTCTACTGACTGGTAACATACAATGAAGAAATCAACACTTTTATACCAGTCTACAAAATATTTTGCGAAGAAAGGTTTATAACCAGTCTGTCGTAAATAGAGCGTTTACTTAATGGCGTTTTTTTCTGTTTACGGTAGTAAACAGAAACGGAATCAACCACAGGTGGCAGTAACGTACCTAGGATACAGTATGGGTCATACTTAAAAATATAGCAATTATAATGTTTTCTTAGAAAAAAAATGCCAAAAATCATTTTGAAAAAAAATTGCCACTGTGACAATGAGCCATTAGAAAGGTCTTTATGAGCATTTTGATATGTGCATTTTATCCAGGTTCGTATTTTGTTTTTCAAAAATGTTTCTTTATCAATTGTTGGCCGTCTTTTGGGTAAGCAAATATTCTTTCAGAAAAATCTTACTTCAAAGCCCACTTGCAAACCGTTTACGCTCAACGAGCGAGCAATGGCGTAAAAACGGTAGTTTTTTTCTCTATGCGAATAAATCTCACACATTTTTATTACCAAAGACTTCTCCCTTTTTTTAACAGTTCTTTCAGCGTTATGAAAGGCTTGATGATGACTTTTATATATAAAATTAACTTACTGCCAGGCATTCTTTGCCTTTTAAATTTCCAAAACGCTCAGGTGAGCTAAAAGCGTTCAATGCCAATGATGCAAAAATGCAGTCTTATCACTATTTATGTTTCGATGGAACTATACAGTACAATACAAATCTGATGAATAACTTGTACAGACCTGGGCAATATTAGTGCACTGTTTGACCGGAGAAATTATAAAATTTTGACTATCGTTCCTAGCCTTTTTGTCAACCAGAGCTATCACTGAAGGTGACAAATACTTCCAGGCACCGTTTCGATACAGGTAAGGAGACTCTATACATTCATGTGGCCTGGTGTTTACTTTCTGCAAGTTGTCTTGGCGAGGTTAAAAACCTTTTCAAATTTTATGAAAATCCTTCCAGAAACAAGATATAGAGTATACTCAAAGATGGGGTCCCAGTTAGGTGTCTGCGCAAAATGTTTTTTTTTTATTTTATTTATATTTTAGGGCAATATACCTACATGGAATAAGTTTCATTGACAAGCGTTACTGTTACCAGTCTTGACATACTTTTATAGATGTTCACATTTAAAGTGTGTGGGGTAACCTGACACGTGAAGTGGCACACCAGAACACAATTCGTTATCTTTGAAAAAGTGGGTTCTAACTTTACCTAAAACTTTCAGATAAAAACTATCAAGGACATCAAAAATTTGCATTTAAATTGTAATGAATACTTTTCACAAGGCACAATTGCATGATCAAATTACTTTCTACTACTGTCTTAATTTTATTAAATACAGCCTTGGGTAATAGACTTTTACAAAATTTTGTCTACTATATACATGTGTGCCATTGAAAAAAGTAAGAGTTGAAGCATCTGGAAATACTATTTTGTTTTAGAAATCATCAAGCAGGGAAACGTTAAAAAGTGTTTTATCAGTATTATTTGTGTATCTTAAGTACCCTATTCATAACAGGCAATTCCATATGAATCTAAATAATGAGCTTAATGAAATTAAGTAATTTCAATGTTGAATAAATTTTGTTCCTGTGATATGCAGGCTGTATAACCTCAGATCCCCTTTCTAAATTCCAGTTTGTTTACTTTTGCCCACTGTTTTTTTTTTTTTTTTGTTGTTGTTTTTTTTTAATTTCTTTTCTTTCTTTTAGGACAAATAACCATTCTTTTAACTGGGAACCATACGCCGCTTTTCATGGAATTACACACTGGTTCAATGTGCACTGCCGTATGAATAAATCTGTGGATGTCTCTAATTTTTTTATACTTGTAGCACGTGTAGATGTTGAGTTCTGTTCAACCCGGGACTGGAGGGTGTGGACAGTAGCATGCATTTCCACTACAGACTCAATCAAACCGAGCTTGCATTTTTTTATATTTTTGTCGTGTTGAGCAACCTGTGGAGTTTCCACCTTTTCTGGGTTTTTTTTTTATTGAAATCAGTTGCTACAAAGCTCATATATAACTTAAGTGAAAAAGGATCAGTTTTCAATCAGTGTTTGTCAGAATTAACCACTGGGTGATTTTATCGGCTAAATGAATACAGCATAAATGAAGTTTCATCAATTGATCACGGTACCACATCTCCACGCGACATTACCTATGACGATTTGATAAAAGACATTGTGTCTGAAATCATTCGTCCTCCACCTCTGATATTTCATGTGGGGAAGTTGGCAGTTACTTGCGGAGAACAGGTTTGTACTGGTACAGAATCCAGGAACACTGGTTAGGTTAACTGCCCGCCGTTACATAACTGAAATACTGTTGAAAAATGGCGTTAAACCCAAAACAAACAAACAAACTATCGTCTTCATATGACGCTGCAACAACTACTTCGAGCTTAACATTCTTCAAATTAAGAGAAAATAAACCACACCATTGTTCATCAATAATATTTTGATAAAAAAATGAAATACATATAAACTTAAAGATAAATCATTAAAATTCAAATGATTTTGTTGCTTTCGGCACCAACAAATTCATCGATTTATGTTTTATCATAGCAAGACATCGTAGGTGATGGAGCATGTAGTCAACCCCACAACCTTCAGTAAATTATTGTTCCGGTTATAAGTGCCCAAGTACGAAATGACGATGGGAGGGGTGCGAATTTTATTTCGGGATCCAAATGTTACACGCAGGAAAAATGCAGTCTTTGTTTAGCTATTTGGTTGGTTTAACAGGCTTATTTTATTACATATATATGGCACTCAGGGCGTAGCGCTACCAATTATGAAGCTACTCAGCAGGAGGATGTGAAAACTGGAAACCCTTTCCGTTTGTGTGGGTCAGTTGAATCTGGGAATAGATAGTGAACCTGTGGCTTCTTGTAAAAGTAATGGCCAGTTCTATAATGCATATGACAGGCACGTAGCTCAGCATACTAACATACGCACAGGCATGTCATCATTTTTCGACAATAGGAATATAAAAAAAAGAA
This sequence comes from Mercenaria mercenaria, assembly GCF_021730395.1. NCBI lineage: Eukaryota > Metazoa > Mollusca > Bivalvia > Venerida > Veneridae > Mercenaria > Mercenaria mercenaria. Next base: position 27,002,186 of record NC_069361.1, on the reverse strand, counting down.
ACTCAATAAATAAAACTTGAAGGCTGTGGGGATGAGGTGTAATAATGATGAAATGAAGATTCAAAGAGACTTTTTGCACACATTTAATGTTGATCTGTGACAGAGATATGGAGTACATCCTGCCTTAGCGGTCACCTGCAGGTAAAAATTAAGCAACCACTTGCCGGTAGCCAACCAAGAAACTTCCAAAACTGACTATTCTATTGTGCCGAATAAAACGTATTAAGACACTGGTTTGATATAATTATTGGCAACAATTTTGTCCCTCATCCTTGGCTGATATTACAACACTGGAGCTTATTTGAAACTGAAGAAAATCAAAGTATAAACTAGTATCTACAATGTTTGACAATATTTGTTTGAGACTTTGAAGCGTGGTAAGCGTAAACGTAAAAAAGAAGTTATCATTAGGTTCAACACATCTGACCGAAAGAATTTTGCTATTGTTCCTTTAAATTCTAAATCTGACAGGAAACTTATTCTGCCACTCTTCAAATGTATACTGTCATTTTGATACAGTAAACACATTTTTGCCGGTAAACTTGATCACAATTATATCTTATAAATCCTTTGAAGATTACTAAAGTTTCTTTATTGACATATCTGAATCATGAAAAGATCATGAAAGGATATCAAATTATGTTCACCTGGCATCCAATTTTTGTAATAATGGTTAAACTTTTGTTGATATTAACCAGTGTGGTATCATTCGGCGCCGCCCAGAAGGCGGCGTCGAGTATATGGGATACACTTCTATTTCGGACCCTGTAAAGATGGTAATGAATAGTTTCGGAGTGATAAACTGAACACAGTGAATAGTTTGTAAAAGGATCAACGATATTGCACAATAGATTTTAGCGAATAAACAAAAGATGGCAAAAAGAAAACATAAAAAAATGTATGTAATGCAACTTATTATGTGATTTAAAACAATGTTATCTGTCTTTCCTCTCCTTATTTGTAGAGCAGAAAATATTTTTTTATTTACAATTTCGTCAAAATGTTGATCCGATTTATAGATAAGGGAGGTTACTCTGTAAGTCAAGTTTTCTATTTCTGATCTTAGCATGACCTACTTACCTATCTCATTTTCTATCAATAGAACACACCGCAGATATACCATACTGCAACGCGTGAATCGCCTGGACAAGGGAGCGTTCGTGTATTTTACAATAACCTTTCAGTAAACTTCGAAGAGAATATTAAAAAAATAAAAATACGGGAAATTACAATTTGCCTGCATAAAATTCCTTGAAAAGAAAAACGTATTAACAAACTAAATAAAGGAATCAATCAGCATATATATGTTGAAATGAACAAAGGAAGTGCCGCTGTTAACTTATTTTTAACCTTTTGTCTTAAGGTACAGTGATGCAATTTCAGAATGCGCACATTTTTTGCAAATTCCTATTTTGTTTGTTTGTTTTATTTTTTATTATTATCTTTTTTTTTTTTTTTTGCCTTACGGTTCAACGAGGACTTCAAGTTTATCGTTCGTCCGGAAAAAAAAGAATTCTATGATATTCAAAAAATATATAAGAAAGATTCATGCTTTGTGAATAGGGGCAATATAGAGATTATTCATGTTATATCATTCTTTTCTTGTACAAAATATTTTGGTTGTTTTAGCAACGGGAACAGTAAAATGCTGTGTATAATCTGCATTCTGAAATCTATAATATAGGTGACTAAGGTCCATGAAACTTCATCAGTAAATAGAAAACACTCATTACATTACATGATAATAAAAATAATGGTTTCTGTGAACCACAACTTTGAAATAATTATCTTTCAACATTTCCTCATTTCCCAGCAAACTGCATTTCTGTGAAACTTCATACACACGCTCCTGCATATAAGAACTTTTCACAGGTGCTGACCTTAGTTACTTTAATTTTGTATGTAAAGGGACCACCTACTCGCAATGTCAATGTCATTGCAAGTAGAGGATTTATATTGCATGGTAATACTTTTCTATCATGTTTATTCTTCATGTTTTAAACAGTTTATAACATATATTGTTTATGTGCTAATGTTGATAAAGGGACCACCTACTCGCAATGTCAATGTCATTGCAAGTAGAGGATTTATATTGCATGGTAATACTTTTCTATCATGTTTATTCTTCATGTTTTAAACAGTTTATAACATATATTGTTTATGTGCTAATGTTGATAACTTGTAGCCAGTCAGACTAATAAAGTAATGATTAGATGATTTCTCATATTGCAATAAATGTACTTCAGACACAACACTTGGCGGCGTCTTTGATGCTTGCATCAATGAATTTCCTTGTCTACATTTGAGCTATGAAATATAAGTGCGCGCCTACAGTGGAAATTATTAGTAGGACTGGGAGTACAAAATCTGCATTAGGCAAATCTAAAATCTATTTTCAAGTACATTTCTTTTGACCGTATCCCAGAGTTTCAGATATGCATATGCAACAATCACTGAACAAGAAAGTTGTATCTACATTTTACTGCCCAATAGTCAATACTGATTATAACTGGTAACAAGCTAATAGATTACATTAAAAAGTTAAACGTCTTAATTGAACGATTGAAACCTAGAGACCTGATAATACTTCAAATATGTCCTCGTAAGTAGGAGACTTGTTAAACTTCCATTAAAACATTTCATTTCCAGTATGAGGCTGCTGTCCATTTCTATTATTCGAACGGAGATATCAAGTGCTATTTTATTCCCATTTTATTCCCATATTTTACAAATTCAATGACATTGCAACTTATGTCCATTTTATTAAGTAATGAGATCCAAGCAACTAAAAAGGCAAAAAAACTTACTTTGCACCATTCATTACGCTTCATACATTTTAAGATCATTTTTTCTACAGTATTGTATATATTGTTTCATTTAGCGTGTTTGAAATACGATGCAAGTGTAACTTAAGATTACTAAACTTTCTTTACTTGCGTGTCTGAATAATACGGTGCCCCTAAAGTGACATGTTACGCACTTTTTTTCCACTTAGGTAATGTGAGACTTTTTTATTTCGTTTAAACGAAATAACTATTTCGTTTAAACGAAATCATTTCGTTTTAACGAAATAACTAATTCGTTTAAACGAAATGATTTTGTTTTTACGAAATGTTATTTCGTTTAAACGAAATGATTTCGTTTAAACGAATTAGTTATTTCGTTAAAACGAAATGTTATTTCGTTTAAACGAAATGATTTCGTTTAAACGAAATAACTAATTCGTTTAAACGAAATAGTTATTTCGTTTGATTTCGTTTAAACGAATTAGTTATTTCGTTTAAACGAAATCATTTTGTTTAAACAAAATAACTATTTCGTTTAAATGAAATCATTTCGTTTAAACGAATTAGTTATTTCGTTTGATTTCGTTTAAACGATTTAGTTATTTCGTTTAAACGAAATCATTTTGTTTAAACAAAATAACTATTTCGTTTAAACGAAATCATTTCGTTTAAACGAATTAGTTATTTCGTTTAAACGAATTAGTTATTTCATTTAAACAAAATAGTTATTTCGTTTAAACAAAATGATTTCGTTTAAACGAATTAGTTATTTCGTTTAAACGAAATAGTTATTTCGTTTAAACAAAATAGTTATTTCGTTAAACTATTTTGTTTAAACGAAATAAAAAAAGTCTCACATTACCTAAGTGGGAAAAAAAGTGCATAACATGTCACTTTAGGGGCACCGTAGTATTATGAAATGATATCAAAATGTGACAACGTGACATTCATTTATTGTTATAGTGGTAAAATCATCTTAGTCTTTGTCGAATTGTCTGAAAATAAGAGTTGGTGACTTTTTTGCTATATCTGACGAAGTTGTGTTTTTTTGAAAGTTTAAACACCCAACCTCTCAAAATCCATTGGTAACATTTTTTATCATCATTATTTTGGCGGCCATATTGATTTCAAAATGGCCGCCACAAATTATGCTATTTTTTATTTTCTTACCACTTAAATTTCTCTAAAATGTACTCTATGCACTTCGTATGTTACATAAATGCTACAGTGTATTAAACAAGAGTTTAAATGGAACATTTAATTATATCTTGTGTTTTTAAAGTGGAGTAATTTATGCTTAAAATGAGATAATTCGCTTGTAATGTTATAAATTCGGTATAATATTTAATGTCTTCAAAATACAGATATGAAATGAAGCAAATACATTTCTTTATACAAAATATGCCTAAATCAACCATACTGTATGTCTTTTAAGTAAATGGTTACAATTTAAAACATAGCAATAATATGATAAAGACAAAGTAAAGGGAGGTAAAAATCAAAAATCCGTATTTTCTTCTTGGCATCCTATATTATTGAAATTATTCAATTATCAGCAAAGCGATTGCATTTATTACATTAAATAAGCCAAGGTAAACTTTATGTGTTGCTATCAGTATTTATCTTTTTGGTTTGATTAAAAAGGGAGATAATTACAAAATATGAGAAATATATCCAGATATTTTAGAATGAACATTCACACTCTACCAATTTTTCTCCTTTTGGGACTTCAGTTATGATATACAATGCTTAATTATAAAACTTTTAACTTTTAAGATAAATTGTTGTTATTATTATAAAATGTTCATTTTGTGGTGTTATACTTTTATTGAATGGCGACTGTCTCAGAGCAATGCATGACTGAGTGCTTAAATGGCCTTCCCCCAAACAAAAAAATCAAGTAACAAATGGTATCAAAATCGTGAATAAATGGTGAACAAATCGGGATTTGCCGATTTATAACACCATTTGTTTACGATTCATTTAATGAATCGGAAGCAAATCGGGTTTTGCAGAGAAAGTCCCTCCCCAATTCATTGCAAATAACTGATTTGTTTACCATTCATTAGAAACAGATATTTTGTGCAGTACCATTCATTACCGATTCATTAAAAAGTAAAGTTGTGACTTTTTGGGCGGGCGGGAAACATGAGTATATTGTCAACCATCTTTAATGCATTTTGGCGGGATAACTGAAATACACAGAGACACCACATCCTCTAAAATACTGGAATTTTAACTGTTATGGAGTAAGTGCAAATGTTTGATTGTTTATATAGTTGTAAAAGGACATGCTTAAGTGCATACATTAACTCTTTACACTATATTTGAAGCTGTAAAGTTTTTAGGAAATAATTACAAGATTGTCATATGTTTTCATGACAACTTTAACCCTTTACTCCATACAGATACAATAGTATTGATTATTGATACCCAATACACTCAGTAGCATTATCTGTACACTATCTCTATACAGGTTATTGGAGAAAAATGCAAAATTTATACCTGTGTTACTCAGATCAAAATTAGTCTATGAATACTTGTTTTAACCATTTAGTGTCCAACATAATTTATTTTTAGAATTAAATTTCCTTTCTGATGGTATATTTTTCATAATTTTGTGATAAATATTTTTCACAATAAAAAGCTGCAAACCTAAAACCTTAGAATATTATTATACTTTAGCTGTTTTATGCATGTGATACAGCAGAAAAGAAATATTTTTACTGTTACAAATGCACAATTTTATTAATTGAAGGTAAATGAAAGACTAGAAAGGTCTATATTAAGTGATTTTCAAAATAAGCAAACCCATTTAATTAATCATTAAAATCTACACCCCTACCAAACTTACAGAACTTCATAGATCATAAAATTAATTAATTACGTAATGTTTTGATAAGTAGCACTGATCAAAGACACTTTCTATAAAATTTGTTGATCCACATCATAAAATAATGATGCAAACAACACCCTAATTGCCTTGTTTTGACAGCTGTGCACAATAAACAGGCTTCCAAGGGGTCCAGGTCAATTAGCATAAATTCCATTATGTGGACAAGTGATCTATGGATTTTAATGGTTGTTATGGTAACCACACCTTTTATTACACCAATATTTTGTCTCACTTTTACATAATTTGCCATAGTTGAATGATAGAATGCAAATAATAACTTGTTTTTGGGTCACCTATGTACTTTTCCATCCATCAATAGCTGTCCTAATATATATAAAGTCAGTGTGATTTTCAGAAAATGCCACCTGAATTAAAAGTGATAATTATCAATAAATTACAATTATAACCACAAGTTTTTCTGAAACTGATCTTTTATTAACAGTTTAAACTTCACAAATATCCTTTTGTGGGCTTCATTGCCAATATATTTTATTGGTATTTTGCATTTAAACTATCAGTGTAGTAGAATGCGATAAAAGGAGTATCTATGGAGTAATGCATAGATGCGTTAAAAGGAGTATCTATGGAGTAAAGGGTTAAAGAAATTTTATAAATTAGATCTGATGTATATATTCTAATATGTATCATATTTTTGAATTTTGCAATTGCTATACTATAAATAGAATCTATATATTTCATGTTGTTCTTTCCTTACTAGAACATTTAGTTTGCCATTTTTATAGTTAATGCTACCCTTTCTAGAGAATTACAATTCGTCCTCAAACTTTTTGTACCCATGCTTTCGTCCCTTAAAAAATAATGCTGAATTATTAGTACGATTCATTACCGATTCATTAGCACGATTTATTACCGATTTATTAGTGCCACTGATTTTCAAATTCAAATATTTGTTACCGATTCATTATTTAGCAAAACAATTTAAAGTCCTGATTTGTTACCGATTTATTAAACGATTTGTTTACTATTTATTACCGATTCATTAGCTCATTTGCATACCATTTGAATCGTGATCAAATCGTGAACAAATCACCCGATTTGTTTACCATTTATTACACCGATTCATTCCAATCTTTTTTGTTTGTTTGGGGGCCTTTACCATTCAAAGCTGGACATTGACTTTCAAATCACTTTGCCACCACTTATGCTGGGTTGAAATCCTTCAAGTGACGTAAAATAATTTCAGTTAAGTTAGCAATGCAGCTTTTTACCGAAGATTACTAGTTCTACCCAGGCATCTGACCATGCCTATGATGGCAGGCGCCTAGGCCTTCATTTACCATTCAGAGCTGAAAAATTGCCATATTCCTAAATTGTTTTGGTGGGACATAAACCCTAAAATTGAACAAAACTTCATGGCCCTCTTCTTGAAGGCAACTCTATGTTGTATATAATTATATATGTTTCTATCTGTAATTGTTGAGGAAGACTTATGTGTCCTTTTTGGCATTATTTCGGGCGTATGTGGACACATGGTTGAACCGCTGACCTTCCGCACACAGGCTGGATAACTCATATGATGACCAAAGCAGGGCTCGAACCCTCAGAGACTATGGTCTAGTGATATGATACCGACATCCTTCACCACTTGGCTACAGAGGTACCTTGCTAACTGTACTAGACGACCAGTTAGACTGTCAAAAATAAAACATTATTTACATTTCTGTAAAATGTAATGTGTTATTCAATGAGTTGATTATGATCTTTTTTTTTTTAAAAAAAATAAGGTTCTACGTAAGTAGAAAGATATTTCCCGTCTTTTCTTGCTTTAATGGTTTCCAGTTTTTAATACATGTAGTAAACTATTTACATATAACGGGGTATACAATTTGTATGTCAATAACATCCTCTTAAATGAAGAAAAAATTCTATATTAACTGGACCAAGATTAATGAGAGGACTAAAGGCGTTGATTTTGGAAGAAAAAAATGAACTACCAATGTATAACTCGGCGATGCTCAGCCAGAGTCAATCTTATCTAGAAATGAAAATATTTTACATATCAGCATGTGTAGTAACACTTTTCCTCATCTCAGGAATTTCATACAATACTAAAGAGACCTTTTAGATGTGGTTGCTCACCATTTCTTAATACCACATGAGATCAAGGAAGTAAAGGCATTTCAGTTTTGTTCTGCGGCATTTTCTTTCTAGTCCCAATAGATAGTAGACATTTCAGGTAATAGTTAAACCAAACTGGTAAATACAATATAGAAAGAAAGTAGATTACTAAGGTCCAACAATGTTATTGCCATTTCTACAGTTGGCAAGCCATTAAGCTTGCTTTTTTTAACAAATGTTTACATGTATTTAATTGTAAATGGTCGCGCTCAAAAATGAAATTTCTCTTCAAAAAATGTTATAATAAGGCCTTTTTAAGGACTCATTCATTGGGTTAAGTTCCCTAATTGCAACTGTTAATACTCAGTACTCTGAAGATATTGGATAAAATAAGACTGAACTCATCAGATCCTGAAAGAACACATATCAAATGTTTGTGTGTGAGAAAAATATATCATTTTGTAGTTAAACTGCATGTATTTATTCACAGTTTGACTGATATCTTCCATAACACAACAATGGATTTCTAATTCATATACAGTTTGTAGATGACTGGGACTATAATAGTTACAGTAAGAATGAAAGAGTTATCAGATACAGAGTGTGTGTGAGGGAAAGGGGTGGGATGGAATTCGTCATATTTCATACAGATATGCTTATGTTTATCCAACTTTAGATGCACACATGTTACACCCACAAGTTTATATGCCGAAATTTGGCTATTAACAATGCTTGTTTTTGTAAAGCTGCAGAAAGATTATTAAAGCCATATCTTACTATTATACTTAAAGTAAATCAAAACTGCTAGTGATAAGTTATGTTGCCTTCTACAACAATATCCCATTTATGACACTATCATATTTTATTTGTAGCAGGCTTCCTGTATCAGATTTTGGAAAAGCTGCACTCTTACATGTAAAGAGTGTTCTAATGACAATGCTGTTCAAATGAAAAGAAGATCAGATAACAACTCTAATTTCATCGCCATTATCCATATTTCTGTTTTCTTACACTACAATAGGTATTCATTGCAGCAGGGACTTTTTTCTACATCCTGTCAATTCAGATTTATAAATACAATGTCCTTAGATAATTGATACTATGTTTAAAATGAATGTCTTAAGCATGTATTTGGATAAATATACTATCTCTTTTACAGAAAGGCCACATTTTTCATTTAAAAATTAGATGTGTAAAAAAACTACCTATAATTTCATTTGAATATTATGATTTTCATGCATATAAAATCAATACTTGAATAAAACTTTTAAAAAACTTACAAATACAATCCTTTACTATTTAGAAATATAAATTTCCATTTCTTAATTAGAAAAAAAACATGTTTATTTAAAGGTTAAATTGAATATATAAGGGCATACTAACTGAAATATAGCAGCCATTTTGTCAAGATGGCCGCCACACTGATGGCCGAAAAAAATGTTACCACTGGAATTCTAAAAAAGTATCACATTAGCTTTCATAACAACATAACTTTTCAAAATATAGGGTGGGGGGATCAGACACTGTACTAATAAACTTCATAAAAAAATGTGAGTGGGTAGTAGGGCGGAAAGTAGCATTCAGCGCTATACACGGAATTTCAATTTTAAATTACAGTCAAACTTGCTTCAGAGACCATGTCTTATAAATTTGAGATCACTTGCATTAAGATCAAATGTTTAGAAATGCGCACACCAACAGAAGTAGGATAGTGAAATATCTCACAAACATCACACAATTGTAACGTCGTATCGTGTATTTACCATATTTTATCTAACACACCTACTCGAAAATGAAAATTGAAGACATAGTAACTAAGCAGAAATTAGACACTACCGGAAATCCTGATAATTCATACAGCTGAGGCCAACTGAAAGACGAGGAATTAAAAATAATGTCCAAGGTAAAAAAAAAACTATGGGCGAGGCAGTTGAGGCAGGTAAATCGACCCAGGTAAATGAAGCAGAAAAACAATTGACTTCAGTAATCGCTACGGTCAACAGTAGATCTAAATTTCGAGGACTGTTCACAGGGCTAATGGCTATGTCAGTTTTCAAAGCACACGGAAGAAAAAGTATGTCATGTTCCTTTTGTGACCCTCAGTCGTATTCTTTCAGATAATATTTCTTCTTTAAACTAGATCGCCAGGGAGCGTAGCAGGTTTTCCTTAAAAGCGACTTTGTAGCTGAGAAAAAAAAAGAAATACATATAGTGATGCTATATTTGAGTATTTTTCGCATGAATGACATGACTCTTATTACAGCAGTTTCAATTAAAAATGAATTTAGACCTTTCTTCGTTTTATTGTAACTTTTCGCAAAAGTTGAAGTTATTTGGATTTTGCTTTGAAGTTGTAAAATGATTCATTCTGCAAGAAATAATAAAAAAAAATCTATTAATTTTGAACATTTACCCGATATTACACTGTCAAAATCATTATTATTGTCTAAAATTCCAATCCAAAACGGGCACACTTGCCTAAAATAAGGCGAAAAATTAAAACATACATTCATGATTGTTTTTCATATATACGTCTTTTAAAATGATTTTCAACAAATTTCTGACAATTAATATAAGCTGAAATATCTTCAGACAAAAGTAATATTTTAGCTGTAGTATAAGTTTAAGACCACTAAGCGTTTTCCCAAAGAATTCTTTTTTCGAGAACTAAGTTCCACCAAAATAACGAACAAAGAAGACATGAATAGTGATACTTAATAATAGTAATAATAATAATAATGATATTAATGATGATGATGATGATGATTATTATTATTATTATTGATTAAAGAGGATAACATATTTAACACCAGTCTAACATTATGGCCCTCTAACATAATAATGTATAAATACATCCTAATATATACAGTGGTGTGAAAGACATGAATGAAAATATGGAACAAATAACTCTTGCCAGTCAAGGCTGTGATACAATGTGGCTGCTAAAGACATGTTGAAATTAGAACAAAATGTTAGCTGACTGGCTGCTAAATGCAAGTGGCTGCTTAATACAGGTGGCAGTTAAGGCCAGTTAAACTGAATATATTACGCACAAAAATACTGTTAGGTAATGTTCTTCACTCTTTTGCCAGAATAAGGTCCACTATTGACGAACAAACATTTCCCCAATTTGTTGTAAGCCTGTATTCTCCACTTTCACGTGTCCAGAGAATTCTTGTTTGTGTCTTGTAAAGGGTCCTAAGCATCGGTGTCATCAAATTTTCATCAACCTTTTCCTTGAACATGAGTATAATTGGCTTTTTCAGCATACATGCTTGATCAAGTTCAGTTATGCAATATGTGCTAGAACAAAAGTTTTCCGACACTAGAAGAAGAACAGCAGAGACCCTTTCCAGGCTTAAAGAGATTTCGTTATGAACCATGAAACCGATTCTAAAATGTTCATCTCCTGTTAGGATTAGGTCGCGATCCACCCCGAATATTTCTTTCAGAAAGTTATTTAGAGGAATTTTGATATGTTCTGTCGCAAACTCATTGTCTTCCGCACTGTACGACAGCATTACTAAGAATTCAAATGACCCAATGCCGTGTTGTACATTTGCAAACACTTGCGCACGTTTATGATCATTTTGCCTCTTTTTTCTATGCAAAAATATTATCTTAATAAGAACAGCAATAAATAACAAAAAAAGTCCACACGAACCACTTGTGACAATAATGATTAAAGTTCTGTTGCAAATATTATGAACATCGTCCAATGTTGCTTGTGTAATATCTTCTTCTTTGCCATTTTCATTGATGCACTTGATTGCTTGTAATTTTATGTTGATTAGTTCTGTCGTTGTTAGCCATCTTATAGATTCTCCGGAGTCACACGTAGAGCACGAAAATGGATTTGAACTCAGAACCACTCTCGGCCCTTCAAGATCAGACATGTTTCTATTGTTGCCTACGAAAATGGCCTTTAAGCTGTTTAAAGATGATGTATCAAGAATTTTAATTCTATTGTTGGAAAGGTCAAGAACACGAAGATGTTTAAGAGTCCCCAAATCTAGATGACACTGCTCTAGTCTATTATTTGACATATTTATATTTTCAAGATGGTGGTTTTGTCCAAATGTCTTATAAGGTATGAAGGTTATGTCATTATCTGTTAAGTCAATATGCTTCAGATTTTGTGACAACCTAAAGAGACTTTCAAACATTGTTAAGTTTTCATTTATCATTTTAAAAAGGTGGTTATGAGCAAGTCTTATATTTTCAAGATTAACCATACAATAATATATACTGGGATTAATATACTCCATACCATTATTCGACAAGTCAAGGGTAATTAGAGATTGCAAGTTTGAATTATTACATTTAAATTCAACATCAAATCGTTTCAAATTATTTTGTTGTGCGATCAAATGCTTTGTGCTCCATTCATAGTTGTCTGTATAGAGTGTGCAGTTATAAAGCCATATTGACATTGTATCAGTATTTAAAATTCCAGTAATGTTTATCGTTTCTGCCGTAAATGCGGCACTTATATGTCCCGCATTGTTAGTATCTGGTGTAACAATAACGTTCCTGAACTTAAATGTTCCTGATAGAGCTACCGAGTCAGCTGGGAGCGTAGCAAAACTGAAATCTAGAACTTTCAGAGTCTTTAAATCTTCCCTTGTCAACCCACCACCAATTATGTCAATTATGGTGCTGAATGATAAGTTTAAGGACTTAAGATTTGGTAAACTTAGAATTACTGCTGTTAAGTTTAAGTGAGACAACTGCATTTTACTCATCTTGAGATACGTGATACTACGCCCCAAAATATCTATGTTTGTTTTGTCCATTTTGTATGGTCCTAAAAATGTACCTGTAGAGGATAGTATCAAGTGTTTAAGATTTGGCAATTTATTTGTTCCATTTAATGCTCTAAATAATGTATCCATTGGTAATCGTACACATCTGCTAATATCAAGTGTTTCAACATTACGAAGGCCGACAAAAACATCCGATGACAGTAAAAATTCCCTATTAGAATGTATACGTATTTCCTTTAAATGCTTTAAATTAGTGAAACAGTTGTTCTCAAAACCTATATTTGCTTCATCCTCAAGTTCATTGACTATTTCCACATATTCCACAATGTTGTCTTTAGTGGAAAAACTTGATTCATCACACGGCATATCTTGGTTATTTTTCACAACATTCACAATCCGCACTCTCGGGAATCCAACTGGAATTTCTTTTGGAATAAAATTGCACTCCCATTTGATATCGTCAGCTGCGGTACACAAATGATCACTTTCGTTTTCAGTTTTAGAATTTGATGCAGAAATAAAAAGAAAAAACAGAAACAAAATGTTGCACATGGTGGCAATTTGCCACAGATTCTGTCCCATACAATTTGTGACTTTATCCATGACCGAGTCTTAATTTAACAATTTAACAGTGCCTGTCTACCGACTGGTAACAGACAATGGAGAAATCAACACTTTTATACCAGTGTATAAAATAACTTGCCAAGTATAGTTTATAACCAGTCTGTCGTATATAGAGCGTTTATTTAATGGCGTTTTTTTCTGTTTAAGGTACTACTATACTACAAGTTGGTCAGAGGGAAGTAACCAACGAGGCCTCTGATTGGCTGAAAAAGTATATGATATTCTGCAGTATATATCTACCATGTAAAGTGATCACCCATTGGTGCAAAATATGTTGGATGTGTTTTAAAACTATCTTATTTCGTATTATAAAAATAAAACTGTAATCCATGATTACTGGCTAAAATAATATGAAATGATGCATTTTGTGTAAGAAATATGCATGTTCTATCAATATGGCATTTTTATGAAAAATAAAAAAAATCATTGCCGGACTATGGGTTCAAAGAGTTCAAAGAGAAAAAAGTGCCCAAAAGTGATGGTCAACATATCGCGGGCTTAGCGCAAAACGGTTGTAACTTATATGAAATAAAGAAGGAGTTACAACCGTTTTGCGCTAAGCCCGCGATATATATTTCCTGCAGTTTTTCGATAGTTCTTGGATAGTTTTTTCAACCTGAGTAGGTGGCATCAAAAGTTTAAATGTTAGGAAAATCCCATGACAGGAAACATTACAATGTGGGCCTATGGAAATTTAGTTAGTTCCCTACGACCTTAAGATAGCATTTCTGATACATTCTTCAAAACGCTTTAGCAAAAAGAGTGTTGTTTTTTTTTTTTCAGAGATAAAGACTTGCGACAAAATTCGCGGCAGTATGGTTGCATATTTCTGCCAACCGTATATCCACTTAATTATGCAGTCAGTTTTCTCTAAAAATGTCACATATCCATTTATTATCTGGCAAGTGGCAAAATTGCGTGTTATCCGGATAATCATAGTATGTTAACAGGACAAAACTGCTTGTTAGTGCCCACTTCTGCCATCCACATATTAAGTGCAAATTTTTATGATACCCATATTGGCCGTTAACGGTTAGACTTTTCGTCCCCTATACGGAATTGTCACGGTATAGGATATTGAAACGTGACGGCATATACTGGTTAGTCTCCGACGCCTGTAATTGCTTGATTTATAAAGTACCCGCTGAAATCCGAGGACAAATTTCAAAATGTTGGGGAAATATGTCACAGTATATGAAGAACTTGAATATTGAAACGGGGAGAAAACGTGTACGCGGTAGGGTAGCTCAGTCGGTAGATTACCAGAACGGTATTCCGAGGCCCCGGATTCTAGTCTCGGTCTGACTTCACATTTTCTCACTCTGTAACAAAATGAATGAGCGTATATCCACCTTATCCCCTACCACCACCCCTAGAATCGTTTGTGCCTATAGATAAGATTTGCTAAAACATTTGCATAATTTTTATGCCCCTTTATGTATATTCTATGGTGGCATGTTTCTGCCAACCACATATCCACTTATCTATCTAAAAAAAAAAACAAAAAAAAACATACCATGGAAAAGTGAATATTCCCATCAAATATACCGCGGCAAATTAAGTAAATATTCATAACAAACATACCGTGGCAAAGTAAATATTCACAACAAACATACCGCGGCAAATTATCGGCTTTTTGACAGATTTCATTTGCTTTTTTTTGCTTTTTTTCAAACTGTTGCTCAATTAGTTTCATTTCAGGAGTGTCAGTTAATACTGCTGACTTTCTCCTTGGCTTGCCTTTATTGGACTTCCGTGGGCCTGCTTTGGAGTGTGGTCGTACATTTTCAGGGGAAAAAAGTGGCCTAGCTAAAAATTCTTGTGTTGCTGGTGCTTGGCTACTTTGTTCTATGTTTTGGCGTACATCCTCTGTATGTATTTTCCGTGTAGCACTGTAGTGGGCAGTCTCCCCATCGCCTCGCAGAACAAGGTGTACATCTCCTCTAAATAGGACACCAGGTTTTCCAGGTGTGATGGATTGTATCTGTACGCTATTGTCATCTGTTCCATCCAAACCATGCCGACATACAATAGCCGAGACACCAGCATAGTTACACAAGGCATTCAGCACAATGCCTGCCGTGTCTGTGTTGTATACCTTATCTTTGATGTATTTGTCCATGTCACGTAAAATTGTCTGATGCTCGGTCGCAAAGTCATCATAATAGTCTATATTTTCACTGACTTCATCCAACAGCCTTTCACATATCTCGCTGTGAGAAACGTTTGAAATACCTTCATACATTAATGTTGCCCGAAACGCATGCAGAAGACAATGTCCGTCGCCAAGAACTGAAACTATTTCTCTGCCAAGATTGGCCATTACTTCTTGGATTGTATACTGCACGCCGGTCGATGGGTTAGGCTGACTAGAAACCTCCTCTGGACATTCTAGATTTGGATCGGGCCGATCAGTAACGCTACACGGAGCAAATTCACTTTGCCCCAGACACCCTTGCAAACTTAAACTAATGGCAACTCATTGTCCAGGTAGTTTTGCCTTTTCAGGCATAGATCTATCTATTATTATTGTTACCTTTACATACTATATCTTAATGATTTCTGATTCAAAAATAACATAACTCTTTCTTACAAAACTCAAATTTTCAAAATATATAAAATTTTACTCACGTTGCTCAAAAAAACACAATCTGCAATCAAAAACGCATCAGACAACCAGAAAGGCTATTGCTGTCCTACAATTTGGCGGCTGAAGAAATGCAAGCGCGCATGCGAGTTTATGGGGATGTACCTCAGGCTATATCTTATGGGGTATATATTTCTCAATTAATTCGGTTTGCCAGAGCGTGTAGTCATGTCAAGCATTTCAGTGAACGTAATCAATATATTACAAGTAAACTTCTTCAGCAAGGCTACCGTTATTACAAATTGCGTAAATATTTTACTAAATTTTATTATCGTAATTCTGATTTAGTTTTAAAATTCAATAGATCTAGTAACTTAAAGACACTTCTGCGAGAAGGTATTTCTAAACCCGTTTTTTATGGGGATGTGGTTTACTAGCTTCGTAAGATCTTGGGTCATGGTAATTTTCCAAATGTATTTGGAAAGATTATCAAACGTTTTATTAAAAGAGGTCACGACCCAACTGTTTTGAGACATACCGCATGTTTAGTGTTCAACCCGTTTACAGTTGGACACTACGCTTCCCTCTTTGATTGCGTCTAACGGAAGAGGGGGAGGAATCTATGATGAGCAGTTTTTAAATCCTACCAGGACTGAACTGTTTTGATATAGGGTAAAATGGGGTAACTGGGACAATGGGGAAACTGGGACACTTTACACTTTTCAGTAAATTGGGGTAAATATTGGTTACGTTCCCTAAATCAGATCATATGTTGAAAAAGGATATTCAGTGTTAAAGCCTAATATGACAAAACTTTTCTGCCGATGGACTGGAAAATATTTTAAGAATCGATTTTCTTAGACTTATGTTGAGAGTATTACTAATTAAATAAAAATAAGAAAACATAAAATTACACACTAAATAATTATGCCTATTTTTTCAGATGGTGCATTAAAATATTCTCGTTATGTTCCTGTCTAGTGAAACGCATAGTAGAAATAGTCGTCTGACTTTATAGATGTATTTGCTTATATGTTGTCGGTATATCAATAAAATCTTAAAGATATTTAATTTCGGTACCATAACGGCTTGATCATAAATGTGACGTCAATTTTGACGCAAGAAGCTGGTTCTCGTATACACAAAATATCGCATTTAACTTGTTTGAAATACTGAAGCGTATTATGTATCATTGCAAATCAAGGACATGGCATTATTTTTTTTAAATTCTATAAAAAAGTATAATGATTTTGTTTTATTGACTTTCATTTTGAATAATAAAGTGGCCTGTCATGAACCGTTGCGTTGACGTCAGACAACGACGTTATAAAACAGGTGCTTGTTAGTGAAATATGGCATGTCCAAAATATTTATAATATTATGTGTTGATACCTTCAGTTATGGGTAGAGTTGCAAAACTGTAGGTATCACATTACTATTTCATACAATGGGATTTGTTTTTGAGAAATTACAACATACTTTATTTTTGAACGTTCCTTTTCAAAAGTGTCCCACTTACCCTAATGTATTGGGGCAAGTTGGACACTGTCGTTAAGAACAAAGTTCTCCATGATTTTATTTTTGAACGAACTGGATGCTGGAAGAAAAATGGGGATATGCTCCAATGGACAGTACATAAAATGTTGTACATAACTGGACATAACTACTATAAATTGTTAACTTTTAATCTTTTTCCACAAATGAAATGAAAATAGGAAAGAAAGTCTAGTAATGACGAAACTCTGATATTTTGTAAGTATACCACTAGTTCACAGGCGTGGTCATAATATATATTAGCTTAACTCTGGTGCAACTACTGAATTTTCTACCCGATACCAAGTTTACATGATCTAAGTCACTGTTTATTCACATACGTTTATTTAAAGGGAGATCGTTCCGTGAACCCCTCCCACTCATTCCGCGTAAAATCTGGTGAGTTTAGAATTTTTGATAGTCTAATAGGCTAATACTGATATTTCTTTCATGTTTAAAGAAACTGTCGGCAAATCTTATATTAATAAGTAGTATTTATACTAGGTGAAGCGCAGGAACCAACTGACAGTCAAGCCAACATAGTAGTTCTTTTAGTTAATTACTCCTTTAAAAGATGACGTTGTGTCAAATATTCAGGCTAAAGCAAACACCAAATATTGGCCAGACAACACATTTTAGGTACAGTTGCCAATAGTTTCCGAGAGCGTATGCCCATGTGTCCGTCTAGATCTCCTTAACCCTGCCTTCTTTCCCCTCACATTTCATCCCCTCCTCCCCGCGTCTTCTTGTATGCAAAAAGTTAGTTAATGTCCTTATTTCTTTGTGAAAAAAGACACACATTTTAATTGTCCCGTTAATATTTGATAAAATCTATGTTTTAAGACTGTTTAAAATTTTGATCAGTTTCAAGTGTAAAAATCACATATATAAGTACATAATGGATTATGTCAAGTTTATGTTTAATTCATACATAGTTATTTACACTTATAACATTTTTCTATTTTAAACGATTTATATAATAAGCATATATTGAAACAAATAATGACATAATTTAGGCAAAACTTGGACATACTGATTTCTTTATGCATCCTTGTTTTACAAAACAGTCATAAATTGTAATTAATACGGAGCTATATTTTCAGTTTAGAATTCGTTTTTGATCTGTGGACATGAATGGTTTCATTTGTCATAAATGCGACTGTAATATACATAAATTCTAATAAAACTAAAATGTCCCAAGTTACCCCAACTGGGTGGGGTAACTTGGGACACTTGACCAATGTTTAATTAATTTATAGTTAATCACAGGTTATCAGGTATTTGTAAAAGTTTATATTCGTCATATATTATATAGGTTGCGCATACTGAAATATCAATAAATCAAGTATATATTTTGTCTTTCTAAAATATTACTCAACAGTGATTCTTTAAGTGTCCCAGTTACCCCATTTTACCCTAAATTGTCTTCTGGCCTGTTTCGTCGGGCCCTTAAGGGTGTTTCTCTTGTTGCTCTGTCTTCTGAAAAGGCATTGAGTACATACGTTTTTGGTTCTTAAGGTTTGCTTTTTATATATTTATACACGAGCATTTTTGTTTTACATGGCATGCCTTTTTGTTTCCATTACGTGTGTTAGAGATTCACCTGGAGGGGATTACTTTTATTTACACTGTCCCATGTCTTTGGAACATGGTGGGGGTAAGAGTGAGGTTGGGTGCGCACCATAAACCGGTTTAAGTTCCCCAGTGGTGTTTTTGCCACTGACCGTTCCAAGGCGGTGCCCCACTGTGTTCCTTTGTTTGTTCGTTTTGTCCTTGTGTGTTGACTGTGTGCGCGCGTGTGTGTATGCTTATTGTTCGTCTTGTCCTTATGTGTTGGCTTTGAGTGTGTGTGTGTGTGTGTTGTTCGTTTTGTCCTGATGTGTAAGCTTTGAGTGTGTGTGTGTGTTTGGTGCACGCGTTTGCGTGCTGGGGGTTCGTTTTGAGCTGGCTGCGCTTTTGGTGCGTGGCATTCCCTGTTTGATATTTTTCTTTGTTTTAATTACGTCATACATGACGTCATCAATATTTTACAGCGACTGTTTTACTTTACCCCGTGTTTCACTTTGCCCCGGTCTCCTACATTGCGATCTTTGGAAATTCATCAAATCGCTCAGGTCAGTTTGATGTCGTCTGAAAGTGTCAGTATATGCCTCGGATGTAAGATATTACCGTATTTGAGAGCTGCAGACCTAGACATTTCCGTAATATTTTCAAAATGAGTATCGAGTAATAAATGTTGATTCCACAGAAGCGTGGAAGGGCCATCAGACGCTAACACATTTAGTTACGTTATGGCCGCGGAAAGCATATACGGACGGACATTTTCATTTTGTGAAAACATTTTGATATGTCAAACCTTCTGTAGATATGAAACAGTAGATAATAAACATGTGATTATGTCATGCAAGATTATAA